>NC_140589.1:1295716819-1296966819 GCF_964204655.1 Triturus cristatus
TTCCTTATTTGTTCCATCTTTTATTTGAAAGCGACTTGTCTGCACTGTCTTATGCAGTAAATCACATTTTAAAAAGTGGAGTACATTTACAAAATGTGTCTGCTAAGGATTTTATGGAGAAAGTGCAGCACCGAGATGATCATTTGGAAACACAACTGATCAATCTGATGGCTTGTCAGCGTGGGACAAATGAATATTGGTACCGACGCCATGGTGAATTAAAATGCATGTTACGGAATTTAGGAACTCCAACATGGTTCCTTACCCTAAGCTGTGCCGAGTACGCTTGGGATGATTTACTGGATTTTCTACGAGAGGCAAATTCAAACATTAAAAACATCGAATACAAGACAGCAGGAGAACTGTGCTCATTGGATCCGGTTAATGTTTGCAGATATTTCAATCATAGATTTGAGGCTATGATGTCCTTCATCTGCAATAAAAAAAATCCACCTCTAGGAGAAGTAGTGGATTTCTTTTGGAGAAAAGAGTACCAGGCAAGAGGTGCTCCTCATATTCATATGCTGTTGTGGATCAAGGATGCCCCAAAGTTTGGAACAGATACTGATGAAGCAGTGTTATCTTACATTGAAGAATATGCAACATGTGCTATACCAAAAAGCACAGAAGAGAAAAAGTTAAAGGAGCAAGTTTTACGTTTCCAAAGTCATCGGTGTGGAAAATACTGTCGACGGAAATACAAGAGCAAAGATAAATACTACACTAAATGTCGATTTGGATTTCCTAGACCTGTTCTTTCAAATGGAAGAGTTAACAGTTTTATGTCATCTGTGAGACATACTATCACAAGAAAATCACCTAAGAATACCTACAACCTTAAAAGAAAAGAAGAATCAAAAAATATAAATGACTACAACCCAGTGATTTTATCCATGTGGAACGCTAACATGGATATACAGTATGTAGCTGACAATTCCATTGCTGTTGCTCGATATGTAACGTCTTACATTACGAAATCAGAAAAAACAGAATTGAAGGAAATGTGGGAAGAGATTTCTCACGAGAAGACTGTCAGTAAGAAGCTGTACAGTTTCAGTTTGAAGATGTTATCGCATCGAGAAATTGGATCCTACGAATGTTCAGATAGGTTATCTTCTGCAAGTCTCTACTCGAAATCAAGAAGAATAATTTGGGCAAGTTTAGGCCTTGCAGCAATGAGAAATCGGGTACTGAAATCTGTTGGAGAAATTGAATATTTGGCCGAGAATGACCCAGAAAGTACAGATATTTTGAAATCAAACATGTTGGATACATATTACCCAAAGAGATGTCATCATCTGGAGAACATGTGTCTCTATGAAGTGCTGCAGAACTACATTTATTCACGGAAAGCCGCAGAAGACATCAACAATGGAAAATATAAAGTCATTGGTGAGGAAGGATGTTTGGTGAAGCAAACAAAAGGAAGTTTGATAAATCACCGGAAGCTGAGTTGCGACACTACTGACAAAAAGGAATTTTACTACTTGGCTCTTTTACAGCTGTTTAAACCATGGCGTACAGAGGATGAACTACTGGGAGAATTTCAAAGCTATGAAGATTCATTTAATGCTTGCAAAGACAGCATACAATGCAGAACATTCACAACTTATCTGCAAATGTTAAATGAAGAAATTGAACAGGAAACTACAATTGCAGCAGAAATAGCTAGAGACAGTTCTCAGGACAGCCAAAGTTCAGGAACACTCAGTCAAGATCCCCTAGGACAACCAATCGTTGAAAATGAAGCATCAATAGCCATGAATGAAGTGGAAACAGCTATGAATCAAGCTCAAGAAGAATTTATAGACTTACAAAATTTGGAAAGACAACTGAATCAAGAGCAGCAACAAATTTATGAAGAGATCAGAAACAAAATTGATCACGGATTTCTACATGAAAAAAAAGAGTGCTCATGCACATCATTTCATCCAATCAGGATGTATGTAAGCGGACAAGCTGGAACTGGAAAAAGTTTCCTAATAAAAGTCATCAGAAGCTACCTACAGCAAAAAACGGATTCTACTTTGTCTTGTGTGGTTACTGCTCCAACTGGGTTAGCAGCATATAACATAAAAGGAATCACTTTACATCGTTTGCTAATGTTACCAGTGGAGCATGAGAACAAAATACAATACAACAAGCTAACTGGAGAAGCATGCTTGGAAGTTTCAAGAGTATTGAAGAAGATGCAAGTTCTCATTATTGATGAGGTGAGCATGGTATCGAACTTAATGCTTGCCTTTGTGCATTTAAGAATGCAGCAAATTCTGAAGTCAGACTATGACGTGTTATTTGGAGGAAAACACGTCATAGTTTTTGGAGATCTTTTGCAACTTACTCCAGTTAAAGGACAACCAGTGTTTAATACTGTGACACATGAAGACACGAAGAAGTCATTGGGAAGCATCGGTAATACAAATATTTGGTCCTTCTTTGAGTACAAGGAACTTACAACTAATATGAGGCAAGCAAACGATGAAGAATATGGAAGTATTCTGAAAGATATCAGGATTGGACTACTCACAGAAGCTGGCAAAAAAGCATTACAGACTCGGCTGCTACATAATTTATTTCCAAAGGAAGAAATAGTTGCAGAGAAGATGTACAAGAACATTGCAGAAAACAAAAGTGTCATCTGCTTAATGCCAACTCTACGTGAATGCTCAATATTCAATGAGGAGCTTTTGAAATTGGAAAAGGAAGATATCAGGAAATTGGAAGCAGTGGACAAAATTGAGGATGGAAGAATTACTGTCACATTAACAGGCACACTGAAAAATAAATTGGATTCACTAGAGAAGAAGATTTCCAAAACAGCTGGATTAGAAAAAAATCTATATGTTTGCATGAACTGTAGAGTATTTTTAAGGAGAAATTTGGATGTTGAAAAAGGTTTAGTTAATGGAGCTATGGGAAGAGTTGTGGGTTTTATTAATTATCAGAAAAAAGATGGAATTGAATGTTTAAAAATAAAATTTGATCAGATAGAAGAAGTTAAAGATATTTGTCGTTGTACAGTTCGTTTCATGCTTGTGAAAGACTTATATGTACGTAGGAAGCAGTTTCCGTTTTCTCTAGCATATGCTGTAACTATTCACAAGTCTCAAGGATTGACTGTAGATTGTGCATTTGTGAACATTGGTTCAACTGTGTTCAAAGAAGGTATGGCATATGTTGCTTTGTCACGAGTGAAAACATTATCAGGTTTATTCATGATAGACTTTGATGATTCAAAAGTTAGTGCTGATACAAACTGTGTAAAGGAGTATAATAGATTAAGAAGAAGCTATGCTCCTCATTTAGGTCAGTATCCTGTGTTGGAGAAACGTGTAGTTTCTCGTAAAAGGAGAAATGAGAATATCTGTAATGAAGATGTAGAGAGGAGGAAAAAAAAGAGGAGTGATGTAATTGCAAGCAAAAAGAATAAGGAAAATGAAGAACAGGTTGTAGGATGTTATTTTGAAAATAGCTCTGGTGTCAACTGCTATGCTAATGTAGTGCTGAATGTTGCATTTTATCTGGAAAGTTTGCAAGAGCAGATAATAGTAAATCAGGGAAAAAGATTCTGTACTGTGCTGAGTCTCCTTTTTGAAAAGCTGAGTAATGATAAAACTCAAATAGAAAGTGCTACTGAAATTAGAAAAGTTTTAGATGTATGTTCAGGACGAACACTGTTTTCTCAAAATGTACAGCAAGATGCAAAGGAATTCTTGATTTATTTTCTTCAGGTACTGGAAGAAGAAGGGGTTAACATTGAAAATTTATTTGGTCTCTCTTATAAATGGGAACATAGTTGTGAAAACTGTTATAATATATGTGGCTCTAATGTTGATTCTGAAAGGTTTATTTATTTAACATTGCCAGAGAGTAAAACAGTCACTTTTGCTAAATTAGTTAAAGATGCTAATCATAGCATGCAATGCAGTGAGTGTAAATCTGACATGTTTTCAACATTAATTTTAAAGGAATACAGACAGTATGTAATTTTAATGATGCAACGATGTAGAGCTGATGGTTCAAAATTGGATACTTTAATAAAGAAGTTTACAGGACAGCAATTATCAATTTCAGGAAAAACTTTTGTAACAGTTGCAATAATTTTCCATGATGGACCTACTGTAACTTCTGGTCATTACACAGTTTATCTTAAATGTGAAAAAGGCTGGACACTGTGTAATGATTCCCAATTGATTTTTAAGCAACGTTTGCCTTTTGATTTAGCAAATTCCTATCTAATCTTCCTGAAACCTAAATTTTAGAGAGATTTGACAACATCTGGAGAAAACAATTTTACCATTTTATTGGATTACCATTTGGAATTTACAAATAAAAAGATTTAACAAATTATCATTTGGCCTAATGGAAAGGTAACCAATTGTAATGTGGAATTTTTCCATTTTTTAAGGAAACTTTGGAAAACCAAAAATTTAGAAAAAATCGGTAACATCTGCACAATTTAAATTTTGGAATGTTATTGGATTGCCATTGGAAATTTTTTCAAAAAAGGTTTTTAAAATTACTATTTGGCCATGCGGAAAAGTAAACAATTCTATTGTGGACTTATTTAATTATTAATTAATCTTTCGGAAACCAAAATGTTACAGAGAAACGGTGACATCTGTACAATTTAAACTTTTGTTTTTTATTGGATTACCATTGGAAATTAAACAAAAAAAGAATTTTAAAATTACTATTTGGCCTAAAGGAAATACCAGATGTATTGTGGAGTTATTTGACATATATTATTGTGATTATACTTCTGAAACAAAAATATCAGACGGTATTTTAAAGAAATAAGTATAGATATTAGATGATATTTTTTTAGAATATTATGCATTTCTTTAAAGTTATGTTTATGAAAAAAGAGATTCTGGGCTTTTTTAAAAACAATCTTTGAGATTGTTAATTTTTTTTTGCCTGCTGTTAAATGATGAATGCAATTGCTTTCACAATTTATAGTGAAATGCAATATTTTCTGAAAACAGCAAAAAAAAGGCAAAAATATTTTTTGAAAAATATGTAAATATGTGTACTGTATTATTAAATGTTTTATTAAATATTAATACTTTTTTCTTTTTTTTCAGATTGAGATAGAAAATTTTCGAAAACTATAACCATTTTAAAAGCAATTAAAAATAAATTAAATGAATAAATCTTTTTTTGAGTGGGTATGGTAAGTCAATAATGTCATGGTCCCTTTTTTCCACTTCTCTACAATCACATTTGCAGTTTTTAATTGTAGTCTCTCAAGGACCTTGTAATGTGATAATTGATTTTTAGTGTTTTTAAAAAAAAAAAAAAAAAATTACGCGTACGGTAAAAAAAATAAATAAAAAGTTTTAAAAAAAATATATAAAAAATAGATGAAAGGTAAGGTTGGCTCTTAAAAGAGCCGTTGTGTTCATGCAGGGACAGAGGAAAGAAAGATTGGGAATATTAGACGGTACGACAAGTGTGCTGATCTATTTTACTGTTCACTAGGGAAACACTGGTCTCCCTATAAGTAATTAGATCGTGACAATGGGCGCACCGTACTTCAACCCTCGCAAACCGAGGGTTAATTTCCAGAGGACCAGAAAAAGGAGATGCTCCCCCCACAGATGAAGGGCTCACCTGACCTGCAGAAGAAGGACTCGGCTCTGCAGATGATGGTCCAGGCTGAGCTGCTGTGGATGTGCTTGGTTGATTTACTGAAGGGTTACCTTCAGTAAGTCGAGCATGTGTCCTTCTGTGTACATCCTTAAGGTGTCTCATCATGGTGTGATTCCCAAAGGAATACTTCCTGTCAGGATTACCTCTTGAAAGTACACGCTTACACAGCTTGCAAGTCACTAAGGGTGCATTTACCTTTTGCTGGCCTTCTGGAAAAGTAAAATACTCCCATACGTAAGAGGTCTTTTGTTTCCTCGCTCTCTGCCTCAAGGTAGTGCTGCTAGCCTCACTCTCAGAAGAGCTCTGCTGTTCTGCCATCGTATCACAAAGACAACCCAGCTCCTTCTCCTAAGGGATCACAAGCAGAAATGAGGGGAATGGGTGTGGTGTAGGAGAGTTCTAGAACTGAAAGTAGTTTCAACCAATCAAAAGTTGTGTTTCATGATCACATGACCTACCGTACGCTTACGGTACGCTTACGGCAAAAGTACGCATGCGCGTAAAAAAGACACGCGCTTGCGCGCATGCGCATAACAGTCACTCCCCGACACTTCCGCGTAACGTGCGCGTGTAGCGTACACGCGTACGCGCCCCACGCGGAGTACGCGCGGCTACGCAAATTGCGTAACTATACGCAAACAGCGTAGATAAATTACGGACATTGCGTAAACCGTACGCTTACCGTAAGCTTACGGTACGCGTACTAAAAATAAAATAAAAAAAAAAAGGAAAAAATGTATTGCTAATAAATTTTACCTGTTTATTTTATAAAATATATTAAAAAAACATATTATAGAATTTTAAAAATTTAACCATAGTCTTTAAAAAAGGATTGAAAATTAAAATAAAAATATGTAAAAAAAAATAGAAGAAAAAAAAAAAAATAGCATTTAAAAAACCTTGCAAATTCACTGAAAAAACCATGGGTTTCACACACGTTATAGTTAGGAATTAGCATTTAAAAAACCTTTGAAATTCACTGAAAAAACCATGGGTTTCACACACGTTATAGTTAGGAATTAGCATTTAAAAAACCTTAGAAATTCAATGAAAAAACCAAAGGTTTCACACATGTTATAGTTAGCTGGACATTTCACTCGTAAAAAACCAATGAAATTCCCCCGTTATAGTTAGTTCAGCTAACTATAACTCGCGCGCCCGCAATGCACTACTGATGACGTCACATATTACATCACTCATGACATCACTGATGACATCTCAAATGACATCACTGATGACATTATCCTTGTGACAGAGTGGTAGAACTCCTCTCACCCTAATATAACCTTTGATACAAGCATTCAAAAATAGACACTAAAATTTTCAAAACAATGGACATACCAATAACAGTTACAACAACCTATTCAGTAATTCTAAGATCCACATACACATCCACTCATCCACCAACAATCCTATACAGTCACTCATACATGTACTCACACATCATATGTACTCATACACCTAAACATCCTGTAACACAATCCCACTCATCCATAGAGTTACTCACACACATAGTCACTCATGCTAATAAAGAATCAAACATCCATTTACTTGCATATACAGTTATACACACACCAGCACACTTACTTTTACAGAAACTTACACATACTTAGTCTTTTTAACAATCGCTTATAGAAACACATACTTATTCATACAGGAACTCTTCCAATCTCTCACTCTCACATATACTCACTTATAAACAACAATAGTCACATATACTAGTTTAAAACATATGTAGTTACTTATGAAGACACTATTGAGACAGTCATTCACTCACTAACACACCCATGCACACACTCATCCACCCATACAGTCCTGCACACATGCTGTCTTCAACACATACAAACAGTGAGTCACTCATTCATGCATCTATGCACTACGTAATACCCCCCACCGCACCATGAAGACACTCAGACACTCATACTGATACTCAAAAAAACAACTATTAACCTATATAGACACTCATGTAGCTACTCACCAACCCATGCAGCCACTTATATACAAAGTGAGAGACTGATACAGGTATTTACACATTTAAACATTACTCACTAAGCCATGTATTCAAAAAGATACACTTAATCAGTCAGTTATACAATCAATTTTTCAGAAACAAATCATCAATTTAGACACTTATATACTCATTTATTCTTCCATCGACCTTGAGATATACATATATAAAACATATTTAATTTTCAGAAAAACACACATTCACTGGATGATGTCATCAGTGATGTCATTTGAGATGTCATCAGTGATGTCATGAGTGATGTCACTGACCATGTCATGAGTGATGTAATATGTGACGTCATCAGTAGTGCATTGCGGGCGCGCGAGTTATAGTTAGCTGAACTAACTATAACGGGGGAATTTCATTGGTTTTTTACGAGTGAAATGTCCAGCTAACTATAACATGTGTGAAACCTTTGGTTTTTTCATTGAATATATATATATATATATATATATATATTCACTGAAAAAACCATAGGTTTCACACATGTTATAGTTAGCGGAAATTTTACTGATAAAAAACCAGTGAAATTCCCCCGTTATAGTTAGTGCAGGCAACTATAACTCACGCGACCGCAATCCTCTGCTGATGCTAATACTGTATTTAGACACTTATTTGCCCATGTCTTCTTCCATACATTTTTAGCTATACATATATTACAAATATTTTTTTTTCATAAAGACACATATGTCATCAGCAGAAGATTGCGGTCGCGTGAGTTATAGTTGCCTGCACTAACTATAACGGGGGAATTTCACTGGTTTTTTATCAGTAAAATTTCCGCTAACTATAACATGTGTGAAACCTATGGTTTTTTCAGTGAATTTGCAAGGTTTTTTAAATGCTAATTCCTAACTATAACGTGTGTGAAACCTATGGTTTTTTCAGTGAATTTGTACGTTTTTTTAAATGCTAAGTTACTTTACGCCATTCGTGGCGTGCGCGCCCACTTAACGCAGTTCGTTCCGTGCGCGCACGGTGCGCTTCGCGCACCGTGCGCGCACAGTAAGCACGCGGTGCGCTTTGCGCACCGCGCGCCCACTTTACGCAGTTAGTGCCGTGCACGCACGGTGGGCACGCGGTGCGCTACGCGCACCGCGTGCCCACGTTACGCTAGATGGGCCATGTACGCACGATGCGCTTCGCGCACCGTGCGCACATGGAGGACATATGATGCACTTCGTTTTGAAAGGTAATATTTTAATTTTTCGGGCACCATTTGCACACGGGGTGGAGAGAGTGTGGATAATTTTTTCTTTTATTATTTTTGTTTAAAATATTGTGGTTTTTCACACCTCTAATAAGGTGGTGGGGAGAGTGTGGATAGTGTTTTTTTTTTTATTACATTTTTTACCGTACGCGTACGGTAAGCGTAATCGGCGAAATTAG
Source organism: Triturus cristatus (assembly GCF_964204655.1). Classification (NCBI taxonomy): domain Eukaryota; kingdom Metazoa; phylum Chordata; class Amphibia; order Caudata; family Salamandridae; genus Triturus; species Triturus cristatus. Next base: position 1,295,725,872 of record NC_140589.1, read on the forward strand.
CGAAAAAATAAAAATTCAATTTTTGGCCTTGGGGGGTCTTTGGGGACTCCCTCAACATGGCTATGTGTGTGGGAGCTGTCTAAACAGCCCCTTTACATGTTTATTGGTTTTATTTAACAACCTAACTCTCAGTGCGAGAGAGAAAATGGCGGCCGCCGCTTCCTGGTTTCGGCCGATTCGAATGTTTACTAAGATCTAAGAGCCAATCAGAATCGCGCTCGCGCACGCCACCGTACGCGTACGGTAAGCGTACCGTAAGCTGGCTCAGATATATATATTGATTTAAAGGCTATTTTCTCAAAATCTACTGAACAGATTTACACCAAACCTACAAAAGGCACTTCCTTGACCTGAGGACTACCTCTCTGCCAAATTTCTAGTAATTCTGTTCAGCCGTTCGGGCTGTAGCCCTGTCTAAAGGTCCTATGGAAAAATGCATGGGAAAAACGCGTTTTGGGACCCCCTTTTATCTCAGCCCCCGCTTGACGAATCCCCCCCGAGACTTTCAGGGTAGGAGCGGAGCGTAGCGCCCCACCTATTTTGAGAAATCCGCGAGGATTCGTCGACCGGCGCCAAAGTTATTCCAAATAGAATGTTGCGGTTTTCCTATGGAAAAGGGGTCCTAACTATAACTACCTACTGGCGACCGCCAGTAGGTAATATATTTTAATATTTTTCTGGCTGTTTTAAAAGGCTCCATTTCTGATGTGTGAAAACCTGTTGCATTCTTTTTGAAAAATGGCATCACCTCATTGTTGCGTGTGAAAACTTGTTGCACTTTTTTGTTTCGTACTCTGCTACAGAAAACATGGGGAGTTTTTTTTTTTCAAGCCACTATAAAATGAACCTTTTTACAGGCGTAATGGTACCCAGTCGGATGCACACGTACACACTCGCGTACTGTGTGCACATACAAATTCAGTAACGCACATGCATGCCTTCATGCTTACACATACTTGAACACACATGCATATATGTTCATGTGCACACACAGATGTGCATATACAAACCACCCCAACACATGAATGCGCATGTATAAACACACATGCCAACGTACGCCCACACATAGTTGTGCAAGTACAAATTAACCAACAAAGAAATACACATGTATGCCTACATGGACACACACAAGCATATACCGAAATATTAATAGTAAAAAAAAAATTCTTTCAAAAAGGCAGTTGATCATAAATATCATAATTGCTAAGCAGCACTTGCCATAATAGTTGTGTCCAGTTCACCCAAAAAAACACAATTATAACCCCACAAAATCACACGCATGCTTTTCAAAGAAACATACTGAGGATATGCATTGCTAGGGCAGCTTTGGGCCCAACCCTTATGTTAAAAGTCGCTAGTTCCTGCAATTCCTCCACATTATATGGTAGGATGGGGTTAAAGAGATGTGGTGTCGGAGTTTGTAAGCTTTGGGACTCTGATGCTGGCGGCCGCCAACTATGTAACTTTCTGCACATTACATAGTGGGATGATGTTAAAGAGCATAAATAGTTTGGGACTTTTGGAACCCTGATGGCCACCAGTGATGTCACTTTTGCGCATTGCATTGTGGGATGGGTTTTGGGTTGGTCAATTAGCTGAAAGGTAATGTCACTTTCAAGGTCAGGATTCCAGGGTGCTTCTGCAGTTGGGAATCATGGGGTATGTTCACTTCCTAGTCGGCAGGACTTCTGGGTCAGAAATCATGGGAGACATCACTTCCTGTTCACATGGACTGGAAGGGACTTAATTATTGGGGCAGATGGGAATGGTGCACGGAACAATGTAATTTCCAGCTCCAGGGCGGCAGTTTGGACCAGGAGTCACAGGTGACATCTCCTCTTGGTCACATGGGGCTGAAGTGACCTCACTTCTGGGGAGTAGCTGCCTGTTACATTATGCAAACCACACCCACTTTTGAGTTTGACAGGTAATCCAATTTGCTGCTTACCTGCCTCAGATGTTTCATTCTGCTTCATATTTGGATAAGTTTAAACCTCTATTTAAAAAAATAAATAATAAGTTACATCACACACTGAATAACGTTTTCCTGTCTCTGGGTTATCTCTCACAATGAAATTTCTTGTGAGTTGTGTGGGCCAACAACTTACAAGTAACCAGCAACTATATGCTTCTTGACTATCTAAAACCAGCCTTCAAATTATTGATGACGCCCTGCATTCTTGTAAGTGGTGATTTCTTTTGACCTGCTAGGGGCTTTTGTCAGTGTTAACCACAGCCTGTTACTAGGAACACTCAAAAGACTTCCTGGGTTTTGATACTAAGGTCCTCAACTGGGTCTCTTCTTAGCTGATAATTATGGCAAAGGATGTTTTTTCTATTTGTCTTTGGTTTTCATTGACTAAGGAAAGGACCTCCCTTTTTCTAGTTTTGAAGACTGGATTCAAGAAGTGCGAGCAGTGCTTTCTGTCATCTAGGCAGCAGATTATCACATGACCTGTGTGTTAAATTTGAGGAGTATTCATACAGAAAGTTCCTGTCTGCTCTGCTTATGAGCCAAGCCTAAGTTCCAGAGGGCAAGATGTCTGTCTAGTGTGTGTGTGTGAGAGAAAGGGCCTCTTTTGACATGGTAAACCTGCACCTTTTATCTGGACATTGATGTTGTTTCGATGGTAGTGCACAGGGTCCCTGCACATCAGGGCCCCTGTGCCAGTTCTTCGTCCCTAAAAACTATCCCCCAAATGGTCCTTCAGGCCCCCTCTAAGTGCCTAGTAAAAGGTACTTGGGTACCATGGGCAAGAAACTGAAGAGGGTCCCCTAGGGACCCCTCACCTAGGCCATGCAGACTGCCTCTGCAGCATACCTGGCCTGGTGCAGACCAAAATGAGAAGGTCAACATGGCACACTACCTGTGTGCAATGCCAGCCAGCACTGCCTAAGATATAGGTAAGTCACCTCTCTAGCAGGCCTTACCAGCCCGAAGGCAGGGCGCACTCTATCCCAGGTGTGGGCATACCTGCATGAGCAGATATGCCCCTACACTATTACGGGCTATTCCTTAATATTGTATGTGCCAGTGAAGCCATTGAGAGTGCATGGGCTGGAAACTCGACAACTCGAGTTCTACAGCACCATGATGGCTTCTCTGAACACAGGAATGTTTTGTACCAAACACTCCTCACAATAAACGCTCACTGATGACAGTGTGGGATTTATGCTAACATATACTCAGAGGGCACCTCAGTGGTGCCACCTGAAAACCTACTGACCATGGTGTGGGCACTGACTGGCTTTAGGCAGCCTGTCACTCACACACACATGTTCGGGACCCCTGGGCGGAGGGCCTCTGCTCTCTGAGACCAGAAACAATGCACATGCTGGGTAGAGGTGTCACACCTCCTATCCCGGGATGGGCCAGTGCTCGAAGGGGACGCTTCAAAGGCTTACGTCCTTTGTAATATGACCCCCAGCTGCAGCTAGCAGCAGATGGCAGCCCCCGGTTTACACCCCCACTTTGGTTGGTGGAAAAACTCAGGAAGGCTAGGTTCTGTGCCCACGTTTGCCAACTCCACCCCTAAACAGAGGCTCCCCCTGACCATGGCCGGCTACGGTAGGAAGATTGAGACGTCTAAAGGCACCCCTGCACCCAAAGCCCCGTGCCTTGGTGAGCTGAATAGACGATGCCCTTACGGCCCTCTACATCTCTACTTTCCTCTGCTGTCGTTGGCCTTCCTCCTGCAACCGCTGGTGCGACGCCTGCAGCTTGTTTTGTTCAGCGCAGAATCTTCACTGAAAAGTATTGGGTGCCCGAGGCTGAAACTGCACCCTACATTGGCCGCCCCTTTGTTGCTAATGGTGTATGTTTGGTGCTGCTTTGTGGCCACCCCTGTGTTTAATCTAACCCCCAAAGCTTGGCACCTGCAACCGATTTACTTACCTGCAAGCAGTGTGACTTCGAGCACCCCCAGTACCCATTGAAACGCATTGGACCAAACTCTGATTTTGACCTATGCACCCGGCCGCCTCTGTGCCGCGGGAGGTGCAGTTTTGGTACTCGCCTGACCCTTGCCCCTTGCTCACCTTTGGTCCCGAAGACTGGAATTGTAAGTGTATTGCTTACCTGTTAAACCGCATTATTGTTTTTCTCAATAGGATATCATTGAACTGTTCAGAAGTTACACTAAGTGTCTACTTTTTAAAATGAAAAGTATTTTTAGTTACAAACGTACTTACCATATTGTGAAGCTCTTGATCTTAAAATAAAATACAAACAAAGCTCATTTTTATAAAATTGGTGTGGATCTCCTTTGAGTCGTGTCCATTTTTGGTCAATGTTGTGCAATAAATGTCTTACACTCCTCCTGTTAGGCCTAAGGCTTCTGGCCCACACTACCACTAATAGATCACTTTGGGTTTTACATTGAGCCCTGTACAGTTCTGGGGAACCCCTGGACTTTGTGCATGGTATTACCACCTATTGGCAATATCATATACAGAGCCAGCTTCCTGCAGTGTGGCTTTAAATCATCAACTGTGTGGCCTGATACTGCCTGTCATAAGTAGAGAAGAAAGATTTGGGACACAGCTTGGTATAGGTATTTGCACAGCCTTTTGCCATCAGTGTTATGTTTTTTCTCCTTTATATGTAGACTTCAATCATTTTCTCTAAACCTGGCTAGAGGTGCCACTACCGGATACAGTCTATAATCCTGATCCGTCGGTCTCATTACATAAACACAGTCAAAGCTACATTTTGCCATAGAAGAAACTGTCATTGAGCAGGTAGCTTAATGCTAAAAATTGCATTCCAAAGGATTAACGTTTGCGGTGACAGAAAATCTCCCAAGACAGCTTGCTTTGTTTATAGAATAACCATGTCTTCCTCTCTTATGGACACGGAAGCAAAGGTATTTTGAAACCAAGGAAAGAAAACCTTTCAAAATGCAACACGCTGACTTTCTTTTCTGGATTTCGGAAACTAAAAAGTTGCTTATACTGCAGCTTCAGCTGAACAAACACTGTACCACCAGGGCAATTAATGCATTGGTGTGCATTCTCCTGAAACCTGTTCCAATGTTTCCTATTTCTCCTAGTATGCACTTTTTGCTAATTTACTTACAGATTCTTGAATTGTTACATCAAGTGGACAGGTTAAGATATGCAGATGTTTAATGTGCTTTCGTTCATGTTTGCCTCACAAAGAAGCGTTGTTGTTACCTCCGCTTTTCCTTTGGAGGTTAGCATGGTCTATATAGATACCTTTCATTTAGCCTGAAGTCAACTCCATGAATATTCACAAAGGGGTTGTCTGTGCTAAACTCCCTTGTAAACCTATGGTATTTCCACTTACATCTTCATCACTGTCTAATAAAAGCAGTGTCACCAGACAAGTCCAAAAGCTTACAGTTGATGAGCAACTCTTTTCACAACTTTGTCTTTTTTAAACATCAACATTTCTCTTCTAGCTCATTACCAAAGGCTTCAGTTTTTAGTAAGTTTCCTGGATTTTTCTCAGGAAATGGACCTCACCTGCTCTGAAGAGTACAGTGATAGTTCACTGTGATTGAGACCTCAGAATTTGGCACAGTGGTTACATTGCTCCTATGCCCCATTGAGATTGTGGCCACCTGTGAGAACCACATCAAAAGAAGATACTCATCCCAAAAGACATTCCTTGACTCTTCTGTGGTGACTTCAGCAATCTAGTCTCTTTAGCGATCAGTGTTTTCAGCCGCCACTGCCTCATGCAATGTTGATTTTTCAGTATGACCTGATATCTCCATGGCAGTATCTGAACACCCACACACTGGTCAGTCAGAAATAAAAATATACAAATATTCTGAGTTAAAGGCAGAAATCATAGGGCTGAATTACTTTTTTGTTAACGGGATACCCATCTGCTCTTTTCTGTTTGAACAAGTAGAGGGGTGCGCGGTCAACTTTTAGCAAGTGGGGATGTTCTCTAAACTTCATCACTGTCCCTTAAAGGGTTCCCTAGGGGATATCCTCCATGAAGACCAGTCATGGAAATTTGGCCCACTAGAGTTTAAGTATCCAACAACAGATTATTTTCAAAGCCCCGTTTGGCATGACATATGAGTTTCTTTCCTTAATCTACTCTTCATCATCATCTTGGAGGTTTACTGATATCAAGGCTCATGGGTCAGAAAGAGCGGCTGTTGTTCCTGAAAAAATTCCATTTGCGTGCTTGTATTTGTCATAATGAAATCATGTTGTCCAGTGTTCTGCCAGGAACTTTTCCATTCGATGACATAATAGCCGCTTTTGTGATGTCTAAATATTTTAAACATATCCAGCTGATTGAATGATGCTCATGGATCACTGAAAATCTAATGTTCATAACATGTATGGCTACAGTTACACATGCACTGTATACTAATGCCATGTAGTGTTGAGCTCAAAACGTACAATGCATTTTCCTTCCAAGACAGAGGATATACTCCCTTAGTCTAAAGTTAACATGGGTACGAACTCCATCTTAGATTGTCTTTTTTTGTTATGTTCAGACGTGTTAAGCAATGGCTGTGAGATCAACCTGATCCTTATGGCTTATTTGGCCCTTTCTGCTTCACTTTCTTAGACTGATGACTCTGATAACAATTGCTTTATGATTGTCCTCTACTTGGCAATTCTCCTGACCAATCTGCTTCGATCTACTATTAACTTGCATGCTGGTCTTCAACTTGATGGTGTCCTCTTTGATCTCTGCAGAGCTCGCCTCAGAGAAGGCAGACAGAAAGGGTGTGAGGGAAAGCACACTTTTCCAATTTTGTCGGAACTGCAATACAAATAATAATAATCCACATTTGTAAAGCGCGAACAATCACCCGTAAGGGTCTCTAGACGCTGGGGGCCGTTGGGAATATTAAGCAAGCTATTGCCCAGAGTCACATGGTGCTGGGCTAATCTGCCACTGACGCCGGGGATCGAACGTGAGCCCCAGATTCCTGAGTCAGTCGTCCTGGCCGCGGCGCCACATCTCTTCCCTTCAAAGTACCCATGGGCTCACCAGCACGGCGTTTACAACCTCTGCCTCTTTCTCCTTTTGACCACTACATGACCACCTGTGAGTTCTGCCTCACCTTATTTATAAAAAGACTGAGGTACTGAAAGGAAATGTGTTGGGTGCACATAAAAATGTAGCAGCAGTCATCTTTCGTGGTGTCCCCCATTTCGGTGAACGGGAACAGGACTGGGCACTTTCGGTGTCGACACCAACAGGGCCCCGCATCAAGAAGAAACCGACAGGTGTGAGTTTGACTCCAGTGCTGAGCCAGGTGTCGAATACCTGTTCATTTAAGTGCAGATACAATGAAGTAGAGCACTGCTCCCATTGAGTCTGAAATTGAGCCACAGAGAGGGCAAAAAGATGGCCTCAGCTTCCAGCTCTCCGCCGCCTTCAGGCTCCAGTTGACACTGAGAGAAGGCTTCAGAGCCGTCCAAGTTGCTACGGAACGGTGTCTAGTCTCGACCCTCATCTACCCCCTTGCCTCCAAAGGGCACTGACCAATCACATTCACCAAGAGTGTCTCCGACACTGAGCGCTAAGTCCATGCGAGTGCCCCTATGATGCTGAGAACAGATATATACAAGACTCCCTTTCTGGAGAAACTGACTGAAGGGCTGCATTTCAGGCAAAATCAGGACTTCATACACCCTGAATCCAAGATTTCCATTAAATCACCCACAGGAAAAACCTCAACCATAGTAGCCCCGCCTCCTGCAAAGCAGAGGCTGACTTTTGAGGAGGAGCTTGCCTTTGATGCACCACGACACCCAGTATTTGAGAAGCACAAGGACAAGGCAACTAGCCCTAACCCCCACTGTCCACACCCAAGCATTCACTCCCACCTTCTCCTCCACCAGAATCTCCTATCAGGTCAGTCCATTCATATTCTAGCTCAGATATACTTTGAGGAGGGGGACCCTCTGAGTCAGTCTGCTGGGGCTGGGAACTGGGACTACCCCTGTGACTCAGCAGATGACCAACATTTTGAACCATTCTTGGCAGCGCCATCTCTGCCGTATGGTATCATTCCGCCATCCAGTGAGCGGCCTACTTACCATAAGGTCAACATGCATGTCCTACAGGACAAGATTACTTTTTGGTGGAGGCCTTCTAAAAGGCAAAACTCACTGTCCAATTTCTGCCCATGTTTAAAAGCATGCTCCAGTTTTCATCAGGCATATTTCAGTGACTGTCAGGGCAAAGGTAGTCATCCCAATCAGACAAGAAGAAATGTAAGGCTTTTTGGAATGACCCTCTTTAAATTCGTTGCCATATACCCCACTGACCCCCCCCCCCCCCCCCCCTCCAAACCCTCTGATACACAGAGCAGGTAGGCAGGCCTCTGGTCAAGTGTCGGGGGCACATCGCCACCCCTTTATGTGCCTGCTCCCCCACCACCCTCAGATAAGGAGAGTTAGAAATGCTCAGGGGACATCATCCAAGTCCTCAGATGATTAGAAACTCATCTGTTCAAGATTTATCTGGAATTACCTCTATAGCTTTCCTCAAGTCTCCATTCAGTGCTTATGTCACCTCTCTTCTTTTCCTCCACTAATCTCTAGAAACAACTGCTTTTTCCATCATTATGGATTAAGCCCCATACCTTTACTAATAAATTCCTGCTTTGATCCGAAGACCTCTACTCAATATCTGTAGCACTTCTACTCCTCCTCCAACTGCTGCAATTACCCTACAGTGCTTTTAGTTTCTGTCCCCACATTACCTGACTTGTTATGCTCTCCCTATCTTTTTCTGTGATGTCTCAAATATAATTCTTCGAGCTTTCCTCTGGCTCTTTCTTGGAAGCCTTATTGCCTCATATTCTTCCTACTTTCTCTTTTTTCCCAGGGCAACTCTTAGCATATAGTATTACAAACTCTGTCTTGCTTTGATATTTGCGGATATTGATATTGATGACAAATCATTAATAATGTAGGTTTATGCCGGAAAGCTTTATCATTTCCCACCCCAACATAAAGTGCCCAATTCCATTCCAAATCTAAGAGCCTACACCCAACTGCCATTAAAGACAGTAGTATGCGATCTACTTTAACCCACAGGAATAATTTAATGTAGATATACTTTTGCTGACTGGAAGATTGTTCACCGCTCACTCTAACCCCGTTCTTGATAAGGTGGTCCCTATTAACTTTAAAATCTGAGCCAACTGTGATTCAAGGAAAGAAGGTGGGATAGCAATCACTTTCTGCAATGCTATGCTGTTTAATTAAGAACTTCCCCCGTTGTATCATTCCTGTGCTGGTATAATTACTTCATTCCTTATTAATAATTTATTCATTCAACTTTGTCCTGCTTTATCATCCTTCCCATTCAGCGTCTACCGTACCTTCTTCATTCAGTGACTGATTTGTAAATCTGTCCCTAAACAAACAGGAAACGTATGTTGATGGCTAAAAAAACCCAAAGGTCTAACCTTCAAATTTAAGTAAAGACTAGACATTTTCAACCTGTGACTTTTCTGTTGCTCACCCTGCTCGGTCCACTATTTTCAATCCTTCGACCCACTATTTTACAACGTAGTTATTTTGGACAAGCATGTACTACTGAGTTGGAATCGATTATTATGCTATTCCATTTCCCATCAAGCTGCCCGATCAGTTAACCATATCTGTCACTAAATTAAAAGCTACAATTTTCTCCGTTTATTCCTGAGCATGTAGTCGCACTGTTAAAGGAATCTTTTATCCACGTATTACCTTTTAACCATACACAGGCTCCAACTAAGCTGCTAGATAAATGTAATCATTAATTGAGGCCCTAGATTTTACCACGCCTCTTAGTTTGGAATTCTAACTCAAAAAGCAGCACTTGGATAACTACCGAACTTGCAAACAAACTTGATATCTGCAGGTTGGCAAGGAAACAGTGTAATTCATACTCCCTAGGACTGAAGACAATTTATACTTTTTCCAATGTTTATGTGAAGCTAAGCTGTCTAAAGAGTTGTTTAGAATCATTTAAGAATTAAAAACTGTACCAGACTTGCAATGCCCCTAAATGACGTTGCCCAGTGCAACATGCCCCCTTCACCGAAACTAGAAAAATGTGTTCTTACTACCTCTATTCTTCTCGATGTTATTAATCAAAATCGTCTGAGAAGGTCCCCTCTATGTCCTTTTTCAGCAAAACCTATGCAAAGGCTTGCTTAGACTTTGCATAAGGAGTTCTTGTTAATTTTCAACTGTACTCTTGAGTCAGGAACAGTTGCTAAATCCTGCAAGGAAGTAGTCGTCAAACCCTTGTTGAAAAAAATCATCTCTTGACCCAACTTACCTAGATAATTTGTATCCTATTTCTTGTCTTCCTATTTATCTAAGTGCCCGCAGAGTCGTTTTCTTTTTTATTAAACTAAAACGTTTTGTGGAGAAATGGCCTTCAGGACTCCTACTAGGTTGATTTCCCCTCAGGCAGGAGCAAAGGGCTGGTTGTAGTCTCTGCACTTGGTGATCTGTGACAAGTTGATGTCTGAGGCTCTGGGGCGTTGATTTTAAGAGACCTCTCAGCAGCCTTAGGCACTATCCACCATTCAGTTCTTCACTCTAGACTTGAAGAGGTAGGCATGAGTGGCACAGCTTTTGAATGGTTTAATTTCTATCAGGCTGTTTGAGATTCATTACTTTGCCATCTTTCTGTTTTCAAACTCATTTGTGCAATTGTGGTGTCCCACAGGCCTCTTCGCTTTTATCTCTACTTTTTAATATAGATATGTGCCCTCTAGCAGTTGCATTATGTTAGTTCAGATTTAAGTTTTTAACTGGTCAGTGATACCCAAAAGATCATTGGAATCAAAGCAACATTAAAATCCTCAGTATGTGTAGACACTTTATCACTGGTGTGTTTGTGGGTGTCCAAGTAAGTCTTACAGAAAACACAATTTGCTATTGCCTTTCAAAAATCTCATTATTGAAAATCCATTCTGGCACAATTTGGGTATTGACGAGGACTCTAATCTAGGCCCGACGGCTCAGATTTTGAAAATCACCAGTGGATTCTTTTTCCAGATAAAATTGTTGCCCAGCATCTTCCCATTTATCACTGTACACCTTTGCATTCGTGTTATGAAAGCACTTGTACAATCACTCTTGGATTATGGGAAAGCCATATATCTGTGTACCCAAAGCAATCTCATAGTCTGCCTCCAGCTTATACAAAATGCTGCAGCCCTTCTGATAACTAGCTTATAAAGGTTTGATCAAGCCTATGCCACTTTGACCCAGATGCATTGGTTGTATGTTAACAACCAAATACATTAAGTCCTAGTTATTGTACATAGGGTTGTTTATCAAGGCATACCAGACTTTACAAAACACAATTTCATTTGTAGAGTGCACAGATACCTCCGGAGGCGCCCCAGCGCTATCGGAAAAGATAGCATAATGAAAAACAAATTCAACTGATGCAAGATGATCAAATTCCTGTGATCTGGAATAAATCTAATCTTGTACTCAAATCCCACACCTGTATCTGTGGGGAACATATTGTTTTCCTTGCTGCTGCTAGGGTGTAGAATGCCCTCACGGAGTCTCCGAAGTCATCCCTTCCTTCCCACATTCAGAATACTACTCCTATCTTATTTTAAATGTATTTATTCATTGAGTAATTCCATTTAATAATAGATGGAAAGTAAGTCCTTAAATTGTCTTATTCAGTGACAAACCAATCTTGTGGTTAAAATATTACTGGAACATATGGGTTCTGTTGATGGTGTTGTAGCTCACCTGCATGATGTAATATTGTACAGTGCATTGACAGCATCTTGGTTGCGTGGCACATTATGAAAATGTTAAATAAACAAATACAATCCAAATGTATTAAACTTGTTTTTTTCCTAGATGGTTCAGAATGCAATGAGTGACTTGCGTTTGCACCATAAACGTGGGAAATTGAACGTTTTGTGCAGCCAGATTGTGCAACAGTGAGTTTGCATAAGCCCTTACCAACAAGTGCAGTCAGCGGAGCCTCTGAGTTTGCCAGTTAAAGGGAGACACAGATTCTTAAGTAGCTTCCATAATTTGCCATTATTAACCACATTTCTTTAAACTTAAACTGGTTTATATAAAAGATTATACACAGTAGACAGAAAGCTTTTCTATTTTATGTCTTGTGGTTGTAGACCTATTATGCATCCAAAATAATTGTCTATCTTTAAAAACAGGTGGCAAGTATACCAAAGACGACTTTAAAGATTATGAAATGGACTCCAACAAGCGTTCCAACCTCGTCCTAAAAGACAAGGCAAAACCAAAACAAGAGTATCCTTAACATTTGTGCTTAGGTTTGTATTCACTACACTAAACAGATTTCACATGGTGACAGCTTGGGTCCATTACTGTCCCATGTGATAGGCCCAACCACTTATATGGGACACTGTTTTTATTGGGAGATGTGTGAGATGGGTTTACCTAGTCCTTTGGCTACCGCCTCCCTCAATATCTCTCACTTACACAGACTGTTTCACTTGCTGTTTCATTCACTAATCTCTCCTCTTATTCATCACTTTCACGCACTGATACTTGCTCTCAGTGACATACAAATCAAACTGCATATATTGTTTTGCCATTTTAAACCATTAAAGTTGTTTCATAAAGAACCTTTTTAAAAATAATTATTTTTATTTTTTTTAGAGGAAAACAAAACAAAAATGAAACTTGAACAATGGAAAAGGAACTGGGTTTAAACAAAAATTCAGTGTCTTCTTGTGAAGAAGCACTTTATTTTTCTGAGCTTTTGCACTGTGCTAGCCACAAGATATCAACTTGTGGTGCACGAAGCCATGCAAGCCCATAGTCTTCTCCTGCAGGACATCTTCTGGCAACATCTCGCCAGGAGCAATGGTGTGTTGCAATGCAGCAGTATATATAGTCGCCTCTTCAGCGTCCCTTCTCCTTTTTGCAGGATTGATCTGTGGTTCATGCCAAGCATTACGATGCTGTGTATTGAGGATGTTCTGAAGCTCTGTTTTGCTCAACTTCTTCTGTTCAGCTTCGTAGTGTACAATGCACTCATCATGTGCTTAGAGACTTTTTTCACCCTGTGGAATGCTGAAAAATGTCCAGATGACGGATTATAGTGGCCATAATAAACACTTTGTTTGAACATCATCTTGTTCTTAATTTATCTCCTCTCCATTTTCTGTGTGGAAGCCATTGCTAAGGACCAACAAGTTCTGGGTTCCCCAAAAAGGAAAGCATAGGAAAAAAACTAAATTGTCTGCTTTGTTGCAGAGAAGTGCAATGACGTGAGCAAGAAAGTCAAGACTATCGCATTGTGGGACAATACATTCTCAGGAACCAATCAAACCTCTTCAGTGGTCCTTAAGGATCAGTGATTCCTGGAAATTGTCAAAAGTGCATCTGGCACACACTAGATCGGTGGTTCTGATTCCCAGTTCTGCAAAATCGAAAATTGAGATGTGGAAAAATGTAATTGACCCACAAATTTGAGTGTAAAGTTGCTCACAAATAAACACCACCCTCAAACAACATATCTCAATTTGTTTTAACGGCAAACACAACTGTATAAAAGTGTATTGAGTTCAAGGTACTTCGAAAAGAAACCCCTTCTCTGCGGTTGCTAAAGAGCCACAGTCCTGGAAGTGGACTTTCATTACAGTAGCATTGTTCCAATTGGAGGAGCTGCTGAGGAACCACAAATCCTGAATAAAGGAAGGTGCCGTCTGATTGGCCTAGCACCCCACACTACAAAAAAACAAGTCTGTTGCCTGAAGAATAGCCTACTCTGTGTAGGACACTATTTTCACAACTCCCCAGAGAATGAGATAGCCTATCTTCTGTTGTAATTAAAATGTCTACACAACCACTTTGACAAAGCCAGCAAGCACTAGGATCAAATCAGTTGACGTCATCTGCTGTGGTACTGCAGGAAGATGATGTCTTGGAGTTGGCTACAAGTTTACAGTGTGAAAAACAGATCATTCTTGACCTCCAATTTGATAAATCTTACTTGACAAGAAAACCACAAAGCAGAGGCATTTTTTAAACAATTCATACAGTCATTGAGCAGAACCAAAGTTATTTGCAAAATTTTACAAGGTCTTTTCTCCAGAAAGTGGCCCCTTGCCAGATTTGCATGAAACTAGAAAAAATATCAAGCATAAGCTAAACATGGCAAGAGCCTTCCAAGTGTTGTATAACATAACATGTGTATTTGTAAAGTGCACGTTCACCCAGAGGTATCTTGGCGCTGAATAACAGATGTTTATTGTTACCCAACTCAATGGTACTCATTTATCAACCTCAGATGGATGAAAGGCTGAGTGGACCCACCGGGATTTCAACCTGTGACCATGAGGTCGTACACAGGCTCCTGCAATAGACGCATTAGTCCACTGAGCCACCAGACCCGGCTCAGTGGATCCATAAAACAGTGCCAGTGTTATTAGCAAAGAAATCGTTTTCACTCTTCATTTAAATTTGCTCCCCATTATCAGATGTGCATGAAACCTGAGATTAATGCACATTTCATGTAGATTCATTAAGGAGAGTACCAAAGAGATTAGGATTAGGACATGGAAAAGTTTAAGCCACTTTTGATGGAGCTGCACAATAGTTGCCAGACCAATAGAAGAGGCCCAAAATCTATCCTACTCGCCATCTGGGATGAACTGAAAAACACAGTAGGCCACAACTGGGGCCACGGTGCTGCTTCTCTTGGACCTTTCAGTTGCCTTCAACACATTTGATCATGACATTCTAATCCAAAATCTCTGCAAAACTAATATTGAGGAGACTGCTCTTGACGGGATCACATCCTATCTTTGAAACAGAACATATTTAATCCATATTCCTCCTTTCTAATTCAAACCCTACATCATAAAAGCAGAGGTCCCTCTAGGATATGTCATCTCACCCATGCTTTTCAACATTTATATTACTGGCTGTGATTAATTAATTTCAGCTTGCCTGCTATAACTATTCAGATGATACACAAATACTTGTTAAACTGGAAAGCCTCAAAGACATTGGAAACTCAAAAATCTTCATTTGCCTCCAAGTCGTTGATCAGTGGATGGCATGGAACCATCTCAAATTGAATGCGTCCAAACTGAAATACTCACCTTTGACACTCCAAAAAATTATGACCCACTTTCCGCCTTGTAGGAAGCTGGCTCTTTATATAGTGGACCAAAAAGTGGTACACTGTGTAAAGCGTCCAATCAAACCCCAAAGGAATTACAGAGGCAAAAATTAAACCCCAAATGCTCTCTTTGGAGGAAGCGTGGGCGAGCAGTTAGGCATATCAAAGGGTAGTGCTAAGCACAAAGGCAGTAAGTGAGACACACACTCAGTAAAGAAATCCGACACCAATTTATAAAAATAACACATACTTTTATATGAATTTAGATAACAAGATCATCGGAATCAGGTAAGTACTTTTTGAGTTATGAATATTTACAGTTTTCAAAAGTTCACAGTGCAATTGGGTGCAGCAGGCAGACTGGCAGGGTTAGCACCAAGGCATAGCAATAAGGAGCCAAAGGGGAAAAGAAAAAGACTGGGTCATCCCCCACTCAAAACAGTTTTCCAACAAAAGGACTCAATCTATTAAGTACAGGAATAGTTTACACGCTGTGTAACAGAAGGAATTGAGAGGTATCAAATTAACCTCTTCAGAACCACCCCCAATTGACTGGATTTGTGGGGTGGATTCCCAATTTACCAGAGTCTGTACTAATTTATGAAAAGGTTTTGCAAGAACCCTGGATCAATGTAGCAGTCACTGTGTTCCAAAAAATCTTTTTTTTTTTTATAAACGTGTGAAAAAAATAATTCAATCACAGGGATAAGACACCCCACACCGTGAATATCAGTGAAGAAAAATATGTGCAGAACAAGGTAGCACCTCACGTGCGCAACACCTTAGCGGGCTGACACTGGTTAGATCATCACCAGTACTGCCACGTTTCTCATCATAGGTTGCCACCTTGCTCAAAGAAAATTGGATAACTCGACCAACAACTAACAAGCATTTACAATGCAATGGTCTCGGCAATATTATAGGTAGAGCTATTGGTATTGCTCATTATTTTGTTATCATTTTTGTATCCCTAAATAAATGGCATTGTCATTTCTATTGGCATTAGCTTTTTTTTGCATATGTGATACCTATTGCATTAGCAGAGAGAGAGTGATGTAGTGAGATAGAGAGAGAGAGTGAGGTATTGAAATAGAGAGTGAGGTAGTGAGAGAGAGTGAGGTAGATAGAGAGTGAGGCAGTGAGATAGAGAGTGAGGTAGTGAAAGAGTTAGGTAGTGAGGGAGAGGGATGTTGTGAGGTAGTGATATATAAGCATAGAGTGATGTTGTGATGTAGTGAGATAGAGAGAGAGGTAGTGAAAGAGAGAGTGAAAGTGAGTTAGTGAGATAGAAAGAGTGAGGTAGTGAGATAGAGAGTGATTGAGGTAGTGAGTGAGAGAGAGTGGGATATTTAAAGTGGATGGAAATATGGTGGCATCATGTACATTCTTCGGAAAGGAGGATCCTCGGGAGACTTGGGGTGACATATGGAGTGGTAAGCATGTAGTGGAAGGATCGGGTGTACGCATCGGAAAGGGGCATGAATCCAGAACCCAGTGCTTGAAAAAGTGAAATGACAATTCCACGTTTAAAGAAAACTGTAGCCTGCACCTAGAAAGAGGAATATTTAAACCGTTAATCACCTATTCCAACGGTAGGTCCAACAGGAAAAAATAAAGTAAGAAAAGGTGTCGCTGTATAGTTAAAATAGCGCCCTTCTGTGAGTACAGAAAGGAAATAAAATTACTAAACTGAATCACCCCTGATCACTGGCCGTAGTACCAAAAGTAATAATATCCCTCGAACAATACATCTAGCACAGTATGTGGTGTACCCATAAATTAGATCTGGATGTCACAACCCCAACAAATTACGAGGGACTGTCAACCCACAGCTAAATAAATCGCTGTTCTACTTCTTCAAGTTAGCAGAGCTGCAGAAAAATAAAAGGAAAAGGGCTATGTACACTAAAAATTGAATACTTTGTTGCGCAGATAGTGACTATACGCAAGAGGGCAGGCACATTCATCTTTAACCAAGAATTGTGTAATTGTACAGCTAAAAACGTACTTGCATCCGTACCATTATGTGGCAGGGGATTGATATATGTCTTGGCGCCAGTACAGAAGGATCTGGCAAAGACCTATTCCGGGCTGATAATTACATTATTTTAAACGCTTTATCATTGGTGCGAAACTAAAGAAAAAGGAAGGTGTGGGCTTTAAGATTAGGCAAATCCCATGGTTACTATAACAACTACAATAAGGCCAGATGCCTAGTGTTAGTACCTTCTTATAAGAATTGCAGACAAAGCGTGGACAGAAGTGGACCTTACTGGTTGTGACGGTCCCACCTGACGGGCTCAACTATATGGGAGAGACCGAACAAAAATAATGTGTCGGGCATTATACGCATGACTATGGAATAGGACAGCGTGAAATGATCATTCTGACTAGTACTGGGCAAACGTTTCCCGACTTACCTTCCCGCTGGAAGAGTTGAATCAAACCAGTGTCGATCCGGTCCTGTTCCATGCAGAAGACCAGAAAGTACACAGCGTGCAGAATGCGCTGAAATGTTAGCATCATTCACCCGTGGCAGCATAGAGATAAAAGGAGGACTGTGAATCAAGTCACAGGGGGAGGATATTAGAATCAGCCATCTTGAAGTTGATACCATCCACTATACTTCGCCCCCTTAGCTCGCAAGGAGTTTCTCAACTTCAAGATGGACAATACTAATATCCTCCCCCTGTGACTTGATTCACAGTTTATAGTCAACAAACAGGCTTCCATCCAAGTCCATTATAACAAGACGGCACAGACTTTATTTTCATAAAATATGACTTCTCTGGGATGAGTGCAAAATAATTATGAAAATGATGCTGCACTTGATTCCGTTTTATATTTTATGATATGTAACAAATCTGAGCATACATTACATTTTTAAACAAACACGATACACCATAGGCCTGCTCGAAACGATCAAGTTAGCAGAGTACTGCAAATATACCAATAAAAGATTGAATTGTGTGTCCTTCGACTTTTACAAATACCTAATTATAATTCCACAAAAAACAACTTGAACTACACAGCACTTGTATACACAGTAATCTTAGCCTCTAGACTGGAATACAGGAAGTGTATTGTTTTGGTACTGGGCATGAAGAAAAATACAAAAGCTACATTCTTTATGCCGGCTCCGTTGAAACCAAATTCAAACTTTTAAAGAATGTTATCCCTAACAAATACCGTTACATTACTTGACAAGTAAAAGACTGGAAAATAAGGGTAATGAACTTCCTTCATAACACACCTTTCTGCAGTCTTGTGTCTCCACTGTAAATCATACTGAAATCTCTGTGTTAGTAAGCCGAGCCTCAGTTGTAAAAAAGCTGCGGGGTTCTCGGATGAATCCAGATGGCTGCAGCGGTTAGACAAAAACATTATGCTTTCGGTGCACAGCCCGTCTTTCCGTGCAGTGCATTTCTTCTTTCTACTGTACAAAGAAGGCAGAGTAGAGCGCACATAGCAACAGCCTGGACAGCTGATTGGGCGGTAGGCGTGGTTCAACGCTTCCCTGTTTACAAAGGTCTACTACAATTTCCTGTCTGTTTGGCAGTAGTATCAGGTTTTCTCCTTCTGTGCTTGTGAGCTCAGCTGTGTTTGAGCAATTTAAGAAAAACAGCACAAACAGTAGAACTCAACAGCAGCCGATAGAAACGCACAGATTTATCGGTTTTAACATACCATGTATGAAAGCAGCCAAAAGTATTGCCTTACAACCGTCAGACGTTTATTTACATAGGTTTAAAAGTGCAGATCATGTTTGAGAGAGTTCTGCGTTGTAGCTCATGCCTCCGGGCGTCAGTACGATGGCAGAAGCTTCTGGCTAGCACCCGCTCTGCGCAGACACCACCGCCTTTCTCCGAGGTGAAGCAGAAATGCCTCGGAGAAAGGCAGCGGCGCTTTCGGATTCGGGGGCATGTTCTCCTCTTGCCATTGGCTGGAGGAGATAATTAGAAAAGTTGCAAAAAACACGCCCCCGAATCCGAAAAGGACGGGGCCTGTTCGGAGTGACGAACCTCTTCTCCAATGGCTGGCCAGCATTCAAGAGGCCAGCCAATGGAGAAGAGGGGAGAAGAGGGGCGGGTTCAAGCCCCTCTTCTCCAAGTCATTATATGTCGCGAGCGAGACTGCGCAAGCGCAGTCTTCGCTAGCCGAGACCTAAAAAGGTGAAAGTATGTGAACACACACCATAGTCCTGAATTAAAATTGATAAAGAACCATGGCCATCATAATTTTATTCTTTGCTCATGGGTCAATTCAAAAATAAAAAGTGCTGTATTTTAACAGACAAGAAGCCAGTAAGCCGACATGTTTCATTGCCTTACTTTTACGGCAATTTCTTCAGGGCAACAGGACTTCATTCACCATATCAGCACATTTGCAATGAACTACTTGTGACTGCAAAACATAGAAAGAAAGGGTTCTTGCCGTTACACACTGAGCGGCAAAACCGAATCTCACATAATCCATACATATAAAAATCACGTGGGTTTTCTTTACCCGTTGTCAGCCCAGGTTTTTCATACCAGCTCGACAGCGTGTCAGACAAGTACCGTAAATTTTGCAGTGATCCTGTACTTCGCAGACCCACTTATATTTTGAGCATTCTGTAAAAAGATTTTTAAATCAAAAACCAGTCTTCCAACACATGTGTTCCAGAGAGTATCTAGCACATCACCTATATTTATCAATTATAGAGACTTAAGGATAGTAAAGCTGATCGCAACTTTATCCCTTCTCTACCTAGGGATGTGTTCATATTTGTTCCGCTATCTGGCCTCGTCCAAAGCATCTTTATCACACAATGTAACCCGTGACAAAGTTCTGCACAGGACCAGAGCCTCTTACTCCCACATAGGTATACATTCGCCATGCCCAGAAGTGTAAATGCACTTATGCCTGTGTCACTCCCTCACTCATACATCTCACCGCACAATTATCACGTCCCGAGCTTCGTCTCAGCCGCTCCAAAGTCTTCGCGCGGCCATTTGATAAACGCGTCAATTACCCCGTGACTTCCGTTGATTACAACAAAGTCACGTGATACGTCACGTAAATCGGGGCGCCATCTTAGAATAAGCCAGTATTCTCTTTCTTCCCTTAAAAACCCAATTGTAAGGGGTTCTTGGTCCCAAAATATATATCGTACATACACACCAGCCAAGCAATCTTTAGTGTATATACTAATATGCACCCGACCACGTTTGAATAGTAACAATGATTGCCACGAACTCGAGCAATGCACATACATGCTCTTTTCTATGTAACGAACATACCGAAATTAGCAACAACAGGTGTCAAATTTCTAGAACGTACTGAGAAAGTACCTTCACAACTCCCAGCAGCTAGCTACCCAATCATTCGGGGAGTTCTCAGAGTCTACCCAATTCGTATAGGCACGGGTATTTTTTTCTCTTCTTTTTAAATATGCTTATACCAATAGCGTTCTCTCTCCTCATATAACCCCCATATTTCAATAGAGGAGATTAGACAACAGGAACGCCCAAATTTCCAAATTAATAGTATAAGCACAGTTTTTACAGACATATTTCTCCTGATAGTATTTTTTCTTTTTCATACAACCCCCAGATTTTAATTCATAGAGGGGATTTAAGAGGCAGGAACGCCCAAACTCCCAGAAATCAAAGACTGTAGCTAATGCCCCAAGACAGAATTAGCTGGACATAGACAGGCTTATTTTGAAGCTTGTATAGAGGGCATGCTGACACAAAGAAGCACTCACCAGTCTCAATCTCACAGGGAGATTCTGTTCCATTCTATTCCATCATTCAATCCAATTTTATCAACTTTTTCAGAAAAAATCCAGCGAGCTTCCTTACCCTTGCATCACCCTTGACCTTCTCTAAAACTGTCCAAGTTAAGGATCTATAGTCATGCCTCTCAGTAACACAATGCTGCACAAATTTAGTGGTCAATTTCCCTATTCTGATGGTACTCAGATGTTCCTGAATTCTTATCTTGACCTTCCTTGAAGTCAAACCAATGTAATGCAAACCACACCTACACGTGATGCGATAAATCACATTGGTTGTGTTTCGAATTCGTGAACTGGGTTAAATACCATATCCTACCGTCCAACAAAGTTACTCTGTCACATTTGGAAGTCAAGCCACATACAGAACAAGATCCGCACGGGTAATGACCCGCCGGTAGTGTAGATGCATTTTTCTCTACTCTCACCCGAGAATGCACTAATTTATCCTTCAGGTTGCCTGCTCTTTTAAATGCAAACCTGGGAGATGGCATCTTAAAATCCGCTGTAGACAATAAATCCCAGTTCTTGCGCATAAGTTGTCTGAGTCTGCTTGCTAACGGATCATATGTCATAACGACTGGCAGACAGTCGCTTTTTGGTTTTTGGGTTGTCTCCAGAAGAGCACTACGTGGTGTATTCAAAGCTCTTTTTCTCACGTTTTTTACCACCTTTTTAGGATACTGTCTTTGGATTAATCTATCACAAAGGCCCTCAGATTGTTGCATGAAGTCCGCCGTGGACGAACAGTTTCTCCTATAACGGAGGAATTGCCCCACTGGTAGATTATCTATTAGGGCCCGTGGATGAAAAGAATTAAACAGTAATAGAGTTTCTATCAGTGGTTTTTTGGTGTACCATCGTTCTCAATTGGACCTGTTCAGCCCGGATATCAAGATCCAGGTAAGTTGCAGACTGGCGACTATATGTCCAAGTAAATTTAAGGCTCGGTTCTAGTGTATTCAGCCTATTCAAAAAGAGCAATAGATCCTCCTCAGTGCCTGCCCAGATGCACAACACATCGTCAATATATCGCTTCCAGAGGAAAATATTCCTCTGGAAGGGATTGGCGTGATGGTAGATATGGTGTTCTTCAAACTGGCCTACATAAATGCAGGCCAGACTGGGCGCAAAAGTTGCGCCCATTGAAGTACCGGAGACTTGCAGGAACAAGTAATTCTTGTAACAGAAATAGTTCCTAGTTAATGCGATCTCAATGCATTGCAAAACGAACGACGGTGGTGTATCGTAAAACCGCTCCTGTTCCTCCAGAGCACGAGCTGCAGCCACCAGCGTCGCGTCCTGGGGGATACAGGTGTATAATGACTCAATGTCGATCGTCACTAGAAATTCAGATTGTGTGTCAAAATTCACAGTTTCTAATACATTTAGAATGTCTCTAGTATCCTGCACAAAGGAGGTTTGTTTGATGACTGATTCTCTCAGAAAAAAATCCGCAAATTGCGATAGAGGCTCGAGGACTGATTGTATTCCCGATACTATAGGGCGGCCAGGCGGTGGCCTGGCGGCCTTGTGAATTTTCGGAAGTATATAGATCGCCGGTGTCCTAGATTTGACATTCACAAGGAATTCAGCCTCTTTTGCAGTGATCCATTTCTTTTCTTTCGCCGCGGATACCATAGTCCTAATGAGCACCAGGAGTTCATCACAAGGATCACGAGTCAGAGGATGGTAATTTTCGCGATTATTTAGTAGTCTCAAGATCTCATCCTCGTAGTCCTTAGTGTTCATCAGGACTATCGCACCACCCTTATCCGCAGATTTTATAGTTATAAGGGGGTTATCCTGTAGACTTTTAACCGCTGCCCAATCTTTTTTACTCATATTATTAAAAATATGGATCTGAAAGAAACACGTTAGTTAGATTCCTCACCTTAGAATATCCCCAGGCGTCAGAGTGGATCCGGAAGATTTTTCGTCAGCAATACCCCTTGCGCGTCGCTAGGCGTCGTCTGCGGCTCCGCGTCCGTCGTCGGCGTCGTGCGCCGGAATGACGTCGTCGGAGTACTTAGACGCCGCCCTCGCGCGCTGACGTCAGTTCTTCTTTTTTCCGCGCCAGTAAGCGCAGATCCGGGAGAGCTACCCCTTTTAGTCTTTTTTGACTAAATCTTTTTTGATCACTTTTGATCCTTGTCTGTCGACATCTGGTGCCGGTAGGATGCCTGGGTTCAAGGCTTGCGAGGATTGCCATCGACTGATGTCGGTGACCGACCACCACCGCCGGTGCCTCTACTGTTTAGGCCCCGACCACGACGCGGAGTCGTGCTCCGATTGCCAGGCCCTGACTTCGAAGGCTTCTCGAGCTTCGCCACTCGGCTCCGCGTCGTGCGCGATCCCGGTCCAGGAGGAGATCCAAGGATCGCTCGCGGAGCCCTAGCCGACGCCACCATCGATCGTCGGGCTCCAAGTCGTCGGGTAAGTCCAAACGCTCTAAGAAGTCCAAGCGGCGACATCGCTCTTCGGACTCCCCTCGCCGGTCGCGCGAATCGGCCGAGGGTCCAAGTGGTTCCACCCCCGCGGCTCCGGCGGAGCCGCAGGCGCCGCGCCCGTCCCCATACCCTCCGGTCCCTGGGACTAACGCGACGCCGGCGGAGGTCAGTGCCTTCCTCTCGGCCATGAGGAGCCTGGCCCCGCCGTCGACGCCCGCTGGCGCGCCTTCGGGCCCCGCGGACTCGACTGGGCGACCTTGCCTGCCGGCGGCTTCGGCCCCGGCGCCGTCGACGACTCCGGTCTCGACGCCGCAGGTCCCCGCGGGGCCCATGCCTGGGCCCCCGTCGACGCCGGTTGACCTAACCACTCCTCCACCGGCGCCGGCGCATGAACCACCGACGCCGTCACCGGCGCCACCGGCGCAGACGCCTACACCTCCGGTGCTGCCGACGCCGCCGCCTTTGGTGCCGACTCCGGACGGCGTCCAACCCCAGTTTAGCCCTATTCCGGACCCGGCGCCGCAATGGCGTCGACCGACGCCGCGTCCGGCGCCGCTTGAGACCTATCATCTCTACAGTCCGGCTCCGATCATTCCTCCTGTTTATCAGGAATCGGGCGACTGGGAGGGGTTTGAGGACCCTATGGCTGTTCAGTCGCAGCTTTCACAGGACTGGGCAGATGAACTGGGGGAGGCCAGTGGTCTTGATACATCGCCAGACACTGGATTCACTTCTCCTCCGACTGTGGCTTCGGAGGAGGGTGCAGCATTTTCTGTGGTGCTGCGCAAGGCGGCCGCAGCCCTTGGGCTCGAGCTGCCTGCCGTGGCTGTGAGGACTAACATCCTCACTGAGGTGCTTCAAACCGCAGCAAGCTCCACTGAGCCTCTGCTGCCGTTCAATGAGGCCCTCACTGACGTTCTGCAGGGCACCTGGTCCAAGCCCTCCACAGTTCCTCCTGTGGATAGGAACGTTGCCAGGCGCCACCGCCCTGCTCCGGGCGACCCCAGTTTCCTGTCCCAACACCCCACCCCCGAGAGTCTGGTTATCCAGGCCTCTACCTCCCAATCCTCCTTCCCGACCGCTCCGCCGGACCGGGATTCCAAGAGACTCGAGCAGTTTGGCAAGAAACTGTTCTCGTCCCTTAGTTTGGGCCTGCGGTCTTTAAACACCGCCTGTCTCTTGGACCGTTATTCCCATTCTCTGTGGGATACGGTGGAGGACGTGCTGCCCCTGTGTCCGGAGGAGGTCCGGACACGTCTTACCCAGGCTTTGGCCGATGGGAGGGATGCAGCGCGGCACGCCATACGATGTGGGCTTGACACCACGGACTCGCTGGGTCGGGCGATTTCCACCACAGTGGCGCTCCGCCGCCACGCCTGGATGCGGTCCACGTCATTTTCCGGGGATGTCCAGAACACCCTCATGGACATGCCCTTTGATGGCACTCGCCTGTTTGGTGAGAAGGCGGACAGTGTGCTGAACCGCTTTAAGGACTCCCGGGCTACGGCCAAGTCCTTGGGCCTCTCGGCTCCGCGGGCGCACACCTCCGCTTTTCGCCCCTTTCGTGGCCAAGGAAGGGGCGCCTCCTCACGTCCGCCCAGCCACCAGCCGCAGAACCAACCTGCGCGCGGTCGCGGACGTGGTTTCCACCGTGGCGGATCTGGAGGATGACGTGGTCAGCCCACATCCACCCCGGCAGCATCCGCCTCAAAGCCTTCCTAGTCCGAGCTTTCAGGCCCATTCCACGGCAGAGTTCGCCATCACCTGCTCCACTGGCGGTCCATTACATCGGACAGGTGGGTGCTGCAAATCGTCCGAAGGGGCTACTCCCTCCCCTTCGAGACGACCCCTCCAGCCATGCCACCGCAGCACCACCGTATCTCGGGGGATCATTTGAATCTTCTCCGCGAGGAAGTTTCGGCCCTCTTGGCCAAGGGGGCCGTCGAGCGCGTTCCGAGTCCAGAAGTAGGTCGTGGTTGTTATTCCCACTACTTTCTGGTTCCCAAGAAGGGCAAAGGGGGCCTACGCCCCATCTTGGACCTCCGGAACGTCAATGCCTTCCTCCGAAAGGAAAGGTTCAAGATGTTAACCTTGGCTCAGGTTCTAGCTGCCCTAGACCCCGGAGACTGGATGGTAGCGTTGGACTTGCAGGACGCATATTTCCATATCCCCGTCCTGCCGGCCCACCGGCGTTACCTGCGGTTCACGGTGGGCCACGAGCATTTTCAGTTTACCGTGCTCCCCTTCGGCCTCACCAGTGCCCCTCGGGTGTTCACGAAAGTGATGGCGGTGGTCGCAGCTCATCTGCGCAGATCAGGGGTTCCAGTCTTCCCCTATCTCGACGACTGGTTGTTGAAGGCGGGCTCGCCCCAGGCAGTCGTCTCCCACCTCCAGACTACGGCGGATCTCCTGCATTTGCTGGGATTTTCCATCAACGTGCCGAAGTCACACCTGAGTCCCTCTCAAAAGCTCCTCTTCATCGGAGCAGTTCTCGATTCGGCGCAGTTCCGGGTCTATCCACCGGAACAGCGGGTCCGGGATATACAGGCCCTGATTCCCATCTTTCGGCCTCTATCCTGGGTTTCGGTCAGGCTAGTGTTGCGGCTTCTGGGGCTGATGGCCTCCTGCATCCTACTAGTGCATCACGCCAGGCGGCGCATGCGGGCTCTGCAGTGGGACCTGAAGTTTCAGTGGGCCCAGCATCACGGCAACCTGTCCGACCATGTCTTGATCTCGGAGGGCACTGCACAACAGTTGCAGTGGTGGCTCACGGACCGCGATTGGGTCATGGGCAGGAGCCTCTCCCTTCCCCATCCGGAGCATGTCGTAGTGACGGATGCGTCCCTCCTGGGCTGGGGTGGCCATATGGGAGAGGCGGAGATCAGAGGCCTCTGGTCTCCGGCGGAGTCTCGTCTCCACATCAACCTGTTGGAGTTGAGAGCGATCCGACTTGCACTGAAAGCCTTCCTTCCCTCTGTCAGGGGCAGTGTCGTGCAGGTGTTCACGGACAACACCACCGCCATGTGGTATTGCAACAAACAGGGCGGGGTGGGGTCGTGGACCCTTTGTCAGGAGGCTCTGCGCCTCTGGACGTGGCTGGAACACCAGGGCGTCACCCTAGTGGTTCAACATCTGGCGGGCTCTCTGAACGCCAGAGCGGACGAACTCAGCCGCTGGTGCATGATGGATCACGAATGGCGTCTGAACTCCGAAGTGGCGCAAGGTCTCTTTCTGCAGTGGGGAGAGCCTTGGTTAGATCTATTCGCCACCGAAGAGAACGCGCAATGTCAGCAGTTCTGCGCGTTGGAATTTCCAAGGCGGCACTCGCTCGGCGACGCTTTTCGTCACGAGTGGAGTTGCGGTCTGTTGTACGCCTTTCCGCCTATACCACTTCTGCCCAGAGTGCTGAAGAAGATCAGGCACGACCGGGCCCAAGTCATCTTGGTGGCTCCGGATTGGGCACGAAGATACTGGTATCCCGAGCTACTCAGTATGTTGACCGATCCCCCGATACGTCTGCCCCTTCGGGAGGATCTTCTGTCGCAGCAGCAGGGGACGGTCCTCCACCCGAACCTGTCCAGCCTCCACCTCCATGCGTGGAGATTGAGCGGCGGCAGTTGATGCCATTTGACTTGCCTCCTGAAGTCTGTGATATCATTCTGGCAGCCAGGCGTCCCTCCACAAAGACGGTATACGCCTGCCGGTGGAACAAATTTGTGGCATGGTGCACAGCAAAGGCTGTGGATCCCCTTTCCGCCCCTCTTTCTGAGGTTCTTCTCTTTCTTCTTTCTCTGGCCCGGCAGGGCTCTGCCCTGGGCACCCTGAAAGGTTATCTTGCTGCCATCTCCGCCTTCTTGCGGCTTCCTGATCAGCCTTCTCTTTTCAAGTCCCCTGTGGTTACACGCTTTCTGAAAGGCATTACTCACACGTTCCCTCCTGTCCCTTTTGTAATGCCTCAGTGGGACTTGAATCTGGTCTTGACATTCCTGATGTGCGCTCCCTTCGAGCCTCTTCACAATTGTCCTCTTCGTCTTCTGACTCTTAAGACTGCTTTTCTGGTAGCCATCACCTCGGCTAGACGGGTGAGTGAGCTCCAGGCTTTATCTTCAAAGCCTCCTTTTCTGTCTGTTCATCCGGACAAGGTTGTCCTTCGGCCTCGTCCCTCCTTTCTTCCGAAAGTGGTGACTCCATTTCATCTTGGGCAGTCTGTCACCTTGCCCACCTTCTTTCCGCCTCCGCATCCTTCCAAAGAGGAAGAGAGGCTCCACCGTCTGGACCCAAAACGTGCGCTCTCCTTTTATCTGGACCGCACAAAACAGTTCCGGGTGGACGACCAGCTTTTTGTTGGGTACGTGGACGCTAAGATGGGGAAAGCTGTGCACAAACGGACCATCTCTCGGTGGGTCGTTTTGTGTATCAAAATTTGCTATTCTTTGGCAAAAAAGGACCCTCCTGTTGGGCTGCGCGCCCATTCTACTCGGGCCACAGCGGCTACTACTGCTTTGGGACGGGGAGTCCCTTTGCAGGACATCTGTCAGGCGGCGACGTGGGCTTCGTTACACACGTTTGCCAGGCATTATTGCCTTGACAGCCAAGTCCGGAGGGATGGCTTCTTTGGCCGTTCTGTCCTCCAGGACTTTCTGGTGTGATCTTGGTTCGCAGACCCACCACCGGGGATGGTATTGCTTGGGTATCTATTCTAAGGTGAGGAATCTAACTAACGTGTTTCTTTCAGATGAACAAGTTACTTACCTTCGGTAACGATGTATCTGTAAGAAACATTAGTTAGTTAGATTCCTCACCGACCCACCCATCCTCCCCGTTCTGCGAACTGACATCTAGGGTTAAGGTTGTCCTTTTCAGGCCCCTAGATTTTATTTTTGGCACCGGTGTCGGTCTTTGCATGGCTCTGCGTTCCTGGCGCGGAAAGCTATGTACAAGAACTGACGTCAGCGCGCGAGGGCGGCGTCTAAGTACTCTGACGACGTCATTCCGGCGCACGACGCCGACGACGGACGCGGAGCCGCAGACGACGCCTAGCGACGCGCAAGGGGTATTGCTGACGAAAAATCTTCCGGATCCAGTCTGACGCCTGGGGATATTCTAAGGTGAGGAATCTAACTAACTAATGTTTCTTACAGATACATCGTTACCGAAGGTAAGTAACTTGTTCTTCTCATTCTTTTTTTCAAGGACATCGATTTCGTGAAGAATTTTATTTTCAAAGGCTGCCACCTCTGGGCACAAACTCGCTGAAGGCGGGCAAAACCCCGACGGGCAACGTAAATCAGAAGAGAACAGAGAAGGGGGGTCCTGTGTCTTATTGGCGAAGAATTTTTTGATTTTAATCTTCCTCATTGTTTCGTGAAACTCAGTACGACATTTAAATTTATCATGTACTGGAGTGGGCACGAATCCCAACCCTTTATTCAAAACCCGTCTTTCATCCTCTGACAAAATATAGTCTGATAAGTTCACTACAATGTCATTTAAAGTTGATTCCGTCCTCGACTCCGTGTTATTCGAGGGGAAAACCCTTGCCACGTTTGATCTTGGTTGAGTCGGGCCTGCCCTCTGCCTCTCTGCCCTCCCCGCCCTCTGTGGCCCCTCTGGTTTTGTCCAAAAAAAGACCTCAACAGTAAACTTAGATCTTCGTTGGTTTGCTTGGGTTGATTAAACCTAACCCTATTGTTCTGGTCACCCTGCCCACTTGGTCCACTGACCTCATCCTCCTCCGAAGAGGTGTTATCAAAGGTCCAATTGTAGGGCGATCGTTTAAAGGGCTGTCTCCCTCCCCTGGCAAACCCACCTCGGGGTCTAACATCAGTTCTTTGCTGGTAATAGCTGTCTTCCACATATGGGAATGCCCATTCATGGGTAAAGCGTTCTAAATTATGCTTCAAACCCTTTATTTTTTGGTTAATCATATAGTTTTTATAGTCAGAGAGGTCTTCCTGGATTCTGGATAACTGCTCCTTCGTGTCAGCAAGTGTGTTATCCCTCTTAATACTTTCTTCCAATTCCAAAATCTCTTTTAAAAGTTCCTCGCTTAGTCTCTTGGCCGTGTTAATAATTAGAATCAGCCAATCACGGGTGCACTTGTTTGCGATATAGCTCCAATCAATCCTAAACTGATTGTCCTCCAGAAAAATACGAGGTTCAATACGTACAAGGAGACTAGCAGAGGCAGCCCCTGCTCGCAAGTACTCCGTCATCAGTGCCCCGTCAAGGGCTATTCTGACCTGCTTCTTTTTAAGTGTGCTTAACTTCTCCCAATCTTCCAAGCCAATTGTGCTCCTCAGTTCTCGGGTCTGCAATCTTGTTCTTTGTCCATTTCTTTTGGTCCGTAGAAATCTGAAGTCCTGGTATCGGGGGGTGCCCTAAATACTCAATTTTGGGGCATTAAGGCGAGTGAGGGGTAGTAGCCAATAGGCTTCTTACCCCTGGGGTCACTGCACCCCCTAGATGACCACCTCCTTTGGGGAGCGGGCATCACCCTGTCCGAGAATTCTTAATTCCACCACACACAAGATGGTGGAATTACTACATTTGTGTTCCCTTCAGACTTGGTCACCCTAGAGGTGTGTCTCGCCTAGTGGTGCAACACACCTTCTGCATACCCAATTATCCCATCTGTTCTGGTGCCAGATTGGCCCAGGAAGAGAGTGGCGTTTCCCCTGTCTGGGTAAGCCTTGTGTTGCATATCAAAGGCAGCAGAGGCCTTTAAATTCTCCTGCCTTGATATGCAGATATGTCCTAACATGTAATATAATGCATCCTGCCATAGGGCTGTAAGGCCTGCTGTAGGGGTTGACTTACCAATAATATATGCAGTGTTAGGAGACAAGTATGTGCCATGTCGTCTTTTCACTTTTTAGAGCACCTTGTCACACAGCCTGCAATGGCTTAGAGCCGGGTCCATTAGAGTATTTATGAAGAAACTGTGGTTCCTCACAACAAGAAATTCCGATAGTAATTAACACAGAACTACAATGGTGTCTATGTTCGTATATCCAAATGGATGTTATACTTTTATTATAATAAATACACAAGAACATATAAGTGGGACAATTTGCCACAAACAAAACAGGTCATAACTCGGGCATTGCATATATTGGCCAGAACACAGATAAGTGATTTAGGCCAAGAAATAGACAAATTAGCACCACAGCACTTTATAGTAACCAAAATGTAAATTGTGTCAAGGTGCTGTAGTCTTCGACATTTCAATCCCTTAACTAGGTAATGGGATCATCATCAGGACATAGCAAATGATGCTTGAGAAGAATGCCTGCAAGGAAAATTAAGATCAATGTTCCTATAGGAATTAGGTAAAGGCTGCCACGTCACGAAGGGGATTGGCAATGTTGAGCCCGACTGGATCAAATACATGGAGTACTGGGCACGGGAACTCACTCGTAGTGATTACATATCGGAATGGTGTTGGGGTCCGGGCGTCGCAGTGAGGCCAGATGAAGGGAATGCATAATCCAGGTGAAATTCCATTTAGTGGTAAGAGGGGCGGTGACAAGCATGGAATCACAATCGGGGTCACGGCGAGGATGTATCAGTGGTTAGTGTACCTAGATACTAAGGAGTGCACAAGATGCGCTTCAGGTCTTGGGGACCTTCTTTAGTACCTATACACTTATTAGAGCTGTTAAGGTTCGGTCGCTTGGGGAGCAAGTGACCAATTTTTTTTGGGGGGATAGAACACTGGCACTGGGGACCTGGTTAGCAGGAACCCAGTGCACTTCAATCAGAGTTGCATCAAATACCAGGCAAAAAGTGGGGGAAGACTTCTGCAACAAAAATTCTTTTTCGTACGCGCCTTGCCTGATGATCTGGGGCAGCCTTCTAAAGTATCCATTGAAGTAAGAAACCTTAGTGTTGCCATTGGCTCTTAGCTATCAATGACTCATCTTTCCCCTCCTAGGATTTGCACACAAGGTCCAGGCTACTATCTCTCTTGTACTGTCTAAACTTGATTACGCCAATGGCCTCTACCATGGATCACCTCTGTCAACTAAGAAACGGCTACAAGGAATTCAAAACTCTGCTACCATACTTACTCCTACACATAAAGCCACAAGTCCACATCTTCTCTTCCTTAAGAGCCGTACTTGTTGCCAGAAGATCCACTTTCAAGCTGCTTTGTCTCATCCACTGACCAATACATGGAACATGACCACTTTTCATCAGGAAGAAAATCCCAAAATACATGCAACAAAGAAACCTCCGCTTCAGATTGGCATCCTGCCCCAAAATCCCAACATACAAGAAAAAAACATTGGTAGAACATCTTTCTCTGTAAAAGCAGCCAAACTATGGAATTAATTGCCTCCAAACATAAGATCCACATATTGTCATCTTATCTACGGACGATTATTCAAAAGCTGCCTCTTCTCTACATGACCACCATATTCAAAATACAAATATACAGCAGTACTATGCACAGAAAATCGATGGTGCATATATATGTGTTTGCAAACATATATTTTGATTATATGTATGTAATCCGATATGTGCATTTTTTGTACAGATGTACATATTACTATGGTATATAAAAAATATATATACTTCCTTATATGCTTAATGGTTAAAATATATACATTACTTATATTTATGCTTTAAATGTATATAGCTCATTAAATGAATATCCGTATTTGACTACATGCATAAGGGCCTCTATTTATTATGATCACTCACATCACAACATGTAAATATGATTATACAGAAAGTATGTGCTAATGTTGACTATTCAAAACACATTACTTAAAAAAACAACATGAATACATCTAAAATAATAAAAACAAATAATATTAATTAATAGGAAAAAACAAAAATATTGTTATGACTTTATTTTTATACTTGTAAGAATAAAAATGATTTTTTTTTTAAATGTAAAGAAATTAAAACATATACACACGCTTACAGATATGTATAACTTTATTATTATATCCATATATAAGCAAATCAATAAATTAAAATATAATGTAATGAGCATATGCTTATGGGTTTATCCTATATTAACATGTCTGTCACAAGGTGTAAATCTGATTATAGCAATTGTTTCTATACCAGCTTCACTACTGAAATATTAGGAAAAATATATAAATGAAAAAATATAAATAAAATTTAAAAAACCTTAATTTGCATCAAAAATGGAAATCCTGAGTTTGTAAAAATGTATCCGTTTATGAACATATGGGACTTTATTCTAGTACAATTTTTTTCACCTGATTTGTTTCCATATATGTATCATCTTAAAATCTGTGTATGCATACCTTTTAAATGTGGTTATGTATCTACATAAGCATATATTTTCCTCCCACTGCAGAGATAAAAAAAGAAAAAAAATGTTAACTAATCCCCCCCAAACCTCTCCAAACCAGCACTCTGACTCATCATATTCCTCTTCCAAACGATCTCCTACCTCCTCTCTCTTTTTCATCCTAAACCTCTTTACTACTATGAACTCCCAAATAACCCTTTACAAACTCTTCCCCCCTCTGTCCATCCTTTATCCTATTCATCCAACTAAGAGGCACTCTGACACCTCACAAAACTCTTTTACTGCTATGAACTCCCACATAATCCTTCCTAACTCAAACCTTCTCCATCCATC
This sequence comes from Triturus cristatus, assembly GCF_964204655.1. Lineage (NCBI taxonomy): Eukaryota > Metazoa > Chordata > Amphibia > Caudata > Salamandridae > Triturus > Triturus cristatus. Next base: position 1,295,758,835 of record NC_140589.1, read on the forward strand.
CTTTATCCTATCCATTCAAGTAACAGACTCACATGCCTACCACTCCCAAAAGCAATTTTGGATTCCATCTACTAATTCACCACTAATCCACTTTGGGTTCCAGAGTAGCGTGCTACTCGCCGAAAAGCGATTCAATGCCTCCTAATGGGTCTTACGTGCTATGTAATACAGTTACATCTGATAGAGACTACTAGCCGCAGATTCCTTCACGTAGAATTATCCCCAGGCGTGCGACTGGATCCGGAAACTTATTTGCCACAGCATCCCTGCGTGCCCGGGGGCGGGGCGACATCACGCGACTCTGCCCAGGCGTCGACCGCGTACGTGATGTCAGTGAGGTCACATAAGACCCGCCCCGGCACGCCTACGTCAGTTTTTTCCTTTTCCGCGTGCAGCGCGGATCTAATCCTTGCTACGGGCCTGTTTAGGGCCCTTTTTTCTTCAATTGTTTGGTAAGGAACAGTGTGCGAATGCCTTCGGGCTTCAAAACTTGCACGTTTTGTGGGCTTCTTATGTCGGCGACGGACCCTCACCTCATTTGTATGTGGTGTGTGGGGGAGGATCACGGCACCACAGATTGTGCGGCGTGCCAACAGTTAAAGCCGAAGTCGCGGCGGGAGCGCCCGATGAAACTTCTCTCGGCGCGTCTCTCCAGGTCGATGTCCTCCCCTCGGTCTGCTTCGGCGGACAGCTTCAGATACGGCCGTGGTCGTCATCTTTGCCCATCTCCGATGTCACGTGAGCATCGCTCCCCGGTGGGTAAGTGTCGCAGTTTGTCCCCGGGGCTGGTTTACGGCCTACCGGGTGCGTGGACTCTCCGCGGATGATGCGGCCCCGCGTGTTGTCCTATCCACCGTTTCCCGGTGTTGGGGCGTCGAGAGTCCAAATGGAGACATACGCGGCGGCTTTGCAGGGCTCGCTGGCGTCTCCTCCTCCTTCCCCTCCTGGGGCATCGGTGGATCCCTCGCCCTGCGCAGGGCCCTCCGCGGCGCCGCCGGTGGCTCTGGCCCCGATTGGTTCGGATCCAGGCTTGGAGGATGTGGTGCTGTTGGGGTGCGGCTCCTCTGGGGCACCTCCTTCAGGCCACGGCGTCTCTGCCTCGCCGCAAACGCCCACAGGGGTCCCTGTGGTGTCGCGGGAGGTTGCCGGGGCTCGGGTCGCATCCCCGAGCCCCTCTCGGTCCTTTGACAAGGTGGTCCTGTCTAAGGCCCAGATGACGCCGCTATGGCAGCAGCTGGACCGTGCAGAGCCACAGGGGTCGGTGGACCCTCCTCGTCCCGCTCCGGGTCGAGGCAGAGGGAGGACCCCTTGTCCCTCTCCGGGCCCCTCTCGTCCCTCCCCACAGGTGGCTGCCTTGTTGGAGGGCGAGTCAGAGGTTGAATCGTCCCTGGTGCCGCCACATGGGTTGCCTTGCCTCATTCTGGGCCGCGGCAGGCGGAGGGCTTCGTGCCACTCTCCAGGCCTGTCTCGTTCCCCCACGCAGGGGGCTCCCTCGGTGGGGGTCGACTCGGCGTCATTCCAGCACCGCCCCAGAGCCGGTGCGGCTCCAGCTCTACTCCGGTCTCCGCTCCGGTCCCCGGTGCGGGGTGACTTGGAGGTACCTTGTCCGGTGACGCCGGATGGTGCCGACATCCTACCTCAAGCAGCGGACTCTACGGCTCCGCACAGGAGTCGTACAGCGGATTTGTCTTCCGACATTCCTTCTCCAGAGGCAGGCTGTATATTGGTGTCGTCCTCCCCGGAAACTGGTCGCTGTGTGGTGTCTTTCTCATCGGCATCAAAGGGCGGCTCCCCGCCCTTCCTGAGGCAGAGGTGTTCGTTGGAAGAGCGTCGGGTCCCTCATTCTTCGGCTCCTTCTGACTTCCAGGTCTGGCCCTTTCCCGTCCCGCTTGGCCTCGGGGATGGCCGCCTTAGTTTGCAGCCATCGCCTACGGAGGAGCTGCTTTCTCCACCGCGGGGCCCTACGGAGGCAGGTGCGGCCTTCGCTCACGCTGTGTCCACGGCTGTGGGCATCCTGTGCATGGGTGACCCGGTGGCTCACCTTCCGGCGGACCATCTATTGGAGGTCCTCCACCAGGGCTCTGGTGGGAGGGAAGTCTTACTTCCTTTTGAAGGTTCGCTCCTTTCTTCCTTGACGGGGGCTTGGAGGCGTCCTGCCTCAGGGGACCCGGTGCCTCAGCATCTTCTGCACCAGCACCTCCCAGCGCCGCTTGACCCGGCGTGTCTTTCCCTTCACCCCTCAGCCGCCAGCCCCCTTTTGCGGACTGCTTTTCCCTCCCTACCGCCACTGTTGACTCCACTGTTCCACGAGGCCCGCTGGCTGGACTCTTGGGGGCGCAACATGTTCGCCTCGACCAGCGCGGCCCTGCAAGCCCTTAACACCTTGTGTGTGCTGGCTAGGGCCTTCTCCTGTTTGTGGGACTCGGCTGAGTCTCTGGGATCTGCAGCGTCCCAGGACTCTGGTCAGGTGGACTTACGGCATCATGCATTGGATGGCCGGGAGCTTGCAGCGTTTATTCTCCGCTCCGCTCTGGACATCTCAGAGGTGCTGGGCCGGGCCATGGCTTCCTCAGTCGCTCTCCATCGCCATGCTTGGCTTCGGGACGGAGTATTCCCTGAGAATATTCGGGAGCGACTCATCGACTTTCCGTTTGATGGCAGCCTGTTGTTCCATGCCCCGGCCGACACCGCTATCCAAAAGCTCTTGGCAGGACTCTGTCCTCCTCCTCCGCCTTATCCTCCTCCTCCTCCGTCCCCTCCTCAGTGACTTCTGAGTTGGGTTGATTCTGGGCCTTCTTAGGCCAGTTGTTCTGGCTGTGGAGTGTGTTTTCTGGCCGTTTCCGTCCTTCCTTGGGACTTTGGCTTTGTTGACTGCTGGATGGCCCTTGTGTGATTGTGTGTGGGTTCTCCAGGAGTTGTTGCGTGGACTTGGCCCTGAGATTGGGCCTTCTGCTTTGCTTGGGCTGCTTATCATGCCTTCAGCAGGGGTGTTTTTTTCCCCGTGGCTCTTTTGTTTTTTCCTCTGCTGCAGAAGTTCTAGGGCCCTCGGCCTCGGACCTGGGGGAACTGGGTTTGATTCTCGGTAATGACGCTAAACATCCTGTGATTCTGGGCAAATCACGTAATCTCCCCGTGCCCAACAAAAAACAAAAAAAAATGAGTGTTCCCATATCTTGGGACTTAACGTACCCTATGTGTGGTAGGGGTAGCTGTCATATAGCTTGCGCTCTGCTAGAGGGTTCTGGTCGCCTTCGGGTTCCTGTTCTCCATGGCGTTTAGGTAGGTTGCTTTTGCTTCCTGAGGTCCTGTGCGTGGCCACTCATAGTGGTGTGCCCGGGCATCTCCCCCTCTCCCTACTCCTGTCCTGAGGTCTGGAATGATCCTGTGTTCTCCCTTGCCAGGCGTCGCCTACTCGGCCTTCCTGGGGCCTCGGGCTGTTCTTCTTGCTTCTGGCGGCTTTGACTGCCGGCGCTGTTCTGGCTGCCAGGCTGCTCTCCATCTGGAGTGGGTTTGCCTTCTTTTCCCTTGTTTCCGTGGGCCCTCTAGGCTTCTTCTTCCGCTTTTCCAGTCTTGGCATTGGGCGGAAGCTATGTTGCCTTGTGGGGGAGTGGGGTGCTTCAGCCTCTCCGTCCTTGCCCTTGGTTCCTCTGCTGTGGGTGTACGAGCCTATTCAGCCTTCTTTCCCCCCTACTTCCCCTTGGGGTCGGTGGAGTTCTGCTTGTAAGGATTCACTTGGCCTGGCAGGGGCGAGGTTCTATCTGGTCCACAGATCTGGTTCCCTGTGGGGCCCTCTGTTCTGCATTGGCTGGTGGGGTCCTTTCGCCGACCCTCCTTCCCAGGGGGTATGGCTAGGGTATCTATTCTATGTGAAGGAATCTACGGCTAGTAGTCTCTATCGGATGTACGAGTTACTTACCTTCGGTAGTGATGTATCTGGTAGAGACGATTCTAGCCGCAGATTCCTTCACGGCCCCCCCTTCCTCCCCTATTCTGCGAGGACCCTTGGGTTGGTCTTCGGTACTCGCCTCCCGGTGGGGGGCTGTGTCTCCTGAGAGTGCCTTCCTTGTTCTTGACGGGTGGCTCCATCTGGGGGCGGTTCATTCCTCCTTTGGTCCTTTGGAGGATGGGGTTCCGGTGCTCCGGTGCTCCGGTGCCCTGCTGCTCTGGCTACTCCAGGTTCGGGGGGGATTGCTTTCTATCCCTGTCCTTCCTCCTTCCCCTCCCGTCCTTCCATTGCTATCCTCTGATTAAGGGTCATCTGGCCTTGTCTTGCCCTTGCCCCTTGTGGGTGGTTGCTGTGGCTGTCTTGGGACTGGTCACATTCCTTGCTCAGAGGGGGGGGGGGGGGGGGGGGGAGGTTTACTACGTGTGCCATGACTTTTACTCATGTCCTTTGGCTCCGGGGCACAGGGATGGGAGGTTGTCTATGTGCTGGCAGGGTGACTACGCAGGTTTCTGCTTGTTCTTCTCCTTCTTTCCCTGCCCTTGGGTTCTGCAGGGTTGGCACTACTCTGGTGGTGGTGTTAGTCACCGTTTCTTTTCAATTTTTCTGCTCTTCGCACACTGTTCCCATGCTTCCACAGTTTTTTATCTGGTGGTTCCGCGTTGTGGTGCGGAAAAGTTCTCAGAAGAAAACTTATGTAGGCGCGCCGGGGCGGGTCTTGTGTAACCTCGCTGACGTCACGTACGCGGACGACGCCTGGGCGGAGTCGCGTGATGTCGCCCCACCCCTGGCGCGCAGGGATGCTGTGGCAAAAAAGTTTCCGGATCCAGTCTCATGCCTGGGGATAAATCTACGTGAAGGAATCTGCGGCTAGAATAGTCTCTACCAGATACATCGTTACCGAAGGTAAGTAACACGTACAATTGAAACATTCTGATTGAGCCATTTTATAGGCATATCTGAGATGGCAACAAAGTTGTTGAACCAGTTTCCTACTATCTTGTTCACTACCTTCAGTCTCTTGTCAATTAGCGAAAGCATGTTACTGTACTATTCTTTCTTTCAAATATGATTTATGGGTGTCCTTTTTCATGCTGTTTGGCTATTTTTGAAGGCAGCAGTTTTCCATTATCATTTTCCTACCCTGTCCCTTTTTCGGTCAGATTAATCGCTAAAGTTTTGTTCCGAAACTTTGCATCCCTTGTTGTTATTATTTGCCTTTTGCTCCTCTCATCTTCGTGAAGTACTTTTGTGGGAAATAAAATGCTTTGCTCTGGTTCACAAAAGCTTTATTAATGTACTAACTTCTTCTTTTATTTACTTTGAAAGTCTTAGTCAGAAAAGTGGTAGCTGTGACCATGAAGTTACACAGCTTTCAGCTACTACCTTAATCGGCTTAGCTGTTTACAGAGTTCCTTTCACTTGGTTATAGTTTGAGAGTAGCTAGTGGGACCAAACTTGGGACCAAGATCAGGGGTGTGGAAATTAATAAAATATCTACTTGGCCAATGGACAGGTTGCTTCATAAATCTATTTGCTCTGTAAACAAATCTACTTGTCCCTTTAATGCCACATAGTGTGGTGAAAAAGGATGGCAGCAATCTCATTAAAGAGCTCTGCTAATAGCCTCTCTGATTATGCCAGGGCTCATGTTTCAGTATGGCTTGAATACTAGCAATTCACAGATTTTGCCACCTTCCCGTGGATCTACATATTGGGGAGGTAGCAGAAAGCAATAGTTTTAGGGTTGGAATGCCCTTTTGAGTCTGCAAACCTACCAACTGGCATGTTTTAGGGATTTTCACCAGCTCTACTAATCTTTTCTCATACTGAGAAAGGTTGGAAATTTACTCCTGACAAGGGCAGAAGTAAAATTTATTCCAGGGTTGTGACAAAAAGAAGTTGGAGGAAAGTGAATTTGTAAACATTCAGCAGATTTTCGCATGAGCAAATCTACTCATGCATATTTGCTCGTAGTAAAGTGTAGTTCACAGATATTTTGAATGAGGACCATTTGCTAGCCTACTTCTGTAAATTATTGTAAATACAAGACAACTGTAAATCTGCAGTAATGCAAGGTCATATACCATAGTGCACTTTTGTGACTTTCTTTAAGACTTGGGCACCTAATTAGGTCCAGAGTTAAAGAAGACATTTTGTTATTGTTACAATTCTATCTATCTATCTATCTATCTATCTATCTATCTATCTATCTATCTATCTATCTATCTATCTATCTATCTATCTATCTATCTATCTATCTATCTATCTATCTATCTATCTATCTATCTATCTATCTATCTATCTATCTATCTATCTATCTATCAGCTTTACTGTGAGTGAAGCAATCCGCTCTTTCACAAGAAGGATATCAGCACACAAAGTAGTTTTTTCCAGTATTAGGTACTGCTGTGGCAGCGGATGCATTTTGAGACCAAAAATATTTTTGTCAATGCTTGTTATAATGGTGAGGGCCTGGCAGCTTCAGCACCATTAAAGTTTTACAATAACCAAGTCAAAACAAGGCTCACATTGTCAAAAGCCAAAAGGCTGACCAAGAATGTCAGACCTATTGACTTTGGCAATGCGTGTTTATAATCGTGTTTCCCATAATCTTGTTGAAATTGGTTGCACTGATTTTCCATTATAAATATTTTCGGAAACACTAGCATGTATCAACACATTTTACCCACTCATGCTTCAAAGAAATGGTGCCAAACATTTCTCAGTAGATAAGCAAAACATTTTTTTTTCCTAGTTGTTTTTGTTTTGTAAACTTTAAATTTTGAAAGCAAAGAATCATCAATCTTGCTTTCAAGCTCCTGCGAATATTTGCGTCTAATCAGAGGGCATTCTGGGAGCATTAGACATAGCCTTATCTCCGTAAACTTAGCAAACGTGTACATATTTTTATATTGGGACCAATGTCAGTAGTGCACTCTGTGCTTACATTTCCACAGAGTGCTCAACATAATAATAGACTTTGCTTTAACAAACCATAAATACAAGTTCCGACAGCACTTAAATATGGATACACATGTTACCTTAACTGCAGAAAATGCCCTTCCCAGATTCATAATGTGGTACAGTAAACTGGCAGGCATAGAGTTTGTGCTGCAGTAGGGAGGGCCTACTTGTCCCAAGGACAAAATAAATATGAAAATGTGTTGTCTTTGATGCCAAGCAATATGTCCTGGGCGTTGAGCTATAGGAATTCCACACCCCTGGACCAAGATGCACATTTACAATTTGTAATAGTTCTTGTTTATCTGTAGTATTAGAAACAAACTGCTGAACAGAGAGGAATGAACGTTTAGCGATATGTCCATATGTTGACTTTGATTCTTGTTTGCTGTCCTTAATGCTTTGTCTCAGCTTAAAGTATGATGTTCTGCTGGATGAGGACCAGGAGAACTCTAGTGTCAGTCATCGCCACTCCAGTAAAAAACATAAAGATAAAAAACATCACTACTCAGATGAAGACGAGGATAGAAGAACCAAAAAATCCAAGGTACTTTGCATGCTTTTAGATATCTTTGAATAAAATAATGGTATATTATTCTAATTTTAATGTTCTTCAGTTTTTAAACTTGTTATTGCGTGTTAACTGTGGTTGGTAAGCCAATGGGCTCTTTGTGTGTGGCTGACTGAACCCTTAGGAGTAAAACTCCTCCCATAAAGGGTGTGGCTGTAGGGCTGATCTTCCTTCAGTCACATCCAAAAAACGAAACATAGTAAGAAATGGTATTCCTCTAATTCCCATAAGAAATTAGACTCTTATATACAGCACGTGTACTCAAGACACTGCATTTATGAATCTTTCTATGGAAGGGAATATCTTCCATTCCACAAATATTAGTTGGATTCAAAGTTACAAATCCTGTAACTCTGGAGCTCAGCCTTTATGGATGGCATGATGAACCAATGCCACCCGGTGGGCAAACTGTTTCAGAAAATAAACATAAGGCTATTGCTTGACTTCCAAATTGCATCATGTAGATACCTCCTTGGTTACCAAATTGCCCTTTGGATGATGATTCCTTGATAATGAGGAAGGCAGCAGAAAAATTGGAAATGCCCTTAGCCAAGTATGTAGGGATTAAGATTCCATAGGGCAGAAAGACTACAGGCTAGTTGTGAGCAGTGGTCGAACATTCACATGACCCCAACAATCTGATCCAGATAGGCCAGCTGTAGCCTGTATGGAATCCCATCGATAGCTTGGCACAAGCAGCGTGTCTTCTTCAGAGAAAATGCTTGTGGTATGTATGCAGCTACTGGTTAAAATATCAATACAGCCAAGAACTTAGTAGATCCAAGTTTGTTAAAAAGCCAAAGGTTTTTTGCTGAGGGGCGTCTTGGGGTATTTGGTTTTCTTTCACTCTGGGGGTTCTGGGGCTTGGACTGAGACCCATTGAACTCAAAATGATGTCCTGAAATGAATGGCATTTGGTCCTTTAGTGACTTGGGGTGGTCAAGTTAACTATAGTCTTCCACTTGAAGACAAAAAGGCACCCCACTAGTAACTCAATGGTAACGCAGGCTTTGGACTATTTTAGCTTTTGAACAGCTGGCTAACCTGAATGGCACCCCCTTTGTTTTGAAGCTAAATGGAACCCGGTGGATAGGATCTTGTGCAAGGACTTCCCTAGTATGGTATTTTCTCCCTGGTTTAAAGTGTTGAATCTGTTTGACTGAGGACTTTGGGGTGGATCCCTAGCGGCGGGACAAGCGTACATTTTGACATTTGTAAATGGAGAATCAAGCAGTGGTCTTGCAGGTACATATTTTTGTATTGGATATACTTGATTTAGATGTGATGTTCTTTTTATCTCTGTGGCAATATGTGCTGTCTTACACTTGTGGAAAAAATGTACAACCCAAAAAAAAAAAAAAAAGACAAAAGTTAAAAAAAGAAATTCTACTCAAAACTACATTGGAAAAAGATTTAACGTTATCCAGTGGTAAACACAAACAGGTTTAACGTTATCCAATGGTAAATGCAAAAAGGTGAAAACATTTCTTCCATACATGTGACTGACTAGGGACTAAGACTCTCAGTGCATGATTTATGACAGCAGGTAAAAGATGTGTTTGGCGTAGCTGAAAGTTTTTTACCTTCAGATTTCAAATATATTCGAGAAGATGAAGGTGTATTTTGTTAAGTAAATCTAGAAGCTGCAGCCAACAAAGATTCCAGAAGTTGGTGAGGCTGTCCCATCACAACCTCAACAGTCACCCCAAAAAGCTATGAGCTATGAAGTGATGAAGCAGCCAAGGTTGTTTTTTTTTTGGTAGGGTTTGGTTTTGGTCCCAGATTTCCAGAGATGAAAATTGTTTAAGGGACATCTGCTGTAAATGTTCTTGTAGTTCTTTTGCCATTACAATAAGTCCTCAGAGGGTCAGGACAAGTTCTTCAGGCCCCGGTTTTCAGTTAGTGGTGATTTTCTATAGTTTTAGTTACAGGTCCTCTGCTAAGTGTCTAGTTGACAATGCTGCAATAGAATTCTTCCCAGCAGGCACCAGCTTTCTATTTTCTCAGGACCTCTTGCACCCTCCAGTGACTGATTCATGCAGGGTTCTTTGGCACCATCTGGAACCCTTTAAGCCTGTAATACAGCAGGTGACTGGCTCAGTCAGCCTGGTTAAAAATGCATAAGCACAAAATGAAGCTGGAGACTACGGTCCACTCATTAGGAACTCTTCATTGTAATGGTAAGCAGGAAAGTCTCTCTTCCTGTTCTAGGCAGGATCGTCCCTGTGAGTGGCTTAATCACAGTATATTGAAAGAGAACAATGCAGCCATTGGTGTCCAGGTGTAGCCAGTCCTAATACAATTCCCACACTCGTCCCAGTGTTTCAGTAGGGTGATGCATTTCCATTCCAGGGAACATCATTTTTGTTAATAAAACTATCCCAAATGTAGTGCACCCAAAATCGGTATGGCAATTCTGTCATTCCCCTAAATAGGCTTCCTCCCAGATCCATCACTAGCCCTCCCAGTTCTGCATTGTAACATTCCCCTTTGCTTTACTTGCCCCAGCCCTATATTCTAGTACTCCTGTTTGCTTCCTTTGGTCCCCTCTATTATTGGTGGTATTCGCTTCTCTCTAATTACCTGTTTCGATATGTGATAATTCACTTCTTATAGGATTGACATTTGTTTAGGTCCTCTTTTCCTTCACCCTACCTGTGTATTTGCAATTTTTTGTCCCTTCAGGCTGTATCACCTGCATTTTAGTGTGCAATAACTCTATCTTTTTACAAATTATATAAATCATTTATTGTCATTCTTTTCATTATTAATAGTGTTATATATCCTTTTTGTTTTCATGATGCAAATACTCATGATTTCTGATGGATAGTTCTTTCCGCGTATTTCTTGCCTAAAGAATCCCCAGGTGCCAGGCTGGATCCAGAAAGCTCCTGCAATAGCTTCTGCATGCATGCACGTGGTACCATCTGCCTCTTTTGTGGCTCCATCTGTCCCACTCGGGACATGAGGAGTAGCATACAGGTGCAGTCGTCAATTGTACTACTGCTTCCTCTGTCGCACCTTTCAGATCCATAGATCTGATGGGCCACCCATTGCAAATCTGCTGAGGAACCGTCCTCTGATGCCAACTTATATTGCTCGGAATCTGACTGCCTACTTCCGGTACTGGATGTTGCCTCTGTTTCTTTGGTGAAAGCCTTGACAGCTGTTGCTTCCTTAGTGCCACTGCAAGCTACATTGTTGATAGTCCAGGATCTGTTGATGCCACGTGTACATTTGGTCCCATATTAAAGCGAGGATTTGCCCTATTTCATCACTAAAGCGCTGCTTTGTGTTAAAGATGACACCCTTGCATTTCCTCTCCTCTGATTTGACTCTATCCAAATGCCTGATCTAGTCCAACATAATACGAATTATATGGAGGTGGACAATTTATTCCTCCACATTCAACTAATGCTTGTCTTTATTTGGATGTACAGAATGGCACAGGCCTTGACATTTCACTTGATTTAGCTCTTGATTTGACCCATGGCTGTATCCCTGCCCCCTCCTGGGGAGAGCCACAGAAGTACTGCTTCTCCTAACTGATAGGAATAAAGCTAACCTATGTAAAAACACAATCTTTAGCCTAGCCTTTGAATTCTGAAAATCCTTCTGGCTTTCTGAATCACAGAACAAGCTCTTTTGTCCGGCTCCTGGAAGTTGGATCTCAGAGCATATGTGAGGTTTCACACACCTAGCCTTGGATAAAATTGAACAGCAGGACTATCTTTTTCGTTTCACTCTGTCTTTAAGATCATACTCTCGATTGAGGCCATTTTTCTTGCTGTTTTCTAACAGATTTTCACTTTAGAAATGCCTTCTCTTTTTGAGAAGTGTCCCTCCTGTGGATGGAAAAAAGCTCTCTCTGTCCCCCTACCATGTCTGTGTTGTGTCTTACCTAGTCTCACACTCAAAGTACTACGACATTGGTAAAAATTAAATGTCTTAAAGGACTTTGATGGAACAGGAAGATATCTCACTCAGAGGAATGATGCAGGACATGAGCATGGAGGAGCAAAGGAAGAAGAAAAGGCTTGAGAAATCATCCCCTCATGCTTACGCTGAAAAACAATATGCTCCTGAGAAGGACTCTCTCAGAGAGAGCTCCAAAGAAAGGAGATCTTCAGGGAAACCTCTTTGGCAATTTTATTTTTAATTCTTTTTATTGGAAATTTGCATAACTGGTTCCTAGGAAAGCATTGAGTGGTTAAAATAGAGCAATATACAGTTCCTCCAAAGGTTACATCATATTAATCAGGTGAAAGATACAATATTAAGTACATGGAGAAAAATACGTGGATAATGGGAAACATAGGTAATCGATGGCAAGCAAATGTGGGGAAGTATTGACCATAGGTGTGAACTCAAGACAAGAGTGTGGGTTTAGTCCCCAAAATCGACAATCTTTCTTCACATCACTCACGATCTCCCTCTAAAAGGTAGTGCTGTAAGCACGTTGGCTTCTATTTGTTCTCCAGTGAAGACGGTTTTGATGTTTGCTTCCCACTGATAACATAGAAAGAATGCTAAACACCCTCACCCTGCAAGATAATCAGTGTTGAAGACTATCCAAAGTTTGATGTGTTCAGTGATGTCGACATCTAAACTGGCCTCGAAATCGATGGTGTAGAACTTCCATCTATGTTGTTAAAGACTAATGACCTTGCAAGGTCACTCATGGAGAAATCAACATGTCATGCTTCCTCTGAAAAACTGCCTCTTTCTGGGAAGGAACTCCACAGAGGGAGATTCAGAGAAAGGAGCACTTCAGGGAAATATCAATAGCACCATTGCTCAAGGTCACAGTCAAAGTATTGGCATCAGCATAAAGAACATTGATCCCTGTTTGATCTCCTGCGAAGGTGGGTTCAAAGTCTACTTCCCATTGACAACATGGACAACATGCGGAATACCTGTATCTTGAAAGATCGTCACTTTCCACGTGGAATTCTTCCCACCGTTTGATGTATTCAAGGACAACTGTGTTAACGATGTCTAAACTGCCTCTATTGATGTTGGTAGAACTTTCTTCCTTGAAATCCATGACTGATCACTGTTCAACGTCTTTCCTTTCATCGTCAAGGGATGCCATAGGGCTCACCATCACCTATGACTTTCAGTACTTATGATGTGTACTTAATCTCCATCAATTAGGACTTTGGCCTTAACATCACCTCTGCATTCACTGCTAAAAGCATGGCCTTATCAGCAAGATGAGTCTTCTGATGTGAAATCTTGGGCCAGATGTACGTACGTGAGAGTTTGCAATTACCAAATACCGAATTTTTGCGATTCACAATTTGGTAATAGCAAACACGTATTTACGAAAGTGTGCTTTACATTTTCTGTGATTCTCATTGGGTCACAAATAAATTTACCTCATTAGTATTCGTGAGGTAGGTCTCAGTTTGTGACCCAATGGGCACTGCAAAAATCACAGGGATGGTGGCCTTCTGGTGTCAGCAGACCACCTTGTCTGGGATTGCTTTTCAATAAAGCAATGTTTTTTTATGCAGCTCGTTTTTCTTAAAGGAAAACAGGATTCATTTGAAAAAAAAGCATAAAGTTTTCTTTTAATTTTTTAAGAGTAGGCAGTGGTCTATAAGAGCGCTGACTTCTCTTAAAAAATGTTTTTACAAACATTCACAAAGGTGGAAGGGGTCCTTTGGGGATCTCTTCTCATTTGGGAATGGGTTCTCACCTACCTGAAGTAGGTGCTACAATGCAAATGTTTTGCAACCACATTTTGGTCATAAAACATTCACACATACCAGTGTGATTCAGCATTAGGAAGGGCTGCCCTTAACACGCCCTTTCTAATACTGAATTGCAAATCCAGTTTGCGATTCGGTTGTAGGTTACCGAATCACGAAATAGGGTTCTTTGAATCGGGCTGTTTGCGACCTCAAAAAAGGTTTGTACATCTGGCCCCCTGTTTTTTAAACCATGTGTTTTACTCCTACTCAGAAGAAAAGAACAGTATGACCTTTCACGAGGTCCTATCCAGGTGAGTGACTAAACATCCATATCCGGAGCAGGACAGTAGTAGGTACTACGGCAGGCGGTCCACCTTCATGAAAGTGTGATTATAGGCACTGCCCCCCTCCGGATCCATGTTACCCTAATCACGAGCAACTAAAATTCATAAAGAAGTTTAATGAAAATCATAAGTTACGAATGGTCCCACCCTACATACGCACACCTTAACGTGTGTGCATTCCATAGCATTTCAATCCTGAAGAAAGCTAATGTGATTCAAACCAGCACTCCTATTTGGCTGAAACATGTTGACCTTACACTAGTATGTGAGAGATCACTAATTTCTCACCACACATCCACTATCATTGTTTTTAACCCTACCTAAAGAATCCACTATAAAAATATTTTCCCTAAGGGCGGGTATCCTGGAGGTAGTTTTAAAATTCACTCACAAATTCACCACGTCACACCACGAAACCAGCTCCACGGTAATCAGGCATCATAGCAAACCTAAGATGCATTCAGTATCTGTGAGAAAGTGCCATCTTTCTTGCATGGTATGCCCCCACTTTTTGCTGAATTGCTGAATGTACTTTGACTGAGTGTGCCCTGGACTCCTGCCAGTCAGGTGCCCAGGGCCTATGTTCCTTCCCTAAAACAAACCAAACCCAAATTGGCAAACCTTGGCCACTTGTCAGCCCCTGGTAAATGGTACCCTAAGTACCCAGGGCTTTGTGACCCAGGCAGGCCTCTAAGAGCTGCAGCACTCCTTGTGCCACTCTTAGAGGCCCTGTACCCTTACACACACACACACACTGCTTTTGCAGGCTGAGTGTTTGGGTGCAAGACAAAAACAAAGTCGACATGGCACACATCCCTGTGTGCCATGCCCATCACATACACTGCCATGGCATACATCAGTCACCCCTCTAGCTGGGTGCCTTATGCCAATGGTGTGGGCACAGGAGCAAGAGCCCTGTGCCCCTACAGTGCCCAGGTCCATTCCTGAGCCCTGTAAGTGCAGTGCTGCCATTTAAAGAGTACATGGTGCTGGGAGCTCGTCAAACACGAGCTCCACAGCACCATAATGGCAACACTAAAGACTGGGAAGTTTGGTATCAAACTTCTCAGCACATTAAACCCACACTGATGCCAGTGTGGGATTTAATGTACCCAGCACCCCAGAGGGCATCTTAGAGGTGCCCCCTCGAACCTAACCTACAAATCTACGTCTGCTCTGAGGCTGCCTAGGCTGCCACCCAGCAGACATGTTGCTGGACCCCTGGGTAGGAGAGCCCCTGCTCTCCTGGTCCTGCAACAATGCACATCCTGGGAGAGGTGCTAAATCTCCTCCCCCAGGATGGGCAGCGGGAAGCTTCAAAGGCATGCCTCCTCTGTGAGCTTCCCCAGGCCCCTGCAACCCCCCACTCTGGCGGGAAGCTTTGGCCAGAAACCCCAAATAAGGACAGGGGATGTGCCAGCCTGCCTACCCCACCCCTCAGGTGGGGGAGGCGAGGTGAAGCACATCTCCGGGCTCTCGCCATCTTGAAGATGGGGAGCCCTACCCTATCAGGACTAGGCTACTGCCCCCCTCCCACAGGAGAGAGGCAGGATAGGGGGTGTACCCACCCCAGGACGGGGACCCATTGGTCCCTGCCCTTCACCTACCTGTAACGCCCCTAAATCTAGTATTTAGGGGCACCCTGAACCTTCCTTCCCCAGATTCCAGATTCCAAACTACGAAGAGCAAGAAGAAAGAAGACCTGCCCTGCAGCTGCTGAAAAGAGGAAGACACCAACTGCTTTGGCCCCAGCCCTACCGGCCTGTCGACCCTCGAACCTGCTCCTGCTCAAGCCCGGCATCTCTTGTGGCTAGCAACCTCACCAACCCCGGAGGACCTGGCTACCTTTTGGCTCTAAGCCCCTGGGACTTCCATGAGTAGAGGCTCTACTCAAAACCTATCTCTAACCCCTGGCAGCAGCCCGGAACCGTGAACCCAGCACACACTGCACCAGCCAAGCCTGGCCAGTGCCGGAGTGAACAAAGACCCTGAAGACGACCCCACGGCGACTGGGACCCCGAGTCCGGCACCCAAGGACCTCCCTCGACATTCCTGAAGAAGCCTGCAGCCTCAGAACCAGGTGCCCCCCCCCCCAACCGCGATCAACAGAGGGTAAGATTTCCCGACACCTAAAGGCACCCCTGCACGCGGCGCCCCACGGCCCCCTGTGCCCAATCCCGGGGTACCTACCTATCCTCCAACTACCCAACTTACCTCTCGAAGTGGTGGTGGCACCTGAAGAGTCCTCGTCCCCGAGCTTGCAGTCTTTTTCCTAACCGGAGATTTCCCATTGAAATCCATTGAGCGCCCGAAGGCTCAAAAGCACTCTGCACCCAGCCGCCCGAGTGGCCCTGGCAGTGAAAACTCTACTCCTTCCTACTTCCCCACTTGCCCTGAGTAAGTGACCAGGAGCCCAGCTCCCACAGTCGCGTGGCTTGCCAGTCAGCAGCCACCAAACAAGGCCCCCCTATCCCTCATAGGATAACATTGGGCCTAACTCTCTCTGCACCCGGCCGCCCTAGAGTCGCTGAGGGTGAACCAACTATACGTACCTGACCCTGGGAGACCCCTGAATCTGTGCCCAGAACCTCAACTGTGCCAGTCGAGTACTTACCCTTAAACCGCAAACTCTATTTTCCTCATAGGGTAACATTGACTGGCTTTTTCCTGAAATTTCTTCTAAGTGAGGACTTTTCAAATCTTCAAATATTCACCAAAAATCAGCCGAGTGACAAAAACGAATTTACTCACCTGTTCTTAGGTGAGCGCCCAGTGCTGGATCTTGGTGCCCAGCACTGACTCTGAAAAATCTCTACAACTGTACTTACCCTTAACTCAATTTTCTTCCATAGGAAACCATTGACTGTTTTTCTGTGAAATTTCTTCTAAGTGTCGATTTCTGCAATCTTTAAATATTCTTCAAAAATCGTATAATATCTGAAAACGTAATTGCTTACCTGTTTTGGATAAAGGTCCCAGTACTGAGTCTAGGCATCCAGTACTGGATTACAAAAGTAACGAGAACATACTGTACCTATAACCTGCATTTTCTTCCATAGGGAATCATGGACTGTTTTCTCTGAAATATTTTCTAAGTGTCAACTTTTAAAATAGCTAAATATTAGTTAAAAATCATTACAGTACTTAAGTCGACTTTCATCACTTGATTCTGAGAACTGACCCAGGACTGAATCTAGGATACAGTCCTGGAATACCAAAAGTAATCTAAAAAGTAATCTGTTGCAAATAACTTGAATTTATCATTGATCTCAATGTATTGTTGTGTTTAAAAATAGAGTTGCCTACTGCAACCACTTGTAACTGTTTACTAAAGTCTATTGCAAAAGTATTTATATGAAACATCTACTGTTGAGAAAGTATATTTTAACTCCAAGTGTTGGTTCTAAAATAAAACAAGCATATATTTTTTATATATAAACCATTGGCCTAGAGTTCAGTTATTGAGTGTGTGAAACCATTTGCTGACTGAGTGTGTACAAGAAATGCTTAACACTGTCCTCTGGTACTGCCTTACTGCTCGACCAAGCTACCACTATAGAGAGTAAGGTTATACCTAACTTTAACCTCTGTCAAACCCCGGGGGACTGTGGACTCTGTTCACCCTGTACCTATTAAGGAACAGTATATACAGAGCCACTTTCTCACAGTATCTTAGGTGGGAACCTAATGATGTGCATGACACCAACTAGGTTGGTGGGTGAGGGTTCTTTAAAAAAAAAAAAAAAAAAGAAAACAAATCCTTTGTCTGAGAAATAAGTGAAAGACATTTGTGACCATACATTGGGATGGTAGTGAGTTCATTCTCATTTGTTTGATGTATTGATAAGGGGAAGAAGAACGGGCTCTCCTCTTCTTCTTACTGTCTTCTTTGTTTATAAAGCGACTAAGCTGAACATTCCTCCGGAGGCTCCACAGTCAACAGTTTCTGTAATTCTAGAAACTTTAAATTTTTCAGTGCTGCTCTCAGCTTTAATGTCTTTAGTACCAGTTTTGCTTCCCGTGTCAGAGGAAAAGTTCCATACTCCTGCCACTACCAAAGCTGCCACACCAATTCTCTTGAAAAATGCACGGCACTGCAACAATATACAGACGTCCTAAAAAAAGACAGCAAAACTGGATTTGGTCATAGTAACTTTTGTGAGAAGGAGGCACACTTCAGCTCTGGCAACTACAACTCCACCATAGTGGGAAAGCAAATGTTTTAATGCTACTGGTACAAAAGTATGATGGCTACACATTTAAAGAATGCGAGCGCAACAGCATTCCTCAGAAGATATCAGAGGAAAAGCTGCAAAGGCATGTGATCCTTTATCAGGGACCCTGTCAAAATAGCAACATGGCTTTTCTGCAATGCTGCGTGAAAATTCACTGGTTTCTAGTCAAATTATTAGTGAAGCAGTTGAGTCAGCCGAAAATGGCAGCTACGGACTCCTGTCCGTGGTTAATCATTTGCAGATCCTCCTGGCTTCTCCTTATCTCGTTAAAGCCAGCAGTGTAACTAAAAATTATGCCCGCCTCTTTTCAGGTTCCTCTTTGTTGGGGCAACATGCAGGAGGAAATGTTTATATTTAAGAACAAGGAAAAGATTTTGAAGACCGTTGACCTTGAAGAATGAAAGTTTTTCGAACAGCAGTTCAGGGCAAAACATAGGAGGTATTATCAATTTACAGGGTTCACTCGCTTTACTGGCCTTTTCAACCTCAGCAACAACAATGCTCACAAGTTCAGAAATACACCTACCAGAGAAGGTCATCAAAATCCTCATTAACAAAGCCTCTCACCCACAGAGGAAGCACTCCTTCTAATAAACAGTCATTATCTTTTACCCTGTCTATTTCCCACTCCAGTGGAGAGAGGGGCATCCTTGCATCTAGCAGAGTTATCTTCAATTACAAGAAAAAAATGGGCGGTAAATATTGTAGCTCATGGACAGTTTCTACGTTTCAAGACCACTCCACTGCATTGAACCACCAGATATCCATCCTCAAGAAAGAAACATCAATCCTATTAAAAAAGAGGCGATTGAGACAATTTCTCTGGGTCAAAATGGCTCACGGGTGTACTCCAAGTATTTCCTGGAGCAGAAAAAAGGCCCAAAGGAAGGATACAGACTGATCTTAGACCTAGGGTTCACAAACCAATTCATCAAGAAGAAAAAGGTTTGGATGTTTGCCTTGCATCCGGTCTATCCATGTCTGCAGCACATATGCATATTTTCACTTTCCAATAGCAAAGCCCCACAGATAACGTCTCTGATTTATAATCGGAAGCAACCACTATCAGTACACAGTCTTATCCGTGCACATTCTCAAAATGTATGGCAGTAGTAGCCGCCCACCTATGATAGAAGGACATTTGTATCTACCTTTACCCGGACAACTAGTTTTAAAAGCTGATATGAAAAGGTGAAGGAAGATTTTGTGACCACTCTAAAACTCCTTCTCAGTCTAGGTCTTCAGATCCACCTTGAAAAATCGATCTTCAGACTGTTGCCAAGGCTGTCTTATTTGGAGTCAGGGCTTGACAAAAAAAAGTGCTTCCTTCTGTTTGAGTGTAATTTATCCAGGAAAATGTCACTTAATGGAGAAAACCTCCAACCCAACAGGGAGGCAGCGAGTAGCCTATATTCTAGGCTGGCAGGAGACCCCTTCAGCAATGCCTAAAGTCTGAAGAACAACAATTGGGATGACAAATTAATCTTTGTAGCAAAACAAACCTGAGCTTGGTGGTGCAAGATGCTCAAGGTAGTTTTTTGTTTTTTTTTGTAAAGAGCTCCAATCACAAGCATAGTGACGGATGGTTCCCTTTCAGGATTGGGAGCTTATTTACAGTACTTGATGGTATATGCAGCAGTGGGCACTCAAAGGAAATTAATATTATAAATATTATCTGGAACTCTGAGCACTCCAACTGGCTCTCAAAGTCCTAAACAACATCTCTGAAGAATAGGGAGCTCCTTCTATTGATATTCTCACAATGGCAAAAAACAAAATATGGAGAGACTTCATATCCAGGAGGCCAGAACTGGGGTGTATAGGGAAGGCGATTGAGGCCTTTGTTTTACTGCCTATTTCCGGTACTTCTGAAACTGCATAGATATCTAACGAATATGATGATAGCACCAGATTGGCTGAGGCAGTGTTGGTATCCTGATGCCTTCCAAATGTCCATGGAAACACACAGGCGACTCCTGTACTTTCCAGATCTGCTGACCAGGCTTCAGGGGAAAATCCAATCCCTCGATTTTAACATAATTGATTTTTGCTGCATACCTCCTGAAGTCAAATAGTATGGATGTTTGGATCTTCCACTGTCCTGTAAGGAAATATTGATGCTAAACATCACTTCAGAAAATTATGTTACTATATGATATTGAAAATATTCTGGTTTTGGTGCCAGGATAAAGGGCACAATCCAGTCACCTGTCAGAAGGAATATTTTGCCTTATTGCTTAATTTAGCCGAAGCCAAGCACTGACCTGCATCAATAAAGGTTCATCTGGCCCTCATTATATTCTACAGAAAATCTGGAAATCCACAATATTTAAAAAAAATTCTAGTCTTCAAAGACATTCTGGAAGGACTTAGTGTTCCCTCCAGGTAGATAATTTCTCCACCATTGAAGTTGAACCTGTCAAAATTGATGGACTCTCCTTTTGAGTCAGTACAAAAGGCTACACTGCGGCATCTCTCCTGGAACACAGCTATCCTAGAAGCCAGCACCTTTGCTGGAAAAGTGAGTGAATTGCAAGCTTTATTGGCAATAGAACGCTACACTGTTTTCCACTTTCATAGGGTGGCAAGAACTCGTCCTAAAATGTTTCCAAAATTCGGTTCTCACTTTCATATTAACCTAAGTATTACTCTGCCTACATTCTTTTCCCATTCCTTTCTCAGCTGCAGAACGTATCCTCCATTCAATAGACAGTAGACGAGTTCTTTTGTAAGTTGGTAAAACTAAAGGACTTAACTATAGCTAAATCAGACAGAGTCTAGACACATCCAGGCAATTTATTGCTTGATGAATAGTATCCTTGATCACATTATGCTGCGGTCTAATAAACAAACTACTGCCAGGAAAGCCTAAGGCCCTCTCTTCCAGAGAAAATGGACACACATTCATGAGGCATTATTGGGTAGGTTCAGACTCTCAAGCAGATGCTAAGCTGCACAAGAACTCTGAGAAATCTCCATTAAAAGAGAATCTCTTCATTTCAAATTGCTTTCTGTTCATGTAAAGCTCATTTCTATTTTATTCCTGCTCCCCAACAGCCGCCTTTGGGTTGATTAAAAAAAATAAATATTAGCTTGCTACTCTATTTTATTACTCTGATACTTTGATACAGAAGAAAAGGTTACTTGTTGCGCTATTCATGGATCTTTATTGAAATCCTAAACTACCCACCTGGCTCCCGGGCTGTCAGTGGTTGGGCATTGTAAATCAAAGACAAAATTATCTCTCCCACTGATGTTACCATATATAAGAACTGG
Source organism: Triturus cristatus (assembly GCF_964204655.1). Lineage (NCBI taxonomy): Eukaryota > Metazoa > Chordata > Amphibia > Caudata > Salamandridae > Triturus > Triturus cristatus. The sequence continues at coordinate 1,295,779,867 of NC_140589.1, forward strand.
ATCTGTGAGGCAGCTGCAAGCGGAGTGCATCCTTCTTGGGGGAATATGTAATAAAGTGCCTCTTTTAGACAGTCACCCCCACGTTTTGCTCACTGGTACTGATGCTTTTAATTGGTTCCTGCAAGTAAGCCCCAGTGCCAATGATTATTCCCTAAAAACTACACAGATGCTCAATTGTAACCCAGTTAACAAGGACTTTAGCACCCTTGTAAGTCCCTGGTAAATGGTGCCCATGGTACCCATGTCATGGGTGCCAAAGAGGGTCGCCAAGGGCTGCAGCATGTATGTGCGACCCAAAGGGAGCCACACTGAAGTTGCACTCAGGCTGCCATTGCAGTATACGTGAAATGGTGCAAACCATTCAGAAAACACGACATTGCCCACTTCCTCTGTGCCGTGCTCAAGTACACTGCCTGTGCTATATGTAACACACCTCTAGGGCAGGACTTAAAGCCGCCCTAAGGTAGAGTGCTTTATATTACATATGAGGATACATCAGCATGAGCAGATGTGCCCCTGTGATGCCTAGTTGCATTACTAAGCATTGCAAGTGTTCAGCAAGCCATTTTTGAGGACATGTACTAGGCACTGGTCATTACGAGTTATCCAGGTACCTGATGGCTATACGGAACATAATGGTGTTTGGTATCAAACACCTTGTCTTGATAAACCTGTACTGATGCTAGTATCAGATTGTTTATGACATGCACCCTAGAGGTGCCCCTGTAAGCCCACTAGTCACTTCGGGTGTTGATTGACTGGTATCTTCCAGCCTGCCACCACAGACTGGTTTCAGCCCCCTGCAAGGAACAGCCCACATTGTCAGGGGCCAGGAACAATGCCTTCTCGGCAGAAGGTGTTCTCACGTCCTCCAGCAGGGTGGCTATTGATTTAGCATATCAATGCCAGATGCTTCAGAGCCTCTGCCATCTTTGAAATGAGAACCCAGCTTCCTCCCAGGCCTGGGAATGCCACCCCTCGGGCCCCTGTGGCACCAGAGCAGGTGTGAATTTGATATTCAGAAGAGGTGTTGTACTTACAGGTTAGGCACACCCCCAAGGTGGGCCACCTGTAGTGGATAGTCAGAGAAGGGTTTCACCATCTTGCTTTTGGTGAAATTAGAGAATTCTGGGTCAGGGTTATGACCACTACTCACAGGAAGAGGTCATATGGGGGGGGGGAGGGGGTAGGTAGCTCATTGACTTCCACCTTGTATTCCCCTAACCACCCTCTTAAATTGTATATTTAGGATCACCCCGAAACCAGACCGATAGATTTGACTACCTGGGAACAGAAGAAGGACAAAGAGGAGCCAAACCGCGTGAACTAAGGACTTGCCCCAAACTTAGTGCCAAACCCTGCATGGTTGCTTGTGCCTTTACAATTGCAAAGACCCAGCTCGACCTGCAGCTGTGCATCTTCCCCAACATTTGGAGGACTGCACAGCAGTTTGACAACCATCTAGCATCTCCCTTGGGTGGAGGAGCCATCCTCCTGCATCTGCAGGCACCAACCACATCTGCCCGGTCCACTGTGTTGCTGGCCATCGGGCCCACCGAGGGAGCATCACATCAGGAAAAGGTCTTCATGGCGCTTGGAGGTCAGCCCCGTCTCTTTGCTGAGTTTCGAGATGCTAGACCCTCCAGGTGCTCCACTGCACTGAAATCCTGAGTACTGAAGCACCTGCACCAGCCAAGTCGTGTTTGTATCCAGCCTGGACACCTCCGCCGTGGAAAACCTTCCTGCACGAAGAGGGACTTCGGGACCGATGACATCCACGACTAGAGTGGCACTGCTGTCTTGTTTTTCCCTGCTCTGCAGAACCAACCGACAACCGTCAGAGCCTCGACCTCCAGTGGCCAGCCTGCCAAGACCTTATCCACCCGAGCTCCACAGCAGGGCCCGTGACTCCTGACTCTGTCCCCTGGGCCTAGGGGTCCTTACAACCTAAGGCCCCCTTTTGGGTTCTTCCAGACTTGCTCCCAAATTCCTCCTTGCAGCCTTTCTTTCAGGTCCCCATTTAGGGCAACGGTGTAGCTCTCAGGGCTACCATCCAAATCAGCACTTCTGCACCTGGACATCCCAGGACAGGTGACCTGAAACTGCTCGTGGTTGTTTGGACCCTGGCTCACTAGCACCTTAAGTCCAACAGTGCACCCTCAAACTTTGACTGCAAGTATATGCATGGTGTGTACGTTTTGCCTACCAGAGGATAACATTACCGCGTTGGAGGCTCATTCCTCAAAAAATTTTATTTGAGTATTTTTGCTATTAAATCGTAAAATCAATATTTCTGAAAGTATGAAAGTTACTCTAAAGATCTTGTGGTCTAAATTTATATAAAAATGTGTGATATGTTTATAAATTGGTCTCCTATTCCTTTTTCAGTGTGTGCATCATTTATTGATTCTGTGTATGTAAAAAATGCTTCACACTCCCCTCTGATGAGCCTAAACTGCTCGACCACACTACTTCAAATAGGGCACTTGTAATTGTTAAAATAAGCCCGGTAAACTATATAAGTGTTTTCTGGACTTTTTTGTTGTTGTTTTCTTACATTGGCACGACTACATAAAAAGCCAGCTTCCTAGAAAGAGTGCTGGTGCCCAAAGATATACTCTGTATCACACAGCTGGTGCAATTAAACATCTGCACTCCGAATACCAAGGATGGTAGTCTTACGCCCCCCCTAATGCCTCTTTAATCCACTACCCGACACGCCCTGTCCATTTATCACACTCTTGCAGGTTCCTGCTTTCTCCCTGTGTGACGGTTTTCGTGTCTTTCGCCTTCTCTGTATTTCCTCTTTGTTTCTTTTTCCTTCCCGTGTTCTCTGTAATTATCTGATGCAGAAAAGTGCCGGTCTCCAAAAATAAGTGCCGGTGGCCCCCAGCGGCAACCACTGGTTGAAAGTTAGCACTAGCTGTACGTTGTGACTTCTTTGAAAATGTGTTTCTCCTTGCAGTATCTTCTGCGTATTGTATGAGTGAGCATAGGATCTTGTCGATTTTAACCTCTGTATATTACCTTAATTTCTGTCTAGCTGGTATTTGTGACACATGCATCATTTTATCTGAAAGTGTTGTCACGTTTCCATGTGGGCCAACCATTACAGTTCCCTCATTGTTCTCCCAACCACATCTATATGAGGAAGAGAAGGGGTTAAATCTGATAGACCCATGCCATGTTCTTACCTCCTATATTGATAAGACCGGGAATGCCATGTTGATAATCAGCTGTTTGTTAGTTTTGCCTGTGTGGAGAAAGAGTAGGAAGCCCAGAAGCGTTCAATACTGCTGTAGATTGTCATCTGCATCAAATATTGTTGTGTTTGGCAAAAAAGAGCCACCCTGAGGGCCTCTGAGGTCATTCGATTAGATCGAAGGCAGCAAGTACAGCCTAGCTCAGGCTATGTCATTCTTAGACATCTGCCAAGCCATAATGTAAGCTTCTGTCATATTTTCACCAGGCATCACTGTATCGATTCTCAAGTGTTCATTTATACATTTTCAGTCCTGCAGGAGTTCCTGGCCTAATTCCACTTCTCAGACCCACCCCCTTTAATGGGCTTTGCTTTGGTATTGATTATTAAGGTGTGATTTAGATTTAGATTTAGTTGATTGCACAGTTAATAAAAACTCACAACATTTAATAGCATAGTTTCATTGCTAAAAATTTGGATTTAAAACAACCAATTAAAAGGAAAATATCAGCTTATTTGAGGTCTTTAAAAGAATTTTAAAAAGTCTTAGTTGGAGTCTATTAGTGTCCCGTTTTTTCTTTGAGTCTGGCCGCAACTATTTCAAAAAATGTTGTTGTTCTGCAATTTAATTGAGTTTCCGTGGGGTTAAAACAGAGCAACACGGCCTGTCTGCAGCTGGTTATCCTCCTCTGATTCCAAAGGGTCCGGAGCAGGGAACGCCTTATGTCCAAAAGGTTTTTACAAATACAGATAATGTGTATTAGATCCTCCTTGCCGGAGAGGCATAGTCTGCAAAGTATTTTTGTTTTATCCCTCTTCCAGGATGCTAAATGTGGCATTATGGGTATGTTTCCTAGGCGGAGGTTAAGGAACTTGTTTTTTGTTTTATGTGTGAGACCCGTTGTTAGGTACTGTTGTGGTTTGAGAGTTGTGTAATCTTTCAAAACTCCCCATCCATGCTCTCTCCTGGCTAAAGTTGCCTTGTCCTCTTTCAATGAGATCGCCTTGGTAACTTTTGTTACCACTCTTTTGAAGGTACCGGCATCGGTTGGAGATTCCCACAGTTCTGTTAGACCCAAGATGACCAGTGATTCCATTAAATAGGTCCTTGCTGGGGATTTGTCTCGTTTTATCAGTTCAATCCAGAGATGTGCATTTAGTGTTCCTTGTTCAGCTTTTCTTATTTTCCACCAGCTTTTTATGTATGCGCCTCTTCTCTCCACTGTTTGTTTTTGTAAGCCGAACTCTAGGCGAATTTGAGCTGGTGACGAGTAAGTTGTAAGGTGGAATATTACCCTATATGCTCGACTGATGGTGTTATCCAATGTTGTTGCGTCTTTGCCTTGCATAGATTCAAAGCCATAGGCAAGCATTGGTTGTAAGCGTGCTTTTATTACCTGCAAGAGAGGGCCAAGGGACCGGTCTGGAAGGGCTTTCTGGAGTGGCTTTATCGACATGGAAAAGGTTGTGCCCTTCCGACGAATGGCTTCTAATTGCTGTTTAAAGGAGCCATTGCAGTCTAATATGATGCCTAAATATTTGTAGGATAGTACCTGCTCTAGTTTCTGACTATCCAAACGCCATAGACATTTCCTTTTTTTATGATAATTTATTGTCATTATTTTGGTTTTGTTTAGGTTAATTGTTAATGAATTAACTTTGGAGAATTCGTTTGTTTTGTCTAAAAGATGTTGAAGGCCAACAGGGGACCGGCTGATGAGGACCAAATCATCGGCGTAAAGGAGGTTAGACAATAGTGTGTCGCCCAGCTGTGGTGCATGAGATGTGATTGTTGTAAGCTCTCTTGGAAGATCTGCTAGAAAAAGGTTAAATAACATTGGGGCCAAGACGCAGCCTTGTTTCAGTCCCTTGTTGGTCTGGATTTTTCTGGAAAGAAACCTCCCAGAACCTAATTTGATCCTGACCCAAGTGTTGGTGTGGAGCATTACCAGCTGCTGTAAAAGCGGTCCTGGAATTCCCCATTTGTCCAGTTTCTGCCAAAGCTTGTGCCGGTCCACATTATCGAAGGCGGCAGAGTAATCGATGAAGCTTAGAAATAGGGAGGTTTTGGTGGTTTTCACCGCTTCTATCAAAAGGGTTAGCGCCATGATATTTGTTGTAGTTCCATGGCCGCTTCGGAACCCGGTTTGGGTTACTGTGATGATGTTTTTTTCTGTTGCCCAAGCTGTTAAGTCCTCCAAAATTAGGCCCGCATAGTATTTCGCCTCGGTGTCGATTAGAGCTATGAGGCGATAGCTTCTAGGATCTTTCCTGGCCCCCTTTTTGTAGATCGGACTTATTATTGATCCTTTCCAAGATGGTGGAATTATAGTTGTTGTTCTAATTTCACAGAAGACTGGTGCTAGAATTTTGCTCCAAAATGCTGCGTCGTTTTTGTACAATATTGGCGGTATCCCGTTTGGACCGGGGGCTCCCTCTGTTTTACCTTTAGATATTTGGGATATAATTCTGTCCGCTATTTCTGGGTAATGGGTTTCCTCCTTATACTCTGTTAGATCAGATGGTGATGGTTGTTCTCTGAACTCCTTTTGTGCTTGGTGGTGAGTTGACTTATTCATGTAGGGTGAATTTTCTACTTTATTGGATGTGCTGACCTTTTCTAGGTTCAGATACGTATCATCAGACCGATCATCGCCGATGGAGGTCTCCTCTTCCAGAGCAACTGTATTGAAGTGTGCTTCTAGAAAGTTGGCCCAGTCAGATTCTGATATATTAGAGTCTATTCCTTTGTGGCCCGGGTGCTGAAGATTATGAATTATTTTCCAGAAGTTAGAGCTGTTCTTTTGTTTAGAACTGTAGGCGATTTTTACCCAGAGGTCCTCATTCAGTTGTCTTTTCCTTGCCCAAATTTTCTTTTTTAATTGAGCTTTTTGAGTGCGAAGCTCCTGTTGTAGGGTATCGGTGTTGGGGTCTTTCCGGAGCCGCTTGAGGATCTTTGTTATACCTCGTTTTATGTTTTTTATCTCTGGCGTTGTTATTTTACTGAAAGTAGACCATGAGGTGTGTCCTTTGTGGGTTTTTAGTTCAGTCCCATGTTTAGCTCCCAATGTCTGTGTGAAATTTGCCCAGATGTTGGTTAAGTTAAGATGTGGGCTGGGTGAATGGTGTATGATGACTTTTGCGCTGGCTGCTAACTTCTCGATATCTGACGTTTTACACCTTATTCGTCTGTAGTTTGCTGTGTATTCTATGCCAGTTTGGCTTTTTTGCACCTCTGCTTTGTTTTCGCAAGTCAAGCTCAGATTGGCTTCCAAAGGTAAGTGGTCACTTTGAGAGCCTTCTCCTATCCTAAACTTGCTTATTTTCTCGTAAAGTGGAAGAGTCACCAACATATAGTCTAGGTATGAGGTGGTTATTGAAGAGAAGAATGTTGGTGCCGGTGGAATGTCCTCTTCGTGGCGACCGTTGAGTACTCTCAAATTTAGCTGCTCTAGCTCTTTCAACAGTTGGGAAGCTGTTTTTGTAGGTTTGCTTCGGGTCGGGAAAGATTGACTTGGAATTTCCCAAACTTTATCCATTTCCTTGGTCATATCTTCTGTTGTTTTGTCGCCAAAGAGGTGAAGGTTAAAGTCACCTGCTATAAACGTCTTTTCCATGTCCCTGTCTTCCATTAATTTTGTTAGTACTTTGACGAGTTCCGTTGAACCGGAGTGTCTGTGCTTTGGATGTATATATAAATTGACGATGTATAGCTCTTTAATGGTTGAGTTGGATGTAAGTGTTAATGATAATACCTGTATCGCATTTGGTGGAGTTAGGTTTACTGTAAGTGTTTCTATTTCACCTATTGTTGTTATTGAAGTGAATATTGCCAATCCTCCTGCCCTGTGTCCAAATGAGGAGCTACTGATTGCCGGGTTTGATTGACTTGTATAGCCTTGTAGTGATATTTCATTTGTCTCCCATGTTTCCTGTAGGAGTATCAAGTCGAAGGTATTAAAATAATTTATTATTTCGGGGTCCTCTAGTTTGTCCATGAGACCGTTTATGTTCCAGCTACAAATTTTAAGATTAGATCTTGAGGTATCTCCTGAATTGGTAGTTGGTGCTGGTGCTGTATGTCAATTTACGGTCCGTGTTATGGTTGTTCTGCACAGAGCTAGTTGATTAGGGCTTAGTCGTTGAAGATTAGTTTGATGGTTTCCCACTCCCGGCGATCGACTGAGAGCACCTTTCAAAATCGATTTGACATTTTGTTGGCGATCCCGGTAGTTTTCTTCAAGTAGCGGAGTAGGATACGCTGGCCTTTTTACTGCTTGGAGTTTAATTCCCCAATGGGAGAATCTGCTTGTTTCCTGCATGATTTGGTTAGCAACATTGTTAGTTGTCCAGAAGGTCTTCGTTATTTCATTTCCATTGGGCTGGATGGAATTTGATGGCGAGCAAGTCGAGGGTGTTTATATTTTCTAATTTGTCGATTGAATTAATTAACTTCAGTATGTTGCCCCTATTTAGGGTGTCTGCTCTTCCTCTAGATTTAAATTCGGGTATGAAAAGTATTGTATCTGATTCAGATTCGCTTGGGGGCCGAGATTCCTGGTGTGATTGTGGATTAGTTGTATTGTTCTCTTGTAAGCTCTGGGTATTGGATAATGTTGAGCTATGGATTGTTCTTGCGCTATGTTTTAATTCCTTGGTTTTGCTGCTATCTTCTACTGTTGTAATGTCTGCTTGCAAGTTGCCTTTCAGTTCTTTGGTTTTTGGCTGTATTATGGGGTGTGTACTGTTTGTTGGATGGGCGGTTACTGTAGTCGATGTTCTAGAGATTTCAGATTCTTCTTGGGTATATTTACCGGCTTCTGGGTCCGCTGGTGGTTCCTCTGCTTGACATGCGCTGTAGCCCCTTTTGGTCTTGTGGGTTGGGGATCTTAGGTGACACTGTAACTCCTGCCCTGATTGTTCCCTGGTTTCGTCGTTTGTTGTGGTCAAAGTTCCTATTCTTGTTTTGAATGGTGTCTCTTTAACTGATTGATTTATGTGTTGAGGTGAAGGATTTTTGTATTCCATGGGTTGGGATGCAACTCCCGGCTGATCCTGCACCTTTGGTGGAGTTGCCGGGCCGATCTCTTGTGTGGGCGGTTGGCTAGCTGGTTTATTATACCTGCCCTTCCTTATTTGTTTTCTTCGAGTGCGCGCATTTTTTAGATCCTGCACTAGGTCTACTTGACCTTTTGCTGAGTTGTTCTCTGAGGTCTCTTCTGTTGTTTTTACAAGGTTTGGCTGCTGGAACCATTGCTGTGTGGCGCCGACTAAGTCGTTTTCTTGTGCAGTTAGAATTATGTCGCAAGATGGACTTTCCAACCTTGCCTTGTTTGTTAATGGCATTGTTGTTGTTGATTTTATATCCTCCAAGAGATTTCCTAGCATCGTTGGTAATGAAGATAGTTTGTCGATTATCGGTGAGCATACGCAATTAGTTCTTTCAATTTGAGTCAGTTTTACTGACTCTTGTCCTCTTTTGATAAGGCCGTTAAGATCGGCGAGTTTTCTATCAATCCCCGTTGTAGCCTCTGCCAGCTTATGTAAAACTATCAGTTGTAAGTCTAATTTGTCTGATTGATACTGGAGGGCTGTGGATGATAGTTGAATTGTAGTAAGTAAAGTTGTCCAGAAGATATCGGTGGGGTCTCTTGTCCCTTCTGGGGACTGGTGTATGCTCTCATTTCTTGGTCGGTTCGCAGGTTGTTTTGCGTTATAAGCGGCCACTAGATCATTCCATTCTTGTGTTACCAGGAAAGTCATATCTTTTTCCGAGGAAAATGAGTCCCTTGTTACTTTGATGGGGGAGGAATTTTTTGGGCATGTTGCTTTTTCCTCTAGAACTTGTCCCTTGTTGTCAAAGGGGTAATTTAGTTCTAACTCGAAACAAACTTCGTGACCGCTGGATGGATTGATTTCTGAGTCTTTTTTTGCATACATCTTGGCCGTTATCTCTGTAGGCGCGGAGCTGAGAGTTGGAAGTTGAGTTGGGGAGATCTCTCTATTTAGGGTGCGGTTGCCAGGAAGTCCTGGTGAGTCATCCAGCTCTGAAGCAAGTTTGCCTGGTGTGACATCTTTTAGCATTTTGCGGGATACAATTGGTTCCTGGATTTGACCTTCCATTAGCGGGGCTGGATTAATGTCACCTGGTTTAGTTACGCCTTCGTTCGGCGTTAGGTTAATGTCGTCTAGTTCCAGTTCTTCTCTGGCCCCGGTTTTATCTATGATTTGTTCTTTATTCTCCCTTAGACTTGGAGGTTTATGTAGTTCGACTACAGTTTGATTATAGGCTTGGGGCAAAGATTTGCTAGCGTCAGCGGGTTGCAATGGGGTTTGCAAACCTGTTGCAGTATAGTTTGATGAATAAATCTCATTCCCCGGGTTCTTTAAAAAGGTGAATTTGGTGTAAATTTTTGGTTGGAAATCATATTTAGTTGTTGGATGCTGACCTGCAAAGTTGATTAGATCCGGTCTCTTTCTCGTTTTTTTGGTTAGTGGTAAATCGGAAGTTAAGGTCTTGGTTTGGTCTGTCTCTGTTAACTGTTTTTCGTCTATGAAGGAGTCAATTACGGTGTTAAGACTCCCTTGTAAGTCTATGTCGTTGGAGCTATTGGATAATCGTTTGTTTTTTGTTAATGGCCCTGCGCTTGAGGTTATGTTATTCCTTTTGTTCTTCGCCGTTTGCTTTGTTGGAGGATTTCTTTCTCTTCCTGACCTCATGTTGTCCTTGTATGTGCGTTGTCCTGTTCTGTCAGCTGATGATCTGCGCCGGTGCTTCTGTAGTCCTTTACCCTTGCTTTTATGCCTTGTTGGGCTCCTTTTCAACTCTAGGCGTTGCTTTCCCGTGGCTTGCTGTTACTATTGATTGCTACTAGTGCAATGTCCGCGTTTTTACTGCACTACTAACCTGCCTTCTGCGGTCGCCGCTTATGCTTTCCTGCGCTCTTATTACTTAGCGACTCAAAGCTTTCCGTTCCCTGTGGGGCCTCTGTGGGCTGAATTACTCGACCTCTGCCCGGGTCCTGGGTCCTGGTCCGGGGTCTGGTCCTCTCTCCCCCGATGCCTCCCCTCACAGCTCTCGGCTTGCGGTTCGCGGCTTACCTGCTGTCCTGCTGCCCCTTTCACGGCTATCCCGGCTGTTCCTGCTAGCTCGCTGGATTGCTGCTGGTGGCTCTCTGTGGTTCTCCCCAGTTTTCCTGGATTGCCTGCCTGCCGTGCGTCGCGTCTTCGGGGTCTCCGGCCAGCTCTAGCTCCCCCCTAGGTTTCCTGGGGAGGACTGAGGTCAGGGGAACGATGGCTGGGTCAGAACCAGTGAATTGGTAAGTGTCAGCTCCGCTCCTCTCCTCACCTCTTACTGCTGCTACTGCTGGACGGGCTGGCTGTACTTACTGGAGGGCAGAGAGTGCAATCCTGATGCACGGATCGCAAGTCGCCAGGTCCTAGCTCAGGACTCAGTGAGTCGGGCAAATACCTCATGCTTGGCTCTTATTTGTTAAACAATGGGCTTGTGCCCGATCCTGGCAAACCACCGAGACTCCCTTGATGCCGTCAGGGTTCAGTGCGGGTGCAGGCGGGCGGGCAGGTAGCCGCAGAGATTCTTCCGGTGATGCGGCTGAACCGGGACCAGAGCTCCCGTGCACTGTCTCCACCCCTACGGCACGTAACTTCAGGTGCGAGCTCTGTGAAGATTGAGCTTGCTCACGTCTGGAGCTGCTCACGTTCAGATGCTGCGCCGCCTCGGGGGTTGGTGGTTGGTGGTCTCCGACGGGGTCCGGGGGGGTCAGGCACCTGGTCAGGGGTAGGTCTGCGACTCGACCGGGCTCAGCGATACTGCTACTGCTCTCTCGCCACTTCCGCGACTCTCTGGTGCTCGCTGCTCGCTCGCTCGCCGCTTCTGCGGTACTCTGCTGCTCTCTGCTGGGCAGATTCGGATTATTAAGGTGTGGAATCTGCAACTAGACAGATCCTCCAGCATTTCGCAATTCACTAAATAATCGCAAAATCGTCTGAAAAGCGCGATAGCCGCAATATTTACTATTTCGGCCACAAAAACAGGTCTCGCGGCAGGTATAAATGAATTATGCCATTTAATTGGCTGTACATGCATACGTCATGACGTGAACTGTGCTGTACAGCCGTATTAGCTGGAAACAAGAGAGCGCCCATCTCTGAATTACAAAAAAGGGACTGTTTACAAGGGGTCAAAAGGTTCAAAATATTTCACTTTGTAAGGGTACAGCACCTGAGAACACAGTTCAGATTCTGGTCACTACGAATCGATTAACAGAGAGAGACTGCACAGCCACGGTGCTCAGGGCTGAAATGGGCTTGGAACAGAAGTTAAGCATGGCGGGCTTCGCCTAGTTTGTTCAGAGGCTGTGAGCACAAAGCTTCTAAAGGGTAGGAGGTTGAAATATTAACTTACTGGTGAAAGTTGGGATTGTTCTTTGTCGGGACCAATAAGTGCCTGCGCAATACCTAGGAGTGTTTGATGGTACAAAAGGAGAACGTGGCTGTGCTCAGACATAGCTGGAAAATCAAGGAACCTTGATGTGCTATAAGAGGCGGACAGGACACGGCTAACACAACAGTCCAACCTCAGGCACTTCATGTAAGAGGACAGGCAACAGGCAAACAGCGCACTTTATGGCACTGCACATACAGGCTGCAGACCAGTAGCAAAGAAAATGGCACTGCACATACGAGGGCAGGCTGGAAACCAATAGCCCACTCCATGGCACTGCACATACGAGGGCAGGTTGAAGACAAACAGCATAGCCCCAGGCACTGCATAGAACAGGACAGTCAGCAGGCAAATAGCACACTTTATGGCACTGCACATATGAGGACAGGCAGCAGACCAATAGTACAGCCTGCGGCACAGCACATATGTGGACAGGCAGCAGACAAACTGTGCACTTTGTGGCACTGCAGATATGTGGACTAGCTTCAGACCAATTGTAAAGAAAATTACACTGCATATGAGGGCAGGCTGCAAACCGTTAGCTCACTCCATGGCACTGCACATACGAATGACAAGCTGCAGACCAATAGTACAGCCCATTGCACAGCACAAATGCGCACAGTCTGCAGACAAACAGCACTGTTCATGGCGATGCACATATGAGGACAGGCTGTAGGCCAGTAGCACAGACCATGGCACGGCATATGCAAGGACACGCTACAAATAAGATATTACACTTTGTACTTTTTTTTATAGACCGCATATTTCTCTTGTCTAGTGTGTAATTTTAATTGAGCCACATCCAGGTGTTTATAACGTGGAACAATTGGATTGTAGTTGAAGGCAGTGTGAGTTTCTCTCAGTGGGGCAGTATGGTGTTCAGTGGTGGATAGGATGTGACACCATGGTCAGAGCTGCTGAATTTGGAACTGGGGAACCTGGTTCTGAAGGATGATTATTGCAATATGTCTGTCCTGTCAGCACTACCTATAAAAGGGCGTCCGTGCACGCAACACAAGAGGAGGCTGTATCGCTGCACCCAGGGAGCGAAGCGGGGCTGTGTGACTGAAACCAGGGTGCAAAGGGGGGCCGTGTGACTGAAACCAGAGAGAGAAAGGGGCTACGTGTCTTAAACCATAGAGTGAAGGTAGCTCTGTGACTGAAACCAGGGAATGGTGAAAGTGGTGCCCTGGCAGGGGTGCATACATGGGTGCTAGAACTCCCAGGGAGAAATATGGCCCCCTCCCTCGAGGTTAGTAGATTGGAGCTGTGCTTCCGTAGAGTTGCAGAAACTTTAAACATGCCTTTTCAAGGTGGAATACTCTGCTAAAACAGGTTCCATTGATTTAGGGCTGAAAAGGAATAATTACTAGTAAAAGAAAGTGTCGCAAGAATGCCGCAAAATGTTAATTTTTGTGCCGCTAAATTTCTATTTTTGTGCTGCTAAATTTGCAAATCTATGCTGCAATATCCTTGGAGGTCTGACTAGAAGTATCCATTAGAAGAATAACTTACCTTCTGTACAACTCTTTCTGGTAGACACTCTGTCTACATACAGATTCTTCACTGCTGGCTAACCTTTCTGTTCAATGGAGTGGACTTTCTCTGGGTAATTTTCCAAGTTTGATGCACTTGTTGCCTGCACTCATTTCAATCTCCTCGACCACGCTCTGTACTGGAGGGTGTACATAAAACAAGACATTTAACATCCACTCCCAGGGGTGGTACCTAAAGGTGTTGTCCCAGTGAAAGTTAGCTACTGTAAGAGTTTTCTGTATCCAGTTTGGTGCTAGGGAAGATTCTTTAACAGAGTACTCGGCCACAAAGAGTTTTAACAAATGTAAGTTATCTATTCTTCTGGCTTTCATTTGCACAATTTCCTCTTTACGTTCTTATGGTTTACCCCTTTTTGACCCATATTGTTTTGTAGTTGCATTAATATAGCGCTTCAATGAAGTAAAATGTTCCTGGGTGTGAATAGATGCTTTAGTATACTTGAAATCCTCAAAATAGCCCTAGCCACCACCCATTAACATATACTGGGAGCATAAGTCTTATTTTGTACATGTGCTTCTGTTTTTCCATAGTTAACAGCATCTGAGCCCATATGGCGAACCCACGATGAATGATCATTGTTTCTTTTTATGGAGCTCATTTACTCGAAGATGCCATTTTTTAAGTGCATATTTTTATGAATATATCCCTGAAATCCTCAAAACCCGGATGTAAATGGGATGCATCTAAAACAGTGGTCCTATCGACTAATTTCGCAATAGTTTAGCAATATTTGAGCCAACCTCCTAATGCATGATTGATAGTTGCTTCCTGTGTAATTGACTATTCACACTGGTCTTAAAATAATCAGTCACCTTATCAGACACTTTTAAAATTTTCTTCCTAACTAGGACTCTGACAAAGACTCACGACATAGAAAGCATGAGGATGACTACTGCAGAGAGAAGCGAAGAAGCGAAAAGAAAGACCGCCATGAAAGCCGCAGTCGCAGCCGTTCTCGGGAGCGTGACAATCACTACAGTTCAAGCAAATCAAAGGATAAACACAGAGATGAGCCTCGTGACAGAGATCGTGACAAAAAAAGGGATAGGAGTCCAAAGAAGTCAAAGGACAAAGAACGATTGAAGTATTAAAGGAGGAAGAAACCAGCAAATAGGGTGGGCCCTGGAGTGTGAAGGAAATTTAGGGCCTTATTGGGAGATCGGATAGTCCATTCAATGTGGCAGATATCCCATGTGCCATATTACAAGTGCCATAGGCTGTAATGAATTTGTAATATGGCAGACTGGGCATCCACCGCATTTGTGACGGATTAGCCTGTCTGCCAAACTCTAAATAAGGCCCTAGGTCTCCATCATACTTCATAATTTCCACTAGGGGACAAAAGAGGGCAGAGCAGACAATACAGTGTGTACACGTTACTTGCTAATGTCTCTAAAAGTGGTTACATTTATAAAATGTTTTCTGCTAAGCTTTTTTGTCTTTTAGTTATGTTAGGGCCAATGGAAGAACTAAAAAAAACTTTTCTTATTTTTATTGGAAATACAAGATAGGACACAGATTATAATGAGCATCTGGCCATATCATATTTCATCTAACATGATTTGCAAAGTCTATACTTAGTCAGTACAGTGAGAACAGACTAGAATATCAGATGGCTGATTCATAGCGATTGTTCAAGGAACAAAATACCCTTTGGCATCTAAAATAATTCAGTATGAACTAAGTGTGTACTAAGCAAACTGTTAAATATGATTATTTTTCCTGTGATTGAACAATATACAAATAAATGTTTTTACATTTCACCTGAGTTGGGCAAGGTTTTGCTTTTATCCAAACATGCAAAGAATGTAAACATCTATTTATTTGTATTACTATGCAGGAGAATCGTTTATTTTGCTGTTGAAATTACCTGCGTATCCCAAATGAAAAATCAAGAATTAATATTTTTGTACACCCTTTTAAACCAGTTCCAGAGCCAGGTCTGCAGAACCAGCTGCAGGATCTGTTGGTATGATTTCACCTTTGCTGACCCTATATTTTTGCCAACTAATGTGTGGGCTGTGTATAGACTAATAATGCCTGCACCTAAGCTTGCAGGTTTCTGGCTGTTTTCTACTTGCCTCCAGTGTATGAGAAGGGAAGATGCATGCAAGCCACAGTAGGGAAAAGGAATATAGTACCACATGCTGGTCCTAGGTGATAAACATTCTACAGCCATTGAATGTTTTCAGTAACATTTCCTTTGGTACTTAGATATTTAATTGTGATACTCCATTTATGCCTTCAAACACATTGAGGTGCACTTGTACAGAGAAATTTAAGAAACTGGTGTCCTGAATGCTCCCACTCAGGCAGGGAGCATTGAAGATGACGGAAAGAGTGAAAGTATTCTTATTAGGGTTGCAGCTGCAGAAGGGTAATAGCTGTTGTTGTGGCCCTGGCTGGGCCCAGACTTTCGTTTTCGGGCTCTGAGGAACTTGAAATTGATGTCCAGACAATTGGTGGGGGATTTGCAGATATGCCAGGCAAACCCAGACAGTCTGGATGCCGGTGTCTTCTCCACAGTGATTGCGGTCTTTTTTTATTTCTACAAGGTGCGCCCACTTGGTACCCCGGCTCCCTACCCTTCCCATGGGCATTTTTCCACCTCCAACTGCAGCGCGGTTTAATGAGGCACTGCAATGCAGTGGGCCAAACCTCAGTCGGCAAAAAACCACTGCATATAGCCTGCATACACTGATCGAGGCTGAGTAGTTGAAGTCTGAAGCCCTGTCTCAAAAGCCCAGTGAGCCTGGACAAAGACTCTAAGACAGAGGTTTTCTCCCCTCGGTGGTTGTGGCCTAATATTTGGGGTGCAGAAATTGAAGCTGAAGAGGCCTTGTAGTCGGAAATAGCATCTCAAGTGGTAGGCTGCAATTTCGGAAGTACCTGTAGTCCTATCCTGAGGGAGCAAGAATTGAGGTGCATGTTAAAAAGCCTAACCTTTGTGCCATGAGGTTCTGTGACTGTCCTGGAGGAAAGCATGTGTTAACAAAGATGCAAATCATAGTAGCAGAATTTCAAAGAAAAGAGATTCAGAACATGAGTAAAGTAGATTTAAAAAAGACGTGTGCTCTGAATAATTATATAGTGTGTGGAAGAACAATGTCTATTACACATTGCTTAGTCCACAGTCTGATCAGTAAGGGCCTCTGGTTCCTTATCGAGTAGCACAGTTGAAACCAATCTCACAAACATATCCGTCACAAAGGCAGAGGAATGATCATAATATCTGATTTGTGTAGGTATCTTTTAGAGACCTCCAGAAGAAATAGATACTTAGTTAGAAAGCCGTTTAGCAGATGAGTTACCTTCAGATGACAGGAGACAATACCTCTGCTTCACAATAGGACCTAAAATTCATTCTGTAATCTCAAATCTGTCTATCTATTATAACTGATCTGGCAGCATAATTAGTGGATATGAAGGAGATCACTGCAATCGGAGAGATATCCAAAACTTTGTGCATGTGTGTCTCAAGAGCTGGTTGGAACGTATCCTGATTAAAGTTTTTGAGGAACAGATATGCAAAAAGACAGGAAAGAGAACCAGAGAAGGTTGTACTAGAATTAGAGTGACAGGAGTTCAAATTGGAGAAGGAAAGGGCTAATTCAAAAGATAATCTTGGTTATGAAATGTGTCAGAAATGATCTGAGTAATGCCTGTCATCTGCCTCTCTGTTTTTGATGATTTGCCTTTGAGGTAGTCCCCACGTGGGCGCAAGAGTCCAGGGACAATGGCACTGCACTGAGAAACCTTCACCTCCCCTCACTAGAATCCAGAGAAGGGCTCTGTCAAGAACCACCAACTACTATTTATACAGTTGAGATGAGTAGTGACTCGGTCTGGTGAGCAGAGTCCAGGCTGCCCTTTCGTCGAGGTGACCTGAACGCTTGTCAGATCAAGAAGACCCTAAGAAGGGCAGGAGCATGATGCTGGCCTGGCATGGTAGTCTTTGTTACAGTCACAGAAATTAAACTTTAAGGAATGGGGATGCTACGTCAGGATCTGGATCCCCTTTCAGTTTGTCGATTTTTCTGTTGGTAAAAGCTGATGGATAATTGACTTACATCTTCAGTTGCATGTGCAGTGACTGCCAAAAGCAAAACATGAATTTAGTATCCCGATCTGAAACACCTTCAATTGGTTTCCAAAGCAGCTGCAAGTTCCTCAAAAAGAGTCAAGCCAATTAGTCAGCTGTGGGCAGCCCTTTAGTAAAAACAAAAGTAGTCATGTTTGTCAAACCTTTTAAAGGGAGTAGGTCCAATTTAAGGTCGGAGGAAATTGTTGGATGCAGGTATCGTAGTACCTTTCATTGATTTAGCTGTCCTGGAGGCTTGTTTTAGTCTGATTTCATCCATATACAAATGGTGTGATAACATACATATGTTTTATTAACCTAAGACAAACTAGACCACCAGAGTTATTTTAGCTGATACTAATGTGCCTTATAACCGAAACCGGTCATCAACGGTTCTATGTCGAAGCTATTGAGTGCCATAAATTTCGTGTTCTAAATATTATTTCCTAAACTATAGTCCCATTAGGTGTAGATGTTTTATTATGGACTCCAGTAAGGTGATTTTTATGGTAAAATATATTTTTGACCTGATATTTATGTCGGCTGATATTCTGACAATAATATTCTGGTGCCATACATCAGCTACCGGAGAAGAACAGGACCATTATATGTCCCGCAGCATAAGTGCCAGTGTGTGAAGATACAGAGAACTATCATCATAGGACAAGCTATCAATAGTTTGGTGAGCCATCTCATCCTGGGTCTTTTGTCCCCATCTGGCATTCCTCTCAGCTTCATCTAACGGTGGTTGGATCTGCTCTTTCAATTTCAGTCCTATTTGGTTACCTAAGTGGATCAAGCATCTCTTCTAGTCTTAAGTGTTACAATTATTACATCCCACACCATTGCATTTATTGTCCCCCTTTGCTCACTGCTGCAATCTGCTGATGATGCTGCCCTCCTCCTCAGCCCATTTTAACAGTTCTTGTATCCAAGACACCAGTGGCAGAGCTCGAGTTATTTCCAAGACATGGCAAGCAACCATACCAGAACTGCAAATCTGTTTCTGGTTTTACATAAGCCCAGTATATGCAATTCTAATAAATGAGTATAAGTGCTGGAGGTCACATCCTGTACCACCTTCTGAACTGGTGTCCATTATATAGTACGTCTTGGGCAACTCCAGAGCATGTGATGTTGTGGGGATTCTGCTCATGCACAGAACTATGCACAGGAAACCAGGACCTCCGTGAATTGTGGTGTACCAAAAAACTCACCTCAGTACCCAGAACCCCTATCTGACTAGCATCAGTGTCTCATTCGTTCTCCGTGCTACAGCAAACCTACCAATGATTAAACAATCCAGAACAAGCGACTTTGGGTACTCTCCGGAATGGTGGGAATCAAGAGCACACTTTTGTTTTTATTCTCATATCAGTCCACAACGTGAGTAATCCGAGACACAGAAAAGTTTAAAATGTTTATTTTTAACTACGTGCTCTAAGATGCAGTATTTTGGCTAACATAAGCAGGCAAATGATTAGAAATAAAACAATCAGCATTGTTACAATTCCATAAAACACAAAGGGAGAAATCATGTTATAATGATAGTGGAAACATGTCTTATAGCGCCTTGTGTACCACCCTCCCCTGGCTAGGAGCTAGTTTTATAATAATAGAAGGTCTCTAGGTTTGAACGGGGAACCCCATACCTCCAAGATCAGCTTAGGTGAATCACATCACGGCATCAGCAACGCTCTCTGTTGATGGAAAGGTTTTCTCCAGGTGCCAGCATCATGCTTGCAATGCAATATTAAAGGCACCCGAGTTTCAGATATTTGCAGCTGTGTGCGTGTTGTGTCTAGAGCATGGGCCGATCAACCTGAATCAACAGCATACATTGTTTTTTGACCTTGAGGACTACTGCACACAGTGTACAGACTGAGATTGCGGTGTAAGTCTAGGGATGTGAAAAACAGACCGTTCTCATGTGAAGAAAAGAAAGCAAGCAGTTTTACTTACAATAACAGTTACCTGTAGTGTTGTGTGCAAAAGTGGCAAGATGGCGTTTAACCCCTTCGCTGCCAGGCCTTTTTCCCTCCTGTG
Source organism: Triturus cristatus (assembly GCF_964204655.1). Classification (NCBI taxonomy): domain Eukaryota; kingdom Metazoa; phylum Chordata; class Amphibia; order Caudata; family Salamandridae; genus Triturus; species Triturus cristatus. The sequence continues at coordinate 1,295,799,217 of NC_140589.1, forward strand.
CCATGCCCTTTTTTGGCTATTTGGGGTAGTGCGCGCTGAGGCCCCTGTAACTTTTTGACCACATAAGGTATCCACGCCAAATTTGCATCCTTTTCTTCCAACATCATGGGGATTCTAAAGGTACTCAGGGTTTGTGGATTCTCCTAGAGGGGTCATAGAAATGAGCCAAAATACAGCAACATTTTGGATTTTTTCGGAAAAATTGGAAAAACGAGCAGCAAATGAAAGCATCTGGGTTTTTCCCTGTAAATGTTATCAAAAAAGGGTTTGTGGGGTTGAATCACCATTTTCCCAGCTTTTCGGGGATACCAGACTTTTGTCAGAAACCCAACATTTTTTACACAGTTTTGGCATTTTTCTGGGAAATAGCCTAATTTTGCTATTTTTTGTGCTTTTGACCTCCTTCCAGTTAATGGCAGAAATGGGTACAAAAGCAATAATGGATCCTGGAAAGCTATACATTTTCGAGAAGAAGACAAAATTCTGAATTCAGCAAGTGGTCATTTGTGTAGATCCATCAAGGTTTTATTATAGAAACTAACAGTTAAAAAATAGGATAAATTGAAAATTAGTTGAAAAAAAAAGTCTTTCGTGTCAACGTTTTCACCTGTAACTTCTTCTAATTATGACAGCTCTTTGAAAGCAATATACCATTACATCCGCTGGACATTACTGGTTGTGGGGATATATAGGACTTGTAGGTTCACCAAGAACCCGACGAACCCAGAGCCAAAAACTGAGCAGCAACTTGCAATGGTTTTTTATTATGTACCGGGTATATAGTAATTATTCTGTAAAAATGTGTACATAGAAAAATCGGTATGAAAGAGACCTATGTATATCTGAAATGGGAACAAAATATAGAGTTTAGAAACAGTAGATATTTGCACATTATACTCATACTAGCATGAGAATTAAGTCATTTTTTAGAATGACTTCTTTTTTACACAATATCTTTCATTCGGAAGGCAGAAATGCATCGAAAGTCAATAGATAATAACAGTTCCTTTACAAAACTGAATTACCCTAAGTCTCCCGATAAAAATGGTACCTCACTTGTGTGGGTCGGCCTAGTGCCCGCGACAGGAAACGGCGCAAAACGCAACGTGGTCACAACTCAATATCGCAGTGAAAATTTACCCTTTTTTGGCAAAGTGCCTAGCTCTAGTTTTTGAACCCTAGCTCTTCGGGCACCTTGGGAAACCTAGCAAACCTATACATTTTTGAAAACTAGACACCCTCCGGGGAATCCAGGTCTCCCGATAAAAACGGTGCCTCACTCGTGTGGGAGGCCCAAGTACCCGCGACAGGCAAGGGTCCAAACCGTAGTGCGCCTAAACAGGCAAGGGTCCTAAACGTAGTGCACCTCACTACGTTTTGGGCCCTTGCCTGTCGTGGGTACTTGGGCCTCCCACATGAGTGAGGCACCGTTTTTATCGGGAGACCCGGGGGAACGCTGGATGGTAGGAAATTTGTGTCAGCCCGGTGATGCCACAACTTTCCCACACAAAAATGTGTGAAAAAGGGGATTTTTTCAGCTAAATTTGAGGTTTGCAGGGCATTCTGGGTAAGGAAACGTTGGGGGATCCACGCAAGCCATACCTCCCTGGAATCCCCCGGGTGTCTAGTTTTCAGAAATGTGTGGGTTTGGTAGGTTCCCCTAGGTGGCCCCTGAGCACCGGGCCAAAAACCCAGGTGACCCCCCTTGCAAAACCAGGTCGTTTTGAGGTAGGCAATTTTCATGTCGCCTCAATACGTTTTGGGGCCTTGCCTGTCGCGGGTACTTGGGCCTCCCACACGAGTGAGGCACCATTTTTATCGGGAGACCCGGGGGAATGCTGGGTGTTAGGAAATTTGTGTCAGCCTGGTGATGCCTCAACTTTCCCACACAAAAATGTGTGAAAAAGGTGATGTTTTCAGCTAAATTTGAGGTTTGCAGGGCATTCTGGGTAAGGAAACGTTGGGGGATCCACGCAAGCCATACCTCCCTGGAATCCCCCGGGTGTCTAGTTTTCAGAAATGTGTGGGTTTGGTAGGTTCCCCTAGGTGGCCCCTGAGCACCGGGCCAAAAACCCAGGTGACCCCCCTTGCAAAACCAGGTCGTTTTGAGGTAGGCAATTTTCATGTCGCCTCAATACGTTTTGGGGCCTTGCCCGTCGCGGGTACTTGGGCCTCCCACACGAGTGAGGCACCGTTTTTATCGGGAGACCCGGGGCAACGCTGGATGGTAGGAAATTTGTGTCAGCCCGGTGATGCCACAACTTTCCCACACAAAAATGTGTGAAAAAGGGGATTTTTTCAGCTAAATTTGAGGTTTGCAGGGCATTCTGGGTAAGGAAACGTTGGGGGATCCACGCAAGCCATACCTCCATGGAATCCCCCGGGTGTCTAGTTTTCAGAAATGTGTGGGTTTGGTAGGTTTCCCTAGGTGGCCGCCAAGCCCGGGGCCAAAAACTCATAGGACCCCCTTTGCAAAACCAGGTTGTTTTGTGATAGGTAATTGTTTTTTTTTTTAAACTCTTTTTATTAACATTTTCATTTTCAACCAGTACTGCAATACCATATCGTTCTTTACAATGTACATCACATTTTTCTCGTTTCAGCCTTTGCCGAGCACTAAGGATCTCTTTCGGTTCCCTCAGGACCCCAGCACCCTTCTCCTCAACCACATCAAACATCTCTTGTCATGCCTCTCTATACACACCCCAGCTAGTCGGAATCGTCTGACAGGGATTCGTCCTGTGGGGGATCACAGATGTTGCCCCGATATTCATTCCACTTCCCCCATATCTTAGTCCATTTTTTGGAGCATCCTCTGTGTACGTAGACCGATTTTTCAGTTACCATTAGTTCGTCCATACCATTACACCATTTTCGGAGGTGAAAGGTAATTTTGATGTCTCCTCAATAGGTTTTGGGCCCTTGCCTGACGCGGGCACTATGCCTACCCACGCAAGTGAGGTACCATTTTTCTCTGAAGACTTTGGGGAACGCAGGGTGGATGAAATTTTGTGGACCCGCGCAGATTCGAGAACTTTCCGACAAAGAAATGTGAGGAAAATGTGTTATTTTGAACACATTTTTAGGTTTGCAATGGATTCTGGGTAACAGAACCTGGTGAGAGCCAGTGAAGTCACCCCATCCGGGATTCCCCTCTGTGTCTACTTTTAAAGAATGCACAGTTTTGCTAGGTTTGCCTACGTGCCAACTGCGCTAGGGCCCAAAATCCATAGGTATGCACATTGCTAAAAAAAAATCGGAGCCCAGTGGGCTTTCTGCCGCCCTGGGGGGGAATCGGGGAAGGGGGTTTCATCCTGATATACCCCTAAAGGGGCAGAAAGACTGTGGCTACTTTTTGTGGGGGTGGGGGCATTGGTATGACCATTTTGGGCAGCCCCCACCCCCACGCATAAAAAAAGCCTGCATACTTGCTGGCGCCTACTGGGCTTTCCGCCCCCCCAGGGGCAGATCAGGGGCCACTGCCACCATCTGCCCTCCCGGGGGGGCAGAATGACTGGAATTTCTCTGGGGGTGGTGTGGGGTATTGTCATGCCCATTTTGGGGAGCCCCTACCCCTCCACTAATAAAACAAAAAAATCCATGGTTTCTAGTGGGCATTCTTTGGGGGCTACAGCTCCCATCTGCCTCCTGGGGGGCAGAAAGACTAACATTTTTGTGGGGGGGAGAGTGGGGGCATTGGCGTGCCCGTTTCGGGCAGCCCACACCCTAAAAACAATTGTGCAAAAAAAATCCCTGGTGTTTAGTGGGCTTTCTGCCCCCCCCCCGAAGGGGCAGATTAGGGCCCAATGCCCCATCTGCCCCCCGGGGGGGCAGAGAGACTGTAATGGTGGCGGGTGGGTGGGGACATTGGCGTGCCCGTTGCGGGCAGCCCCCACCCTAAAAATAAAACTAAAAACTAATCCCTGGTGTTTAGTGGGCGTTCTGCCCCCCCGAAGGGGGAAATTAGGGGCCAATGCCCCATCTGCCCCCCGGGGGGCAGAAAGACTGTAGTAATTGGGGGGGGGGGGGGGCATGGGCCTGCCTGTTTTGGGCAGCCCCCACCCCTATTCTATTTTTATGCAAAACTTCCCTGGTGTCTAGTGGGCTTTTTACCCCCCCCCCGGGGGGGCAGATTGGGGGCTAATGCCCCCATCTTCCCCCCAGGTGGGGCAAAAAGACTACATTTCCCAAAAATAAACAGGGGGGAGCAAAGGCCCTTGCCCAAGGGGCCGCTCCCCCCTCCCTGGTGTCTAGTGGGTGGATCCCTGCTTGGGGATCGCCCTCCTGTGGCGGGGTACCATTGGAAAGGGGAGATTCTCCCCTTCCCAACGATACCTCTCCCGTCTTTCTACGTGCTCAGGGGGCTGAGATAGCCCCCTGAGCACGTACAAAGTGAAACCTGAAATGAGCCTCTTGGCTCATTTCAGTTTCACTTTCACTGTAATGACGTTGGCGCGACGTGCGTGCCGATCGTCATTACAGTAAAGGGGGGGGGCCTTGGGTGCTGGGGAAGCTCTTCCCCAGCTCCCGAGGCTATTTTCGCAGGAAGGGAATCCCTAGGGTATGCCTCATGACGAGCTGGACTCGTCATGGGCCCACGCGACTGTGCTCCATGACGAGTCCAGCTCGTCATGGGCATACAAGGGGTTAAACTTCTAAAACGCTTATGCTAACATAGCAATGTGTGCAAGCAGAATCCTGTCTTCACTACAGTGAGTGATAGCCGCTCCAGACTGGAGGCGCTTCTACACTCCTGGGGGCAGTCTGATATATTCTGTGCGATTTATGATATGTGATATGCTCTGTGAAGTATTTTATATTGGATCAGTATGAATCTCGCATTGCAAAAGATGCATGACGGATATTCAAATATTATAGTCTATTCTTTAAGTGACAGTTGTCCTGTTGAAGTCATGTACCCAAGGTTCAGTTGGAGGAGAGATATCTATTTTAGATTGTTGTATAAAACACCAACAAAAGGATGTAACAGCTTTCCTGGGTCTGCTGTGTATTAGCAGATGTTGTAACATGTCATGCGTGGGTGGTTCTGCATTCCCATGCTTCAGATGGATTTTATTGTCTGGTTAAAGGACTGTACCGTAAAAATGTACCTACAGGCCCCGTTGTAGATCGTTGAACGTTAGTAGTTTATGATTATCGAACAAGTTGCCAAGTGTGGTTATGTTGGCAGAATTCCAGCTCTTTCTGCCTAATGACATCCCTAAGTTATGTAGCTTACAGTGTATCCAAAAGGAATGCTCAGGAGAGTATGCAGTTTCTGTTCTGGTTCAGGTAAAGCATTTCTTTCAGCAGTGTCTAGCTATGTCCAGTAATCTAGATTGTTGTGATTTAATTATAGAATTCATAACTTCAGGTGCCAGTGTTTCTCTAATCCCATGGCCTCTCATTTTTTTCTAGCTCTGTTATTTCCAAATCCTCAGTCCTCCTGGTTACTCACTGCAACCGTGATGCCAGATAATAAGTTTCATAGTCCGGGCACACAACCTCACTTCTGCTAACACATAGTATTTGGGCCCCTTATTCCTTGCTCTCTGCAGGTGCCTGAGGAATAAAAGGAGTTAGGATAAACAACAATTTAACAATTGCATTGTAACCAATTTGGCCATGCAGTAAAATTCTAGGTCGGAAAATGAGATCAAGTACGAATTTATTACAAATTCAAAGCCAAACTGATATACACAAGTCTCAGGAATATATTGCCAAAATACAGGATTACTACAAGCAGGTCAAAGCGACGAAAGAAGTTTAGCCTTGGCAACAAAACATTCAAGTAATTCAGAAATTGCGAAACACAGTTTTAAACAAATATTTGATGGTCAGTATATGATTTGCGGTCCTCATGCCGGTTATGTTTGAGAAGGATCTAAATCTCCTAATCTAAACTTACTCTAAATAATACTGGATGAGGAAACCCTAATTAGATCCATTAAAGGAGAAAGATGTCAGAATAGCAGAACCTCTGTGGAAAGGAATATTGTGTAGCATAAAGTCACACAACAGAGAGGTTGCAGAAAGGGCTGGACCTCTTAAAGTCTAAAGGGGAATGTGAATCTAGCTGAAGTGTGATCTCCGATTAAAGCCCCTAAAAGAACATTTGAGATTCACCTATCACATGCCTCATTATTTTCCTCCTTCACACAGTAAAGCTTAGCAAATAAACTTCAAACTCCTTTCCTTTGATCCACACATCAGAAAATCCCTGGATTCCTCCTGTCTCCCTGTTCTGTACAAACAGCAGTCCTCCCTGTGTCCATTTAGGCTTCTCGTACTTGCCAAAAGTACTCCTCCCAAACCTCAGTGTCTCTTTCGTGCAATAGGACCTTTTCGATTCATAAGAGCAGACGCATCAAGGCTTGCTGTAGGGGGGCACCATGACGAAAGTGTGACTACAGGGGTCCCTATACCCTTTTTCCATGGGGCGTAGAACACACATCATTGGGGTATTGGAAAACGAGATTAGTTAAGAGGTAGACACAGGTAACTCTGGTTTGGAGGCGAAGCACATAACCTCATTAGGATTCCGTATTCCAATCCTGATGAAAGCCACTGACTCAATTGAGCCACAAGGCAGAAACATGTTGATGCTAACAGTGGTGATGGGGTACTAATTCCCCTTATCTCTACAATTGATTTTAATCTCCAAGTGTCATGTCTAGAGAATAAACAGTTTTAGGATGCCACATTGGTTTTTAACACCCATATCACGGATCCATTCTTAATTAGAAGTGCCTCACTGACTCCAGGTGTAGGCCCGCTGTCCATCAAATGGAGGTTTTGGAGATCGAGGATTGTCCTATGATGAAGTATGACACCTGGTGGTGTGTGTGGAAAATCCGTTAATTTTTTTGTATGCCCAACACTTGTACTGAGTAGCATTGGGAGGGATACATCACATATCTCTATAAATTGCAAAGTTCTCAGGGAGCTTATTTTGTGTACATATAGATATAAATGCAAACCCTTTAATACTAAAAATCACCTTCTATACCCACCCTCCGGACTCCATTCAAACCCCATTTTTTCTATTGCCACTTGTAAAAAATACCAATTCAGAGTATCAATATATATGGCAACCACCACCAAAATACGCTGAGTTGTTTTTAATGAGAGACTGGCACCTGGTGCACACTTTGATATATACAAAGACTAACACGCAGTTAGTGTTAGCATGCGAATAAAATCGCCACTTCACAAATACCTGTCACATAGAATTAGTGTGTTACAGATGAAGAGAGGAGTGGCACAAGAGGGGATGAGACTGTTGACACTAGCATGCACATGATTATGGCATGCCTATATGTCTGGTCTCCACTTCGCACCAAAATGGTACTAAGCACAACAGTATTACTATATTAATGTGATTTTTTTAATGTTATATGTTGTCTGTCGTCGTTCTTTGTTTTCATTTTCACAGATGGACGCTAACAGACACATTTACTGTTACACACACGCGAGGAGTAGCTATTCTGCCCTCGCATCACTGATAGGATAGGGACTCCCCTACCTATTTAATCACTCAGAGGGGGTAACCCTTTGCCCTGAAGAAAGTCCAGGACCTATATGGCCACCCAGGACTGAAACATGTTGGCACCAGGGTCCTAGGACCAAAACACTCCTACAGGCCTGTTATTTAAAATTTTTAATAACCCAGACAGACCCAAGAATAAATGGAAACCTGAGGTTTCTTAATCTTTAAGCCCCCCCCTGACCTTCATTTATCCAAAGAGCTCCCAATACTGTGGTCGAGCCCACCCTGACTTGTAGGAGTCGGGGTGACCCGATGATGAAGCATGACACCACTAGGGTGTGTGAGGGTAATTAAATAAATGTTAAGGTTTCCCTCCCCACATTTATGGTTGAGTTGGGTACAACCTTTCACTGGAGATGCCCCTTATTGTCTCTTGCTTCCCCTATTTTTGCCTAGTTATCTTCCTTATTTTCCCGCGTGTAGTTAGTCAACTAACACCACTGACCACTAGTTGGTCTAATGGAGTATTTTTTGTAATAAAAAACTCTACCCAGGGAGGACATACTCCTTTTGAACAAACCTCTCTAACCCTTCTGGTACGGGGATAATCCCCAAAACCTATTTGTGCAGCTATAACCACCACATGGTCCCCAGCTCCTAATAGAGGACTATTGACTGGATGATAGAATCTGCAGATATTTGATGAAGTATTTCTGACCAGAATCAAGGACAGGTATGTTTACAAACAAGTAAAGGAAACATGGTATAGCTATCATCATGGTAAAAGCTACTTTATCCATTTTTAAAGGGGTAGATGCTTCCAGAATGTTGATAACTCGAGGGTTGCTGCGTTAGTTTCTTAGGGTTACAACGGATAAGATCTTAATCCATGTGGAATATCTGAATAGACAGATAGTGGAAGGTGGTCTGCTTCCAGGCTAGAGATAAATTGGGCAGTTCACAAATCCTGATTTCTACCAGTGCTTTAAAAAAGTAGAAACAGAATTTCTCTGAGTTGATATTTAGTTGCAAGTTGTTCCAAAATCAAGAGGGTGTTGAGGAACTTCGATTTCTGATCGCGATCGAATCGACCCGCCATTTTGTGCTCCACCGCCATTTTGTGTTGCCATCACTCAGGCAGCACGGCGAACAAAGTCTATTTTGCTTTTTCTGCAGCCTGGTGTCGAAATACGCTTTCTGCCTTTGTTTGCAAAGCAGATGTTAGGACTGGCCGAGTACACTAATCCCTGTCTGGCTTTTCTAATCCCCGTCTCAACTACCTGTTGGTTCACACTATTCTTTTCTGACTTTATCTTTTCATCTGGCCTTCACTGTCTTCTGCTAGCATTCTCTCGTTTCACAACTGTCCTCCAACACACACAAACGTATCTCGCCACCTGCAAATTAGTTACGAATCCGTGAATGAATTCGCTTGAGGGAGGGGTGACAAACATAGTTGGAGGAGAGGTTCCTTCGAGTCATCTGACACTTTTGTTTTCCAATCTCTCCTATTGGTTCTGTCCTGTTTTCCAACTTTCCTTGTTGGCTCTTTCTTGTATGTTCTGGGAGTGAGTTTGGTTAATGTATATGTTACCTATATAGTATATAAGTTTGTGCGCCACAGAGTGAAGTGGCAGTCTCCTGAGAACCTACCTTGTGTACTTCTGGGATAACTGTACTAGCTGCAGCTAATAAATCCGATCTTCTAACGCCGACAGAGTGTCCCGTGTCTCTGTGTAGCTGAGCAGGAGAACCCAGGAGACTAGGGCGTTCCCTGTGCCGCCAGGCCCAAAAGGTTCTGGTTCTTCAACTGGCGCCCAACGTGGGGCAGCTTCAGTGATACCGGTTCTGCCAGAAGGTCGTGAGGAACCCCGCAAGAAAATTCCGGAGGGTTCGCGAGCCACATTAAGCGACCCCTGTATGTCGAAAGTGGTCCGAAGGTCTTTTGCAGCGCGGTTACTCCTTCCTGACTGCTACTGACGACCGCTGCCCTGACTGCCGCCCTGCCTTGGCCCTTCCTTTGGTGATGTATGGTAAGGCGAGACGATAGACGGGCCTCTGTTGGCGGGAGAAGACGTCCTTAGTTAAGTATTTTCGTGGGTCGCGCCCACAATTTATTTTCTTGGTTTTCTTGGTATTTGTAGTCCTTAGATTCCACTATTGCAATAGCTGAAGCCGAGGGTAAGTGCATTTGTGCTGCGTAAACTGAGTTTTACCCCCTTGAAGTTTGTGAACAGTCCGGTGATATCACGAGATGCCTGGTCTGAATAAGTTTGGAAGAATTTGTTGCCTTGGTTGTAATAGGGATTCCCGGCTTAAGGACTCTTGTCCGATTCCTTCGGTTGGAACTTCCACATATGAGCTCTATTCGAAACATGGTATTGGCCGCATTGCCTTTAGCGAGGCATGGACCCGATACACGAAGAAAGATGGTGTTCTAAAATGGACAGAAAATGGTAGTTTTGATCCTGATGTGCTAGACAATTTAGAAGCAGTCTTATTCAAAAGAAAAGCCCGGCCGGCAATGTTTGACTCTTTCCGCCTTTGGCGTAAGGAAGCCAAACAGAAAGAAATTAAACAAGCAAAACGAGATAGAAAAGCACAGGGTATGACAATTATACAGGCTGCCCAACAGTTTAAAGATGATGAAATTGATAATGCGACTGAAATCGCAGAAAGACAGCATCGTATGGCGATAGATAAATGCTATCCGGTGTTGTCTGTTTCCCCTTCTGATAATAAGAAAGATACAGAAGAAGATCCCCTAATGTCCCATTTATTAAGGTTGCCTCCGCCCTATGCACAAAGTGCCAATGTACCTCAGCCGTTACAGCCTGTTCAGCCGCCAGCGGTACCTCCGCCTGTTCCGGCTCTTCCGCATTTGCCTCCTCCAGTATTACCACCTCTGTCGGTTTTACCGTTAACTTCAACTTCCTTGCCCTCATCTCCTGATCTTAGATTTCTCATGCCTTCTGCTCCTCCTGCAGTTATCGATTCTCCTTCTGTCAGTCCTCCTAATACTTTGTCTCCAATTCTTATCTCTAATTCTCCGTCTGTGCGTAAGCGTCTCACAGACACAGTCACTGGTATTTTATCTCCTTTCTTTGAAGCTTTAAATGTGTCTCCGGCTTGTTCTCGTAGACAGTCTCGTAGTCAGTGCCCAGATTTTGAAGAACGAGAAAGGTTGGACTCTCTTGCACGTAAATGGATCAAGAAGGGTCCTCAATACAGTGTGCCCGATATTATGCCTACCTTTTTACAATGGAATGCGCCTACGCAAAGATATGTTTTTAATACAATGTGCGATACACTCATTAAAGAATGGGAAGATGTGAGTTCGAGTCCGATCCCACAAGCTCTATTAGAGGTTCAGACCGATTTTGATAAAGGACTTATTGTGGGTTCTAAGGTTGAGAAAGCTGTAAGGACACTTATTTCTTATAGATCCTTATTGTCCTCTCAGGCTTCCCTTGATTCTGATCCGTCGGTTAAATTGACACTGAAAAATTATCCCATGAGAGAGGTTCCTCTAGTATGGAAGGAAGAGGTTCCAGCAGCAGGTGCTAATCCACCTATTCCTGCTCATTTTCAATGTATATGGGTACATGTCCCTTGGAAGAGATCTGAAGTTTTTGCCCTTAAGCAGACTCTACCGGATCCTCGTAAAAACCCTACAGGTTATTATAAACAATTATCCCAGACAGTTGATGCTTGCATTATGAACCTAGCAGACATCGATATGTTGATGGGAAATGTAGTCGCACAGACAATATGGGCTAAAATTCGTAGAGAGGATCACGCGCAGGAATTGGGTGCTACTTGGGATGTTATAACTACCACGGATAGGGATCAAGTGGGTGGTGCAAAGCCTGATGCTTTGATTTCGGAACTCCCGGTAGAATTATTACATTGATGAAAACTATGATGCCTGCATTGAGAGTAAATTGGGATAAACTAGCAGCATGCAAAAAAAAGAAAGATGAAAGTGTCTCTGATTTCTTTACTCGTTTCAAGGAGACCTTTATTGATCACAGTGGTCAAGACATGGCTACGGAAGGTGGACAGCGATTATTTGTGGACAAATTCGTATTTAATTTGCTTCCCGAGCTGTCACACAAATTGAAAGATTCAGAAGTTCATGGGCTGTTTCTTCTTCTGCCCAGATATTGGCTACTGCACAATATTATGAAAACAGGGATAAAGAAGATAAAGAAAAGCAAGAGAAAAAGACGAAAGAATTAAAATCGAAGGTTCTCTTGCAACAAGCCTATCATCCACGTTATGCTCAGCCTCAATTTCAACAGCCTCCGCAGTTTCAGAGGTTGTATCTAAAACCTGAGCCATACATTCCGCGACCTTTGTTAGGACCTAATCAATGTGCCTATTGTAGAGAGGAAAGTCATTTTAAGAATAGTTGTCCAAAGTTTTATTGCAACGAAACGAAGCATTATCTGCTCCACGAGGTCGTGCTGGCCTCCAGTCAGCAAACAGAGGTAGAGGTCGGGGTGTGTTGACTCAAGAACAGCGTGCCCTTCCTTCTCCCAATTCCATGAACTACTTTGATCAGCAAAATGTTAGGTCTACACAGTATTACAATGAAGACCATTATATTGAAGGTGAGAATGAAAGTCTTCATGCTAACTAGGACAGCCATGGACAAAGTAAGGGAGTTGTGTCGATCCCAGTAGATCAGAATGGACCTTATGTTAACGTCACTACTATGGGTGTTTCAGAGCCATATTTTTTAGATACTGTGGCAATGAGAAGTTCTATCATTCATTCTAAACTCCCTGGGGCACCTTTGTCTGGCTTAACGAATGTTTCTGTAGGATTTTCTGGCGCCCCTGTTCGTAATCCAGTTTTTTACCCTTTGCCTATTTCAGTTGGCCCTTATGATTTGGAAGCTCCACTTCTATTAACAAATGGTTGTGGTGAGAATCTGTTGGGTCTAGACCTATCGAAAAGAATGCATGCTACAATATATTGTTCTCCTTCTGGTGTACATCTTACTTTAGGACAGAAATTGATCTCCCCAATGTATTTGTCTAAAGATCAGTTTCCACCTGAATTGCTTTCTCTTCCAGCAACGCTTTGGGCCACGGGTCCGAATGATGTGGGTTGTCTTGAGATTCCACCTTATGTTGTCACTCTCAAGCCCAATGTTGAATTACCGCGCATCCCGCAGTATAGAATTTCTATTGAAGGTGGGAGAGCGCTTTTGGAAATCATTCATGACTTAATTCAGAAGGGTGTGGTTGAAGAAACAAGAGGTAACACATGCAATAGTCCTATTCTTCCTGTTCTTAAACGCACTGATCCTTCTCAGCCTCCTGTATATCGTTTCGTAATTGATCTGCGGGAGGTAAACAAAATTGTTGTCCCACAATTCCGTGTTGTTCCAGATATCACTGCTATGTTGACAATGATACCTTCCACAGCGACTTGGTTCTCTGTTATCGATCTAAAGAATGCCTTCTTTAGTATTCCCATTGCAGAAGAGAGTAGGGACATTTTTGGCTTCTCTCTTGGAGGCCGAAGCTTCCGGTTTAAGCGTGCACCTCAGGGCTATTGTGAAAGTCCCTCCATTTACAGCCAAGCTTTAAAATGTCACCTTGATACTTTTCATTTGCCGTCTGGTGCTGCTCTTATCCAATACATGGATGACTTGTTAGTCGCCGCTGATTCAGAAGATATTTGCAAAGATGTCACTGTTGCATTATTACGCCATTTGTTTAATCTGAATCATAAGGTTTCACCTTCCAAATTACAATATGTCCGCCGAGAGGTTACCTACTTGTGTCATCTCCTAGCAAAGGAGGGACGACGATTGACACCAGAACGAATTCAGGCGATTACGCAAATGTCTGTGCCATCCACACAAAGGGAGGTACGTGCCTTTCTGGGTATCACTTCTTATTGTAGGCAGTGGATCCCTAACTTCTCTCTATTAGCCAAACCTTTGTTGGCACTTACTTTAAAAGATACGCCTCAGCCCCTTCCTTGGACTGATGAGTGCCAAAAGAGTTTCACTGATTTACGTACTGCTCTGTGTTCTACTCCTGTACTAGGCACCCCTGATTACACTAAGCCTTTTACGCTCTATGTTCTCGAGAGAGAAGGTTGTGCATTGTCAGTTTTAACACAGCAATTTGGAGACAAACAGCGGCCATGTGCCTATTTTTCGGCTACGTTAGATCCTGTAGCTAAAGCATTGCCCAGTTGTCTCAAAGCGACAGCAGCAGCAGCAATTTCTATTCGACAGTCTGCTGGAGTGGTGTTGGATAACACTCTCATTGTCATGGTACCACATGCAGTGGATACCTTACTAAACAGAACGAAAACGCAGCATCTTACGAGTGCTCGTCCAACATGGATACGAGCTGATGCTTTTGTCTAGTCACATACACATCAAACAATGTAATACCCTGAATCCTCTGTTGCCCCTTCCAGATGAGAAAAGTGTTGAGGAGCAACATGATTGCTTCTTCCGTACTGAAGAAGAGCCAAAATGAAGAATTGACTTGAAAGACACACCGCTAGAGAATCCGGATGGAACTTTATGGGTAGACGGTTCTTGTTTTAAAATGCCTAATGGAGATACAGTTTCAGCCTATGCTGTAACTACTTTACATACAGTTGTGGAAACTGCACGCATTAGACACAATTCAGCGCAAGCAGCAGAATTGATAGCATTAACGAGAGCTTGTGTATTGTCAAAAGGGAAGAGAGTGAACATGTACACCGACAGCCAATATGCCTTTGGTGTAGCGTTCAACTTTGGGCGTCTCTGGAAGGAAAGGGGTTTTCTCACTTCACATGGCACCAAAATACAATATGGTCAGTTAGTGACTGATCTTCTTGAATCACTTGCCTTACCCACCCAAATAGCAAGCATGAAGTGAAGTGCACACAAAAAGATTACAGATGATGTTGGTCGAGGAAATGCATTTGCAGATGAAATAGCGAAAAAGACAGCGAGAGATGTTACAAGTCGAATGTATGTGGCGGGTCCTGCAAATTGGGTTAGAGAGAGAGGAATGTATGAGGATACAGTGGAAAGTGTAAAAGCGATTCAGAAAGAGGCTTCAGAGAGGGAGTTAAGCAAGTGGAAAAAAAGTACAGGAATGTTGGATGAGATGGGTTGTTGGGTAGAATTATCTGAACATCAACGTTGGCTGTTACCGGATGCCTATGTACTCCCAGTGGTTACTATGGCGCATGGTCCAGCCCACTTAAGTGCAAAAGGTATATATAAACTTCTGGCTCCAGTATGGCAGAATGAACAAATCCCAAAATGCGCAGACAATGTAGTGAAACATTGTATTACTTGTTTAATGTACAACCCGGGAAAAGGAACCCCATCTCCAGCAGGTCATTTTGCTCCTCCAACATATCCATTTGAGGTGTTGCAGATAGATTATATTCATATGGAGCGATGCAACAACCTCAAATACGTTCTGGTGGTAGTATGCGCCTTTTCAAGATGGATAGAAGCATACCCTCTAAAGGATAACACAGCCTTATCCACAGCTAAAGTTCTACTAAAATAATTTTTCCCCAGGTTTGGTTTGCCGCGCATTGTCTGGAGTGACAATGGGAGCAAATTTGTTGGCCAAGTCATGCAAAAAGTTTGTGCAGGTCTTGGTATCAAGCAAAAGTTCCATGCGGCAAATCATCCACAGTCAGCGGGTTTAGTAGAATGTTACAACGGAACCTTAAAATTAAAACTAGCAAAGGTTCAAGCAAGTACAGGACTCAATTGGCCCGATGCTTTACCATTCGCCTTTCTATCCACCAGAACTGCAGTACACTCTCGTTTGGGACTTAGCCCTTATGAAGTGGTTTTTGGACGCCCAGCTAATGTATGGGGAGTCCCTCGCCCTAAGAAATACTCAGACTTGCCATATTCAATGTTGATTGACTACCTGCATGATCTTACGACTAAATTGCGTGTTCTCCATCAACCGGTTCAGAGTGCTCTGTCGGAGGCCTCCACAGACCCAGGTCATTCCATCCGACCAGGTGACTGGGTCTGCACCAAGAATTTCCAAAGGACGAGAAATTTGGAACTCAGGTGGAGAGAGCCCCGGATGGTTTTGCTCACCACAAGAACAGCAGTTAAAGTTGAAGGAAAGAAAAATTGGATTCACGGTGTGCATTGTAAGAAAGTGCCTTTGCCTTTACCCTACGATCAATGGGTGTGCAGGGGTATTGGTGACTCTGAAAGTGAGAAGGTTCCAAGATTCGTGCCCTTTAGTGATGCACACCTAAATGGGACACTGTCTGAGAAAGAGGACAACGACATTCTTCAGGAAGCAATACCATCACATCGTCGCTTGAATAAGACTAATCCACGAACATTGTTCCAAGACCAGACCACGTCTGGAAAGGAACACTACAATCTAAGACCTAGAACAAAGAACTCTTAAAATTTCTCTCTTGTGTAGTATTCTGTCCCGGTTGCAGGGTCACGGTAGGAATCTTGATTGTGACCTGAGTAGTGGCAATAGGCCTGCAGGACTTGCAGTGTCATAGGACGGCAGACAATCATAATTGAGTGATCGAGGAAGATTGCCGTGAGCATCCATTAGAAAGATGGAAACTACACTTGGGAAGAGAGGGAGAAAGGATAAAATAAAGAAAGAATCCTGTAAAATAATGTACAGTCGTTTCAGTATAACGTTATGTATTATTATATCATTGTGTATTGCTTTGGCGTTTATAGGTTGGATTGTTTATGCTCTGCAGCAAAAAGTAGTCTCTCCTTCTTCCTCTCCGTCTTCTTCAACTGTCTCTCCACATCTCTTTCATACTCTTCCTCAACATGAACTTATTAGAAGAACTGAATATTATAACCATTCCTTTATTCAGTTATAACATCAGTTAGTGGTCAATACAACTGACTGTTGGGTGTGTGGACTTATGCCAAATACCACAGAGAAAGGAATGCCATATTTAGTTCTACCGTTTTCTTATGAGGGTTCTGCTTGGGCTTATTTTGTCATCTTCTCCAATGCTCATCAAAGCAAATTCACACGATCCATTAGTTCACATATTAGCGATCCGGATTTTAGTCATAGTTCTTTGATTAAAGGAATGGTAGCTATGGCTAAAATCATGGAAAATAGTAAAATCTCCATTGACGAAAGAAAAGCATACACTAACTGGAATGTCACCCAATATATGTCTAGTCTTAGTGATAAAGTTAAGAAAGGAAAGTCTTCACCGGTTTGGACTATACCACATCGGGGAAATTTCTGCTTACAGATAAACGATCGCTCTTCTGACACCATACAAAGAAATAACTGCTCCTACACGTACATTTATTTCTCTCAAAACTCGCCTCCTCTAGTGCCGTCTCAAGGCACATATTTCATCTGTTATAATAGAGCTTACACATGGTTACCAACGGGTTTCTCCGGTACTTGTTATATAGCTTTTCTTCTTCCCCCTACTTACACCGCTTCCGCAAATCATCATCGAAACAGATACGGCAGAGGGATTATTGACTCGAAAGATACAGCAGGACAAGAGGGAGGAGATTTCCTTAAGGGATTTTTTCCTTTTTGGGGTCCAATGGCCAACAGCAGAAATATAAGGCAACTGGTCCGTGTCGTAGAGACCACAATAGACATCACTGTAGGAGCCTTAAGTAACATCACGGCAGAACTACAGGCGGACCGTCTTATGACATTACAAAATCGAGTTGCCGTAGATTTTGTTCTTGCAGATCGTGGTGGAGTGTGCAAACTGATCTGGTCAAGTTGCTGTATTTTCATACCTAATGACGCTCCGACAGTATACCAAGCTATCTCCAAGTTGCACATAATCTCTGAGTCTATTCACCAGGACGAAGGAGATTGGTCTTTTACAGAGTGGTTCTGGGGACTACTGTCCAAATGGGGTTGGAAAGCATTGACATTTCTTGGAATAATCCTGACCATTATTTTCTCCTGTTGCCTCTGTATGCACTGTGGTCCCGCTATCTGTGACCTTTGTGCTACTATGTGCATCCCAAAACCCAAACCACAAGTAACAGAAAACATAAGAATGATGTTACAGCAACAGCTCGATGACCTCATGGCTATCGACATTGACTCAGATTAGCATGAGTCTATCTTGCCTGAGTTCTGGCAAAAGGAGGGTCTGAGGAACTTCGATTTCTGATCGCGATCGAATCGACCCGCCATTTTGTGCTCCACCGCCATTTTGTGTTGCCATCACTCAGGTAGCACGGCGAACAAAGTCTATTTTGCTTTTTCTGCAGCCTGGTGTCGAAATACGCTTTCTGCCTCTGTTTGCAAAGCAGATGTTAGGACTGACCGAGTACACTAATCCCTGTCTGGCTTTTCTAATCCCCGTCTCAACTATCTGTTGGTTCACACTATTCTTTTCTGACTTTATCTTATCATCTGGCCTTCACTGTCTTCTGCTAGCATTCTCTCCTTTCACAACTGTCCTCCGACACACACAAACGTATCTCGCCACCTGCAAGTTAGTTACAAATCCGTTAATGAATTAGCTTGAGGGAGGGGTGACAAACATAGTTGGAGGAGAGGTTCCTTCGAGCCATCTGACACTTTTGTTTTTCAATCTCTCCTATTGGTTCTGTCCTGTTTTCCAACTCTCCTTATTGGCTCTTTCTTGTATGTTCTGGGAGTAAGTTTGGTTAATGTATATGTTACCTATATAGTATATAAGTTTGTGCGTCACAGAGTGAAGTGGCAGTCTCCTGAGAACCTACCTTGTGTACTTCTGGGATAACTGTACTAGCTGCAGCTAATAAATCCGATCTTCTAACGCCGACAGAGTGTCCCGTGTCTCTGTGTAGCTGAGCAGGAGAACCCAGGAGACTAGGGCGTTCCCTGCGCCGCCAGGCCCAAATGGTTCTGGTTCTTCAGCGTGTTCATTGATGTCTCCAGATCATTCCGTAGCCCACATAGAAAGAGAAAAAAGCCTCAGAGGATTGTTTTTGTGCTGGAAGGTGTTCCTCCCTACAAATAAACAATCCTGCCTGGAATGCAGGCACCCTTGCTCCATGGTACAAGGGAGCCTATGTTGATGCTAGGCAGCCACTAGTGCACCATTGTGGAAAGAGTGCAGGAAAGCACCTTATCTTAGTAGATATGGAGCATTCCTGCCCTCTCCATACAACACAGCACAGCAAGAAATGTTAGTAAATCTGCCCCTTATTACTTTACAAATCAATTTTTCACAGTGCTCAGGTTCTCCTGTGCTGTAAACAGTGAGTGTCATCACATTGAGACATGTGGATTAAGTGAAATTAAGTGAACTTAACTATTCTAAATTATTAAAAGAATCACATTTTCTTGACAATTCTCATTTCCTGACTGGTTTAATGGCATTAGACTGCTCATGCTTGTACTTAAACAAAACTATGAAGTTTTGACCTATGTTGGGTCAAAAAGTCCCTGCATCATCTCCAGGGTGGGAAAAATAATTCAGTAGCATGAGTGCACGATCGGGCAAACGACTACTACTGAAAAATGGGCTAGATCAATAGAATGCAGCCCTATCTCATAACTTTGAGTGGCTGTTGCCAACCAATCAGTGTGAAGAGGCATTTCCCAACATTGATAGTGTATTGGTATGACTAAGGGATGAAGAATGAGAAATAGAGATAATGGATGATGAATAAAAAGCAGGGGTGATGTATGAGAAGTAAAGATTATGGATGATAACTAGGGATAATTGATGAGTAATGGGGACAATGGATGAGAAGTTCAGATGATAGATGAAAGTAGGGATGAGAAGTAGGGATGATGGATGAGAAGTAGGAATGATGATTGGTGGACGAGAAGGATGGATTTGAAGTAGGGATAATGAATGCTGGATGAGAAGTCTGGATGAGAAATATAGATGATGGATGAGAAGTAGTGATTATGAATCAGAAGTAGGAATGATGGATAACAAGTGGGGGTGATGAATGAGAAGTAGGAATGATGGTCACGAAATAGGGGTTGATGGATGAGAAGTAGGGATGGTGGATGAGAAGATGGGTGGAGGAGGGAGGAATGAGGATGTCCTAAAATGTATGCTGCATACTTCATCTCTGACGTATTTAGATTGACTCTCATACTTGGTAACGCTAAGCAAGTATTCTTAATTAGCTAAGCTCAGTGTCTAAAAGTTTCTTTCTGGTTTCTTCTTACATGGTCTTTTGTGGTCTTTACTTGAGAAAGTGTGTACCTGCATTATTATGAGAATTTTGGTTTCTGTCACACCTGCTCTGTTATGATGTGTGTCTGCTAAAATCTTTCAAAAAGACCATGGAAGGGGGCTGCTAGCAGTAGACGTTAATTTCTAATGTGGGGAAACTCTTGATTCTTTGCATAGTGATATCACACTTTGTTTATTTTTGTTGTAATAAACCTGTTTAGACTTTAAGTAGCAGTGTGAGCAATTCCTTCTTCACAGCAGAAATAAGAAATGCAGCACCATTGATGACACTGATGTGATGGAAATTGAAAACCGCATATTGGAAGATGTAGTGGATGACATCTAAGAAATGAAACCGAGCCAGATGTTCCTGATGACAAAAAATACATTATGAAAGGAGGTGATGACAGTGAACCTCCGGATTGTATCAAAGTCACAAAGGAATGTAAAACAAAGATGGGTACCTCAACGGTTAGAGAAATACTGCAAATATTGTGGTGTTGAGAAGCGTGCCACTATCGTCACCAGTGATAGTCTTTTAGTAATTTAATTGTCTAGAAGAGTTCTAAATCACTGAAACCCTTTTCAGGATAGACATGTTATTTTCGGGCTATAAGACTGGGGAGTTTTCTTAAATGTCGCATGTAGGGAACTGGAGTGTGTTGTCTAGCATTTAAGAAAATTGAGTTGCAGATAGTATGGGGACTGAAAAAGTTATAGTAGTGGGGCTGAAATTATATGTGACCATTTTCATAAAGGGTTGATACTTATCCTTGGTATGAGACCATTTATTAACATAGTGGTAATCTAGGGAGAAGTAGTTTTTTTGGTAGGGCCTTTTTTAACTTTGAAGGAAATGAGCATTACACTGTGAACTGTCAGATATTCTATGTCTTTTTGTCTTCCTGTCCCTTTGGCAGTATATGCATGTGGTTCTCTCATAGCAATTATGTACGAGTCTCCTTGTTATGGTGTCATTGATTACTTGTTCCAATGTCAGAGTTTGAGTTTTCTTGTCTCTGTTTCGGTGAGCACCTGACCCTATGTTAGTAGGGAAAACAAATCCTTTTGATCCACTAATATGGTGGCCAGATTCTGCCTCCCTCCCCACCTGACACAGTTGAGGTGATATAAAATCTTGGTGTGAACTTTGACGCCTCTCTCTCTTTATCGTCCACATGCTCTTGCCGTGTCGAGAATGTGTTTTAATCTAATGAAATCTCTGACAAAAATCTTCGACTATCTTCTTTGTGCAGCAAAAAAGACAGTGGCCTTTGCATTAACCTCTTCTGTGCCCATGACGAGATAGTCTCGTCATGGAGCACGGTCGCGCTGTGCCCATGACGAGACTATCTCGTCATGAACCCCACCCACTAATTAAACGCCCGGCACAGGAGGGGGAAAGGGCGTGGCACAGAAGGGGTTAATTGCATCAAGACTGGATTATTGTAAAAGTCTACTTGCAGGCACCACCAAACAAGAGCTACAGAAGTTCAGCTTGTTTTGAAACTGCCACACCGCTCTTCAGTTTCAGCAGCTTTTAAAGCCCTTCATTGGCTGCCATTACATAAACGGGTCTTATTAAAGATCCTGCTGATTACCTTTAGAGCATTTAGAGTGACAGGACCAAAATATCTAGTCTCCAGATTTACTCACTACACTACCACCCAAACTCTCAGATCCTTGTCGGTTAATCTTCTTAAACCTCCAACCTTTAGGTGCAAGACTAAAGGTGGTAAATCTCTTTCTGTCCTGGGACTAAGACTTGGAATCAATTCCTCAGACATCTCACATTCATTGACTTCGAACCAACCACTTTTTTTAAAAACTGAAAACTAGGATCTCTGCAGCTCCTGCCTCTGTATGCCATTCTCTGATATTGGGACCCTTGCTTATGGGCATGTTTACTCCGTCCGCTATGAACCTTATGCTTCTCTGCTCAGTGCCAGGATGCTCCATTTGGAGCGGCAGTTGGGCTTTACATATACAATATTCATTCACTCAGTATTCAAGCTTCCA
The DNA here is from genome assembly GCF_964204655.1 of Triturus cristatus. NCBI lineage: Eukaryota > Metazoa > Chordata > Amphibia > Caudata > Salamandridae > Triturus > Triturus cristatus. Next base: position 1,295,820,905 of record NC_140589.1, read on the forward strand.
TTTGTGGGTGTGAGTGTCTCATTGTCATATGCTTGTCATTGCTTACTTGAGCCTCTTCTGGTGTCAACAATCTCGTCTCTCTGTCCCTGTTGCCTTTGAGTGTCTCCCTGTTCCAGTGTTGAGGTCTCCCAGTGGAGTGCTTCTCAATCTTAGACTGGATTTATCCTATCACAGTGTATATGTCTGTATGTCCCAATGTCAGTGAAATGTAGTCATTCCATTTACTTTCCATAATTAAGTCAAATATTGTCCCCAGGTGGTCATCACACATGACATTACAACACTTATCACATAGGATCAAAACAAAGACAACACCCTTCCAACCACACACCCTTCTTGGTGTAGCATGCTACCCTTGTAGGCAAGTGCTTCAGCAACCCACATAGAAGTAGTAGGCACTATAACAAAAAGTTACAATTGAGAAAACATATTTAAAATCTGTTTGCATTATGTTCATATACTCCTATGAAGAGCTATGTTAACAACTGCACCTGTAGTCGCAGATGTAGTAATTATTAATCAAATATGGATGTTGCCTTCTATTAGCTTGATGCTTCCTGTGGCAGTATAGTACTTGTAAAACTTTCACAGCGCAAGTAAGCCCAGAAGTCATAATGCTCTATGTTGTACTTTGCACATTTTCCAGTAGAGTAACATCATTATCAAGCTTGGGAATGAAAGCAGGATTTTGTGAGAATAATGGTGCCAGTATTGTATACTTGAAGGATCTCTTCCCTTCAAGGCTGTTCTGCATTTCCCCGAGAGGAGGATCCAAACACTTGTACATTAGATAGATCTTAGCTGACAGTAACAAGTATCTGTCACATGATCATACTGCATTGAATTGTACTAAGAGAAACGATATATATGTATATTAAAGCTACAAGATGTCCCTATGGAAAGAGAGCACTCGAGGCATTGGCAGGAGTAAATCCTTTTATTAGTAAAAATGCTTCCCCTGTACAGCATACTTCAACATTTTTATGGTTGGGTTCACCACTTCTGCGGCTTTTGTCGATTTCCGCCGATGCGTTTCGAAGCCCGAGGCTTCTTCAAAGGCTCGACTCCCTGTGCTCTTCCCGACACACCTTCATTTATGTCAATATCACGCCCCCTGATGGACGGGAATTCTGCGGGAAGCCAGCGACCGCTTTTTAGGTCTCGGCTGCGAAGGCTGCGCTTGCGCAGTCTCGCTCCGAGATTTAATGACTTGGAGAAGCGGGGCTTGAACCCGCCCCTCTTCTCCCCTGTTCTCCATTGGCTGGCCTCTTGAATGCTGGCCAGCCATTGGAGAAGAGGTCAGTCATTCAGATTAGGCCCCGTCCTTTTCGGATCGGGGGGCGTGTTTTTTGCGAGAAGTCTCAAGGAGGAGACAACAGCAAAACACGCCCCCGAATCCGAAAACGACGCTGCCTTTCTCCGAGGCATTTCTGTTTTGCCTCGGAGAAAGGCGGTGGTGTCTTCAGGTGCCCTCGGCTTGTTGTAAACGCAAATAGTAGCTTTAATTTCATGAATAAATATGGTTACTCAACTAAATAATTATTAGCCAAGCAGCTTTTAATATATGCATTTAAGAAATTTGCAAACTATCTTAACAGCGATTTTACAAAGCTGTAAAATGTATTTATAGATAAAAAAAAAGTTTAAAGTACAGAGAAGAGAAATTGCACTTCCTGTTCGGTTTCTAACGACGTATTTGATTACTGTGTAGTTTATTTTAAATACTTTTCCTTAAAAGATTGAGGATTCACGTCTTCCTCGAGTTGCTCTCCTTTGCTCAACTCGAAGGCTGTCGTGTTAGTTCCTTCTCTATGTTGGCAGCTCCACATGTTTTGTTGCAGTGACGCGAGTTTCCTGCGCCTCTCCATGTGTTCAACAAGCTGTAGCAGGATTTTGCAGGACTTAGTAGATACCGGTACCGTTACCATAGAACCCTACATGCTGTATCCACCCCCCGATTTTAGCTCTCCTCCTCCCGGTTTTCTCCCTCCACCCCCTAGTTTCAGCTCCCCGCTTCCCGGCTTCTGTTCCCCACCCCCACCACCACCACCTCCACCCCCTCCTCCACCTCCACCTGAGCCCCCTTGGGATTGTGGGTTCGAGTCCCATCTGGGGTGGATTAATGTCATTTTTCCTGCTTTTGCCTGGACCGAAGCATTATTGAACCTACCGATTTGCTTACTGCGCAGGGAGCCCAATTGAAGGTCGAAAGAGAGAAATTATAAAGTGAAGTGTTACTGAGTCTGACTGGGAGATATGTATTTGCGCGAGAGGTAATAGTGTATTTCGGAATTCTACGAATTTAAACAATGTTTGTTTAAACTGTAGTGTTTTTTGGTAATTCCTTCAGAGATCTGTTTGTGTGATGGCCTGTAAAACGCAGTCCCCACACAATTTATGTGAACTTCCGTGTAGACTGAGCCCCGCAATGCCCTGAATTTTTAACCTTCGTCTTGCTTGTAACTCAGAATGTTTACAAGAGGGAAGTATGCGGAAAAAAATAAATAATTGCCCTGCACCTGCACGGGAGCACTTACTATAGGAAGGGTCATGGCAACGGCGTGAAATATAGAGCCCCAGTGGCCTAATGGATAAGGTACTGGCCTCCTAAGACAGGGATTGTGGGTTCGAGTCCCATCTGGGGTGGCTGGTTAAATCAGTGTTTTTTTAATGTTATTGGCAAGCGTCCTATTTTGTTTGAATCTTCAGTCTCGTGCACTGCAGCGTAATGGATTCGATCTTCAATCGCATGAACTGCAGCGTGATGGCTTCGTTAGGATTCCGGTAAATTCTATTTACACAGACTTTAATCATCCACAGCAGTGGTATTTTGCACCTGACCGTGAAAATATTTATTTAAGATTATATATTATTCATTCACTCGCCCAGGTAGAAATCGTAACTATACGCCGCTCAATAGGGCTGAAACATGATGGATTAACCTGTTCACTTAAGCGCTGACATTTCAAACTTTGATCACCGCAGCATGGGTATTTTTGAAGACTGTATGTACTTGTTTTATACCTAATAGCAATGAGTGGGTAGACATCGGTTATGGAGGAAGTAATTGTAGCTTGAGATTTCTGACCGTAGTAAGTAGTCCCAGTGGCCTAATGGATAAGGCACTGGCCTCCTAAACCATGGATTGTGGGTTCGAGTCCCATCTGGGGTGGAGCAAAGAAGTGTATTTTGCAGTTTATCCAGTTTTGTCAGGGTCTTCACTCTCATCTTCATTAGGACTGTAAAGTGGGTGAAGGGGAAGTCAAATGTGTACCTCTAGTAGTTGAATTTCACAATATCAAACAAGAACAAGCATTTACAATGCAATGGTCTCGGCATTGGTAAAGTTAGAGCTATTGGCATTGCTCATGACATTATTTTTGTTTTTGTTTTTAAAACATTTAAAGAAACGGCATTGTCATGAGCAATGCCAATAGCTCTAACTTTAACAATGCCGAGACCGTTGCATTGTAAATGCTTGTTAAATGTTTGTTTTTGCAGTTTTATTTAGCTAAGGTATCAGAGCTCTTTACATGAGCACCAGTTGCATTACAGATGGACACATTCATTGTTTTGATCATGTAATTCTTTTTAAGGCACATAAAGATTAGGTGGTTTGCCCAAAATCAAAGGAGGTTTGAGCCTCCCACCAGACTCGAACCTGGTTTCCCATCTTCAAGTCGACCGCCCTAGCCGTTAAGCCACATAATAGAAATTTAGCTGCTAAGGTTTCAGATCGCAATGTGTGACATTTTCATAATTTCAGTGACATTAGGAGTAACATTTCAATGACTATGAGTGACACTTCCTCGGGAGCAAAATCAAGCAATGAAGTCCAGGGAAACATAAATATCACAAATTTACATCCATTTGAGCCACGAAAAACTCTTAAGGGGGATATTCACAAAGAAGTGGTGGATAGAGGCGTTAGCCTTCTTGGCTTAACGCCTCTCCCCGCCACTTTGGAAACTCAAGACCGCACCATATTCAGAAGGATGTGATGCAGCCTCGCGTTTCCTCCTGCGATGGTGCTTAGTTTAACAACTTAGCGCCAACGCAGGCACCCTTGCACCAGAGTGTAAGGGTGTCTGTGTGCATGGGAGTATTGCACACAGGTGTCCCTTCCTGCACATAAACAATCCTAAATGCAATTCTCTCACTTTCATGTGTGCTGCACGTGAAAGTGACAGAATGGCATCTTAAAAAAAGGTTTGTTTATGTACAGGAAGGGACATACTCAAACCATGACAATTTGCTTTTTCTATGTGTGCTGCCTTGTATTGCAAAAACGAAAAGAAATAACGCATTTCTCCTCATTTTGTCTGTTTAAGACCAGGATTTTCCTGGTCTTAATTTTGGCGCTGCCTCCTATTTATGCTGCTCTTGTGAATAGGGGGCAGCGTCAAAATCAATGTATGTTGTGGTGGAACGCCCACTGCAACACATTACCCTCCCCTTTCACGCTTAATACAGCCTGAAAGGGTGCCTTATTCACAAGGCAGCGTTAAGCCACGTTAAGTGGGTTAACACCGCCTTGTGAATAAGGCGAGGCCCGTATCGCCATCACAACGTAACTGAAAGTGGCATTGTGGTGGTGATAGGGGCTTGTGAATATGCCCCTAAGATCTTAAAAGTGCAGCAAAGCACCAGAAATGCAAGGGCAATGGGGGACCCGACTGTACCAAACAGGATGCGAGAGGCCATACTGCCTGCAAATGAGCCTCATCTTCCATAGGCCCAGTCTACCACCCCCCCCACATAAACATGATAGATCTCTCATTGTTGAACTGACGTAGAACCACGTGCTTCCTCCTCCCTCTGCATGAACTGATCAAACTGCAGCATGAACCATCACAAACAGTGTATCCCCCTCCTGTACCATGCAACACTCGAAGCCACCTTCTGACACAAATGTCACCTCAGTAGGGTTTGTTTGCTGTCTATTTGTCATTACTGAAGACACAGCCTGGCCTTTCCTGTACCTCTGCAAAGCAACTCCTACAGGGGAAACGGAGCCAAAATAAAATACAACTATTGAAAATTACAATTCGAAAGCATTAAGACAGAAAAATATGACCTTGAAATAAATGCTTTCAAATATTTCTTTTTACCGAAAATCTAGCATTTTTTAAACAAGTAGTTAAAAACAATGATAATTTTAAACATGTTTTGGCATATGGTCAGTTGCATTTACCTTGCTTTGCGAGCTGAAAACGTCATTTGCTATGTATTCTGATTCAATTATACACTTTAATAGTTTTTATGTTTACAGACCAGTTGAGAACATAAAAGGGGAAATAATGAGTTTGCTTTTTAATTGGATATGCATGAATGCTTGTGTGTAGCTGCAAAGCATTAATGGGAAAACATTTCAAAAAGACGATATATGGAAGGCCACAGAACCTCTCTGGACTGGAGTTTCATTTTCTGACTGTTTTTCTGACTGTTTTTCATGAACTGTGACTCAGTACAGCCGAGTATTATCCATAAATTAGCTTCTTAGTGGGTAGCGAAGATTGAATATGCATGACCTGATAATTGGCACTTGCAAGAGTAGTATCAGTCGCTAACTAAGGAACCCAGTGCGCTCCCTAAATGATGATCCTGTGCCCTTAGTATGTGGCCAGTGGCCGCACCCAACAATGTGTATTGCTGAAGCCGCCTGACGGAGTAGGTGAGGCAGGCTTTGGGAGTGCAGCCTGCGAACTGAAATAGGTGAGGCCTCCGGAGGTGAGTGAATGGGAGGTCCTGTGCACCAGTAGCCCCCTGAGCCCAGATTGCAAGAGGGCTGATGAGTGGGTCTCAGCTGGTTGCCACACCAACCAAGGCAGGAAGAGAGAGAGACCTGGGGGCTAGGATGTCATGCCCTCGCGGCAACTGACTGGCCTTACTGTGGCCCCATCCCTCTTCCCCCACACTGATTCTACCAAGAGGCCGATGGCACTGAGGGGGGGTAATTTTGCCCACAGCGAGTTAACTTTTTAGCGACCGCGCGATCAGCTCCCTGCGGGTCGGTGTCTGGTCTAGAGTCTTAATTTTCTGTTTTGCATTAACAATATTGGAAATGAGACTCCAGTACAGACACTGACCTGCAGGCAGCTGATCGCGCTGCAACTAAGAAGCTAATTTGTGGATTAACACTCAGCTGCACTAGGGAGTCTCACAGTGACACTCACTTACTTGCAAGGCTTGCCACAGCAATTGTGTTTGACGGGCCATTTACCCACCCGTCTCTTCAGAATCCAGGCCGCTGCTGCAAAGTCACTTGTGACTCACTCAGCAAAAGTGCATGGTCCGCTATGCCTTCCACAAATGTAATTGCAGACAGCAGGATGTAACGTTGAGTGGCACTTATGACGTCAATCAGAATGTAATGCGGGGGAGAGGGGATCTATTGATACATTGTAGCACTAGTAGTCAGCAGCTTCTACCTCAGCCATCCCCCAAGCTCAGTGCCGTGAGCAGCGCTACCAGCCACTCCAGCTTAGTTTAGTCAGTATAGCTGTAACAATTATGCGTGACAATGCATTTCAGTGTGGTTATGTGGACCACCACACTGAAATGCGTTAGACTAACGCCTGATGCGTGGTACTTGGCAGCGCTGTATAAACCACGCTCTTTCGCCAACTCAGAATGGATGTGCTGGGAGGACCGCCAAATCCAATGGTTCTCCTGCTCTGCCAGATTCTAAATCAGGCCCTTAATGTTTCCAGAGCAAATGCAGCAGGAAAAGGAACCAATGTAAAACATCCAGCAAGGATTCACCAACAATGGATCTTCTTCAGCCATGTACACTGCTCATTTCTCAGTAATGAACACAAATATAAAGTAAGGGCCTGGTATAAAGTTGGATGTCATTGGAAAGTTATTTAACTTGAGAAACGTTCGGCATCCACTTCCTTTGCCTGGTTTTTACTTGATAAACAGTATCAAGAGTACTTTGTCAATAATTGCCTGGGACATAAGAATTGTGTACTCGTATTTTTCAATGTATTCTGGATGTCAGAAGGCAAACGTACACCCTAGGGCATATTTTCATAGACTCTTGACAATAGTCTGACCCATAGATAACAATCATCCATAAAACTGGTAGTTGTGGCTTGTTTTAAAGCGTTCTGAGTGATATTGGTCGTATGTTGTTTTGTGACATGTTTAGGTGTATATTGTATGTGCAGTAAACACATCTACAGGCACACATAAACACACAGACAATATCCAGATGCACATATATTCATATGCACAAAACACGCATGCAGGGAAACCTGCAGTGAAACAACAAACATCTGGGCGCATGCAGAGACATTGGATGGATGCTGGTTGAATGCATGGGCGGATTGCAAAGTGAAGGTCCCGAAAATACAGCTGTCAGCACATAGGTTTGCCATCATTTGAGCAAGAGCCAAGAGTGTGGATGTGAAATTTGTGTTGTATTGTTGTTCATCCAGAATACTTTTCATTGCTGTTATGATCATTATTCAGTGCTGCATAGATGTATGATTTTTATGGATTAAAATCATGGATTGACTGCTTTGCTGAAGTAACCGCCAATCATACTAACCCTTCAACATCAATGATGATTTCTGTATGTTTTTGATTGGAGAGTGGGCATGTTTTTTTTTTTAACTTGACAAAGGCTACTCTTGGGCCATCACTGATCACAACACTGTGTATGGTGGGGTTGCGAGTTATAGTAATTTTAGGGTTCAAATTATAGCTATTTGAGATAACTATAACTGGTGAATTTCTGTGGGTTTGTTAGTTTAAAATGGTATGTTTTAACTGACATTTTCATCTAACTATAACGTCCCATTAAACCTATTTTTACAGTGAATTTCTAGTATACACACACACACACACATATATATATCTCTTCACACCCACCCATTATGATTGGTGTTTGTAGGTGACATCATCAACTTTTTCTGTGCATAATGTGTGCCCCTACCCCTAAAATTCACTTCTAGTGATGCCACTGCATATGCCAAAGGTGGGTGAATTGAGAGCTATGCCATGGCTCAACTTTGGGATTCGCACTGTTCTTTGCAGCCTCCATGCTCTCCAGCTCTGAGAGTCTTTCTACCTGGAAGTGTTCAACAATACTTGAGGAGGGTTGCCTTGTTTTGTTGGATCTTATTACTATCCACAAGACAGAATGTTGCAGTGCCACTGTCTCACTCAGGTGTAGGATTGTCCCCCCCCCCCCCATTAACCCTTTGTAGCATTAGTTGAACTGGCACTGCATTGTATCTCAACCTCCAGTGGCGGCTGGTATTTACTGGCAGTGAGGGAGCGGGTCATGGGGAGGGGTGGTAGTGGAGTGAAGGAGTAAAAATAAATTACGCTTACCTTGGTGCCACTGCCGCCAACTCCTCCTCCTCCTCCTGGTCCTCTTCACTCGCAAAACAGGAAGCACCCGGGCTCCCAGCCTCCCAATAACCAATACAGCGTTGTGATTGGTCTGAGCGCTGTGGATCGGCGCTCAGCCAGAAAATGGGAGGCTGGGCATGTTCTCCATGCAGACTGTAATGCAGCCTGCATGGAGAACGTACAAAGTGCACATGATGGTTTGACTGGTCCGAGAGGGCCGGTCCAAGCGTCATGCACACTAGAAGTGGGCAAACCCTGCCCTGTTCTTTGAGCAGAGCAGCCCCGCCCCAGCTGAACATGGACGTAAGAATAAAATGACAATAGCAATGAGTTATTATAATTTTATTTTTACCATTTTGACCTCAGCGGAGGAGCTGCCACTGTCAACCTCCCTGATTCCACACTGGATCCACTTACTGGCATCTTACAACTAATTTATGCTACTTTAATAGCCTCAACAAATATGACCACATGGCCTCACCATGACAAAAATCCAGTGGCTTCCCTTGCCAGCCTGTACCATCTTCAAAATTAGCTGTATCATCCACAAAGCCAGCATGACTGCACCCCTACCTACTAGACTTACAAACTCACCATCTCCAGTGCCTCTCGTCACACCTGCACCCAGGACATCATCAGACTGGACATGAAACCAAGGAAATCAACTGGCCTTCATTTTTTCAGGTAGGATCTAAAACGATATTGCTCTATCCATCAGGACTGTTCCAACGGTGCTCCAATTTAGGACAGAGCTGAAAACTCACTTCTTGATGAACACCGCATCATAATTAGAGTAATAGCCCACAAACCAGCTACGCCTCCTATCTCATGCTGACTGTATTTTTGCCTTTGACTATATACAGCAATTTCCTGTCTTCTGGCTATGTTCACAAAATGTAAATACCACATACATACACAAGTGAAGCACTGTGGCTGGTGTGAGAGTACCCGTGCAATATGGTGAGGGCGATAACATTTGCATTCACTTGTAGGACCAACCTTTCCCCTGCCACCGAAGACAATGTACAGTCAATGGCACAATGTATACATCTGCGCAATGGTATGTGCTTGACTGACATGCCATCTAACCAATGCCTAACAGCCATACCCTCTCTGTACTTTTTTGTATAATTTGAGGAGTTCATGATTGAGCTCTCATAGCACATAGCCAGCCTTTAGCCAGATCCAACAAAGAAATGGTACTCAGTACAGTATACATATATTTACCTTGTAGTAGAGCAGTTTGCGCCTCAAGGATGAGCTCAGCAGTTTTTGGCTGACTAACTTGCAGAGTGTGTTGACCTTTAAAAAGGAGTGCTGCTGGAAAAAAGCCAAAAGGTTAAGGAATTGAACGTTTTTCACATGCAAACCTCGTCCACCTGCCCTACTGTCCAATTATTAGGCTGCTCTTTCCAAATGGCTCTAGTTGAGAAGCTATAAATAAGGGCCTGACTTGTAGGAAACAAAGATGCAACACATCTAACAGGGCTCCTGGGCTCACCCTGACCAGAGGCATTTAACAGCAACTCTTCCAGAAACGAAATATGCGTTCTGTGAGTACAAGTGCCAGGGCAGTTCGCTCACTTGTGTGCCCTTTCAATCTTACATTTTTACTGCTCATTATTGCATTTTTTAAATACGTCTCAATTGAGAGAACTGGTCTTTAATTCAATGTATATGCCTCAGAGGGCCAAGCTTCGTTTTGGGATGTCCCTTCTGAGACGTCAAAGTTTATGGTTTAAGTATGTTTATTGAAAAATCAGCCAAAAAGGACATACATCGGACACATATACACATATGCTATGATTGAACCACCGTCCGAGTCATCATCATGCTGCTTACAATCTAAGTTCACTCAGCTGAATGATCATTTATTCAAACATAACTGTCCCGCAACAAGACCCCCCCCAAAAATAAAACAAAACCTCCAAAAGCACCCCACCCCGCCGTTCCCCGAGCCCCACCCTCACCCACCCTGGTTCTGTGTCTTCCCTGTGGTCTAACCCAAGTTTAACTCTCCGCTCCCTCCGGCTGCTCTGCAAGTCGTAACAGTCTTAGATACTGGGGACATGTAACCTCCCTAAACTCAGAAGCTAGAAGCGATAGAAAGGGCCTCCACAACTCCCTGTACTTGTCTCCATCCCCTGCCATTGTTAATGCCAGCTTTTCCATTCCTAGAATATACCATAAACGATGCAGCCATCCCGTAAAAGTCGGTAACTGAGGTGTACGCCAATGTGTAAGTATGTTCTGTATAGCGGACCCCAGAGCGATGGCGGTCAGTCTGCCTCTGCGGGAACGTAGTGGCTAAGTCAAGGGATTGGGCAACCCCAAAAGCACATAGGCCGGAAAGCGTGGTACTTCAGTCTCCAAGTGAGCGTCCACTTCATCCAGCACCTGCTTCCAGTAGGATTGGAGGTGCGGGCAGTCCCACAACACGTGCGTTAGGCTACCCACCTGTCCGCAACCCCTACAACACGTCGCCTCTCTAGAGTGGTCCATCGCGTGTATGCGTTCTGGTGTGTAATACCAGTACGTCACCATCTTCGTGAGGGTTTCCGTGAGCCCCATATGATATGCTGAATGTCGTGCAATAGATGCCCTCCCATTCTTTATGACTCAATGTTCTTCCCAGCTCTCGCTCCCATCTGTGTCTGCTAGAGTTGTCAGTGTGCGTATATTTGGTCTGTAATTGTTTATAGAGATCGGAAACGAGGTGCTTGTCTGATGTGCGTGTAATAAGCCACCGCTCGTAGGGGGAAAAATGCCTGTCTGCCCCGGCGCGAACCTGCGCCTGCAGCGCCCAGTGTCTCACTTGCATATATCGCAGCCTTTCTGTCTCCGATAATCCAAAAGCACTCTGCATCTGAACGAACGAATGTACCCCGCCCTCCCCATACACATGACACAGGGATCGACAGCCCGCTTCCCTCCAGTTTGCAAAGGCGGCATCTTCTAGACCTGGGGTGAAGTCGGGGTTGCCCGTCACTGGGGTAAGCGGGGAAGGGAATGTAGTAAGCTCGTGTGTGAGATTAGTGGCGTCCCAGACCTCAAGGGGGACCCGCGTGATATGGGAGGCATACAGGTTACGGGGTCGATGCCCCCTGCGCAGGAATGGTACGTCCTGTAGGGGACACGCGGCCACCGCTTGATCCTGAAATAACCAATGTTTTTCAGACTCCCACCTGCTCCACTCCACCAAGTATCGCAATTGGGCAGCCTGAAAATAGAGCCTCAGATCGGGAACCCCGAGCCCCCCCGCCTCCGGTGCTAACGTCACTTGTGCTCGTCGGATTCGCGGCTTCCTCCCATTCCAGATAAACCGGGACAGGTCCGACTGCATCAGTCGGATCCATCTCTCCGGCGGGCGGAGCGGTATAGTGCGAAAGAGATCTAGAATCTGTGGGAGAATGGTCATTTTAACCGCTGCGATTCTGCCCAACCACGACAAGGGATAGTGTCGCCACCTGTCAAGTTCCCGGCGTATCCTATCACGCAACAGCGTGTAGTTCGTTTGGACCACCCTATGTAGCGACTGGGCCAGTTGAATTCCCAGGTACGGTATCATGTCCTCCGCCCATCGGATGAGGAGCCGGGTTTGCAAGTGGTCACGGGTGGGCCGCGATAACGATAGATTGAGGGCTAAGGATTTCCTTGCGTTCACTCTAAACCCGGCAGCACGTGCAAAAACCCCCAAATCCGCCCAACACGCCAGGAGAGCCGACCTCGGATCTGATAGTGATATTAAGACATCATCTGCGTATAAACTGATAGTGTGGACATAGCCCCCAAACCTGATTCCTGTGATCCTCGGATTTTGTCGCATCCGTTGGGCCAGTGGTTCCATATAGAGGGCGAAAAGGAGGGGAGACAGTGGACAGCCCTGCCTCATACACCTCTCAATGTGAAATCGAGAGGAGGTGCACCCATTCACCCGTACTGTGGCGGTGGGGAATCGGTAACAGTTAAAGACATGTGTGCGTAATCGGGCACCCAGTCCTGCTCTCTCTAGGACCTGTGCTAGGAATGGCCAATGTACCCGGTCGAACGCCTTTTCGGCATCAATGGCCAGCATCATAAACTCTCCCGGGACCCGAGTGGCCTTCTCTATAAGATGCAAAATCCGCTTTGTGTTGTCTATCGTCTGCCGCCCAGGGATAAAGCCCGCCTGATCTGGGTCCGTGAGGCCCGGCATGAGGGGCCCGAGGCGGGCCCCCAGAATCCCGGTATATAGTTTAAGGTCAATATTGAGCAGGGAGATCGGGCGATATGATCCGCATTGGGAGTTGTCCTTGCCCGGTTTGGGAATTACTGTTATCGAAGCTTCCAGGATGTCTCCTGGGATAGCACCCTGAGCCGCAAACGAGTTAAACAACTTGGTAAGGATCGGGGCCAGTAGGGAGCAAAATTTCTTGTAAAAAATTGCGGGAAATCCCTCCGGTCCCGGGGCTTTCCCTAGTTTGAGCCGCGAGATAGCAGACACTACCTCCTCCATCCGGATGTTGCTATCTAGATGGTCGGCCTGCTCCCGAGACAATGCTGGCAACGTGACAGAGTCCAAGAAGGCCGTCCCGTCCGAGTAGGCCAGCGGGGCCTCCGCGTATAAGGTCGCGTAGAAGTCTCGGAATGTCTCCGCCATATCCCTATCTGCTGTCGCCTCCGTGCCGTCTTCCCGAGATATCCGTTTAACCCCCTGCCTCTGACGGACCTCCCGTAGCTTATGAGCCAAAAGACGCTCACACCTGTCCCCGCCCGCATAGTAGGCATGGCGCAACCTCAACGCCACAAACTCTGCCCTGTCCTGGTCCAGCGCCGCCAGTTGTTGGCGGGCCGCCTTGAGTATCCGCCACAATCTCTGGGCCCCTGTCCTCTGGTGCATCCTCTCTAGTTCCCGCACCTGCTGTGTAAGCTCCTCCCGTTTGCATCCGCGCTCCCTGTTGTCTGCCGCTGAGATCGATATGAACTCCCCACGAAGAACCGCCTTCAACGCCGCCCATTGTGTGGCAAGTGTTGTGTCTGTGTTATCGTTATGTGTGCAATAATCTTGTATGGCGTGCTGCACGCGCCAAACCACCTCTTCTCTATGAAGGAGGGTGTCTCTAAGACGCCACACTCTGGAGGCACGCGCGGTGGGTGGGAGGGTGAAAGTAGCTGTCACCAGAGCATGATCTGATAAAGACGCCACCTCTATGTCAGCTGCCGTCGAGAGTGCCCGTGCAGACGTCGATACCAAGATGTGCTCCAGTCTAGCATAGGTCTTGTGCGCATTGGAGTAAAAGGAGTATTCCCTCTCCCGGGGGTGTATGGTGCGCCAGAGGTCGCATAGCCCCATGTCCTGCATGCGCGCGATCCCCTCCGCAGAAATGGCCCCGGTTTGGTGAGACCGCTGACTGGATCTATCTTGGCTATTATCAAACACCAAATTAAGGTCCCTCCCTAATATAATATGGCGGTCAGGTGTGGTCGTAGCCTCCGTGAGTGCAGTGTGTAGAAAGCGCTCAGGTCCCTCATTCGGGGCATAGATGGAGCCGATAGTAAACTGCATACCCCCGATTGCGAAGCGATAAGTCAAAAGGCGCCTTTTGATCTCAGCAATCTTATGAAGGACCTCCCCCCGAAACTGTTGCGCCACCAGAATCACCACCCCCGCTGTTTTAGTGGTCCCTGAAGAGAAGAGATGGGTGGGGAATCGCCTCGAGCGAAGGCGATAGCAGTCGCGCGCCAATAAGTGCGTTTCTTGCAGTAAGCAAATGTCCGCGTGGGAATTTTCTAGGTATGATAGGACCGTCCTGCGCTTAACCGGGTTATTTAGACCCCGAACATTCAAGGTCAGTACCTTAAGGTTGGTGGGCAGCATAATGTGTATCACAGTGGGTACGCAGCAGTCGGGGAGCCCCCTGTAGCATGGTCCCGGAGTTCCTGAGTTGGAAACCAGGTAGGAGCACGGTCGCTCGAGTAGCCACCCCAACCCCAGAAGAAAGACAAATACGGCGCCTCCACTCCCTCCCCTCACCCCCCCCAACGAACCCCAACAAAAGGAACACAATCCCATTAAAGGGTAGAACAACTAGTCCGTCACTCGTCCGTGACTGGGAAAGAGTCATTGGGGTAAATCCACCGATCGTGGAAAGAAGCCCCCCCTCCCGCCAGGGAACCAGAAGTGAATAATGTCCTCTTTCAGATGCCGCGCGTATCTTGGTCAGCCATTAGTAGAACCTGAAAGGTCCATAGACACCGCTAATCTGCCTTTCGAGATCTCCACTGCTGGTGGCTTCTTAGGACAGTGCCGGCAACTCTGCTGACGCCACCGTGGTGCATCAGTTCCTGCCCCCAACACGGGGGTCGCTTCACCACCTTCCACCTCTGGGAGGGTCACCCCCAGCAACCGACTGGCCTCCGACAGGAAGCGCAATTGGTAAAGTTTATCATCTTTCCGAAACACCAAACGGAAGGGATGACCCCAGCTGTACGAAATGTTATTGTGTTGGAGATGTGTCGTGATGGGCTTGAATAGTCGCCGTTTCTGCAGCGTAAGAGCAGACAGATCCTGGTACAACACAGGCTTGTAATCCCGAAACTGTAAGGGGTGCAGGCGGCGCGCCTTTTGCATTATCAATTCCTTGGTTCGGTAGTCTTTCACGCACACCAGAATGTCCGATGGAGGGGCCAACGGCGCCCTGGGGGGCCCACTCGGTGTGCCCGGTCAATCTCCAGGTCTGCATCCAGCGGTCGTTCCAGGATATGGTTAAACAGTTCCCTCACGTAGGTGAGGAGGTCCTTTCAGTCTGCATCCGCTTTCACCCCCCATATTCTAATGTTGTGGCGACGGGAGCGGTTTTCAAGATCGTCAAGGTGTACTTGCAGGTCCACCTGCTGATCGTGCAGCCTGATAATCTCCTGCTGTAAGTTTGTGATTTCCTCATCCCTGCCGTCGCTCTTGCCCTCCAAGTCCGCCACTCTCTCACCAATGCCATCCACGTCACTGCGAACCTCCTTGAGCTCAGACGCGAACTCTTGCTTGAGGGTTTGGATATCCCCCCTGAGCGCTGCAAACATCGACTCCAAGAAAGCCTGGTGATGGGTTCAGAGCCCCCGTCGTCCGATTTCCCTTTTCGCGGCCCTCCAGTTTCGGCATCTGCCGCCATCTGACCTGTCGGGACTTGGAGAAGAGCTCCTTAAGCGTTTTATCCTGTCGCTTCCTGACAGTGGACATAGCTCAACTCACGGTGCCCCGTGTGGAACTCTCAAGGAGTCTGCCTCCCGTCCCTCCTGTCTTCCTCCAAGGGTACAAGGCCCGATCTCTGCCCGGTTCACCGTCTCTGCGCTGCGCAAGGGTAGTCCTCTGCTTCCCGCTGCTGGCTGCGTTTCCGCCCCTGACCCCTGCTGGAGTGTCGTGCCCCCGGGGTGCCCTCCGACCCCGGTTGGTATGCCCGTGCTCACAGGTCGTGTCCACAGCACAAACACGGGCGGACGGCCACGTGTCCTCGTCCTCGAGCCGCGTCCGCCTGTATGCAACCGTTAGGTGAGGCCTCAACCGCCCACTCCCTTCTTCTCCAGCCCAGCCCCCGTGTTATGCAACGAAGGCCCCTGTATTGTACCGCCAGACTAGCAGCCCTTTGTGCCACAAGGGTTCGATCTCCGGGCATCTCACGGCTGCTACATTCGGTCCCAAGAAGTGTGCACGTCTGCATGGGGAATGGGATCAGGCGCTCATCTGGCCCCAGAGCTCCATCGCTGCAACCCAGGCCTCTGCGAGCACCTGCCCTTGCGTGCTTCCAAATTCCACTGGGACGGGGCTTGCGCGCCGATTGCCGGCCCCCCGTCTCCGGGGCCGCGCGCCGAACGCCGGCCGGTCTCGGACCGCGCCACCACCACCAAGCAAGGGAGAGGCGTGCAGTGAGCCCCCCGCTCACCGTCCGAGTGCTATGGCACCCTCCCTCTCCGACTTACAGGCTGACCTCAGCCGCGCCATTGCAGGGTCCTCCGTGCCTCCCCTGGGCACCGTCGCAATCCGCCATGGGCAGGTCAGGCGTCCTCCAACCTCGTTATCTCCCGTCAGGGCACCAGAACTCGGCCTAGGCCGCACCTTCCGCCGTAGGCATCACGCAGCAGCGCCACCACTCCAGCATAGCTCCGCTCCTCCCCACGAGCTAGCCTGACTCCGCTCGGTCACAACGCCGCACCACCGCTTCTCGGGGGCTCTGCTTCGATTCAGCCACTACACCTGGGGTCCCCCTCTCCTCGCTGCCTGTCCAGACTTCCGGGCCGCCGTCACCGCCTCCACTGGTCTCAGCGCCCCCGTCGGCCCTGCCTCCTATGGCGCAGCTCCAGCCGCGGTGCGCGCCGCCTCCTCCGTGCCGCGATCTAGACCGCTCCCGATCTCGGCGATTCGGACTTGTCCAGCCCCGACGGTCCCTGGACGTCAGGGAGTGCAAACCAGGCACTGGTAGGGCTATTGACGACCAATAGGCCGGTGCTGACTCTGACCCTAGCGGGAGCTCCGGAGCAGGACGACTGCTCACACTGCCATCTTGGCTCCACCCCCCCTGAGACGTCAAAGTTTAGAAGGTGGAAGAGAGCGGGGGTGGTGAAGATAATGTTCTTGTCGTACAAAGACACTCTTATTTTGATGTGTTTACAGATAAAAGCTGCGAGAAAGGATGATTGGTTTATGTTTTGTGGGGTATGTAGTCTTTTGCCAAGCAGTATTCGCCATATGACCTGTACACTGGAGCAATTCTACAATTGCCTTGCAATGAGTGGGATATTTGGTATAGAAAATAATAATGACGTGGTATTATCATTGCGGTGTTTTTTTCAACAGCGTTTTTACTCCCATTAGGATAACAAAATTGAAATTGATAATCGTGTTTTCAGCTTCATTCTCAAAACAAGGGAAGGTTAATTCCCCAAAGAGGGATTCGAAATTGCAAATCACATGCACAGATGCTAGCAGGAAACACTTCACTCACTGTGCTAATTTAGTTTTTTTTAAATCAGGCAGCGAAGATTATTACTTCGCTTTTACCATAAAAATATTTGTGGAAGTAAATATAAAGTATGTGGCTAAAATAGACATTAAGAAATCAGTCTAGAGACTTGGGCCAGAAACATAAACCTTCCACTTGTACCATGCAATTTTGCACCACAACTTGCACAGAGCAGTACAAAAACCACATCTATAGTGACCAGCTGGTGCAAAAGTGATATTTGCACCAGTCAAAAATTACACTAGTTAATTTTTAGGTCGAGCCTGAACAGTGCATGGGCTGCTCTGCGAGGCATGCTTTATTCGAGTATAGACCTGAAAGTCCGCCCCTATTTTTAATTGGATTGTGTCATTGTCCTTTGTAAATGCTGGCTTCTGATTCGTTTAAAGGCTTGTTAGTCCCTCCTTAGTACCGCCTTGTCTTCAATTGTAACCTCCCTTGAGGACTGGCCCTTTTACTTCTGTTGTTACACGGTATGTCTTATTCAGTCCGTAAGCACTATTTTCTTTCTGAGTTTCTCCTACTGCAGGCATGACATGCATTCCTGCAATATTCAGCACGCCTTGCACGCTTTCACTTTCCAAGCAGCCTGGGACAATGGCGGACGCTTTTTTTAAATGAGATAGGTCTTGCATTTACAAGAGTTTGAGCAATTGGCATTGTAAATGACAATGCCTTTCATTTATGTGTTAATTATCAAAATAGATAAATAAAAGGCATTGTCATTTACAATTCCAATAGCTTAAACTCTCGCAAATGTGAGACATATTGCATTGCAAATGCTTGTTCCAACTAATTGTGTAATAATGCACTACAGAGGTGCTTACCATTTGTAATCTGACCGTTTACACATGTCCCAGCTCTATATGTGTAGTGTCACGTCGTGCAACAATAGTCCAACATTGTGTGCGTTAAACAGACCGAGGTTGTAATGCTTCTGGGAGGCTGCAGATTCTTCAATTCATTACCAGACCAAAGACTTGAAATACATGAAGTGACTCAAAATATCAGGTGCCTTCATGTTTTGAAGAAGGGAGATATCCCTTTAATTGGGACTTCTGTTTTCTCTAAAAGAAATGGCGATGCTTATGATGACTACAACATAGGCTGTGAAGAACTGTGTCGACTGAATTGATTATTTGTATTCATTTATTTAATTATTGTCATTTTTATATCACGTAAACTTTGCACAAAGGTGTCAGAGTGCCTTACAACAGAACCAGTTACATTACATTAGGACTTCAAAGTACATGAATTTCATAAAAGATACAAACAGATACACTCTAAATTCACATATGACTGGTAGTAAGTACATAAGCCTACTACAGATACTGGTGGTTAGAGTTACATATATAAAAGTTGCAAATTCACTCAAGATTACATTTTAAGAAAAGTTGAAGCGATTAGAGTTGAGCAAATATATATCACATATTTACACAGCATGATCTTCTCACCATTGCTGGAGTTCTTGTCAGTAATCCTGCCAATTTACAGTTAAAATAGTGCTGTTACAGCTGTAAACTGCACAGGACATCACTTTTTAATGCTAGCTCAGCACAGCTTTAGATATCTCTGCCATCACAATGCATGTGAAAACTAAAAGTTGTTTGCTGCACTGTATGCACATGCCTCTAAGAAAGCCAGAGAGATATCTTTTAGGGTTCTGAATCCTGTTTATTATCCATTTAGAAATGTCTTTGCAAACATATGTTGAATGGATGATAGTGGCAGGCACATAGTCAATGGCTGCTATTTTCGCTCAATTTAGGGCCTGATGTAGGAAGGTTCCAATTTCAAAAAGTAGTCACAAATTGCACACCAGCAATTTGGAAATGGAAAATACTTTTACTAACCGATCTTTGTACTAATAGGCCGCTCCACAAAATTCCCAATCGTAGTGGGGTATGATTCAACCTACCCATCAATATTTATGAGGTAAGTCGCAAATTGCAACTGTCGGATTGGATGCTATGACTGGGATGGCAGCCTGATGGTGTTTGCAAACCACCATGTCTCTGATCGCATTTTCAATAAAGTAAGCATTTTTTTTTAATGCAGCCTGTTTACCTTATGGAAATGCGGTTGCATTTAAAAAGAATCTTTGTGAAATGTTTTTTGTTAGGGTTGGCTGTGGTCCCCAGAGCCTGTGCCTACTCTGCCTCAAAGTTTTTTTCCCAGTCACAAATGTGAAGGGGTCCAAGGGGACTTCTTCACTTTTGTAAATATGTTAACACCCTAGCTCGGTAGTCAGTAAATTTCAATGTTTTGCAATCAGATTACTGTTGCAAAATAATCATACATATAATAACAAATCACAATTTGGAAGCGACTCCCTAAAGACACCCCTTCGAAGTAGTGATTTGTTTTGCTTTTCTGAACCTATTTTATGAGTCGGTAACATGTTACTGAGTAACATAAAAACATTTTGCAGGCCCAAACGCTGTGATTTTGCGAAGCGCAAGCTTTGCAACTGCAAATTGCTTTATACATCTGGCCCTTAGTTCTGCTACAAGACCCGCTGGGCAATAGGGTGCACATTTCTGCAGGCCCTTTCAATAGAAGATGGATAGATCCTTTTATGGGCGAGATGGCACACAGAAGACCCTTGTCTGAGACAACGGGAGCAGCCCACTGATGGTGGCCTTGATATGAAGACCACGACTATGCTATGGGAGTTAGGGGCTGATTTGAGCCAGACTGTGTACTATGAGAGTGGGTTCAGTGGGGGGAGTAGCCAGCCAATGGAATGAACTGGTGGGTGAGGGAGGCCCAATTAGTAAAGGACCACAAAACTAGAAGTTGCAGTAGGTAGTGGCTGAGCAATAAAAGAAAATGGCAGACTTCCAAACTTCCCTGATCATCACAATGGATTTGTCTGTGGGATTTAGCCTGTGATTGAATCTGAGAGCGACCTGTTGTGGAGGAGTTCTATGCATATTCAATGCAAAGACCCAAAATTCACTACTTTGGGCTGCCCTTTTCATGCTGCAGACAATGAAGTGTTTGTGGTGATACATGTTGCCGAAATCAGGTAGTGTAAGTGTTGTGTCTGGTAGATGAGGTATGGGATAGGTCAAAGTAGGAGATGGGAGACATAATGTAGAACACTCACGGGCTGGACCTTCAGATAAGGCAAAGCAAGGCTGATCTCAAAGGGGAAGGGAGCATAGCATGGCTGAGAAGGTTGGGATAGAGGGGTGTTTGGCTGTTTTTCTGGCTTGGCAAGTTTTTGAGAGTGCGCAGCTCTGAGAATGTGCCAGTGTTTATTTACAGAGTTTAAACATGAGAATGAGGTGAAACTCTTGGCCAGCCAGGTGTTGGGAATAATGAGAAAATGCCTGAGGCAGTCGGGGTGCAAAGAGTTGGAAATTGGGATGCATCTGTTCTGGATAAATGCGGCAACAGATGGCTATTGCCAGAGGATAAGTGCCAACATGCTGAAAGGCCTGTGAGGATGGGGGGGTTTGGGCGATATGCAAGTCAGGGAACAGTAGGTTGTATTGTAAGCCTAGCAGTTGTGCTTTTATCCTGAAGGTGAGGAGTTGGAATCCGGTAGAAGGAAAAAAGAGCAGATATGTGGCCTTCAATTGTGAACTGGGCCAGAGGAGACTCCAAGAAACAAATCTGTGATCAACAGGTGGCTTTAGATCATGGAAAGGTGAAGCCTAAATGACATGGGTTAGGTGGGATGAGATATGGCAGCTGACGCCCATGCTATGGGAACTCGGAAATAAATGGCTGTGACCTGATGCAGTGGTTTTACACCTTGGGGAAAACAGCCTGGTTCTATCTGATGAAAAAAGACATGGGAAGTTTTGAGTGTGAAGTGAAACAGCACTTTGTTCTACTGGACCCAGGAGAGTGTGGAGAGGGGGGCGGTGGCAATTAACAGGGCAAAGAAGAAGGTCAACCGAGAAAAGTCGAGTTTGTCTAAGGCAGGGGGATTTAGATTATCATAAGGAGATAATTATGAATTCCTGGCATTGTTCTGCCATGATGGGGTACACCTTTACATGCTGGAGATCATGTTAACTTTGGAGACCCTTGTGGGGGAAGTGGAGTAGGGGATGGTCTGCAGGGTGCGGGTAGGAGAGAAAGAACACAACAGGGGAGGGTTTTTCTGGTAGCAGGTGAGAGTACAAAGAGACAGTTAGTGGGAGAAAGGGAGGACTTAGGAAGCAGGAGAAGAGGGAGACAGAAGAAGGAATCAATAAGGAGGGCATGGTCCAAAGGGGGGTGGCGGGAAACACAAACACATAAATGGATTGTCAAAAAGGATGAAGAGCTTATGACCTAAAGATGAGGGTTGTCATCATTGTAATGGGAATCAGGAGGGGGAAACATTTGGGAGGGAGTTTTTTTTTTTAGAGGTGGGTGGATGGGTTGGTAAAAATTTGTTTAGTAAGTTAATTAGGACAATTTAGCCTGTGCGTCTTAGTTGAAGGTGATAGAGGTCATAGCTTGCTCTCATTAAAAGTGGCCTTTTGCACACATGACACATTGGAATAGAGTAATGATTTCTTGCCAATGAGGGCTTCGGGCAGAGGTGCATGAATTCCACCCGGGGATTTTGAGAGGTGGAAAGGGAGCAGTGGAATGATGTGGGTGGCTGAAAAGTCATCAGAACATGCTGCTACACCGTGAATGCAGGGAAATCACTCTTCCCTGTGTCACAGCATTAAGAGTCCACCACTCACCCTGGTGCATTGGAGAATTGCGAGCAGGCAGGGCAGATAGGATGTTCAAGGGAAACTGGTATTGGTTTGGAGCAAGTGGTTGAGGGGCAAAATGGAGAGATGTTTCAGCAGGGAAAAGGGTGGGCAGAGAAAGTAGGGGAAAAGAGTGAAGGAAAAAGGAATCAATGAGATGAGCCTAGTCCAAGGGAGGGCTGGTGATGCAAACAAGTAAATCAATTGTCAAAAAGGAGAGTGCATGAATATCTTATGACATAACTGGATGGTTGCCATCATTGCTTAGGAGAAACAGGTGGGAAATTGTTGGGGACGGAATTATTTAGGGGCTGGGGGATAGGTTAGTAACACATTTTTTTGTAAGTTTCTTAGAGCAGATCTGCATGTGTGGCTCGGCTGAAGGAGATAGAGTTGCCCAGCTTGCGTCCAATAAAGCGGCCTATTGCACACAACACAATGGAGTGGCTTAAGGATTTCCGCCCAAATTAGATCCCTGCACGAATCTCAACATTTTTTTATTTTTTATTTGATGCTGTGTGAGTCATTCAACTTCCTCCAGGCACGGCAGGCATGCAAAGTATGTCCCAGAATGCCTTGCAGGGAGGCCTCATTGGCCTGGAGACAAGAGGCACTAAGGAGGCCCCAACACTACTCACGGCTGCAGGGGCTCCCTCAGGGTTCCCTATCCAGCTCCGGGCCTTAGTGTATCTATAAGGGGAACAGTTTAAGAGACATTTTGAGGGTGCCTCTACAAAAATTTGCAAGTACAATTCCCCAGTTTCGTTCTTAATTCCATTAACATCTTGCTTTTTCTTTCTCTGAAGCAGACATTCATCATTCTTCCTGACAAAACAAAACAAAAAGAGTGGTAAAAGAGTGGTAAAGAAATCACCCTAAGCTTCCTGTGTGCGTTGTTCCCGGCTGCAAGTTACATGGAGACCAACCATGGCAAATATGTGTTTTTCTGTAAGCTAGGCTATCATGAGCCGGACATTTCAAAAGTGCTGCATTGGCTCGGCCCCGGGGCTTTGGAAAACGATGTACTTCAGATGGGCAGTGAAACTCAACCAGGTAGAAGCCCGGCTCTCCTTGGTGGCCCATCCACCTTGAGGCTCATGGTTCGAGGAAGCAACTCTGCAAAAGTACTCAGAACGGCATCTGCGCCACCCATAGAGATTGCGGATCCTTCTTGCCATTTAAGACCAGTTGTGATTGATGGAGGTAATGTTGCCATGAGGTATTTTACTTTCTGTGTATCTTTTATGACTACTAGAGCCAGCAGTGCTTAATTTGAGCTGGTGGTTGTCGTGGTGGGCCAAAAGCATTCTTTTTTGGGGACTGGAACTTATTTTTCCTCATCAAACATTTCCCAAGTGCAAGAGGGTGAAAACACAGAAAAAAACCAGAAGAGAAACCTGTAAAAATCAGTGGTATACCAAAAGCCCCCACAGCCCCCTTCATTGTGGTGGGGGGGGCTAGCGTTATGGGGGGCTTCCGCCAGCACTGTGCACGGGCTATGGCTAAGATCTCCTGACCGGATCCGGAGAGCGGGGACCCCATCCAAGTACTTTGCAGGGGGCCCGTCAAGTTTTGTTATGCCACTGGGGTAAAAGCCATAAAGTGAGAAAGCTGGGACCTGCAGTAGTGAGAAAAAGGGGCAGGCAGTGTCTGGTAGTGCATTAAAGAGGCCTGGGGTGGATTCGGGACTATGCTGCTTTGGTCTACTGCACGCTGACATTTAATTGCCCAGCCGCAGGCTTCTGAGCAGCATTTTCCGCACAGGCCATCATTATTTTCCAAATAAAGCACTGGCCATAGGCCTTAATGCAGGCAAACAAATGGGGCATTATAGCTTCTGGTTGGGTAGTAAAAGACAACTGTATTTGAGGTGCAGTTGTGTCCTGACCTCTGTTGATGCCTGGGGCACTGCACCTCCTTCATTTCTGATGCCTATGTTGCTGTGTTGAATATTAGCAGTCACAGCGGTATGTTGATATAAAGCAAAAGGGTTTAGTAGATACTCCAGTGAATACTTGTACAAAATCTATTAGAATCCAGATTCTGTGTTTATGCTATATAATAGTACTGGCTCTAATATCCCTCAATTTTCAATAAGTTGTGTTGTCAGTATTGGGAAACACAATCTAGGTCACAGTTGACTTTGCCAAATCTTTTTGGCATTCACATACGATTGCATGCATCAAGATTAGGCCTTTGGCGTGAAATTCCGCTCCGCTCACAGTTTGCAGAGTTTTTCCCACTCTGCGTAAAGTTCACAAAAACTCTGCAGAGTGGAGTTTTTTCCTCACTCCACAACTTTCACAATCGTACAAGTGCCGTACAAACTGCCAATTACGATTCGCATGGGAAAAAGTCCATACGAATCGCATTGGGAATTATTCCCCACACGTCCTCGGGTCGGAAAATGTGTCCGACACGTCCACGGACGATTTACCGTACAAATGTGAAAAGTGAAGTCCGACCACGGAATTACGATCCATCTCGTGCGTCCGATGTTACAACCGTATGGAAAAAACACCATCCGCACCGAACTCCCATAGCAACCATGGAGACATGTGCCCGCATATGCGCTGACCCCCCCCAGCCCCCGTATGTACGCGCCGACCCCCCCCCAGCCCCCGTACGTACATGTCGAACCCCCCTATGTATGTACACCCGTGACGTGTCGAACCTCCCGTGTATGTACACCCGTGTACGTTCGAGTCGTACCCCCCGTGTATGTACACTACGATTCGTACGGAAATGGTGTTTCCGTGCGAATCGTAATTCCATGTTTGTAAAGTTTTACGACCGGGTACGAGTCGGACTGAGAAAACGTTCCGACCGACGGTTCGTACCCGGTTTTTACCGGATCGTAATTGGCACCAGAATATCAAGTTCTGAATATCGAAGTGCCAGAATATCGAGTTGTTAATATCGAAGTGGCATAATATCGACTGCAAGAATATCGTTGACCAGAATATCGACTTGAAGGTAAGAAATATCGTTTTCTGTAATATTGAAGTTAGTAATAATGTTTGTGAAAATATCGTTGTTAATAATATCAATATTTATATTAGTGTTCTGTCTTTTTCTATGTATGTTAAAATTATGTGATCTAATTTTTTTGTATAAGCATAGCTGTTTTTTAATGTATGTGTGAAATTATTAGAAGTAATTAATTTTATGTTAATGATATTTTGCATATTTTAGTTCTGCAGCGGGTTGTGGGTTTATAGGGGAATAGGGTGAGAAGTAATTTAATTATAATAAAGTAATTAATCATTTGTATTTGTTAGTATTTTTGGTAAATTATTTTATTAATTAATTATTAATTGTTGAATATTTTTAATTAATTAATTGACAATTGTTAATTGTGTTATTTTTATTAGGAGCGGGTTGTGAGTTTATAGGGGAATAGGGTGGGAAGTAATTTAATTATAATAAAGTAATTAACAATGTTTTATTTATTAGTATTTATTAATAATTTCTTAATAATTATTAATTAGTTATCAAAATGTATTAATTAATTGATAATTATGTTGATTGTGGTATTTATTTTAGGAGCGGAATGTGGGTTTATAGGGGGATAGGGTGGGAAGTAATTTAATTATAATAAAGTAATTAATAACTTGTATCTATTAGTATTTATAATTAATTTTTAAATAGTTAATTATTAATTGGTTATCAAAATGTATTAATAAATTAATTGATAACTATGTTAATTGTGTTATTTTGTTTTAGGAGCGTGTTGTGGGTTTATAGGGGAATATGGTGGGAAGTAATTTAATTATAATAAAGTAATTATTAATCTTTATTTATTAGTATTTATAATTTTAAAATAATTAATTATTGGTTATCAAAATTAATTAATTAATTGAAAATTATGTTAATTGTGGTATTTATCTTAAGAGCGGGTTGTGGGTTTATAGGGGAATGGGGGGGGGAGTAATTTAATTTGAATATAGTAATTAATAATTTTTATTTATTACTATTTATTTCATATTTCGATTTTAAAGTGTTGTTTGTGGCAATTCATTTATTATTTATTAATTATGTATTGTTTGTTAATTTTAATTAATTGGTAAATATGTTAATTGTGTCAATTATGTAGGAGTTTGTGCATTTATAGGGGAATATGGTGTGAAGTAATTTATTTAAAAATTATTAATACATTTTTTGATTATCATATATTTATATTAAATATATTTATTTGATTGTAAAATGTTTTTTAAAACTTTTATAAATTAATGTTTGTAGTTAATTTTTTGTACTTTTAACATTAAAATATTTTTCAAACTTTTGTAATTTTTATGTTTTTTTATTTTTGTCTAATTAACAATTTTTGTTTTGTAGTTGGTATTTTGTTTCTTTTTTATTTTGATATTTTGGAAATATTAATTTTAACCCTCTGCTATCCTACTGTTGCACTCTCTGGAGTGGAAATTGTAATTTTTTTACCTCCGCTATCAAACACTTTCCCTACTGTAGCACTCTCTCGAGTGGGAATAGTAATTTTTTCTCTTCCGCTATCCAACACTTTCCCTACTGTTGCACTCTCTGGAGTGGAAATAGTAATTGTTACCCCTATACTATCCAATACTTTCCCTACTGTTGCACTCACTGGAGTGGGAATAGTAATTTTTACCCCTACGCTATCCAACACTTTCCCTACTGTTGCACTCACTGGAGTGGGAATAGTAATTTTTACCCCTCCGCCCCCGCTATCCAACACTTTCTCTACCGTTTCACTCTTTGGAGTGGGAATAGTAATTTTTACCCTTCGCTATCCAACACTTTCCCTACTGTTGCACTCACTGGAGTGAGAATAGTAATTTTCACCCCTATGCTATCCAACACTTTCCCTACTGTTGCACTCACTGGAGTGGGAATAGTAATTTTTACCCCTACGCTATCCAACACTTTCCGTACTGTTGCACTCACTGGAGTGGGAATAGTAATTTTTTGCCCCCCGCCCCCGCTATCCAACACTTTCTCTACTGTTTCACTCTTTGGAGCGGGAATAGTAATTTTTACCCTTCGCTATCCAACACTTTCCCTACTGTTGCACTCACTGGAGTGAGAATAGTAATTTTCACCCCTATGCTATCCAACACTTTCCCTACTGTTGCAGTAATTGCAGTGTGAATAGTCAATGTTTACCCTTATGCAATTCAATAAATTTCCTACTGTTGCACTCAATGGAGTGAAAAATGTAAGTTTAAAAATGTATAAATATTTTAGTATTTTATTTTAGAAATAAACATTTTTATTATGATATTTAATGTTGTAGGTGTATGTATATATATATATATATATATATTGTATAGTTAATTTGTATATATTTATAATATTTGAAAATAAGTCAGTTAGTAGTTTATTAATTATTTTAAAGTAAATATGCATTTATATATTACATTTTATATATGTACGTTTACATTTTATTTAATTACGTTTGTTTATTATATTTTTTAAATGTATATTATATTTAAGTAATTTATTTTTAGTTAATTTTATAATATAATTGTTTCAACGTTTTTTTAATATATATTTTTTTAAAAACGATATTTTGGATATCGATATTTTTTACATCTATATTTATTTTCTCGATATTTTTGTCGTTTACATTTTAAATATAGCATGTCGATATTTTGACATCGATATCTTTGTCTTGGATTTTTTTTTACTTTGATATTCTGTCAGTGATTCGGAACTTATAATTGCTGCAAACAGATAGCTCTAGCTGTCTGTAGCCGAGACTTAAAAAATACTCTATTGTGGCCTATCCAGCAAGCTATAAAGCGAAGCACATTGTATTTCATTTCAATGACTTTATTAGCTTCTTTTTACTTTTGAACGGCAATGATGTTTAAAGGAATTACTGTTTACAGAAGCATCATCATGCTCCCCGTGTTGGGAGCTGCTGTCATGTTTCTGCATTGGTGAACAGGTTCTTATTTAGCACTTCCTCATGGCTCCATGGAACACAACCACGCCAATCTTCACCGGCACATTTGACTTACTGTTTGTGACATCTCGATTATTCAAATGCATCAAACACCAATCACCAATTTTTAGGATGGAGCCTCAGTTTTCTGACAGAGGAGACTTCAGTCACTCCCATACCAACCTCTTCCTCCCTCTCATAAAGACGCAGCAATGAGACTTCAGTCACTCCCATACCAACCTCTTCATCCCTCTCATAAAGACGCAGCAATGAGACTTCAGTCACTCCCATACCAACCTCCTCATCCCTCTCATAAAGACGCAGCAATGAGACTCCAGTCACTCCCATACCAACCTCTTCCTCCCTCTCATAAAGACGCAGCAATGAGACTTCAGTCTATTCTTGAGTAATGTAGACCTATGGGCCCCAATTATTACAAGGGTTATAAACGCAGCAGTCCCATGCGGTTTACCCCGGTCCTGGTCCACAGTAGCTATAGTCCCCATTTTTAAAAAGGGTAATAGGGATAACCCCCAATGTTATCGGCCAATTTCTTTTTTTTTTTTTTTTTTTTGAGAAACCTTTATTGACATTTCGATCATTGACAAGTATGGGCCTACAACCCCCCAGGGCCGGCCGCTAAGCAATCAGAGCAATAAGGTCAAATATAAGCACATGCGGCACCTCGGTAGCAAAATCTTCATACTAAGATAGTTCGGCCCGGGAGCCGCGCAGGTAGGACACCAGGAGAAAAGGGGTTTTTCATTTTATAATGAAACAAAACAGTAGGATCAGGTGCCAAACAATTTCCCAACAGCGATAAAGGGCAGGCCGCATGATAGACGTTAGCAATAAACAGCAATCAATTGAATCCATGGCGCAAACACAGGAAATGATGGGGAAGAATATCAAAAACAGTTGCGCCTGCAGGCCCCCATACCTAACGCCCAGAGAACCCCCGGAAACTGTGGCACACACGGAGGGGCAACGGTTCACAGCAAAAGAGGCGTACCACGCTGATCCCAGAAAAGAAACAAAAAGAAACGGAGAAGAAAAAGGAGGCCATGGAAAAGAAGAGGAAGACTGAGAAAGAAAAGAGTCCCCCCCCCAACCCCCCCCCTGCACCTCTGCAAATGAGTATGGCCCCTCCCCCCAGCAGTGTGCCTGTCGCCCTGGAACTAGACCCGAAATATAGAAGAAGCAGGGAAAAAGGAATAAGAAAGAACCCCACCAGGCGGGGGGGTGGAGAAAATATAATAGACTGGAGGAGGGTCTTCAGAACATACCCCCGGCTTCTCCCTCCCGCACCGTAAGGTATCCCAGCAGCAAACAATAAGTAGCACCAAATCGACCATAACAAAAGGGGGAATGGGGAGCATTGCGCACCGAATATGCTAGTAGCTATGTCCTGGGAATACACAACCATGAGTCCGCCCGTCTACCAGATGACCACCCCGAGGGATCAGCCTCATCCCTGACCACTCCTGGCGATGCTGCCCATGCCCACCCCTCGACCCAGCGCCATGTCCGATGTTCCAAGGTGAAGGGATGTCCCAGAACAACCGGGAAGCGACGCACACAGGTGGGGTGGAGGTCTCAGAACGCCAACACAGTCCGCATCTCGGAGGGACGTCTTTCCCAGTGCTGCCCCAGGATCTGTACTGCACACAAGGTCTGGGAAGGCTGAATCATCCAAAGTAGACAAACATTGCTGGTAAAGTCCCTGGGTCACCGGAGGTCGTACACGGGACGAGGCCACCTCCTTCCACTCGGAACCACTACCTCCGGAACAGATCAAACCCTCAGTCAGCCGATCACACGGTAGCATACTGTCCGGAGTGTCCGGCTGCGCACTAATCGCAGGGATGGACGCGACATTATCCTCCTGTGTGCAGTGTAGGAAGTCCCTGTGCAACTGTGGACTAGCATGCCGCCATTGTCCCAACGCTGATGCCACACCGTCGATCTTACTCCCCAAGACCTCGATGCCACGAGCCAAGGAGAAATGAAGGGCACCAAGGGCCTCAAGGAGGTCGCCGTACCCCAGCACTGCTCCCCGCGGTCGCTCTGCCACACTCCCAAAAGTCACACACTCCCAATCCTGCTGCGACCCGGTGGACAGGATAGTAGGCTGCATCGCAACAAGATGGCCGCCGGGGGAGGCCCGGCTCGTATGGGGGCCGGGACCCAGGGGCAAGCACCTCGGGGTCCACGTCGCTGGAGACAGGGGTCCGGGGGCAGGTACAAATTCAGCCGTTGCGTGGACTCGGGCAACAGTCGTCTCCACCAAGGACCAGCGGCCGCGAAAATCCGGGAGCAGTCTGCAAGGGTCAGGGCGAGCTAGGGGCGGTGTCCGGGCAGCTCACCGTCAAAGGCAGGGGCAAACACCGAAGAGTCTGAGAACTGCACCCCCGGGCATGCCCTCGATCCACTACGCTTCAGCAACGGGAGCGGCCGTGGCGAAATGCAGGCCGGGGGCAGCACCGCTCCGGTGGACCGACTCCACCCAGTCACCACAGGCCGTTGTTGTTGAACTGCCACCCGGCCAAGGCGTCCACTCGAGGTCCCGGCTCCGGGGCCGCACGGGCCGCAAAGTTCATCCGCAAATTTCTCAGGCGGTACAGTAGCCAGAAACCCCGGAGTCACACGATCGGTTGCCACTCTCCTTCACAAACACGATCCCATGGCGCAAGCTGAGGATCTAGTACAGGATATCCGTGCGGGATGCGGAGGTTCACGGAGCCGGGAATCTACGCTGCCGTCTCGGTCGCCATCTTGGCTCCTCCCCCGTTATCGGCCAATTTCGTTGATCGATGTAACAGCCAAGATTTTAGGAAGGGCCATTTTGAACCGACTTATTGAATGGTCTGAAGATAATAATATTGTTTCAGACGCACAATATGGTTTTAGATCTAGTAGATCTACTAGTGATCAATGTCTTAACCTGTACTTGTTGGCCGCAAAGTATACCAAAATAAGTAATGAAACTATTCATCTAGGGTTCATGGATCTGGCGGCAGCCTTTGACCATGTAAACAGGAGTAAACTCTGGACGATGTTGAGTAAGTGGGGAATAGACCCAGGGCTGATTAACATACTGAGAGAATTACACCGAGATACTACAGCCAGGGTACGTTACAACACTGAGGGGGGGCTAACAGAAGCCTTCGCATGTACTAGTGGAGTAAGGCAGGGGTGTATCCTTGCCCCTTTTTTATTCATCCTCTATATCAACAAACTAGAGCAGTGTTTAATTAACCTAAACACTGACTGCCCAAAAGTAGGATCGCGTCATATCCCGGTCCTATTATATGCCGATGACGCGGTGCTGCTAGCTCGCACCCCAAAAGGTCTGCAGACACTGATTGACGGCTTTGTCAAGTTTATGGGAGCCTTAGACCTGTCGGCCAATCTTGGTAAATCTTATGTGATGTCAGTAGGCAATAAATCTCGCCCCAACTTTGTGTACAGGATTGGGGGCCATATTCTAGAAAAAGTGAAGTCCTTCACCTATTTGGGGCTACGATTTGACGAGTCATTAAAATTTTCCCCTTTAGTCGAGGAGCGATGCAGGAAATTAATTGCTTCAAATGGAGCCATAGCGAGTTATGGGAGGAGATTGGGCAGATGGTCCCCGGAACAAACCATGAATCTTTACAGTTCTATCTGCTGCTCAAAAGCCATGTATGGTGCGGAAGTGTGGGGATATGTAAATACGGATCAGCTGCAGCGTGAGGAAAATAAATTTTTCAGGTCAGTCTTAAAATTACCCCAGAGTATTCCAGCTGTTATCGCGCATAGAGAATTGGGGAGGCCCTATATTGAAGACCTGGTCAAGTTTAGACCCATTTTAACTTGGCTTAAAATCTGGACAAACCCAGAAGCCGCGCTGAGCAGGCTCATTTTAAAAGACTGCCTGACAAGAGATAAAAGTATGAACATCCCCTGGCTAAAATATGTTGAGTCTAACCTGGATAGACTAGGCTGCAAAGACTTGTTCACAAACCCTGAAGCAATCACTACTCAAGATAAAATGACACTAAAGAGATCCTTCATGGCCCAAAGAGACACAAGAAGAACACTAGAGGAAGGGTCCAAAGGTGTGGTGATTGCTTATAACATGGTTAAGACTACCGAGGGGATGGAACCCTACCTCTATCTCATGCATAACACCCAAGAGAGGTTTTTAATGTGTCGTTTTAGGCTCAATCTTTTATCACATTTATTGGCAGACCCGCCAGATTTTACTGTGTCAATTGAGCAGAAGGGTGCCTGCGGCTGCGACAATAGGTCTCCGCAGGACACCCTTCATTTTGTACTTTTTTGTCCTTTTTATTTAATGCCACGGCGGAAGTTTTTAAAAGAAATTTTAAAAAGGGCTAAGCTGACACAAGCTAAATCTGCTTTGCTCTTTTTACAAAAAGCTCACGAGCCGCTGACATTATGCTGTATGATGAATTTTATGAAAGTTGCGCTGAGACTAAGAAAAACTAGAGGGGAGGTTTCAACGTGATCATTATGGTTATATGTGATCTGCTTTTTCCTGTGGCCCTAATGCAATATAATTATAGTTAATGGACCGAGGGTGAGTCAATTGTGTCTCCCCTTGATGATCTGTTATTTCAGTCAGGGTTCTTAAGATGATTTAATTGTGTTTTTAAGGATGAATTATATTGGTGCCGATCACGATCCAGTAAAAACCGGGTACGAACCGTCGGACGGAGCATATTCTCCGTCCGACGCGTACCCGGTCGTCAAAATATACAAACATGGAATTACGATTCGCACGGAAACACCATTTCCGTACGAATCGTACAAAACCCAGACCGACCAAAATAAACATACAAATGTGATCCGGGAAAGCGCCGACGTGACGGGACGCACGCAGCCTGCCATTCTAGAACCAGGAATCATGATTCGCACCGACGTCATCCCGCACGGTGAATATTTCCCGGCTGCCAAAAACTGCCGGGAAATCAGGACGACGCGAACAAGGAGTACCTGTACGCGACGGACAGACATGGACCCGAACCTACGTGTCATCCCGGCCCTCATAGCAGTCGACCTCCTCTACAGGTTTGGACGCAGATGCCGCAGAAGGTCAGAACAACAAAGGGAGGGGGGAAGGGGGGGCAGGACCAGGGGCAGGCCACAAAACCCCCACCAAAGTCACACAGCACACATGCCCTGGACATACCTGACCCCCAGGCCCTGGTCACTACGAGGGGGTGGGGGCGTGTCCAGCAAAGCCAGCGTCCGCCACAACGGAAGTGCTTGACGACGCGAACCGGCAACACAACAATACAGCTACGTCCCGTACCCACGCCTTAAGAGCGTGGGTACGAGTCGTACCCCGCCCACAACTACGTCATCCCAACAATGGCGGGACGGCTGTACCCACGTGGCAAAGGCCTGGGTACGGCCCGCACAAGCATCACATAGCGTGGGGACGCATATGTACGGACCGTACCCCCACCCCCGTATGCATGGAGTGTACCCCCAACAGCAACAGTGTAAGTACGACCCGTTCCCTCACCCGCGTATGTATGGAGCGTACCCCCCACCCCAACAGTGTATGTACGACCCGTACCCTCACCCGCGGACGTATGGAGCGTACCCCCACCCCAACAATGTAAGTACGACCCGTACCCTCACCCGCGGACGTATGGAGCGTACCCCCACCCCAACCGTGTATGTACGACACGTACCCCCACCCGCGTATGCATGGAGCGTACCCCCACCCCAACAGTGTAAGTACGACCCGTTCCCTCACCCGCGTACGTATGGAGCGTACCCCCCACCCCAACAGTGTAAGTACGACCCGTTCCCTCACCCGCGTACGTATGGAGTGTACCCCCCACCCCAACAGTGTAAGAACGACCCGTACCCTCACCCGCGGACGTATGGAGCGTACCCCCACCCCAACCGTGTATGTATGACATGTACCCCCACCCACGTATGCATGGAGCGTACCCCCATCCCAACAGTGTAAGTACGACCCGTACCCTCACCTGCGTATGTATGGAGCATACCCCCCACCCCAACAGTGTATGTATGACCCGTACCCTCACCCGCGGACGTATGGAGCGTACCCCCACCCCAACAGTGTAAGTACGACCCGTACCCTCACCCACGGACGTATGGAGCGTACCCCCACCCCAACAGTGTATGTACGACACGTACCCCCACCCGCGTATGCATGGAGCGTACCCCCACCCCAACAGTGTAAGTACGACCCGTTCCCTCACCCGCGTACGTAGGGAGCGTACCCCCCACCCCAACAGTGTATGTACGACCCGTACCCTCACCCGCGGACGTATGGAGTGTACCCCCACCCCAACAGTGTAAGAACGACCCGTACCCTCACCCGCAGCAGTGCCCAGAGACAGGAGGGGTGGGTGCAGAGTCCTCCCAGCAGTGCCCAGACATAGGAGGGGTGGGTGCAGAGTCCTCCCAGCAGTGCCCAGAGACAGGAGGGGTGGGTGCAGAGTCCTCCCAGCAGTGCCCAGAAATAGGAGGGGTGGGTGCATAGTCCTCCCAGCAGTGCCCAGAGACAGGAGGGGTGTGTGCAGAGTCCTCCCAGCAGTGCCCAGACACAGGAGGGGTCTGTGCCTATCACTCCCAGCAGTGCCCAGAGACAGGAGGGGTGGGTGCAGAGTCCTCCCAGCAGTGCCCAGACATAGGAGGGGTGGGTGCATAGTCCTCCCAGCAGTGCCCAGAGACAGGAGGGTGGGTGCCTATCACTCACAGCAGTGCCCAGAGACAGGAGGGGTGGGTGCAGAGTCCTCCCAGCAGTGCCCAGACATAGGAGGGGTGGGTGCATAGTCCTCCCAGCAGTGCCCAGAGACAGGAGGGGTGGGTGCCTATCACTCCCAGCAGTGCCCAGAGACAGGAGGGGTGGGTGCAGAGTCCTCCCAGCAGTGCCCAGAGACAGGAGGGGTGTGTGCAGAGTCCTCCCAGCAGTGCCCAGACACAGGAGGGGTGGGTGCCTATCACTCCCAGCAGTGCCCAGAGACAGGAGGGGTGGGTGCAGAGTCCTCCCAGCAGTGCCCAGAGACAGGAGGGGTGGGTGCAGAGTCCTCCCAGCAGTGCCCAGACATAGGAGGGGTGGGTGCAGAGTCCTCCCAGCAGTGCCCAGACACAGGAGGGGTGGGTGCAGAGGCCCCCAGCATTGCCCATGGAAAAAAATAAGGGTGGAGTACCCACAGATCCAATTGCCACAATTGTCAGTCAGGTGCACAAAGACCCTGCAGTACATGTAACACATGTGTGCGAGGCTGGGAGTACACACATGCATACAGCCTAAAAGGGAACATGTCCACATGAAGTCATGTCAACAGACTACATACACAAGTACAGTGATCACCAAGGATGCCACGAATGATGCAGGTGGAGACATCGCTCTGCATGCATGGCCAAAGTTGAAGGGGTCCGTCACACACCCAGCTAATGTACACACAGCTCAGCGCTAAATATTGGGAACACCCTGCAGGGAAGATGTCAGGGTACACAGAGGAAGGAATACACCTTGGGACAATTTCACCATGCAGTAACTGCTTACATGAACAGAGAAACCTAGCTAACACCTTGTGATGGCACACAGATACCAGGGCCCCCCCTATGACCAGCATAATACTACATTTCCCACACACCCAACACATGATCACCACCCAAAATCATGTAGCAGCCCCACCAACAGCAACACCACAAAAGCAGTAGTGTTCTAAGAAAAAAAAAGGCTTTATTCAGCATTTCCAAATAATGTGTGTGTGGATCAAGTTCAATATTTACAAAGCCCATAGGGCAGTCCATGAGTCACAGCTGGATGGGGGACACAGTGGGACGCGTGTCCCCTAGCTTGCCTGCACAGTCAGACTCCTTCATCTTCCACAGCGGGGAGGGCATCATGTGGAGGGGGAAGGACCAGGCACCGCAGGGACATGAGGGTGAAGGGTAGGCGTCGTGGGTGCAGGGATGGAGGACTCCACCACAGGGGGTGGGGCAGGGCCAAAGGCAGAGGCCAGGATGTCGCTGCACACCTTAGCAAGGTCCTCCAGCGTCTCCTCTGCACCCGAAGGAACCACAGGCCCCAAGGAGGAGGGGGGGGGGCCGAGGGATGGGTCACAGCGCCACTGGGGGAGGGTGTGGACAGGGGGGGACTCAATCACCCTGACCGGGGACTCCCTTGACCGCTTGCGGGGTGGTGTCACAGTTGGGCTCAGGGACAGAGCGGCCATGAAGGAGTCCTTGCCGGATATGTGGCCAGGAGAGCTGAGGGGAGGGGATTTGGAGGGAGTGGATTGGGTGGAATGCGGACTCCCACTCTGGATGCGTGACTTACGTTTTCCC
This sequence comes from Triturus cristatus, assembly GCF_964204655.1. NCBI lineage: Eukaryota > Metazoa > Chordata > Amphibia > Caudata > Salamandridae > Triturus > Triturus cristatus. The sequence continues at coordinate 1,295,857,249 of NC_140589.1, forward strand.
CCCGACCCAGTGGGTGTGCCTACTTCACCCTGTGTGTGCGTGCCAGGAGGTGTGCGTATGACCTTCCCTGCTGGTGTGGTGCCTGTGTCTGTTGTGGTGGGTGCATGCTGACGTCTGGGTGTACGTGGGACAGGCATGGGAGTTGGAAGTGTGGATGGGGCAGGGGTAGGGGGTGGGACGTAGCGCTGCAGGAGACCCACTGCTGCAGTCAGTGTCGAGTCTATGGACCTCAGCAAGTTGCGTTGGTCAGCCTGCGATGAAAAAATGCCATCCAAGTATGCCTCCATGTTGTGCAGCACTTGGCTGTGGCCATGGAGGACATTAAGGATCGCAGCCTGACCAACCTGCAACTGCCGCTGGATGTCCACAGACTCGGCATTGGCGGCAGCAGTGGAGACAGGGGCAGGGGGTGCGGTGCCTGGCAGGAAGGAGACATGTGGTGACCGGGCACGCTGGGAAGGGACACGAGCAAGTGGGAGGCGGCTGATGGCAATGGAGGGGGCGGGGTGTGATGTTGTGCCGCTGTCAGCTGCTGGTGCAGCCTCCGCCCACTCGGAGAGATCATTCTTGGACCCGTCAGCTTCATATTCTGTCGTGCCATTGGACAGGTCCTCGGCCTCACTCTCCTCCGCCTCAGTACCACTCAATGTGCCAGCCACGATGTCAACGCTGGCACTGGTGCTCGGTCCCTCCGCTCCGTCTGTGCTCATGTCTCCCTCCGTGTCCCCCGACGATGCTGTGGGCAAGGTGAAGAGACAGCAATTAATCACACACCTGTATACATATGTCACATGAGTCCAATCTACATAGGTTACAGTGCATAGCCTGCAAAGAAAGATCAGTAACATCTACAAAACAAGGTACAGATGTAGGGCATGCAACACACAGTTGGTTGACCCACCATGCCAATGAAAATCCATGGAGAGCATGACACAATAGCAAATGACATGAAATGGAGTTTGACATAGGAGCCAGGCCCTGGGGACAATCCAGCACTGCATCTGCACCACACAGCGTTGCCGAAAATAGGGATGAGGAGGGACCATATCCATGAACTTGAGGCACATGCTGCATAGGTAATACTGAAAACATGCCCACCATGACTGGCTCACTGCACCTTGAGTGTATGTCCAGACAAACATCACACACTGGCCAGACCTAGCAAGGAGAATTCTGGTTTTGACATGTAGGCTTGGCCCGCACCAACCACCCCCTACATGAGACAATTTGTTGAGACACAGGTGGCACTTACATCTCTTAGTCTGGGTGAAATACACAGGGGCTGCGTAAATGCAAGATTGGATGCCAAATACCCAAGGTGCGCCTGTCCAAATAATCATGTACAAATGGACATCATCAGATGATTGTAACAAGACACACAGGCACTGGCCACTGTGACTATGAACAAGGAAAATCAGGTCAGGCTGTACAGTGGACACTTGTACTACATTTCACGTCAATATACATGGTGCCAGGGGACAATGGCACAGAGCACAACCTATGCTGTAGACACTGAGAGTGTCCACGTTTTGTGATGACACACATGACACCTATGAAAATATGCCCCAGGGGACAGTAGTGGCCACACAACTCCATGGTCCTGAATGGGAATGACTGCCACACACGCCACCATCCCTGCACTATGCGTATCGCACACTCATGCACATCATGTCACAGGCCACAACATAGGACATGCGCGCTGTAAGGCATGACACTTGAGAGACTAACTCCCATGTCTGGACTCAGCATCAGTGCCAACTGACATGGAACCCACATGTACAGAACTGGACAGGGCACAGGCAAGGTCCCCAAACCTGTTACACACCACCCCCACACATGATGCTACAGGCATAGCTCACGTGGAGAAAGCGCCAGCCTACATTACCTTGTGAAGGAGTGACTACACACAGACCAGGGAACACATTGCAAGGAGGGGAAGGGAGGCAGGAGAGCACAGCTATACTGTGGGTAACTGGATCTGCACAGCACCTTTAAACCCTGGCAGTGTATGCATGCAACTGTGCACTTACAAATGCTGGTGACACACAACAAACACACATGTACCTACCCCCTTCCTGCTGCTGCTTCTCCTGTAAGCGCCTGTCCAAGTCTGGAAATACCACCGCCAGCACACGCTTGTGGATGTGGGTCAGACGGCGGCGCCCGCGGTTCTTATGGGTCTCAGGTGAGTCCCCCAGCAGGACCCGTGCGATCCTCCGCATCCAGCACCGGATATCCTGCCAGCATTTCCTCACCTGGGCCAGGCGCCGCTTGCGACCATCCGCACTCCTCACGGCACTGACGGCGGTCAGCCATATCTGCTTCTTGGCAGAGGCGCCTACCTGTGAGGATGAACAAGTGACACTACATCAATACACCAGGCACATGTCACAGAGAGACATATTAGAACAAATTTGCTGTTTACAACAAGGCATAGTATGCATCAAACGCATTGCACCTTTGTCATAGGGACATGATCCTCTGGGGAAGGGTAAAAGTAGTACGTGCCATTGAAAGTACACAGGTGGAATGAGGCCAACGACACAATCAATGATCCAGGCTCACACTGTGCATCACAAGCTACACCAGGATAATGTGCAGCACCTCTAAGCAGTCACATGCCACAGGCCACTGACGCTACCGCAGCAGAGTACACAGACACACACAGGCACAGGACATTCACCTGCCATTGCCAAATGCAGCGACAAACCTCACTCTGCACATGTGCCACTAGACGGGGGGGGCTCACAGGTGTGGGGCTGGCTCTGCACGCCAGACACACAGCACTGCTCCCTGCTCACATCACATGGGCAGGGTATATCCATCCCTCATGCAGCCCGGGTGCTACACTCCACATATGCACCCACCCACATGACAGGGGACTTACACACACACCGATGTCCAGGGTACGAACACATCATGTGGACACTCTCAGCACAGGTACACAGAACTAACACACATCTGTGGGTACAGTCACCTGTCACACTGGGCTGACCACATAATCACATGAGGACTGTAGAGGCTACATTCCCAGGAGGACAAGACAGGCAGAATGTGGCATGCACCATGCAGTGATTGTCACAGTAAACACAATGCTAGTGAGGACGGCAGACATGCACCACAGCATGCTCTGGCTGGGAGACATCAGGCATTCCCCCCCTGGAACCCCCCCTACAGTACATAGCATGTGTTTCACACCTGGACACAATGGCAGAAGTCACACTCACAAAAAAGGGACACAGTCTGTACTAGTGGACTCTGCACTCACCTGATACCCTGGTCGCCCATACAGCATGGGGTACTGTGGGAGGATCACATCCAGCAAAGCCAGGTTCTCCTCCAGGGTGAAAGGCTGTGACCTCTCCACAGACCTTGACATGGTTCCAGGGAATCAGTAGCAGCAGCTGGGTCGTCGAATACAAAGATGTGCAGGCAAGTGCTCCCTCATGGGACCTGGCTGCATTATATCTGCCTTGCTGGCCTGTTTCATGCACAGGAGTACAGAGTGATTGATCACTCACATTTGCATCCTATGTTTCCTCCAATCCCTTCAAACCTAGCACAGTCAGTGGGTTCTTATTGTGTTTTTTTCTTCAGCATGATGTCAACTCCAGAAGCACATTGCAATAAAGTAGATTCATTCAAACTCACTACTGCTGTGCACCTGCTTAAAAAAACTTCAAACTTTAAACTTGGTCTCCATGACAACCAGCATGCATGTAGGCCTTTATACTTGTCCCTTATGTGATAGTGAGCGTACAGGCGTGTGTACGGTCCGTATCACTATGGGTGTTCTCGCGTATGCGTACTCATAGTGGTACGGACCGTACACACGCCTGTACGCTCACTATCACTATGGGTGTTCTCGCGTATGCGTACTCATAGTGGTATGGACCGTACACACGCCTGTACGCTCACTATCACTATGGGTGTTCTCGCGTATGCGTACTCATAGTGGTACGGACCGTACACGCGTGCGTATGCTCCCTATCACTATGGGTACGCATACGCGAGCACACCCATAGTGATACGGACCGTACACACGCCTGTACGCTCACTATCACTATGGGTGTTCTCGCGTATGCGTACTCATAGTGGTATGGACCGTACACACGCCTGTACGCTCACTATCACTATGAGTACACATACGGCAGAACTCCCATAGTGATAGGGAACGTACACAGGCCTTCTTAGCGAAAGTACGGTGCCTTTCACACATCACAGTGGTGACAGGCAGCACACAGGAAGGAATAGGGCTGACATACTTGCCCATGGTTGGACATCAAGGCATTGTCTGGGCAGTACTACATGTGTGGGGCACAGGTGTGAAAGGCTGTGATGTGGCACATTACTCCTGAGTGGAGAAGGCACCAGATGTATGATGAGATGTGTACAGATGTTATGTGTGACGGTGCAATGTGTGCCAGGCATGCCCTTAACTCCTTTGACATGTGTGCATGTCGTACTGCACACTTGGGATGAGCGTCACTGGCATGGCACGGTCAACAACACACGCAAGTGTCCCCTGATGCCCGCTACAGGGGTTACCACACCAGACATGTCACTACCCACGGTGCACGATGTGACTATGTCATGTATGTGTGGGGGGTTCCCATTAGGTTGATGTTGGAGCTCCCTCAAAAGCATCAGCTGTTGCAGCAACCAACATGTGTCTGTGTGTAGATGGACATGGCACACTGTTCCGCACACCAGGCCACATGTGGTATCGGATGTGAGGTGCGTATGTATGCATGGGACACGGAGTAGCGTAACAAGGACATGTCTGCATCCTCTCTATGAATGTGTGGTAAATCATCACATGTACACCTTCATGGCAAGGTGTGTGGGCTGTCCTAGTGTAATGTCATGTGACCTGTGGCTCTAGTGTTCCGCTACCAGTCTCTGAAATCGACATCCTACTTCTGCTGATGTGTGGATGTATGTCACTCCTGTGTTGCGTCTGGCTGTTCACTTACACTGGGACACAGCTAATCCCATGCCAGGGCATGTGGAGGTTCACATTCTCCGTGTGTAGCTGGGTCTTGGTAGGAGTGTCACCTGCCAGCCATACGTGTCCAGGGCATGTGGCACATACCTGACTCCGTATGTCGCATATGTGTATTGACAGATTAACATGTGCTCAGCACCAAAAAATTGTTGTTGTAGTGCACTCACTCTTCCTTGTCACTTCCAAATTACTGCAGAGCGCCGCCTCTTCCCCGAGCAATTCCGGACTTGGCTGACATGCGGGAGAATGACTGTATCCGGTACTACCGCTTCCCCCAACCGTTGATTCTGGAGTTGACGGCAAGGCTGGCACCACACCTGCAACCGCTGCACAGGTATCCTACGGCACTGACACCCAAGCTGAAGGTAATGGCAGCCCTACATTTTCTTGCCACGGGTACCTTTCAAAATACCATAGCTCATGTTGGTGGCATGTCCCAGAGCATGTTCTGCCGTGTGCTGCATGATTTCTTAGAGGCCATGTTGCTTCACCTGGATGAGTTCATCCATTTCCCAACCCCTGAAATGTTGACTGGTGTCAAGCGTGGATTCTATGCCCTGGGAGGGATGCCCCATGTCATTGGGTCCATAGATGGGACACATGTGGCTTTGGTACCACCACAGGCACAGGAGGTAGCGTACAGGAATCGCAAGCACTACCACTCCATCAGTACCCTTGTGGTGTGTCTGTCCAACATGGTGATTTCACATGTCTGTGCTCGTTTTCCAGGATCAGCACACGATGACTACATCATGAGGCGTAGCAGGGTGCCTGAAATGATGACGCAGCTGCGCAACGAACGAGCATGTGTTGTTGGTGGGTACACTCTGTCTGTCCTGTATTTTGCGTAGACTTCCAGCACGACCGCTTCTCCTGTCCTACTTATGTCCATGTGGTTTCCATGTAGGGGATGCTGGCTATCCCAACATGCCATGGCTGATCACACCTTTCCGCAACCCCATCACGCCGGCCCAGCTCCACTACAACACCGCCCATGGCCGGACAAGGCGAGTGATAGAGAGGACAATTGGCCTCCTGAAGAGCCGATTCCGATGCCTCCACAAGACCGGCGGCGCCCTCCCATATGCCCCGGCGAAGGTCTGCAAAATCTTCATGGTCTGCTGCATGCTGCACAACATGGCAGTTGAGAAAGCTGTGCCACTCATCCTGGATCAAGATGATCAGGACCATCAGCCCGTGGAGGACGAAGGTCTTGGCAATGGGGCTAGTGATGTGGAGGATGTGGTTCCGCAAGAGGACATCCGGACTCGGCTCATACACGACTTCTTTGCTTAGTGGTGAGTACCAGTGTCTGTGTGTGCACGCATTGGTCCCCGTGTGGCATGTGTTGCGATGTGTGTGTCCATCTGCATGTATGCCACGTGAGTCAGAGGTGTGTGTGGATGTGTCACTGGAGTGATGGTGCCAGTGATGTGTATTTCCCCAGTCATAATTGTGACCTTGTCGTACTTTAATCTCTGCCACCGCGTAGGGGACAGGGCCCTACCCCTGTCTATCTCTGTATTAGCAAACCGCAAATGGTAAATGCGGCATGTACGAGTGCTTTATATATCGTTCTAGCTATGAATGCACTGTGTACACGTAATTCTGCTTCGCTACGCGGGTTCCATTTTGGAAGCGGTGGCCATCTTGTCATTGCCCTCACATAGGCTATAATGGAGCAAATACGGGCCTCACAGTACATGTGCTTTCCCGTGACTTCTTGGTGACCTGGGCAGCTGGCTCTGCTGCCCCGGGTCAAACTGGTCTCACGAGCTCCCCTTCCTCCGTCCACCTGTGATTAGCATCAGGGCTTGACCCATCATAAAACCCTTTCATTCTACACAAACCTCCGGCTAATCTCTTTCACACCTGCTTGTTCCTGCTTTATGACTTGTTTCCCAAAACAGGAGATGCTCATGTTTATTGGGGGGTCAGTTGGTATCAAATGTGGGATCTGAACCTTACCGTGTAAATCATTGTGGGCTGGCCGAACTGGAATGTGGGATGGTCATCATGACTCTGCTTTTTCGTTTGTAATGTATACATGTAATGGCCGTATCATAAACCTAGGAATGTATGCTTGAGGCAAGAAAAAGGGTATTTAAGATGAAGTCCGTTCTTATGATTTTCAGCAGTCTCCTGAGAACATACACGCTGTTGTACTTCTAGGATACCTGTAATTGGTCTGCAGCCAATAAACGATTCTTTGACTTCACCCAGAAGACTCTGTGTTTCTGTAGGTCCGGAACAGGGTGAACCCAGAAGTCATAGGGTGTGTGCCCCTGCACCGCTGGGTCTAAAATACCCAGTTCTTCAACCTGGCATGTTGTCATCCTTACATGTGTCGAGTACATGCACATGCAAGTGGCTGTGCTTTTTGTGGCTGACTTCTTGTGTGTCTCTATTCCCCAGGTACTTGCGCATGCCGTCTGCTGGTTGCATTGTTGTGGCACTGCTATTCCTCATGGACACGTCATTGTGTGCTGACTCAGCGTTACACGCACGGACAAGTTTGGAAGTCTCCTTAGGGTAAGGGATGCATCAGGGGTGTATTGGGTGTGGCAGTTGTTTACGATGTATGCACACTGCCCCTGTCGATGTTTGGTTCCTCTGCAGACATGTCTCATCACCATGGTACACATGACATGCAGCTGGGTACACCTGAATAGATGGTCAGACTTGTTGACAGTCATCAGTGATGGGATTGTGGAATGTGATGATGGCATCAATGTGTGTTACACTGCCCTCGGACACATACGGTTTGCATTGGCTTGACATGGTGTGGGACTTCCACATCAGCGGATCAATGGTATATGGCAGTCTCTCCGTGAGCAGCAGGGGGTGTTTAGCTGTTAGCCGACACTTGTGTGCCAGTTCCATGGCTATCACGCATTTGTGCTGCAGAAGGGGGGTGCCAGTGTTGGACCCACATGTTACACCACATGACCCGTTCATGTGTACTCCGAGTTGCCTCTGCAATCCCGAATACATGACTAATAAAGGTGTCCCTATGCCTCCAAGGTGCCTCTTCTCAGTCAATGCTGGTGTGTTGCCACGGTGCATCCGGCATGTCTGGCATGGTTTTGCGTGATAGTGGCTATGTGTCTATGTGTAGAGTAGCAAGATGCAAGCTGTTTGTGTGGGATTAGACTGTGTATTGTGCATGATGTCCATGACTGTGTGGGTATTGTGACATGTGCCATCCCCATGCATCCAACGTTGGCCAGGCCACCATTCTCTGCATCCACCTGACTCAAGCTTGCAGGACATTGTTCTGCCACCTGTCCACACATATCTGGGTGCCCCACAGGACACTCCACATGATCCCTGACCTCTGCGCATGGCTGTCGCTGTACTCAATATGTCTGTCGCCTTGGTTGTGCGGCCACCCCCTCAGCTGGTTGGGCCCATCACGGGTGTGTATGGTGCTCCATGTCAGTCTTGCCTAATACAATGTGACCCATGTGTGTCCTGTGCCAGACTCAGGCCCCAGGGTGTGGATGGTTGAAGTCAAATGAGAACTCAGGCATGGTTAGACTTTACAAGACACATGTAAGGTAATAATGCAATCAGTAGGCATCTTCTCTTTATGGTGTGACTTTTTATTTTGGTTGTGGTGGGGGGGGGGGGGTTGACATGAGGGGCTTTCCGGGTGTGTGGAATCCAAAGTTCACTAGGGGAGTTGGTGTCCTTGCCATTTGAAATCCTCAGAGTCCATGCCACAGTCTTTGTCAACATTGGTCAGACAGTGACCAGCAAGTCCATGTGGCAGAGAATGTCTTTTGCTGCTGTGCTGCTGTTGCTCCAGTGGGCCAGGTGCCAGGCCAGGTGTCCTGGGAGATGGTGCTGTTGCGCCGACCCTCACGGTCTTTTCCGTGGATGACCCGCCCTCCTGCGGGGACCCTCAGAAGCAGGCCGTGACGATGTTTGGGATGCTCCGTCGGATGTCTCCTCCTCCTCGTCCTGATCCCTCCCTGTGGGTGGTGATGTTCTACGCCTGATGGCACAGGGAGGGTTGCCCGTGTTGTCGGCCATCCGACGGAGTGTACTGTGAATTCCCGTGAACACCGTCACGAGCTCAGCCTGTCTGTCCTCCATCCTCTGTTGGTGTCGCAGTAGACAGGCATGTTGCTCCGCTTGTTGCTGGGCCTGCTGGGTCTTGATCTCCTCGAGGATGGACACAACCTGGGCCATGCCCGTGGTGTCCTGCCGGTATGTGTCCAGGATGTTTCGGACATGGGAATATACCGGTTCCCCAGCCAACCGGTCAGGCTCGCGCCTCCGCCGTCCTCCACTCCCACCACCCCTGCCCACTTGCACCTGGCCTGCCCTTGTGGGCACATCGGGTCTCCGGGACCCCTGAGGGGTGGCATTGGCGTTGTCGCCTGCCTCCTCCTGGGTGCCCGGGACACCGTGTCCCTCCTGGCCAGCCTGGCTGCATTGTGGTGGTGGGGCAGGGATCCTGATGTCTCCTGGGATGTGGCAGGAGTGGGGGTGGTGGTTGGCCCAGTTGTACCTGACGCAGGTGCTGCAGGTCGTTGGACACCAGAGGGGCCAGGTTGGTCGGGGTCGGGTTCGTCCACAGAGTGGTGAGAGTCGCCGCTGCCGGTGGCTCCGTCATCCCGCTGAGCCGGGTCCTGTGAGTCTTCCCCCCCAGTGTTGGGGGGTGATCCACGACGTTGACCTGTGTGTGAGAGAGACAATGTTAATTTTGTTCCATGCAACATCCATGTTTCATTGGTTTCAAAGTTGGCACATTTCCTCTGGGAATTTGGATATGTCTTGCATTCCACTCACAGTGCACTTGTGCATGGGTATGTCCCTTGGCCACAGCTTTTGCGACTTTACCTATGTGTGGCACAGTCTTACTTGCTGCATCAATTGTGACTGCAGTCAGCAGTGGAGTTGGCAGGTGTGGCGAGCCATGCATTGGCGCCTTCCGTGTAGCACTGTACGTGGGCACATGGAGTTGTTCCACACACTTATATGATGCAGGTAGCTGTTGTTGTGCTCGTGCACAGGTTGTGACATGGCCCTGTGTTTTGCCATGGAGAAGAGGGGGGGGTTCTGGCACTGGCCACCCTTGTCTACATGCACGCAGTCCACCTGCTGACGAGCAGACATTCCCACACACCACAAGGCTGATTTGCTCTCCCTGTGTGTCCCTTTCTCGCTCCCTCTCTGTCCCCCTCTCCCTCCCTCTGTGTGTCAGCCTCCTCCCTCTGTCCGTCTCCCTGTGTCTCCCTCCCTCTCTGTCCCCCTCTCCCTCCCTCTGTGTGTCAGCCTCCTCCCTCTGTCCGTCTCCCTGTGTCTCCCTCCCTCTCTGTCCCCCTCTCCCTCCCTCTGTGTGTCAGCCTCCACCCTCTGTCCGTCTCCCTGTGTCTCCCTCCCTCTCTGTCCCCCTCTCCCTCCCTCTGTGTGTCACCCTCTGTCACCTCAGCCCAGCTTCCTGGGCACACACTGTTAGCAGATCTTTGAATGGCCCTTGGATTGTTGATGTGAGTTTGTTTCTGATCTCCAGGCACCCATTGGGTGTAGTGTCTGTGTCTGCACTGCTGCTGTGGTGGTGTGTGCTGCCACTCTTTCACAGTGTTGGCTGTTCATTAGCTGCTGTCATGTGCAAGAACGTGCCGTCACCCCCATGTGTTGATGCAAGGTGTCCGCCATTTGCTGGCGAGTCTTTCCTGTGTGGGGACACACTGTTTGTCTGGCTGTGACCTAGGCCATATGGGCAGGGGGCATTGTTGTCTGCTTCTGATTTGCACTATGTGATTTTTGGGGCCCACACTCCCGCCATCCGGGTTACCGTGTCATGTGTTGGTGTTTTCTGTGGCCTGTGACTTGACATTGTCCAGCTGGGTGCATGGGGCATGGTGGCGCCAGTGGCATGTGCGTGTTCATGGAGTGTGGTTGAGTCATGCGATAGCTTGGGGTGGTTGCGTGCCTGTTTGTGAGTTTGGTTGTGGATGACGTTCCCCCCATGTGAGGTGAGTTGTTTGTGTACTCACCCGGGTCTCGGAGTCCTTCTAATCCGTCCACTGCCACCACCGGCAGTATGGCCATCACCCTCTCCTCCCAGGGATGGTATTCTTCTGGTTGTGTTCGTCGGTCATTTTGGCTCGGACCCTCCTCCGCAGATCGTACCACCTGGCTTGGCATTCATGCCTGGTCCTTCTGGTGTCCGCAACAGCATTCACAGCATCGACGATCGTCTGCCACATGGCTGTTTTTTCTGAAATGCTGGTCTGTCTGACCAATGTTCCAAAGAGGTGTGGCTCAACTCTGAGGATTTCATCGACAAGGACCTCCAACTCTCGGCTAGTGAACTTTGGATTCTTGTTAGTGGGCATGGTGAGGGGTGTGGGTGTGGATGGGGGGGGTGTGTGGATGGTTGTGGGTGTGTGTGTGTGGTTGTGCAGGTGTGTGTGTGAATGTGATGAGGGGGTGTTTGTGAAGGTGTGTGTGTGAAGGTGTGCAAGTGTAAGGTGTAGTAAAGGTTCTAGTATGGTGCTGTAGGTTGTCTGTGGGGTCTGGCAGCAGTGAGTCTGTTGCCAAGGCTCATGGTTTGTGTGTGTGGGCCCTTTTTTTTGGTCCATTGGTGGGTGTGGCTGTGTTTGAAGTTTGGGTGGGTGTGTTATAAGGAGTGGTTGTGTTTTGGGCCTCTGTTTTGGATTTTGGCAGTTGCAGGTCAGTGAATGTGTTGTTTTTGTGGTTGTTGGACATGTTTTGTGGCTTTGTGCCATTCGAATGGTGTATTCTTGTGTTGTTTTGCTTTGTCCTGGTTGTGTACGTGCATTTTTAGCGTGTGTACGGTGTGTACATGGGCCATTTTGTTGTACAGTGCTGTCCTCGTGTCTGGCTTGGTACAACTCGTACATGCGCGATGTTGTGTGAAGGTGGTGATGTTGGGGCCTGGGGTGCGCTCCGTACTTAGAATGTTGGGGTGGGGGTACGCTCCATGCATACGCGGGTGGGGTGGGGGTATGCTCCATACGTACGCGGGTGAGGGTACGGTCCGTACATACACGGTTGGGGTGGGGGTACGCTCCATACATACGCGGGTGAGGGTACGGGTCGTACATACACGGTTGGGGTGGGGGTACGCTCCATACATACGCGGGTGAGGGTACGGGTCGTACATACACGGTTGGGGTGGGGGTACGCTCCATACATATGCGGGTGAGGGTACGGGTCGTACATACACGGTTGGGGTGGGGGGTACGCTCCATACGTACGCGGGTGAGGGTACGGGTCGTACTTACACTGTTGGGGTGGGGGGTACGCTCCATACGTACGCGGGTGAGGGTACGGGTCGTACTTACACTGTTGGGGTGGGGGGTACGCTCCATATGTACGCGGGTGAGGGTACGGGTCGTACATACACGGGGGGTACGACACGTACACGGGGGATACGACACGTACACGGGTGTACATACACGGGGGGTACGACACATACACGGGTGTACATACACGGGTGGGGGTACGACTCGAACGTACACGGGTGTACATACACGGGTGGGGGTACGACTCGAACGTACACGGGTGTACATACACGGGGGGTACGACTCGAACGTACGGGGGCTGGGGGGGGTCGGCGCGTACATACGGGGGGCTGGGGGGGGTCCGTACCGTACATACACGGGTGGGGGTACAACTCGAACGTACACGGGTGTACATACACGGGGGTACGACACGTACACGGGTGTACATACACGGGTGGGGGTACGACTCGAACGTACATGGGTGTACATACACGGGGGGTACGACACGTACACGGGTGTACATACACGGGTGGGGGTACGACTCGAACGTACATGGGTGTACATACACGGGGGGTACGACACGTACACGGGTGTACATACACGGGGGGTACGACTCGAACGTACGGGGGCTGGGGGAGGGGGTCGGCGCGTATGCGGGCACATGTCTCCATGGTTGCTATGGGTGTTCGGTGCGGACGGTGTTTTTTCCATACGGTTGTAACATCGAACGCACGGGATGGATCGTGATTCCGCGGTCAGACTTCACTTTTCACATTTGTACGGTAAATCGTCCGGGGACGTGTCGGACACATTTTCCGACCTGAGGACGTGTGGGGAATTATTCCCAATGCGATTCGTATGGTCTTTTTCCCATGCGAATCGTAATTGGCAGTTCGTACGGCACTTGTACGATTCGTACGGTAAAAAGACCGGATACGAGTCGTACGGGAATTTTTTTTACCGGATCGTAATCGGCACCATTGTGTGTATTTATGTGACTTTTATGGTGTTTTTTTTATCACCGAATAAAGAACTACTGACTGACTGACTGACTTCAGTCACTCCCATACCAACCTCTTCCTCCCTCTCAAAAAGACGCAGCCAATGGCAGCACCGAAAGTGTGGCAAACCCATCTAAGGTGTCTTTCAATTGACGGGGCACCCAGCCTTCTCAGGCAGTAATCTCGGTAACTGGAGGGCTGTATACATCTTTTCACTTGCTGTTGCTTCACCACAGACCCAATACATTGGATTCACGCTTCTTGAATGAACAAATGAATGAATGAATGGATAAAGTAATTTCTATAGTGCACAGCTACTACAAGGAATGTCCCGGCGCTTTTTCTAGGCTTCCCAAAGAGCATTGCACTGAAAAGCGCCTCTCTAACACAGCATCACTCGGCTCTGAATAAGAATGTTTTCAATTCTTATTTACATTTTTACCCATCCAAGATAAATCTCAAGTATTCCACAGACCTGACACTTTAATCGTAAAAGAGGAGCCTCCCCTCCGTTGTTTTTTAAAAACAGGGAACCACAATAAGACCTGCAGAACTGGAACGTAAAACCCTCTCAGGGCTATATAGCACAATTCCTTCTCTCAAGTACATAGGTCCTCTAATGTGGAGAGCTTGGCCTGTTAGAGTCAGTGCTTATCATCATTGTCACACCTCAGTGTTCCTATTTCTATCTTCTTCTCACGTGCCTTTATGTATTTGTGAGCAGCATCTTTTATCACTTATGCTGTTACAGTCCCTACCCATTCACAGAAAGAATGTTCTTAGGTCGTATTTCATTTCTTATAATACATGGTTCACCATCACCCTTCCCACAAACCACTTACTACTCTGTTGTGGCGCTGTTTCACATGAAAAAGATAGGATGTTTGTAAACACAAAGAATACAACTATTATCTCTAGTGCTAAATTAAACACACACCAAAGCAGTTACATATTTGCATCAAAAAGATCTTGGAATCAGTTTCATTCAGCTCAGATGTTCATGAGAAAAATGGAGCGGAAGAAGAAGAGAACATTGCTGCTTTTTGTTTTTAAAGTACAGCTTTAGTTATGCTTTGCGACCTGTCTTACCTCTTGGCTGCAGGCAGCAGGCATTGGTCTTCAGAACTAAACTGTAAAAAGTTATTACAATTGAGTGACTATGTCATTTCTTCATTAAAGGTGACTAGAGACATCAGATGTCATCTGTAATAAGGATAGCAGGTTCCCATGTATTATATTACTGCTATAATTATCATCACATTATTAATAGTAACAATAATTATTATTATTACTAGTATTATTTGGATTGTCAAACATAGCACTATCGTTTGTATACTAAAAACTGGTAAGAGCACACACAGAACAAACACTGGCAATACCAAGAGTTCTTTTGTTTCATTGATGGGTTTAGGCCCTCAATAAGGCAGCATTCACTCTGTCACTAATTTTTGAGCTCATGCATCCATTTATCCATTCATTGACTCATTATTACATTCAAGCTCTGACACAACAGCAATAAAACACACACAAACTCAACAAAGTATGCAATTTAATTAAAAGAATTCAATTAGAAAAAAGAAAACACGCTACTGTCTAAACACAGCAAGCATATGAATGCAATAATCAACCTAAACTTAACAACAGGTGTGCGTATTATAATGGTATTGTACATAGCCCATCATTGGTTTAGAGTTCTAGCATGGCTGCATGTTTAGAACCAATGTGTTGGCCATCTTGGAATGGTAAAACATTGATACACTATGGACAACAGCATTTCATAATGGTGACCTGGTTCAGAGGAAGTGGCCCATGAAATGCGACACAGAGCAGATGGAATGAGCGGCACGCAAGTGGCCTGTTAGTGCTACCTGGGGATCTGTAGTATCCTGTTAAGAAAAATTACAATAAATAGAGTATCAAAGAAATGGAAGGGGAACTATAAAAGGAGAAAATGGAAAACTAAAGGACTGGCCAATTAACCCTAACACTGAAGCGCACTGATTTTCATATGGATGTGCACATGTGATCAGTAAATGCCATTATTCACCTGGCAAAAGAGGCAATGTCTGATGTGGACTGAAACATTACCCCGTACAGTAAGCTGCTATGGATGGAAGATGAGTGTAAATGATCCAAAGGAACGCTATATATTTATATGGATAAATATTTGAATACATGGATGTATGTCTTATTTCATGGTGCTTTCTATTACAAGATCATGGCAGAAAGCTAAGCCTCCCAGGCTTTGCAAGAATTCTCAGTAATAATTATTGCCATGCATATCTTCTATCCATAAGTTTTGACAAAGGGGGTAAACAGCACCAAAATCTGTCCCTACAAAGGTAATCCGTGAGGATTCATGTAATCAAATACCTGACTGCAGACTATAACATGGTGCAAAATCTATTCACTCTTAAAGGTCTATTATTTTATCATATAGGTTACGTTGTGAATTAATCAGGCCCTTTAACTTTTCATAATAAACAGATCAGACCTATGGAATCTGAAACACCTTTTCCTAGTGAACCAATCAGGCCCATAGTTCTGATCATTGGCTTGTCACCATAATCAAATCATGGTGGTGATTATGATGGTGGGCGGATCGCCACCGCCCGGCCGGTGGTGGCGATCCGCCCGCCATCACAACCATATTTACCCCCGCCATATTACCATGGCAGGAGGTACAGTGGCAGACGGAAAGGCCAGCCGCCGCTTTTCCGCCGGTCGGCAATCGTTACGATAGCCGGCCGGGCGAAGCTTGGGCATAATATGGTGGCAGGGCCTGGAAGGCACAGCCATCCATATTATGATGCCTGGTGGTAAAGGCCTTTCCATGTGGCTTGGGGGCCGGTTGCCGGCCCCAGGGAGGGTGGAGGGGGTGCACTTGGGGGTACCAATGCACCACATGCCACTTTGGCATTGTGGCGGGTGCTGCTTACAGCAGCACCCGCCGCAATGTTGAAGATGTGGAAAGCGACCGTCAGGGTGGCGGTCGCATCCTAATTGGCGAGTGCGGGACCGCCGCACCGCTGGCGGCTGGTCCCAGCACCGCTAGGCTGGCGGGCGGTCCGCCCGCCATCTTAATTGGGCCCCAAGTCTCTTTATTGAGATTAACTATTCCATCAAGGCAATCATCAGACATATGGCCATAACTATGCACAAGTATACAAAATAATAGGTGGCAAACCAGAATAAGACCATTCCTTGGAGGGTCTAACAAGGATTCCCAAATGCAAATCTTTTATGCCTATGGTTGTTAAGATGGGGTAACAAGTACCAAACCCTTGCCTTCTGTATAATATGAGATTCCATGTAACAAAATACCTATCTGTAGGCTTTAATACAGAGTAATAACAATACAAACTATAACAATAAAAAACATTTTATGTGCTGAATGTGTGCACTTTTTGGGATCGGGTCAGCTGACACCTGGGGAAACCTACCACACCCAGGCATTTCTGAAAACGGGGGTAGTGCAAGATGCTGTGCCTCGTGTGGATCCTGTGACATTTTCTTACTCCCAATATTGTGCAAATCTCAAACTGTGACTATCATCGCACATTTTCATTATATTACTGTACACAAACTTCCAGAAACCACAGGAACCCACAAACTTCCATCACCCAGTGTTTCCCCACTTGTCTGAATAAAATTATACCTCATGTGTGCAGCTAGGCCTAGTGTCCCAAACATGCGCAAACCAAACCAGGGTCAATGAGAGTCGCCCCACAGGACTCCCAATGATCTTGGTTTGATGCATGCCTATCGCAAGCACTAGACCCAGCCACAAAAGTGAGGTGACCATGTTAATGTGACCTTAGGGAAGAGGATGTAGCCTTACGGCTAGAGCAGTCAACTGCGAAGCTGGGGAACCGGGTTCAAGTCTCGGCAACGACACTCAACATCCTGTAATTCTGGGCAAATCACTTAATCTCCCCGTGCCTAAGAAAAAAAAGTTAATGTGTTCATCTGTAACGAAACAGATGCTTGTGTAAAGCAATCTGATACCCAATGTTTCGGGTCTAGTGTGCGCTATAGAAAACTCTAAAAATATAAATATAAAAATGTGAGACTTGGTAAAATGCAAGGTGGTAGGAAATTTGTGGCTCCCAAAAGATTACAGAACTTTCCATCACTGAAATGTGAGGAACATGTTTTTTAGATTTTTGGCTTTGCAAGGGCTCCTGGGAAAGAAAACCTGATGAGTCATGCAAGTCACACCACCCTGGATTCCCTCTAGTGTCTATGTTTTAAAAATGTGCAGGTTTGCTAGGTTTCCCTAGGTGGCGGCTGAGCTAGAGCCCAAAATCCACAGCTACCCGCATTGCAAAAAAGGGTCTGTTTTCAGTGGCAAAATGTGATGTGTCCAACTTGCATTTTCGGGCCTTTCCTGCTGCGGGCACTCGGCCTATCCATGCAAGTGAGGTACCATTTTACAGAGAGACTTAGGAAAACACAGAATAGCAGAAAATATGTTATTACCAATTGGAGTTCTCTGCATTTATGTCTTACAAACATGAGCCTGTGTGTAAGAAAGAAGACATTTAAAAAAATGCCCTCTGAATCACATGCTAGTATGGGTACCCGTAATCACTGCTGCTGCTGTTGCCTGCCAGAGGAAGGGGGAGCGGAGCTGGGACTACAAGCTCCAGTCTCCCTGTGGCCTCTGCCGCCACCATCGACGCCGGCATTTTCGCACCAGGAGGCGCGCATAAAATCAACACCGGCCTCCCGCAGCGTGGGAAGCCCGTAATCACTGCTGCTGATGTTGCCTTCCTGAGGAAGGGGGAGCGGAGCTGGGAATACAAGCTCCAGTCTCCCTGTGGCCTCTGGTGCCACCACCGACGCCGGCATTTTCGCACCAGGAGGCGCGCATAAAATCAACACCGGGCTCCCGCAGCGCAGGACGCGCGCAGGCGTGCCCGGGCTGTGCCCAGGCAAAGCCCGGGCCAAGGGTGGGCCCATCTGCGCCCGTCAGCAACCGATAGAGGCCAGGCTGGGCATCCCCTCTTACGTTTTGGAGCCAGAATGGGTAAGCACAAATTGCCTTGCTCGAATGACATGTTGAAGACGAAAGAAAAGGTCCCCCGTAATTGTGCTTCCATAATATCTTACTTAACGACTGCTGTGGGTGCCATCACATCTGGAATTCATAATGTGGAAGCCCAATTGGCTATGGGAGGGGAGGCAGTTGTTAGTAACCCCCATCAGTTGGTAGCCCCGTTCAATGAGACTTCAAATCCTGATCCTACTGAGGCTCCCCTGGCGGAAGCTTGTGGTTTAACACGGGACAATATCTCCTCATTGAACACATATCCGGAAACAACAATTAGAGATGTTGATAGCCCAGATAAAATCCTATCTGAGGAGTCTGTTTCTGCTCCTGTAAGGAAAAAAGGAAGAAGGGCACCAAGCTAGGATTGATCAATAAGGAGCTGGTAATGCAGGAGGGGGCAATGAGTCGTTTAACTGTTGAGGAACGGCCGCCCATCCAGCCTGTAAACAACACGATGGACATGGAGTTAGTCTTAACCCATACTGACACTCTGTTCGACACATTAAGAGTAGAGATAATTAACTGCACGAAATTTGGGGTTGAGGGGATCATGAAGAAATTATCTTGCTTAGAAAGAAAATGGGAGGGTGTGACATGTCCTCATGCTATTACCAGGGAATTGGACGGAAGTACACAATGTAGTAAACCGCTTCGTAACAAGAATACTCTACAGGTTACCAAGGTGTCACCCCTGGGGGATGGTTGTGCTATTGCCTCTCACTAAGGGATTACGCCTGGGAAGTCCACCCAAAAAGCTGAAATAAGTGATAACCAGGGTGGGTTACCTAGGAAGTTGGAAATAAGATCAAAGGCGGAAATCCGCAATTTAAAGGGGGGGGGGGGGCAAACCAGGTTAGGCTCCATCTGCCACCAGAAGCCACTCCACTGGTGGAAGTTTTAACGGGGGCACCCCCTCTTAAGGAAAATGTTGTGGAAGCACCTGAAGAGTTAGTCTGCAAAGTTAAATTCTGGTGCGCCTCGCACTCTGAAGGAGGATTTAATGCATCTTCACATATTATCATAGCCAGACGGGTTGGGTGGGTAGGTCCCTGCTCTAAACAGAAGGAGGGTGATTGTGTTGTTAAGGCGGGTCTGCTTTTCCATGGTAACAAACACTGGGGCCAAGGGGGCATTATTGCACTCCCTTTAGGCTTTTTTTACCCGCCTAAAAATGTTGATCAACCAAACAACTACACTCCCCTTTTTAACTGGCAATTAGACACCCTGAGGTATGAGCCGGACATTAGTTCTAGGCCCGGGGGTGACCATCACTCTCAGAAGGGATTAGGTGGAAATCATGCTGCTCCCCTTACTTTGGGGAAAGATGCAGGTGTAAGCTCAGTTAACAACGGGCTAAAATTAATAAATAGACTTTCGCCACTGAGCCGTTTGGATGGGAATGACTTAATGATTGCTGGCGCCCCTATACAGGGGCAGGTTGTAGATACTTAGAGGGTGGACCTGAATATTCTGCCCAATACAGATGTGCCATGTGCACCAGGTTTAGTTAAAATACTCAGTTGGAACATAGCAGGAATAAGAAATAAAAAGGATGACCCCATATGGAACGATTTACTACGGGAGTATGATGTTATCGGGCTCCAAGAAACTTGGGAAGTTGAAAATATTTTTTGGCTGGATGGTTACGCAACATATGCTGAACCAGCAAGGCCCTCTATAGCTGGCAGATCCAAAGGTGGTCTAATAACTATGATCTCTCTGAAGTTTTCAGGAAACCATAGTAAATTGGATTCCGGTTTAGTGAACTGTCTAGCTTTTGAAATTGTTCCCACTAATACAACCAAGATTTTAATTGTGAACTTTTATAATTTGTTTGATAGATCTAATGCTATAGAGCATCTATCTAATCTTAAATTGTTTTTGGAATCCTATAAGGAGAAACAAGTCACACCTTATTGGGATATAATTTTGGGTGATTTTAGCATTCAGTTATGTCAAAACAATTGCCATGTCACAGATAGTTTAGGTCCTAGCAAACATATGGATACACATTTTGAACATACGCAACAAGGGGAATTTCTTGATGACATCTTGGCGGAGTTTGGTCTCCTATACCCAAATGATTTGATAGTAGAGGTTGCTGTACCTTCTTTTTAGTGACCACAATCCTTTACATTTGATTTTGGCTGGAGGAATAGGGCTTAATCTTGAGTCAAACAGACGTGCCCCTAATCAATCCATTAAATCAAAAGATCAGGGTTGTAGACTCAAATGGTGTAAGGTTATTCCTCAAGAGTTTTGAAACAAGCTAGTCGCTAAAGTGGGATTGGAGTTAGAGCTCTGCCGTGACTCTAGGACTATGGATAGCAAGATCCTCGCGGCCTATGTCGGAATACGCAACCAAGTGGCTGGAGCTCCAACATTTACCTGTAAGGAATATCCAAACAGGTGAGAAATGGTTTAACCATAACTGTAAAAACGCTCACCAGAAGTTGATGGTTGCTTTGAAACAAATACCACATGACAAACCCCTTATAGCCAACCTCAGTAAAAATGATAAATTAGCGGTACACACTCGTAAAAAAGAAATTAAAGAGGAGGCCTGGAACGAGTTACTTTCTGTTGATGTAATTAAAAATGGTGCCAAATTCTGGCACGTTGTCAACAAACCGTTCTTTTTAAATAAGAACAACGGCTTATTGGATTGCAACATCCCAGAAGAGGAGTGGCTTAACCATTTTAAACATATATACAGGGATCAGGGGGATCTTGGGTCCCAAACTACACCATATGTTGTGGAGAACTACACCTTAGTGTTTACTGCTAAGGAAGTAGTTATGGCCATCGAACAGATGTCAAGTAATAAAGCACCTAGTCCGGACGGCGTTCCAGTGGATCTTTTTAAAACCAATGTATTATTATGGTCTAATATACTTGCAAATGTTTTTACTGCGGCCTGTAAATTGGGCCTGCCACAATCTTGGTCACAGTCAGTTATTGTCCCGGTCTTCAAAAAGGGAAATAGAGGAGACTCTCAATGTTATAGGCCTATCTCACTGATAGACTCTGCAGTGAAGGTTTTAGGCAGAGTTGTCCTGGGTAAACTCACTGATTGGTTAAACGACTCTAACATTCTCTCAAACCTACAGTATGGGTTTAGGAAAGGGAGAGGAACCATTGAGCAGTGTTTACATTTATTTTTACTGGCCGGGAAATACATGACTGCGAAGAAAGGTTCACTTTATGTGGCTTTTATGGACCTTTCTTCTGCCTTTGATAGAGTAAATAGATCAAAACTATGGCACTTGTTATTAAAACTTGGTCTAGACAAGAACATTGTTAATTTTCTGGCCAATTTACACAAAGACCTAACTGCCACAGTTAGATTTGAACAAAAAGGCATCCTTACAAGAAGCATCCGTATAGTGAAAGGTGTGAGACAGGGATGCAGTCTAGCACCACTCCTATTCACCTTATATATTATTAATTTGGATTCTATTTTAATAGGGGCGAGTAAGGACATCTTGTGTGTGGGAGAGTGGTTAATTCCGGCTCTCCTATATGCGGATGATTCCGCCTTGATAGCTAGAACTGCAATTGGCCTACAGCACCTTTTAATTTCCTTTGCCGATTTTGTGAAGTCATTAGACCTTGATGTTAATTTTTCTAAATCTCACACGATGATTTTAGGGCTTAAACCGAGGAAACTAAAGACTCTTTTTTGTGAAAACAATGTGATATCACTGGTAAATTTGTTTACTTCTTTAGGGGTTTTATTTGATGAAAGTGGATCGTGGATACCACAAATGAAAGCTAAAAGAAATGTAATGGCCAGATCCACCTTAGGTGTTCTTGACTTTGCCCGCAGATTGGGGGCAAAGCCAATGCAACCAATGTTAAACATATATAGGGCCAAATGTATCACCATAGCATGTTATGGATCTGACATTTGGGGATACAGAGAAGCGAGGGACATCCAAATAGTTTAAAATAAATTTCTTAGAAATTTGTTATCTGTCCCACAGTCAACATCCTCTTTTATAAATCATCAAGAAACCGGGTTAGGTTTTATATCTGACCTAATCAGCATGGCACCTTTATTAAAGTGGATAGGCATTTGGACAAACCCAGAGCTAGGGATGAATCGTGAAATTATTCGTGATTGTTTAGCGCTTGATTATGCAAGCAGTATCCCTTGGCTGAGCTACATAAAAAAGCTCGCTACCAATCTAGGAAGGCCAGAAATGTTTAATTCCCCAGAAAATCTGATTAAAGCGGATTTGACTTGGGCTAAAAATATGTTTTTGCAGGTTGCACAGATGGATAGGGAGGCCAGGGAACTTAAAAAACCATTGGTGCGGACACATCAATTATTGTCCACCTCAAGTACCATGGAACCCTATTTAAATATAGTGTCAAATCAGCATCATCGTTTCCTTTTAGTGAGATTGAGATTCAATCAATTACATCTACTTCTTGCAGAACCGAAGGGATGGAAAAAGAATGAGGACCTGGGTGCTTGTTCATGTGATAATTTTTCGACTCAAGACTCATTGCATTTTACTTTATTCTGTGAGCATTTTATTTATATCCGGAATCAGTTTATTTAACCTATTTTAAGGGGCAAAGGATTTTTACAGGCTAAACCTGCTTTTATGTACCTACAGATGCTGACTAATGTGTGGGAAATTTTTAACATCGCTAGTTTCCTGACTGGTGAAAGTGCATATATTTCTTGGGTGAGATTTACTATTCCAACTCCAATCCCACAAACATTGGGTAAAGATCATGACTAGGGGAGGGGAATTGTGTAGTATTCTAACTACAGTCTTGTAAAGACTGTTTAAAAAGTAGACATTGAGGAAGAGAAGGGGTTCAAATAGGCTACTCTTTCAAAAAGCATGAATATTTTATTTTAATTTAACAGAAAAAAAGTTTGCGGTTCACAACTACAATTTTATTTCAGATCAACAGTACTACAAATTTTATATAGCAATATAAATAAACATAACACAAATGCAAAATAATTCAATACGAAAGTGTCAAAATGTAAACACACTAAAGAATATACCCCATTTATAATAAATAATGAAAATAACTTACAAACAGAATAAAGAACCCCCCAAAATGTAAAAATCTACTTAACATTAAACCACTTCCCACTCAAGCCACCAATAAGCCCCTTCACCCGTAATATAAACACCAAGGGGCCGATTCCAATCCTGGAAAAAGGCTGTACGAATCGTTGTACGGAGCGTTTTCTCCGTACGACTCGTACCCGGTAAACTTTCCGTACAACCTAGGAAGTACGATTCGTACAGAAAGCCTATTTCCGTACGTTTCGTACAAAAGACCGTACGGGTAAACAAAAACAACGATTCTGATCCGTAACAGCTTGTACGCGACGTCCGGCTCCGGACGGCTCTTTTTTTACGGGAGCCGAACACAGCCGTAAAAGCAGAGTCCTACGTGAACCGCTACGCAACCGAGCCCCGGTACGCGACGTACACGCCATGAACCCCATCGTACGTGTCATCCCGGTCCTCCTAGCCTACGACCTGGTGCACCGTACCCGACGCACACGCCGCAGAAGGTGAGAACAACACCCAGGGGCCAGGGTGGGGGCTGAGGGGCAGGAAACCCCATACCCAAATCCAAACCTATAATATGGAGCGCATACATCACATATGGGGGTGGCTGCAGATGAATACCAGCAGTGGACAAACATATTGGGGTGGGTGCAGAGGACTCCCAGCAGTGGACAGAGACATGGGGGTGGTTGCATATGACAACCAGCAGTGGCCTGCAACCTGAGGGGTGGGTGCAGAGGACTCCCAGCAGTGGACAGAGATATGGGGGTGGGTGCAGAGGACTCCCAGCAGTGGACAGAGACATGGGGGTGGGTGCATATGACAACCAGCAGTGGCCTGCAATCTGAGGGGTGGGTGCAGAGGACTCCCAGCAGTGGACAGAGATATGGGGGTGGGTGCAGGGGACTCCCAGCACTGGCCTGCAATATCAGGGGTGGGTGCAGAGGTCTCCCAGCAGTGGACAGAGATATGGGGGGGTGTACATCATTATCAGATGACCACACCTACATGGTGGTATGTACGCATCCCTAACTTTGGACTATGATGACAGTGCTATAACAACACATCACTGACAGCAGTTTCCCACTCCCAGGAGGATGGATGTCTTTCACCCACTGCACGACACACCACATGTGGGTGTGAGGACAAATAACACATGCATACCCACACATGGTAGATGCAGCACAATACACACCCTGATATCATGCCACAAGACTGTATAGTCATGTAACTGCCTACAAAACTAAGATAGCCAAAGGGAACACACACTGTCACGCACATCCCAGGACTGATAGGAATGTCCAGGTGCTGGTCCAGCCACCAAGATGTTGTCTCTCATGGAAGGAATAGGGTGGAATTCCCCTAGATACAATGCCCACAATTGTGAGTCAAGTGCCAAAATACCCTGCATAACAAGTACCATTTGTGTGGTAGGCTGTGATTACACACATGCATAGTGCTGAAAAGGGTGAATTTGTCCCTGAAGGCATTTCGACATACTCAAAACACAACTACAGTGACTAGCAAGGATGGCACAGACGATTCAGCAGGAGACATCGGTGAGCAGGGATGGCCATTGTTGAAGGGATCCGTCACCAACAAAGGAAATGTTGACACAGGTCAGCACAACAATTGTGCAACTGTTTGCAGGGAAGATGTCAGGTGCCACAGAGGAAGGAACACTCCTTGGGACAATGTCTCAAAACAAAATGAACACACACTACCAATGATTCTTTGCAGAGACATTGTGATGGCACACAGATACCATGACCATCACACAAAAACATTTCTTAGAACCCTAACACATTACAAGAACACCAACTCCAGAAACCTCATCACCAACATCAAGTACCTGAAATGCAATAGTGTTGAAAGTAAAAATAAAGGCTTTATTCAGCACATTTTGTTTTTTTAAATAGACTATTTACAGAGGCCAATGGCCAGTCCATACGCAAAGTCCAAGGGGGGACGTAGGGGACCACGTCTACCCCTAGCTTGCCTGCACAAATGAACCTCCAGGTTCGTCGGACGGGGGGGGGGGCATCATCTGTGGCAGTACCAGGCACTGCAGGGACAGGTGGGGGAAGGGTAGGTGTGGTGGGTGCAGGGGTGGACGTCTCCACCACAGGGGGTGGGGCAGCGCCGAAGGTGGAGGCGAGCTAGGCGCTGCACACTGCTTCCAGTACGTCCAGCCGAACCCCTGCACCTGAGGATTCCCCAGGGTCAAGGGAGGATGTGGTGGGCGAGGGATGGGGTGCAGCACTCCTGGGGGAGGGGGTTGATGTGGTGGGAGACTCAACTCCCGTGCCCGGGGACTTTCTCGCCCGCTTGTGGGGTGGTGGCTCAGCAGGGGCGAGGTCCAGCCCACCCAGAAAGATCTGCTTGGGTGAGCGTTTGGCAGGGGAGCCAAGGGGAGTGGTTTTGGAGGGACAGCGTTGTGAGGACTGCGGACTGCGACTGTGGCTGCGTGTATGTCGTCTGTCCCCAGAACCTGTGGGTGTGCCTACATCCCCCTGAGTGTGCGTGCCAGGAGGTGTGCGCTTTGCCTTACTTGGGGGTGTGCTGCCTGTGTCTGGTGGGGTGCGAGATTGTGACTGTCTGGGTGTGCATTGGACAGGTATGGGAGAGGGAAGTGTGGATGGGTCTGGGGTAGGGGGGGTACAGAGCGCTGCAGGAGAGTAACTGCTGCCGTCAGGGAAGAGTCCATGGACCGCAGAATCCTGCGTTGGTCAGACATCGTTGCTGACATGCCCTCCATGAACGACACCATCTGTGTAAGCAGTTTAGTGTGGCCATGGAGGACATTCAGTACCGATGCCTGCCCAATCTGCAACTGCCGCAGTATGTCCACAGACTCTTCACTGAGGGCAGCAGGGGTGACAGGGGCAGGGGGTGCAGTGCCTGGGCTGAAGGAGACATGGTGGGCCTCTGCACGGACAGAAGGGACGGGAGCAACTGGGAGGGCGGAGATGGTAACGGAGGAGGCGGGGACAGATGTGGGGATGCTGCCAGGTGGTGTTGCAGCCTCCGCCTCCTCGACGAGGTCAGCGTCGGACCCGTCGGCGTCGTAGCTGGTATCGCCTCCAGACAGGTCCTCGGACTGACTCCCCTCGTCCTCCGTGCCACTGGCTCCTTCTGACTCTACAGCACTGGTGGCACTGTCGCTGGGTCCCTCCTCCAGGTCCGTGCAGGTGTCTCCTTCGATTTCCGATGATGATGCTGTGGGCAAGGAGAAGAAACCGAAATGCATCAGTCACCTGTATACATCTGACACATGAGCACAAAAACAATAGGTCACAGTGCATATCAGGCAATGCATCATGAGTAACAGCTAGATTACTCCGCACATATGTAAGCCCTGTACTGCCCAGTTGGTAGACCCACTATGCCACTTGGACACAAGGAAAAAAAGAACACACCAGGCCACAACTTGAATGAGAAATACACTGAGAAGCTAGTGTCTGTGAACAGGTGAGCACAGCAATACAATGAAGTCATGCCACCTCTTGTTTACCCTGAAAGAAACAGTAGTGGTGCACCCAACGTAAACTAACACACCTCACTACTCAAGGTGTCACCACACTCAGAGCCCTGTAAGTACTTTGGAACACAAAACGAAAAAATGTTGTTACCTTGGGGCTCACAATACTTTACACAATCGACATGTATTGAATGTGGCAATTCGCCATTTCGTGAAAAGAACACTCATGTGCCTGCATGAAAGATGTCTCCCAAGGAAGTGCACACAAAACTACATTTACACTGTCATTGAAGAAGCTGGCACCTTTTTCAAAGAAGCCACTGTTAGAAATAAATGGCGTTGCAGAAAGTACATATACATGGGCCCACGGAGGTCTTGATGTCTTGACACACGTTAGTTTGTATCAACAACAATAAAGGAGTTTCACAAAATCAAGACCACTGTGGGAACATGTATACGGAGAATCTGCAACACCATTTAATTCGAACACTGGCTTCTTTGAAAAGGTGCCAGCGTGTTCCATGAAAGTGGAAATGTCGTTTGGTGTGCACTTCCTTGGGAGACATCTTTCATGCAGGCACATTATTGTTCTTAACACAAATCATCAAATTACCACATTTAAAACATTAAGAACTATCGACAAGTGTTGTGAGTGCCAAGGTACAAACATTTTAGACTAACAACTTGAATGATGTCAGTTGTCACATGGCCATCCGTTACCTGATGACACAGTTGGCTACACATATGACCCACTGCCTGTCATGTAGAGTGGCACACATGTCCAAACCAAGGACAATGCATAAGCTAATGGGCCTGCAATTGTGTTGTAAAAAAACATAGCTGTACTGTGGAGACACCCTCATGGCAAGCCAGAATGTCCACACAGATGTCAGCACACAAACTGCGTTGCATCTGAACCACACACATGTGCCAAAAATGTATGAGCAGTAATCATGTTTTTAAAAAAATGACACAGGCTGCAAAGCACGAACATTAAGCACTGGCCACCATCACAGGGGCACTGCACGGTAATTCTTTGTACAGCCAATTCTCACACACAGGTCAGACCTGGCAAGGAGAAATCAGGGGTGCCCATGTAGGCCTCTTCCGCACAACCCCCCCATACCTGAGTCAATGTGTTTGATACAGATCAAGAAGTGACACCTCTTAATCAGGGTTTCAAAAACTGTGCAGCAACAATTGCTAAATTGACACAACATCACCTTGTGGGGCTGGCAACACATATTTGTGACAAACAACCATCAACAGATTGTTGTGAATAGCCACACAGGCACTGCCCAGTGTGAGTATGCACAAGCCAAATGGTGTATCCCTGTCCAGTGGACACATGTAGCACGCATTGGAAAAATACAAACTAGGCCAGGGAACGATGCCACAGAGGCAGGCCTATGCTGAACCCACAGAGAATGTGCACAGTGTTGGATGACACACATGATTAGGAGGCCAGGGTGTCTCACGGGATTTTAGTGGGCACACTGCTCCGTGTTCCTGGAATGAGCTGACTGTACCATGAGCAACCGTCATGGCACTATGCATATCTCCCACTCATGCACATCATGTCTGAGGCCACAACATTGGTCATGCATGGTGCAAGGGTGTTCAGTTGAAACCTCACACTCCTATGTTGAGACTCATCATCAGTGCCAACAAATATGGACCCCCAACATAGGTGCCGATTACGATCCGGTAAAAACCGGGTACGAACCGTCGGTCGGAGCGTTTTCCCCGTCCGACTCGTACCCGGTCGTAAAACTGTACAAACATGGAATTACGATTCGCACGGAAACACCATTTCCGTACGAATCGTAAAAAACACCGACCGACGAAAACATACATACGAATGTGATCCGGGAATGCTGCGACGTGACGTCGGGATGCTTTCAGGCAGCGTTTCACGACCCAGGAATTACGATTCGAACCGACAGCAGTCCGGACGGCAATATTTTCACGGCACCCAAAAAGTGCCGCAAAAGCGAAGTACGGCGCGAATCGACCAGAGTAGGTGGCCCGGAACGCACCGTACCCCCCCCCCAGCCCCCGTAGGTACGCGCCGACCCCCCCCAGCCCCCGTAGGTACGCGCCGACCCCCCCCTGCCCCCGTAGGTACGCGCCGACCCCCCCCCCAGCCCCCGTAGGTACGCGCCGACCCCCCCCAGCCCCCGTAGGTACGCGCCAACCCCCCCCTAGCCCCCGTAGGTACGCGCCGACCCCCCCTGTATGTACACCCGTGTACGTGTCGAACCCCCCCGTGTACGTTCGAGTCGTACCCCCACCCGTGTATGTACGGTGCGTACCCCCCGTGTGTCGTACCCCCACCCGTGTATGTACGGTGCGTACCCCCAGCGCGTAGCGCTGGGGGTACGCACCGTACATACACGGGTGGGGGTACGACTCGAACGTACACGGGGGGTACGCACCGTACATACACGGGTGGGGGTACGACTCGAACGTACACGGGGGGTACGCACCGTACATACACGGGTGGGGGTACGACTCGAACGTACACGGGGGGGTTCGACACGTACACGGGTGTACATACAGGGGGGGTCGGCGCGTACCTACGGGGGCTGGGGGGGGTCGGCGCGTACCTACGGGGCTGGGGGGGGGGTCGGCGCGTACCTACGGGGGCTGGGGGGGGTCGGCGCGTATGCGGGCACGTCTCCATTGTTGCTATGGGTGTTCGGTGCGGACGGTGTTTTTTCCATCCGGTTGTAACCTCGGACGCACGGGATGGATCGTGATTCCCCGGTCGGACTTCACCTTTCACATTTGTACGGTAAATCGTCCGAGGACGTGTCGGACACATTTTCCGACCCGAGGACGTGTGGGGAATGATTCCCAATGCGGTTCGTATGGACTTTTTACCATGCGAATCGTGATTGCCAGTTCGTACGGCACTTGTACGATTCGTACGGTAAAAAGACCCGATACGAGTCGCACGGGGGAATTTTTTACCGGATCGTGATCGGCACCTTAGTGAACAGGTCATGGCACAGGCAAGGTACCAACACATGTCACAGACCACCCTCCCACATGATGCGGAAAGCAATGTGCACTTTGATTTTCTGGCACCCTAGATGACCATGTGCAAATGTGATTACACACAGACCAGGGGACACATGTCAAGGAGGGGAAGGGATGAAAAAGAGCACCAGGTGACATTGGGGAACTGAAAATGCACTGCACATATAAACTCTGGGAGTGTATCCAGGCTACAGAGCACTTCCAAAAGCTGGTGACACATAACACAACAAACAGCCATGTACCTACCCCCTCCTTGCTGCAGTCTCTCCTGTAACTGCCTATCGAGGTCAGGGAAGACCACCGCCAGGACACGGGTCATGAGGGAGGTCAGGCGTCGGCGCCCGCCGTGGGGGCGAGGAGTGTCGAGCCCCAGCTGGACCCGGGCAATCCGCCGGGTCCAGCACCGGATGTCCTGCCACCGTTTTCGGACTTCGGACCTGTGGTAGGCGCCGACTGCGATCCCCCGACGATCTCACGGCCCTGATGATGTCCTGCCAGATCACCATCTTCTCATAGGCAATTACCTGTCAGGATGACAAAGTGAGACAACATCACTACACCTGCTCCATGTCCCAGAGACACACATTTGAACATCTTTGATATGTTGAACAGGGCATAGGATGCTGACAGGAATTGCATCATTCTCAATGAGAAATTGGCCTGTGTGCAAGCCCCAATGCACTACATGGCATTGAAAGTCAACAGGTGGCATAAGGGGTGCGACACACTCACTGATCATGGCACACACTGTGCAGCACATGCAACAGTAGGCTGATGGACAGCACGTGCCAAGCAGTCACATGTCCCACTCCACTGACGCACCCTCAGCAGACTAGACAGACACACCCAGGCACAGAGCACTCGCCTGTCAGTGACAACAGCGGATACAACCCTCACTCTGCACATGTGCCACTTGCCTGTGGGGTGTCACAGGTGTTGTGCTAGCTCTGCAAGTCAGACACACAGCACGGCTTACTTGTCACATCAGATAGGTAGAGCTGTTGCCTCCTCCATGCAGCTGTGGTGCAACACTTCACATAGACACTCACCCACATGACAAGGAACATTCACACACATCAATGTCCATGAGGTCGTACACATCATTTGGACACTCTCACCACTCTCACCACAGCTCCACTCAACCCATACACATCTGTGGGTACAGTCACCTGTCACACCGGGGGGACCACTGAATCACCTCAGGACAATAGGAAAAAAAGCCACCAAGGATTTGCGAGGCTGAATGTGTCATGCACTATACAGTGAATGTCACAGTAAGCACAATGCAAGTGAGGAGTGCACACAGGAACTACCTCATGCTCTGCATGAGAGACATAAGCATGTCCCCCCCGGGACCCACTCTAAACAACTGTAACAACTGTGCATGTCTGTCACACCTGGACACAATGCCAGAAGTGACAGTCACACAACAGGTGCATAGGGAAAGGTAGTGGAGTCACCACTCACCTGCTCCCCTGGTCTCCCATACAGCTTGGGGTACTGTGGGAGGAGGACGTCCAGCAACGCCTCATTCTCCTCTAGGGTGAATGGCTGGGCCCTTTCCACAGTACGCGACATGGTCCAGAGGAAGCAGAGACAGCAGCAGTGTGGTCGACTGGAAAGTTGTGCAGGCAAGTGCCCTTTCATGGGTTCTGGCTGCCTTATAACTGTCTTGCTGAGGGGCATTCATTTAGAGGAGTACATAGTGATTGGTCAGACTCATTCGCATCATACGTTTACTCCAATCCCTTTAAACATACACCAATTACACGCATTCGCATCGTTCAAATTTTGAGCATCATGTCAAGTCAACAACCACTTTGCAACATTGTATTATTTGGCCAACTGAATGTTCCAGGACACCTGATGGACACATTGCAAATGAAAACTCTATATCCATGACAACCAGCATGCATTTTGGGCCTACTACTTGTCCCCTATGTGTCCCCTATGTAATTTTGAAATCCACATACATGTACGGTGCGTTTCACACGTACCCGTACAGCACCAGTAGAACAGTGATACGGACCGTACACACGCAATGAATGCGGGTGTACGGTGCGTTTCACACGTACCCCTACGGCACCAGTAGAACAGTGATACGGACTGTACACACGCAATGAATGCGGGTGTACGGTGCGTTTCACACGTACCCCTACGGCACCAGTAGAACAGTGATACGGACCTCACACACGCAATGAATGCGGGTGTATGGTGCGTTTCACACGTACCCCTACGGCACCAGTAGAACAGTGAAACAGACCGTACACCCGCAATGAATGCGGGTGTACGGTGCGTTTCACACGTACCCGTACGGCACCAGTAGAACAGTGATACGGACCGTACACACGCAATGAATGCGGGTGTGCGGTACGTTTCACACGTACCCCTACGGTACCAGTAGAATAGTGATACGGACCGTACACATGCATTGGGTGCGGGTGTACGGTGCGTTTCACACGTACCCGTACGGCACCAGTAGAACAGTGATACGGACCGTACACATGCAATGAATGCGGGTGTACGGTGCGTTTCACACGTACCCGTACGGCACCAGTAGAAGAGTGATACGGACCGTACACACACAATGAATGCGGGTGTACGGTGCGTTATACACTTACCCGTACGGCACCAGTAGAACAGTGATACGGACCGTACACACGCAATGAATGCGGGTGTACGGTGCGTTTCACACGTACCCCTCGGACACCAGTAGAATAGTGATATGATGCGTACACACGCAATGGATGGAGGGCTACGAGTCGCACAAGGATGTCCATCAAGTACTTGTTATTGCATACTTTCATGTGCAGGCCCCAGGTGTGTCAGCCAGTGATATTGCACAGGCCATCTCCTCTAGTTGCACAATTGATGTGTGATGACCTGTGTACACATGTCATGTGTGATGGGGCACTATGTGACACACATCACCTTGACACTTGCCACATGTGTGTTTGTAGTGCAACTGGGTCATGCACAACAGCAGTGGGATGGCACAGTAATCACCACCCGCACCTGTCTCCTGATGCCAGGGACAGGGACACTCTATCAACTGACATGTCACGATCAGCGTGCCCCTATGTGACTATGTCAGGTGTGTGTCATGTGTTCCCATGAGCTTGCTGTTAGTGTTCCGTCAACTGCATCTGCTGTTGGTGCATCCAACATGGGTCTGTGTGGAGATGGTCATGGCACACATCTACGCACACCATGCCACATGTGGATTCCCACGGCTGTAGGGTCTGTGTGCATTGGACATCATATTTTCCCAGGCATACATGTCTGCGTCGTCTGAATGGCTGTGTTTATTTGTTGTCACGTGTACCCCTTCATCGCAATGTGTTTCATATGTACATTTGACATTCCATGTGACCTGTGCGTGTACCTTGCAGTCAACTGTCTTGCTGAGATGACATCCTTCCAATGCTGCTATGTGGATGTGTGTCACTCCGGTGATATCTCTGGCTGTTCACTCAGACTTGCCCCCAGCTCATTTCAGGGCATGTCATGTAGACTTGACAATCAACAGGTGTATCTGGCTTTTCGTAGGAGTGCCAGCAAGCTGGCATATGTGTCCTGGATGTATTGCACACACCAGACTCCATAGTTACCTGATGTTTAGTAGCAGTTTAGCATGTGCTATGTTCATTGACATTGATGTTGGCAGACTCTCAATCTTCATTATTCCTAACAATGTCTTGCAGGGCACCGCCTGTCCCAAGACCAATGCCAGACTTGGCTGCCATGAGGGAACGTGCCTGCATCCGACGTTACAGATTCACTCGACAGTTGATTGAGGACTTGACCGACAAGCTGGCACCACACCTCCAACTGCGACACAGGTATCCTACTGCGCTGACCCCCAAGATGAAGGTGATGGCAGCTCTACATTTTTTTGCCACAGGTACGTTTTAATTGACCATAGCTGATGTTGGTGGGATGTCACAGACAATGTTCAGCCGTGTCCTGCGTGATGTTTTGGCAGCCATGTTGGAGCACCTTGATGAATTCATCAAATTTCCTACTCCTGAGGAGTTGACAGATGTCAAGGGAGATTTCTATGCCCTGGGAGGGATGCCCCATGTCATTGGGTCCATTGATGGGAAACATGTGGCTTTGGTACCACCACAGGCACAGGAGCAAGCCTATCGCAACCGTAAACATTACCACTCAATAAATGCCCTTGTGGTGTGTCTTGCTAACATGCTGATTTCCCATGTCTTTGCACGTTTTCCAGGATCAGCACACGATGCCTACATCATGAGGCGTAGCAGGGTGCCACAAATGATGCTGTGGCTGCACAACGAATGAGCATGTCTTGTTGGTGGGTATACTCTGTTTGTCCTGTGTGTTGCGGTATCTTTGGCTCTTACGGCATCTCCTGACCCACTTATTTACATGATGTTTCCATGTAGGGGACTCTGGATATCCCAACATGCCATGGCTAATGACACCTCTCCGCAACCCAAAAACAGCTGCAGATCACCGGTACAACAATGCACACGGGCAGACCAGGCGAGTGATTGAGAGGACGTTTGGCCTCCTGAAGAGCCGATTCCGGTGCCTTGACAAGACAGGCGGGTCCCTCCCATATGCACCGGAGAAGGTCTGCAAAATCTTCATTGTGTGCTGCATGCTGCACAACATGGCCGTTGAGAAGGCAGTGCCACTCATCCTTGATCCTGATGAGCAGCAACATCCACCTGTGGAGGATCCAGGGCTTGGTCACGAGGCAAGTGTTGAGGAGGAGTAGGATGATATCCGGAGTCAGCTCATACGCAACTTCTTCTCATAATGGTGAGTCACTGGGTATGAGTGTGCAAGCTTGTAGCATTGAGTGGCATGTGTTGCAATGTGTGTGTCCAGCTGACTGAATGCAAAGTGACTTTGATGTGTGTACCGATGTTTCACTCGAGTGATGATGTCATGCCACACAGTTTTGCGGAGAAACTTTCTTTGAAATTTGCATGTGTCCCACATTGTTCATGTGTCGTAACTGACCATGTTTGCGGCGAGATTTGTTTTAGGTGACTTCTTGTGTGTCTGTCATTCCCAGGTTTTTGCGCCTGTTGTCTGCTCGTGTCATCTTTGTCCTCCTGCTATTCCTCATGAGGATTGCAACGTGTGCTGAATCAGCGTTCCATGCACGGACATGTGGAAATGTCAGTTTGGGTAAGGATTGCAGCAAGGCTTTTTGGTGGTGGTACGGGTTGGGAATGTGTGGGGACTGCTTCTGTGCATGTTGTGGTACTATGCATACATGTCTTCTCACCATGGAGCATATAACATGTAGCATCACTCCCATGACATGATAGTCACCCTTCTTGACAGTCATCTGTAGTGGAGTGTGGAGTCTGATGAAGGCATCAATGTGCGTAAACCTTGCCTCTGAAACATTGTGGATGCTACGGGTGGACATAGTGTGGGACATCACAACAACAGGCTCTATGGTGAATTGCAGCCTCTCCGTGTGCAGCAGGATGTGTTTGGCTCATCCCCTTAACTTGTGTACCAGTTCATTGGGATTTACAACATCCGTGTTGTGAAGGGGGGGTCCAGCATATGTCCCACATGTTCTGTCAACTGACCTGTGAGTCTGTTCGTATGGATGCATTTCCCTTTGTGTGAGTTTGTGCAATAAAGGTGTTCAGCACAATCCAAAGTGCCTCATCTCTGTCACTGCAGATCTCTTTCCAGTTTGCATGCGTCATCTATGGCATAATTGTCAAAGATTGAGCATATGAGTGTATGTGTACTTCGGCAACATGCATGCAGTTATTCATGGCGAATCATCTCTATTGTGCATGATGTACCTTGTTGTGTATGTATTTGTGCAGGTTGCTCCCCACAACGGGACGTCAACGCCTGCTGACGGTGTGTCTCCTGTGCGCAGCTCCGCATTTTGTTGCCTGATCCTGTGGCCGTCTTTTTTGTTGATTCTTCATACATTTTCTCGGAGTGACCCATGAGTAACCTGACACTCCTTCCTTTACATGCACCTGTTGCACTGTGCCTTTCTGACCTCCTTGTCTTTGTGTGCTACTTTTTGCCTAGTTTCTCACCCCTTCCGCCTGCTGCAGCCTCACCTGCGGCACCGCCCCACCGAGTGCCCTGATTCTGCAACCCACACGCCTACAAAATGCTCCTCCCTTCCCCCTCCACCCATTCTTAATGCAGCCAGCAGCTTGTCTGTGCCACTGTTGCACCAACACCGTGCCAAAGGCAGGACCGTCTGCAACGTGCACAGTGCATGACCCTCTGGTCCTTGCATGACCCACGTCACACAACAGGCTCATGCTGCAGCCACCCTCCAAGCAATGTCCACCAGACAAGCAACCGCCTGCTATCAGGCAACCCCTAAGCGCACACACAACACCTTTGCATGCTGAGTGTGCAACTTCAACTGCCTATACAGCGCTGCCCCGCCTACCAGAACCTGTCAGAACAACCAGGTCATGTGCCTCCTTCTCCACACCCGCTCCGGCCACCAGCACGCCATTGGACTCTGTTACCTCCTCAACACAACAGCCCCACACATCACCTTCATGACAGTAACCTGGATAAAAGCATCCTCAGCACACAACTTCTTCATTGCCATCTCTGACGGATACAAGATCACCCGCTGTGACGGCACCAACAATCCCGGCGGATGACTTGCAATTTATTCACAAGTACACCCTCAGAGTCACAAATCCGGTTTCGCACCAACCCCCTGGCAACCCTCAGAGTAACTCTCATCTACAGATCTCCAGGCCTACATCCACAAATCCACAAAGCCATCAACATGTACATCTGCACGCACACCCTCACCTCCACAGGCTACTTGTGGCTGGGGGTCAGTAACTTCTTGCTGGAGGAGAACCACACCACCATTCATCATTGGTCCATCAACATTTGCATCCACGTCTCCGACAAGCAACACACTGCCCCACACCCCGCTACCGATCCCCCAAAGATGCTTGATGTAAGTCACCACAGACAAGCTGTGTGGGACACTCGAAGCAACACCCCCGCCACACCCTGCAACCTCACACACAGGATCAGCAACTGATCCAACAATCTTGCCACATTGACGGACTTTCCTGTGAAGCACAACAATAGGTAAGCCACCTGGGACAAGGCAGACCTACTGGACTCATACAGATCTAGCCGGACTCTTGTGCAAACCTTGCAACACAAAGAACCATCTGTTACCTTACAGCCGTGGAAAACTCCACACACAGCCATCACCATATCATCAGCAAGGACTAGTGGAGATCCTTCAGATAGGGCTGAGGCACCAAAACACACGACATAAAGGAGCTCATCAGCATTGTGAGTGGACTGACAGCAGCTCTCCATCCAAAAGACACCCCACCCTTGCAAGGCAGATCAAATCCCTTGCAACTTTCTACCACTGCAAGCTCATGGACATACACGACAGCCTTGGCACACAGAGGCAGACAGCACTATTATCCGCGGGACAAACCCCCCTCAGGTTCTGGACTCCCGTCAGCAGCAAATACACCACCTGGCTCATGTGCACCATCCACTCTGGCTCTCCATCAGGCCCCTTCCCACACAACATCTCAACCACATCATTCCCCATCCTTGAAGCCCATGTACAGCACGTCATGAATGTCTCCTATGAGTTTGCCACATTCCATGGGAGCTGGAGGCATGCAGAGACCCAGGCCCTTCTTAAACAACGTACGGCAATACCGCAGGAACTCCTGGAACATCACCATGCTTCCCTACCCAGAAAATGTCATCAGGAAGACACTCAACGAGCAACTGACAAACTTCCTCCATGCAAACAGCTCCAGGCAACCGGCACCAGACCATCTTTCACAGTAATCACACCACCGCAACCGTCATAATTGCCACCACCAACGACAACTTTGCCCTGCTCAACAATGGTGAGACCAGCCCCCTTGACCTCTCAATGGCATTCTACACCATGTTCTACCACACTGTCAGCTCACACATCTCAAACACTGGTATCCAGAGGAGGGCCCAGGATTAAATCAACAAGTAGCTCACCAGCGAGTCCCAGGGAGTCGGCCTCCACCCTTCCGCATGTGGTACACTGGGGTCATCTGGCCCATGCCCCAGGGCTCATCTCTCAGCGTGATGATCTTCAATGTCTCCATGACCCCCCTCTCCACCATCACATGCGCACACGTCCTCATCATCATCTCGTATGCCATTGACAACCAGCTGCTCCTCACCCTCACCAAAGACCCAGCCATTGCCAGATCCAACCTTCAAGAAGGCATGAGATCCGTTGACGAATGGCTGAACATCAGCCACCTGAGGCTGGACTTGGACAGGACTGAGGTCATCATCTGAGGATTGTCCCCTTACGGCTGGGTCAACTCCTTGTGTCCCACCGGCCTGGGCACCGCACCAGCACCCAGTGGCCACGCACGCAAGCTGGTGTTCATCATGGACTCATCACTCACAATTACCATGCAACTCAACACCATCTGTACCTCATGCTGCAACACCCTCCACATGCTGCAAATGATCCACAGATAGATCCACTCCAAGGCAAGAGAGACCGTCCCCCAGGTCCACGACACCAGCCGGGTCAACTACAGCAACGCCCTCTACGGAGGGACAACAGCAAAACTGCAGGAGAACTTGTCCACATCCAGGGTGCATCCGCACACCTCATCTTCAACATCCCCCGCCCCAGCCACATTACCGTCCACCTGAGATAGCTACAATGGCTCACTGTCTGCTGCAGGATCACCTTCAGACTCCTCACAAACACTCAGGAGGCAGTCCACAACCCCAGACCCAAAACCGACCTTGGACGTCTGTCATCCAACACCCCGTTGGCCCAACTCCGTGCAGACAACCTTGCCCTGGCCACCATTCATCACATCCACAGAACAACTGCATGCAGGAGATAGTTCTCCCACCTCACCAAACATACCTGGGACTCCCTCCCCGGGCACCTCCACATGACCCATGACCTCTACGCCTTCATGATAATCTTCCAAATTGGTCTGTCCGAGCAGTATTGCAAGCTCCCCCTCAGGAGCTTGAGGCCATCACGGGTGAGTATTGGGCTCCATGTCTGTATTTGATGATACATTGTGACCCATGTGTGTCCTCGACCGGACTCAGATCCCAGTGTATGGATGGCTGGAGTTAGTTCCACACTCAGGCATACTTTGACATATCCCCACACTTATGTTGTGGACTCATGCGAAATGACTGCAACATCAAACTTAAATTGTTTTTCTTTATTATAGGTCTGGGGCATGATTTGTGCAAGAAAAAGGTGCAATACAGGGACGATAGAATCCAAAGTTCCCAGGGGGAGATGGGATCCTTGGCATTTGAAAGCAGCAGAGTCCAGACCACAGTGTTTGGCATCATTGGTCAGACTGTGACCAGCAAGTCCATGTGGCAGAGAATGTCAGTCAATGAGGTGATGCTGTTGCACATGAAGGCCAGGTGCCAGGCCAGGTGACCTAGGAGATGTGGATGGGCCGCTGCCTCTCACGGTCTTTTCCATGGACGACCCACCTTCCTCGGGGGACCCTCAGATGCAGGCCTTGACGATGCTTGGGACGTGCCGTCGGACAAATCCTCCTCCTCCTCCCTCCCTGTGGCTGGTGGTGGTCTTCGCCTGGTGTCACAGGGAGGGTTGCCCATGTTGTCTGCGATCCGACAGAGTGAATGGCTTATGTCCCTTTGCACCGCCAGGAGCTCAGCCAGTCTTGTCTCCATCCGTCCTTGGTGTTCTTGTTGACTGGCATGTTGCTCGGCCTGCTGGTTCTTCATCTCTGTGATGGTCCCCTTTATCTCTGTGAGTGTCCCAACTACCTGGCTGATCTCCCTGGTGTCACGCCGGTATGCCTCCATGATGTTGTGTATGTGTGACATACCGGTCCCTTCAGCTGGCTGGTCAGGTTCTCGCCTCTGCCTGCCACCACTCCCACCACCCCTGCCCACACGAGCCTGGCCTGCCGTTGTGGGCACATCGGGTCTACGGGACCCCTGAGGGATGGCAGTGGTGGTGTTGTCTGCCTCCTTTTGGTTGCCCGGCGAACCTTGTCCCTCCTGGTCAGACTGGCTCAGTTGTTCACTGCGGGCAGGGCTCCTCGATGTCTCCTGGGATGTGGCAGGAATGGGGGTGGTGGTTGGCACAGATGTTCCTGAACCAGGTGCTACAGGGGCTTGGACACCAGAGGGTCCAGGTCGGTCGGGGTCATCTGCGGAGTGTTGAGAGGCATCGCTGCCGGTGGGATCAGGTCCCTCCCAAGCCTGGGACTGTGATTCTTCACCCCCATTGTTGGGGGGAGATGCCTCACGTTGCCCTGTGTATGAGAGACAGACAATGTTAATGCTGTTTCATGCAACATCCATGTT
Source organism: Triturus cristatus (assembly GCF_964204655.1). Taxonomy (NCBI): domain Eukaryota; kingdom Metazoa; phylum Chordata; class Amphibia; order Caudata; family Salamandridae; genus Triturus; species Triturus cristatus. Next base: position 1,295,897,524 of record NC_140589.1, read on the forward strand.
TCATACACATTCTAGTTGGCACTGTTCCTCCAGGTAGTTGTATGTGCCTAGCATTCTCCTCAATGTTCACTTGTGGATGGGTATGTTGCGGGGGACAGATTGATATGTGTTCCTGAGTCTTTGACTTGTTGATTTTTGGCTTGGATGCTTCTTCGGCTATGTATTGGTCTTGTTGTGTTACATGTCCATTGTGACAGTGGGTAAATCCATTGCCTGTCCCCGGGGTGTCTGCTTGTGTAAGGGGTGTGTGTGACAGGACCTGCTGGTGGGTGTAGTGTGATTTGGCACTGGGGCTCCCAGGTGATGTAGCTGTCCCCCCATGGAGCATGCTGCCATGACAGTGAGTGTGAGTTCCTGTCCTAGATATCTGACCTTGTTGTCTTGGGGTTTTTGTTTGCACTGGGCACAGGAGGGCCTTGTGCTGCCTACACCAGGGCCGAGTGTCAGCTATCTTGTCAGTACTTTCCCAGTCCCTGTGCATTGAGCATGGTGCATGGGTATGTACCTGGGCCATATGGGATGAGGGCAATAGTGTCTGATTTGGAGTTCAACAATGCGTTTTGTGGGGGGAGGAGCCAAGATGGCGACCGGGACGGCAGCGTAGACCCCCGGCTCCGTGAGCCTCCGCATCCCGCACGGATATCCTGCCTGAGATCCTCAACTTGTGCTACGTGGTCGTGTTTCTGAAGGAGAGGGGCTCCCGACTGTGTGACTCCGAGGTTTCTAGCCGTGCTATCGCCGGAGAAAACTGCACCTGAACTTTGCGGCCTGTGCGGCCCTGGAGCCGGGACATCGAGTGGACGCCGTGGCCGGGTGGCAGTGCGACAACAGCGGCCGGTGGTGACTGGGTGGAGTCGGCCCACCGGAGCGGTGCCAAACTCGGCCTACATCTCGGCGTGGTCACTTCTACTGCCCAGTGTAGCTGACCGAGTGCATGACCGGGGGTGCAAATCTTAGATCCTCCGGTGACTGCCCCTGCCTTGCTGGTGAGCTGCCCGGCCGCCGTCCGTATCCTGCCCCGATCATTGCGGGCCGCCCCCGGATTTCTACGGGAGCTGGTCCGTGGTGGGGACGACTGTTGCCCGTGACCACGGATAGTTTTTTGCCTGCCCCCAGAACCCGGTCACCCGCGACGTGGACATCGCGACGCTTGTCCTGGGGTCCCGGCCCCGGTGAGGGTCGGGCATACTTGGCGGCCATCTTGGGTCGATGAAGCCTACCATCCTGTCCGCTGGGCCGCAGCGGGCCCGTGAGCGTACGATTTTTGGGAGTGTGGCGGCGAGATCACAGAGAGCTGAGCTGGGGTACGGCGACCTCCTTGAGGCTCTTGGTACTCTTCACTCCTCCTTGGTTCATGGTTTCGTGATCTTGGGGAGTAAGCTCGATGGTGTGGCGTCGGAGTTGGGGCAGTGGCGGCCCGCCTGTCCGCACGAACACAGAGTCTACCCACACTGCGCGCAGGAGGACGCTGTGGCGGCCCCCCCTGAGGTTAGTACACGACTGGACGCCCCGGCCAGTATGCTACAGTGTGTTCGACCTTCTGAGGGCCTGATCTGTCCCGGAGGCGTTGGACCTGAGTGGGATGTGGTGGCCTCATCCCGTGCATGCCCTCCTGCGACCCAGAGACAACTCCAGCAACTAATGTCTCTTTTGGCTGCTTCTGCCTTCCTGAACCTTGCGTGCAGTGCAGATCCTAGGGCAGCACTTGGAAGCCTGTTTCCTCACGCGGCGGACTGTGTTGATGCTCAGAGACTTCCACCCCACCTGTGTGCGTCGCTTCTCTGTCGTTGTTGGACATTCCTCTGCCTAGGAACATTGGGTATGGTGCTGGGTCGAGGGGTTGGCATGGGCAGCATTCCACTGAATGGTCAGGGATGAGGCTGGCCCCTCGGGGTGGTCGCCTAGTGGACGGGCGGGCTTGGGGTGGTGTGCTCTCCTGACATGGCTACTGGCACAATAGACGCATAATGCTCCCCATCGTGGTTTGAGAAGATTGTTTTTGTGCTGTTCCTTGTTCACTTTAGGGGAACCTTACCGTGCGGGAGGGAGAAGCCGGGGGTCTGTTATGAAGGCCCTCCTCCAGTTTATAAATACTTTCTCTACCCCCCCGTCTGGTGGGGGTCCTTTCCTACTTCTTTTTCCCTATTCCCCTACATTTCGGGTCTGGTTCCAGGGCGACAGGCACACTGCTGGGGGGGGGGGGCCGTACTCATCTGCAGAGGTGCAGGGTGGGGGGTTGGGGGAGGGGACTCTGTATTCCTTCATCTTTTTTCCATGGCCTCCTTTTTCTTCTCTGATTCTTTTTGTCTTTCTTTTTCTGGGATCAGCGTGATACACCTCCTTTTGCTATGCCTCGTTGCCGTTCCATGTGTTCACAACTTCCGGGGTGTTCTTGGGGAGTTCTGGCGGGGGACTGTGGGCGCAGCTGTAGACTATGTTTTTCTCTATCCTGATGTTCTTGTGTTTGCGCCATTGACCGAATAGATTGCTGTAAATCGCTAACGTTCATTACTCTGCATATCCGTGATCGTTGTTTTAAAATTGCTTGTCACCTGATCCTTCTGCCTTGTTTCATCATAAAATGAAAACCTTTTTCTCCTGGTGCCCTACTTACGCTGTTCACAGTATTAGCAGTACGATTTTGCTCCCTGAAGTGCTGCCTGTGTTTATACTTGTCGTTATTGCTCTGATTGCTTAGCGGCCGGCCCGGGGGGTTGTAGGCCCATACTTGTTCTTATTGAACTGTCAATAAAGGTTTTAAAAAAAAAAAAAAAAAAAAAACAATGCGTTTTGTGACACCCACCCTCCCAGCATACCAGACATCCATTTTTGAGTTATTGCTTCGTATAGCATGGGACATAGCATGGCCTTGCTTTCTCAATGGGGCATACACATGTTAGTGGCATTAGCGTTGTTTTTGACTATGGTTCTGGCCAGTGAGTGTTTGGAGGTAGTTGCGTGCATTTTGTGTAGTTGGGGTGTGGATGCCATTACCCCCATGTTACATAAGTTGTTTGTGTACTCACCAGGCTCTGGAACTCCTTGAAGTCCATGTACTCCCACCGGCGGAAGCAGGGCCATCACCTTCTCCTCCCAGGGATGGAAATGTACTGGTCTGCGGGGCACACCACCTCCAGTGATGTTGCTCTGGGCGTAGTCATCATTCATTTTTCGCTTGACTGCCCTCCGCAGATCGTACCACCTGGCTTGGCATTCAGTCCTGGTCCTTCTGATGGGTGCAACAGCATTCACCCTATCCTCTGCCACAGGCGTGATTTTTCGGCTATGCTGGTGTGTCTGACCAATGTTCCAAACAGCTGTGGCTCGACTCTGATGATTTCATTGACAAGTATCTCCAGCTCCGCCCTTGTGAACTTTGGATTCTTGTCTGTGGGCATGGTGTGGGGTGAGGTTGAGGGTGTGGATGGTTGTGGGTGTGTGGGTCTGAATGTGAAGTTGTGTGTCTGAATGTGAAGAGGGGGTATGTGTGAAGGAGGTTGTATGAAGGTGTTTATGTTTAGGTGGATGGGTGCAGTTGTTGGTGTGTGCTCTCTAGCTGCAGTGAGTCTGTTGCAAAGGCTCATGGTTTGTGTGTGTGTGCCCTTTTTATTGGTCCATTTGTGGGTGGGCCTCAGTTTGAATTTTTGGTGGGTGTGTTATAAGGGGTGGTTGTGAGTTTGGCCCGCTGTTTGCCTGTTTGGATGTCGCCAGGTCAGTCATTTCCATGTTTTGTGCACTGTAGACGTGTTTTGTGTTGTTGAGCGAGTCGAATAGACCCTCCTTGTGCTGTTTTACATTGCCTATGTACGGTGTGTACAAACGCGATGTTGTTGTGAGGTGCGTACATACGCGATGTTGGGCTACGCACCGTACATACGTGATGATGTTGTTGTAAGGTGTGTACATACGCGATGTTGGCATACGCACCGTACATACGCGATGTTGGGGTACGCACCGTACATACGCAATGTTCTTGTAAGGTGCGTACATACGCGATGTTGGCGAACGCACCGTACATGCGCGATGTTGTTGTAAGGTGCGTACATACGCGATGTTGGCGTAGCACCGTACATGCACAATGTTGTTGTAAAGTGCGTACATACGTGATGTTGTTGTAAGGTGCGTACATACGCGATGTTGGGGTACGCACCGTACATACGCGATGTTGTTGTAAGGTGCGTACATATGCATGGGGGGGCCTGTATGACTCGTACCCCTGTACGACTCGCACCCCGGGAACTACTTTTCCCGAGATACAAGTCGTACACAGTTTGCTTTGTAGCGGGTAAAGTAATTCCCCGTGTACGGGACGTTTTCCATACGAATCCTAAATCGGAAAGCCGGTCCGGATTGTACTTGTACCGTCGGACTGCATTTTTAGGATTCGTACGGAAAAGTGTCCGGGTCCGTCTTGTACAACTGTTCCCGATCCAATTCGTACGGATCGGGCCGATCTGTATGTATTTTTCCTGTATGAATCGTACTTCACGGGTGGGACGGGACTTGTACGATTCGTACGGGAAAAATTACGGATACGAGTTGTACGGAAAAAAAAATACAGGATCGGAATCGACCCCCAAATGTTAAATTATACATCCTAAAATACATCAATATTTGAAGAAATGACACTTTCAATTATATTTTGTTAATACAAATAAAAAATTTAGAATTTTACAAATCTCAATAAAATCAAATCATTTACAAAGTAATCACCCCAAAAAGGCACCCCTGAAACAAAGAGACAAAAAAACAACAAACACCATAATTATGAGACGTACGTGAAGGCACAGAAGACATAGCCAAAGTTTCAATAACAAATATCAAGTTTGCAAAATGTGCCGCAACATTTCGCAAACTTGCATTGCAAAGAGTGAATGTAGTACCAACTGTGATAAGGCATGTGTAGGCAGAGCACACTCTCTAGAGACTGAAAACAAGGCAGATTGCTTAGGATGTGAGAATAGTGGTTAGAAGACAGAGTAACAGCCCTGTACCTTGTACTTTAGGCTTCTATTTGTGCACTGTCTTTGAATTATTAAAGTCATAATAATGACTCATCTTGAACCCTCCACCCCGCAGGACCACAACTCCCAGCAGCCTACGCTACTAGGAGTAGAATTGCTGATGTTTTCCAGCTGTTTTCCTACCACCAGGCCTTTTTACAGGGGTCTTTATCCCACATCCCGGAACTCATCTTGAACCCTCCACCTTGCAGGACCATTACTCCTAGCAGCCTCCGCTACTGGAAGTAGGATTGCTGATGTTTTCCCCTTGCTTTCTTGCCACCAGCTCCTATTACAGGGTGCCTCCTCCTGCATGGCAGATGTGCGCGGGTGGAGTCCGGGCAAAACCTACGCCAAGGGTTGTCCCATCCGCCTCCGTCCAAGCATGGAGGAAGTTGGGCTTGGGCACCACTCTTTCGCCTCACCCCCCTCTTCAGGTACTGTGCCTGCCCCTATCCCTGCCTGCAGTCTCTATCCCTGTGCTGCCTGCTGTCCCTGCCCCTGCACTGCCTGCTATCTCTATCACTGCACTGCCTGCTGTCCCTGCACTACCTGCTACCCCTGCCCCTGCACTGCCAGCTGCCTCTGCCCTGCCTGCTGTCTCTGTGCTGTCTGCTGTCCCTCTCCCTGCGCTCCCTGCTGTTCCAGTCCATGTGCTGCTGTTGGAATTTGAATTTTGAATTTAAAAGCATTTATTGAGCGCACGTATACCATGCGGTTTCATGGCGCTTTAAGTGATGCAGTAGCGGTCGGCAGTAGGGCTAGGCAGTGTAAGCTTGCTCAAATAACAGGGTTTTAAGATCTTTCCGAAACTGTGTATATGAAGGAGAAGTTCGGAGAGCAGGAGGGAGAGAATTCCAGAAAAGCGGGGCGAGAACAGCAAATTTCGCTCCGCCAGATTTCTTTTTCTTGAAGCGAGGAGTGGTCAGAAGAGCCATGTGGGCAGAGCGGAGTTCGCGACCTGGGAGGTACGGTTTTATGGCGGCGCAAATAAACTCGGGGGCTGTACCCGATCTAGCCTGAAAAGTGAGGCAACCGAGTTTAAAAAGGGCACGCTCCCTCACCGGGAGCCAATGCAAAGCTTTAAGCAGGGGAGTGGCACGATGGTATTTTGGTAAGCCATAAATCAAACGAGCCGCTTGATTCTGAATGAGCTGCAAGCGATGGAACGCATATGCTGGAGCTCCATTGTAAATGATGTTACCATAATCAACTCGCGACAGTACCATGGCCAGCACAATAATTTTTAAAGCAGAAAGGGAGAAAAAGCGGGATACTTTCCTAATTGGTCCTAGAGAAAAGAAACAAGCAGAAACCACTGAACCCACATGTGAGTGGATAGAGAGTTGTGTGTTAAGAAAAATCCCAAGAGTTTTGACCTTAGAGACAGGAAGAGGGGGAACACCAAGTGACAAGGGCCAGTGGGAGGAGGTCCATGGACTGCAACCACCTCCGGTCAGGACTAGCTCAGTCTTGTCCGGATTGAGTTTGAGGTGGTTGCAGTTCATCCAGTCCTGAATGAATGTCATTACAGTCTGAACATTGGAGGCAGATGAAGGGGAATTAGAAAGATTAAAGATTAGCTGGAGATCATCGGCGTAGTTAAACACCGTGACCTCCATCTGCTGTAACGAAAAAATGAGGGGGTGGATGTATAAATTAAATAGAAGTGGGGAAAGTGATGAGCCTTGAGGGACTCCGCATTCCACCTTACGAAAGTCCGCGGTGAAATTGGCCAGATGGACGGCTTGGGCCCTCCCTGTGAGGAAGGACTCAATCCACGAGAAGGCAAGACCTTCTATGCCCGCCGCCCTGACACGGTTGAGAAGAATGGAATGATCCACCGTGTCAAAGGCGGCGGACAGATCTAATAAAATCAAGACTTGCGGAAGGTTGGTGTCAATGCCTTCACGTAGCACGTCCATTACCGAGATCACCACTTTCTCGGTGGAGTGCAATGGGCGAAAGCCGGCTTGACGGGGGGAAAGACAATGATTGATTTCGACGTGAGTGCTTAGGGTGGTTGTGACGTGAGTTTCCAGAATTTTTGCTAGGTAAGGCAGTAGGGATATGGGACGGTAGTTGGAGGGGGAGGAAGGATCAGCGTCAGATTTTTTAATAATAGGTATTACAACCGCTGATTTGTGTATGCCAGGAACATTTCCTTTCTTTAACGAGTTATTGAGGAGGGTCAGAGGGGGAGTGGGGGAGGTTAAATAGATTTCCCTAAGGATATGGGCGGGGGCAAAATCTAAGGGAGAACCGGATTTGACTCGGTGAAGTAATGAAAAGAAGGTGTCCTCAGTTAATGGTGGAATGAGATTCAGTTTGGGGACAGTGGGCGGAGGGGAAGGATTGACGAATGCGAGGGAGGGTGGGGGAATGTTAAGTTTAATTTTGACTATTTTATCAATAAAAAACTCATTGAGCGAGTCACAGAGGGACTGAGAGGGGGGAATGGTAGCCGTGGTTTTACTGGATAATGCTAGTTCATGGACCGCGGTAAAGATTTCCTTTGAGCGAGACTCAGCTGCCATAATCCTGCTAGTATAGAATTCAGTTTTAGCCGCCAGAATGCCCGTTTTATAAGTTTTTAAAACAGACAAATATATTGTCTTTAGCTCTGGGCTATAGTTTTTCCTCCAGGCTCGCTCGGCTCTTCTAGCTGCTAGTTTCTGTTCTTTTAGCTCTAAAGTGAACCATCGATTGGCTGCATGGGCCCGCTTAACAGTGAGTCGCCTCATGGGGGCGAATTCGTCGCCCGCCAAAGTCAGCCAATTGTCAATGGCGGCCAGTTGCGAGGTAGCAGTGAGGTCTATAAGGTCGGGAGCAGTTTTGGCCAAGGTTGAACAAAAGGAGGGCATGTCCGTTTTTCCCCATTTCCTGACCCAAATGTTTTTAGGAAGTGGAGGTTTGACCAACGCGGTCAGTGCGAGGGAAAAGGAAATGATAGAATGGTCGGACCAAGAACACGGGGAAATTTTGGGGGATGTGGATGGAATGTTTAATGCCCAGATTTGACCCAACATGTGACCGTGGGTATGTGTGGAGCCATGAGTGAGCAGTGAGAAGTTTAAAGAAATCATAAAGTCTGTAAATTCTTTGGATTGAGGGCTCTCAGCAGGTTCATTGGGCCAAAAGTTTAGGTCCCCTAGCACTAGTACCGATGAATTGTTAACCACCAGGGTGGCTAAGAGAGCCTGGATGCTAGGAAGAAAGGATGGGGTTGGCTGGGGATCTGCTCGAATGGCAGAGTATGATGGAGGCAACGCGGCTAATACATTGGGTAGGGAGTCAGCCTTAAACCAGGTCTCAGTTAAGAATATGAGGTCTGGGTTATGGGTGCCAATATAGTCAAATAGCTCGTATTGATGACTAACCGTGGACCTGGTGTTTAGGAGTATTGCTGAAGTATTGCAAGTTGGTGCTGGGGGGGCTGATGGGGGCAAGATGGTACAAGATGGTGTATTGGATAAAGGAACTAAGGGTGGACTGATAATGGGAGGACAGTAAGGTGGAGAAGAGTATAAATCAAGCTGTCTCAGGTGGGTACTGATCAAAGGGTCAACCGCTCCAGGGACCCAGTATGAGAGTAATAGTGCTGGCGAGTACGTAAGTAGACAGGTAGCCTTTCGTGCCCCTAGCCCCGGGCGGCCGCGGACGGGCGCAGACGGGCTTAACTCTGGCGCAACTCCGGCGCGCCTACGTCGCGCCCGCTGCGCTCGTCCGCTGCGCTGACACATGCTGCACGATCCAAGCGTTAACCAGCAAGCCCACTGCCACCGGGCTACTGGCAAACACGATAGGAGAACAAGTCCAGGCTCTTAAGTAGGGGCGGGGCGGTGGAGGAGGGGCAGGGCTGGGAAGGAAGGCAGCCCGATCAAAGATGGCGCCCGTTGCTGCTAGGAGCCCGCAAATACACCAACCCGCCCTGGCAGCCCACCTCTGAAACCGCAATAAGGTAAGAGACCTGCACAAACTTTAAAAACAAGTTAATAGCAGTAAAATACGGTACAAGTAAACATCGCCTGCGCTAGTAATCAGCGGGGGCGGAGAGCAGGGTGATCGCGACCAGTTATCCAAGCGTTAACCAGCAAGCCCACAGCCACCGGGCTACTGGCAAACACGATAGGAGAACAAGTCCAGGCTCTTAAGTATGGGCGGGGCGGTGGAGGAGGGGCAGGGCTGGGAAGGAAGGCAGCCCGATCAAAGATGGCGCCCGTTGCTGCTAGGAGCCCGCAAATACACCAACCCGCCCTGGCAGCCCACCTCTGAAACCGCAATAAGGTAAGAGACCTGCACAAACTTTAAAAACAAGTTAATAGCAGTAAAATACGGTACAAGTAAACATCGCCTGCGCTAGTAATCAGCGGGGGCGGAGAGCAGGGTGATCGCGACCAGTTATCCAAGCGTTAACCAGCAAGCCCACTGCCACCGGGCTACTGGCAAACACGATAGGAGAACAAGTCCAGGCTCTTAAGTAGGGGCGGGGCGGTGGAGGAGGGGCAGGGCTGGGAAGGAAGGCAGCCCGATCAAAGATGGCGCCCGTTGCTGCTAGGAGCCCGCAAATACACCAACCCGCCCTGGCAGCCCACCTCTGAAACCGCAATAAGGTAAGAGACCTGCACAAACTTTAAAAACAAGTTAATAGCAGTAAAATACGGTACAAGTAAACATCGCCTGCGCTAGTAATCAGCGGGGGCGGAGAGCAGGGTGATCACGACCAGTTATCCAAGCGTTAACCAGCAAGCCCACTGCCACCGGGCTACTGGCAAACACGATAGGAGAACAAGTCCAGGCTCTTAAGTAGGGGCGGGGCGGTGGAGGAGGGGCAGGGCTGGGAAGGAAGGCAGCCCGATCAAAGATGGCGCCCGTTGCTGCTAGGAGCCCGCAAATACACCAACCCGCCCTGGCAGCCCACCTCTGAAACCGCAATAAGGTAAGAGACCTGCACAAACTTTAAAAACAAGTTAATAGCAGTAAAATACGGTACAAGTAAACATCGCCTGCGCTAGTAATCAGCGGGGGCGGAGAGCAGGGTGATCGCGACCAGTTATCCAAGCGTTAACCAGCAAGCCCACTGCCACCGGGCTACTGGCAAACACGATAGGAGAACAAGTCCAGGCTCTTAAGTAGGGGCGGGGCGGTGGAGGAGGGGCAGGGCTGGGAAGGAAGGCAGCCCGATCAAAGATGGCGCCCGTTGCTGCTAGGAGCCCGCAAATACACCAACCCGCCCTGGCAGCCCACCTCTGAAACCGCAATAAGGTAAGAGACCTGCACAAACTTTAAAAACAAGTTAATAGCAGTAAAATACGGTACAAGTAAACATCGCCTGCGCTAGTAATCAGCGGGGGCGGAGAGCAGGGTGATTGCGACCAGTTATCCAAGCGTTAACCAGCAAGCCCACTGCCACCGGGCTACTGGCAAACACGATAGGAGAACAAGTCCAGGCTCTTAAGTAGGGGCGGGGCGGTGGAGGAGGAGCAGGGCTGGGAAGGAAGGCAGCCCGATCAAAGATGGCGCCCGTTGCTGCTAGGAGCCCGCAAATACACCAACCCACCCTGGCAGCCCACCTCTGAAACCGCAATAAGGTAAGAGAACTGCACAAACTTTAAAAACAAGTTAATAGCAGTAAAATACGGTACAAGTAAACATCGCCTGCGCTAGTAATCAGCGGGGGCGGAGAGCAGGGTGATCGCGACCAGTTATCCAAGCGTTAACCAGCAAGCCCACTGCCACCGGGCTACTGGCAAACAGTAGAAATGTTTTAGCTGAATTATTTATGCATTGCATGTCTTAAGTTAGCATTTGCAGCACCATTTTGTATTCAGCCGCCATTTGAGCCATGATCGAAACTAACTTCTGCCTCACTCTGTTCGCCTCAGCAGAAAGCAGCTACGATATTTACTGAGTATTTCTCCAAGATTGAGCTTTGCTGTACTAATGAATAGACTGTTTTGTCATCACATACCTTTCTCACAAGATAAGCCTGCTCCCCCCTTAGAGCGGCGGGTACAGGTAGAGTAACCTTAACGCTGAGATAACATGTACCCGGTCCCCGGAATGCAGCTCATCCCTCAGTATCTTCCAGTCTGGGCGTGTCTTTAGTGGTTCTGAAGATATACATTATGTGTTACCATGTTGACAGAGGTCAGTCCCTCTGCAGCAATCTAAGGAGGATGGTCAGACCGGACTCCACTCGATTGTACTCCTAATAAATACTTTTTGTATTCTCTACTGTCTAACCGACTCTTTATTTGTTAGGAAGGCTGAGAGGTGGTCGCGAGTGACTCGGTGGCCCTAATCAGGTCACTTCCTTCACTGCCTTCTGTCCCTGTACCACTTGCTGTCCCTATCCCTGCGCTGCCTGCCGTCCCTTCCACTGTACTGCCTGCTGTCTCACTACTTAGCTGCCTTCTGTCCCTGTGCTGCCTGCTGTCCCTGTGCTGCCTGATGTCCCTGTACCGCCTGTTGTCCCTATCCCTGTGCTGCCTGCTGTCCCTACGCTGCCTGCTGTCCCTTCCTCTTGCACTGCCTGCTGTCCCTATCCATGCACTGCCTACTGTCCCTGCACTGCCTACTATCCCTGCCCCTGTGCTGCCTGCTGTTCCTATGCTGACTGCTGTCCCTGTGCTGCCTGCTGTGCCTGTGCTGCCTGTTGTCCCTATCCCTGCACTGCCTGCTGTCCCTGCCCCTGTGCTGCCTTCTGTCCCTCCACTGCTTGTCCTGGTCCCTGCGCTACCCACTCCAGATCCCTGCCCAGCGCCCTTGTCCACTAGTACTACCTACCAGGACCACAAGCGGAGGCCGATGCACGCCCACACAATGGATGAGCACAGTGGGTGCTCCACCAATGCACCACCAGTTGGACAACACCCAGCACCAGGACCCCTGGCCCTACCGCCAAGTAACTCCTGAACCCCAGACGCTGAAACAGCTGTTTCTCCTCCTCCCAATGATCCACCAAAGGACTCTTCACCTGCCGACACAGCCACTTCACCTGCAACTCAATCTATGAAAGATCCCGCCCCACTCCTGCCCACAAGACCAAGAACACCTTGTAACAACTCCAGTGTATCCTGATCAACACCCGCTCACTCTGCAAACACAGCGCGGAAATGTGGAATACCATCACCACCCTCTGCACGGACGTTACCTTCATCAATGTAATGTGGTTCAACGCCTCCAAGAACCCCAACATCACCTCTGCCACTCCCATAGATGATACACTGAGAATACACCAACATACCAGGTGGAGGAATTGCCATCATCCTCAAGGAAACTATTAGATGTACCATCACCAATGATGACCCTACACTGCTCATGGAACACCTCAACTTCCTACTACAAACTGACGTGAAGACCACAATAAGAGGCACCCTCGCCTACAGACCCCCAGGACCCCATGCAACATTCTGCAACACCATACCTAACCTCATTGCCCCCCTAGCAATTGACTCTCACCACTACGTCCTACTCGGCGACCTCAACTTCTACATCGATAACCCCAATGACGCCAACTCCATCACCCTCCTGGAGAATCCGAACAACATCGGCCTAACCCAACTGGTCTCTGAATCCAGATCACCTCTCACTGCAGCTGGAGCAAGGTCACCGAGACTCAGTGGTCTCAGGCCCTCATCACCTCCCAAACAAAGACCTCGACCAGGCCATTCAGAGCTTCACCACCTGGATCACTGAAAGTGTCGACAGAATCACCCCCCTGAAACCTATAAAATCCAACAAGACCTACAAACATGCCAGCTAGTACACCCCAAAACCTAGCACCAACCAGCACAACTGCCACCGACTGGAAAAACAATGGCACCCCACCAACAACCCCGCCGACAGAGCAGCTTACAAAACAGCCCTCAGCAACTATCACCAGCATATCAAAGAAGCCAAGACAGCATTTATCACCACCTGCATTGACACCGTGGCCAACCACACAAAGAAACTCTTCAAAATAGTCAAAGAATTCTCTAACCTGACAGCCATGGAGAACACCATCCACCCCTCTGAAGAACTCTCCGACACCCTCTCAGACTACTTCCACAGCAAGATCACCAACATCTACAACAATTCCAACCTCTAACCTGCCACATTCAACACCAACGACATCAACCAACCAGGTAATATCAGCCAAACCACTACCACCTGGTCCCTGCTCACTGCCCTGACCACCTCAGCCATCATGTCTTCCATTCACACCGGGGTGCCCACCAACCCCTGGCCCCACCACCTCCACAACCTCACAACAAACCTAAACAGCACACAACTCACCAGCATCCTCAACACCTTCCTCTCCACAGCAACCTTCCTAGACAAATGCAAACATGCAGACTTCAGACCCCTCCTAAAGAAAGCCTCCAATCCCAGCTATCTCAAAAATAATTGTCCGATCCTCTTCCTCCCCTACCCGGCCAAAGTACTTGCGAAAGCCATCAACCAGCAGCTCAAAGAATTTCTGGGACAAAACCTCCTACTGGACGCCTCACAATCAGGATCCCGTGCCAACCACAGCACTGATAAAGAGTGATCCCTTGTCATGTATTGTTTTGTGTGTGATACAAAGCATCTTGAAGGAGGATCTTCTGGCAACTGGTAACCAGTGCATCACCCTCAAGGCGGGAGAGATGTGTGCTTGTGGCTTTACATGAAGGAGATGTCCAGTTGTAGCATTTTGAATTAATTGTAGTCTTCTCATAGTTGACGAAGTTGAGCTGTAATACAGACCATTAGCATCCAATTTTGATACAACAAGAGAAATGGTAGCTTGAACCTTGTGTGAGAATCCTAGGGGCTGGAAGTAGCGTTGCAGTGGTTTCATTGTGAGAATGCTTGATTTGGCTACCTTATCCACTTGTGAATTCATTGGCAGCTTAGCATCCATGGTAATTCGAAGTTTTTTTTACCCTTTTAGATATTTTTTGAGGTGGTCCTAGATCGTCAGGCCAGGTGCAGAGAGGATTGTAAGTTTTCCAGTCACCACGTCTGAGTATCTTGGTTTCTGAGGCATTTGATTTGAGATGGCTCCATGACATCTATTGGTTGATGGTCTGGGTTGGAGCTGTGGGATTTTTTTGCTGTTTAAATAGGTATCCAACATATTTGTTTTAGATTTGTAATGGTTAGCCAGCTTGTCAAAAAAATCTTGAGAAATGGGATTGGTAGCTTCTGTGCATTTTGGCTTATGCAATCTGTCCATCATCACTGCTTATTGTAATGCCTAAGTAGGTTGCAACTGCAACAACGTGATCGTCATGCTTCTTAGCCTTTTGATTGAGGATTACCCATATTTAGTGGAATTGAGTTTATACCTGGAGACTGTCCAGAAACATAAACCCATCTCCTCAATAGAGGCAATAGCTTGACTGCCATTGGAGGAATAAACTGCTATACTGTCTGCATATGCAGTGATTTTAGTTCTTATCCCATTAATCTATAGAGGCAATATATACTTATTTTTATCAACTGTTGTAAATAATATTTTAAATACATTAGAAATAGCAATGTGCAGATGGGGCATCCTTGGTGGGTTCCATGCGGTATCTGAAATACACCAATAACCCTAGCAGCAGGGTTTATGTATGGTACCTATACCTGATAAAGTAATGTTTTAGTAAACCCATGACTGCCCACAGAAAATGCAGAAAACCTTGTCAAATGCTTTTCAGCATTATGTATTGTCATACCGACTGTCTGTGCAAGATATTAGAAGCATAAAATAGTGGCTCAGTTGATGTTTTTAGTGGTATTTTTGCCAGAAATTAACCAACGCTGATGTGGACATATGTACGAATCAGTGGTGATTCAATAGTCAGAGAAAAGTGCAATGCAAGAATCTTTGAGTATATTTTAGAGTCAGCATTTGTTAAGGAAATAGGCCAACATGATCATTGCTCATCAGGTAATTTCCTCTTTTTCAAAAATATGGCTATGTTAATAGAGTTCCATGGGGGTAGTATACCAAGACCTAGATCAAATCTTCTAACTTTGTTTTTTTTTGTTGGAGCAACAAAATATGAAAATGTATAATAAATCTTGAGGGATCTGACATTATCACCCATGGCTTTATCAGATGCTAAATATTGTATGGCTTGTGTGACATCAATCTAATATACCAGTCTCCAAATAATGAATCTGCTCTCTGCTTCATATAGGAACTTTAAACAGACTTTGATAGGTCTTAATTTCTTCCATAGATGAACAACTATCCTCATCACATAACCACTGATAAAACATCTAGAATTGTCTAAGAATATCCTCTGGATGTTTAATAATACCATCATCCTTGATGCTTTCTATCATGGCCACATTAGATTTATCTTTGATTCTGTAGGCCAATTGTTGACCAATGGATTTTCCATATTCATAGTCCTTTCCTTTTTGAGTGTTATTTGCAACTGATGCTTTCCCGCTAAAGTTTCGACCAAGTCGATCTCTGTATTCTATCATTTGTCCATATATTTCCTGTTCATTAGGATTGAATAAGTAAATCATAAGTCCACCTTCTAATCGTAATGTATCCCATCCCAGTCTTTACACCCTGTAACAGGGGATAATGATAAGGGGTCATTTTTGGGCAAACCTCAATGCTAAACATATTAAAGGGACAAAAACCATGTCTATATGAGAGTATTGTCTATGTGCAGTGGAGAAATAGGAATATCCTGGTTCCTTCATCCAAAATGTGTGCTATATATCAGAGAGCCCATGGAGTTTAATTACCTTAAGTAAAGCACTGCAAACTACCCACATGTGAGAGGAAGCTCAAGGGGGGCATGGCTACCTAGCTGAAGATGGCAGATGCGTGAGCCTGTTGCTCCGCACTGGTCCGCTATGTATCCTGAGCCATCCATGGTCCGAGGCTGCAATGAGCTCCACAATCAATTCCATCTTGGAGACATCCCCTTTTGCTGCATGTTTGGAGCCATGGAGAGCCCTTTTGTGGGGAAGGCGACCATCCCCTGACTGCAGCATGGCTCCTTGGACTCCGTATTGCAGCGAGTTGGCTGACCCAAGCTGTGAAACTGGCCCAGCCCCAGGACAAGTTGGAGAAATAGATGCTCGCCCGACATCTGGAGAGCACCTGGTAGCGGTGTCGTGGCACCGGCAAAAAGGTACACAGGCTGGCACTAGCAGAGATAGGCCAAATGCCTTGAGGTGGTGCAGGAGAAACATGGAGGAGCTGCCTGGTGGTGTTATGCCTCCCATGATGCCAGGAGCACATGAGATAAAATGATTGGAGGCTGCTTAGGTGCTGGCCAAGAATGCCCTACAGCGGCACGGCTTGCCTGACCTGTGGTGCTGTAGCAGACATTCTGATCAGACCAAACTACCTGTGCGGAGCGGGTGCTAGCTCCTGGTATGTATTGGAGGGGGTTTATTGCCCCCCTGAGATGCCCTCTCTCTTTCTCTGCATGTAGGAGGCACTGCACAGAACGGGTGTGATGTGGGCATTATGCCAGCAGCATGCATCAAAGACCTGAAAAATTCAGTGCCTATTCCGGGGCCCGGCGATTAGTGCGGTCACTGCTTTATGGCAGCGAACTATTGGAGTCACCCTCCTTGCAACTGGAGAGACCAGGGGACCTTACCTGGAAGGAGCCAGTACTCCATTGGGTAGTCACTGCTCGCAGGCCAGATCCCCTAAAGGACCTGGTGGGAGATGGGGCCCTCTTCCCCCGACCCCATGGAGGGTGGTGCTCTAGACACCAGGCCCTAGAAATTCCCTTAAACTGGGAATATAGTGGAGGCCCCTGAACAGAACCGACTGGCCAGTATTGTCAATATGATATTAACCTGGAGAATTGAATGAAACTGGCGGATTCCTCCTGCCCCCAGGTTGCTCCCTTGTACTCTCCCTATTTCCTCCCTGGAACCGCAGTGTGTGCTGCTGGCTGGGGGCTTGGCGTAGGTTCCGGCCAGACTTGGGCATGGGCATGCCTGTGAGTGAATACCCTGCATTTACCTGCTCCCGAACACTGCCCCCTCGCCCTGTAGAGAGAGTCATGGACAGCAAACAGCTTAGTGGGGGACCCTGACCACAGAATGCTCCACCAGAATTAACACACTGGACCTGGACAACTTTTGGGGAGTTGTTTTTGCAAGATTTGCTCGCCACAGATTCGGCTAATCTTTTGTGGACTTTGGACCCTGTACTCACTTGCACCCCTGGAGTGGTGACCTCCCACTTGAAGACACATGTATTTGGCATAGACCTGGGGGGCACACACCTGTTTCTTCTTCTACGGCACTGTTTTCCCTTTCAACTGCACACGGGTGCAAGCCCCAGTTACAGCTGGGCTGATAACCTTGACCATTACAGGAGACCCTGCAGGCATAATTCTGATGGGTAAATCAAGAGTTAAATCGGCAGGAGCACCGCCTGACTCGGGGGAACAATCCTGGCCCCTGCCTGTGGAATCTGGAGAGCCTAAACCCCCAAGAGACCCTATCCACCTCTACCTGGTCAAAATCCGTGCTGCCATAGCAGATACAAAGGCCACCCTCCAACAGGACATTAGTGCAGTGTCAGTGGGCCTGGGCCCAGTAAAAGCTGAACACCACAAGTTGGATGATTGAGTTAAAGAGGTGGAGACCTCAGTGAGGGAACTAAGACTGGAAACCCAGACACTGACTGCCTAAATGGCAGAACTGACAGATAGAGTGCGGATCCTGGAACACAGAGCGGAAGACCTGGACGGACGTAACCGACAGAATAATAGCTGGGTGGTGGGTCTCCCCTTAGGGACTGAGGGTAACAATATGGTGTCCTATCTTGAATGCTGGCTGCAGCAGAGGTTGCTCCATACCACTTGACTTTTCCCTTTGCTTTGGAGCACTCCCACAGGAGGCTGTCATGCCCACTGGTGCCAGGTCAGCCTCCCCACCCTGTAATGGCTAGACTGCTCCACTACAAAGACAGAGACGTTATCCTACGGAGGGCCCGCATGGAAGGCCCCTTCACTGTGGCCATAAGCAAAGTGTGAGTGTTCCCAGACTTTACTGCTGCGGTACAAGCCAGATGGGCGTCCTTCCTGGAAGTTAAGAAGGCCCTCCGAGAATAGGGATTTCAATACTCCCTGATTTTCCCTGCCAAACTCAGGATAATACTTGATGGTACCACTCACTTCTGTGATGACCCCGGCGTGGCCTAGGACTGGCTGGAAGCCTATAGAGTTGATCAACTCTCCTGGCGGCTCGCCCTAAATCCAGCAATCCTGGATGCAGAATGAAGAAACGCTCCTGTAAAACCTCACGTGGCAGGTCCCTGAAGAGACCGTCTCCGTCACAGACCAAACAGGAATGGGCTACTGCTCTCCAGGCTGTGGCTGAGATCGTGATGACACAGGAGTTGAACTCAGAGACTAGTACCGCTTCAGAGCATATATCTGTACTTTCCAATTCAAAGTCTTCCCAGGTGGTTGGGGCTGGCTTGCTTACGTTGACACCACAGTCTGTAGATGACTTGATTTGATATACCTTGCCACTGGCTCTTTGGAATGTTGGGGGGTTGGAAATAGTCCTCAATGTGCTGACTGTTAAGGGGCTGGCAGAGGTCACTGTCTTGAGAACTCTGCATATATGAGATGCTGATACTTTTTTGGGGTTCAAGAACGTGGCTGTGCTGGTGACTAACTCTGGCATGGGCTGTGTACCCAGAACGTAAGTGCGTGCAGGGCTGGCGAAGAACAGACCTCGCCTAAGTACCACAGCCTACCCCTCCCAGATAGGCCACTACCAGGTGACTGCAGGAGGTGTTCTATAGACAATGTTTAAACATTTCTGGTTTGGGTGGCTAGCTGCTGCTGGGCTGCTCTTGGGATGGAGCCTTAAGTTGGGGTTTTTACTATTTCATACAGGAATCGCTCTACATGTTGAAGTGGGAGGCTGGGGGGGTGGTCCCGAGTGGCCTGGGTGGGGCACATGCACTCTACGATCGAATGTCTGACCAATATCACTCACTGACTTTCCTGTCATGGAACATCCAGGGGATGGGTTCGGCCTCTAATGGCATAACATTCACAGGTATTTAAGGAGGCAAGGGGTACATGTGGCCATGCTACAAGTGACACATCTTGCCGGGAGAGAGATTGAAGGCCTGTGGCTCAGCTAGCAGGGCCAGTTGTTTGCCACCTCACACTCTGCCTTTGTCCGGGGTGCACTGATCTGGATCAGGGCCAGGAAGCCACTCCTTCATTGACAAAGAAGGCCATTAAGTCCTGATCAAGGGTAGGCTGTTGGGAAAGTATATAACATTAGGGCGCATATATGCTCCAAACCAGGACCAGGTAGCCTTTCTCCACTCCCTCTCTGCCCACCCAGCGCCATTAGTAACAGATGACCCCCTACTGGGTGGAAATTTTCACTGTGTAGCAAATGTTCTGTTAGAACCTCCTCCCCCCCACCAGGGGCATCCGCACATAGGACAGCAGAGGGCCTCAGAGACTAGCTGGGACATTTGGACATAGTGACTGCTTGGACAACCCAACATGGGGAGTCACGGGACTACTCATATTTTTCCCTCATCTAACAGCTTCACACCCAGATAGATAGGTTTGTATGCTCCCATAGGCTTAGCCACATGTTACTCACACAAAATACCTAGGGCATACCCTTTCAGACCACAGCCCTCTGTTGCTGGGATTTCAACCTGTTGGGGAGCACCTGCGGATCTCCACATGGCGACTCAATCCATTGTCCCTGGAGGATAATTACTTCCGCGACACTCTGGGAGATACTATTTCTGGATTCTTTGATCTCAATCAGGCCTCAGCACCCTCTGGGCTGGTCGAGTGGGAGATGTTTAAAGTTGTGGTTCGGGATCACTGTTTGTGCCAATTGGTCTGTGTTCAAAAAGAATTGAACAGGGAACTTTGGACCTTGGATGAAAGATAACATGAACTAGATAACGCTCTGGGTACCAATGTAACAGCACTAGACAGGCTTTGGGAGACCTATGAGCAATATGGTGCCACTTGAGAGCACTTGCAATGCTACGACTATAAAAACTATGTCACTAGGGCCCATGATGGGGAGGGGTGGCTGGACAGACTATTGGCTTGGCTTATCTGATCTGAAACCCGAGGGGACCCTATAACACAGATCCTGACAGGCGACGGCTAGTCACTCTACTCTCCTGGGGCCATTAATGCTTCAGGATATTCTATAGAACTCTTTACAAAAGCCCGGAGGCAGTCCTGTCTGTGATTCAGGCTACCTTCCTGGACAGACTACTGCTGTGGGAGCTGCCGAAGGAGGCTTGGAGGGCTTGGGGTGCAGTATAGGTGCAGGAGATCAGGTTTGCTATTAAAGAAATGGCAACTGGTAAAACCCTGGGCCCTGAAGGCCTTCCTGCAGAGTTCTACTCTGCATTTGCTGGGACCCTAGCTCCGAAGCTAGAATCGCAATATGCTGACTCTCTACGACAGGGGGTGACTTTGGGCAGACCTACAAGAGAAGAGTAATCAGCCAGGTTTTAAGAATGCTTCTAAAAATATAATCACCTTACACGGTCCTGCGTACACACCAAGCCTACAATAACATTACCTTTATATATGAATTCGCAGGCACATCCTATCTTTCAAATAGGCAATTAAAAAATCATCTAAGGATAATTTTACATATATTCAATTTGAACATCATCATTTGTATTATTGCCCCGTTGATCTAAGTAAGGTCAGCTCAGCCTTCTTGTCCTTTTCTCAATAATGATTTGGCCTCCGATTCTGAAGAGCAATGATAAGTGTGACCATGTCATGCAATCTTCAGTCTAGTCAGATCCTGTTCAACAGCTAATTTACAAAAATCAAAGAGAATGAAGAAGAAAGTTATGCCCATAGTAACAGGAGGAGCCGGCCAGACTTTAAAATAGGTCACTGGTGTTAGGAGAAAATTGCCACTGTTTATCAGAATCAGCTGTGCAGCAGAGTTAGAGCTGATACACAGGAACCTGTGGACACACCTATTTTGAAAGTCAAAATCCCAATCAGATATCTTGAAAAAGCTTTATGAAATACTTTGACAATACATTGTTGGGGGTCATTGCCATCCAACTTTCTTTGATCCCAAATATACTTAGAATAGTCCTTTGCTGTTGATTTTTCATGTCTTAAAGTTTTCATTGAATGTTGTACGGTCAATTCTTGTGTTTTAAATGGAATTTATATAGCATTTACTACCCCCTGACGATGTGTTGTGTCTCTGTCCCATCATGCGTGGGATAACTTCTGTTTCAGCAGTGTGCTTTTCCTGTTCAATCAGACATTCCGAATTGATACATAATACATGACATTTGTGAATGACATTGATGAGTGTTTAGGTCATCAGTGTTTACTTCTGCTTCTGTTTGTGTCCCAGCCCTATGCGTCTGTATCAGTTGGACAACAGCTCCGATAGAGAGTTTGACACAATATTCACTTATGTACACAAACCACCATTATATACTGGTTTGCTAAGTTTCGATGTTTGGGCATGTGATTCCTGGATATCAGTAGGTGTCAAAACAGGAAATGCCTCATTTTCTGTCTGGTTTTCCCTCTACAGAGTAAGTATTCCTATGGAAAGAGCCAATTCAGTCTCCTTTGCATCTGCTTTGGATTTGACAGAGGGATTGTTTGTTGCATGTGCATACAGAGCAGTTCACAGTGGGGGAAATACGGTACCTGACTAACTCACTGCTGCTGACCACGCCACTCCACTTCACCTCCACAGTACTTGTGAACATAATTTCATACTGCACTACTGCATTTATTTCTATGGGTACTTACTTTTTTTTTAACTCTATACCTGCTATTCACTCATGTTACATCGCAGGCGCCATGTATCTAATTTTTGGGATATTGCTCACTATGGTGGTTTTCAGCGGGTCCGGCGGGAGCCGCGGTCAATGGCTTACTAGTAGGGAATGACACAAGGAAACTGCGACTGGCCAAAAGGAATATGACACAAAATCCTGCCAGCAAGAATCAGCTGCTCTGTCCTGAGACACCTTTGGTGGACCTCCTGTTCAGTCAATCACTGATGGCATAACTTTTTGATATAGTTGACATACCAACATATCCAGGAAATGAATTTGCCTCGCCTCAACAGAGAAGGTTTGCTGAAATGTGTAGTACAGTGCTTATTTCCCTGTAAGGAGCTCCCTCAAAGCACAGAGAGTAGTGCAAAAGGGAGGGGCACTTATCATTGCCGCAGTGTAAGGAAAAATACGAGCAATACCAATGGGTGAGGTTTATTAGTTCGCATTTCAGATGGCACACACCATCCCACACACATCCCTATCGCCTATAAAGTATCATTTGAGAAGTTTTAAATGGAGATATGTGGCAATAAAGAATATCCAATTCACTGCTAATAATGGGGTAGGGGGTGATGAGGCAACTCAATTCCTTTGGGTCTTTGGTTCTGTTCCTGGATTCCCTAGCACTTGAGGAAAAGTTTGTAGATTGGCCCATAGATCTGCAGAAGTGCGGAGGGATGGTCACAGTGCACGGCTCTGTAAGGCGCCATGACCTTGTGCAGAAAGAAAAGGCAAGCAGGGGACAGTAAAGATACAGAGTAACTTACGGTAAGACAATAAGGAATATAAAATGATATACATTTGTTTACAACTGAAGTGAGTCTGTGAAGAAGGGTAGTGCTCTATCAGTAGACATGGACAGGGCAGTGGACAGCAATGCGTGCTGCCTCTGGGGCACCATGGTGTTCTAGAGCCAATGCGTGCTGCCTCTGGGGCACTATGGTGTTCTAGAGACAATGCGTGCGGCCAAAAGTTTAGGTCCCCTAGCACTAGTACCGATGAATTGTTAACCACCAGGGTGGCTAAGAGAGCCTGGATGCTAGGAAGAAAGGATGGGGTTGGCTGGGGATCTGCTCGAATGGCAGAGTATGATGGAGGCAATGCGGCTAATACATTGGGTAGGGAGTCAGCCTTAAACCAGGTCTCAGTTAAGAATATGAGGTCTGGGTTATGGGTGCCAATATAGTCAAATAGCTCGTATTGATGACTAACCGTGGACCTGGTGTTTAGGAGTATTGCTGAAGTATTGCAAGTTGGTGCTGGGGGGGCTGATGGGGGCAAGATGGTACAAGATGGTGTATTGGATAAAGGAACTAAGGGTGGACTGATAATGGGAGGACAGTAAGGTGGAGAAGAGTATAAATCAAGCTGTCTCAGGTGGGTACTGATCAAAGGGTCAACCGCTCCAGGGACCCAGTATGAGAGTAATAGTGCTGGCGAGTACGTAAGTAGACAGGTAGCCTTTCGTGCCCCTAGCCCCGGGCGGCCGCGGACGGGCGCAGACGGGCTTAACTCTGGCGCAACTCCGGCGCGCCTACGTCGCGCCCGCTGCGCTCGTCCGCTGCGCTGACACATGCTGCACGATCCAAGCGTTAACCAGCAAGCCCACTGCCACCGGGCTACTGGCAAACACGATAGGAGAACAAGTCCAGGCTCTTAAGTAGGGGCGGGGCGGTGGAGGAGGGGCAGGGCTGGGAAGGAAGGCAGCCCGATCAAAGATGGCGCCCGTTGCTGCTAGGAGCCCGCAAATACACCAACCCGCCCTGGCAGCCCACCTCTGAAACCGCAATAAGGTAAGAGACCTGCACAAACTTTAAAAACAAGTTAATAGCAGTAAAATACGGTACAAGTAAACATCGCCTGCGCTAGTAATCAGCGGGGGCGGAGAGCAGGGTGATCGCGACCAGTTATCCAAGCGTTAACCAGCAAGCCCACTGCCACCGGGCTACTGGCAAACACGATAGGAGAACAAGTCCAGGCTCTTAAGTATGGGCGGGGCGGTGGAGGAGGGGCAGGGCTGGGAAGGAAGGCAGCCCGATCAAAGATGGCGCCCGTTGCTGCTAGGAGCCCGCAAATACACCAACCCGCCCTGGCAGCCCACCTCTGAAACCGCAATAAGGTAAGAGACCTGCACAAACTTTAAAAACAAGTTAATAGCAGTAAAATACGGTACAAGTAAACTTCGCCTGCGCTAGTAATCAGCGGGGGCGGAGAGCAGGGTGATCGCGACCAGTTATCCAAGCGTTAACCAGCAAGCCCACTGCCACCGGGCTACTGGCAAACACGATAGGAGAACAAGTCCAGGCTCTTAAGTAGGG
Organism: Triturus cristatus; assembly: GCF_964204655.1. Lineage (NCBI taxonomy): Eukaryota > Metazoa > Chordata > Amphibia > Caudata > Salamandridae > Triturus > Triturus cristatus. The sequence goes on from NC_140589.1 coordinate 1,295,921,652, forward strand.
GCGGGGCGGTGGAGGAGGGGCAGGGCTGGGAAGGAAGGCAGCCCGATCAAAGATGGCGCCCGTTGCTGCTAGGAGCCCGCAAATACACCAACCCGCCCTGGCAGCCCACCTCTGAAACCGCAATAAGGTAAGAGACCTGCACAAACTTTAAAAACAAGTTAATAGCAGTAAAATACGGTACAAGTAAACATCGCCTGCGCTAGTAATCAGCGGGGGCGGAGAGCAGGGTGATCACGACCAGTTATCCAAGCGTTAACCAGCAAGCCCACTGCCACCGGGCTACTGGCAAACACGATAGGAGAACAAGTCCAGGCTCTTAAGTAGGGGCGGGGCGGTGGAGGAGGGGCAGGGCTGGGAAGGAAGGCAGCCCGATCAAAGATGGCGCCCGTTGCTGCTAGGAGCCCGCAAATACACCAACCCGCCCTGGCAGCCCACCTCTGAAACCGCAATAAGGTAAGAGACCTGCACAAACTTTAAAAACAAGTTAATAGCAGTAAAATACGGTACAAGTAAACATCGCCTGCGCTAGTAATCAGCGGGGGCGGAGAGCAGGGTGATCGCGACCAGTTATCCAAGCGTTAACCAGCAAGCCCACTGCCACCGGGCTACTGGCAAACACGATAGGAGAACAAGTCCAGGCTCTTAAGTAGGGGCGGGGCGGTGGAGGAGGGGCAGGGCTGGGAAGGAAGGCAGCCCGATCAAAGATGGCGCCCGTTGCTGCTAGGAGCCCGCAAATACACCAACCCGCCCTGGCAGCCCACCTCTGAAACCGCAATAAGGTAAGAGACCTGCACAAACTTTAAAAACAAGTTAATAGCAGTAAAATACGGTACAAGTAAACATCGCCTGCGCTAGTAATCAGCGGGGGCGGAGAGCAGGGTGATTGCGACCAGTTATCCAAGCGTTAACCAGCAAGCCCACTGCCACCGGGCTACTGGCAAACACGATAGGAGAACAAGTCCAGGCTCTTAAGTAGGGGCGGGGCGGTGGAGGAGGAGCAGGGCTGGGAAGGAAGGCAGCCCGATCAAAGATGGCGCCCGTTGCTGCTAGGAGCCCGCAAATACACCAACCCACCCTGGCAGCCCACCTCTGAAACCGCAATAAGGTAAGAGACCTGCACAAACTTTAAAAACAAGTTAATAGCAGTAAAATACGGTACAAGTAAACATCGCCTGCGCTAGTAATCAGCGGGGGCGGAGAGCAGGGTGATCGCGACCAGTTATCCAAGCGTTAACCAGCAAGCCCACTGCCACCGGGCTACTGGCAAACAGTAGAAATGTTTTAGCTGAATTATTTATGCATTGCATGTCTTAAGTTAGCATTTGCAGCACCATTTTGTATTCAGCCGCCATTTGAGCCATGATCGAAACTAACTTCTGCCTCACTCTGTTCGCCTCAGCAGAAAGCAGCTACGATATTTACTGAGTATTTCTCCAAGATTGAGCTTTGCTGTACTAATGAATAGACTGTTTTGTCATCACATACCTTTCTCACAAGATAAGCCTGCTCCCCCCTTAGAGCGGCGGGTACAGGTAGAGGAACCTTAACGCTGAGATAACATGTACCCGGTCCCCGGAATGCAGCTCATCCCTCAGTATCTTCCAGTCTGGGCGTGTCTTTAGTGGTTCTGAAGATATACATTATGTGTTACCATGTTGACAGAGGTCAGTCCCTCTGCAGCAATCTAAGGAGGATGGTCAGACCGGACTCCACTCGATTGTACTCCTAATAAATACTTTTTGTATTCTCTACTGTCTAACCGACTCTTTATTTGTTAGGAAGGCTGAGAGGTGGTCGCGAGTGACTCGGTGGCCCTAATCAGGTCACTTCCTTCACTGCCTTCTGTCCCTGTACCACTTGCTGTCCCTATCCCTGCGCTGCCTGCCGTCCCTTCCACTGTACTGCCTGCTGTCTCACTACTTAGCTGCCTTCTGTCCCTGTGCTGCCTGCTGTCCCTGTGCTGCCTGATGTCCCTGTACCGCCTGTTGTCCCTATCCCTGTGCTGCCTGCTGTCCCTACGCTGCCTGCTGTCCCTTCCTCTTGCACTGCCTGCTGTCCCTATCCATGCACTGCCTACTGTCCCTGCACTGCCTACTATCCCTGCCCCTGTGCTGCCTGCTGTTCCTATGCTGACTGCTGTCCCTGTGCTGCCTGCTGTGCCTGTGCTGCCTGTTGTCCCTATCCCTGCACTGCCTGCTGTCCCTGCCCCTGTGCTGCCTTCTGTCCCTGCACTGCTTGTCCTGGTCCCTGCGCTACCCACTCCAGATCCCTGCCCAGCGCCCTTGTCCACTAGTACTACCTACCAGGACCACAAGCGGAGGCCGATGCACGCCCACACAATGGATGAGCACAGTGGGTGCTCCACCAATGCACCACCAGTTGGACAACACCCAGCACCAGGACCCCTGGCCCTACCGCCAAGTAACTCCTGAACCCCAGACGCTGAAACAGCTGTTTCTCCTCCTCCCAATGATCCACCAAAGGACTCTTCACCTGCCGACACAGCCACTTCACCTGCAACTCAATCTATGAAAGATCCCGCCCCACTCCTGCCCACAAGACCAAGAACACCTTGTAACAACTCCAGTGTATCCTGATCAACACCCGCTCCCTCTGCAAACACAGCGCGGAAATGTGGAATACCATCACCACCCTCTGCACGGACGTTACCTTCATCAATGTAATGTGGTTCAACGCCTCCAAGAACCCCAACATCACCTCTGCCACTCCCATAGATGATACACTGAGAATACACCAACATACCAGGTGGAGGAATTGCCATCATCCTCAAGGAAACTATTAGATGTACCATCACCAATGATGACCCTACACTGCTCATGGAACACCTCAACTTCCTACTACAAACTGACGTGAAGACCACAATAAGAGGCACCCTCGCCTACAGACCCCCAGGACCCCATGCAACATTCTGCAACACCATACCTAACCTCATTGCCCCCCTAGCAATTGACTCTCACCACTACGTCCTACTCGGCGACCTCAACTTCTACATCGATAACCCCAATGACGCCAACTCCATCACCCTCCTGGAGAATCCGAACAACATCGGCCTAACCCAACTGGTCTCTGAATCCAGATCACCTCTCACTGCAGCTGGAGCAAGGTCACCGAGACTCAGTGGTCTCAGGCCCTCATCACCTCCCAAACAAAGACCTCGACCAGGCCATTCAGAGCTTCACCACCTGGATCACTGAAAGTGTCGACAGAATCACCCCCCTGAAACCTATAAAATCCAACAAGACCTACAAACATGCCAGCTAGTACACCCCAAAACCTAGCACCAACCAGCACAACTGCCACCGACTGGAAAAACAATGGCACCCCACCAACAACCCCGCCGACAGAGCAGCTTACAAAACAGCCCTCAGCAACTATCACCAGCATATCAAAGAAGCCAAGACAGCATTTATCACCACCTGCATTGACACCGTGGCCAACCACACAAAGAAACTCTTCAAAATAGTCAAAGAATTCTCTAACCTGACAGCCATGGAGAACACCATCCACCCCTCTGAAGAACTCTCCGACACCCTCTCAGACTACTTCCACAGCAAGATCACCAACATCTACAACAATTCCAACCTCTAACCTGCCACATTCAACACCAACGACATCAACCAACCAGGTAATATCAGCCAAACCACTACCACCTGGTCCCTGCTCACTGCCCTGACCACCTCAGCCATCATGTCTTCCATTCACACCGGGGTGCCCACCAACCCCTGGCCCCACCACCTCCACAACCTCACAACAAACCTAAACAGCACACAACTCACCAGCATCCTCAACACCTTCCTCTCCACAGCAACCTTCCTAGACAAATGCAAACATGCAGACTTCAGACCCCTCCTAAAGAAAGCCTCCAATCCCAGCTATCTCAAAAATAATTGTCCGATCCTCTTCCTCCCCTACCCGGCCAAAGTACTTGCGAAAGCCATCAACCAGCAGCTCAAAGAATTTCTGGGACAAAACCTCCTACTGGACGCCTCACAATCAGGATCCCGTGCCAACCACAGCACTGATAAAGAGTGATCCCTTGTCATGTATTGTTTTGTGTGTGATACAAAGCATCTTGAAGGAGGATCTTCTGGCAACTGGTAACCAGTGCATCACCCTCAAGGCGGGAGAGATGTGTGCTTGTGGCTTTACATGAAGGAGATGTCCAGTTGTAGCATTTTGAATTAATTGTAGTCTTCTCATAGTTGACGAAGTTGAGCTGTAATACAGACCATTAGCATCCAATTTTGATACAACAAGAGAAATGGTAGCTTGAACCTTGTGTGAGAATCCTAGGGGCTGGAAGTAGCGTTGCAGTGGTTTCATTGTGAGAATGCTTGATTTGGCTACCTTATCCACTTGTGAATTCATTGGCAGCTTAGCATCCATGGTAATTCGAAGTTTTTTTTACCCTTTTAGATATTTTTTGAGGTGGTCCTAGATCGTCAGGCCAGGTGCAGAGAGGATTGTAAGTTTTCCAGTCACCACGTCTGAGTATCTTGGTTTCTGAGGCATTTGATTTGAGATGGCTCCATGACATCTATTGGTTGATGGTCTGGGTTGGAGCTGTGGGATTATTTTGCTGTTTAAATAGGTATCCAACATATTTGTTTTAGATTTGTAATGGTTAGCCAGCTTGTCAAAAAAATCTTGAGAAGATGGCCCCCCTCCCTCGGCCGTGGGCATGCGGTCCCCCAGTCCCTGATCTACTCCCATTCCCCTCTTCAGAGTTCTGCTGCTGGTTTGGATCCCCCACTTATGGAGCACGTGCTGTCACTTTGGATCGCGGGTTGCCTTGCGGGTGTGGTTTTTCGTGTTGTTTTGTTTTGAGAAAAGGGAACCGTACTGTGGGCATGGAGCTATGCGGCCTGCAACATTGATATCTCCTGTTTCGCTACTCTGCACTGCCAAGAGACTCTTACTGTATGTATGCAATATGCTTTTGTCACTCTAGCGGCCGGCCGGGTGATTGTAGGCCCATACCTGTAACTTTTACAAACTGCAATAAACGGTTTCAAAAAAAAAAAAAAAAAAAAAAAAAAAAAATCTTGAGAAATGGGATTGGTAGCTTCTGTGCATTTTGGCTTATGGAATCTGTCCATCATCACTGCTTATTGTAATGCCTAAGTAGGTTGCAACTGCAACAACGTGATCGTCATGCTTCTTAGCCTTTTGATTGAGGATTACCCATATTTAGTGGAATTGAGTTTATACCTGGAGACTGTCCAGAAACATAAACCCATCTCCTCAATAGAGGCAATAGCTTGACTGCCATTGGAGGAATAAACTGCTATACTGTCTGCATATGCAGTGATTTTAGTTCTTATCCCATTAATCTATAGAGGCAATATATACTTATTTTTATCAACTGTTGTAAATAATATTTTAAATACATTAGAAATAGCAATGTGCAGATGGGGCATCCTTGGTGGGTTCCATGCGGTATCTGAAATACACCAATAACCCTAGCAGCAGGGTTTATGTATGGTACCTATACCTGATAAAGTAATGTTTTAGTAAACCCATGACTGCCCACAGAAAATGCAGAAAACCTTGTCAAATGCTTTTCAGCATTATGTATTGTCATACCGACTGTCTGTGCAAGATATTAGAAGCATAAAATAGTGGCTCAGTTGATGTTTTTAGTGGTATTTTTGCCAGAAATTAACCAACGCTGATGTGGACATATGTACGAATCAGTGGTGATTCAATAGTCAGAGAAAAGTGCAATGCAAGAATCTTTGAGTATATTTTAGAGTCAGCATTTGTTAAGGAAATAGGCCAACATGATCATTGCTCATCAGGTAATTTCCTCTTTTTCAAAAATATGGCTATGTTAATAGAGTTCCATGGGGGTAGTATACCAAGACCTAGATCAAATCTTCTAACTTTGTTTTTTTTTGTTGGAGCAACAAAATATGAAAATGTATAATAAATCTTGAGGGATCTGACATTATCACCCATGGCTTTATCAGATGCTAAATATTGTATGGCTTGTGTGACATCAATCTAATATACCAGTCTCCAAATAATGAATCTGCTCTCTGCTTCATATAGGAACTTTAAACAGACTTTGATAGGTCTTAATTTCTTCCATAGATGAACAACTATCCTCATCACATAACCACTGATAAAACATCTAGAATTGTCTAAGAATATCCTCTGGATGTTTAATAATACCATCATCCTTGATGCTTTCTATCATGGCCACATTAGATTTATCTTTGATTCTGTAGGCCAATTGTTGACCAATGGATTTTCCATATTCATAGTCCTTTCCTTTTTGAGTGTTATTTGCAACTGATGCTTTCCCGCTAAAGTTTCGACCAAGTCGATCTCTGTATTCTATCATTTGTCCATATATTTCCTGTTCATTAGGATTGAATAAGTAAATCATAAGTCCACCTTCTAATCGTAATGTATCCCATCCCAGTCTTTACACCCTGTAACAGGGGATAATGATAAGGGGTCATTTTTGGGCAAACCTCAATGCTAAACATATTAAAGGGACAAAAACCATGTCTATATGAGAGTATTGTCTATGTGCAGTGGAGAAATAGGAATATCCTGGTTCCTTCATCCAAAATGTGTGCTATATATCAGAGAGCCCATGGAGTTTAATTACCTTAAGTAAAGCACTGCAAACTACCCACATGTGAGAGGAAGCTCAAGGGGGGCATGGCTACCTAGCTGAAGATGGCAGATGCGTGAGCCTGTTGCTCCGCACTGGTCCGCTATGTATCCTGAGCCATCCATGGTCCGAGGCTGCAATGAGCTCCACAATCAATTCCATCTTGGAGACATCCCCTTTTGCTGCATGTTTGGAGCCATGGAGAGCCCTTTTGTGGGGAAGGCGACCATCCCCTGACTGCAGCATGGCTCCTTGGACTCCGTATTGCAGCGAGTTGGCTGACCCAAGCTGTGAAACTGGCCCAGCCCCAGGACAAGTTGGAGAAATAGATGCTCGCCCGACATCTGGAGAGCACCTGGTAGCGGTGTCGTGGCACCGGCAAAAAGGTACACAGGCTGGCACTAGCAGAGATAGGCCAAATGCCTTGAGGTGGTGCAGGAGAAACATGGAGGAGCTGCCTGGTGGTGTTATGCCTCCCATGATGCCAGGAGCACTTGAGATAAAATGATTGGAGGCTGCTTAGGTGCTGGCCAAGAATGCCCTACAGCGGCACGGCTTGCCTGACCTGTGGTGCTGTAGCAGACATTCTGATCAGACCAAACTACCTGTGCGGAGCGGGTGCTAGCTCCTGGTATGTATTGGAGGGGGTTTATTGCCCCCCTGAGATGCCCTCTCTCTTTCTCTGCATGTAGGAGGCACTGCACAGAACGGGTGTGATGTGGGCATTATGCCAGCAGCATGCATCAAAGACCTGAAAAATTCAGTGCCTATTCCGGGGCCCGGCGATTAGTGCGGTCACTGCTTTATGGCAGCGAACTATTGGAGTCACCCTCCTTGCAACTGGAGAGACCAGGGGACCTTACCTGGAAGGAGCCAGTACTCCATTGGGTAGTCACTGCTCGCAGGCCAGATCCCCTAAAGGACCTGGTGGGAGATGGGGCCCTCTTCCCCCGACCCCATGGAGGGTGGTGCTCTAGACACCAGGCCCTAGAAATTCCCTTAAACTGGGAATATAGTGGAGGCCCCTGAACAGAACCGACTGGCCAGTATTGTCAATATGATATTAACCTGGAGAATTGAATGAAACTGGCGGATTCCTCCTGCCCCCAGGTTGCTCCCTTGTACTCTCCCTATTTCCTCCCTGGAACCGCAGTGTGTGCTGCTGGCTGGGGGCTTGGCGTAGGTTCCGGCCAGACTTGGGCATGGGCATGCCTGTGAGTGAATACCCTGCATTTACCTGCTCCCGAACACTGCCCCCTCGCCCTGTAGAGAGAGTCATGGACAGCAAACAGCTTAGTGGGGGACCCTGACCACAGAATGCTCCACCAGAATTAACACACTGGACCTGGACAACTTTTGGGGAGTTGTTTTTGCAAGATTTGCTCGCCACAGATTCGGCTAATCTTTTGTGGACTTTGGACCCTGTACTCACTTGCACCCCTGGAGTGGTGACCTCCCACTTGAAGACACATGTATTTGGCATAGACCTGGGGGGCACACACCTGTTTCTTCTTCTACGGCACTGTTTTCCCTTTCAACTGCACACGGGTGCAAGCCCCAGTTACAGCTGGGCTGATAACCTTGACCATTACAGGAGACCCTGCAGGCATAATTCTGATGGGTAAATCAAGAGTTAAATCGGCAGGAGCACCGCCTGACTCGGGGGAACAATCCTGGCCCCTGCCTGTGGAATCTGGAGAGCCTAAACCCCCAAGAGACCCTATCCACCTCTACCTGGTCAAAATCCGTGCTGCCATAGCAGATACAAAGGCCACCCTCCAACAGGACATTAGTGCAGTGTCAGTGGGCCTGGGCCCAGTAAAAGCTGAACACCACAAGTTGGATGATTGAGTTAAAGAGGTGGAGACCTCAGTGAGGGAACTAAGACTGGAAACCCAGACACTGACTGCCTAAATGGCAGAACTGACAGATAGAGTGCGGATCCTGGAACACAGAGCGGAAGACCTGGACGGACGTAACCGACAGAATAATAGCTGGGTGGTGGGTCTCCCCTTAGGGACTGAGGGTAACAATATGGTGTCCTATCTTGAATGCTGGCTGCAGCAGAGGTTGCTCCATACCACTTGACTTTTCCCTTTGCTTTGGAGCACTCCCACAGGAGGCTGTCATGCCCACTGGTGCCAGGTCAGCCTCCCCACCCTGTAATGGCTAGACTGCTCCACTACAAAGACAGAGACGTTATCCTACGGAGAGCCCGCATGGAAGGCCCCTTCACTGTGGCCATAAGCAAAGTGTGAGTGTTCCCAGACTTTACTGCTGCGGTACAAGCCAGATGGGCGTCCTTCCTGGAAGTTAAGAAGGCCCTCCGAGAATAGGGATTTCAATACTCCCTGATTTTCCCTGCCAAACTCAGGATAATACTTGATGGTACCACTCACTTCTGTGATGACCCCGGCGTGGCCTAGGACTGGCTGGAAGCCTATAGAGTTGATCAACTCTCCTGGCGGCTCGCCCTAAATCCAGCAATCCTGGATGCAGAATGAAGAAACGCTCCTGTAAAACCTCACGTGGCAGGTCCCTGAAGAGACCGTCTCCGTCACAGACCAAACAGGAATGGGCTACTGCTCTCCAGGCTGTGGCTGAGATCGTGATGACACAGGAGTTGAACTCAGAGACTAGTACCGCTTCAGAGCATATATCTGTACTTTCCAATTCAAAGTCTTCCCAGGTGGTTGGGGCTGGCTTGCTTACGTTGACACCACAGTCTGTAGATGACTTGATTTGATATACCTTGCCACTGGCTCTTTGGAATGTTGGGGGGTTGGAAATAGTCCTCAATGTGCTGACTGTTAAGGGGCTGGCAGAGGTCACTGTCTTGAGAACTCTGCATATATGAGATGCTGATACTTTTTTGGGGTTCAAGAACGTGGCTGTGCTGGTGACTAACTCTGGCATGGGCTGTGTACCCAGAACGTAAGTGCGTGCAGGGCTGGCGAAGAACAGACCTCGCCTAAGTACCACAGCCTACCCCTCCCAGATAGGCCACTACCAGGTGACTGCAGGAGGTGTTCTATAGACAATGTTTAAACATTTCTGGTTTGGGTGGCTAGCTGCTGCTGGGCTGCTCTTGGGATGGAGCCTTAAGTTGGGGTTTTTACTATTTCATACAGGAATCGCTCTACATGTTGAAGTGGGAGGCTGGGGGGGTGGTCCCGAGTGGCCTGGGTGGGGCACATGCACTCTACGATCGAATGTCTGACCAATATCACTCACTGACTTTCCTGTCATGGAACATCCAGGGGATGGGTTCGGCCTCTAATGGCATAACATTCACAGGTATTTAAGGAGGCAAGGGGTACATGTGGCCATGCTACAAGTGACACATCTTGCCGGGAGAGAGATTGAAGGCCTGTGGCTCAGCTAGCAGGGCCAGTTGTTTGCCACCTCACACTCTGCCTTTGTCCGGGGTGCACTGATCTGGATCAGGGCCAGGAAGCCACTCCTTCATTGACAAAGAAGGCCATTAAGTCCTGATCAAGGGTAGGCTGTTGGGAAAGTATATAACATTAGGGCGCATATATGCTCCAAACCAGGACCAGGTAGCCTTTCTCCACTCCCTCTCTGCCCACCCAGCGCCATTAGTAACAGATGACCCCCTACTGGGTGGAAATTTTCACTGTGTAGCAAATGTTCTGTTAGAACCTCCTCCCCCCCACCAGGGGCATCCGCACATAGGACAGCAGAGGGCCTCAGAGACTAGCTGGGACATTTGGACATAGTGACTGCTTGGACAACCCAACATGGGGAGTCACGGGACTACTCATATTTTTCCCTCATCTAACAGCTTCACACCCAGATAGATAGGTTTGTATGCTCCCATAGGCTTAGCCACATGTTACTCACACAAAATACCTAGGGCATACCCTTTCAGACCACAGCCCTCTGTTGCTGGGATTTCAACCTGTTGGGGAGCACCTGCGGATCTCCACATGGCGACTCAATCCATTGTCCCTGGAGGATAATTACTTCCGCGACACTCTGGGAGATACTATTTCTGGATTCTTTGATCTCAATCAGGCCTCAGCACCCTCTGGGCTGGTCGAGTGGGAGATGTTTAAAGTTGTGGTTCGGGATCACTGTTTGTGCCAATTGGTCTGTGTTCAAAAAGAATTGAACAGGGAACTTTGGACCTTGGATGAAAGATAACATGAACTAGATAACGCTCTGGGTACCAATGTAACAGCACTAGACAGGCTTTGGGAGACCTATGAGCAATATGGTGCCACTTGAGAGCACTTGCAATGCTACGACTATAAAAACTATGTCACTAGGGCCCATGATGGGGAGGGGTGGCTGGACAGACTATTGGCTTGGCTTATCTGATCTGAAACCCGAGGGGACCCTATAACACAGATCCTGACAGGCGACGGCTAGTCACTCTACTCTCCTGGGGCCTTTAATGCTTCAGGATATTCTATAGAACTCTTTACAAAAGCCCGGAGGCAGTCCTGTCTGTGATTCAGGCTACCTTCCTGGACAGACTACTGCTGTGGGAGCTGCCGAAGGAGGCTTGGAGGGCTTGGGGTGCAGTATAGGTGCAGGAGATCAGGTTTGCTATTAAAGAAATGGCAACTGGTAAAACCCTGGGCCCTGAAGGCCTTCCTGCAGAGTTCTACTCTGCATTTGCTGGGACCCTAGCTCCGAAGCTAGAATCGCAATATGCTGACTCTCTACGACAGGGGGTGACTTTGGGCAGACCTACAAGAGAAGAGTAATCAGCCAGGTTTTAAGAATGCTTCTAAAAATATAATCACCTTACACGGTCCTGCGTACACACCAAGCCTACAATAACATTACCTTTATATATGAATTCGCAGGCACATCCTATCTTTCAAATAGGCAATTAAAAAATCATCTAAGGATAATTTTACATATATTCAATTTGAACATCATCATTTGTATTATTGCCCTGTTGATCTAAGTAAGGTCAGCTCAGCCTTCTTGTCCTTTTCTCAATAATGATTTGGCCTCCGATTCTGAAGAGCAATGATAAGTGTGACCATGTCATGCAATCTTCAGTCTAGTCAGATCCTGTTCAACAGCTAATTTACAAAAATCAAAGAGAATGAAGAAGAAAGTTATGCCCATAGTAACAGGAGGAGCCGGCCAGACTTTAAAATAGGTCACTGGTGTTAGGAGAAAATTGCCACTGTTTATCAGAATCAGCTGTGCAGCAGAGTTAGAGCTGATACACAGGAACCTGTGGACACACCTATTTTGAAAGTCAAAATCCCAATCAGATATCTTGAAAAAGCTTTATGAAATACTTTGACAATACATTGTTGGGGGTCATTGCCATCCAACTTTCTTTGATCCCAAATATACTTAGAATAGTCCTTTGCTGTTGATTTTTCATGTCTTAAAGTTTTCATTGAATGTTGTACGGTCAATTCTTGTGTTTTAAATGGAATTTATATAGCATTTACTACCCCCTGACGATGTGTTGTGTCTCTGTCCCATCATGCGTGGGATAACTTCTGTTTCAGCAGTGTGCTTTTCCTGTTCAATCAGACATTCCGAATTGATACATAATACATGACATTTGTGAATGACATTGATGAGTGTTTAGGTCATCAGTGTTTACTTCTGCTTCTGTTTGTGTCCCAGCCCTATGCGTCTGTATCAGTTGGACAACAGCTCCGATAGAGAGTTTGACACAATATTCACTTATGTACACAAACCACCATTATATACTGGTTTGCTAAGTTTCGATGTTTGGGCATGTGATTCCTGGATATCAGTAGGTGTCAAAACAGGAAATGCCTCATTTTCTGTCTGGTTTTCCCTCTACAGAGTAAGTATTCCTATGGAAAGAGCCAATTCAGTCTCCTTTGCATCTGCTTTGGATTTGACAGAGGGATTGTTTGTTGCATGTGCATACAGAGCAGTTCACAGTGGGGGAAATACGGTACCTGACTAACTCACTGCTGCTGACCACGCCACTCCACTTCACCTCCACAGTACTTGTGAACATAATTTCATACTGCACTACTGCATTTATTTCTATGGGTACTTACTTTTTTTTTAACTCTATACCTGCTATTCACTCATGTTACATCGCAGGCGCCATGTATCTAATTTTTGGGATATTGCTCACTATGGTGGTTTTCAGCGGGTCCGGCGGGAGCCGCGGTCAATGGCTTACTAGTAGGGAATGACACAAGGAAACTGCGACTGGCCAAAAGGAATATGACACAAAATCCTGCCAGCAAGAATCAGCTGCTCTGTCCTGAGACACCTTTGGTGGACCTCCTGTTCAGTCAATCACTGATGGCATAACTTTTTGATATAGTTGACATACCAACATATCCAGGAAATGAATTTGCCTGTGCCTCAACAGAGAAGGTTTGCTGAAATGTGTAGTACAGTGCTTATTTCCCTGTAAGGAGCTCCCTCAAAGCACAGAGAGTAGTGCAAAAGGGAGGGGCACTTATCATTGCCGCAGTGTAAGGAAAAATACGAGCAATACCAATGGGTGAGGTTTATTAGTTCGCATTTCAGATGGCACACACCATCCCACACACATCCCTATCGCCTATAAAGTATCATTTGAGAAGTTTTAAATGGAGATATGTGGCAATAAAGAATATCCAATTCACTGCTAATAATGGGGTAGGGGGTGATGAGGCAACTCAATTCCTTTGGGTCTTTGGTTCTGTTCCTGGATTCCCTAGCACTTGAGGAAAAGTTTGTAGATTGGCCCATAGATCTGCAGAAGTGCGGAGGGATGGTCACAGTGCACGGCTCTGTAAGGCGCCATGACCTTGTGCAGAAAGAAAAGGCAAGCAGGGGACAGTAAAGATACAGAGTAACTTACGGTAAGACAATAAGGAATATAAAATGATATACATTTGTTTACAACTGAAGTGAGTCTGTGAAGAAGGGTAGTGCTCTATCAGTAGACATGGACAGGGCAGTGGACAGCAATGCGTGCTGCCTCTGGGGCACCATGGTGTTCTAGAGCCAATGCGTGCTGCCTCTGGGGCACTATGGTGTTCTAGAGACAATGCGTGCTGCCTCTGGGGCACCATGGTGTTCTAGAGACAATGTGTGCTGCCTCTGGGGCTCCATGGTGTTCTAGAGACAATGCGTGCTGCCTCTGGGGCACCATGGTGTTCTAGAGACAATGCGTGCTGCCTATGGGGGCACTATGGTGTTCTAGAGACAATGCGTGCTGCCTCTGGGGCTCCATGGTGTTCTAGAGACAATGCGTGCTGCCTCTGGGGCACCATGGTGTTCTAGAGACAATGCGTGCTGCCTCTGGGGCACCATGGTGTTCTAGAGACAATGCGTGCTGCCTCTGGGGCTCCATGGTGTTCTAGAGATAATGCGTGCTGCCTCTGGGGCACCATGGTGTTCTAGAGACAATGCGTGCTGCCTCTGGGGCACTATGGTGTTCTAGAGACAATGCGTGCTGCCTCTGGGGCTCCATGGTGTTCTAGAGACACTGCGTGCTTCCTCTGGGGCACCATGGTGTCCTAGAGACAATGCGTGCTGCCTCTGGGGCACTATGGTGTTCTAGAGACAATGCGTGCTGCCTCTGGGGCACTATGGTGTTCTAGAGACAATGCGTGCTGCCTCTGGGGCTCCATGGTGTTCTAGAGACAATGCGTGCTGCCTCTGGGGCACCATGGTGTTCTAGAGACAATGCGTGCTGCCTCTGGGGCACCATGTTGTCCTAGAGACAATGCGTGCTGCCTATGGGGCGCCATGGTGTTCTAGTTTCTTTTCTCAGTTTATTCATTGGCCAAGGCAGAGCCCTTTCCCAGCACTAGCATGCAAATTTTGTTTAAATATGGTAAAAAGTGTAAACATTTCCCGAAAATATTGTTTGCTTGAGTGCAATGCAACCATATTTTCTAAAGTCAGTGTTTGCCATCCATTTTGATACAGTATCAAGGCATCATAGGCTCAAGCACCTGGATACCCTATGGGGTGATTAGCTGCGCTTTATAAATACTGAGTTATTGAAGACCAATATAAATGTATTGATTTCTCTGAGCCAGTATGTATGATTTGTGATGTGACAACATCCAATGACTTCCCACACTCGACCATTCACAAATTGTTCAATTGTGTAAGGAAGTGGGACTTCTCAACTTCAATACATTGGTGTCCGCAAATGGGTAAGCTGGTGCAACAATTCTCAAAGCAACCTCATGCAATTCCGCCAATGCCAGCCTTTGACATGATTACATGCTAATTAAACATTAAACTTCAATGGTATCCGGGGTAAGTGTTGCAATCAAATATCACCAAGATTTTTCAAGTCCTTTTCCACCCAATGTAGGACGTTTATGAACTCTATTGCTCCAAAAGGTCTGATCAAATCCTTGCATGCCACTGTCTTCCTCCTTGGAAGCAGGAGTCTGCAATTTGGAGGCATGCCCAATAGGATTTTGAACTGAAATAATAGAAAGATGAGACCTTAATTTCAACAGCCATATGTGACCTAACATATTTTGCCACTTTTATAAATCCCTTCTAAAATTATATTAAAGTTGGTTGCATAAAACAAATGTTGAGACTGAGTCACACAATGCTGTTGATCAATTCATTAAAAAAATCAAATAATTATATTGAGTTAAAATTATTCTAAAACTTGAAGTTACAAAATTATACACCACCATCAGGTAATCATCATTAAATAATACATCAAAGTTAAAACTATTCTGAAATGTGATATTACAAAACTAGACCACAACGGATTTAGACAATTTATTGGAGAAGACCTGAGAAATCTTCCAACTTAAACTAAAGCATACCGTAGGTATTCTTGCATGTTCTTATGTACTTTCTTATGACAAATATTAGGTATCAGGGGCGCAGTAAAAACTACACCCTAAAGTTAAAATCAGGCAGGAGAATAAAATGTGTTGAACTGATTTGCTTCTATAATGACAAAATATACAAACTATATTGCAGAAGTCGTCCACTTTTCTCTGAATTTCCCATTAGGGTGCCGATTCCGATCCTGTAAAGCCTGGGTACAAATGGTCGTAAGGAGCGTTTTCTCCGTCCGACTCGTACCTGGGAAAAACACCTTACAAACTCGCAAGTACGATTTGCACAGAAATACCATTTCCGTACGAGTCGTACAAAAGACCGACCGGCAAAAAAATACATACAAATCTGAATCTGGACGGCGCATACGCGACGTCCGGACGGAGTCAGGCAGCGTTTTACGGACCAGCAAGTACGATCCGTGCCTACGTCACTCCGTACTGCTATTTTTTTACGGCAGCCAAAAACTCCCAGGAAATTGAGGACGACGCGAAGAAGGATCACCTGTACGCAACGGACAGCGATGGACCCCAACCTACGCGTCATCCCAGCCCTCATAGCCTACGACCTCGTGTTCAGAAACCAACGCAGACGCCGCAGAAGGTCAGAACAACACCCAGGGGCAAAGGGGGGTGGGGGGGCTGGGGCAGGAAACATTACCCCCACCCAATTACAAATATACATATGTCCTGCACAGAAATGACCTCCAGGCTCTGGTCACGGGGGGGGGCGTGTCCACCAATCCCTACCTACCTCCACAACGGAAGTGGACGTCGACTTGTTCCCGTCACCACTACAATGGTGGTACGGCCCGTACCCATGCCCCCAAGAGCATGGGTCCGGCCGTACCACGCGTACCCCTATGTCACTGCCACAATGGTGGTACGGCCTGTACCCACGCTCTGGGGGGCGTGGGTACGGGCCGTACCACGCGTACCCCTATGTCACCGCCACAATGGTGGTACGGCCCGTACCCACGCCCCCCAGAGCGTGGGTATGGGCCGTACCACGCGTACCCCTACGTCACCGCCACAATGGTGGCACGGCCTGTACCCATGCCCCCCAGAGCGTGGGTACGGGCCGTACCATGCGTACCCCTATGTCACCGCCACAATGGTGGTACGGCCCGTACCCACGCTCTGGGGGGCGTGGGTACGGGCCGTACCACGCGTACCCCTACGTCACCGCCACAATGGTGGTACGGCCCGTACCCACGCCCCCCAGAGCGTGGGTACAGGCCGTACCACGCGTACCCCTACATCACCGCCACAATGGTGGTACGGCCCGTACCCACGCCGCCCAGAGTGTGGGTACGGGCCGTACCACGCATACCCCTACGTCACCGCCACAATGGTGGTATGGCCCATACCCACGCTCTGGGGGGCGTGGGTACGGGCCATACCACGCGTACCCCTACGTCACCGCCACAATGGTGGTACGGCCCATACCCACGCCCCCCAGAGCGTCGGTACGGGCCGTACCATGCATACCCCTACGTCACCGCCACAATGGTGGTACAGCCCGTACCCACGCTCTGGGGGGCGTGGGTATGGGCCGTGCCACGCGTACCCCTACGTCACCGCCACAATGGTGGTACGGCCCGTACCCATGCCCCCCCAGAGCATGGGTACGGGCTGTACCACGCGTATCCCTACGTCACCGCCACAATGGTGGTACGGCCCGTACCCACGCCCCCCAGAGCGTGGGTACGGGCCGTACCACCATTGTGGCGGTGACGTAGGGGTACGCGTGGTACGACCCATACCCATGCCCCCCAGAGCGTGGGTACGGGCCGTACCACGCATACCCCTACGTCACCGCCACTATGGTGGTACGGCCCATACCCACGCCCCCAGAGCATGGGTACGGGCCGTACCACCCGTACCCCTACAGCCCCATTACATGATGGATACAAGGCGTACACACGCCACGGATGTAGGTGTACGGCTTGGTGCAGCACATCAGCTGTAAATTGGGGGTGGTGTATGCCAAGGACAGCAGTGTACCACAGCAAGGGTGCAAGTTTGCAAAGGAATACCAGCAGTGGACAGGGACATGGGGGTGGGTGCAGAGGAATACCAGCAGTGGACAGGGACATGTGAGGGGTGGGTGCCCATCACTCCCAGCAGTGGACAGAGACATGGGGGTGGGTGCAGAGGACTCCCAGCAGTGGACAGAGACATGGGGGTGGGTGCATATCAACTCCAGCAGTGGACAGAGACATGGGGGTGGGTGCAGAGGACTCCCAGTAGTGGACAGAGACATGGGGGTGGGTGCAGAGGACTCCCAGAAGTGGACAGAGACATGGGGGTGGGTGCAGAGGACTCCCAGCAGTGGACAGAGACATGGGGGTGGGTGCATATCAACACCAGCAGTGGACTGAGACATGGGGGTGGGTGCAGAGGACTCCCAGCAGTGGACAGAGACATGGGGGTGGGTGCAGAGGACTCCCAGCAGTGGACAGAGACATGGGGGTGGGTGCAGAGGACTCCCAACAGTGGACAGAGACATGGGGGTGGGTGCATATCAACACCAGCAGTGGACAGAGACATGGGGGTGGGTGCATATCAACACTAGCAGTGGCCAGAGACATGTGTGTGGGTGCAGAGGACTCCCAGCAGTGGACAGAGACATGGGGGTGGGTGCAGAGGACTCCCAACAGTGGACAGAGACATGTGTGTGGGTGCAGAGGACTCCCAGCTGTGGACAGAGACATGGGGGTGGGTGCAGAGGACTCCCAGCAGTGGACAGAGACATGGGGGTGGGTGCAGAGGACTCCCAGCTGTGGACAGAGACATGGGGGTGGGTGCAGAGGACTCCCAGAAGTGGACAGAGACATGGGTGTGGGTGCAGAGGACTCCCAGCAGTGGACAGAGACATGGGGGTGGGTGCATATCAACACCAGCAGTGGACAGAGACATGGGGGTGGGTGCATATCAACACCAGCAGTGGACAGAGACATGGGGGTGGGTGCAGAGGACTCCCAGCAGTGGACAGGCATATATGAGTGGGTGCAGAGGACTCCCAGCAGTGGACAGAGACATGGGGGGGTGTACATCATTATCAGATGACCACAACTCCATGGGTGTATGTACGCATTCCTAACTTTGGACAATGATGATAGTGCCATAACAACACATCACTGACAGCAGTGTCCCACTCCCAGGAGGATGGATGTCTTTCCCCCACTGCATGACACACCACATGTGGGTGTGAGGACAAATAACACATGCATACCCACCCCTGGCAGATTCAGCACAATACACACACTGAGATCATACCACAAGACTGTATAGTCATGTCACTGCCTACAAAACTAAGAGAGCCAAAGAGAACACACACTGTCACGCACATCCCAGGACTGATAGGAATGTTCAGGTGCTGGGCCAGCCACCAAGATGTTGTCTGTCATGGAAGGAATAGGGTGGAGTTCCCACAGATACAATGCCCACAATTGTGAGTCAGGTGTTCAAATACCCAGCAGAACAAGTACCATATGTGTGCTAGGCTGGGATTACACACATGCATTGTGCGGAAAAGGGACAATTTCTCCATGAAGGCATGGCAAAATACTCTATACACAAGTACAGTGAGTACCAAGGATGGCACAGGCGATGCAGCCGGAGACATTGCTGAGCAGGCATGGCCAGAGTTGAAGGGATCCATCACCAACAAAGGAAATGTAGACACAGGTCAACACAACAATTGTGCAACTCTCTGCAGGGAAGATGTCAGGTGCCTCAGAGGAAGGAACACTCCTTGGGACAATGTCTCCAAACACAAAGAGCATACACGACAAAGAATCTTTGATGGCACGCAGATACCAGGTTCCACCCCATGAGCAGCAGACTACAACATTTCCCTGAAACATAACACATGCCCACAACCCCAACTCCTGTAGCATCAGCATCAACATCAATACCTGAAATGCAAGACTTTTCTAACGAAAATAGAAAATGCTTTATTCAGCATGAAAATAATAATGTGTAAACAAGACTATTCACAAAGGCCAATGGCCAGTCCATATCATCAGTCCTTGGGGGGGACACATGGCCATGCGTCTCTCCTAGCTTGTCTGCACATCAGAAGACTCTGTGTCGTTGACTGGGGGGGGGCATCATGTGGGGAAGGACCAGGCACCGCAGGGACAGGAGGGGGAAGGGTAGGTGTGGTGGGTGCAGGGACGGACGACTGCACCACAGGGGGTGGGGCAGCGCCAAAGGTGGAGGTGAGCTCAGCGCTGCACACTTCTGCCAGTTCTTCCAGCGTCTCCCCTGCACTCGGAGAAACAACAGGCCCCAAGGAGGGGGGGGGGGGGTCGGAGGGATGGGTTGCAGCGCTACTGGGGGAGGTGGTGGACAGGCTGGGGGACTTAACTCCCCTACCCATGGAGTGCCTTGACCGTTTCCGGCCAGGTGAACTAGTGGGGCTGAGGCCCAGCCCAGCAAAGTAGGCCTCCTTCTCCGAATCTGGGGCAGGGGAGCCAAGGGGAGTGACATCGGAGGGACTGGGGAGTGAGTCATGTGGACGAGGACTGTGGCTGCGTGCCTGCCAGTGTGCCCCAGACCCAGTGGGTGTGCCTGCTTCCCCCTGAGTGTGCGTGTCAGGAGGTGTGCGCTTGCCCTTACGTGGTGGTGTGCTGCTTGTGTCTGGTGGGGTGCGTGTGTGTGGATGTCTTGGTGTGCTTGGAACAGGCATGGGTGTGGGACTTGTGGATGGGGCAGGGGTAAGGGGGAGAGGCAGCGCTGCAGGTGACTCACTACTGCCGTCAGTGATGAGTCCAGGGACCTCAGCAACATCCGTTGGTCAGACATCGCTGATGACGTGCCCTCCATGTACAACACCATCTGGGTCAGCAGTCTGGTGAGGCCATGGAGGACAGTCAGGATCGATGTCTGCCCAACTTGCAACTGCCGCTGAATGTCCACAGACTCGGCAGTGAGGGCAGCAGGGGGGACAGGGGCAGGGGGTGCGGTGCCTGGCACGAAGGAGACACGGTGTGGCCTAGCACGGACAGAAGGGACCTGAGCAAGTGGGAGGGCGGTGATGGGAATGGAGGGGGCGGGTACGGATGGAGTGCTGCTGCCAGCTTTTGGAGCAGCCTCCGCCCCCTCAGGGAGTTCAGCCTCGGACCCGTCAGCCTCGTAGTCAGTGTTGGTACTGGGCAGGTCCTCCGCCTCACTCCCCTCGCCCTCGGTGCCACTTGAGTCCGCCGACTCCTCAGCAGTGGTGGCACCACTGCTCGATCCCTCCTCCACGTCCGTGCCGGTGTCTCCCTCGGTGTCCTCCGATGATGCTGTGGGCAAGGTGAATAGCTAGGAAAAAATCAGTCACCTGTATACATCTGACACATGAGTCCAAACAAAATAGGCAACAGTGCATATCAGGAAAGGCATCATGAGTAACATCTAGAATACTCCCCACATATGTAAGCCCTGCACTCCCCAGTTGGTTGACCTACCATGCCACTTGGAAACAATGAAAATTAGGACACAACAGCAAATAACTTGAAATCACAAGATCATGAGAAGCTAGTGTCTGGGATCAGTTGAGCACAGCAAGACTATGAAGGCATGCCACCTCTTGTTCACTGTGAACCAAACAGTATTGTCGCACCCAAGGCCAAATACCACATGCCAATGCAGAAGGTGTCCCCACACTCAGAGACCTGTGAGTACTTTTGAAACCCCAAAGAAATACATTGTGACTCCTGGAGAATCACAACCCTTTACAAAATGGACATGTCTAGAATGTGTGAATGTGGCACTCTGTGAACACAACACGCATGTGTCTGTATAGCAGAAGTCACACAAGGAGGTGCACACCAAACTACATGTACACAGTCATTGTCTGAGCTGCCAGACTCATTCAAATCAGCCACTGTTAGGCAGAAATGGCGTATCAGTAAGTACATATACATGGCACCACGGTGGTCTGGATGACTTGACACTCGTAAGTTGGTATCAGCAACAACCAAGGACTAACCCAAATGCTACCACACTGTGGGAACATGTATATGTATGAACTCCAAACAAGTTTTGTTCAAACTGTGCCTTACTTTAAAATTTGCCAGCGTGTCCCTGGAAAGTGTGAAGGTGGTGTCTTGTGCACTTCCTTGGGAGACATCTGTCATGCAGGCACATCATTGTCCTTCACAACAAAACAACAAGGTCAAGCATATGAAACATTGAGACATGTTGACAGGTGTAGTGAGTGCCAATGGACATTTTCTCTGAGTAACAACTTGAATAATGTCATTTGTCACATGGCTATCCGTCACCTGATCACACAGTTGGCTACACATATGACCTACTGACTGTCATCTGGAGTGGCACACATGTCCACACCCAGGACAATGCATAAGCTAATGGGCCTGCAATTGTTTAGCAAAAAAGCCTAGCTGTACTTTGGGGACACCCTCATGGCAAACCAGAATGTACCCACAGATGTCAGCACACAAAGTCACAACTGTGTAGCATCTGAACCACACACAGGTGCCAAAAATGTACAAGCAGGATACATGATTGTCAAAAACTGACACAGGCTACGAAGCACGAACATTAAGCACTGGCCAACATCACGGGGGCACTGCACGATGACTTTCTGTACTGCGAATCATCACACACAAGTCAGAACTGGCAATGAAACATCAGGGTTGAACATGTATGCCCCTCCCGCACACACACACCCATACCTGAGTCAATGTGACTGATACCGATCAAGAAGTGACACCTCTTATTCAGGGTTACAATAACTGTGCTTGAAAACTAGCTTCATTAACACGACATCACCTTGTAGGGCTGGCAAAACATATTGGTCACAAACAAACATCAACAGATTGTTGTGAATAGCCACACAGGCACTGCCCAGTGTGAGTATGCACAAGCAAAGTGGTGTATCCCTGTCCAGTGGACAAATGTATCACACATGTGAAAAATACTACCTAGGCCAGGGAACAATGCCACAGAGGCAGAGCCATGCTGAACCCACAGTGAATGTGCACAGTGTTGGATGACACACATGAGTAGGAGGGCAGGCTGTGTCAGGGGGCTGTAGTGGGCACACTGCTCCATGGTCCTGGAATGAGCTGACTGTAACAGGAGCAACCGTCCCGGCACTATGCATATATCCCACTCATGCACATCATGTCTGAGTCCACAACATTGGTAATGCATGCTGCAAGTCTGTTCATTTGAAACCTCACACTCCTATGTTGAGACTCAGCATCAGTGCCAACAATTATGCACCCCCAAATGACTGAACAGGACAGGGCACAGGCAGACCACCCCCACACATGATGCTGAAAGCAGTGTGCACCTTGATAAACTGGCAGCCTAGATGACCATGTGCAATAGTGATAACACACAGACCAGGTAACACATGTCAAGGAGGGGAAGGGAGGAAGAACAGCACAGGTTGACTTGGGGGAACAGGATATGCACTGCACATATATAACCTGGCAGTGTATCCAGGGGACTGAGCAGCTACAAAAGCTGGCGACACACAACAAACACACATGTACCTACCCCCTTCCTGCTGCTGTAACTCCTGTATCCGCCTATCCAGGTCAGGGAAGACCACCGCCAGGACACGCTTCATCTGGTGGGTCAGGCTCCGGCGCCCGCCATGCTTGCGAGGAGCCTCCTCCTTCAGCATGACCCGGGCGATCCTCCGGGTCCAGCACCGGATGTCCTGCCATCTCTTCCTCACTTGTGGCAGGCGCCGACTGCGACCCTCCACCGATTGCACGGCCATGATGGTATCCTTCCAGATCTTCCCCTTGTGGTAGGCGGTTACCTGTGTGGATGACAAAGTGGGACAACATCACTACACCTGCACCATGTCACAGAGACACACATTTGAACATCTTTGATTTGTTGAACAGGGCATAGTATGCTGGCAAGTAATAGCACCTTAGTCATTGGCACTTTTTTCACTAGGGACGCACCAATGCACTACATGGCATAGTAAGTACACAGGTGGCATGAGGGGTGCGAAACAATCCCTGATCATGGCACACACTGTGCATCCCAAGCAACACAAGGCTGATGGACAGCACCGCAAAGCAGTCACATGCCCCAGGCCACTGACGAAACCTCAGCAGAGTACACAGACACACACAGGCACACATCAATCACCTGCCATTGGCAACAGCGAATGCAAATTTCACTCTGCACATGTGCCACTTGCCAGGGGGGGGGTCACAGGTGTGGGGCTAGCTCAGCAAGTCAGACACACAGCACGGCTTACTTCTCACATCAGATGGATTGAGCAGTTGCCTCCTCCATGCAGCTGTGGTGCAACACTCCACATAGACACTCACCCACATGACAAGAAACATTCACACACATCAATGTCCAGGGGGCGTACACATCATTTGGACACTCTCACAACTCTCACCACAGCTCCACTCAACTCTCACACACATCTGTGGGTGCAGTCACCTGTCACACCGGGGTGACCACTGAATCACCGCAGGACAATAGAACAAGAATGCCCAAGAGGATTAGGCTGGCTGAATGTGCCATGCACTATGCAGTGAATGTCACAGTAAGCACAATGCAAGTGAGGAGTGCACACATGAACTACATCAAGCCCTGCATGAGAGACATAAGCCATCCACCCCCCCTGGAACCCACTCCAACCAACATTGCATGCTTGTCACACCTGGACACAATGCCAGAAGTGACAGACACAAAAAAGGTGCACAGGCAAAGGTAGTGGAGTCAGCACTCACCTGCTCCCCTGGTCGACCATACAGCATGGGGTACCGTGGGAGGATCACATCCAGCAGGGCCTCGTTCTCCTCCTGGGTGAAAGGCTGGGCCCTCTCCACAGTCCTTAACATGGTGCCAGAGGAAGACAATACAGCAGCAGTGGTATCGACTGACATGTTGTGCAGGCAAGTGCCCTCCCATGGGTTCTGCCTGCCTTATATCTGCCTTGCTGGCCTATTTCATTTACAGGAGTACAGAGTGATTGGTCAGACTCATTTGCATCCTACGTTTCCTCCAATCCCTTTAAACATACACCAGTGACAGCCTTAGCATCTTTCGAATTTGCAGCATCATATCAAGTCAACAACCACTTTGCAACAATGTATAATGTGGCCAACTGCTTTTTCCAGACCACATGATGTTAAGTTTTGAACTTGAAACTCGGTATCCATGACAACCAGCATGCATTTAGGTCCTAATACTTGTCCCTCATGTGTCCCCATTGTAATTCTTAAATCCCCACACAGGTACGGCGCGTTTCACACGTACCCCTAGGGCACCATCACTACAGTGATATGGGCCATAATCACGCGTGTACGTGCCGTACACACGTGAGTACGTGCCGTATCACTAGGGCCTACGGTACCCCAACTATAGTGTTAGGCACGTACTCACGCGTGTACGGGCCGTACACGCGTGAGTACGTGCCGTATCACTCGGACCTACGGCACCCCAACTATAGTGATAGGCACGTACTCACACGTGTACGGGCCGTACATGCGTGAGTACGTGCCGTATCACTAGGGCCTACGGTACCCCAACTATAGTGTTAGGCACGTACTCGCGCGTGTACGGGCCGTACACGCGTGAGTACGTGCCGTATCACTCGGACCTACGGTACCCCAACTATAGTGATAGGCACGTACTCACGCGTGTACGGGCCGTACACGCGTGATTACGTGCCGTATCTCTAGGGCTTACGGTACCCCCAACTATAGTGATAGGCACGTACTCACGTGTGTATGTGCCGTACACGCGTGAGTACGTGCCGTATCACTAGGGCCCGTACACACGCCCTCAGAGCGTGTGTACTGCGTTTCACAGCTTACACTGGTAATAGGAGGCGCACGCGAAAGGAATGGAGGTGTCAGACTCGCACAAGGCTGGACATCAAGTCATTGTCAGTGCAGTCCTTCATGTGCAGGGCCTAGGTGTGTCAGGCAGTGATGTGGCACATGTCTCATAATGTTGTGGCACAATAGATGTGTGATGAGCTGTTTACACATGTCATGTGTGATGGGGCACTCCGTGGCACACTTCCCCTTCACACTTTGCACATGTGTGCATGTAGGACACATGTGTCAAGCACTGCATCACTGGTATGGCACAGTCACCAACACCCGCAACTGTCCCCTGATGCCAGGTACACGGATATTTACACCTGATATGTGACTACCAGCGTGCCACGATGTGACTATGTCATGTGTGTGTCATGTGTTCCCATGAGCTTGCCGTTGGTGTTCCGTCAACTCCATCTGCTGTTGCAGCATCCAACATGTGTCTGTGTGCATATGTGCATGACACACATATACGCACACCATGCCACATGTGGACTCACACTTTACATGTGTCATGATGGTTCGAAGATAACTTCCTGACATGAGGCAATATCTGCGTTGTCTCAATGTCTGTGTCATCAGTTTTTGACATGTACCTCTTCATGGAAATGTGTGTTATCTGTCCTTTTTCAGATGACATGTGACCTGTGCGTCTAGACTCCCACCAGCTGTCTGTATGAGATAACATCCTTCAAATGCTGATATGTGGATGTCTGTCACTCATGTAATGTGTCTGGCTTGTCACTTACACTGGCCCACAGCTATTTTAATGGCATGTCACGTCAACATTGCCATGCAACTATTGTGGCTGGCTCTTCGTAGGAGTATCACCTGGCTGGCCTACGTGTCCTGGATGTATTGCACAGACCAGACTCTGTCTTAAGCAGATGTGTATTAGCTGTTGAACATGTGCTCACCTCAGTGACATTGGTGTGGTAATGTACTCACTCTTCGTTATTCCTTCCAAATCTCTGCAGGGCACCGCCTCTCCCCAGACAAATGCCAGACCTGGATGTCATGCGTGAACATGACTGCATACGCAGATACCGCTTCTCGCAAGAGTTGATAGAGGACTTGACCCGCCGGCTTGCCCCACACCTCCAACCACAACACAGGTATCCTACAGCTCTGACCCCCAAGATGAAGGTGATGGCAGCCCTACATTTTTTTGCCACCGGCACGTTTCAATTGACCATAGCTGATGTTGGTGGCATGTCCCAGACAATGTTCAGCTGTGTCCTGCATGATGTTTTAGAAGCCATGTTGGTGCACCTGGATGAATTCATCCATTTTCCCACTCGTGAGCAGTTGACACGTGTCAAGGGTGAGTTCTATGCCCTGGGAGGGATGCCTCATGTAATTGGGGCCATTGATGGGACACATGTGGCTTTGGTACCACCACAGGCACAGGAGGTAGCCTTTCGGAACTGCAAACATTATCACTCTATCAATGCCCTTGTGGTGTGTCTTGCTAACATGCTGATTTCCCATGTCTGTTCCCGTTTTCCAGGGTCCGCACACGATGCCTACATCATGAGGCGTAGCAGGGTGCCAGAAATGATGCTGCAGCTGCACGCGGAACGAGCATGTCTTGTTGGTGGGTATACTCTGTTAGTCCTGTGTTTAGCGCTATCTTTGTATCTTACGGCAGCTCCTGACCCACTTCTTCACATGATGTTTCCATGTAGGGGACTCTAGCTATCCCAACATGCCATGGCTGATGACGCCTCTCCGCAACCCCAGAACAGCCGCAGAACACCGGTACAACGACACCCATGGGCAGACGAGGTGCGTGATTGAGAGGACGTTTGGACTCCTGAAGAGCAGATTCCGGTGCCTCCACAAGACCGGCGGCGCCCTCCCATATGCCCCGGTGAAGGTCTGCAAAATCTTCATTGTGTGCTGCATGCTGCACAACATGGCAGTGGAGAAGGCTGTGCCACTCGTCCTTGATCCGGATGAGCAGGATCATCCACCCGTGGAGGATGAAGGGCTTGGGCACGGGGCAAGTGAGGATGAGGATGAGGACATCCGGAGTCAGCTTATCCGCAACTTCTTCTCATAATGGTGAGTCCCTGTGTCTGAGTGTGCACGCTTTGAGCCTTGTGTGGCATGTGTTGCAATGTGTGTGTCCAGCTGACTGTGTGCTAAGTGACTTTGAGGTGTGTTCTGATGTGTCATTCAAGTGATGATGTCATTCCACACATTTTAGCTGGGACACTAAATTTTTTAAGAGCGTGGTGACAACATCATTCCTGTAGAGCACATGTATATGTCTGCGGATTACTAGCTCTTTGCTGACTTGTTGTATGTCTGTCCTCCCCTGGTTCTTGCGGCTGTCGTCTGCTCATGGCATCATTGCCCTCCTGCTATTCCTCATGAGTATTGCAACGTGTGCTGGATCAGAGTTACATGCACAGACATGGCGAAAAGTCATTTTGGGTAAGGAGTGCAGCAAGGCATTTTGTGGGTGGTACGTGTTTGTGATATGTGGGGACTGATCCTGTGCATGTTGTGTTACCATGCATACATGTCGACTCACCATGGGGCACATGATGTGTTGCATGGCTCCCATGAATTGATAGTCACCCTTCCTGACAGTCATCTGTAATGCTTTGTGGATTCTGATGAAGGCATCAATGTGTGTATAACGTCCCTCAGGAACATCCGGGATGCTAATGGTGGACATAGTGTGGGACATCCCCATATGAGGCTCAATGGGTAATTGCAGACTCTCAGTGTGCAGCAAGGGGTGTTAGGCTCAACCGCTTCACTTGTGTGCCAGCTCAGTATGATTTACCACATCTGTGTGTTGAAGGGGGTGTCCAGTGTAGGTCACACATGGTCAGCCAAATGACCTGTGAGTCTGTTCCAATTGATGCATTTCCCTTAGTGTGAGGCTGAGTAATAAAGGTGTTCGCCACACTCCAAGGTGCCTCATCTCTGTCAATGCAGGTCTCTTGCCACTTTGCATGCGGCATATCTGGCATAGTTGTGGAAGATTATGCATAGGAGTCCATGTGTAGTTTAGCAACATGCATGCAGTTGCTCATGGATTAGGCTCCCTATTGGGCATGAAGTACATGGTCGTGTATGTTTTTTGGCATGTTGGTCCACACAATGGGCCATCAACACCTGCTGAGGGTGTGTCTCTTGTGCGCAGGCCGGCCTTCAGTTTCCTGATCCGGTGTCATGCTTCTTTGGTGATTGTGCATGCATTGTCTCTGGGTGTGCCATGTGACACTGGACACTCCTTACTTTACACACGCCCCTGTTGCAGTTGTCCTTCTGACATCCTAGTCTTTTTGTGCAAATTCTGGCCTTTTGCAAGGAGATGCCGCCTGCTGCTGCGGCCCCTGCAGCAAGGGCCCACAGAGTATCCAGATTTGGCAACACACACACCTCCAAGATGCTCCAAACTTCGTCCCTCCACCCATTCATTTGGCTGTCCTCAGCTTGTCTATGCCACTGTTGCCGCCACGCGGTGCCAAAGGCTGGACCATCAGCACATGCAAGGTGTACATTGCACCACCATCCTGTCCTTGCATAACCCACATCACACTACAGTCTGATGTAGCAGCCACACTCTGAGCTATGTCCATCCGCACATCTAACGCTTGCTGTCAGACATACCCTGGGCACACACACGACACCTTTGCATGCTGAGTGTGCAACTCCAACTGCCTACACTGCGCTGCCCCGCCTTCCAGGCCCTGTCACACCAACCAGGTCACGTCCCTAATACTCCCCACCGGCTCTGTAGCCCAGCAAGGGCATGGGAGTGGGACTCAAGGCTTCAGCATGTAGTATGGTGTCATCGTCTGGGACATGGCACAGGTATCATCTCTCAGCATGTCAATCTACAGAGTGTCCAGGACCCCCCTCTCCACCATCACATGCGCACAGCACCTCATCATCAGCTCGTATGCCATTGACAGCCAGGTGCTCCTCACCCTCAACAAAGACACAGACATTGGCAGTTCCATCATTCAAGTATGCATGAGATCCATTGATGAATGGCTGAACACGAGCCACCTGAGGCTGGACTTGTACAGGACTGAGGTGATCATCTGAGAATTGTCCCCTTCCAGCTGGGTCAAGTGCTTGTGTCCCACCTGCAAGAGCCCTGCACAAGCACCCAGTGGCCACACACACAAGATGGTGTGCATCATGTTTGGCTCGCTCACATTTGCCATGCTAGTCCACAGCATCTGTACCTCATGCTGCAACGCCCTCTGCATTATGCACATGATCCACAGATAGATCCACTCCAAGAAAAGACCGACCATCCCCCAGGTCCATGACAACATCCGTGTCAAATACTGCCCTGCCCTCTACGGAGCAAGTACTTCCAAACTCCCAGGAAACTTGTCCACATCCAGGGTGCATCTGCACACCTCAGCTTCAACACCCTGCGCCGCAGCCACCTCGCCGTCCACCATAGATAGCTGCAATGGATCACTGTCTGCTGCAGGATGACGTCCACACTCCCCACCCACACTCAGGAGGCAGTCCACAACCCCGACCCAAAACCAACCTTGTACGTCTGTCATCCTAGATCCCGTTGGGCCATCTCCGTGCATCCAACCTTGCCCTGGCCACCGTTCTTCACATCCACCGTACTCCAGCATACAGGACATTGTTCTATCACCTGGCCACACATACCTGGGACTCCCTCCCCGGGAACCTCCACATGAGCCATGACCTCTACGCCTTGATGATAATCTCCCAAATAGGTCTGTCCGCACAGTTTAGCAAGCCCCCCCTCAGCAGCCAGAGGCCATCACAGGTGAGTGTTGTGCTCCATGCCTACATTGAATGATACCTTGTGACCCATGTGTGTCCTGTACCAGACTCTGATCCCAGGGTATGGATGGCTGGAGTTAGTTCAACACTCAGGCATAGTTTGACATTTCCACACACATATGTTGTTGAATAATGCAAAATGACAGGAACGTCTCATGACCAAAGTAATATATTTATTTGCGGTGGGGTACGTGTTTTGGTAGATGAAATTAGGTGCTCGACCTGGGGAATAGAATCCAAAGTTCACAGGGGGAGATGGTATGCTTGGCATTGGAAGTCATCAGAGTCCAGGGCACAATGTTGGTCATCATTGGTCAGACTGTGACCAGCAAGTCCATGTGGCAGAGAATGTCATTGGATGAGGTGCTGCTGTTGTGCCAGAGGGCCAGGTGCCAGGCCAGGTGACCTGGGAGATGTGGATGGTCCGCTGACTCTCACAGTCTTTTCCGTGGATGACCCACCTTCCTCCGGGGACCCTCAGATGCAGGCCTTGACGATGTTTGGGACGCTCCGTCAGACGAATCCTC
The DNA here is from genome assembly GCF_964204655.1 of Triturus cristatus. NCBI lineage: Eukaryota > Metazoa > Chordata > Amphibia > Caudata > Salamandridae > Triturus > Triturus cristatus. Next base: position 1,295,952,274 of record NC_140589.1, read on the forward strand.
CTCCTCCTCCCTCCCTGTGTCTGGTGCTGGTGTACGCCTGGTGGCACAGGGAGGGTTGCCCATGCTTTGGGCGATCTGACGGAGTGATTGGCTCATGTCCCTGTGCACCTCCAGGAGCTCAGCCAGTCTTGCCTCCATCCGTCCTTGGTGTTGTTGATGACTGGCATGATGCTCGACTTGCAGGTTCTTTATCTCATCGAGGGTCCCCTGCATCTCTGAGAGTCTCGACACGACCTGGTTGATGCCTCTGGTGTCACGCCGGTATGTGTCCAGGATGTTGCGTATGTGTGACATACCGGTGTCCTGAGCTGGCTGGTCAGGTTCACGCCTCTGCCTGCCTCCACTCCCACCACCCCAGCCCACTTGAGCCTGGCCTGCCCTTGTGGGCACATCGGGTCTACGAGACCCCTGCTGGATGGCATTTGCAGGGTTGCCTGCCTCCTCCTGGGTGCCCGGAGAACCTTGTCCCTCCTGGTCAGACTGGCTCTGTTGTTCAGTGCGAGCAGGGCTCCTGGGTGTGTCCTCGGATGTGGCAGGAATGGGGGGGGGTGGTTGGCACAGATGTACCTGACGCAGGTGCTGCAGGGGCTTGGGCACCAGAGGGTCCCGGTTGGTCGGGGTCATCCACGGAGTGGTGAGAGTCGTCGCTGCCGGTGGGATCATCTTCATGCGGAGCCTGGGACTGTGATTCTTCCCCCCCAGTGTTGGGGGGAGATCGACGACGTTGCCCTGTGTGTGAGAGAGAGACAATGTTAATGGTGTTTCATGCGACATCTATGTTTCATACATATTCAAGTTGACACAGTTCCTCCAGGTAGTTGGATGTGCCTAGCATTCCTCTCAATGTCCACTTGGGGATGGGTATGTTGCGGGGGACAGATTGGGATGTTCTCCTGAGTGTTTGACCTGTAGATTGTTGGCTATGATGCTTATTTGGCTATGGATTGGTCTTGTTGTGTCACATGTCCATTGTGGGAGTGTGTAAATCCGTTGCCTGCCCCGGGGGTGTGTGCTTGTGTTAGGGGGGGGGGTGTGACCGGGCCTGCTGTTGTGTGTAGTGTGAGTTGTCATTGGGTCTCCCAGGTGATGTGTCTGTCCCCTCATGGTGCATGCTGGCATGACAGTGAGTGTGAGTTCCTGTGCTAGATACCTGTGCTTGTGGAGTTGGTGTTTGAGTGTACAGTGGTCCCAGGAGGGCCTTGTGCTGCATACAGCAGGGTCAAGTGTCAGCTACCTTGTCAGTACTTTGCCAGTCCCTGTGCATTGTGCATGGGTATGTACCTATGCCATATGGGCTGAGGGCATTGGTGTCTGCGTCTCATTTTCACAATGTGTTGTGTGGGGCCCACCGTCCCAGCCTCCCGGACATCCAGTCTTGTGTTTGTGGTTGTTGTAGCCTTGGACATGGCCTTGCCTTGATTTGTGAAGGGTGCATGGAGACGTTTGTGGCATGAGCGTGGTTTTTGAGTGGGGTTGTGTGCGGTGAGTGCTTGGGGGAAGTTGTGTGCATTTGGTGTATATGTGGTGTGGACCCCATTGCCCCCGTGTTACGTAAGTTGTTTGTGTACTCACCAGGCTCTGCGACTCCTTCGACTCCGTGTACTCCCACCGGCGGTAGCAGGGCCATCACCTTCTCCTCCCAGGGATGGTAGTGTACGGGTCTGCGGGGCGGCCCACCTCCAGTGATGTTACTCTGGGCATATTCTTCGTTCATTTTCCTCTTGACCGCCCTGCGCAGATCGTACCACCTGGCTTGGCATTCATGCCTGGTCCTTCGGATGGGCGCAACAGCATTCACCTTATCGACAATCCTCTGTCACATGGCAGATTTTTCAGCTATGCTGGTCTGTCTGACCAATGTTCCAAACAGCTGTGGCTCGACTCTGATGACTTCGTTGACAAGGAGGTCCAGCTCCGCTGTTGTGAACTTTGGATTCTTGTCTGTGGGCATGGTGTGGGGTGTGGGTGTGGGTGTGGGTGTGGATGGTTGTGGGTGTGTGGGTGTGAATGTGACGGTGTGTGTGTGAATGTGAAGAGGGGGATGTTTGTGAAGGAGGTTGTGTAAAGGTGTGTGAGTGAAGGTGTAGTGAAGGTATCAGTAATGTAGAATTGTTTCTCTGTGGGGTCTGGCAGCAGTGGGTCTGTTGCAAATGTTCATGGGTTGTGTGTGTGGGCCCTTTTTATTGGTCCATTTTTGGGTGTGGCTGTGTTTGAATTTTGGTGGGTGTGTTATAAGAGGTGGTTGTGATTTAGGGCCTCTGTTTGCCTGTTTGGATGTGCCAGGTCAGTCATTGAGATGTATTTTGTCATGTAGACGTGTTTTGTGGTGTTGTGCGAGTCGAATTGACCCTCCTTGTGCTGTTTTACAGTGTCCTGGTTCTGTAAGAGTCTTTTTCGCATAGGTACGGTCCGTACATACGTGATGCTGGGTGAGGGTGCTGGGGTACGGTGTTGGAGTGCGGGGCGTACATGCGGTGGGGGTACGGTGCGGTCACGTGCGGGCCTGGGGTACGGCGCGTACATGCAGAGGTACGGCACGTACATGCAGGGGTAAGACACGTACATAGGGGGGGTACGGTGCGTACAGGTGCGGGCCTGGGTACGGCGCATACATGCAGAGGTAAGGCGCGTACATGCGGGGGTATGGTGCGTACATGGGGGGGTACGGCGCGTACAGGTGCGGGCCTGGGGTACGGCGTGCACATGCGGAGGTACGGCGCGTTCATGCGGGGGTACGGCGCGTACATGGGGGGTACGGCGCGTACATGGGGGTACGGCGCGTACAGGTGCGGGGCTGGGGTTCAGTGCGGACAGGGGGTGTACGGAGCGTACATGCGGGGGTACGGCGCGTACATGGGGGAAAGGCACGTACATGGGGGGGTACGGCGCATACAGGTGTGGGGCTGGGGTACAGTGCAGACAGGGGGGGTATGGCGCGTACATGGGGGGGTACGGCGCATACATGGGGGGTACGGCGCGTACAGTTGCGGGGCTGGGGTACAGTGCAGACAGGGTGGTGTATGGTGCTGACATATTGGGGGGTGGGGGGGCTGTACGGCTCGTACACGGGCATAAGTTTACCCGTGTACATGTGTGCTACTGCGTTGGCTCCGTACGGGCCATTTTACGTGCGATTGTGTATTCGGACGGACGGTCGGGATCGTACTTGCGCGCTCGGACTTGTGTTTTACGATTTGCACGTAAAAATGTCCGGCTCACTCTCGTACACTTTTCCTGACGATATTCGGACGTAAAAACTTTCCGATGCCCTCTCGTACACTTTTCCCGACGATATTCGTAGTTATTTTTCACGTACGAATCGTACTTGGCCGTTTGTACGGTACTTGTACGACTCGTACGTAAAAAAATACGGATACGGGTCGTACGCAAATTATTTTTAACGGATCGGAATCGGCACCTAGGTGCCTACGAGAAATGTAGTCTGATTATTTTGGACCTAATGCCCTTCGAGGGTGTTGCATAAGATATCCCTGTTTAAAATAAGAGAAATATGAATCATTGACCTATTCAAAGTGCTTCTTTAACTCAAAATCATGCACAGTCATTGGTTCTTGATAAAACTTTTATACTGACAGCTTAATGACACCTTACATTCATATTAAAGTACCTGTGTTTATTGGGCTTCAACTGCATTATGGGAAGCAGTAACCTACAGGTTCTGCTGTGTCTTACTATATTGTTTTACCATATGGGCGATTAAATTCAAAATCCTGCTTTTCAGTGGCCTATGCGAAGCGCTTATGGCAAAATTTCAAGTAGTCAGCATTTACCTCAATGGACAAAGTCAAGTTCCAATTACACCTGTCCTTGTCTAGCTGTAGATGGTAAATTGAAGATAGCCTAATATGTTTCAAGTTTGTATAAATTATCTGCATTTCTAGACCTGATCCAGGTAGGCAAATTACCCATCTAAAAAGGTAGGCATGAGGTTGGCTATCTTGGCATCCAGAACTGGTTCAGCTGAGTGGCCATCCAACTTTTGTAAAACCGAAACAAGCCAAAAATGAAGTAAGACTATTTTTCCTTATTTTGCATTAAATGAAGGTGAGAGGTACTCATATTGCTAAACCGTACTTGCAAATAATTATATGCGGTATACTGGTTGTAGTATGCCTGTTGATAAGACATTCGTCCAGCCATGTGCGACTTTTAACGAAAATCCTGATCTTAGTTTTACCCGGGTTAGGGGTAAATGGTTCTCTTCATTGTACCTGTTCAGCTTCTGCAGGGTTCTTATCAAGCCTACGCTTGTCTGGTAAAAAAACAACTAGGCCATCTATGTATTACAAGATCTATATGTATTATGGCCCTAACTTTGGAGGGAATTACCTTGCCATTTTTAATGCTACACCAGTATCTGCTGTATGTAGGTTGTAAACCAGGGGTGTCAATACACGACCCTACTTCAAATGAAAGCGGCACCTTCTTGCACAATAACAATTCCAAGAGGCATTTTCCCCTTTCTATGTGAGAATGCAGCGCACATGGAAAGAGGAAAAAAACGAAGATTAATAAACATTTTTCTTCTTGTTGCACTTCGCCTCGGGTGGCGTACAGATTTGGCACTTGCCCAGATTTACATCACTTTGTAATCTGGGGCAATGTCAAATTTCATGGGTGTTGTGTGGGAAAACCCTACGCAAAACCCATGGAACGCAAGACAACACAGCAATTTGCACTGCACAGCCTTACTCATAATTTATGAGGCAACTCAAAGCCACGCAGGTGACTGCACGTGGCTTCTTAAATTGAAATAGAGCCCTGCATCACTCATGCACCACTTCATGTGGTGCAAAAGTGAGGCAGCGCTCTCAAAAATAAGCCTCCCGATTCAGGCGACAGACTTCTGATTTTTGGAGCTAAAATGGTTTCATTTTAGCTACCTCCCACCTGAAATGACCTCTGCTTCATGAGAAATCAATGGGGAAAATCTATTTTCCCAATATTTTTTGTATAAAATCTCCCACTTTCCTGTTCTTATATTCTGCCATGTATGAAACATCTTGTTTTGTGTGAGAATTGCCAGTAACATCATGGCAGGCAACTTTTTGCAGTTCTAGTGCAGCGAAATGTTCTCCATGTTATACATCGCAGCGCTGTTTTGACATGAAAAGTATGTCTTTATTTTTCATTTATAATTTGAGTACAATATTTCACATGGAAAAGAAAAATAATCATTTGGAAATCTGAAAATAATTTGTTGGAGATATTCATATACAAAACACTAGATGGCAGCACAAGCATTGCTTTGGATTTTTCACTACACGAAGATCGAGGTGTTAGTGTTAGACTCAAAGCAGGTATCAGAGGAGGTTCTCAAAATGTGCGTAGAAGACACCGATGGAACACAGGAAAGTGTCTGTGAAGATTGTGCATACTTACAGATATTTTCCAGTTCTCCAATACTCTCTCATGCACAAAAAATGCGGCAGACGCTTAGATTTCATAGTCTTCATTTATTCATTATTTATTTATTTTTGTGATTTTATATGTAGCGTGGACATGGCCCGTCGGCATCAGAGTGCTTTACAATAAAGCCGAATGTTTCAATAACAAATCGAAAATATACAGGTAACATTGAAGGTGAAGAGAACACCAGGTTAGCCTCCCCGCGAGGTGGAACGTTTCACACTTATTCTTTGTAAAACATAGTAGTGACAGGCAGGTGGTAGAGCAGTAGCGGCTCCTCCACTATGGCAGAGGAGCATTGCCCCCCGCCCCGCCAGCAGCGGCAAAGATTGAAAAATACAATAATAATACACCAGGTTTATTATCATTTTGTTTTTCTCTACTGAGCGAGTCTTGGGGGCGGGGCAATCGTGGGGGAGGGGGACGGCAGTCAAGGAGGTAGAGTGGTGGGCACTGTGATCAGTGCGCATGACTTTTTAGCCATCTGTCTCTGGCCGGCCAAAGTGTCATGCGCACTGAGGCTCTCTCCAACCCCAGTTGCACTGCAGTTGCAGTCAGAGGCTCCCAGTCTCCCAGGGAGCGCAAATACTCGGCGCTCAGGCCAATCCTGACGCTGCTCTCATGAATGAGAGCAGCATCAGGATTGGCTGCAGGAGATTCCGGGAGTCTGTGCTGGTTAGAGAGTTTTACCTTGAAGAGAGTTTGTGCTAAATCATCATCAGAGACTGGAATGAAAGAGGACCATGGCTGTAGTGCCTTGGTCCTCTTCGATTATTTTGCCGACTTTGGAAGGAAGGGAGATGTTAATGTCTTTGATTTTGTTGTCAAAGAAAGCTGCAGTTATTGCAAAGGATCTCGGATGTCTTAATTGGGGGGTTGACAGGAGTGTTTTTGGCTTTATTAATTGCCTCAAACAGTTTTTTCTATCTATTCTTGGCCGTATTGAGGAGGGATCTGATATGTGATGCCTTGGCGATAGAGATGTGGCCTTTGTATTTTTGTCTTTCAGTGCGAAGCTTTGTTAGATTTAATGGTGAGGGTGCTCACCACCAGTCTTCTCTCCAGTTTTCTGATGTTTTTCTTTTCTTCTTAGAGGACTTTGGAGTACCTGGGGCAAGAGTGGCTGGGTCATCTGTATTTGCTTTTGATGAGTGCAAATTCCTCAATCAGGGATTGGGAATCCATACAGGAGTTGAAATTGTCTGTGGCCTTGTTGAGATTTGATAGGGATAGATTGGGCATGGTTTCAGTATTGATGTTACTGCTATCTCTGAACCCGATTTTTTCTTTATTCAGTTTCCCAAGGGTTTTCTTGTTTGGTAAAGACACTATGAAGGGACTCCATCGGTGATCCGACCAATCAACCAGGATGGGTCACTGCTCGAAAAGAAAGAGTGGAACCTTTGCAGTGTGTTGGTTTCTGGCAGTGCTGGTGGAGGTCATTGTTTTCATTAGAAGTTGCAAAGTGGTCCAGTGGTTTATTTCCTTCGGAACCCCACTGGAGGTTGAAGTCACCAAGAAAGATAATGTTGGCAGAGGTGATTATTTGTGTTGTGAAGAATTCCATGCACTCTTCGATGAAGGTGGTAGATGTTATGTTATGTTATGTTATGTTATATACACTTGTAGCGCGCACAGATACTCCAGAGAGTGTCCCGGCGTGAGCCAGACAAGGATCAACACAGCCACAGATAAGAAGACTAGAACAGGAGGGTTTTCAGATGCTTTTCAAAAAAAATCACAGGGTCTTTGATACCCCTCAAAGTCAATGGCAGAGCATTCCAAGCATGTGCCACCAGCCGTGAAAAAGAGCAGCCGCCCAGTCTTAGGCGCTTAAAACGGAGAGTCTCTGCCAAGAGTTGAGAAGACGAACGCAGCTGTCTTACCGGGGTATAAAATGCCAACCTGTTCTGTAAATAAATAGGACCGAAACCATACAGGGCTTTATGAGCGATGGATAAGATTTTGAATTTTATACGGGCCTTGACAGGAAGCCAATGCTGCGATCGCAAGTGTGAACGCACAATACATCTACTTGAAAGGCCAAGCAGAAGACGAGCGGCAGCATTTTGGATCACCTGCAGTTTATCCAACAGGTAACCCGGAATGCCCGCATACAATGAATTGGCATAATCAAGGCGCGAAAGGATTAGCGCACAAACCACAGTTTCCTTTGCAGCCCTGAGCAAAAGAAGAAGGAACTTCCTCAAAGACCTAAGAGTGCTGAAACAGGAGCCCGTTAACTTCTTTACCTGCGAGGAAAAAATCAGGTTCTCGCTAAACCAGATCCCAAGGTTCTTGACAGAGTCACCCTTAGAACAAGGAAGGGGAAAACCAGGAGGCCACTCAACCTGAGGTTAAAGGAAGCTTGTGGGATGAATTCCAGTAATAAACACTCAAAGGATTGAAAGCATGTGTTGGGGATTAGTCTGTAGCTCAGAGAGTTTCTGTATATGTCTGCTAGACCTCCACCTTGTTTGCCTTCCTGGTCAATTCTCAGAATGGAGTAGAGGGGGGAAATAGAAGCAGAAAAACAATGTTTGTAGTATCGTTCAGCCAGGTTTCGGTGAGGATCAGAATGTCGATGTTATGTTTGTGATCCTGTCTGAGATCTCAAGACAGTGTTAAACTGCAGTAGAGAAGTTGTAACGCATGCAAGTAAGGGAGGAACTGGCGGGTTTGTGTTCAGTTTGTCCAAGAGTAAGGGTGGTGATATGAATCAGGTTAGAGGATAAGTTGCGATTTTGGGTGGGAATGGGGAATCCATCTTGCGTTTGATTCAAGATAATGGTGGGGATAGGGAGGCCATTCTGTGATTGTCTGTGGCACTGAGCGATGCAGGCATTGATGTTTTCATAGCGTTTGACAAGGTTTTGTATTTTGTGCTCTTTGAATGGAAGTATGTCCATTTGGGTCTAGAATGATTATCCTGAGCGATCTTGATTGGAGAGGAGCTTTTGACCTGTGATTGATGAGGTGGATAGCAAGTGTGATCGATGATCGAGTTGCCAAGAGAAGGCCTGGGTTCGGATGTCGATTTTCTTTGTGAGGTAGGATATAGAGGACAGGAGTGCAGAGAAAGTGGGCCAGTGGTGTACAGGGAAGGGCTGACGCTTATGATGTTCTTTTGTGGTAGCTGTTGGAAAGGACTTGTGAATCCAAGGAGTCAGATGAATGTGAAATAGAGTGGGCAGAAGTAGGGATGTAGGTGAGGAGGTTTCAGAAGGTCATTGCTCCTGTTGGATGAGATGGTGAAGGGGGAAGGGTTAATGGCTTGGGTAGTTATGACTGGGCAAATTATGGGAGATGCGGAGAGAAAGTTGAGGAAGGGGGTGGATTTTGAGCAATGTGTAGGAAGGGGATTGAACTCTGGGTGAAGCAGCTGGGTGTGGGGGTAGGTGTCTTGGTTCTGTTTGAGTGTCTGTTGGGTAGATGATTGAAGCTGGGGAGTAGGAGTGTGTGGATGTGCCGCAGTGGCCAAAGCTGCCGACTCAGGCCTGGGGATCCGTGTTTGCATCTCGGCATCAGATGAATTTTCTGTGATACGGGGCAAATCACCAATAGCCCCTGGCTGGCAAAGGCAGTGGGGCACTGTATCCACCGAGTTGGAGACAGAGTCGAATGAAGAAGCCAGTCCCTAATTAATGGGAAGTAGAAAACAGAGTGTGGTTCTCCGTAATCCACGAAAAAAACAACTTGCCTGTGCGGTCCCTGTGTCTAAGGGCCCCCAATAGGGCATGGAGGACTGGGGCCACTTCACCCGTGAAGAGATGAGGAGAATCATTACCGTTCTTGGGGCGTTTTACGCCAGGGCTATCTTGCTGGTTGAGGAGCCACCAAGGATAAGGCCCCCCTCACTCATATGAAGAGAGAAAACAACTCATTACCCCCTTGATGCCCAATGGATCAGTGCCCCATACATGAGAGGCCACGAAGACCATAGTCCACTCACTACTGATGAGACAAGTAGACTCTGAGTAACGCCCCTCGGGAACCGCTGCACCAGGGTAGTGCCTGTGGGTGAACCCAAAGAGGAAGCACAGATGGCCAGCGTTCCCTCCCTCATTGAACAGCCTGAAGAATCCGCGTCAGCGGCACTTAGAAACATATTAGGGTATGCAGACAGAATATCGAGTTCGAAATGTCGGCTTACACAAATATCAAGTTGGAAATATCGTGACACAGAAATATTGACAGCAAGAATATTGTGGTCAGGAATATTCACTTTCAGGTAAGAATTGTTGTTTTAAAAAATATCGAAGTCATTGATCTCATTTTTAAAAATTTAGTTGTTTAAAATATCGATTTTTAATTAGTGTTATGTATTTTAGTATGTATTTTAAATGTATGTGATCTATTTTGTATAAGTATTGCTTTTGTTTTTTAATATATGTTACAATTTTTGGTAGTTATTAATATTATTTTAATTCAATTTTACGTTTTTTAGTTCTGTAGTGGGTTGTAGGTTTACAGGGAAATAGGGTGGGAAGTAATTGAATTATAATAAATAAATTTTTATTCTTTATTTCTTCATATTTATTTGTTTAGATTTTATAGTGCTGATTGTGGGAAGTAACCTATTATTAATTAATTATTAATTGGTTGTTAATTATTAATAATTAAGTAATTGGTGATTAATTATGTTAATTGTGTCATTTTTTAGGAGTGGGTGGTGAGTTTATAGCGATAAAGGGTGGGAAGTAATTTATTTCTAATTAATTAATAATTATTTGTTAATCAATGCTAATTAATTAATTAAAATTTAAATATGGCAATTGTGTAATTAATTTTAGATGTGAGTTGTTGGATTTATAGTGGCAAAGGTTGGGAAGTAACTTATTTCTAATTAATTAATAAGTAGTTGTTAATTGATATTAATTTATTAATTTAAAATTAATTATGGACATTGTGTAATGATTTTTAGGTGTGGGTTGTGCGGTTTATTGGAGTAGAGGGTAGAAAGTAATTTATCTTTAATTAATGATTCGTTGATCATTAATATTAATTCATCAATTGATAATTAATTAGGGTAATTGTTTATTTTTATGTGTGTGGGTTTTGGTTTTATAGGGGTAATGTATGGGGAGTACTTTTTTTATCTGTTTTAATATGTGTTTGAATTAATAATACTTCTTTAATTGATAATTAATTATGTTAATTATGGAGGTATATTAAAAAAAAAATTAGATATGTGTTGTGAATTGTGGGTGTTATAGGGTAGGAAATAAAAAAGATTACATTTATGTAATGATTAATGTTTTTGTTTATACATAATTTCTAATTAAAAATAGTTATTTGTTTATACATTATGTTTACTTTTATTTAATATAATATTTCTTAGTATTTGTTATATCTAACATTATAATATGTTTCTTTCTTTTTAATTTTCAATATTTTTATATATGTTTAATTTATTTATTTTTAAAAAAAATATTTTGTGTTGTTGATATTTTGTTTGTTTTTATTTTTGAACTGACTCCAGAGAAAATATAATTTTTTACCTCTCGCTATCCAACACTTTCCCTATTGTTGCACTAACTGCAGTGGGAATAGTATTTTGTACCCATCCACTATCCAACACTTTCCCTTTTGTTGCACTAACTGGCGTGGGAATAGTATTTTTTACCTCTCTGGTATACAACACTTTCCCTATTGTTGCACTAACAGGAGTGGTAATAGTATTTTTAACCGCACCCAATCCATCACTTTCCCTAAAGTTGCACTAACTGGAGTGGGAATAATATTTTTTACCCCTCCACTATTAAACACTTTCCCTACTGTTGCACTCACTGGAGTGGGAATAGTCATTTTTGCCCCTCCGCTAGCCAACAGTTTTCCCTACTGTTGCACTCATCATCATAGAAAACCTTATTCGATCTTTCTTAAATGAGATCATAAAAGCACATGAAAAATACATAAAAACAAGATGAAAAAGTGTTACTAAAATGTTTAACAAACCACAAGCAATAAAAGAATCCCCAATATTCATACATGAGCCACATATTTCCTTTTCCTTATGCATGCCCACAAAAAGGATGCCACAGCGAGACAGACCAACGGGTTGGGTAATGATTTTAAAAAATGCAATGCAACTCGACATAAACTAATGTGGTGCCTCTTTAAAATTGGGAGAATACATTTCTTTCTCCCCTGGGCATACAAACTGCAGAAAAGTACCAAATGTAAATCATTTTGGGATGACTTGAGATCGCATGGGCACAGGGACATGTCCGAGTGCTTGAATCTTCTGGCTGGATACCCCAGCATCAATGGGATCAGGTTCAAACGGAACCTCATCAAGACAAATAAATGGTTTGGCAATGAGACCTCTGCTAGATAAGAGAACTCTCCCTCTACCAATGGGGGGGTCAGTTGATACATCCGGACCAGCTGAGCTCCGTAGTTCCTCTCCCTGCGGTCATATTGAGCCCTCAATTTAAAAGTCTTAACCAGTCTATGCTTTGAAAACGTTTTGCATAAAATGGGGTCTTTAAATAGATTTACCAGACCTAAGGCGTTAAGTTTCCTCTCAACATAATTTAATCATCCGCTATTAGGGCATCATTAGGATGGCGATCCGCCCGCCATCCCAACTTGATTTACCCCCCGCCATATTATTATGGAGGGGGGTATCACAGTGGACGCAAAGTGCGTCCGACGCTTTTCTGCTGGTCCACAATTGTTACGATTGCCGGGCGGGCTTGGCCACTAATATGGTGGTAGTGCCTACCAGGCACCGTCATCCATATTAGAATGGGTGCGGTAACTGGCCTTTCCATGGCGGCAATGCCGCCGTGGAAAGGCTGGCGGGGATATGCTTTGGGGGCCTGTTGCGGGCCCACAGAGGTGGTGCAATTGGGGGGTACCCATGGTACCCCCCTGCATTCCCATGCACAAGGTGGCAGGCACCGCGCGGTGCCTGCCACGTTGTGAATGGGAATGCACAACATGTCAATTTGGCATTGCGGCACGTGCTGCTGTAAGCAGCACCCGCCGCAATGTTAAATATGCGGAATGCGACCACCAGGGTGGCGGTCGCATCCTAATCAGTGGTGCGGGACTGCCGCACATCGGGCGGCTGGTCCCAGCACTGCGAGGATGGCAGGCGGACTGAAGTCCTCCGCCTTCCTAATGGTCCTCAAAGTATGGTTTTCAAGTTTTAATAAATCGGTAATGATTCTTTGATTAAGGGGAACAGTAACTCTATGCCAGATTGATAGCCATAGCAACAGTGAGGCCATGCAAATGAAATCGGTGATGTATGTGAGACCCAGTTCTATATGGGAAACATAGTTTGAATATGACTGTGGCAGGGAGGCTAATGATTTAAAATTAATATTTTCTGTGGACTGGAGAGTGTCAATAGGGACCATCCCCCATCCCCCTGCCCCATAAGACACAGCTGATACTGTTTTAGCGTGATGAATCTTTTTTTATAGGGTCAAGAGGTTTGGAGCCTAGCCTCTTATAAAATGATTTTAATGCCGCTAAACTTCTGTCCATAACTATAACTCTACCTTCCACCAGGTGTGTCCACGAAAGGTTGTTATCACAAAGTACTCCCAGGTAAGGAAACAAGTTTACCACCTCAATTTTTATAGCGTCCTTATGGAAGTATGGGATTTTTTCCATTTTCCCTCCTCATGCTACTAGTTTAAAAGACTTTGCCTGATTAACTTTAAGGTCCAAGGTATTCATAAAGGCCGCATAAGCTGTAATAAGGCGTTGAAGGCCCAGACCCGTTCTAGAAAGCAAGATGGCATTGTCAGCATATGCCTAAATGAGGGTACATTGGGAATCAAAAGTAGGAATGTCCAATGTTTCTCCCATCAGCGCCTCCTCCACACCGTTTGTGTAGATTGAAAAATAAAACGGTGCGAGGACACAGCCTTGCCTTACCCCTCTTAAGATTTTAAAGGGACTGGTTCGCTCCCCATTCTTCCCATACAAAACTGTTGCAGAGGCATGAGAATACAGTTGCCGGATGAAATCAATTAGGGAGTGTTCAATTCCCATTTCTGCCATAATATTCCAGAGCTTTGGGTGGGACACGCAGTCGAAAGCTGCGAGTAAATCCATAAAGGCAAGGTATAGCATCCCACCCTTAGCTCTGGTATATTTATCCATAATGAGGGAGAGGTTCAGGCACTGATCAACAGTGCCCTTCCCTTGTTGAAATCCATACTGGGTCTGCATTAGAAGATTCCTGTTTCAGGCCCAGTGTTCCAATCTAGACAGGAGAAGACGACCCATCATTTTGGCTGTTGTATCTATGAGAGATACGGGTCTATAGTTTTTTGGATTCCCTTGTCTCCCTTTTTGTGGATAGGGACTATTACACTCGTCCTCTATGAGGGTAATGGGCCTGTTTGCACAATCTTATTAAAAACATTTGTCAACACGGGCACCCAAAGATCCTGATCTATCTGAAAGAAATCTATGGGAACCCTGTCCAGACCCGGCACTTTTCCCTTGCTGCAAGCCTCTAAGCCACGCTTTACCTCTGAGAGAGAGCACACTAATTTGTCCTGAGAGATAGGCCCTATTAGGTTATGGGTACTGGGCGGGGTATCAGTAAGGGAAAAAATACTTGAGTAGTGTACGAGTATTTTTTACCCCTCCACTATCCAACACTTTCCCTACTGTTGTCCTAACTGGAGTGGGAATAGTAATTGTTACCCCTCCGCTACCGAACACTTTCCCTACTCTTGCATTAATATTCATGAGGCATGCTATTTGTGGACCCATTGGGAATGGCAAACAGTGTCTCAGACACTGTTGGACATAGCATTTTGCGACTTGCAAATTGCGACTCGCAATTTGTCGCAATTTGCGAGTCGTAAAATTCTATGGTCGTACATTTTAGCAGTTAGTGCTTTAAGTAGAAAGATGAACCAGGCTGGAGAAGAAAAGACTACTTTTAATGTCTGAAGTATGGAGGTGTACCAGTTAGAGAGTCCAAATTCCCCAATCTTCTCAAAGAGGAAACAGACATCAAGCAAACCATTGTATATGTCAGAATCTCTTCAAGCCATTCAAATGGTGCATGTTTCTGGACTTCCAATATTAGTGGTAACTTCCATAAGGAAATCAAAACCTTTCATGGTTGGTAAGATTAAAAATCCCTTTACAAGTCTAGATACAGATAATTGTTATAGTTCAAACCTCCAAAAGGCATACAAAAGGTATTCATGGCTAACTATTGTACCTTTAATGTTACTACAGTGACACCCAAATGCAAAACATCCAAGAGAAAAGGTAGAATACACATGGTTGGACAAAACAAAGATTTTATATCCTTCGGTAAGCAGCATGATTGGAAAGAAACCTAATGATGTGTGTCTTCTGGGAGAACTGAGGATTGTGGTGTATGGTATGGTTGTGCGACGTTACTGTGTAAATCACTTACAAAACTGTCTTTGGTCCAATCAGGCTCATTTGCAAAACCCTTTAGCTCAACCCTGGGTAGCTGTGGCTTGGAGCAGCAAGGCTTAATAAAAGGAACGAATGTGAAGCATCTAGTAGCACCAAACCCGAAATAAGAAAGTCACACAATAAGAAAGAAATTCTACACCAACCTAATTTAAAAAAAAAAAAAATATATGAATTTTTAGACACCAAGATGAGGAAAATCCACCAGAGGGTTCTGAAGATATAGATTTTAAAATAAAACACACATCTCAGTTTTTTAGGCCCAAGCAAAAATAAGCATTGGGAACTGTGAAGTTTAGAAACGTTTTAAAAGATTGAAAGAGTTGGGTTTGAGTACTCCGGCCTGCGTGGGGTGACCAAATAAGGGGTATTTGGATAGTGAAATGGTCACCAAAGCAGTCTCAAGTCCAGTTCCACTCTTTACATTAAAACCGCCATTAACTTTAATGGAGTGGCCCTGATGCTGGGGATGCAGGATGCTGAGGATTCTTGGGGTGCTGTGCAATCAACGGGGGCCTTCCTAGGGTTGTTCCTTGGTCACAGAAGAGGTGGGGTGACTTTAGCCAGAGAGGTTGGAGTCCCTGAAAGCCCTCTTTACGCCAGTAGAATGCCAGCCGCTGCTGTGGTAACGGTCTCCATATGCAGCGGGTACAGCAGTATCGTTTGGTGGAGGCTTGTGTCCCTTGGCGGGGGACCAACTGAGGGGAACCAACCCACTCAGACAACACTACCGGGTCCAGCGGACTCATGTGCAGCTTTTGGCCATCGAGGATCGGTCTGTCAGTGTGCCCAGAGACGCTTGGCGACAATTCTAAGAATGTGGCTACCAACTTGCTGGATGAGGCTTCTTCAGCTTTGATGGCCCGGGTGTTGGTTCCAGGCGGTCAACCAACTAACCTTTGGAGTTACTTCTTTGGTCTGGAGTGACTTTCTCTCGAGTCAGGAGCCAGTACAGAAGATGGTGCATCCTCTCTTGACAGGTCCAGCGGTCAGCAGGGCATTCCTTCTTTGGTCCTTTCTAAATTTCTGGCATGAGCTGAGGTTAAGGGTGCCAGGAATACCATATTTATGTCCAGAAAGTGCTCTGGGGGATAATGCAGTCAGTAGCAACGGCCTGTGACAAATGCGGCATCTAGCAAACTCAAGGTGCACTTTTCTGCCCACTAACAAGATGCCTGAACCCATCCTTGGATGTTAGGAGCTTGGTAGCGCACCCTAGAGGTGTGTCTGCCTGTGGGGTACACGCCCATAGGCAAATTGGTTTACGCACTGGTTTTCCTTGTCTCTCCCCACCACCAGCCTATCTACTAAGGGTGGGCGTAGTTCGCGAAGTAGCACTTTGCGAAGCTACGCAAAGTGAAGTTCGCACTACGCGAGCTACGCGTAGCACTTCGCGAACTGCGAAGTAACATGTTCGCACTGTGCAAGATGTTGTTTTCAATGATTGCACAGTGCGGGCAAGCAACCGGCACTGTGCAATCATTGAAAATGGCATCTCGCACAGTGCGAGCTGTAATTTTCTGCTGCTCGAGTAGATTTTTACTCGAGCGGCAGCTTTCTCAACGCGAACTGGTAGTTTCTCATCGCGAGCGGTCGCGAGCATACGCAACCCCTCGCAATGAGAAACCTGACCTCCTCGCGTTGGGAATCTCGCCGGGAGGTTTATTTTCCATGCTCGCGATCGCCAACTTGATGTTGCTGATCGCGAACAAGGAAAAAGTCTCGCCGGGATGTCATTTTGCTTGCTCGCGGTCGCCAACTTGACGTTGAGGACCGCGAGCAAGCAAAAAATGACCGCAGCACTACGCAACACTACGCTACGCATGTTCGCACTGTGCTACGTGCAGTTCGCGTAGTGCGAAGTTGCGCAAACTTCGCAAACTACGCGAGCGTAGCGTAGTGCTTTGCCCAGGCCTACTATCTACCTGAACAATGGGGCAACCTTTCAGAAGTGTGATTGCCATTTGCCCACCAAAGGCAACTTTCCTTTGAAGCTCACCTTTTGGGCCAAAACCCAGAGTGGCTTCCTGCAAAGGGGAGGAAACATTGTTCCTGGGCCTGGGAGTTATTCACAAGACTCCCCAGGTGGGCAAATTGATGTCTGGTGGCCAGGGACCATATGAGACTACAGAGAGAAAACTTTCTAAAAGGTGCTTTTCCATAAAAGTGACATTAAATTCGACTTGGCATCAAGTCTGGTTTAATGACACGATTAATTTGATACCTTGAAGTACCCATTTTAGTAGCCCTATTCAGAAGTTAGCTGGGCTAAGTGGTCAGCCGGTAGCTCTGTGTTAGCCAATTGGGCTAATTACTTTTCCACAGCAAAAACGACAATATGGAAGTTTAGCTGTTAGGACACATAAAAAGTATATGCCCTACTTAATAATACACAACTCCCTGCCTATGGGCTCCATAAGGCTTCCTTAGGGAAGACTTACATTTATTTTTAAGAGAAGTTGGGGCTTTCCCTGTGGTTTAAATGGCAAAGTTGTTTAAAACTGCTCTTCCAGGCTGCAGTGGCCGGCTGGGAGCCATTTTGTATTTGGCCAAACACATGGTGGCACAACCAGTGTTTCAGCCCTGGGGGGCTCTCTGTCTTACATGCTCTTGGGACCCTTGGTACCATATACTACAGACTTAAAAGTAAGTCAGCTTATGCCAATTGGGGGTAGCTAATTCAACATACTTTTTGTAACTGGTTAGAACAATGGCACTAAGATCCGGTTAGCAGGCCTCAGTGCACTCTCAGAGTTGAAAAACCACCAGCATAATTCTAAAACCTTTGGGGTAGACCCAAGCGCACATCTCTCTTGTGGTTAGGTTGTCTGCCAGAAGCCACCACTTCAGAGACGGCCTTAGTTCTGGAGGAACTGACAAAATCATATTCAGGTCCCCTGAGTCCAGGCTTTGCAAACCCAATAGATTAAGTAGAATGGGTTTTGGGTGCAGCAACCCCCTAAATGTTTACTCCTCAAAACTTTACCTCGACAGAAACAACCAAGGGCTGATGAATCAGAGGCAGTGTTAAACGTCAATCTAAAATGAATCAAGGCCCCATTTAATAATTGAGTTCTATTTCAGGAATAAAATGAGCAGATTTATTGCAAAAATTCAAAAGGTACGATACAAAGACCATAAATTCATAGCATAAGTCAATGTCATGAAGGCTTTTGCAATAGAACATTACAGAATAAAGTGAAAATCAAAGACAAATTCTAAGTCCAAAATGAGTAGCAAAATCAATAGAGAAACAGACAGCATCCCTAGTAGCATCGGAAAGTCTTGTGGCTCCACCACAAAATCAGGGGTTTATACAGGAAATCTTCTCATAAAACAGAACAGGAAGTGCAGACTAATCATGTGTGAGTAAAAGTATTACATTTTTTGAAAATCAGAGCACAATTCTATGAAATATTATGTTGCCTTAGCACCTAAGCACTACATGAATATTGATTCTGCCTACTCGATGCTAATGTCATCCAGAGAAGAGAGAACAAACTAATTACATGAATAACAGCAAACAGTTATGAATAAATAGGGGAGAAAGAGATGGTGAAAGGTCCTTGAAGATGATACAGTATAGTGACCAATCTAGGTAAAAATTGCACAAGAACAGTAAGAACAACATAAATGGAAATAAACAAACACAACTCTACATGACTGTGTGCTGCAGAAATGTTAAACAGTGAAATGTGCATGGAAAAGATATCCATTTTGAAAAAGATGGGGACCAGGCCCAACTAGAGGCCTAATTAACAAGTGCTAAGAAAACACACTTCTTCATTTCATAGGACATTTGTTTCAAAGAAAATAACACTATATCAGCACCACCATGTATAATCTAGAATACATCCACATTTTGCAAGTTCTAATGATGCACAAACATATAAATGTACAAATCTTCAACAGAGTTTCATATTGGATTGAGACCAAAGTATTAGAAAAAATGTTGAAAGCATTGGACCTGGCACTTTCAGGCTCGTTTTCACCAATGATTTGCCATTTGTCACACTGTGAGATAGACTTAATTGAAGTGCTTGATTCCAGCATTCTGTAGGAATTCTCTCCCTAGAGCCATCAGAAATTCTACTCCCATAACATTTGGGTGCCGAATCCGATCCTGTAAAACGGCCCTACGAATCGTTGTACGGAGCGTTTTCTCCGTCCGACTCGTACCCGGGAAAACCACCTTACAAACCCGCAAGTACGATTTGTACAGAAATACCATTTCCGTACGAGTTGTACAAAACACCGACCGGCAAAAAAATACCCACAATTCCGATCCGGGACATCACGTACGTGACGTTTGGACGGAGTCAGGCAGCGTTTTACGGACCAGCAAGTACGATCCGTGCCCACGTCACTCCGCACCGCTCATTCTTTACGGCAGCCAAAAACCGGGAAATTGAGGACGACGCGAAGAAGGAGCACCGGTACGCGACGGACAGCCATGGTCCCCATCCTACGTGTCATCCCGGCCCTCCTAGCCTACGACCTGGTGCACAGAAACCGACGCAGATGCCGCAGAAGGTCAGAACAACACTCAGGGGCAAAGGGGCGGGGGGGGGGCGAGGGGCAGGAAACATAACCCCCACCCAATGTAAAACATTTTAATCCTGCACATAAATTACCTCCATGGTCTGGTCACTTTGGGGGGCGTGTCCACCAATCCCACGTACCGCCACAACGGAAGTGGACGTGGACGCGTACCCGTCACCACTAAAATGGTGGTACGGCCCGTACCCACGCCCCCCAGAGCGTGGGTACGGTCCGTACCACCATTGTAGTGGTGATGTTGGGGTACACGTGGTACGGACCGTACCCACGCTCTGAGGGCATGGGTACGGGCCGTACCACGCGTACCCCTACGTCACCCCTACAATGGTGTTACGGCCCGTACCCACGCTCTGGGGGCGTGGGTACAGCCCGTACCACCATTGTTGGGGTGACGTAGGGGTACGCGTGGTACGGACCGTACCCACGCTCTGAGGGCATGGGTACGGGCCGTACCACGCGTGCACCTACGTCACCCCAACAATGGTGGTACAGCCCGTAACCACGCCCTCAGAGTTTGGGTACGGTCCGTACCCCTACATCATCACAACTATGGTGGTACGGCACGTACCCATGCCCTCAGAGCGTGGGTATGGGCCGTACCCCTACATCACCACAACTATGGTGGTACGGCCCGTACACACGCTCTGAGGGTGTGGGTACGGGCCGTACCCCTACGTCACCCCAACAATAGTGGTACGGGCCGTACACATGCCCTCAGAGTGTGGGTACGGGCCGTACCACCATAGTTGTGGTGATGTAGGGGTACGGACCGTACCCACGCCCTCAGAGCATGTGTACGGGCCGTACCACCATAGTTGTGGTGATGTAGGGGTACGGACCGTACCCACGCTCTCAGAGCGTGGGTACGGACCGCATCACGTGTACCCTTAGGGTACCAGTACATCAGTGATACAAGGCATACACACGCCACGAATGTTGTCATAGGGCCTGGTGCAGCATCTAACCAGTATATTGGGGGGGGGTGTATGCCCAGGAGAGCAGTGTACTGCACCAAGGGTGCAGGCGGGTGGGTGGGGGTCTGCCTAGGATTCACATCAGTGGACAGAGACATGTGAGGGGTGGGTGCATATCACTCCCAGCAGTGCCCAGACATATGAGGGGTGGGTGCCTATCACTCCCAGCAGTGCCCAGACATATGAGGGGTGGGTACCTATCACTCCCAGCAGTGCCCAGACATATGAGGGGTGGGTGCCTATCACTCCCAGCAGTGGACAGAGACATGGGGGTGGGTGCAGAGGAATACCTGCAGTGGACAGAGCCATATGAAGGGTGGGTGCCTATCACTCCCAGCAGTGCCCAGACATATGAGGGGTGGGTGCCTATCACTCCCAGCAGTGGACAGAGACATGGGGGTGGGTGCAGAGGAATACCTGCAGTGGACAGAGACATATGAGGGGTGGGTGCATATCACTCCCAGCAGTGCCCAGACATATGAGGGGTGGGTGCCTATCACTCCCAGCAGTGGACAGAGACATGGGGGGGTGGGTGCAGAGGAATACCTGCAGTGGACAGAGACATGAGGGTGTGTACATCATCCTCAGATGACCACAACTCCATGGGTGTATGAACGCATCCACAATGTGCGACTATGTTGAGAGTGCCATAACAACACATCACTGACAGCAGTATCCCACTCCCATGAGGATGGATGTCCTTCCCCCACTGCATGACACACCACATGTGTGTGTGATGACAAATGACACATGCATACCCACCCCTGGCAGATGCAGCACAATACACACACTGAGATCATGCCACAATACTGCATAGTCATGTTAAAGCCTACTAAACTAAGAGAGCCAAAGGGAACACACACGCACATTCCAGGACTGATAGGAATGTACAGGTGCTGGGACAGCCACCAAGTTGTTGTCTCCCATGGAAGGAATAGGGTGGAGTTCCCACAGATACAATGCCCACAATTGTGAGTCAGGTGCCCAAATACCCTGCAGAACAAGTAACATATGTGTGCTATGCTGGGAGTACACACATGCATAGTGCGTAAAAGGGACAATTTCTACATGTAGGCATGGCAACATACTCTATACACAAGTACAGTGACTACCAAGGATGGCACAGACGATGCAGCCGGAGACATTGATGAGCAGGCATGGCCATAGTTGAAGGGATCCGTCACCCACAAAGGAAATGTAGACACAGGTCAGCACAACAATTGTGCAACTCCCTGCAGGGAAGATGTCAGGTGCCACAGAGGAAGGAACACTCCTTGGGACAATGTCTCCAAACACAAAGAGCATACACGACCAAAGATTCTTTTCAGAGACCTTGTGATGGCACGCAGATACCAGGGTCCACCCCATGAGCAGCAGACTACAACATTTCCCAGACACCTAACACATGATCACCACCCCAACTCATGGAGCATCAGCACCAACATCAATACCTGAAAACCAATCGTGGTCAAAGGAAAACCAAAATGCTTTATTCAGCATTAAATTAAAATGTATAAAAGGACAATATTTACAAAGGCCATAGGCCAGTCTAGATGCGAAGTCCTGGGGGACACACATGTCCACGCGTCTCCCCGAGCTTGCCTGCACATACTAAACCTCTGGTTCAGCGACTGGGGGGGGGGTATCATGTGGGGAAGGACCAGGCACTGCAGGGACAGGTGGGGAAGGGTAGGTTTTGTGGGTGCAGGGACAGATGACTCCACCACAGGGGGTGGGGCAGTGCCAAAGGTGGAGGTTAGCATGGCACTGCACACGTCCGCAAGCTCGGCCAGCGTCTCCCCTGCACCCGAAGGAACCACAGCCCCCAAGGGGGGGGTCAGAGGGATGGGTTGCAGCGCTACTGGGGGAGGTGGTGGACAGGGGGGGGACTCAACTCCCCTACCCGTGGAGTGCCTTGCCCGTTTGCGTGATGGTGAACCAGTGGGGCTGAGGCCCAGCACAACCAAGTATGTCTCCTTCTCAGACTGTGGGGCAGGGGAGCCGAGGGGAGTGACATTGGAGGGACTGGGGAGTGAGGCATGCGGACTTGGACTGTGGCTGCGTGTCTGCCTGTGTGCCCTAGACCCAGTGGGTGTGCCTTCTTCCCCGTGAGTGTGCGTGACAGGAGGTGTGCGCTTGCCCTTCCCTGTTGGTGTGCTGCCTGTGTCTGGTGGGGTGCGTGGCTGGTAATGTCTGTGTGTTCTTGGGACAGGCATGGGAGTGGGAAGTGTGGATGGTGCAGGGGTAGGGGGGACGAAGCGCTGCAGGAGACTCACTGCTGCCATCAGTGACGAGTCCATGGACCTCAGCAACATCCGTTGGTCAGACATCGCTGATGACATGCCCTCCATGTAGGACACCATCTGTGTCAGCAGTCTGGTGTGGCCATGGAGGACAGTCAGGATCGATGTCTGCCCAACCTGCAACTGCCGCTGAATGTCCACAGACTTGGCAGTGAGGGCAGCAGGGGAGACAGGGGCAGGGGGTGCGGTGCCTGGCACGAAGGAGACACGTTGTTGCCCTACACTGACAGAAGGGACCCGAGCAAGTGGGAGGGCGGTGATGGGAATGGAGGGGGCGGTGACAGTTGTAGTGGTGCTGCCAGCTGTTGGAGCAGCCTCCGCCCCCTCAGGGAGCTCAGCCTCGGACCCGTCAGCGTCGTAGTCAGTGTTGGTACTAGACAGGTACTCCGCCTGACTCCCCTCGCCCTTCGTGCCACTTGATTCCGCCGACTCCCCAGCAGTGGTGGCACCGGTGCTCGATCCCTCCTCCTGGTCCATGCAGGTGTCTCCCTAGGTGTCCCCCGACGATGCTGTGTGCAAGGTGAAGAGACATGAAATAATCAGTCACCTGTGTACATCTGACACATGAGTCCAAACAAAATCGGTCACAGTGCATATCAGGAAATGCATCATGAGTAACATCTAGAATACTCCGCACATATGTAAGCCATGCACTCCCCAGTTGGTTCCCCCACCATGCCCCATGAAAAAATGAACATCAGGACACAACAGCAAATAACTCGATATCCAATTATACTGAGAAGCTAGTGTCTGTGAACAGTGGAGCACAGCCAGACTATGAAGGCATGCCACCTCTTGTTCACTGTGAAAGAAACAGTATTGGTGCACCCAAGGCCAAATAACAGATGCCAATGCTGAAGGTGTCCCCACACTCAGAGACCTGTGAGTACTTTGTAAACCCTAAAGAAATACATTGTGATCCCTTGGGAATCACAACACTTTACACAATCGACATGTTTGGAATGTGTGAATGTGCCACTTTTGGAACAGAACACACATGTGCCTGGATAACTGGTTATGTTTGCTGGTCCAGGAATCTCGCAGCAATAACGGTGTATCATGGTCTCTGTAGTTTTGTAAACACATGGAAGTAGTTTAAAAAAATCAAATGTGCCTATTGGATGAACAAAAATGGGTAGGGTTTGTACGCAGGTGTTTTAAACAGTACAACATCGTGAGGCGTTTACAACGTCTTGAAACACGAACGAAAGCAGTTAATGAAATCTTGAAGGTATGGATTTGTGTTAAACAGTTTACGTAGATGTAATACTTGGGTCAGATGGGGTGGCTTACCCATTAGTGGTATGTGTTTAAGGGGTCTCATGATAAAACGGAAGCTGCAAGAGCAAGATTAGGCATTTACGGAATTTTGTGGATATCATGTTGATTACGGGGTGATTCTTTGTCATGAACAGTGTATTTTTTACCTTTTTTAAGTAAGAAACGTGACAAATCAGAGATGTTTAAAAACAGTGGTTAATCGATTTGTTTTAATTTGTAGACCACCCCTGACAAAGGGCCAGACCAGGCCCGAAATGCATTGGGTAAATGAAACACGCTTGTTAAAGAGGACCTATGTATTATTCCATGCTGCAGATCAAGGCCTGTACTGGCATGTCTACAAGCATTAAGGATCAAATGTAAAACATAGCGTCTGACGTTTGACTGGAGGAAAAGGAGTTACGATTCATTAAAAGTGGATTAATATAAATAAAACTTTATGAGAAGATTGGATGAATTGGTGGCATTTTTGATGTGCCCATTTGAACGCTGTGCGTCCGAAGTGGGGTGGAGTTCCGCCCCACATATCTTTACTTGTTTCCCACGTGGCTGGGCAGTCCACGATTTCGGGCCATCACGCACTTAACAATTTAAGGAAATCAATTATGGAAAAACTTGTGAATACGAGATGTGCACTCTGTCATTGTCTTTGGTGGATAACAGAAGTCACACAAGGCGGTGCACAAAAAACTACTTTTACACAGTCATTGTATGAGCTGCCAGCCTCATGCATATACGCCACTGTTAAGAAGAAATGTGGTATCAGGAAGTACATATACATGGCATCACGGTGGTGTGGATGACTTGACACCCGTAAGTTGGTATCAGCAACAACTGAGGAATAACCCTAATGCAACCACACTGTGGGAACATGTATATGTATAATCTCTCTAATCAATTTTATTACAGAACTGTGCCTTTGTTTTAAATGTGCCAGCATGTCCCCTAAAAGTGTAAAGGTGGTTTCTTGTGCACTTCCTTGGGAGACATCTGTCATGCAGGCACATTATTGTCCTTCACAACAAAAAATCAAAGTCAAGCATATAAACTATTGGGACATGTTGACAAGTGTAGTCAGTGCCAAGGTACAAGACATCTTGACTAACAACTAGAATCATGCCACCTGTCACATGGCCATCCGTACCATGATGACACAGTTGGCAACACATCTGACCCACTACCTGTCATGTGGAGTGGCACACATGTCCAGACACAGGACAATGCATTAGCTAATGGCCCTGCAATTGTGTCGGAATAAGGAGCACCTGCACTGAGGAGACACCCTTATGGGAACCAAGAATGTCCACACAGATGTCAGCAAACACAGACCAAACTACGTAGCATCTGGACCATACACTGGTGCCAAAAATGGATGAGCAGGAAACATGTCTTTTAACTTTTGCCACATGCTGCAAAGCACAAACATTACACCCTGTACAACATGCCTGGGTCACTGCACGTTGAGTGTCTGTCCAGACAATTATCACACACAGGTCAGACCTGGCAAGGAGACATAAGGTTTGGACATGTAGGCCTTGCCTGCACAAACCGCCCCCTACCTGAGACAATGTGATTGAGACAGAGCAAGTACTTACACCTCTTAATCTGGGATTACTAAAATGTGCATCAAGAACTCCTAAATGTACTCAACATCACCTCGTGAGGCTGACCAGACATATTTGTGACTAACAACTATCAACAGATAGTTGTACATAGACACACAGGCACTGCCCAGTGTGAGGATGCACAAGCCTAATGGGGTCACCATGGACAGTGGACACATGTAGCACACTTTACGTAAATACAAATGAGGCCATGGAACAATGCCACAGAGGCCAACCTATGCTGAACACACAGTGAATGGGCACAGTGTTTGATGCCACACATGATTCCTCGGAAAAGGTGTTTCAGGGGACTGTAGTGGGCACACTGCTCCATGGTCCTGGAATGATCTGACTGTAACAGGAGCAACCGTCCCGGCACTATGCATATCTCCCACTCATGCACATCATGTCTGAGGCCACTACATCGGCCATGCATGCTGCAAGTCTGTTTATTTGAAACCTCACACTCCTATGTTGAGACTCAGGACAGTGCCAACAATTATGGACCCCCAAATGAGTGAACAGGACAGGGCACAGGCAAGGTACCATCACATGTCACAGACCACCTCCACCCATGATGCTGAAAGCAGTGTGCACCTTGATTAACTTGCAGCCTAGATGACCTTGTGCAATAGTGATTACACACAGACCAGGGAACACATGTCAAGGAGGGGAAGGGAGGAAGAACAGCACCGGTTGACTTGGGGGAACAGGCTATGCACTGCACATATAAACCCTGGCAATGTATCCAGGCGACTGAGCACATCCAAAAGCTGGTGACACACAACAAACACACATGTACCTACCCCTTCCTGCTGCTGTCTCTCCTGTAACCGCCTATCCATCTCAGGGAAGACCACCGCCAGGACACGCTTCATTTGGTGGGTCAGGCGCCAGCGCCCGCCGTGGGGGCGTGATGGTGAGTCCCCCAGCAGGACCCGGGCGATCCTCCTGGTCCAGCACCGGATGTCCTGCCAGCGTTTCCTCACTTGGGGCAGGCACCGACTGCGACCCTCCACCGTATTCATGGCCCTGACGGCCCTCTTCCAAATTCTCCCCTTCTCGTAGGCGGTTACCTGTGAGGATTACAAAGTGAGACTACATCACTA
The DNA here is from genome assembly GCF_964204655.1 of Triturus cristatus. Classification (NCBI taxonomy): domain Eukaryota; kingdom Metazoa; phylum Chordata; class Amphibia; order Caudata; family Salamandridae; genus Triturus; species Triturus cristatus. Next base: position 1,295,978,967 of record NC_140589.1, read on the forward strand.
CACCTGCTCCATGTCACAGAGACACACATTTTAACATCTTTGATTTGTTGAACAGGGCATAGTATGCTGCCAACTAATAGCACCTTTGTCATAGGGACATTCACCTCTGTGTAAGCGCCAATGCACTACATGGCATTGAAAGTACACAGGTGGCATGAGGGTTTCGACACACTCCCTGATCATGGCACACACTGCATCACAAGCAACACAAGGCTGATGGACAGCACCTCCAAGCAGTCACATGCCCCAGGCCACTGACGCAACCTCAGCAGAGTACACAGACACACACAGCCACAGATCATTCACCTGCTATTGGCAACAGCGGATACAAACCTCACTCTGCAGATGTGCCACTTTCCTGGGAGGTGTCACAGGCGTGGGGCTAGCCCAGCAAGTCAGACACACACAACGGCTTACTTCTCACATCAGATGGGTAGAGCAGTTGCCTCCTCCATGCAGCTGTGGTGCAACACTCCACATAGACACTCACCCACATGACAAGGAACATTCACACACATCAATGTCCAGGGGGTGTACACATCATTTGGACACTCTCACCACAGCTCCACTCAACTCACACACATCTGTGGGTACAGTCACCTGTCACACCGGGGAGACCACTGATTCACCTCAGGACTATAGAACAAGAATGCCCAAGAGGATGAGCCACGCTGAATGTGCCATGCACCATGCAGTGAATGTCACAGTAAGCACAATGCAAGTGAGGAGTGCACACATGAACCACATCATGCTCTGCATGAGAGACATAAGCCATCCCCCCCCCGGGACCCACTCTGAACAACATTGCATGTCTGTCACACCTGGACACAATGCCAGAAGTGACAGTCACAAAAAAAGGGGCACAGTCAGAGGTAGTGGAGTCAGCACTCACCTGCTCCCCTGGTCTACCATACAGGCTGGGGTACTGTGGGAGGATGACGCCCAGCAACGCCTCATTCTCTTCCTATGTGAATGGCTGGGCCCTCTCCACAGACCTTGACATGGTGCCAGAGGAAGACAAGACAGCAGCAGTGGTGTCGACTGACATGTAGTGCAGGCAAGTGCCCTCTCATTGGTTCTGCCTGACTTATATCTGCTTTGCTGGCCTATTTCATTTACAGGAGTACAGAGTGATTGGTCAGACTCATTTGCATCCTACGTTTCCTCCAATCCCTTTAAACATACACCAGTGACAGCATTAGCATCTTTCAAATTTGCAGCAGCATGTCAAGTCAACAACCACTTTGCAACAATGTATAATGTGGCAAACTGCTTTTTCCAGCCCACATGATGGAAAAATTTGATCTGGAAACTCAATATCCATGACAACCAGCATGCGTTTAGGCCCTAATGCTTGTCCCTTATGTGTCCCCATTGTAATTTTCAAATCCCCACACAGGTACGGTGCATTTCACATGTACCCCTAGGGCACCACTACTATAGTGATACGGCCCGTACACGCGCGTGTACGGGTCGTATCCCTATAGTAGTGTTGCTGTAGGTGTACGCCATAGTGATACGGCCCGTACACGCGTGTGTACGGGTCGTATCCCTATAGTAGTGTTTCCGTAGGTGTACGCCATAGTGATACGGCCCGTACACGCATGTGTAGGGGTCGTATCCCTATAGTAGTGTTGGCGTAGGTGTACGCCATAGTGATACGGCCCGTACACACGTGTGTAGGGGTCGTATTCCTATAGTAGTGTTGGCGTAGGTGTACACCATAGTGATACGACCCATACACGTGCGTGTACGGGTCGTATCCCTATAGTAGTGTTGCCGTAGGTGTACGCCATAGTGATACGGCCCGTACACACGTGTGTACGGGCCGTATCACTATGATGTACACCTACGCCAACACTACTATGGGGATAGGACCAGTGTGTACACGTATGTGTACGACCAGTGTGTACACCTAGGTGTACACACTGGTCGTACACGTACGTGTACTACCGTAGTACACGTACGTGTACACACTGGTCGTACACGTACGTGTGTACGGTCCGTACACACACGCGTACTCCTACCCAAACCCAATATAGTGATACGACCGTACACACGCCCTCAGAGCGTGTGTACGGTGCGTTTCACAGCTTACACTGGTGATAGGAGGCACACACGTAAGGAATGGAGGTGTCAGACTCGCACAAGGCTGTACATCAAGTCATTGTCAGTGCAGTCCTTCATGTGCAGGGCCTAGGTGTGTCAGGCAGTGATGTGGCACATGTCTCCTCATGTTTTAGCAAAATAGATGTGTGGTGACCTGTGTACACATGTCATGTGTGATGGGGCACTATGTTGCACACTTCCCCTTCACACTTTGCACATGTCTGCATGTAGTACAAACGTGTCAAGCACTGCATCACTGGTATGGCACAGTCCCCAACACCCACAACTGTCCCCTGATGCCAGGTACACGGATAATTACACCTGACATCTAACTACCAGCGTGCCACGATGTGACTATGTCATGTGTGTGTCATGTGTTCCCATGAGCTTGCTGTTGGTGTTCCGTCAACTGCATCTGCTGTTGCTGCATCCAACATGTGTCTGTGTGTAGATGGGCATGGCACACAATTACGCACACCATGCCACATGTGGGATCCCACGTAACGTGTGTCTGTATGCATCAAACATGGTATTTCGACCTGAGGACATATCTGCGTTGTCTCAATGTCTGTGTTATCAGTTTTGACATGTACCCCTTCATGGCAATGTGTGTGATCTGTACTTTTTAAATGACATGTGACCTGTGCGTCTAGCTTGCTGCAAGCTGTCTGAATGAGATAACATCCTTCTAATGCAGATATGTGGATGTATGTCACTCCTGTAATCTGTCTGGCTGTTCACTTACACTGGCCCACAGCTAGTTTCATGGCATGTCATGTAGACCTTGACAATCAACGTTTGTAGCTGGCTCTTCGTGGGAGTATCACCAGGCTGGCATACGTGTCCTGGATGTATTGCACAGACCAGACTCTGTATTTAGCAGATGTGTATTAGCTGTTGAACATGTGCTCAGTTCATTGACATTGGTGTTGTAATGTACTCAATCTTCGTTATTCCTTCCAAATTTCTGCAGGGCACCGCCTCTCCCCTGACCAATGCCAGACTTGGGTGCCATGAGGGAATGTGACTGCATACGCCGTTACAGATTCACCCAACAGTTAGTTGAGGACCTGACAAACAGGCTGGCAACACACCTCCAACCGCGACACAGTTATCCTACTGCACTGACCCCCAAGATGAAGGTGATGGCAGCCCTACATTTTTTTGCCACCGGTACGTTTCAATTCACCATAGCTGATGTGGGTGGCATGTCCCAGACCATGTTCAGCCGTGTCCTGCATGATGTTTTAGAAGCCATGTTGGAGCACCTGGATGAATTCATCCATTTTCCAACTCGTGAGCAGTTGACAGGTATCAAGGGTGAGTTCTATGCCCTGGGAGGGATGCCCCATGTAATTGGGTCCATTGATGGGACACATGTGGCTTTGGTACCACCACAGGCACAGGAGATAGCCTATCGAAACCGAAAACATTATCACTCCATTAATGCCCTTGTGGTGTGTCTACCTAACATGCTGATTTCCCATGTCTGTGCACGTTTTCCAGGGTCAGCACATGATGCCTACATCATGAGGCGTAGCAGGGTGCCAGCAATGATGCTGCGGCTGCACAACGAACGAGCATGTCTTGTTGGTGGGTATACTCTGTTTGTCCTGTATTTAGCGGTATCTTTGTATGTTACGGCATCTCCTGACCCACTTCTTTACATGATGTTTCCATGTAGGGGACTCTGGCTATCCCAACATGCCATGGCTGATGACGCCTCTCCGCAACCCCAGAACAGCTGCAGATCACCGTTACAACAACGCCCATGGGCAGACCAGGCGAGTGATTGAGAGGACGTTTGGCCTCCCGAAGAGCCGCTTTCGGTGCCTCCACAAGACAGGCGGGTCCCTCCCATATGCACCAGTGAAGATCTGCAAAATCTTCCTCGTGTGCTGCATGCTGCACAACATGGCAGTGGAGAAAGCTGTGCCACTCATCCTGGATCCAGATGAGCAGGAACATCCACCCGTGGAGGATGAAGGCCTTGGTCATGAGGCAAGTGAGGAGGAGGAGGAGGAGGACATCCGGAGTCAGCTCATACGCAACTTCTTCTCATAATGGTGAGTCCCTGGGTCTGAGTGTGCACGCTTGGAGCCTTGTGTGGCATGTGTTGCAATGTGTGTGTCCAGCTGACTTTATGCTAAGTGACTTAGAGGTGTGTTCTGATGTGTCACTCGAGTGATGATGTCATTCCACACATTTTCGCTGACACACTCAATTTTCAACTAGCATGGTGTCAACCTTATTCATGTAGAGTACATGACCATGCATGCGGATGACTATCTTTTTCCTGACTTCTTGTGTGTCTGTCATCCCCAGGTAGTTGCGCATGCTGTCTGCTCGTGGCATTGTTATGCTCCTGCTATTCCTCATGAGTATTGCAACATGTGCTGAATCAGCGTTACATGCACGGACATGGTGAAAAGTCTCCTTTGGGTAAGGATTGCAGCAAGGCATTTTGGGTGTGGTAGTTGTTTGTAATGTGTGGGCACTGCTCCTGTGCAGGTTTTGTTACTATGCATACATGTCGACTCGCCATGGGGCACATGACATGTAGCATGACTCACATGAATTGATAGTCACACTTCGTGACAGTCATCTGTAATGGGATTGTGGATTGTGATGAAGGCCTCAATGTTTGTAAAACTTCCCTCTGAAACATACGGGATGCTACGGGTGGACATAGTGTGGGACATCTCCATGAGAGGCTCAATGGGGAATTGCAGCCTCTCCGTGTGCAGCAGGGGGTGTTTGGCTCACCCCTTCACTTGTGTGCCAGTTCAATGGATTTACAGCATCTGTGGTGCGAAGGGGGTGTCCAGTGTAGGTCCCACATGTTCATCCAAAAGACCTGTGAATCTGTTCATATTGATGCATTTCCATAGGTGTGACCCTGAGTAATAAAGGTGTTCCTCACCCTCCAAGGTGCCTCATCTCTGTCAATGCAGGCCTCTTGCCACTGTGCATGCGGCATCTCTGGCATAGTTGTGCATATGAGTCTATGTGTAGATTAGCAACATGCATGCTGTTCTTCATGTATTTGATTCTCTATTGTGCATGAAGTCCATGGCTGTGTATGTGTTTTGGCATGTTGGTCCCCACAACGGGCCGTCAACACCTGCTGAGGGTGTGTTTCCTGTGCGCAGCTCGGCCTTCAGTTTCCTGATCCGGTGTCAGTCATCTTTGGTGATTGTGCATCCATTGTCTCTGGGTGTGCCATGGAAAACCGGACACTCCTTCCTTTACATACACCTGTTGCAGTTGTCCTTTCTGACATCCTTGTCTTTGTGTGCAACTTGTGGCATAGTTTCCAGGACATGCCACCTGCTGTTGCAGCCCCTGCAGCAAGGGCACACGAAGTTTCCGGATTTGGCAACACACACATATCAAAGATGCTCCTCCCTTCCTCCCTCAACCCATTCATTTGGCTGTCATCAGCTTGTCTGTGCCACAGTTGCGGCCACGCGGTGCCAAAGGCTGGACCGTCTGCACATGCAACGTGCACATTGCACGACCCTCAGGTCCTTGCATGACCCACATCACACTACAGTCTGATGTTGCAGCCACCCTCCAAGCAATGTCCATCCACAAATCTACTGCCTGCTCTCAGGCATACACTAAGCGCACACACAACACCTTTGCATGATGAGTGTGCAACTCCAACTGCCTACACAGCGCTGCCACGCCTTCCAGGCCCTGTAACACCAACAAGGTCATGTCCCTCCTACTCCCCACCGGCTCTGTACCCCAGCAAGGCCATGGGAGTGGGACTCAAGGCTTCTGCATGTAGTATGGTGTCGTCGTCAGGCACATGGCACAGGTATCATCTCTCAGCGTGTTAATCTACAATGTGTCCTGGACCCCCCTCTCCACCATCACATGCGCACAGCACCTCATCATCAGCTCGTATGCCATTGACAGACAGGTGCTCCTCACCCTCACCAAGGACGCAGACATTGCCAGTTCTAATATTCAATAATGCATGAGATCCATTGATGAATGGCTGAACATCAGCCACCTGAGGCTGGACTTGTACAGGACTGAGGTCAACATCTGAGGATTGTCCCCTTACAGCTGTGTCAACTGCTTGTGTCCCACCCGCAAGAGCCCTGCACAAGCACCCAGTGTCCATGCACACAAGATGGTGTGCATCATGGATTGCTTGCTCACATTTGCCATGCTAATCACCAGCATCTGTGCCTCAGCCTGCAACACCCTCTGCATTATGCACATGATCCCCAAATAGATCCACTCCAAGGAAAGACAGACCATCCCCCAGGTCCACGGCAACATCCGTGTCAAATACTGCCCTGCCCTCTACGGAGCAGGCACATCCAAACCCCCGGGAAACTTGTCCACATCCAGGGTGCATCTGCACACCTCAGCTTTAACATCCGGCGCACCAGCCACATCACCGTCCAGCATAGATAGCTGCAATGGATCACTGTCTGCTGCAGGATGGCCTTCACACTACACACCCACACTCAGGAGGCAGGCCACAACCCCGAACCCAAACCAACCTTGTACCACTGTCAACCGAGACCCCGTTGGGCCATCTCCGTGCATCCAACCTTGCCCTGGACACCATTCTTTACATCCACCTTACTCCAGCATGCAGGACATAGTCCTCCCACCTGGCCACACATACCTGGGACTCCCTCCCCGGGAACCTCCACATGAGCCATGACCTCTGCGCCTTAATGATACTCTTCCAAATAGGTCTGTCCGCACAGTATTGCAAGCCCCCCCCTCAGCAGCTTGAGGACATCACAGGTGAGTATTGTGCTCCATGTCTGCATTGAATGATACATTGTGACCCCTGTGTGTCCTGTACCAGACTCAGATCCCAGGGTATGGATGGGTGGAGTTAGTTCAACACTCAGGCATAGTTTGACATTTTCACACACATATGTTGTGGACTAATGCAAAATGACGGCAACATTTTTATTTAGGGTGGGGTACGTGTTTTGGTAGATAAACTAAGGTGCTCTACCGGGTGCATTGAATCCAAAGTTCACAGGGGGATATGGGATCCTTTGCTTTGGAAGTCATCAGAGTCCAGACCACAGTGTTGGTCATCATTGGTCAGACTGTGACCAGCAAGTCCATGTGGCAGAGAATGTCATTGGATGAGGTGCTGCTGTTGTGCCAGAGGGCCAGGTGCCAGGCCAGGTGACCTGGGAGATGTGGATTGTCCGCTGACTCTCACGGTCTTTTCCGTGGGCGACCCACCTTCCTGGGGGGACCTTCAGATGCAGGCCTTGACGATGCTTGTGATGCTCCATCGGACGAATCCTCCTCCTCCTCCCTCCCTTTGGCTGGTGGTGGTCTTCGCCTGGTGGCACAGGGAGGGTTGCCCATGTTGTCGGCGATCCGACGGAGTGAATGGCTCATGTCAGTTTGCACCGCCAGGAGCTCAGCCTGTCTTGCCTCCATCCGTCCTTGGTGTTGTTGTTGACTGGCATGTTGCTCGGCCTGCAGGTTCTTCATCTCGTCGAGGGTCCCCTTCATCTCTGTGAGGCTCGCCACTACCTGGCTGATGCCCCTGGTGTCACGCCGGTATGTGTCCAGAATGTGGCGTATGTGTGACATACCGGTTCCCTCAGCTGGCTGGTCAGGTTCGCGCCTCCGCCTGCCTCCACTCCCACCACCCCTGCCCACACGAGCCTGGCCTGCCGTTGTGGGCACATCGGGTCTACGGGACCCCTGAGGGATGGCATTTGCGGGGTTGTCTGCCTCCTCCTGGGTGCCCGGAGAACCTTGTCCCTCCTGGTCAGACTGGCTGTGTTGTTCAGTGCGAGCAGGGCTCCTGGGTGTCTCCTGGGATGTGGCAGGAATGGGGGTGGGGGTTGGCACAGATGTACCTGACACAGGTGCTGCAGGGGCTTGGGCACCAGAGGGGCCAGGTTGGTCGGGGTCATCCACGGAGTGGTGAGAGTCGTTGCTGCCGGTGGGATCATCTTCACGCTGAGCCTGGGACTGTGATTGTTCCCCCCCATTGTTGGGGGGAGGTCCATGACGTTGCCCTGTGTGTGAGAGGGAGACAATGTTAATGCTGTTTCATGCTACATCCATGTTTCATACATATTCAAGTTGTCACAGTTCCTCCAGGTAGTTGCATGTGCCTAGCATTCCTCTCAATGTACACTTGGGGATGGGTATGTTGCGGGGGACAGATTGATATGTTCTCCTGAGTGTTTGACCAGTAGATTTTTGGCTAGGATGATTATTTGGCTATGGATTGGTCTTGTTGTGTCACATGTCCATTGTGAGAGTGGGTAAATCCGTTGCCTGCCCCGGGGGTGTGTGCTTGTGTAAGGGGGGGTGTGTGACCGGGCCTGCTGTTGGGTGTAGTGTGATTTGTCATTGGGTCTCCCAGGTGATGTGTCTGTCCCCTCATGGTGCATGCTGGCATGACAGTGAGTGTGAGTTCCTGTGCTAGATATCTGAGCTTGTGGAGTTCGTGTTTGAGTGTACAGTAGTCACAGGAGGGCCTTGTGCTGCATACAGCTGGGCCAAGTGTCAGCTACCTTGTCAGTACTTTGCCAGTCCCTGTGCATTGGGCATGGTGCATGGGTATGTACCTAGGCCATATGGGCTGAGGGCATTGGTGTCTGCTTCTGAGTTGCACAATGTGTTGTGTGAGCCCCACCCTCCCAGCATCCCGGACATCCAGTCTTGGGTTTGTGGTTGGTGTGGCCTGGGACATGGCATTGCCTTTATTTGTGAATGGGGCATGGAGACGTTAGTGGCATGAGCGTGGTTTTTGAGTGTGGTTGTGTGCGGTGAGGGCTTGGGGGAAGTTGCGTGCATTTGTGGTGTGGATGCCGTTCCCCCATGTTACGTGAGTTGTTTGTGTACTCACCAGGCTCTGCGACTCCTTCGACTCCGTGTTCCCCCACCGGCGAAAGCAGGGCCATCACCTTCTCCTCCCAGGGATGGTAATGTACCGGTCTGCGGGGCAGCCCACCTCCAGTGATGTTACTCTGGGCGTATTCCTCGTTCATTTTCCTCTTGACTGCCCTCCGCAGATCATACCACCTGGCTTGTCATTCATGCCTGGTCCTTCGGATGGGCGCAACAGCATTCACCTTATCGACGATCCTCTGCCACAGGCTAGTTTTTTGGGCTATGCTGGTCTGTCTGACCAATGTTCCAAAGAGCTGTGGCTCGACTCTGATGACTTTGTTGACAAGGAAGTCCAGCTCCGCCCTTGTGAACTTTGGATTCTTGTCTGTGGGCATGGTGTGGGGTGTGGGTGTGGATGGTTGTGGGTGTGTGGGTGTGAATGTGACGGTGTGTGTGTGAATGTGAAGAGGGGGTGTTTTGAAGGAGGTTGTGTGAAGGTGTGTAAGTTAAGGTGTAGTTAAGGTGTAAGTAAGGTGCAGTTGTTTGTCTGTGGGGTCTGGCAGCAGTGGGTCTGTTGCAAAGGCTCATGGGTTGTGTGTGTAGGCCCTTTTTATTGGTCCATTTGTGGGTGTGGCTGGGTTTGAAAATTTGGTGGGTGTATTATAAGAGGTGGTTGTGATTTTGGGCCTCTGTTTGGATGTGGCAGGTCAGTCATTGAGATGTATTTTGTCATGTAGACATGTTTTGTGGTGTTGTGCGAGTCGAATTGACCCTCCTTGTGCTCTTTTACAGTGTCCTGGTTCTGTATGAGTCTTTTTTGCGTAAGTGAGGTCCGTACATACGCGATGCTGGGTGAGGGTGCTGGGGTACGGTGTTGTGGTGCAGCGCGTACAGGTGCGGGGCTGGGGTACATGCCTGGGGTACAGCGCATACAGGTGCGGGGCTGGGGTACGGGCCTGGGGTGCGCGCATACATGCACGGGGCTGGGGTACAGGCCTGGGGTGCGGCGCGTACATGCACAGGGCTGGGGTACGGGCCTGGGGTGCGGCGTGTACAGGCACTACGGGCCTGGGGTACAGTGTGTACAGGTATGGGGCTGTGGTATGGGCCTGGGGTGCGGCGCGTACAGGCACTACGGGCCTGGGGTATGGTGCGTACAGGCATGGGGCTGGGGTATGCGCCTGGGGTGCGGCACGTACATGCATGGGGCTGGGGTATGGGCGTGGGGTGCGGCGCGTACATGCACGGGGCTGGGGTATGCCCCTGGGGTACGGTGCGTACATGCACGGGGCTGGGGTACGGCCCTGGGGTACGGTGCGTACAGGTACGGGGCTGGGGTACGGGCCTGGGGTGCGGTGCGTACAGGTATGGGGCTGGGGTACGGGCCTGGGGTGCGGCGCGTACAGGCACTACGGGCCTGGGTTACGGTGCATACAGGTACGGGGCTGGGGTACGGGCCTGGGGTGCGGTGCGTACAGGGACGGGGCTGGGGTACAGGCCTGGGGTGCGGCACGTACAGGCACTACGGGCATGGGGTATGGCACGTACAGGTGCGGGGCTGGGTACGGGCCTGGGGTGCGGCGCGTACAGGTACGGGGATGGGGTACGGGCCTGGGGTGCGGCGCGTACAGGCGCGACGGGCCTGGGGTACGGTGCGTACAGGTACAGGGCTGGGGTACAGGCCTGGGGTGCGGCGTGTACAGGCACTATGGGCCTGGGGTATGGTGCGTACAGGTACATGGGGGGGTACAGTGCGAACAGGGGGGGTACGGTGCTGACATACGGGGGTACGGTGCTGACATATGCGGGGGGAGGGGGGCTGTACAACTCATATCCGGGCACAAGTTTACCCTTGTACATGTGTGCTACTGCGTTCGCTCCGTACGGGGCCTTTTACATACGGTTGTGTATTCGGACGGGCGGTACGGATCGTACTTGCGCGCTCGGACTTCTGTTTTACGATTTGCATGTAAAAATGTCCGGCTCCCTCTCGTACACATTTCCAGACGCTATTCGGATGTAAAAATGTCCGGCTCCCTCTCGTAACCTTTTCCCGATGCTGTTCGTATGTATTTTTCACGTACGAATCGTACTTCGCCGTTTGTACGGTAATTGTACGATTCGTACGTGAAAATATACGGATACGAGTCATACGCAAATTTATTATACCGGGTCGGAATCGGCACCTTGGTGACTTTGATGGATGTAGGTGAGACTTGGGAACATTGATTATGAATATGTGTGATAGAAAGACAGCACCTACCTGCTTCGCGTGCACCATTGCTGGACAAAATGAAAAACATGTACTACCCAGTCTTACAAATGTGTGGGTGAAACATTATTTTGTCTGTCTCCAAAAACTTCAATAGGGGAGCAAGTACCTTGGGAAATATCCTAGAAGCTGTCTTGTGTCCAAATGGCAAAACAATGATTTTAAAATCCCTGTCACACACAGCAAACTTGATATTCTTGGTGAGAATTCCAAATTGGAAAATGCAGTTATCCATCTTGACAATAAACCTATGGCAGGCAATCCTGTGGACTTATTAGCAGTGTCATCTTCTGCATTGGTGCAGAGACAGAATATCAAACCAGAAATATTAAGTGTCATGAATATCGAGTCAAGAATATAATGGAAGAAGAATGTCGAGGTAAGTAATATCGATGTACAAAAAATATAGAAATTTGTGTAAGTATGAAATATCGAATTAGAAAATATCTTTTTTTTTTTGTTTTTTTTTTTGAGTATGCACCATTATCAAAGGTTTATTCAGCATCAAGATGAGCCACTCATGTTAAGATATTTTATTTTTAGAACGTTTTATGACGTGGAGAACTAGTCCGATATTACTGCAGCCACACCTTGACTTGATTAAAAAAAATCTGATCATTGTGAATAATTTCTTTTAAAATATGACAGACTCTTTTTGGCAAGTTAAGCAATTGGTCAGAAATGTCAATACTGCATGATGTCACAATTAGGTACAGCTATTCCGAAGCTTTGGTTTACACAGAAAATAATCTATTGATATAATCTCCTTGCGTTTATACTTATTCAGACAACCATGAAAGAAACCTAACAAAAAACTATGCAACTCATAAGGAAAGAGGCTTTTCTTAGTGTAAAGATAGAAAAGTATCATTGGTTACCGAATGTTCAGCGTCGACTCTGTGATGTAACGGATGAATTGGTTTGCTACTTTCAAGCTGACGCAGTCTTTTTTTCTATGTCATTCACCACCTTATTCCTAGTTCAGATGGAGTCCAGCATAGAATATTCAGCTTTGTTCGATGCCAGTTATGGTTCTATTCCTCTCTTCAGAGTCCTCTTTCTTCACCTGAGTTCACTTTTTTTTTGTTTTTAATTTCAAATCTTTTTTATTGATAAAGAAATAGAAAAATGACAAAACATACAATACACAACAATAAATGAAAATAAATGACATGTGTAATCCCCGACAAACAGACCCAAAGGATCTAAAAGCTGACAAATCTATAGGGGAATCGCCCCCAATACAAACATATATGAAGTCATAAACATCATGTACATAATAAGATCCGTAAGTCCGGGCTATGAATCTGATCATCACGTCCAAGTAACATGAATGAACTTATAGCAAATTAAATGAAAGGAAAGGAAATATGTCATGAAACCAAGTTCAACCCTCAAGCTCCGATTACGCTATGGTGAATGAGCACCATGGCTGCCAATGCCTTATCTCATCGTGTGTCACCTGTCCGGCCCCGAATTAGAAAATATCAATGTAAAATATATAGTTGTTCATAATATCGATTTTTTTTTGTAAATTTATTTTGAAGTATAAAGTTTTAAAAAAATTGTTGATGTTCATTGTAGTTATTTTATGTTTTTATGAAAAAATATAGGTGTCGATTCCGATCCTGTAAAACCCGGGTACGAATGGTCAGACGGAGCGTTTTTTCCGTCCGACTCGTAACCCGGGAAAAACACCTTACAAACTCGCAAGTACGATTCGCACAGAAACACCATTTCCGTACGAGTCGTAAAAAACACCGACCGGCAAAAAAATACATACGAATCTGAATCTGGACGGCGCATACGCGACGTCCGGATGGAGTCAGGCAGCGTTCTACGGACCAGCAAGTACAATTCGTGCCGACGTCACTCCGCACGCAGCAGTTTTTACGGGAGCCGAAAACTGCCGGGAAATTGTGGACGATGCGAACAAGGAGTACCGGTACGCGACGGACAGCCATGGACCCCAACCTACGCGTCATCCCGGCCCTCATAGCCTACCACCTTGTGTACAGAAACCGACGCAGATGCCGCAGAAGGTCAGAACAACCCCCAGGGACAAAGGGGGGGGTGGGGTGCAAGGGGCAAGAAACAGAACTCAGACCCCACAAAATACATATACAACCTGCACAATAATTACCTCCATGGTCGGCTCACAACGGGGGGGCGTGGCCACCAAGCCCACGTCCCGCCACAACGGAAGTGGACGTGGACGCGTACCCGTCACCACCACAATGGTGGTACGGGACGTACCCACGTCCCCCAGAGCGTGGGTACGGACCGTACCACGCCTACCCCTACGTCACACCAACAATGGCGGCGCGGCCGTTACCCACGTCCCAAAGGCATGGGAACGGGGCGCACCCCCAAAGTTGGGGTGCCATAGGGGTACGGGCCGTACCCAGGGCATCAGCGCATGGGTACGGCACATACCACGCCCACCACTATGACACACCAACAATGGCGGCCCCTCCCCGGTACCCACGTCCCAAAGGCATGGGAACGGGCCGCACCCCCAAAGTTGGGGTTCCGTAGGGGTATGGGCCGTACCCAGGGCATCAGCGCGTGGGTACAGCACATACCACGCCCACCCCTATGTCACACCAACAATGGCGGCACGGCCGGGACCCACGTCCCAAAGGCATGGGTACAGGCCGCACCCCCAAAGGTGGGGTGCCGCAGGGGTACGGGCCTTACCCAGGACATCAGCGCGTGTGTATGGCTCGTACCAAGACAGTGGACACACACAGAGGGGTGGGTGCCCATCACTCCCAGCAGTGCCCAGACACAGGAGGGGTGGGTGCAGAGGAACCCCAGCAGTGCCCAGACATATGAGGGGTGGGTGCAGAGGAACCCCAGCAGTGCCCAGACATATGAGGGGTGGGTGCCTATCACTCCCAGCAGTGCCCAGACATATGAGGGGTGGGTGCAGAGGAACCCCAGCAGTGCCCAGACATATGAGGGGTGGGTGCCCATCACTCCCAGAAGTGCCCAGACATTTGAGGGGTGGGTGCAGAGGAACCCCAGCAGTGCCCAGACATATGAAGGGTGGGTGCAGAGGACTCCCAGCAGTGGACAGAGTCATGGGGGTGTGAACATCACCCTGAGATGAGCCAAACTGCATGGGTGCATGAAGGCATACACAATGTGCGACAATGTTGAGAGTGCCATGACAACACATCACTGACTGCAGTGTCCCACTCTCATGAGGATGTTGGTCCATCCCCCACTGCATGACACACCACATGTGGGTGTGATGACAAATTACACATGCATACCTACCCCTGGCGGAGGCAGCACAATACACACATTGAGATCATGCAACAAGACAGTATCCTCATGTCAAACACCACTAAAGTAAGACAGCCCAAGGGAACACACACTGTCACCCACATACCAGGAATTATAGAAATGCACAGGTGCCGGGGCAGCCAACAAGTTGTAGCCTCCCATGGAAGGAAAAGGGTGGAGGACACACAGATACAATGCCCACAATTGACAGTCAGGTGCCCAAATACCCTGCAGAACATGTAACACATGTGTGAGGCAGGGAGTACACACATGCATAATGCGGAAAAGGGAAAATGTCCACATGAAGTCATGTCAATACATTCCACACACAAGTACAGTGTCCAGCAAGGATGCCACAAACGATGCAGGTGGAGACATAGCAGAGCATGCATGGCCAAAGTCGAAGGGACGTGTCACACACCCAGGAAATGGTAACACAGCTCAGCACACCAATAGGGAAACACCCTGCAGGGAAGATGGCAGGTGCCACAGAGGAAGGAACACACCTTGGGACAATGTCACCATGCAGTATGTGCCAACATCACCGAAGAATACATGCAGTCACCTTGTGACAGCATGCAGATACCAGGGTCCACCCCATGAGCAGCACACCACATTTCCCAGACACACAACACATCATCACCACCCCAACTCAGGGAGCAGCAGCACCCACAGCAATACCAGAAAAACATACGTTTGCAAAGGAAAAAAATATTAACCACAATCAGCATGTCGAAGGAAAGTAGCTACAGTACACTCTGCACCAAGCCCATGGACCACGCCAGATGCGAAGTCCTGGGGGGGGACACGTCGGGACGTGTCTCCCCTAGCGTGCCTGCACAGTGCACTGTACCATATCATCCACAGAGTGGGGGGCATCATGTGGGGGGTAAGAACCAGGCACCGCAGGGAAAGGAGGGGCACGGGTAGGTGTCGTGGGTGCAGGGACGGACCACTCCACCACAGGGGGTGGGGCAGTGCCAAAGGAGGAGGTCAGTATGGCGCTGCACACGGCAGCAAGCTCTTCCAGTGTCTCCCCTGCACCCGAAGGAACCACAGGCACCAAGGAGGGGGGGGGGGTGTCGGAGGGATGGGTCGCAGCGCAACTGTGGGAGGGTGTGGACAGGGGGGGAATCAACTACCCTGCCCGGTGAATCCCTCAACAGCTTGCGTGGTGGTGTCACACTGGAGCAAGGGACGGACTGGCCATGAAGGACTCCCTGTCCGACTGTTGGGCAGGAGAGACAAGGGGAGTGGGTTCGGAGGTAGTGGCTCGTGAGGACTGCGGACTCCTACTGTGACAGCGTGGCTGCTGTATTCCCCCCGACCCAGTGCCTGTGCCTTCTCCCCCCTGTGTGTGCGTGACAGGAGGTGTGCGCTTGGCCTCCCCTGGTGGTGTGCTTCCTGTGTCTGGTGTGGTGCGAGCATGGGGACGTCTGGGTGTGTATGGGACAGGCATGGGAGTGGGAGGTGCGGATGGTGCCGGGGTGGGGGGGGCGGAGCGCTGCAGGAGAGCCACTGCTGCCGTCAGTGACGAGTCCATGGACCTCAGCAACATCCGTTGGTCACACATCGCTGATGACATGCCCTCCATGTACGACACCATCCGTGTCAGCAGTCTGGTGTGGCCATGGAGGACACGCAGGAGCCATGTCTGACCAATCTGCAACTGGCGCTGAATGTCCACAGACTCTGCATGGACGGCAGCAGGGGAGACAGGGGCAGGGGGTGCGGAGCCTGGCATGAAGGAGACATGTCTGGTGTACCACAAACTCCCCTCAGAACCCAGAAGCCCTCATCCGACTAGCTCAGTGTCCCATTTGTTAGCCAACGTTGTGCTCGGCGGTATAGATAACCCTGAAAAAGTGCATTACAATATTCCCATGAATGCTGGGAATCAGACATACCTGTACGTCATCATTCTCAGATCAGTCCACAACAGAATATACACAGACACAGTAAAGTTGAAAGAGTTCATTCAATGAACCTCGCGTCCTAAGATGCAGTACAGTGGCTAACATAAGCAGACTAATGGTTAATTTCAGAAGCATCATCAAAGTTGCAATATCATAGACAATTAAAGGAGCAATCATGAGTAAATGACAGTGTAAACAGCAATCTTCCTGAAACCCAAACGTGCTGCACTACAATATGGCAAGCAGTCGTCCATCAGGTATCTGCAGCTGCGTGCATGTCATGGCCAAATGGTGGGGCGATCAACCTGCACACAACAACATGCACCGTCTAGCCACCCAGAATGTTTGTGCACACAATGTACAGTACAAGCTCGCTGCTCACTGTGAAGGATGTCACACAACTGACAGTCCCCATGCGAAGCCAACTCGAGTATGCATTTTCAAAATGATTACATGCAACTACAGTGTCGCGTGCAAAAGCAGCAAAATTGGCAAGATGGCTCACTAACAACTGACGCGGTGGTGCCAACTTAGCGTTGTACATAGGGAGATAGGAATCATGACTACACCTCCCCTTGTTCGTACCACTAACCACTAGGGGCGCTAAATCGAGAACGCAGAGTTCAAGTCTGATACAACGTAACCAAGGGCATCAACTGGAAGTCCATAGAAGGGAAGCGAAAAAGTCAGAAAAGGAATGTCAATGATGAACGATGTTGCAGGGAAATGAACCATGTAAAAGGGGAAAAACACAACATCGATGGATGCACCATGAAATGAGCAGGGCTAAAGTCAGTCCAGCAAGGTGTAGGCACAATTAGTCGCAACAGCTTCCAAGAGGAAATCACTCGTACGTTCCGCAAAATTCTCTGCCATCCAGTTCAGCAGGGGGAAAGAACACACGTGTTCCTCAACAATCGGGGCATCCAGCACCATTTGTGGACAACAGGTGGGGACATCAAGATAACTTTTGGATAAGAATTCAGGTGCAGCGGCTCCGATGTCCCAATTCCCAAGGACTCCATGTGGTGCAGCACAGGCCATAATCCCGACGCCAGAGCAGTCCAACTCATGAGCCACTAAGGGGCTCATCAGTCGATCATAATCCGGGTCAGGAGACACCGAGTTACACAGGCACAAATCCAGAGCCCATTCGAATGGACAATCTAGGCAATGAAAGACAGGTTGCACGCAGGTAAAGAAGGGAAACCGGAAGGACAATGCATAGGCACTGCTTAAGGTCGCCAGCGGCAGAGTGCCGTAGAATTCAAGCATCTGTTTCCGAAGATGGAGCAGCCGGTGCATGCTGTCTTCTAACGCAAGTCGTGAAGCCACAGCGTAGTACGCAGATCAACAATAGCACCCAAGCCACGAGTGCGAGAAGCAAAGGGAGACCTCCGAAGACGCTAGAACAAATCGAATGATGAAATGCGGGGATCACACCAAACAGAGTATGGAAGGAGGTCACAAGGCCCGAGCACACAATTCTGAAAAAACATCCAGGCCACCTGTTGACGAGGCATGAAAGATAGTCAGAATCTGAGTCCAAAATATGTAGTGGGAGAGCAGTGCCCAAAAGCGCTAGCAGGACAAATCTTTCTCGGTATGAAGTCAACAAGACTTGTGTTTGGGACAATAGAGCCCTTATTCTGCACATCTTGTTGAACTCTGCTTTCAAGGTGGGAATGGAAGGCCAGAAGGATACTTACAGCCAGCCATGCGGGGGTGGGAAAAGGACGTAATGACAGAAAACCACTCGTAGTGAAACAGTCACGATGTGAGCAATTCCCGGAAGCATCCCACAGCAAGCTTCTTCAGTGGACAGCACATAATTACCATTATCAAGCAGCGCACAAGACGGGGTCATGACTGGCACACAAATCCACTTCAGAATACAAGCTACGTCATGAGCGTGCATATGACCTGCACCATGCAATTGAATCTGCCTACACACCACAGAATGATCCGGAGTGGAAGTGCACCCTTCACCTTTTGAATACACCTCCTTGCCGCCTCTCACGCACCTGTTGTCGCCTAGCATGGACACAAGGGACCCGAGCAAGTTGGAGGGTGGTGATGGGACTGGACCGTCCTCCGCCTGACTCCACTCGGCCTCCGTGCCACCTGCTGCGCCAGACTCCCCAGCACTGGTGGCCCCGGTGCTGGATCCCTCCCCCACGTCCGTGCCAGTGTCACCCTCGGTGTCCCCCGACGATGCTGTGGTCAAGGTGAAGAGACAGGAAATTATCAGACACCTGTAGACATATGACACATGAGTACAAACTACATAGGACACAGCACATTGCATGAACAGCAACATGAGTGTCATCTACAATACCACAAACATGTGTAGGCACCGCACCACATAGTTGGTTTAGCCACCATGCCACTGTGAAACAATGGGGAGCATGACACAACGGCAAATTTACTTGATATCAATTGATACAGAGGAGCTACCCTCTGTGGACAGTCGTCCACAGCATCACTGGCATGGCACAGTCACCTACACCCGCAACAGTCTCCTGATGCCAGGGACACGGATAATGACACCTGACATGTAACTACCGGCGTAGCACGATGTGACTATGCCATGTATGTGTCAAGTGTTCCCATGAGCTTGCTGTAGTTGTTCTGTGACATGCATCTGCAGTTGCTGCTTCCAACATGTGTGTGCGTGTCGATGGGCATGGCACACTATTACGCACACCAGGCCACATGTGGGATCAGACGTAACGGCTGCATGCATGCATCGCACATGGCCTTGCGAGACATGGACATATCTGCGTAGGCTCAATGTATGTGTGATCATTCCTGACATGTACCCCTTCATGGCAAGGTGTGTGGACTGTCCTATTTCAAGGACATGTGACCTGTGCATCTGGTGTTCCGCAACCGGTCTGTATGATGAGACATCCTTCTCATGCACATATGTGGTTGTCTGTCACTCCTGTAATGCGTATGCCTGTTCACTTACACTGGCCCACAGCTAGTTTCATGGCATGTCATGTTGAAATTGAGCACCCACGTGTGTAGCTGACTGTTGGCAGGGGTGTCACCTGGCTGGCATACGTGTCCTGGATGCATTGCACAGTACAGACTCTGTATGTAGCATATGTGTATTAGCCGTTGAACATGTGCTCAGTTCATTGACAGTGGTGTAGTGCTGTACTCAATCTTCGTAATCTTCGTCATTCCTTCCAAATTTCTGCAGGGCACCGCTTCTCCCCCGACCAATGCCAGACTTGGCTGCCATGAGGGAACGTGACTGTATTCGCCGCTACCGCTTCTCCCAACCGTTGATTGACGACTTGACCACAAGGCTGGAACCACACCTCCAACCGCTACACAGGTATCCTACTGCACTGACACCCAAGATGAAGGTGATGGCAGCCCTACATTTCTTTGCCACGGGTACGTTTCAATTGACCATAGCTGATGTAGGTGGCATGTCCCAGACCATGTTCAGCCATGTCCTGCATGATGTGTTAGAGGCCATGTTGGTACACCTGGATGAATTCATACATTTCCCGACTCATGAGCAGTTGACAGGTGTCAAGGGTGAGTTCTATGCCCTGGGAGGGATGCCCCACGTCATTGGGGCCATTGATGGGACACATGTGGCTTTGGTACCACCACACGCACAGGAGGTAGCCTTCCGTAACCGCAAACATTACCACTCCATCAATGCCCTTGTGGTATGTCTTGCTAACATGATGATATCCCATGTCTGTGCCCGTTTTCCAGGATCAGCACACGATGCCTACATCATGAGGCGTAGCAGGGTGCCTGAAATGATGCTGCAGCTGCGCAACGAACGTGCATGTCTTGTTGGTGGGTATACTCTGTTAGTCCTGTAGTCAGCGGTATCTTCATATCTTACTGCTTCTCCTGACCCACTTCTGTCCATGATGTTTCCATGTAGGGGACGCTGGCTATCCCAACATGCCATGGCTGATGACGCCACTCCGCAACCCCAGAACAGCCGCAGAACACCGGTACAATGACACCCATGGGCAGACGAGGCGCGTGATTGAGAGGACGTTTGGACTCCTGACGAGCAGATTCCGGTGCCTCCACAAGACCGGCGGCGCACTCCCATATGCCCCGGTAAATGTCTGCAAAATCTTCCTTGTGTGCTGCATGCTGCACAACATGGCAGTGGAGAAGGCCGTGCCACTCATCCTGGATCTGGATGAGCAGGATAATCCACCCGTGGAGGATGAGGGGCTCGAGCACGGGGCAAGTGAGGATGAGGATGAGGATGAGGACATCCGGAGTCAGCTCATCCGCAACTTCTTCTCATGATGGTGAGTCCCTGTGTCTGAGTGTGCACGCCTAGGGCCTTGTGTGGCATGTGTTGCAATGTGTGTGTCGAGCTGACTGTGTGCTGAGTGACTTGGAGGTGTGTTCTGATGTGTCATTCAAGTCATGATGTCATTCCCCAAATTTCAGCGGGTACACATCTATCATAATTAGCATGGTGACAACATAAATCCTGTGGAGTGCATGTACATGTCTGCGGATTACTAGCTCTTCGCTGAATTGTTGTGTGTCTGTCCTCCCCAGCTTCCTGCGGCTGTCATTTGCTCATGTCATCATTGCACTCCTGCTATTCCTCATGAGTATCGCAACGTGGGCTGGAGCAGAGTTACATGCACAGACATGGTGAGAAGTCATTTTGGGTAAGGAGTGCAGCAAGGCGTTTTGTGGGTGGTACGTGTTTGTGATATGTGGGGACTGCTCCTGTGCATGTTGTATTACCGTGCATACATGTCCATCCACCATGGGCCACCTGACGTGTTGCATGGCTCCCATGAATTGATAGTCACCCTTCCTGACAGTCATCTGTCATGGATTGTGGATTGTGATGAAGGCATCACTGTGTGTATAACGTCCCTCAGGAACATACGGGATGCCAATGGTGGACATGGTGTGGGACATCCCCATATGAGGCTCAATGGGGAATTGTACACTCTCTGTCTGTCATCCTAGATCCCGTTGGGCCATCTCCGTGCATCC
The DNA here is from genome assembly GCF_964204655.1 of Triturus cristatus. Classification (NCBI taxonomy): domain Eukaryota; kingdom Metazoa; phylum Chordata; class Amphibia; order Caudata; family Salamandridae; genus Triturus; species Triturus cristatus. The sequence goes on from NC_140589.1 coordinate 1,296,000,432, forward strand.
AACCTTGCCCTGGCCACAGTTCCTAACATCCACCGTACTCCAGCATACAGGACATTGTTCTCCCACCTGGCAACACATACCTGGGACTCCCTCCCCGGGTACCTCTACATGGGCCATGACCTCTACGCCTTGATGATGATCTCCCAAATAGGTGTGTCCACACAGTTTAGCAAGCCCCCCCTCAGCAGTCAGAGGCCATCACAGGTGAGTGTTGTGCTCAATGCCTATACTGAATGATACCTTGTGACCATGTGTGTCCTGTACCAGACTCTGATCCCAGCGTATGGATGGCTGGAGTTAATTCAACACTCAGGCATAGTTAGACATTTCCACACACATATGTCGTTGAATAATGCAAAATGACAGCAACATCTCATGTGCAGAACAATGTGAATTTATTTTTGGTGGAGTGAGTCTTGTGGTAGATGTGCCAAGGTGCTCTACCGGGGGAATAGAATCCAAAGTTCACAGGGGGAGATGGCATCCTTGTCAGTTGGAGTCATCAGAGTCCAGACCACAGTGTTGGTCATCATTGGTCAGACTGTGACCAGCAAGTCCATGTGGCAGAGAATGTCATTGGGTGAGGTGCTGCTGTTGCGCCAGAGGGCCAGGTGCCAGGCCAGGTGACCTGGGAGACGGTGATGGTCCGGTAACTCTCACGGTCTCTTACGTGGACGACCCACCTTCCTCCGGGGACCCTCAGATGCAGGCCTTGACGATGTCAGGGACGCTCCGTCAGACGAATCCTCCTCCTCCTTGTCCCTCCCTGTGTCTGGTGCTGGTCTACGCCTGGTGGTACAGGGAGGGTTTGCCAGGCTCTGGGCGATCTGACGGAGTGATTGTCCCACGTCCCTGTGCACCGCCAGGAGCTCAGCCAGTCTTGCCTCCATCCGTCCTTGGTGTTGTTGATGACTGGCATGATGCTCGACCTGCAGGTTCTTGATCTCATCGAGGGTCCCCTGCATACCGGAAAGTCTGGCCACGACCTGGTCCATGCCTCTGGTGTCACGCCGGTATGAGTCCAGGATGTTGCGTTTGTGTGTCAGACCGGGCTCCTGAGCTGGCTGGTCAGGTTCGCGCCTCCGCCTGCCTCCACTCCCGCCACCCCTGCCCACACGAGCCTGGCCTGCCGTTCTGGGTACATCGGGTCTCCGGGACCCCTGAGGGATGGCATTTGCAGGGTTGCCTGCCTCCTCCTGGTTGCCCGGCGGACCGTGTCCCTCCTGGGCAGACTGGCTGCGTTGTTCAGTGCGAGCAGGGCTCCTGGGTGTCTCCTGGGATGTGGCAGGAATGGGGGTGGTGGTTGGCACAGATGTACCTGACGCAGGTGCTGCAGGGGCTTGTACACCAGAGGGGCCAGGATGGTCGGGGTCATCCACGGAGTGGTGAGAGTCGTCGCTGCCGGTGGGATCGTCTTCACGCGATGCCTAGGACTGTGATTCTTCCCCCCCAGTGTTGGGGGGAGATCGTCGACGTTGCCCTGTGTGTGAGAGAGAGACAATGTTAATGCTGTTTCATGTCACATCCATGTTTCATACATATTCTATTTGACACAGTTCCTCCAGGTGGTTGCATGTGCCTAGCATTCCTCTCAATGTCCACTTGGGGATGGGTATGTTGCAGGGGACAGATTGGGATGTTCTCCTGAGTGTTTGACCTGTAGATTGTTGCCTCTGATGCTTATTTGGCTCAGGATTGGTCTTGTTGTGTCTCATGTCCATTGTGGGGGTGTGTAAATCTGTTGCCTGCCCCGGGGGTGTGTGCTTGTGTTAGGGGGGGGGGTTGTGACCGGGCCTGGTGTTGTGTGTAGTGTGAGTTGTCTTTGGGTCTCCCAGGTGATGTGTGTGTCCCCTCATGGTGCATGCTGGCATGACAGTGTGTGTGGGTTCCTGTGCTAGATACCTGTGCTTGTGGAGTTGGTGTTTGGGTGTACAGTGGTCCCAGGAGGGCCTTGTGCTGCATACAGCAGGGCCCAGTGTCAGCTACCTTGTCAGTACTTTGCCAGTCCCTGTGCATTGTACATGGGTATGTACCTATGCCATATGGGCTTAGGACATTGTTGTCTGCGTCTCATTTTGACAATGTGTTGTGTGTGTCCCACCCTCCCAGCCTCCTGGACATCCAGTCTTGTGTTATTGGTTGCTGTAGCCTTGGACATGGCCTTGCCTTGATTTGTGATGGGTGAATGGTGACATTCGTGGCATGGGCGTGGTTTCTGGGTGTGGTTGTGTGTGGTGAGTGCTTGGGGGTAGGTGCGTGCATTCATTGTGGTTGGCAGGCGCGCAACACCCATTGGACTCACAGGGCTTCAGCCCCCCCCGTCGTGTGTGGCAGCCCGGGATGAGACAGCTTCCCGGCGCACTCACAACTGCACCCGAGCACATCACAGGTCTTTAACAGGCCCTTTGCGTGTTGATGAGGCCTCGCTGTTGTTTCACCCCTTTAACAGCCCCTGCAGCTCCACTCTGCCTATGGCTTACAAGATTCATCCCCCCACAGAATTTTTTCTTAGCCTCCCCCGGAATTTTGCTCTAGTTGCGCCTCGGGTGGTTGGGGTGTGGATGCCATTCCCCCCAAGTTACATGAGTTGTTTGTGTACTCACCAGGCTCTGCGACTCCGTCCACTCCGTGTAGTCCCACTGGCGGTAGCATGGCCATCACCTTCTCCTCCCAGGGATGGTAGTGTACGGGTCTGCGGGGCGGCCCACCTCCAGTGATGTTGGTCTGGGCATGTTCATCATTCATCTTCCTCTTGACCGCCCTGCGCAGATCGTACCACCTGGCTTGGCATTCGTGCCTGGTCCTTCGGATGGGCGCAACAGCATTCACCTTGTCGACAATCCTCTGCCACATGGCAGATTTTTCAGCTATGCTGGTCTGTCTGACCAATGTTCCAAACAGCTGTGGCTCGACTCTGATGACTTCGTTGACAAGGAGCTCCAGCTCCGCCGTGGTGAACTTTGGATTCTTGTCTGTGGGCATGGTGTGGGGTGTGGGTGTGGGTGTGGATGGTTTTGTGTGTGTGAATGTGAAGAGGGGGATGTTTGTGGTGGTGGTTGTGTGGAGATGGTTGTGTGAAGGTGTGTGAGTGACGGTGTAGCGAAGGTTGCAGTTGTGTGGGGTTGTTTGTCCGTGGGGTCTGGCAGCAGTGGGTCTGTTGCAAAGGCTCATGGGTTGTGTGTGTGGGCCCTTTTTATTGGTCCATTTTTGGGTGTGGCTGTGTTTGAATTTATGTGGGTGTGTTTTAAGTGGTGGTTGTGATTTTGGGCCTTTGTTTGCCTGTTTTGATGTGCCAGGTCAGTCTTTGAGTTGTATTTTGTCATGTCGACGTGTTTTGTGTTGTTGTGCGAGTCGGATTGGCCCTCCTTGTGCTGTTTTCAAGTGTCCAGGTTCTGTAAGAGTATTTTTGGCGTAGGTACGATCCGTACATACGCGATGCTGGGTGAGGGGGCTGGGGTACGGTGTTGGTGTGTGGCGCGTACATGCGGGCCAGGGGTTGGGTGCCTACATGCGATGGGGGAGCTGGGGGTACATTGTGTACATGCGGTGCAGGGCTTCGGTGCGTCCATGCGGTGGGGTGCTGGGGGTACAGTACGTACATGCGGTGCTGGGCTTCGGTGCATCCATGCGGTGGGGGGCTGGGGGTACAGTACGTACATGCGGTACAGGGCTTCGGTGCGTCCATGCGGTGGGGGGCTGGGGTACAGTATGTACATGCGGTGCAGGGCTTCGGTGCGTCCATGCGGTGGGGGGCTGGGGATACAGTATGTACATGCGGTGCAGGGCTTCGGTGCGTCCATGCGGTGGTACGGCGCGTACATGGGGGGGGGTTACGGCGCGTACAGGTGCGGGGCTGGGGTACAGTGCGGACAGGGGGGGTTTAGGCACGTACATTTGGGGGGTACGGCGCGTACATGGGGGTACGGCGCGTACAGTTGTGGGGCTGGGGTACAGTGCAGACAGGGTGGTGTACGGTGCTGACATATTTGGGGGGGGGGCTGTACGACTCGTACATGGGCATGAGTTTACCCGTGTACATGTGTGCTACTGCGTTGGCTCCGTATGGGACTTTTTACGTGCGAATCTGTATTCGGACGGACGGTCGGGATCGTACTTGCGCGCTCGTACTTGTGTTTTACGATTTGTAAGTGAAACTGTCCGGATCACTTTCGTACACTTTTCCCGACGATATTCGGACGTAGACACTTCCCGACGCGCGCTCGTAGACTTTTCCCAACACTATTCGTAGTTATTTTTCAGTTCCCAATCGTACATGGCAGTTTGTACGGTACTTGTGCGACTTGTACGTAAATAAATACGGATGCGAGTCATACGGAAAATATTTTTACCGGATCGGAATCGACACCATAATGTCATAATTTTTTATACATTTTTTTACAGCGGGGTCCTGGGTTTATAGGGGAAAAGGGTGGGGAGTAATTTAAAATGTATTTGTTTGTAGTAATGCATTTTAAAAAATTTTATATTTATATTTTTTAGGAGCGGGATGTTGGGTTTATGGGAGATAAGGGAGGGGAGTAATTTAAAATATATTTGTTTGAAGAAATGTATTATTTTACATTTTTTATTTATTTTTGTAATATATTATTTAAGAATTTTATTAAACTATGTAATTTTAATTTTTACTTAAAAATATATAGTATTTTTGTAATTGATTCTATTTTGTTTGGCCTTGAGGTGTTGATATTTATAGAAAAACATTGTAAGAATTTTTTTGATTTATGATTTTAAAATTATTTTAATTAAACAAATCATATTAAATATTTTAGTTTATTTGTTTATCATATGACTCAGATGTATAAAATATGTTTAGAATTTGTAATTATCGTGTTAAAAATGTTTTAATAAAAAACTTTAAATTTTAAATTTTAAATTATTTGGCAAATTTTATTATTTTTGATAAAATTCATCAAGTTAAATGTTTGATGAAATGTAATAGTGATTAAAAAAATATAAACAAAAATTATAAATTCTGTTAAAATATTTTTTGAAAAGTCCATTAATATTTCTAAATAATTTGTGAAAATTATAAAATATTTATTTTGAAATTATAAAAAAAATGTTTCGTGGGAATGTTGTTATGTTCATTTGTTATTTTAAAAGTTTATGTGTATATTTTTGTTATATAACTTTTTGGGGAGTATTTAATGACATTTATTTAAGGTTTTTATGTTATATTTATTTATTAGCTTGTTTTTATGAGTAGTTTTAGTAAATTTTGTATTTTATTTATTATGTATTTATTGTTTATTTAATTAATTTGGTTGAGAATAGTAATTATGGGCCTCATTATGATGGCGGAGAGTCCGCCACAGCCAGCCGTGCGGTGGCAGTCCCTCCGCCATCAAACTGCTATTGTCTGGAACTGTGGTGGCTGCAAAGGCCACCCACCACAGTTCCGCAAGGCGGTCCTTCTCCAACCACCTTGGGGAACGAAAACGTAGGCCAGCATTGTAGGGTATACAATATCCCTTTCTGCTGGTCTATTCGCGGCAGTCAACCCACCACGAAAAGACAGGCAGAAACGCATTCGGGGGCCGTAGCGGGACCCCCTTAATTCCTGGTCCTGGGACAAGTGCACTGGGAGGCACCTATGTACCCCTCCACATAGCCCTGCACCATGAGACAGGCATCGCATGGTGCCTGCCACGTAGTGCAGGGATATGCAAGTGCCTTCGTATTTGCATTGTGGCAGGGGCTGCTGAACGCATCCCCGCCACAATGCAAAGTATGGGCGATGCGACCACCACAGTGGCAGTTGCATTGTAATCGGGGTTGCGGAACCATCGCCTTACAGGCGGGCAGTCCCACTACGATGGCGGGTGGCCTCAAGTCCACCCGCAATCACGAGGCCCTATGTTTTGGTATAGTGTTTATTATATGTTTGTATGGTGTTTGTATTGTGAAATTGATTAATTATTTGATTTCTGGATTAGGGAGTGGTATTTTGCATGATTTTTGGGAGTTTGACATATAATTGTTTTATGATTTATTATCCAGTACTTTCCATAAATTTAGTTAGTTTGGAGTTGGAATAGTAATTTTTTAATGTTTTATTATCCAGCACTGTCCCTGAATTAAGCTAGTTTGGAGTTGAAATGGGAATTATTTTTAGGTTTTATTATCCAGCACTTTCCCTGCATTTAGTTAGTTTGGAGTAGGAATAGTATTTTTTTTAATGTTTTATTATCCAGCAATTTCCCTGAATTTAGTTAGTTTGGATTTGGAATAGTAATTTATTATGGTTTGGTGTTCAACCTTTTTTGTACACTTCATATTGGGGGTGATTACGATAGCGGAGGGACCGCCACCACTAGCCATGAGTTGGCGGGCCCTCCGCCATCAGACAGCAATTTACTCCCAGCCAAATGGCGGGGGGATCGTTTCAGGTCCGTGGCGGTCGCAAAGCGGTCAACATCTGTAAATGGTGGCGTGCCTAGCAGGCACAGTCCGCCAAATTACAATGCTGGCTGTAGCCAGCCTTTCCATGGTGGTGAAACTGCCATGAAAAGGCTGGTGGTGATTGGTTATGGGGGCCCGTTGCGGGCCCCCCTTGAGTTGGTGGGAGGTGGTGGTGCACTGGGGGTACCCTGCACTAATTGGCAGGTACTGCGTGTTGCCTGCCACGTACTGCAGGGAAACGCACTACTTACATTTTTAACATTGCCGCTGGTGCTGCACCCAGCAGCACCCGCTGCAATGGTAAAGATGCAAGATGCGACCACCACGGTGGCGGTCGCATTGTAATTCTACATGCGGGACCGCTGCCATACAGGTGGGCGGTCCTAGGCACCACATTGATGGCAATGACCCCCATTGTTTGGTTTGGTTGGGAGCTCCGTTTAGTCGCTTAAGGTAAGTTTGTTTTATATTACTTTTAAGGTAACTTTAGGGTAGGGGGAGATAGTAGGATTGTAGTTAGAGTATGTAGAGTGTTAAATGTAGGTCTTTTGTGTAGTATGGTGTAGTTTTGGAAGTTTAGTGCTTTGTTTGTTTGTCGTGGTTTTTAAGAGTAGTGTAATGTTATAGAGTGCTAGTTATCTGGTATTTAAGTGTGTTATGTTATAATGAATGTTATATTGAATGTTATAATTAATGTTATAATTAATGTTTGTGGGGTTGTATGCGTTTTAATTTTTTTTTAAAAAATTTAAAAAATATTTTTTTATAATGTTTAAATGTAATTTTTATTTTGACTTAAGATGTATTTTAGCGATGTTTGTTTTGTCAATATTATGTATGTTGATATTTTTGTGGTATTATGTTATATTGAATTTTACAATACTTTTGTATGGTCCCGCTTCGCCTGGTGTGTTACTTGCTGCTGAGGAGGTGCTTTCCCTCTGTGTCATCCAAGAAGGGGCTGCCTGTTACCGCTACTGACTACAAGGAGCCAAGGAGGGCTGTAGCACGACGCGGGACCCTGTGTCCCAGGATCCCGTGCTCTCCAACACCTGTGCTCGCTCCCCGCCCACCCGATCTAGCCCTCCCACCCCTCATAAAGGAGGAGGCGCCATCCGCTACGCGGGACGCGAGCGGGACGCGCCGGACGAAGCCCGGACAAAGGGCGGGCCGTCTGTGGCCGTCAGGGGCTGAAGGAGGCTGGGCTGGGCCACGTCCTTTTCCTCTGCAAGAACTGTGAGTACATATCCCGGCTTTGTATCCAGAAAACCATGTCTACCCGCTCTGGCAAGTTGTTAAGGAATGAAGGCGGAAGGGGGCCAAATGCGGCAAGCCCCATCATTGGAACCATGGACCACTTTATTACCAGGGTGACGGCGGTGATTGAAAAAGAGATTGCCATGTCTGAGCGGCGTCTGTCTGAGGTTTACCTCCCCTCAAGACGTTCATCCCTGGGGGTCGACGCTCAATCATCGTCCATAATGGCCAGTACCCTGGTTCAGGCCGCTATTTCGCCTAGTGTGTCTAGTACTTCTATAGACCCACCCCAGCTGGCTGGCATTGAACAAAATATAGGCAGGTTAGAAAGTTTGGCTGCTCTCTTTCCAGCAGTCATCGTGGAGGCCGATGGCCTTGGTAAAATGACTACGCCATCGTCCATTAATACCCCAAGTGAAGTCATTAATGATCTGGAGCCCTTAACATCGTCCACTTCGCCCTTGGCTCTACCAGAAGGGGAGATAGTTAGGTCCCCCAAAAACCCCCAAACTCCAATTATGAGACAAGAGATTAGGCCCTTAAGTAAAAAGGCTCGTAAACGTAAAAAGGGCTGCCCAGTAAGACAGGCCGCTCTTTACCAAAGCTTAAGAAAGCCTTTTGGAGTAGGAATGAGAACTACAAGGGGTAAAGCTACAGTGAATAAACCGGACACAGCTGGGGATGTTCTGAACCCTCCCGAGGACTTATACCCTGGTGTAAATAGTGTGAAGCCTCTAAAGCTTCCTGACTTAGCAACGGCAGAAAATATTTTTGAGAAGGTTTATAGCCTCTTGAACCCGTTGCTAATTCAAGTTAAAGGCCTTGGGGAAAGGATAGACAAACTCGAGCAATCAACCCTTGACGGTTTTCATTCACTTAAAGCAGTAGTTAAACAAATAAGTAGAGTGACCAATGCTACGGACTTGGTTGCAAATGGGAACGTGCCTTTATCCCAGCGAGTCCCTAAGCACCCAATAGGTTTTGATAAGGGAGTTTCCAATAGTCCATTAATTTCAGCTTCCACATCTCCCCCAAGCCCCAAAGCAGGACCCCAGCAAAAGGGTTCTCTATCCCACATAGAGCCCGATAAAAATAAGCTTAAGTCTTCCCAACAAAAGCAGCCACAGGAAGCTAGCGGCATAAAGGAAGTCCCCAAAAAACTAGGGGCATGCACCAATTTTAACAGGTTACCTCTCGAGAAAGCCCCTAGGCCCGTCCCCCATCCTACCATTACATCTACCCCCTCGCTGGTCTCTAGTAAGCAAGTTCGACGGATTCCTCCAGTAAACCTTCCACCAGACTGCCAACCCTTTGTGGCAGTCATGGTTAATGTGCCCCCCTTAAAGGACGGCCAGTTGGAAAATCATCAATCACTTAAGAATAAGTGTATCCACTGGCTAAAGGCAAATAAGCCAATCCCGCTAGGTGTGGATGGAATTATACTAAGTGTCCGTAGAGTGGACTGGGTTGGACAGGGGAAAAAAACGCAGGAGGGGGACTGTATAATTATAAATTTCCGAGATCCAAGAGTGGTACCATCGATCTGCACCCCTATTCCCAACATGGGGGCTCCGGGGGCTAAAGTGGTAGATCTTTCCTTCTTTTACCCCAGGCAAATCGTTGATTTTTCCGGTGGAAGCTTAAGTACCCCGGTCCCTGGCCTGAATTGGGATGAGACTTCAGGGGATTCTAGGGAGAATCATTTGTGGCCAGCAGGACCTGTTTGACTGGAAGTTGGGCATAGAGCAGATTCAGCGGATCCATTATCACTCAGTAAAAGTAATCCTACAAGTGGGATAGATGACCCTTTACTCACCTTGTATGACCCTCGCTCCTCTCATGTTTCCCCGAGGAGCTCTTCAGGTGGGGGCATTCCGGCGCCCTGCGACACTCCAGCTGTGGCGGACCCTGTCTTTAAGGTTTTCAGCTGGAATGTCGCAGGGATCGCAGGAAAATTGGCTCTGCCTGACTTTATTGCCCCGGTCGATGAACACTCTCTGTGCCTCTTCCAAGAGACATGGAGTTGTGTGCCGGTCCACAGGGTGGGTTTTTCGTCTTATTTTTCCCCTGCGCAGGTTTCGACTTCAGGGAGGGGGCACCCAGCGGGTGGCCTCCTTATTTGGGTTGCGGCATCTCTAGATTGCAGAATTATGGAATTCCCCACAGGTTCTCCTGACATTCTAAACATCACCCTAATAGACCAAAGGGGGAGAGTTGTTTTAAATGTTTATAATGTCTATGCCCGGGGAACTGTGGGCGGGAGAAAGTCTCCTGTAATATCTCTCCTCGAGACTTTGTTAAGTAATACTCCACATAAGTCTCGTATATTGGTTGCTGGTGATATGAACTGTACGTTCGAGCCCTTGGGCTCGGACGTTTCCCTCGACCAAGAAGAGGAGGATACCAGGTGGGGGATTCCGACTCTGGAAATCCCACCGATTAGAAGGTGGTCAGAAGTGGCGCTTCAGTTATATTCTCTGAGCCTTGAATTCAATCTAAGGGCTGCTAATGGGAGGACACCCTCGGATAGGTTGGGCGTCCACACGTACAATAGGCCAGGACATACCTCTAGGTTAGATTATTTTTTAGTAGACGTATGTCTGTGGCCCCATGTAAAGGACATGCAGGTGGTCCCCTCGTCTGAAAGTGACCACAACCTGCTTTCTTTAAGTATGGCCCAGTGGTGGCGACATTCAAGTAAGGATACTATAAACCGGGTAGCAGCACCACCGGAGGTCTCGGAAGTCTCCCCTTGTGGTAGGCGAATCAAATGGGCCAAATTGGTTTTATCAGAGGGGAAGCTAGAAGAAATACAATTTCACCTAAACCACACGGTACTAAACCTTGGAATATCCACGGAAGGTGTGGGTAGAGTGAGTGGGCTCTTTGTCTCCCTGACAGAAGCCTTAACTAACGTCCTTACTTTACACCATAACAAATTGGGTAACAAACACTCTAAAAAACCCGCCGATGGCTGGTATACCCAATCATGTAGGGTTTATAAGGTTAAGCTAGTTGAGGCGATTAAAGCTAAGTCCCGTCCTGTGATACAGGAAGCAAGGAAGGCCTACAATAAGTCCCTTAAACTAGCCAGGAGGGAGTGGGAAGACAAATACTGGGATGACCTGCTCCAGACCAGTAAAACTAGGGACTCAAGGGCATTTTGGCATCTTATAAGTGCACGGAAAAACCCCGATGCACTTGTGAGACCATGTAACATCCCGCCTCAAAGCTGGGTAAAGCACTTTGGGTCCCTATACCTCCCGCCAGATGGGGATTGTAGTGTGGGGTTGGACCTCACTCGAATAACTGAACCTCATGCCTATGATCTCTTTACTCCGCTAGAGATTGAGGGGGTTATAGGGTGGGTAGCCCCACGTAAGGCTGCGGGCCCCGATGGCCTCCCGGGGGACCTTATGAGGGCATATCCAGCGGAATGGGCACGGGTCATATCAGCACTACTTAATGATATCATGATGGGAGGGGCAGTACCAGAATCCTGGAAAGGGGCGGTGGTGGTCCCGATATATAAAAAAGGGTGCAGGGAAACACCGGGGAACTACCGACCCATAAGCCTGATCGACTCCACCCAAAAGATAGCTGGTAAAGCTATCCTTGGAAGGATTCTCCATTGGGTGGAGGAGAACAAAATTCTCTCAGACTTTCAGGCAGGTTTTCGGGTTGGAATGGGGACAATAGAGCAGGTGTTTAGGTTGGTATTATTGGGGTGGAAGGTGGTGGAACTGGGCAAGGGCAGTCTCTATTTGGCCTTTATAGACCCGAAGACTGCCTTTGACCTAGTCCCCCGGGAAGACCTTTGGAGGGTACTCTATGAGCTGGGTTTACCCCCTTACATCTTGTCACTTCTCATCAGCCTTCACGCCCATACTTTTGCTCAGGTCCGTTGGGGTAAAAACGGTGAACTTACTGAGAAGATCCCAGTCTCTAGGGGCGTAAGGCAGGGCTGTGTCTTGGCACCCACCCTATTTTCACTTTATGTGAATGGGGTGGTAAAACATCTTCAACAAGAGCCAGCCGACGCCCCTTGTCTCGGAAGGGTCCGTATCCCCACCCTGCTTTTTGCGGACGACACGCTCCTGATTTCGAAGACCCCTCAAGGCCTCCAGAAATTATTAACGCGATTTCAGGAGTTTTGTGGTGCAAGAGGATTAACAATAAACGTGGAAAAAACAAAATATCTAGTCCTAAATCCTCCTAAGAAACTGGGCCGCCCACCGACACTAAACTCGATCCCCCTAGAGAAAGTAGCCGAATTCGATTACCTCGGTATTCGGATTACGGATAGGATGTCTTGGGCTAGTCATATTGATAAAATGGTTCTCAGCCACAAGAGAGTGGGAGGTGCTCTATTGAGGGAGTTCAGGGCCTCTCAAAGGAGATCACTCACCCCAGTAGTTGATATCTACAAGGCTAAAGTAGTGTCATCAGCCTTGTATGGGGCTGAATTGTGGGGCCACTGTTGTTTGAACGCCCTAGAGTCAGTGGAGAGCAAGTTATTGAAATCCCTCATCTCCGTGCCCCTGAGTACTCCATCCGTACCTGTCCGGTTGGATATGGGCTGCAAAAATATTAAAGACCAGGCCCAGCTTCGCCCCCTTTTGTTATGGACACGAATCTGGAGGGGTGAAGAACTAAAATCTTACGCTGATGCCCTGGGGGAAATAATGAGCTTGGGGGGTTGGGCTAAGATAAAGTGGCTAAGAGATACTAAAAAGCTTTTGGAGAATATCGGTCTAGGAGGCTGTTGGTCATCACGTTCAGCCCCTCCAAAAGAAGTTGTCAAGGCGCTTTATTGGAACTGGTGTGCGGAGCGTTTAACCACAAACTCTAATCACTGCAAGTCGACTGTCGCCTTTCTGCAAATCAAGGACACTGTGGCTTTTGAACACTACCTGGACTTGATAACTCTCCCTTTTGATCGAGCCCTTTACTTCAAATTTAGAGTTGGATGCCTCCCCCTAGGCGCATTGGTATCAAGTTGGTCACCTCTGGCCCGTATTTCTCCCAATTGTGCGTGTTGCCGAAGCAAGGCCGAGACCATTGTACATGTCTTGTTTGTTTGCCCGGATTATGCAAGGCCTAGGAGTGTTTGGTTGAAACCCCTTTGTCGCAATATGGGCACACGCAGCTACCTTGAAGCCCTTCGTATCCTAACTACGGACACTTCCCCCCCTTTAGTGTGTGGAATTGCAAAATTTTTAAAGTGGTCTTGGCATATTCGTTGTAAGAGACTGTCAGTAGCTGTTTAATTATCTTTCTAGTTAATTTATTAACGGGCAATTTATGTCCTTTTTATCTTTTTACGAATTCACTACTGGCATCTTGTAGCTTGTGTTTTTATCTATCTATTGTAATCAATTGTATTTTTTATGTGCTTACAAGATATCTTGCATATCGAATAAAAGCTTATGACTGACAATACTTTTGTGTACAATTATTTTGTAGTCAATATTTTTGAAGTCTGTAATTTTTTGGACAATATGTTTTCCCCAATATTTATGTAATTTCAGTTGTGTGTATTGGCCGTCGATATATTTGTCTACAATATTAGTGATTTGATAATTGTGTAGGTTGATGTAATAGGGATCAATTTTGTGTCAGTGATCCTTCTGCATTATCTCCATCTAGAAAGCCAACTTTTGAATGCAGCACGTGCCTGAACCCTTTGCTTTTGGAACTATAAAAATGCTTAAATGGAAGTTGCTCCCCAGCTCCACTTAGGGACCCAGTATTACTGCTTTTTTGGCTAGGTACAGTTCATCAAAACTTGAAGTCTGATTGAATCTGTAGGAGCTGGAGTGATCACAGCTCTTGACTGCATTGTGACTGAGTGTGGTACTATCACAGAACACAACACAGACCTCCCAGCAAGAAAAGTAGATGCTAAACAACAATAGGCAGACAAAGCAATTTTAAAGGGAAACAATATGTGTGCACTAAAGGAACAGTTTAAATAAACACATCCCTCAAGGTGCACAAAGCTTTGCAGGGTATCAGCAAGCAATTTTGTACGAGAAATGTCAGATCTGGCCCTCTCTGCAGGGCCACCCCCAAACCTTTTCTCTTTTTCCTCCACTTTTTGTTGAATTCATTTTGTTGGCTTTAGGACTCTGGGAACTTTACTACTGCTAACCAGTGCTAAAGTTCTTGTGCTCTCTCCTTTAAACATGGTTTGAATGGCATATACCTAATTGGTATATTTAATTTACTTATTCATTCCTTGTAGAGTGATATACCATATGCCCAGGGTCTGTATATTAAATGCTACCAGTGGGCCTGTAGCACTTATTATGCCACCCACTTAAGTAGCACTTTAAAACGTGTCTCAGACCTGCCAATGCAGCCTGGCAGCCTTACACTGCCATGGCATTTAAACCCTTTCGCTAAGCCTTAAACTTCCCATTTTTTACATATGAGTCACCCCTAAGGTAGGTCCTAGGTAGCCCATAGGGCAGGGTGTTGTGTAATTAAAAGGATGGACATGCACTTTTAGGTTTTGCATGTTGTGGTAGTGAAAAATGCCTAAATGCGTTTTTCACTATTGGGAGGCCTACCCCTCCCATAGGATAACATTGGGGATTCCGTATTACATTTAATAAGCTGTAATTCATAATTGGGAGCAGACAGATCTATCATGTTTGGTACCTATGAAATTGTAATGATGAACCCTCTTTCAGGGTAAAGTCAGATTTTTCATTACAATTTTGAAAATGCCACTTTTAGAAAGTTGGCATTTTCCTGCCCTTAGTCCTTTTGTGCCTGCAGCCTATCTTGGGTCACATGACTGGGTGTATCTGACAGACTTTGTGAATTCCTCCCAAACAGACCCACAATAGAGGGATTAGGTGTGCCTCAATAGGTCATATGCTGGCAGGATAGGGGCCGAGCTGATATAGCTCCACTTACACCTGAATAGCCTGTGCTCTGTCTTCTCACAAAGGGACTAACGACCCGGCATTGTCACTGGAGCCAGCTTGGAGCCAGGGCAGGGGAGTCAGGAAATTCCCTGCACTTCAACAAACCTTTCCAGAATTTCTCCCACCTTCCAGAAGAAGGCCACCAGTGTATGAAAGTAGGACCCTCAGACCCTCTCTTCAGTTCACTCCTGGACTTGGGGAAGGACTCTCAGAGGACTGCCTGCTGCTGTGACCTGATGTGTAGTCTGCAAGACTGCTGTACCTGGAAGGACTGTCTTGCAGCCTTAAACCCTCAGAGGCCAGCCCTGCTGTTGAGCCCTGCATCTCCATTTGCTGGCCTCCTGTTCAGAGTCACAGGGACATAGAAGGCTCCCACCATCTTGAACCCGTACCTGGACCCAGCATCGAGTGAGTCCTGAACCCCCAAAAGTTGTCCCACCAGTCCTGGGCCATTGGTTGTGGTGCTAAAGGTGCCCAGATGGTCAAATCCCAAAACTGAGGATTTTTTTGTAGAAAACTGCTTTGAGGCCCAGTAGGAGACCGGGACCAATCTGCTTGCTTATCAGCCCGAGATGCATTGCCGGTTTGATTGACTTTGTGGCTTCTCCAGCTATGTTCTTTTCCACAGCTGCAAATCTGTTTTAGTGGTCCTTCGCCAAAGGGGTTTCCAACCTTGTGGAACTGTTTTAGGCGACAGCTCTCTGCCTCGTTCCACTGGAGATTTTCAACGTCTATTTGGGTGACTAAGTCTGAACATAGAAATCTTCACTGCGGCTTCGACCCAAGACCATCCAATGACAGCCTGCTGCTGTGACCTGCTGTGCACTCTGCCAGACTGCTGCTGTACCTGGAAGGACTATCTTGCTGCCTGGAGTTTGTCTTGAAACTTCAGAGGCCAGCCCTGCTGTTAAGCCCTGAATCTTGGCCTGTACACAGGATTACCAGAAGTGACTCCAAGAGCTGGTTTCTGGTCTCCTGTTCAGAGCCACAATGACATAAAAGGCTCCCACCATCTTGAACCCACACCTGGACCCAACCTGAGGAAGGTACACCCCCCGAAGAGTTGTCCCACCAGTCCTGGATCCTTGGTTTTGGTGTTGAAGGTGCTCTAAGGGCCAAATCCTAAAACTGAGGACTAATACTAAAAACTACTCTGAGAACCAAAAGGAGACTGGGATCAACCTGTTCACCTATCCATCCAAGGTGCATCGCCGGTCTGGTTGACTTTGCGGTCTCTCCCGCTACGTTCTTCTCCTCCTCTGCAATCCGTTTCAGTGGTCCTTTGCCAAAGTAGTTTCCAACCTCGTGGAACAGTTTCTGGCAACAGCTCTCTACCTCGTCCCACTGGAGATTTTCAACTTCCATTTCGGTGACTAAGTCCGAACATAGAAATCTTCACCTTGACTTCAACCCAAGGCCATCCGACAACAACGCTCCCTTCTCGGACACCTTCTGCAGCCTTGCCCCTCTGAACTTTACCTACTCAGACACTTTTTCTCAGAATTTCTTCTAAGTCTGAAGGTATGCGCTGACTGGGTCCAATCCACTTCTTGTATCTGAAACACTTTATTCGCGGTTGGTCATATTTTTCTACTTTGACCCGATCTTGCAGTAGTAGATGTCCGTGGTTGGCGCTTTGACCTTTTACGTGCTAGTTTTTACTAAAAAGTTTAACAATCCATAACTCCAGTTCCACCAATTGGATTTTTATCATTTTCGTGTCAAATAATATATTCAAATTTTACTCTATTTTTCCAAATTGTTTTGGAAGTTTTCTTGTGCTGTGTTTTCACTATATTACTGTTTGTGTGCTGCATAAAAACTTTAAACATTACACATTGCCTCTAAGTTAAGCCTAACTGCTTTTTATGTCAAACTAACCATGGTTAGGAATAGGTTAATATAGTGACTTTTTGTTATTCACACTGCAAGGGATTGTTGCGGTTGCTTGACCAGGGCTCACGCCCCACTAAACCAACAACCCAATGTCTTACAAGAAATAAACCAAGAATCAGTCCCTACAATTTAAAGGAGTCTTGTGTATTCTGTTACTGCTGCAACATTTACTTTGGTTGGCTTTACTATTTAACACAAGTGGCTTGTTAGATTCCATGTGGCAACTTTTGCCATAATTTATGCATGCACACAGGACTGTAAAATTTAGACAAACCTTCCTTTATCAACAAAGGTTCTTTGAATCCTGTCCCGTAACCAAAGAACTATCCACAGTTCATTTTCTAACCACTACCTCACCAATCGCCTTATTGATTCTTGAATCAACCACATTGTTTGTTTCACACAATAACTTACTCATAGGTCTGTCACTTTCATGTCTAGGCCCCATTATTAGGGGACTCCACTCAGAACACACTCTTCTCTACCCATCGTCAACTCAAAGGGCTTTTTACAAGTTGTTACATGTGGGGTCAACCTGCAAGCCTATAACAATTCTGGTCCAACCTTAGCTTTCATACTCTTGTACACACTTTGAAACATACAAACATACAGTTGCATTTTGAATGATAAAATTGTGTTCTTATGGATTTCATTTCGTCCTTAGTAAAAAAAAAAAACGTGTCATGGTTATAGAAGTGATCTCAACTCCGTTGTCTGAAATTCTGGTGAAAGAACCTACATACCTTTTATCACCCTCACAGTGGTGAACTCATTCAAACATTTGACTTACCATGGCAGATGGTCATACAAAACTATCAGATAATATAATTGAGGGGTCTAAACATGAAATGAGCTCAGAATTGCCAAATGTATTTCTCCAAGTCTTCAAATTATTGGTCCTTGGTCCTCGTTCCTCCGAGTTTAAATGCAATCTAGACAACCAATCTGCTCTACTATTATATCTATCAGGGATGTACTCAGTGATCAAATTGAACTGGTGAAGGTTCATGACAAACCATGTTATTCATGCAGTGGATTTTTTAAAATCATATTACCACAGAGAATATCTGCTAATGAGCGGTATTTGAACTAATCAGAAATGGTCTACCCAAAAAATAAGCTTTAAGCATTCTCCATGTTCAATGCACAGGGAAGCATTTCTTTCTCTATTAACCCTTCACAGATTTGAACGTCTGGGACGCAAATCGAACAGTAAAGTCCTCCTTTTCTTTCATCCTCCCTCAGCACCACATTCAGTATGCAGTGGCTTCGTTTTTATGTAATTTAGTTGTCCTTCCACAAAACATTCTAAAGCAGGTGTTTCAGGAATCACCTTTTTAACTTGACAAAACCATCTTGACAAACACCGATCAACCCAAAAAGTTTGTTTTTCATTAAGAGACTACTGAAACATTCAGTCAGGGTGGCAATAAAAAAAATAAAACCTACAGATTCTGGGAAAATTGATCCTTATCTTTTTATTGGGGGTGGGTGTTCTCACAATACTATCAAGCAATCTTGGCTTGTCTTTCACACCATTCTTAGTTAATATGTTATAAATATTCAGTCTCCTTTACTCTGAATATATATTTTTAGTTACTCAATATTACACCATGTTTATATAAAATTTCCAATACATTTTTTACAGCGTCATCTTGTTACTGAATGTCACATTAAACAATCAGCACTCATCAGGCACTCGTTGTCTTGACACATCAATATATCACTACATTCTTAATAGCTGTAAACATGCTGGAAATTACTTTCTGAAATACTGACGCTGCTGGGGCCATGCGGAATGCCATATGACTAAATGGATATGTTCCATCAAGGCATTACAAAAGCAGTAGAAGTATGGACTCTAGATTGGTGAAATGCAGTAAAACGATCCGAGGAGCATATGTACAAGCCCCTATCGCCATCACAACATCACTTTTAAAGACGTTGTGGTGGTGATAGGGGCTGTGCCTTTTTTACAAACTAGACACCCAGGGGAATCTAGGATAGGGTGACTTGTGTAGCTCTCACTAGGTTCTGTTATCCAGAATCCCTTGCAGACCTCAAACTTTGTCTAAAAACCCACATTTTCTTCACATTTCTGTGATGGAAAGTTCTGGAATCTGCGTGGATCCACAAAATTCCACCCACCCCGCATTCCCCAACATCTTCCAATAAAAATGGTACCTCACTTGTGTGGGTTGGCTTAGTGCCAGCGACAGGACATAGACTAAAATGCAACATAGACACACCACATTTTTACAGTGAAAACTGACCCTTTTTTTTGCAAAGTGCCTAGCTGTAGATTTTGAACCCTAGCTCTGCCGGCACCTAGGGATGCCCAGCAAACATATTCATTTTAAAAAAATAGACACCGGAGAAATCCAGGATGGGATCACTTGTGTGGCTCTCACCAGGTTCTGTTATCTAGAATCCCTTGCAAACCTCAAACTTTGAGAAAAAAAAAAACACATTTTCCTCACATTGCCTGCCGCGGGTACTTGACCCACCCACACGAGTGAGCTACCATTTTTATCGGGAGACTTTGGAGAATACAGGGTGGGTGGAAGTTTGTGGACCAACGCAGATTCCAGAACTTTCCATCACAGAAATGTCGGGAAAATGTGTTTTTGTGGGGGGTGAGGGCAGTGGCATGCCCATTCTGGGCAGCCCCTATCCTATGTATACAAATAAAAGAAAATCCTGGTGCCTAGTGGGCTTTGGGGGGCAGACCAGGGGCTACTGCCCCCATCTGCCTCTTTGGGTGCAGAAAGACTGCGGAATTTTTTTGGAGGGTGGGGGCATTGGCATGCCCATTCTGGGCAGCCCCCATTCGAACCTTTATAAGAAAAAATCCCTGGAGCCTAGTAGGCTTTCTGCCTCCGGGGGGGCAGAAAAGGGGCTATTGCCCCATCTGTCTCCTGGGTGGGGGCAGGAAGACTGTACCATTCTTTTGGGGTGTATTGACATGCCCATTCTGGGCAGGTCCCACCTCAATGTACATAAAAGAAAATCCCTGGTGCTTTGTGGACTTTCTTCCCCCCCGGCGGGCAGATCAGGGGCTATTGCCCCCATTTGCCTCCTGGGGGGCAGAAAGTCTTTTGTTTTCTTTGGGGGGGTAGGGTGGGGGCATTTGCATGCCTATTCTGGGCAGCCCCCACCCCTGGCCTATAAAAAAAATCCCTGGCATCTAGGGTGCTTTCTGCCCCTCCTGTGGGGGGAAGATTGGGGACTACTGCCCCATCTGCCTCCCAGGTGGGCAGAAAGACTGTAGCATTTTGGGGGGGATGGGGGAATTGACATGCCCATTCTGGGCAGCCCCCACCCCATCGTATATTAAAAAAAAATCCCTGGTGCTTAGTGGGCTTTCTGTCCCCCCCGGAGGGCAGATCAGGGGCTATTGCCCCATCTACCTCCTGGGGGGCAGAAAGTCTTTTGTTTTCTTTGGGGGGGTAGGGTGGGGGCATTTGCATGCCCATTTGCCTATAAACAATCCCTGGCATCTACTGTGCTTTCTGCCACCAGGGGGGGCTGATTGAGGGCTACTGCCCCCATATGTTCCCCGGGGGGGCAGAAAGACTGTCTGTACCCAAATTATATGGGTAGAGCAAAGGTCCTTGTTTAAAGGGCCGCATCCCCCCTGGTGGCCAATGGGTGGATCCCTACTTGGGGATCACCCTCCTGAGGTGATCCCCAAGCAGGGATCCACTAAGGAAGGATACCATTGGAAAGGGGAGATTCTCCCTTCCAATGATACCTCTCTCAAGTGTTTTGGTGCTCGGGGGCTGAGATAGCCCCATGAGCACCAAAACAATTAAACTGAAACTAAGATTCAGTTTCATTTTCATTGCAATCACGTCAGCGCACCATGCACGCCTTTTGCATTGCAATAAAAATGCAAATCGGCCTCGGGAGGTTGGGGAAGCTCTTCCCCAACCTCCAGAGGCCAATAAAAAAAAGGGAATTCCCTGTGCTGTCTGGTGCAGAGGGATTTAGTGCCCCTGTTCTCATGACGGAATGGTTTGGTAAGGAGCACTGGTGCCCATGACGGAACCATTCTGTCATGAGCACCGAAAGGGCTAGAGGGAGTAACTGATGCCATCTCAAATCTTATTCTCTAATCCAGGTAATCTCTCCTCCTTTCATACCTACATTTCCTTCAAAATAATCTTTCTTTGTGTGCTCTGTGACCCAGCGCTATGAGCAATAAGCCAAACATGAACCATCTTGCCCCTGAACTCACATACATGATAAACAAATAGTAACCAACAGAAACAGATATTTGCAGACTAACAGAATTGGCTAGTAATAAACCACTTTACAATCACAACTTTTCAAAGTGAACCAATAATTGGGTGAGATACATTTTGGGCTACATGTGTAGTACAATACTACCAAATTCTGGGTAGATTTGGCTACATTAACTAGACTGCAGCTATGAATTTCTACATGTACTACAAAGCCTTCTAAAACACACGTTTATGATCATATGATAATAAATACCAATACAGCACTACATAACAAACAAAATTAATAAATAAAGCAGTATATGGTTGGCTTCTCACACAAACACGCCTATAGAAAAATCCTAGTGCTACTACATACATACTTTACATTACATGACAATGGAAACCAATATCAAATTAGATAACTCTATTCTATAAACATCTTTTCTATCATCTCATTTGTTGATATTTCTAATATTACCAAATCACAGCAAACACCTTTGCGATAATTTTTGGAAAACAATACAACTTTCCTACTTCCACACACATATTACAGTTATTTTGGATAACAAACATCATCAAGTACATCAACATCTTTCTACATAAAACAGGTATGTACCTTACTTTCATGTTGTTTTCAAACTGAATTAGTAAAATATCTGACAATTTCTTCCCTACTATTTTACATCCGTAAGTAAGGTAACCTATTTTTCCCATAATCTTTTCCTGCCAGATCTAGTCACATTAAAACAAAATGGCTACAAATCAATACACACGAAGAAAAATGTACCTTGTAGAAAGGAGACAAAAAATTGAAAAACACGCTTAATAGGGAAGAAGGATGAATACCTCTGGTAAGAATATTGTTCTAATATGTACAATTCCAAAAAATACTTCTTTTAATAGTAAAAGGTTGTGTGCTAAACAATTGCCAAAGAAACATCCAGCCACAGTTATGCATTGTAAACAATCATCTGATACAACTTCAAAGAAACATTCACTTTTACAAGAAGAATCAAGATTAGGAATATAACAGCAAAGCACTACAAAACGTGTGTCCTCAACAATCTCCTTCAAACAGTTCTATTTATAAGGAGAAAGTAGTATCTTTATGACTGTGGAGCCCCCATACATAAAAAGTAGGTAAGTCCTATCTTTTTATGTGTGGAGACTCTTCAGTCGTAAAGATACTACTCCTAAAATACCTTTGTGAATATCAAACATATATAAATTTACACAAAACTATAAGTTTATGTTTGTAAATCAAGCCTTATATATTCAACCTACTGTGAATAAATCATTTGTTTAAACATTTTAATTATGTATTACACCAAAAGCCTACACTGTTTAATTACAATGTATATAGATACATAAATTACGTACAACTAAACTTAGTAGACACAACTTCTGCAACATTTTGCAAGGCACATGGAGGCCTACAACAAACACTGAACCATACTTTCAAGAGCAGAGTTGCCATCAACAGAATGATTGTGTCCTCTCAGGCACAAATAAAGGACAGTGTTATTAAGTTCTACATATGAATTTAGTAAGAACAGAAAATATATAAGTTATTTCCTAATGAAGAGTTAGTTGAGGGAAAAACAGAAAAACCTGTATGAATAGAATTGCACTTCTATTTACAATATTCGAGAAACGTCTAGTGAGAAACTAAGGACATTTCTAATGACATTAAAAAAAACTAAAATGCTACCGAACATCGACATCTGCCAAATTCAGTCCACTACTAAGTTACAAGGACATTACTTGGCTTGCCTCTATATCACGTTTAACACCACATTTCATCACTTTAAGATGCTTTCTACACATCATTCAACAATCAGGAAACTTGTGTGCACATTATACTTTGTGAAAACACCATAATTGCGGTTAGAACAACTAAACTCTGCACAATTGAACTATAATTCAACCCACGTCAACACTACAACGGACGTCATACAAGCTAAATACTTAGATGCTATTTCTTACAAAAATGTTTGCCCAGTGGTTGTTTTCACAAAGAATCAACCACAAAATACTTTAATGGACTTCAGCAACTACCAAATGGATATTGTAGAGTTCCAACATAAATTGCAGAAATACCAAACAAAATGTTATTTTTTTGTCAAAGTACACATTACAACAAGTAAATTAAAAGTATTGATCTTATTGAGAAAACTGAGAATGAGAAATGAGGAATGCATTTTGCAGTATCCATAATATCTGCAGAAGTTTTTTTGGGATATTTAGAAATAGAGCATTTTCATAATCCAATCTGAATAAAGCGCTGTCACAACCATCTTCCGAAGATCGACAGGATGAAAGGACAAATGTTCCTGATCATCTTCAAGATGAAAAAGACTGATAAGGGCATTGATCTGATCTTCAAAGATCAATTTGTCATCAAAGTTAATGCCTAGATTCCTCACCGGCGATGGCAATGATACCATGCCCTTTGGCCACCAACTGGTGGACCAAAAGGAAGCTTCTTTGCCCAGGAGGAGAGCTTCTATTTTCAAAATGTTACGTTTTAGGCAATTGGACTTCATCTAATTATTGATCTTGCCCAGACAGGTGTTGAAGCTTCCTGCAGTTTCCTCTGGGTTGCTGGATACCAAGACCATTATCTGGGCATGGTCTGCATAGGAGATGGCCAAATAGCTGACGTGATGTGAGGTAGAGATTGAAAAGGGATTGGGCTCAATGAGGAGTGCTGCGGTTCCCCACATGGTAGGCTGAACAAGTCAGAGGTATATTCAACTAACGGCACTTCCCTGTCTGAAAGGAAAGATTTAAGTAGTTTGAGTGCAGTGACTTTTATTCCAAGCTTAGAAAGCCAGTCAGTCAGAACATTATGATTAACCGTATCGAACTCCACCGAAAGATCCAGTAGGGTCAAGGCAGCCTGCCCACCATTGCCAAGAATGGATCTTAGATCTTTTCATGCAGCGACCAGGGCAGTTTCGGTGCTGTGCGGACCTTTCAAAGCCGAATAGGGTTGAATGCAAGAGTTTACTGTCATTAATAAAGCATGTGAGTTCTATATTTAAAGCCTTTTCTAAGACTTTAGATGGCTATGGCACTCTAGTGATGGGCCTATTAGTACTGGGCTCCAATAGGTCTAAATTAGTTTTTTCTTTAAGTTAAGAATAGAAGCCATCTTCCATTCAACAGAAAGAAATCCTGTTTTGATGATTTCATTGGATATGATGGTAAGTGATCACTTACAATCTCTGGTGCAAGGTGGAGGGGGTGCCTGATTTGTAGGTCTTCACTAGTCTGAAGACCTGCACCATATCTAAAGGGGCCAATGTCTTCAACACTTTGAAAGTAGGAGGTGTTCCACTTTAGCCCGAACTCTTTTTACTAAAAAATTGAAAACATCCTAACTATAGTTGTTGTTAGTGGGTTCCTATACTTTGCTTAAACTTTTTACCTTAGAAAATAATTATTGAACAGAGTTCTTTGACTGTGTTCATTTTATTGGAAAAATATTTACTCTCCAGCAGGATTAACTTTTTATTGTCTATAATGGATTGCGTGTACACTTTCCTATCTTGAAGGTCATAGTTAGATCTCCATTTCTATTCTTTCTTTCTGCATAGCTGTTTTTGCACTATGAGCTTGTGGGTGAACCACTGCTCGGAAGGTGTTTTTCTCCAATTGGAAAAAGATATTACCAGTGCTAACGTCTTGACTGCTGCCCTTATCAAAGAAGAATCATTAGAAACTGCTAAATTTGAATCTAAATTAGCATTTGGCTTGGTATTGGATGACAATGAATGAAATTCCAGGGGATCAATAATTTGTCAGAATCGACCTCTATTAACAGAGGAGATTTTTTTGTTTCTAGATTGAGGGTGTGTAAAACTAATCTTGAACATTACCGCTTTAAAGTCTTACCACAGTGGAGTCAACACATCTGTGACTTTCATTGAATAATTACTTGTAAAAATTCCATCTAGTATGTGGGTGTCTATGTGCGTGGGGCGCTCTATGAACTGACGCAGACCAAAATTTGCCATAGTGTTGGCCATAACGGCTGTGTCACTATCACCGAGGTTATCCAATTGTAAATTGAAAACTCCTAATACCGAGAAATCTGATGAGTTAATACTTGACTCAAGGAATGACTTATGTTTTGGGCAGAGGATGTTTTCTTGCCCGGAGGTCGATATGCCAATAGATCTCTAAAAGGATAGCTTTTGCTAAGTTCAATTTGGAATGAGAGGGTTTCACAGCCCTAAATGCTTCCCGCTGATGAGCCTAGTACCAACAAGTTGTACCTAAAAACAATGCACCCTTTATCTGCCTATTCTGTTGCCCCTGATGAGTATCTGGCTGGAATCACTTAGGCCAAATCCTGGTCGGATGTTTGGTCCACCCATGTTTTGGTTATAAAGATAATATCCCAATTGTGAGCCCCACAAATTATGCAAAATTCAGAGTATGCTTAAATAATGATCTTCCATTGAGTAAAATGCAGCTAAACAATTAATGTGGGGCTGTTAGTACTACTCTCTGGAGGCTTGCAGGATGTTTGAGTTTGGATGGTATCATCTGTTAGAGTCAGCTTCCAGAAGGCACACTGCCTGAGGCCACGATGTGACTTGAAAGCAGCACAACAAGTATTCTTACCTTCTGTATAAAAAATCAATTAGTTCCTCCTTTGAATATTTCACTAAGGATGGTAATCCTGTTGGAAAACGAGCAGGGTGTGCGGCACTAGGTGATGTCCTGGCACAGAAGGGTTCAGACAAGCTTACCTTAGGCGTGCCTCGGGTACACCAATGGTACGCCCGCTGCCCGAGTCCACTGCTATGTTATGTTTTAAATAGCCTGCCGAATAGGGGGGCGTATCTCAGGGGGCATGGCTGACCTAGAGGGTTCTCAGCATGAAAACAGGTGGGTGAAATGAATACACGAACCGGGGTCCAGCAACCCATTGAACCTTTGGCAGGCTCCCCTGCTGAGGGATTGTGCAGGTAAAGGAAACTAAAAACGAAAATAAAAGTGTGAAATAAACTGCATAAAATAAATTAAAACATTGTACAAACCCTTAAAAAGATGGCGCCCAGTCTAAAGGGAGTCAGGCAACTCAAAATGGCATGGATGTGCCTACAAGGAACAAAAAGCAGGCTGTATCCGGTATGAGGCAAAACAGTATCAATCCTGAAATTAGAGGCTGCGCAGTTGCACTGACATCTTTTTTAAATTAGCCCACAAAGTAGGGGGTGTATCTCAGGGGGCGTGACTGAGCTAGAAAGTTCTCAGCATTGAAAACAGATGGGTGAAATGAATATGCGAACTGGGGTCAAGCAAACCCTTGATCCTTCGGCAGGCTCCCCTGCTGAAGGTTTGTACTGGTAAAGAAAAATGAAACTAAAATAAGTGCAAAATAAAACCTATAAGATGAATTAAAATAGGGTACAAACTAACCCTGGGTGGTAAATTCCCTTGCAGAGTTTGCACAGTTTTCTGCACTCTGCATTACTCGGAGATCGCGGAGTTCCCAAAAACTCCGCTTTGCGTTGTGGAGCGGAGTTTTTTTCCTTGCTCTCGTTCGTCAACTTCATGTTGGCGAGTATGAGAGAGGAAAATACACCTCCCGGTGAGATGTTTCCTCGTTCCCGTTTGTCAACAGCAGGTTGGCGAGCGTGAGCATGGAAAATCAATCTCCTGGCAAGATTTCTCAATGCGGGGGTCAGATTTCTCATTGTGAGTGGTCGTGTATGCTCGCACACGCTGGCCATAGAGAAACTGTCCATCCGCGTTGAGAAAGCTGCAGCTTGAGTAAAAAGCTACTCGAGTGGTAAAAAGGAAAGCAGCGCCCACTTGCGCTGTACATGGTGCTGTTTGCGATGATTGCACATTGCGGACAAGCATCTGGCACCGCAAATCACCGCGAACAACATTTTTCTATCGCACTCTGCCGCTTGCGGAGCTCCGCGTAGTGCGGCAGAGTTTTCTTTCCAGGCGAACTCCGCCCAGGGTTAGTACAAACCCTCTAAAAGATGAAGATGCAAATGAGAGGAACCTTTAGTGGTTTTGGTCACTGGAGTATCTATAATGGACACAGAAACTTAGCAACAGCTAATAAGCATAGCCAAAGTTCAGAAAGTTATAGCTTACCTTCAAGAAACAACATGCAGTACAACGATTTAGGCATTTATGGCTTAATCTTTTCAAACAACTTACCGTTTGACACAGAAGATAAAAGTGGACAATTTCAACCAATTAATCAGGAAGAAGCGAAATAAATATATGAACATTTCCGTATACACCCACAATATTCTAGAGAAATGATAGGTGAGGCTTTAGAACTTAATCAGATGAGAGAAGCTAGAGGAAAGCATATTAGTGCCTGAGTAAAAAACAGTAGAAGCAAGATTCTATCCACATTTATTCCCCACTTGAAAAGGTGGATGATATGATGATCATCCTGTCCAAATTTCAGCAACAGAGTACCAAGCAACTAGGTTATAGTCAGAGGATCCACGTTTTTGACAAGACATTCCTTACATTTTAACACTCCTTTATGAACTGAACTTTCCGTCGCTTTTTATGCTGTTGAAAATGTTATGTGCACCAGAAATGGATTACCTGGGTTTAAGAGAAAGTATGGGACAAAATATCTGCAGACCACGGTTCTGTTTAAATAAGCGATTGTCCTAATTTAGCCTTAAAGTGTTACCTCACTGAGAGGTCAGTAGCTATGAAGTATGTGACCGTTTGAGTTCTTCAAGCTTATACGATAAAGCCCGGGCAATTATGTGGCTTAGTTTAGGATTGTCATCAGTACATCAAAGAGTTCTCAGAAGTCTACCTGATATTGAGTACCCTGCACATTTTGATCCAACGAACAAAGACATTGTAAAAAACAATATATTGGACACATATTACCCCCAAAAAGTCCTGTTTTAGAAAATTATTTGCTATATGAAGTAGCTCGGTTCTACACATATCAAAATAATGGCGCTAAAGTTATCAACACTGGCAAATTTAGAATGCAATGGACCAATAGATATTTAATACGTCATTGTAAACCTACTCTTGTAAATCACCGTAAACTGAGTTGTGACACAGGAGGAATAAAATAATTCTACTATTTATCACTTCTGCAACTATTCAAACTATGGCTGAAAGATGACGACATTATAGGCACCTTTGAATCCTGTGAAGATGACTTTTCATGTATATAAAAATAACATTGCAGTGCCTAGACATATTTAGAAATGCTGGACAAGAAATAGCAGAAGGGAATAATATGAATACAGTAATACAATGCAATACTGAATAAACTAATAATATTTCCACTTCAAGAACTGTTGACCTACTTGGACGACCAATAATTGATAAAAAATTGATAAATCTATGGCTGCCATGGAAGTTGTTAAAGATGCAATGGTTCAAGTGAAAAGTGACATTGAGATTTTAGATAACTTGGTATCACAACTGAGTTCAAAGCAGCTACAAATATACGAAGACGTAAAGCAGTCTGTAGATCATGGACTTAAACATGAAAAGAAATTATATGAATGTAGTACTTTTCAACCTACATTACTATATATCAGCAGCCAAGCTGGAACAGGGAAAATCTTTCCTATTAAAGTATTTACTGCTTATGTGCATAAGACTACCTCACATACCTAAACACTCACATACAACTATAACTCATTCATTTGGCATGCACTGCTTAGAGCATTTCGTATTGCATGACTTACACCAAATAATATCATTACTTTCATAACATTATCAAATTGAAAATAAATCATTTGACTTTAAGCTTTGCATAGAGAAGGAGCGAGTTATAATTGTTATAATTGTATGTAAGTGTCTATTTAGATGAAAACAGCGTTGAGGTAGGTGTAGTAGTTATAACGTTGTAAAGCAGTTGTATAAATTATAATGGAGTGTGATAGCTATACCTGTAAAATTTGTAACAGTACTTTAACCTTTGTTTTTTTCACTGAATGTATATATATATTTCTCTTAACTAGAGTTACCTTGCGTGGTAAAGGCTTATGCGTGTCAAAGGCATGAAGGCATGCTTGCTAAATATATATGCACAGTAAATGATGCCTGATAAAAACTGCGTGGTTAACATAATGTTGCTTCCCCCCAACCACACCATTCTCCCTGCCCCCTCCAACCTCTTGTCCATCACAAAAGTATTAAACAAACCCAAGTAGCACTCATATACCCAAGAACTATTCGGCTTTGTCAAGGCTTTTTTTTAAGACATATTGCACAGCAGCATGAGCTGCTGTGCAACATGGCTGAAAAGAAAAAAAATGATATGACAGGGTTAACTCTAGCTGTGTCACAGCACTTTTTTTTCTTTACTTTTATCCTGCACTGCTGTGTAACATGGCTAATAAAACATTAACAAAGCCAATAAATCTTGCATAGGCAAAACCTATTTGCTTTGCCAATGCTTGTTACAATAGCCATTCATGTATCTTCAGGTTCGGACTGGGCAGGAAGTGGTCCCCATTAGCCAATGAGATACCTAGAAAAAGATTGGCCCACGTTTGCAAATTGGGGCAGTTTTGAACTTGTAAAGACATGCTGTATAAGTGTATCACAATGTATGGGAGACTGCATGCATTTGAGTTCGCACGGGCGTGCTTGTGTTAATATCAGGGAAATCAACAGTAAAAACCAGTCTACCAGGCCATAAAACAGGTCACAAACAGCCACAAAAAAGGCCTGCAATACTAGCCTGATTGCCCTATAGACCAGAGAACCAGTGTGTCTCTACTGCAGCCTGTTGAGATGTCAATGCACTTAACACCTTGTGAAGTCCTTTCAAGCAATCGGGTAGTGCAAAAGGGGTTGTAAAAGTGTTGCATGCATTAGCATTTATGAGCAGCCTGGTCCCACTGCCACCTGGAGGGGCCCCATCAGACTAATTACGGGACTCCAGTAGGATCTGCTATCCACTGCATTCCCTTCAGTTGTACAGCGCACACAAAGAGAAAGCTTCCTTCCATGCGCCATTCTTTTTAAATGAGCAGCTGGGGAGGTTTTTCTCTCAGTGTTTATTATACAATGTGGGCTCCTGCAAAGGCACTGGGCACTGGGAAAGTGTAGGGTGCGCATGCATGCCCTGGATATTCCAAGAAATAATCTTAAAGGCGTGTGGCGCAGGCATTATAGTAGACCCACCGCTGTGGTCAAGGAGTGTAAAGTGCATCCAGGGTGGAGGTGTTGTTGGGAAGGAGGAGAGGAGTAGCGGTGTGTGCCATAACAACCTAGTGAACAAATGCCCTGTATTCCCTCTTTTTGATACTACTTTGACGAGTCATCGATCCAATGGACCCATATCCTCCATCTCCATCTCTACTAGTTCAAGAGGTATTACTTTTACTCAGTTAAGCATCCGGAGCACTTCAAGGCAGTGCGAACATCCTCCTTGCATACCATTCACAATGGAACAGGGTTCACAGGAGAAGCTGACATTGAACAACAAAGCAGGCAGCACAGGCACTGGCAGCACAAGGGAAACTCTGTGACAGCAGCTCACAATTTGGCTGGCTGGAGAATCAACACTCAAAAGGCCTTACAGAAGCTTCATTGAGGCAATGGAGTGTATGAAGAGAAAATAGATGGTGAGACCTGCAGGGCTTATTGCAGCAGTCGTTTACAACCAAAAGTAAGTTCATGTTATTTCCTGAGTAGATCCACACAAGAAAAAGTAGTTCAGTTGAGGAAACAAAACCGCTCTCATCACATAAGAAGAATGTGAAGGCCTGGTGCCTGAAACACGTGCAGTGGTTACTTAGTAAAATATAATGCTGCACACTGTGCCCCTTATCTCATGCAGGTGTGTTGAGCTAGGCTGCAAAGTGATTTCATAAGTGACACAAAACATTATGGCTTTTCAAGTATATTTATTGAGGCACAGCTATAACAACCTTCTCGCCAGCCTGCCTTAAACAAACTGAAGCAAGAATCATTCACAATGTTCAATTTTTCAGTGTTCTGTGATGAGGTAACAGAACACAAGGCAGACACAACAACGCTCTAGAAGAAGATGTTCCTGTTGGTGAGACATAGCGATTTGTTGTCATAGCTTCATAGTCAACCAGTTCCTGCTTCAACAACTTGAGGTAAGTAGCACCCTTTAACAAGAACTGTGGCATACATTTGAGATGATAGGTAGAAGGTTTAATGTAAGGTACATCCATAGAGACCTCATCCTCAAGGTCCAAGCTGTAACTGACAAGATTCAAGCTTCAACATTCATATTACAAATACATTCTGGAATGGAGCATGCAACCTTAGCAACACATCTAGAACATAGCAAACAGTATAGCAAACAGTAGAACACCACACAATGCTTACAAGAGATAGATCAAAGCAAGCCAAATAAAAACAAATCAGGGATAATCTTTATAAGTCTGGCATAAAGGACAACTTAAGCTGTCTATACAGATCTTTTGTAATAATACAGAAATAACAAATAATACATGGAGGGGCTGTCGGTCAGCCCTCCTAAGCCATTGCTCATTCAAAATGTCAGTCACATCTTGGACCAGCTCGGAGGATAGCTTGCATTGACTTGGGCAAAGGTTAATCTTCCTTCAACTGCAATGTCATTCATATTTTGTATAACGTCACTGGGAAGCCATTAGATGACTGGAATGTCAGGCAATGTGAGTGTCAGTATTTTCTCACTCATTAGACATTTCAAACATTTCAGAGATCTGGCGGTGGCCCCAATGTCTTTGGAGAGGGTGAACAGCGGAATGTCTGATAGCAGTGAGGATGTAGCCAGAGTAATAGACCCCAGTTCACTCTTCAAGCAGTCAGGGATAGGCTTTCATTCGACAGATAAATTGATCATGTCCTTCTTGATGTCAATTTTTATGAAACAGCACACCAATGAAAAACGGATACCCATAATGCGGTGATTGTAAACATATAGGTGCCGATTACGATCCTGGAAAAAAATTCCCCGTACGACTCGTATCCGTTCTTTTTACTGTACGAATCGTACAAGTGCCGTACAAACTGCCAAGTACAATTCGCATGGGAAAAAGTCCATACGAATCGCATTGGGAATTATTCCCCACACGTCCTCGGGTCGGAAAATGTGTCCGACACATCCTCGGACGATTTACCGTACAAATGTGAAAAGTGAAGTCCGACCGCGCTAGTACGATCCATCCCGTGCGTCCGATGTTACAACCGTATGGAAAAAACACCATCCGCACCGAACTCCCATAGCAACCATGGAGACATGTGCCCGCATACGCGCCCAACACTCTCCCCAGCCCTCCTATGTACGAGTCGAATCCCCACCCGTGTATGTACACCTGTGTATGTACGAGACGTACCCCCACCCGTGAATGTACACCCGTGTATGTACACCCGTGTATGTACACCCGTGTATGTACGAGACGTACCCCCACCCGTGAATGTACACCCGTGTATGTACACCCGTGTATGTACACCCATGTATGTACGGCCCGTACCCCCACCCGCGTATGTATGGAGCGTACCCCCACCCCAACAGTGTATGTATGACCCGTACCCTCACCCACGTACGTATGGAGCGTACCCCCACCCCAACAGTGTATGTACGACCCGTACCCTCACCCGCGTACGTATGGAGCGTAGCCCCACTCCAACAGTGTATGTATGGAGCGTACCCCCACCCCAACCGTGTATGTACGGACCGTACCCTCATCCGCGTATGCATGGAGCGTACCCCCACCCCAACCGTGTATGTACGACCCGTACCCTCACCCGCGTACGTATGGAGCGTACCCCACCCCAACATTCTAAGTACGGAGCGCACCTCAGGCCCCAACACCAGCACCTTCACCCAACATCGCGCATGTACAAGTCGTACCAAGCCAGACACAAGGACAGCACTGTACAACAAAATTGCCGAAGTACACACCATACACACGCTAAAAACGCACGTACACAACCAGGACAAAGCAAAACAACACAAGAATACACTATTCGAATGGCACAAAGCCACAAAACATGTCCAACAAGCACAAATACAACACATTCACTGACCTGCAACTGCCAAAATCCCAAACAGAGGCCCAAAACACAACCACTCCTTATAACACACCCACCCAAAGTTCAAACACAGCCACACCCACCAATGGACCAATAAAAAGGGTCCACAGACACAAACCATGAGCCTTTGCAACAGACTCACTGCTGCCAGACCCCACAGACAACCTACAGCACCATACTTGAACCTTTACTACACCTTACACTTGCACACCTTCACACACCCACCTTCACAAACACCCCCTCATCACATTCACACACACACCTGCACAACCACACCCACACACCCACAACCATCCACACCCACACCCCCCACAACCATCCACACCCACACCCCTCACCATGCCCACTAACAAGAATCCAAAGTTCACTAGCCGAGAGTTGGAGGTCCTTGTCGACGAAATCCTCAGAGTCGAGCCACACCTCTTTGGAACATTGGTCAGACAGACCAGCATTTCCGAAAAAACAGCCATGTGGCAGAGGATTGTCGATGCTGTGAATGCTGTTGCGTACACCAGAAGGACCAGGCATGAGTGCCAAGCCAGGTGGTACGATCTGCGGAGGAGGGTCCGAGCCAAAATGACCGACGACCACAACCAGGCCAACATCACTCGAGGAGGGCCGCCCCGCAGACGCGTACAATACCATCCCTGGGAGGAGAGGGTGATGGCCATACTGCCGGTGGTGGCAGTGGACGGAGTAGATGGACTCCGAGAGCCGGGTGAGTACACAAACAACTCACCTCACATGGGGGGAACGTCATCCACAACCAAACTCACAATCAGGCACGCAACCACCCCAAGCTATCGCATGACTCAACCACACTCCATGAACACACACATGCCACTAGCGCCACCATGCCCCATGCACCCAGCTGGACAATGCCAAGTCACAGGCCACAGAAAACACCAACACAAGACACGGTAAGCCGGATGGCGGGAGTGTGTGCCCCAAAAATCACATAGTGCAACTCAGAAGCAGACAACAATGCCCTCTGCCCATATGGCCTAGGTCACAGCCAGACAAACAGTGTGTCCCCACACAGGAAAGACTTGCCAGCAAATGGCGGACGCCTTGCATTAAGACATGGGGGTGAAGGCACGTTTTTGCACATGACAGCAGCTAATGAACAGCCAACACTGTGAAAGAGTGGCAGCACACACCACCACAGCAGCAGCGCAGACACAGACACTACACCCAATGGGTGCCTGGAGATCAGAAACAAACTCACATCAACAAGCCAAGGGCCATTCAAAGATCTGCAAAAAGTGTGTGCCTAGGAAGCTGGGCTGAGGTGACAGAGGGTGACACACAGAGGGAGGGAGAGGGGGAGAGAGAGGGAGGGAGACACAGGGAGACGGACAGAGGGAGGAGGCTGACACAGGGAGGGAGGGAGAGGGGGACAGAGAGGGAGTGAGAAAGGGAACACAGGGAGACCAATTCAGCCTTGTGGGGTGTGGGAATGTCTGCTCGTCAGCAGGTGGACTGCGTGCATGTAGACAAGGGTGGGCAGTGCCTGAATCCCCCTCTCTTCTCCATGGCAAAACACTGGGCCATGTCTCAACCTGTGCACGAGTACAACGCCAGCTACCTGCATTATATAAGTGTGTGGAACAACTCCATGTGCCCACGTACAGTGCAACACGGAAGGCGCCAATGCATGGCTCGCCACACCTGCTCACTCCACTGCTGACTGCAGTCACAATTGACGCAGCAAGTAAGACTGTGCCACACATAGGTAAAGTCTCAAAAGCTGTGGCCAAGGGACATACCCGTGCACTGTGAGTGGAATGCAAGACATATCCAAATTCCCAGAGGAAATGTGCCAACTTAGAAACAAATGAAACATGGTATTTCAGCTTTGACCGGCATGATATTAGCGTACAGCTCAGCGCAGCGCTGTTTGTAGTAGTATTTTAAAATCTCCTCTTTAATATTTGCGTTTATTTTTTATTTCGTTTTTCCTTGTTTTTAATTGCGCCGTTGTCCACTCACCTGCACCTTAAATTGTGTGAGCACCGCTGTTTGGCAGGTCCTGTCCTCGTGGGGTAGCATCGGGGAGTGTTTGCTCGCCATCTTTGATTGGGGTAGTGGTGGGACTTTGCCGGGCGCCATATTGGGGGAGGAGACCTGCAGCCTATGCTCGGATGGTGCATTCAAGGCGGGCAGTTGCACGGGTCAGCCAGATAAGGTATTTCAGCTTTGACCGGCATGATATTAGCGTACAGCTCAGCGCAGCGCTGTTTGTAGTAGTATTTTAAAATCTCCTCTTTAATATTTGCGTTTATTTTTTATTTATTTTTTCCTTGTTTTTAATTGCGCCGTTGTCCACTCACCTGCACCTTAAATTGTGTGAGCACCGCTGTTTGGCGGGTCCTGTCCTCGTGGGGTAGCGTCGGGGAGTGTTTGCTCGCCATCTTTGATTGGGGTAGTAGTGGGACTTTGCCGGGCGCCATATTGGGGGAGGAGACCTGCAGCCTATGCTCGGACGGTGCATTTAAGCCAGCCACCTGCACGCGCAGCGGTGATGCGCAGTGGTGGGCGCCCTCGCTGCGCCTGAGTCGCGCCAGAGTCCTGCCCGTCTGCGCCCGTCAGCGTCTCGGAGGCTCCGGGGCGACGGTGGACTGCGGCCCGGCCAGCCTCAGTCGAGGATGATTTGTTACTCCTCGGCGACGCTGCGCGCCCTACAGACATTTTCTTGCTCCTGTCGTTCTGTGTTTCCGGGCCGTGTCAAGGGCAAAAGGCGCTGCCCGGGCTGTGGCTGGTCGCCTATGTGGACTTCGGTCACCGGTTGCCGACCAGCCGCGGCTCGTGTTAAACATCTCTGCCTGTTGCTCAATACGAGGTCAGTAGGCAGCCATGCCCTGTACATTTACGATCTTCTTGTCAGGGAAAATCCATTATGTTTGCTACTGACTGAAACCTGGTTGGGTGAGGCATCCAATCCGGACATCTTTTCTGCCATCCCTCCGGCGTATAATATCTTTCGGCAGGACAGAGCGAAGGGTCGGGGTGGTGGGGTTGCTGTGGTGGTGAAGAAGAGCGTGTCTTGTTCAGTGCTCCCCCTGATTTCTATCAGGGGTTCTGAGTCCCTTGCTTTCACGCTCAGATTGTCTTCATGCCAAGCTTTGAAGGGGTTGCTGGTTTACAGGCCCCCGGGTCCTATGGGCTCCTTTTTGGAGGACCTGCAGATGGCCATTTCTGGTCTGGCGCTGTCCACACAGCATTGTGTGGTGGTAGGCGACTTCAATTTCCATCTCGATGTGGCGGAGGATTCGGACTCAATTAAATTGCTGGATATTACATCTTCGCTGGGCCTTGTACCTTTTGTGGTGGGTCCTACACACGGGAAAGGGCATACCCTGGACCAAGTGTTTTCGTCGGTCCCGATCGCTGATATTGAAACTTTGCCTGTGCTCTGGACGGATCACAAGCTGATCAGGTTCTCCGTGTTGGAGAACGGGCGAATGAACAGTAGTGCCCCCATACTGCCCAGACTAGCTGCGAGAGCACTGCATAGAGTGACTCCCGATATGTTGGAGCAGGCGCTTGCGAATCATCCTTGCCCCTTTTCGGGCGTTTTGGAACAGGACACTGAGGCTCTGCAGCTTTGGCTGACTGAAAGGTTAAACGATCTTGCCCCTAGGACGGCCCCCCGGTCCACGGCAATCCGGCGATCTGCGCCGTGGTTTACGGAGGTGCTGTGATTGGCGCGCAGCCAATGTAAGGTTGCTGAGCGGGCCTGGCGCCGTCAGTATGACGAGAAGGCCAAACTCGCCTATAGGTTGGCTATGAAGGCGTATCACCGGGATATCCTGTGTGCTAAGAAGGAATATCTCGCTAGGAGGATTGAGGAGTCGGTGAACTCCTGTAAGGAGATCTTCACTGTTGTGAAGGAGTTCACGACCCCCAGTTCCAACCTGCCCCTACCAGTTTCACCTGACTTGTGGGCGCGTGATCTTGCCAGTTTTTTTACTGACAAGATTAAGGCGATTCAGGCCTCTTTCTTGGACAAGTCGAAGGGGGGGTGTTGCGGCCCTGGGGCCGGATGCGTTCCACCGCCCATGCCTGCCGCTGTACTGTCGGTTTTTCCATCTGTTTCCAGCGATGCGTCCCTGTTGTTGTTGGCCAGCCTGAAATCGGGCTCGCCGTTAGACCCCTGCCCTGCCAAATTTTTGGCTAGGATGGCAGCGGTGGTGAATCCACTGGTTAATTCTCTTATTAATGCCTCTTTGAGGGAAGAGAGTGTCTCACGCACCTGGAAAAGGGCGATGGTGATCCCCCTCCTGAAAAAGCCCGGTTTGGATACTGAGGTCCTGGCCAACTACAGGCCTATTTCTCTTCTTCCGGCTCTGGCGAAGATTACAGAGAAACATGTGCATGGCATCCTGTCGGGTTTTCTTGAAACAAATAATCTACTGCACCCATCCCAATCCGGATTCCGCCCTAATTTGAGTACGGAAACGGCTTTGTTGGAGGTCTCGGAGGTTATTCGCGAGACTCTGGATGCTGGAGGTAAGGCCATGCTTGTCATGCTAGACCTGTCGGCGGCCTTTGACACCGTCCCCCATGCGGCGCTCCTCGCCAAGCTCCATGCCATCGGCCTCAGGGGAACGGTGCTCAAATGGTTTACATCTTTTCTTGAGGGCCGCCGCCAGACGATTTGGGTTTCCCAGAGCGCCGCCGAGATGCCGCCATTGGGAGTCGGAGTTCCACAGGGTTCTGTGTTGAGCCCGACGTTGTTTAACATCTTCATGTCTCCCCTGGCGGCCTTGGCGGAGGCTCATGGGGCCCAGATCGTGTTTTACGCAGATGACACGCAACTCCTCTTCACATGCGGGAAAGATCAGGCATTTGATGGAGAGAGTATTCGGGGGTGGCTGGGGATGGTCTTCGACTGGTTCCAACAGAATAGTCTGAAGGCCAATTCCAGTAAGTCGGAGGTCCTATTCTTCGGCTGTGCCACCGACCCGGAGTGGCAGGATTGGTGGCCGTCGGATATGTGTCCTCCTGCACAGTCATCGCTGGTTGCCAAAAACTTGGGAGTTAAGCTGGACAATAAACTTTTGCTGAGACCGCATGTTCTTGGTTTGGCTGGCTCCTGTTTTGGCATTCTGAAGATGCTCCGCAAGTTTTTACCATTGCTTTCTGTGGAGCACAGGCGGATTACTGTGCAAGCTTTGATTGGATCCAGGCTGGATTATGCGAATGCCCTTTTCCTTGGTCTCCCGGATTATTTGGTTCAGCGCCTGCAGGTGGCCCAGAACTCTGCTGCTCGTGCCATTTTTGGCCTTCACAGGCGAGCGCGAGTATCTGGGCTGCTGCAGACGCTCCATTGGCTGCCCATCCGGAAGCGGATTATGTTTAAATCCTTGACGCTGATGCACAAAGCACTCTTTGGCACTGGTACAAGATATTTGCAACAGAGGTTGTATTTTTACCGTCCAGCCCGTTCACTGCGGTCAGATTCTCTCTTTCTGGCCGTGGTTCCGCGGGTTAGGAAGGCGCGCACTGGGGGGCACTCTTTTAGCTTTAAGGCTCCCCAGCTTTGGAATTCGCTTCCGTTGGCTCTACGCAGCTCTGCTAATTTGCTGCAGTTCAGGAAGAGCTTGAAGACCTGGCTTTTTAACCTTTAGGTTTTTTTTCCCCCTGTTGCCTTGTGCTCTGCTGTTTGCTTGTTTTGCTGTGTTACACTGAGCTGCATGTGGAAAGCGCCGGGACACTCCTCTGGAGTAGCCGTGCGCTATATAAACACACTATAACATAACATAACATAACATGTTGCATGGAACAAAATGAACATTGTCTCTCTCACACACAGGTCAACCTCGTGGATCACCCCCCAACACTGGGGGGGAAGACTCACAGGAC
The DNA here is from genome assembly GCF_964204655.1 of Triturus cristatus. Classification (NCBI taxonomy): domain Eukaryota; kingdom Metazoa; phylum Chordata; class Amphibia; order Caudata; family Salamandridae; genus Triturus; species Triturus cristatus. The sequence goes on from NC_140589.1 coordinate 1,296,039,082, forward strand.
CCGGCTCTGCGGGATGACGGAGCCACCGGCAGCGACGACTCTCACCACTCTGTGGACGACCCCGACCAACCTGGCCCCTCTGGTGTCCAACCACCTGCAGCACCTGCGTCAGGTACAACTGGGCCAACCACCACCCCCACTCCTGCCACATCCCAGGAGACACCCAGGATCCCTGCCCCACCACCACAATGCATCCAGGCTGACCAGGAGGGACACGGTGTACCGGGCACCCAGGAGGAGGCAGGCGACAACGCTAATGCCACCCCTCAGGGGTCCCGGAGACCCGATGTGCCCACAAGGGCAGGCCAGGTGCAAGTGGGCAGGGGTGGTGGGAGTGGAGGACGGCGGAGGCGCGAGCCTGACCAGTTGGCTGCGGAACCGGTATATTCCCATGTCAGAAACATCCTGGACACATACCGGCAGGACACCACGGGCATGGCCCAGGTTGTGTCCACCCTCGAGGAGATCAAGACCCAGCAGGCCCAGCAACATGCGGAGCAACATGCCTGTCTACTGCGACACCAAGGGCAGATGGAGGACAGACAGGCTGAGCTCGTGACGGTGTTCACGGGAATTCACCGTACACTCCGTCGGATAGCCGACAACATGGGCAACCCTCCCTGTGCCACCAGGCGTAGAACATCACCACCCACAGGGAGGGATCAGGAGGAGGAGGAGACATCCGACGGAGCATCCCAAACATCGTCACGGCCTGCTTCTGAGGGTTCCCGCAGGAGGGCGGGTCGTCCACGGAAAAGACCGTGAGGGTCGGCGCAACAGCACCATCTCCCAGGACACCTGGCCCACTGGACCAACAGCAGCACATCAGCAAAAGACATTCTCTGCCACATGGACTTGCTTGTCACTGTCTGACCAATGTTGACAAAGTCTGTGGCATGGACTCTGAGGATTTCCAATGGCAAGGACACCAACTCCCCTAGTGAACTTTGGATTCCACACACCCGGAAAGCCCCTCATGTCATACCCCCCCGCGTAACCCAACAAAAATAAAAAGTTACACGATAAAGAGATGATGCCTACATTTTGCATTATTACCTTACATGTGTCTTGTAAAGTCTAACCGTGCCTGAGTTCTCATATGACTTCAACCATCCACACCCTGGGGCCTGAGTCTGGCACAGGACACACATGGGTCACAATGTATTAGGCAACACAGACATGGAGCACCATACACACCCGTGATGGGCCCAACCAGCTGAGGGGGTGGCCGCACAACCGTGCCGACAGACATATTGAGTACAGCGACAGCAATGCGCAGAGGTCAGGGATCATGTGGAGTGTCCTGGGGGGCACCCAGGTATGTGTGGACAGGTGGCAGAACCATGTCCTGCAAGTTTGAGTCAGGTGGATGCAGAGAATGGTGGCCTGGCCAACGTTTGATGCATGGGGATGGCACATGTCACAATACCCACACAGTCATGGACATCATGCACAATACACAGTCTAATCCCACACAAACAGCTTGCATCTTGCTACTCGACACATAGACACATAGCCACTATCACAGAAAACCATGCCAGACATGCCGTATGCACCGTGGCAACACACCAGCATTGACTTAGAATAGGCACCTTGGAGGCATAGGGACACCTTTATTATTCATGTATTCGGGAATGCAGAGGCAACTCGGAGTACACATACACAGGTCATGTGGAGTAACATGTGGGTCCAACACTGGAACCCCCCTTCTGCAGCACAAATGCGTGATAGCCATGGAACTGGCACACAAGTGTCGGCTAACAGCTAAACACCCCCTGCTGCTCACGGAGAGGCTGCCATACACCATTGATCCTCTGATGTGGAAGTCCCACACCATGTCAAGCCAATGCAAACCGTATGTGTCCGAGGGCAGTGTCACACACATTCATGCCATCATCACAATCCACTATCCCATCACAGATGACTGGCAACAAGTCTAACCATCTATTCAAGTGTACCCAGCTACATGTCATGTGTCCCATGGTGATGCGACATGTCTGCAGAGGAACCAAACATCGACAGGGGCAGTGTGCACACATCGTAAACAACTGCCACACCCAATACACCCCTGATGCATCCCTTACCCTAAGGAGACTTCCAAACTTGTCCGTGCGTGTAACGCTGAGTCAGCACACGATGACGTGTCCATGAGGAATAGCAGTGCCACAACAATGCAACCAGCAGACGGCATGCGCAAGTACCTGGGGATGAGAGACACACAAGAAGTCAGCCACAAAAAGCACAGCCACTTGCATGTGCATGTACTCAACACATGTAAGGATGACAACATGCTAGGTCACAATTATGACTGGGGAAATACACTCATCACTGGCACCATCACTCCAGTGACACATCCACACACACCTCTGACTCACGTGGCATACATGCAGATGGACACACACATCGCAACACATGCCACACGGGGACCAATGCATGCACACTCAGACACTGGTACTCACCACTAAGCAAAAAAGTCGCGTATGAGCCGACTCCGAATGTCCTCTTGTGGAACCACATCCTCCACATCACTAGCCCCATTGCCAAGCCCTTCGTCCTCCACGGGTGGATGGTCCTGATCATCTTGATCCAGGATGAGTGGCACAGCTTTCTCAACTGCCATGTTGTGCAGCATGCAGCAGACCATGAAGATTTTGCAGACCTTCGCCGGGGCATATGGGAGGGCGCCGCCGGTCTTGTGGAGGCATCTGAATTGGCTCTTCAGGAGGCCAAATGTCCTCTCTATCACTCGCCGTGTCCGGCCATGGGCGGTGTTGTAGCGGAGCTGGGCCGGCGTGCTGGGGTTGCGGAGAGGTGTGATCAGCCATGGCATGTTGGGATAGCCAGCGTCCCCCACATGGAAACCACATGGACATAAGTAGGACAGGAGAAGTGGTTGTGCTGGAAGTCTACGCAAAATACAGGACAGACAGAGTGTACCCACCAACAACACATGCTCGTTCGTTGCGCAGCTGCGTCATCATTTCAGGCACCCTGCTACGCCTCATGATGTAGGCATCGTGTGCTGATCCTGGAAAACGAGCACAGACATGTGAAATCACCATGTTGGACAGACACACCACAAGGGCATTGATGGAGTGGTAGTGTTTGCGATTCCTGTACGCTACCTCCTGTGCCTGTGGTGGTACCAAAGCCACATGTGTCCCATCTATGGACCCAATGACATGGGGCATCCCTCCCAGGGCATAGAATCCACGCTTGACGCCAGTCAACAGTTCAGGAGTTGGGAAATGGATGAACTCATCCAGGTGAAGCAACAGGGCCTCTAAGAAATCATGCAGCACACGGCTGAACATGCTCTGGAACATGCCACCAACATGAGCTATGGTATATTGAAAGGTACCCGTGGCAAGAAAATGTAGGGCTGCCATTACCTTCAGCCTGGGTGTCAGTGCCGTAGGATACCTGTGCAGCGGTTGCAGGTGTGGTGCCAGCCTTGCCGTCAACTCCTCAATCAACGGTTGGGGGAAGCGGTAGCAGCGTATACAGTCATTCTCCCGCATGTCAGCCAAGTCCGGAATTGGTCGGGGAAGAGGCGGCGCTCTGCAGTAATTTGGAAGTGACAAGGAAGAGTGAGTGCACTACAACAACAATTTATTTGTACTGAGCACATGTTAATCTGTCAATACACATATGCTACATACGGAGTCAGGTATGTGCCACATGCCCTGGACATGTATGGCTGCCAGGTGACACTCCTACCAAGACCCAGCTACACACGGAGATTGTGAACCTCCACATGCCATGGCATGGGATTAGCTGTGTCCCAGTGTAAGTAAACAGCCAGACGCAACACAGGAGTGACATACATCAACACATCAGCAGAAGTAGGATGTTGATTTCAGAGACAGGTAGCGGAACACTAGAGCCACAGGTCACATGACATTACACAAGGACAGCCCACACACCTTGCCAATAAGGTGTACATGTAATGACTCACCACACATACATTGAGAGGATGCAGACATGTCCTTGTTACGCCACTCCGTGTCCCATGCATACATACGCACCTCACATCCGATACCACATGTGGCCTGGTGTGCGTAACAGTGTGCCATGTCCATCTACACACAGACACATGTTGGTTGCTGCAACAGCTGATGCTTTTGAGGGAACACCAACATCAAGCTAATGGGAACACACCACACATACATGACATAGACACATCGTGCACCGTGGGTAGTCACATGTCTGGTGTGGTAACCCCTGTAGCGGGCATCAGGGGACACTTCTGTGTGTTGTTGACTGTGCCATGCCAGTGACGCTCATCCCAAGTGTGCAGTACGACATGCACACATGTCAAAGGAGTTAAGGGCATGCCTGGCACATATTGCACCGTCACACATAACATCTGTACACATCTCATCATACATCTATTGCCTTCTCGACTCAGGAGTAATGTGCCACATTACAGCCTTTCACACCTGTGCCCCACACATGTAGTACTGCCCAGACAATGCCTTGATGTCCATCCATGGACAAGTATGTCAGCTCTATTCCTTCCTGTGTGCTGCCTGTCACCACTGTGATGTGTGAAAGGCACCGTACATTCGCTCAGAGGGCCTGTGTACATTCCCTATCACTATGGGAGTGCTGCCGTATGCGTACCCATAGTGATAGTGAGCGTACGCACGTGTGTACGGTCCGTATCACTATGGGTGTGCTCGCGTATGCGTACCCATAGTGATAGTGAGCGTACAGGCGTGTGTACGGTCCGTATCACTATGGGTAGGCATACGCGAGCACACCCATAGTGATAGTGAGCGTACAGGCGTGTGTACGGTCCGTATCACTATGGGTGTGCTCGCGTATGCGTACCCATAGTGATAGTGAGCGTACAGGCGTGTGTACGGTCCGTATCACTATGGGTACGCATACGCGAGCACACCCATAGTGATAGTGAGCGTACAGGCGTGTGTACGGTCCGTATCACTATGGGTGTGCTCGCGTATGCGTACCCATAGTGATAGTGAGCGTACAGGCGTGTGTACGGTCCGTATCACTTCGGGTGTGCTCGCGTATGCGTACCCATAGTGATACGGACCGTACACACGCCTGTACGGGCCGTTGCTATGCATTTGGGGTGCCCTAGGGCCCAGGAACGCACCGTACCTGTGTGTGAAACTCCAAATTACATAGGGGACACATGAGGGACAAGTATAAAGGCCTACATGCATGCTGGTTGTCATGGAGACCAAGTTTAAAGTATGAATTTTTTTCTGCAGGTGCACAGCAGAAGCCAGTTTGAATGAACCTACTATGTTGCAATGTGGTTCTGGAGTTGACATCATGCTCAAGAAAAAAACCAATAAAAACCCACTGACTGTGCTAGGTTTGAAGGGATTGGAGGAAACATAGGATGCAAATGTGAGTGACCAATCACTCTGTACTCCTGTGCATGAAACAGGCCAGCAAGGCAGATATAAGGCAGCCAGGTCCCATGAGGGAGCACTTGCCTGCACATCTTTGGATTCTACGACCCAGCTGCTGCTCCTGATTCCCTGGAACCATGTCAAGGTCTATGGAGAGGGCACAGCCTTTCATCCTGGAGGAGAACCTGGCATTGCTGGATGTGATCCTCCCACAGTACCCCCTGCTGTATGGGCGACCAGGGTATCAGGTGAGTGCAGAGTCTACTAGCACAGACTGTGTCCCTTTTTTGTGACTGTGACTTCTGGCATTGTGTCCAGGTGTGACACACATGCAATGTACTGTAGGGGGGGTCCCAGGGGGGGGAATGCCTGATGTCTCCCAGCCAGAGCATGCTGTGGTGCATGTCTGCCGTCCTCACTTGTATTGTGTTTACTGTGACAATCACTGCATGGTGCATGCCACATTCTGCCTGTCTTATCCTCCTGGGAATGTAGCCTCTACAGTCCTCATGTGATTATGTGGTCAGCCCAGTGTGACAGGTAACTGTACCCACAGATGTGTGTTAGTTCTGTGTACCTGTGCTGAGAGTGTCCACATGATGTGTTCGTACCCTGGACATCGGTGTTTGTGTAAGTCCCCTGTCATGTGGGTGGGTGCATATGTGGAGTGTAGCACCCGGGCTGCATGAGGGATGGATATACCCTGCCCATCTGATGTGAGCAGGGAGCAGTGCTGTGTGTCTGACGTGCAGAGCCAGACCCACACCTGTGAGCCCCCCCGTCTAGTGGCACATGTGCAGAGTGAGGTTTGTCGCTGCATTTGGCAATGGCAGGTGAATGTCCTGTGCCTGTGTGTGTCTGTGTACTCTGCTGAGGTAGCGTCAGTGGCCTGTGGCATGTGACTGCTTAGAGGTGCTGCACATAATCCTGGTGTAGCTTGTGATGCACAGTGTGAGCCTGGATCATTGATTGTGTCGTTGCCCTCATTCCACCTGTGTACTTTCAATGGCACGTACTGCTTTTGCCCTTCCCCAGAGGATCATGTCCCTATGACAAAGGTGCAATGCATTGGATGCATACTATGCCTTGTTGTAAACAGCAAATTTGTTCTAATATGTGTCTCTCTGTGACATGTGCCAGGTGTATTGATGTAGTGTCACTTGTTCATCCTCACAGGTAGGCGCCTCTGCCAAGAAGCAGATCTGGGTGAACGCCGTCAGTGCCGTGAGGAGGACGGAGGGTCGCAAGCGGCGCCTGGCCCAGGTGAGAAAACGCTGGCAGGATATCCGGTGCTGGACGCGGAGGATCGCACGGGTCCTGCTGGGGGACTCACCTGAGACCCATAAGAACCGCGGGCGCTGCCGTCTGACCCACATCCACAAGCGTGTGCTGGCGGTGGTCTTTCCAGACTTGGACAGGCGCTTACAGGAGAAGCAGCAGCAGGAAGGGGGTAGGTACATGTGTGTTTGTTGTGTGTCACCAGCATTTGTAAGTGTACAGTTGCATGGATACACTGCCAGGGTTTAAAGGTGCTGTGCAGATCCGGTTACCCACAGTATAGCGGTGCTCTCTTGCCTCCCTTCCCCTCCTTGCAATGTGTTCCCTGGTCTGTGTGTAGTCACTCCTTCACAAGGTTATCTAGGCTGGCACTTTATCCACGTGAACAATGCCTGTAGCATCATGTGTGGGGGTGGTGTGTAACAGGTTTTGGGACCTTGCCTGTGCCCTGTCCAGTTCAGTACTTGTGGGTTCCATGTCAGTTGGCACTGATGCTGAGTCCAGACATGGGAGTTAGTCTCTCAAGTGTCATGCCTTACAGCACGCATGTCCTATGTTGTGGCCTGTGACATGATGTGCATGAGTGTGCGATACGCATGGTGCAGGGATGGTGGTGTGTGTTGCAGTCATTCCCATTCAGGACCATGGAGTTGTGTGGCCACTACTGTCCCCTGGGGCATATTTTCCTAGGTGTCATGTGTGTCATCACAAAATGTGGACACTCTCAATGTCTACAGCATAGGTTGTGCTCTGTGCCATTGTCCCCTGGCACCATGTATATTGACGTAAAATGTAGTACAAGTGTCCACTGTACAGCCTGACCTGATTTTCCTTGTTCATACTCACGGTGGCCAGTGCCTGTGTGTCTTGTTACAATCATCTGATGATGACCATTTGTACATGATTATTTGGACAGGCGCACCTTGGGTATTTTGTGTCCAATCTTGCATTTATCCAGCCCATGTGTATTTCACCCAGACTAAGAGATGTAAGTGCTTCCTGTGTCTCAACAAATTGTCTCATGTAGGGGGTGGTTGGTGCGGGCAAAGCCTACATGTCAAAACCTGATATCTCCTTGCTAGGTATGGCCAGTGTGTGATGTTTGTCTGGACATACACTCAAGGTGCAGTGAGCCAGTCATGGTGGGCATGTTTTCAGTATTACCTATGCAGCATGTGCCTCAAGTTCATGGATATGGTCCCTGCTCATCCCTATTTTCGGCAACGCTGTGTGGTGCAGATGCAGTGCTGGATTGTCCCCAGAGCCTGGCTCCTCTGTCAAAATCCATTTCATGTCATTTGCTATTGTGTCATGCTCTCCATAGTTTTTCAGTGGCATGGTGGGTCAACCAACTGTGTGTTGCATGCCCTACATATGTACCTTGTTTTGTAGATGTTACTCATCTTTCTTTTCAGGCTATGCACTGTAACCTATGTAGATTGGACTCATGTGACATATGTATACAGGTGTATGATTAATTGCTGTCTCTTCACCTTGCCCACAGCATCGTCGGGGGACACGGAGGGAGACATCAGCACAGACGGAGCGGAGGGACCGAGCACCAGTGCCAGCGGTGGCATTTTGGCTGGCACATCGAGTGGAACTGAGGCGGAGGAGAGTGAGGCCGAGGACCTGTCCAGTGCCACCACAGAATATGTAGCTGACGGGTCCGAGGATGAGCTCTCCGAGTGGGCGGAGGCTGCATCAGCAGCTGACAGCGGCACAACATCTCTCCCCGCCCCCTCCATTGCCATCAGCCGCCTCCCACTTGCTCGTGTCCCTTCCCAGCGTGCCGGGTCACCACATGTCCCCTTCCTGTCAGGCACCGCACCCCCTGCCCCTGTCTCCACTGCTGCCGCCAATGCCGAGTCTGTGGACATCCAGCGGCAGTTGCAGGTTGGTCAGGCTGCGATGCTTAATGTCCTCCATGGCCACAGCCAAGTGCTGAACAACATGGAGGCATACTTGGAGGGCATTTTCTCATCGCAGGCTGACCAACGCAACTTGCTGAGGTCCATTGACTCAACACTGACTGCAGCAGTGGGTCTCCTGCAGTGCTTCGTCCAACCCCCTACCCCTGACCCATCCACACTTCCCACTCCCATGCCTGTCCCACGTACACCCAGACGTCAGCATGCACCCACCACAACAGACACAGGCACCACACCAGCAGGGAAGGTCAAACGCACACCTCCTGGCACGCACACACAGGGTGAAGTAGGCACACCCACTGGGTCGGGGGGCAAACGTAAGACACGCAGCCAGAGTGGGAGTCCGCATTACACCAAATCCACTCCCTCCAAATCCCCTCCCCTCAGCTCTCCTGGCCACATATCCAGCAAAGACTCCTTCATGGCCGCTCTGTCCCTGAGCCCCACAGTGACACCACCCCGCAAGCGGTCAAGGGAGTCCCCGGTCAGGGTGGTTGAGTCCCCCCCGTCCACACCCTCCCCCAGTGGCGCTGCGACCCATCCCTCTGACCCCCCCCTCCTTGGGGCCTGTGGTTCCTTCGGGTGCAGGGGAGTCGCTGGAGGACCTTGCTAAGGTGTGCAGCGCCATCCTGGCCTCTGCCTTTGGCGCTGCCCCACCCCCTGTGGTGGAGTCCTCCATCCCTGCACCCACGACGCCTACCCTTCGCCCTCATGTCCCTGCGGTGCCTGGTCCTTCCCCCCCACATGATGCCTCCCCCCCCTCTGGAAGACGAAGGAGTCTGACTGTGCAGGCAAGCTAGGGGACACGCGTCCCACTGTGTCCCCAACCTGGATTTGAACTTTGGATTGCCCTATGGGCATTGTACATTTTGAACTTTCAAGGGACAAACAGATTTTTGGATGCTGAATAAAGCAATTTCTTTTTCCTTAGTACACTACTGTCTGTCTGGTATTGCTGTTGGTGGACCTGCTCCATTATTTTGGGTGGTGATAATGTGTTGGGTGTGTGGGAATTGTAGTCTTGTGCTGGTCATAGGGTGGATCCTGGTATCTGTGTGCCATCACAAGCTGTTGGCTACATAACTTTGTCCATGTAAGCAGTTACTGCATGGTGACATCGTCCCAAGGTGTGTTCCTTCCTCTGTGTAACCTGACATCTTCCCTGCAGGGTCATTCCAATATGTGGTGCTGAGCTGTGTCTACATTGGCTGGGTGTGTGACGGACTCGTTAGACTTGGGCCATGCATGCTGAGCGATGTCTCCACCTGCATCATTCGTGGCGTCCTTGGTGGTCACTGTACTTGTGTATGTAGACTGTTGTCATGACTTCATGTGGACATGTTTTCTTTTCGGCGCTATGCATGTGTATACTCCCAGCCTCGCACACATGTGGTATATGTACTGCAGGATCTTTGTGCACCTGACTGACATTTGTGGGCATTGGATCTGTGGGTACTCCACCCTTTTCTTTGCAGGGGCACTGCTGTGAGTGTTAGGCACCCACCCCTCCTGTGTCTGGGCACTGCTGGGAGGACTCTGCACACACCCCTCCTGTGTCTGGGCACTGCTGGGAGGACTCTGTACCCACCCCTCCTGTGTCTGGGCACTGCTGGGAGGACTCTGCACACACCCCTCCTGTGTCTGGGCACTGCTGGGAGTGTTAGGCACCCACCCCTCCTGTGTCTGGGCACTGCTGGGAGTGTTAGGCACCCACCCCTCCTGTGTCTGGGCACTGCTGGGAGGCCTCTGCACACATCCCTCCTGTGTCTGGGCACTGCTGGGAGGACTCTGCACACACCCCTCCTGTGTCTGGGCACTGCTGGGAGGCCTCTGCACACACCCCTCCTGTGTCTGGGCACTGCTGGGAGGACTCTGCACACACCCCTCCTGTGTCTGGGCACTGCTGGGAGTGTTAGGCACCCACCCCTCCTGTGTCTGGGCACTGCTGGGAGGCCTCTGCACACACCCCTCCTGTGTCTGGGCACTGCTGGGAGGACTCTGCACACACCCCTCCTGTGTCTGGGCACTGCTGGGAGGACTCTGCACACACCCCTCCTGTGTCTGGGCACTGCTGGGAGGACTCTGCACACACCCCTCTTATGACTGGGCACTGCTGGGAGGCCTCTGCACACACCCCTCCTGTGTCTGGGCACTGCTGGGAGGACTCTGCACACACCCCTCCTGTGTCTGGGCACTGCTGGGAGGACTCTGCACACACACCTCCTGTGTCTGGGCACTGCTGGGAGGACTCTGCACACACCCCTCTTATGACTGGGCACTGCTGGGAGGCCTCTGCACACACCCCTCCTGTGTCTGGGCACTGCTGGGAGTGTTAGGCACCCACCCCTCCTGTGTCTGGGCACTGCTGGGAGGCCTCTGCACACACCCCTCCTGTGTCTGGGCACTGATGGGAGGACTCTGCACACACCCCTCCTGTGTCTGGGCACTGCTGGGAGGACGCTGCACACACCCCTCTTATGACTGGGCACTGCTGGGAGGCCTCTGTACACACCCCTCCTGTGTCTGGGCACTGCTGGGAGTGTTAGGCACCCACCCCTCCTGTGTCTGGGCACTGCTGGGAGGACTCTGCACACACCCCTCTTATGACTGGGCACTGCTGGGAGGACTCTGCACCCAACCCTCCTATTTCAGGATATGTACGCTTAGAACATACACGGGTGTGGGTTCGCTCCATGCATACGCGGGTGGGGGTACGGGTCGTACATACACGGTCGGGGTGGGGGTACGCTCCATGCATACGGGGTGGGGGTACGGTCCGTACATACACTGTTGGCATGGGTGGTACGCTCCATGCATACGCGGGTGAGGGTACGGGTCGTACATACACAGTTGGGGTGGGGGTACGCTCCATGTATACGCGGGTGAGGGTACGGGTCGTACATACACGGTTGGGGTGGGGGTACACTCCATGCATACGCGGGTGAGGGTACGGGTCGTACATACACGGTTGGGGTGGGGGTATGCTCCATGCATAAGGGCTGGGGGTACGGTCCGTACGTACACTGTTGGCATGGGGGTACGCTCCATGCATATGCGCGTGAGGGTACGGGTCGTACATACACTGTTGGGGTGGGGGTACGCTCCATACATACACGGGTGAGGGTACGGGCCGTACATACACGGTTGGGGTGGGGGTACGCTCCATACATACGCGGGTGAGGGTACGGGTCGTACATGCACGGTTGGGGTGGGGGTACGCTCCATGCATACGGGGTGGGGGTGCGGTCCGTACGTACACTCTTGGCATGGGGGGTACGCTCCATACGTACGCGGGTGAGGGTACGGGTCAGACATACACGGTTGGGGTGGGGGTATGCTCCATGCATACGGGGTGGGGGTACGGTCCGTACGTACACTGTTGGCATGGGTGGTACACTCCATGCATACGCGGGTGAGGGTACGGGTCGTACATACACGGTTGGGGTGGGGGTACGCTCCATGCATACGCGGGTAAGGGTACGGGTCGTACAACCACGGTTGGGGTGGGGGTACGCTCCATGCATACACGGGTGAGGGTACGGGTCGTACATACACGGTTGGGGTGGGGGTACGCTCCATGCATACAGGCTGGGGGTACGGTCCGTACGTACACTGTTGGCATGGGGGGTACGCTCCATGCATACGCGGGTGAGGGTACGGGTCGTACATACACTGTTGGGGTGGGGGTGCGCTCCATACATACGCGGGTGAGGGTACGGGTCGTACATACATGGTTGGGGTGGGGGTACGCTCCATACATACGCGGGTGAGGGTACGGGTCATACATGCACGGTTGGGGTGGGGGTACGCTTCATGCATACGGAGTGGGGGTACGGTCCGTACGTACACTGTTGGCATGGGGGTATGCTCCATACGTACGTGGGTGAGGGTACAGGTCGTACATACACGGTTGGGGTGGGGGTACGCTCCATGCATACGGGGTGGGGGTACGGTCCGTACGTACACTGTTGGCACGGGGGGTACGCTCCATGCATACGGGGTTGGGGGTACGGTCCGTACATATCCGTACCCACGCTGTGGAATGCTTGTGTGGGCCGTACCCAGGCCTTTGCCACGTGGGTACAGCCGTCCCGCCATTGTTGGGGTGACGTAGGTGTGGGTGTGGTACGACTCGTACCCACGCTCTTAAGGCGTGGGTACGGGACGTACCTTATTGTTGTGTTACCAGTTCGCGTCGTCAACCACTTCCGTTGTGGCGGACGCTGGCTTTGCTGGACACGCCCCCACCCCCTCGTAGTTACCAGGGCCTGGGGGTCAGGTATGTCCAGGGCATGTGTGCTGTTTGACTTTGGTGGGGGTTTTGTGGCCTGCCCCTGCTCCTGCCCCCCCCCTTTCCCCCCTCCCTTTGTTGTTCTGACCTTCTGCGGCGTCTGCGTCGTAACCTGTAGAGGAGGTCGACTGCTATGAGGGCCGGGATGACACGTAGGTTCGGGTCCATGTCTGTCCGTCGCGTGCAGGTACTCCTTGTTCGCATCGTCCTGATTTCCCGGCAGTTTTTGGCTGCCGGAAAATATTCTCCGTGCGGGATGACGTCGGTGCGAATCGAACTTCCTGGTTCGTGAATGGCAGGCTGCGTGCGTCCCGACGTCACGTCGGCGCTTTCCCGGATCACATTTGTATGTATATTTTCGTCGGTCGGTGTTTTGTACGATTCGTACAGAAATAGTATTTCCGTGCGAATCGTACTTCCATGTTTGTATCTTGTTACGACCGGGTACGCGTCGGACGGGGAATATGCTCCGTCCGACGGTTCGTACCCGGTTTTTACAGGATCGTAATCGGCACCATAGTCTCTACAACATTGCACTCACTACAACAACGTCACATTCACTCCGTCCCACGAACACACTCTGGTTGCCTGCTTTATAGTGCTTACAAACCAACCTGTGTGGACCTGGCAAGATGAGTAACATTTAGACTAGGAGGAGATACTAGAATATTTTGACACTCTGTGGCCATGATAAAGCAAATCAAGGAAGGTTTGGTTTTTAGCAAGTGGCACACTCCCCTCTATTTCTACAGGAAACTAAGGTTAGATTCAGCAGGAAGGAAGAGTAATCATTTGGTGGTATTTCTCAAACACCAGTACATAGGAGTTGTGTACATACACTAAACAGTGCCTTGCTCAAGGACACCTTCAATACAGAGAGCCTTTTTTATATATCTCCCTATTCCACAGCAACGATGTATCCCACTAACAGACTGAGGGCAGTGGCAAAAACAGCAGACCAAGAACCTTAGAGGAATCCAGTATTCTAGAAATGGCAACTTACCATTGGTAGAAGGTGGAAACTATGAGGGGTGTTTGGTGCAGCATTGCACTGTTGTGGAGGAGCAGATGAAGAAGGTGTCAATTGGAGATCAGATCCCCAGCCAGGTGGCATGGCAGCAATAGGAATAGCTCTGGCAGAGGGTCCCAGCCTGGGTCTTCCTGCATATTCAGAAGCAGGCTAAGTTGGTCAGGCATTTCAGCACGCTTGCACAAGTAATTCTATATTTATACTGGCAACAAGAGATGGAATTAGCTAAAGCCAAGGCTTCAACAAGATGGATCCACATCACCTCATCGAGTGGATCCACATCGCCAGACTACAACACTTATCAGTTGTGTTGGTGATGGGTAAGATATGATAGGAGCCACATCAGTGAGGCTGCTTGGAGGAATTTCTCTTTTCTTACCTTGGTAAACACCCAGTCGCCAGCACTCAGGAAAGGCAACTGGGAATGGAAAATGTAGAGATAGTGTTTACGCTTTATGCAATATTGTAAAACTGCATTATCTTTAATTTGTGAGTCTAACTGAAAAGCAGAGATCAGAGGGTTTGAAGGCATCACCATATAGTCCTCCATCACTGTTTCACATGCACTTAGCCTAGTTTTTACCACAAAACTAAAGGCAAGTCAGTAGTCCAATTCAGTTGTGTATCAGAACATATTTTTGGTATCTTATTATTCAGGGTACCATTGTTTCCTTCCACTTTGCTCACTGGCTCTGGGTGATAGGTGTAGTGGAGGAGCTGATGTATTCCTAGAACTTAAAAGGCTGCCCTTATACCAGCTAGAACTTGCGCTTGAAAAAAATCAACAAACACAGTGGTTCACCTGGAAACAATTCAATCAATCTTCTTCACAGTATGCCACTCATATATAGTGGCCTGCAATTAATGCAAATGATCTCATTCATGACCCTGATAGAGTGGAAATTGCATTCTAATTGTAGGGGTCCATTATAAACACGTATAGACTGCACCTGCATATAATCCTTTGTTGTATTTATGTAAAGTGGAAGAATTGTGAAATGTATTAATATGAAAACGTGATGTGTTCTAGCCCACTGAAATGTAGCATGGCGAATCAACGTAGAAAGTGACTGCAACTAGCAGAAAACATTAATGTGAAGAACTTGTGTTGTGCAATTGACACCTAATCATGAATTAATTGTGCTTATTAATCATGTCATTTCAAATGTAAGTAAACGTATTAATTGAAAGTGCCTTAATGTTGTGTGAATTTGTAAAGCCTATATGAGATTTCTTATGTTAGCTGATTCCCTTAGGCCTGAAATGCAGTTCCCTGGAAACTCTTGCTTTAGAATTACCAGTTGTGTGCTGTGAAATTTGTTCTTTCTCACGTTTTGTGTTGCAGGTTAAAGAAGCACCCTCATTAGATAGAATAATGTCTTTGTTAGATTAGTCGGGCAAGGAGAGACGAAGTTACAATTATGCTGTTTGAGTCAATAAAGGAAGGTCATTGTGTTTCATACAGGAGAAGGCCTGGGAACCAAGGACAAACTGTAGCAAGAAAGGTACACTCTTGTCCCATGGAAAACCACCTCCAGGACTGCACTGGGAGCAGAATGGTGTGACTCTCGCACTGCACCCTGGGAATGCTACCTGCTAATAATTTGTTGTTGGAGTTAGGGATAGTGCCCACTTCTTCTTTGCCTACGGAGAGAGAGCATCTTAGAGCAAGCTCTGTCTTGGTAGCTTTAGGCTACATGACCCATTGATCGTGGAAAGCTTCTTAGGAAGTCTCCACGTACTGACACCTTTCCTCCATCTGAAAATGCTCAAGTAGGGATGTAATTTTAGTGTTAGAGTAGGAATAGATTTAATGCTTTTCAATCACTAGCCCTCGATGCAGAGGAACTTGGATTCATGTTTCCTGATCTTTTGTATTCTACTTCTTGAACACTCTTGTACCGAGGTGTCTTTATGTTCAGTTGTTTTTGGCATTGTACTTAATCAAACTAACCTTAAGCAGTTGTCTGTGGTTACTATGTGTACAAGAGGATTATTGACTAATTTGATTGGCTTATTACGACTTTTCTACCCTTTACACATTTATGCGGTGAAAAAGAACCATCGGATTGTGACTCTAGAACAGGTCTAGAACTTATGTGCCCAGCCCTTTAACCCAAATGGAGATTTAGTTATAAAAATGAACATATAGCGACAAGGCATATAAAAGATGGCATACACACAAATAAGCAGAACAAAATCAGACAAGAAAAGAAATTGTGTGGGGTGACCCAAGTGAAAAATACACACAGAAGTGAATAAATTATAAACATTGTTCAATCATACACCTTCTCTTTTTTGATGGCACACATACGATGGGCCAATATCAACAAATTAATTCTCTTTATATCAACATCTTGTAGGTGCTAAAGTGTTGACAGCGTCTCAAACTTTGTTCTGGTTGTAAGGTTCTTTTCGGGGTGGTCAAAGATAAAGGGACACCTGTGAGTAAAATAACACAGGTTTAATCATGTGCATGAAGGACTAGGAGGAGCGGAGGTATGACAAACTATAATAACTCTTCCTACCTGAGACCAGGAGCCATAAGTTGATTGGTGTCTCAGTTACTTGTAAATATGATACAGGAGAAATAATATAACATATCTGCATACAATATGTAAAAAATGTAGTCTCAATACACTCAACTACAGTGTAAGTGACTGAAATGTCAGTGCAAGTGAACCAATCACAAACTGTGGAAAATGTTTTTACTTACCCGGTGGTGTACTGGCCTGACATAAATTGTGGTCACAGTGTTAATCCACACTGAATCTCCTATTAAGGAGTAATAAGAGGATATTGATTTATGTTTCTATTCCACTTGTAATTCGAGGGACATGTATCTGCAACTGCATCCAACAATGCATCTTTTGGCATAAATAAGCAATGAACATGTCATATCTGTAATCTAACAAAATCAGTATGTGATGCCACATTGCAAAGTGGGAGCACAAATAGGACAGGGAAAATATGCATGAAATGCTACTTCTGTGAATGCCAGTGTACTCAAGCAAAGAAAAAAAACATGAAAAGTAAATGAAAGTCAGTGACTGTAGGTGGCTGAACAAAAGCCCCCAATTCTCGCACAATGAATCTTTGGGTTCTTAGCCAACCAACTGATGGAAGATTGGAGACTTCTAGCAAGAACATACCCTTTAATCCTTTCCCCGAGGGAGCTTGGCAAGGTGGCCTGCAGTGCTGTGTGAGCAAGGACAAGTGTTTTGAAAATAATCCATTTTTATTTGGAAGCCAATGAAGAGCTGTTGGAAGGCGGACCTCGGGGGAGCCAGAGAGACCACCCAGAGGGGCCCCCACACTGCACGAAGTAGCCGAGCACTGCTGAGAAGCCTCCTAGGAGAGGTCCTTCTCCTATAACGTACTAGCACAGTAACACCACCACACAGGACTCGAGGATGTTTATCAAGACGAGCAGTTCTTTATCAGCATCTAAGAAGTTACGGTTATCGATATGTACAAGGGGGGATCGAGGGATCCACAAGAGTCTCAAAGTCTTGGGTAGGGACGGGGTAGCGGGACAGTCTTTAGTAACAGCTTGGTACGAGAGTACCTTGGGCCCAGTTCTTGATCCTCAAGCTGGAGGGACTCCGGATCTCGGAGTGGTGAAGCCGCGACGGCGTCAGCAGGGCTCTGGCGATCAGTTCGTGGAGTTCGAGCCGCGACCAGGTCAGCAGGGCTCTTAAGGTGTTTCAGTTCAGCTCGAGCCGCGACAACGTCAGCAGGGCTCCGAGGGAGGTTTCAGCGAGGTTGGGCCGCGACAGCGTCAGCAGGGCCCCGATGTTCCGTGAGGTTCCTTGTCTCAATAAGGGGGAGCCGCGACGCAGTCAGCAGGGCTCGTGGTATAGTCTCAAGCAAGAGTTCGTCTCCGTAGGGTCAGCCGCGATTCCATCAGCAGGGCTCTTGACTCCGGGATACAACTACTGTCCCATTGCGGGGTTGCCCCAGATATAGGTCTGGAGCCCTTTGATGTCCGGACCCTTGCGCTTGGGGGGGCGGAGAGGCCGGGCTGGGAGAGGCCAGACGCCCAGCGGGAGAGGCGCCAGGCCCGAGGAGGCCGGAGGACGATTGCACCTAGGTGTTGAGGGACGGTGGGGGGTCCCATCGAAACTCTCCTCCTCCGGGAGTGGTGAAGTGGCCATGGGGTGCCCCCTGGCCAGATCTTGGTGCCTCGATGTCGGGGCTTCGCTGGGGCCGAGGCCGGAGGGAGCCGGGCTGCGTGGGCTGGTGCGTGGAGCAAGCATGGGGGGGGACCCCGAAGGGATGAGGGGTCCCTGTGCGGCCTGGAAAAGGGGGCCGCTGAGGCGGGTGTAGGAAAACGGGTACAATCCAAAGGGGGCCTAGAAGGGAGGAGGGGTCCCTGGCGGCCAGAAAGGGTGGCCCGTGTAGGCCGGTGCGGGGGACGAGCACAATCCAAGAGGGTTAAGACCACGCCACGAGGCCGGGTACAACAGGCGTCCCCCCAGCCGAAGGCAGGGAGAGTCACCCATTTCCTTGGGGGTTCTCCTCGTCGAGGCAGAAGAAGCGGGACAGGCTGTCGGCGTTGGCGTGGTCATTGCCGGGCCGGTGTTCAACAGAGAAGTCCATCCCTTGCAGCGAGATGGACCATCGCAGCAGCTTGGGGTTCTCGCCCCTCATTTGCATTAACCACCGCAAGGGCCGGTGGTCGGTCTGGACCCGGAAGTGGGTGCTGAAGAGATAGGGCCGGAGCTTTTTGAGGGCCCACACTACAGCGAAGGCCTCCCGCTCGATGGTGCTCCACCGCTGCTCCCGGGGCAGCAGCCGTCGGCTGATGAAGGCCACGGGTCTGTCGAGTCCCTCCGAATCTACCTGGGACAGGACGGCCCCAATTCCATATTCGGAGGCGTCCGTCTGCACCACGAACTCCTTGCTGTAGTCAGGGGCCTGTAGCACGGGGGCAGTGCACATCGCCGTTTTGAGAGTCTCGAAAGCCGTCTGGCAGCGGGGGGTCCAGTGTACCTTCTTGGGCTGCTTTTTTGACGTGAGCTCTGTGAGGGGGACGACAATGCTCCCATAGTCTCTGATGAATCGCCGGTAGTACCCGGTGAGGCCCAGCAAGGCCCGGACAGCTGTCTGGGTGGTTCCCACACCTGGATGGCATCAACTTTCGGTTAGAGGGGAGCCACCTGACCGCTCCCTACTTGATGGCCCAGATAGGTCACCGATCCTTGGCCTATCTGGCATTTGCTGGCCTTGATCGTGAGCCCGGCCCTTTGGAGGGCGGCCAGGACTGCTTTGAGGTGCCCCAGGTGCTCAGCCCAGTGGCTGCTGTATACGGCAATGTCATCTAAATAAGCTGCGCTGAAGGCCTCTAGCCCGGCCAGGACCTTGTTCACTAGTCTCTGGAAGGTGGCCGGGGCGTTCTTCATGCCGAAGGGCATCACCCGAAAGTGGTAGTGCCCATCAGGGGTGGAGAAAGCGGATCTCTCTTGGGCACCGGGGGTGAGCTGGATCTGCCAGTACCCGGCGGTGAGGTCAAAAGTGCTCAGGTAGCGGGCTGCTCCTAAGCGGTCGATGAGCTCGTCGGCCCGGGGAAGAGGATGGGCATCGGTCTTGGTAACAGCGTTCAGGGCCCGGTAGTCCACACAAAATCGTAGCTCCGGGGGGGTGCCTGGGGCGGCGGCCTTTGGCACCAGGACGACGGGACTGGCCCACGGGCTGTCGGAGGGCTCGATGACCCCGAGGGCCAGCATCTTCGCCACCTCAGCCTGGATGCAGGCCCGCACCCGGTCGGGTACTCGGTAGGCTCTGTGTCGCACGGGGGGACTGTTCCCAGTGTCGACGTCGTGGACACACCATGGAGTCACCCCCGGAGTGAGGGAGAAGAGGGCCGCAAAGGGCTGCAACAGTTGCTGACAGTCGTGGTGCTGTTCCAGGGTCAGGGAGGAGGCGAGTCGGACGCCTTCGATGGTCCCGTCGTGGTCGCTGGTCCGCAGGAGGTCGGGTAGGGGCTCGGAGTCGCCTTCGCCCCCGTCGTCGGTCGCTAGCAGTAGGCTTAGTTCGGTCCGGGCAAAGTGGTGTTTGAGCCGGTTAGCGTGTAGAACCCGGAGGGGGTTCCGGGGAGACTCCATGTCGATCAGGTAGGTGACAGGGCTCTTCTTCTCCACCACCTTGAAGAGCCCGGTCCATTTGTCCTGGAGGGCGCAGGGGTCAACCGGTGACATGACCCAGACTTGCTGGCCCGGCTCAAACTCGATGGTAGAGGCGTTTTGATCGTACCATCTTTTCATGTCCTCTTGGCTGGCCTCGAGGTTGGCTTCGGCCAGGGCTCGGAACCTTCGTGTCTGGTTTCGTAGGGTCAGGAGGTATCTGTAGACGTCGGGAGGGGCATCTCGGGGCTTCGTCTCCCAGCCCTCCTTGACCAGGCTGAGGGGTCCTTGGACTGGATGCCCGTACAACAATTCGAAAGGGCTGATCCCCAGGGACTTCTGCGGGACCTCCCGATAGGCAAACAGGAGGCACGGCAGCAGGACATCCCATCTCCGCCGTAGGGGTTCTTCCAGGCCCTTGATCATGCCTTTTAAGGTTCTGTTGAACTGCTCGACCAGTCCGTTCCCCTGAGGGTGGTATGGGGTGGTGAACTTGTACGTGACCCCGCACTGCTGCCACAGGGACTACATGTATTTAGAGATGAAGTTCGTACCTCGGTCGCTCACCACTTCTCGGGGGAACCCTACTCTCGAGAAGATCCCCATTAAGGCCCGGCCCACTACGGGGGCTGTCACAGTTCGAAGCGGGATGGCCTCAGGGTACCTGGTTGCGTGGTCTACGAGGACCAGGATGAAGCGGTGACCCAGGGCGGTCCGGGGGTCCAGGGGCCCTACGATGTCTATTCCGACCCGTTCGAACGGGGTGTTGACTGTTGGGAAGGGCTGGAGAGGGGCTTTGACCCGTCCCCCCGTCTTGCCGCTGGCTTGGCAGGTCTGGCAGGACCGGCAGTGGTTGTCCACGTCCCTCCGCATCCGGGGCCAGTAGAAGTGGGTCACCAGGTGGCTGTAGGTTTTGTCCTGCCCCAGGTGCCCGGCGAGTGGCACATCATGTGCCAGGTTGAGGAGGAACTCCCGGAATCGGAGGGGGACCACCAGCACGCGACTGGCCCCCAGTTCTGCAATCTTCTGCTCGCTGTACAGTAGTCCTTCGGCCCAATAGACCCAGTGTGTTCCGGTCTGGTCACCGTTGGCCTGTGAGGCCGCTTGCTGCCGGACTCCTTCAAGGGAGGGGCAGGTCTTCTGTTCCTGCTGGAACTATTCTCTGGTGGGGCCCCCGTCGTGGCGCCATTGGGCAAGCTCCGGGAGGGCGCCGAGAGAGGCGATCTCGCCCGGGGGAGGGTTCCGTGAGCCTGGCATCGGTGCCCGCTTCTTCCTCACTGGAGGCAGGTGGTGGCACGGGCCCCTCGGGCTCGACGGTGTCGGCTGTCATGGACGAGCGGGGGGCCTGGGCGGCCATGGACCGGGTGGTGGCGCAGGCCCATTCGGGTAGTCCCAACATTCGGAGATGCTCTCACCGCTCCACTTGAGCCCAGGGGGAACTCTCTAGGTCGTTCCCCAGGAGGCAGTCCACTGGAGCGTCGTCGCGGACAGTCACCTTCAGCATGCCCGTCACCCCTCCCCATTCGAAGGGGATCTGGGCCATCTGGCACATGCTTTCGCTGTTGTCGGCCGTCCGGACGGGGCATAGCACATTTGGCAGGATCTGTTCGGGGGTCACCAGGTGGCAGCGGACAGCGGTGACACTGGCTCCGGTGTCACGGAGGGCTTCGGCCCGTCGTCCATTGACAGTGACCCACTGTTGGTACTTCTGGGTGTTGCTCGGGATGGGTGTTCGGGGCACCATTTCTCGGCTGCCCAGGCAGACCAGGGACATGGCTGCCGGCTCCCACTCAGTGGACCCCCCGTCGAGGGGTTCTTCCTCTTCCTCCCCTTCTCCCAGGGCGGCAGCCGCCAGTTGTCGGGGCCCGCTGGTCCCACCTCGTTGGTTCATGGGGCAGGCAGGGTCGCTGGCATAGTGTCCGGTTTGTTGGCAGCCGTAGCAGGTTATCGGGGGCCGGGGTCCGGTTTTGGCTGGCGTCATCCCTCTTCGGGCTAGGCTCGGGGAGGGGTGTTGCTGAGGCGGCCCCCGAGGCGGACTCCGGGGCGGCCCGGCTGGGATGTCCCGATTCCGGTTCGACCCTCCTCCTCCGCCGCGCTGGCGGGGGGGTCCGGTGTGGTTTCGCAGGTACTCCCCCATCGGGTTCCGGGGGACTCGGGTGTTGACCCATCGATCGGCCTCGGCGGCGAGCTTCCGCGGCTCGGTCAGCTTGCTGTCGAGGAGGTGTTGTCTTAGCTCCACTAAGCAGTTGTTGGAGAGGTGTTCCCAAATAATGAGGTCGACCAGCTGCCCGTAGGTGGTGACCTTGCTACCCTTGATCCAACCTTCTAGGGCCCTGCTGAAGAAGTCAACATACTCTACCCACGTGGTACCGGGGATTTTCTTGCAGTCTCTGAAATGCTGGCGGTACATTCCGCGGTTAATCCGTAGCGGGTGAGCAGGGCCTCCTTCATATGGTCGTACGAGGTCATCACCTCTTCCGGGAGCTGGAGCAGGGTGTCTCGGCCCTCGCTAAGGAACCGACCCCATAGGCCGGCACCCCAATCCTTCCGGGGTACCCGATGGGAGGTCATGGCCACCTCGTACGCCTTGAACCACTGCTGGATGTCGTCGTTTTTATAGTACTCCTTGACGACATCCTTGGGAAAATGGACCTTGGCTTCGGTGGGCGGCAGAGCGTCTCTATTGCTGGGGGTGCCGGTCTCCCCCTTCTGGGCCTTGAGTTCGAGTTCTTTGAGGCCCCGCTCGTGTTCGAGGGTCAGCCTTTTCTCCTCCAGCTCTCGATGCCGCTTCTTCTCCTCTATCTCCTCTTGTAGCCGTAGCTGTTCCATGGCCAATTTCTTTTCGGCCAGCAGGATTTCGCCGTCCAGCCGAAGTCGTGCGAGCTCTAGCTCATGGGTCCGGACCTTCTCCCGCTCTCGTATTTCTTCCGCGGAGAGGCCGGTTTCCAGGCTGTTTCTCCCTCCGTTCGCTGGGGTCGGTGCTGGTGGCGTGGCTGCCTTCAGGGGCAGGGGACCTTCACTCTGGGAGGGACCCGCCTCGGACTCTATCCAGGTTCTCAGGGCTTTCTGCATCTCTTCCTTGGTACCTAGGCCGGTGGTTGTAATGCCCTTGTCCTTGCAGAACTGTTTTAACTCTTTGTGCGTGTACTCTTCCAATCGTTCTGGTTGGAACTCCATGGTCTCTGTTCGTCTGGATGGATAGCGAGTGGGTTACTTGCTTGTACGATCTGCGTTCGGCTCGGATCCCGTCGCTGGCCACCAAATGTTGGAAGGCGGACCTCGGGGGAGCAAGAGAGACCACCCAGAGGGGCCCCCACACTGCACGAAGTAGCCGAGCGCTGCTGAGAAGCCTCCTAGGAGAGGTCCTTCTCCTATAACGTACTAGCACAGTAACACCACCACACAGGACTCGAGGATGTTTATCAAGACGAGCAGTTCTTTATCAGCATCTAAGAAGTTACGGTTATCGATATGTACAAGGGGGGATCGAGGGATCCACAAGAGTCTCAAAGTCTTGGGTAGGGACGGGGTAGCGGGACAGTCTTTAGTAGCAGCTTGGTACGAGAGTACCTTGGGCCCAGTTCTTGATCCTCAAGCTGAAGGGACTCCGGATCTCGGAGTGGTCGAGCCGCAATGGCGTCAGCAGGGCTCTGGCGATCAGTTCGTGGAGTTCGAGCCGCGACCAGGTCAGCTGGGCTCTTAAGGTGTTTCAGTTCAGCTCGAGCCGCGTCCACGTTAGCAGGGCTCCGAGGGAGGTTTCAGCGAGGTTGGGCCGCGACAGCGTCAGCAGGGCCCCGATGTTCCGTGAGGTTCCTTGTCTCAATAAGGGGTAGCCGCGATGCAGTCAGCAGGGCTCGTGGTATAGTCTCAAGCAAGAGTTCGTCTCCGTAGGGTCAGCCGCGATTCCATCAGCAGGGCTCTTGACTCCGGGATACAACTACTGTCCCATTGCGGGGTTGCCCCAGATATAGGTCTGGAGCCCTTTGATGTCCGGACCCTTGCGCTTGGGGGGGCGGAGAGGCTGGGCTGGGAGAGGCCAGACGCCCAGCGGGAGAGGCGCCAGGCCCGGGGAGGCCGGAGGACGATCGCACCTAGGTGTTGAGGGACGGTGGGGGTCCCATCGAAACTCTCCTCCTCCGGGAGTGGTGAAGTGGCCATGCGGTGCCTCCTGGCCAGATCTTGGTGCCTCGATGTCGGGGCTTCGCTGGGGCCGAGGCCGGAGGGAGCCGGGCTGCGTGGGCTGGTGCGTGGAGCAAGCATGGGGGGGACCCCGAAGGGATGAGGGGTCCCTGTGCGGCCTGGAAAAGGGGGCCGCTGAGGCGGGTGTAGGAAAACGGGTGCAATCCAAAGGGGGCCTCGAAGGGAGGAGGGGTCCCTGGCGGCCTGAAAGGGTGGCCCGTGTAGGCCGGTGCGGGGGACGAGCACAATCCAAGAGGGTTAAGACCACGCCACGAGGCCGGGTCCAACAAGAGCCTTCAAGTGAGAGGATATATGAGACCTTGAAGGGAGATTTAAAAGAATTTGAGCTGCCGAGTTCTGGACAACCTGCAGTTTATTAAGACGATAATCTGGAAGACACAAGTATAGAGCATTTTTATAGTCCAATCTGGACGTTATCATAGCCTGAATAACTGTTTTATTGCAGGGAAAGAGAGTAATGGAAGAAACTTTTTCAGAATGCATAGCATCTCAAAACAGGAACAGGGCTGGACTGAGATCGCAAACCAGCCCTGGCGATTACATCTGACTGGCCCCAGGAAGGAGTGGGGGGGGGTCTGGCGGGAACACTGTTGCAGCGCTTTTATTACGATGGGCTGATTTTGCAGCACTGCTGCAAAACGGGCCCACAGTAACAAAAACAGCACCCACCAGTCCAAAACCGGCCCTCACCCTTCCACCGCACTGGGGAAACGCCCGGTGCCCGCTATGGCCAGTCCAGCCCGAACAGGATCCTACCACTGATTGAATTTGTGGTTGGAAAGACAGGGCCCTATCAAATTGCATAAGCTGAAAACTGTGAGGGCTTTATATCTACTTGTCATATCAGGCCCCGCCCCCTGCCTTCACCACTGTGCAAACACGCCCCCTGGCGTGTTTTAAGTTGGGGGATTAAGTCCCCTTGAATCCTGAGGGTCCCTGGGGTCCAACCAGCCCACCAGGTATCTCCAGTAAGCGCCACAGAGCTGCGTTGCAGAGAGGTGTAAAAAGGGGCGTGGCCTCAGACCACCTCTCTGCAACACAGCCCTGTGGCACTTACTGGAGGTACCTGGTGGGCTTGTTGGCCCCCAGGTACCTCCAGGACTTAATCCCCCAACTTAAAACACGCCATAGAGGAATTTGGAGACACAACTTCTCACTCTACTACACTCCATGGCAATAGTCCATTGCCACAGGTGACCCCATAGACAGCTTATGATATAACTTAACCACCATCAGACCTATTTTTCCATTAGCTCTGCCCTGTTACTGATGGCCCTGTATTCCCTCTTTTTGATACTACTTTGATGAGTCATCGATCCAATGGACCCATATCCTCCATCTGCACAGCACTTGAGGGTGGTCTTGTGAGGGGCGGCCTCCACCAGGTGGTCTCCTCAGCATCTGCTGCTATCCCTGGAGCATAATCACCCAGATGCCCACTTTATCCCACCATCTACATGCCTATTCTAGACCTGGGTGGAACTCCTTGTTCACCTAGCACACCCAGTCACCCTGTTGGTGGCTATTATGATGTGGTTTGGACGATGAGCCTCAAGCAAGTCACCCATAGTATTTTTGAAGGCAGATGCCCAAATGATATCCACCCCATTTGTTCACCAGGTTGTTATGGCACACATCTCTACTCCTCTCCTCCTTCCCAACAACATCTCCACCCTTGATGCATTTTACACTCCTTGACCACAGTGGTGGGTCTACTATAATGCCTGCACCACATGCCTTTAAGATTATTTCTTGGAATATCCAGGGCATGCAAACACCCACATGGTTCTATAAGATACACCCATAAACCCCCGATCAACACCAATCAGACTCACACTTGCTCTGACAAACATACCAAACATTTCCCACAATGCAATCATTCAAACATATTTAATACACATTATTGCAATCAGCAAAAAGTTACTTTAGATAGCCCAGGAAAGAAAAGGTTAGATAGTATCAATGTTTTGTTTTATATTTACAAAGCTTCAACTAATAGTAAGCCCTAGGATGCTCCATTCATGGAAACTGAGGTTGGATAAGTGTCCTGGCCTTGGAGATTCCAGGCGCCTTCTGATGCTCTTGCCCTGGACAATCCACATTCAGTATGCATATAATCCTTTAATTTGAAGGGTTGGACCAATAGCCTTCTCCTAGAGGGTGGCTTGGGAATTAATGATTTTTTAGCCTGCTATCAGGCAGCCCATGTGAGATTTTTCTTAGAATGGTCAAGAGGGGGTGCTATGTGGCAATGATGATTATAGACCATACACTAGTGTCCCTGCTGGAAATTCCATGGCTGCTGAATAATGTCATTGTTAAATCCCTGAATATGTTGTCAGTCACACATTCTGCGTTGATGGTTGGGGCAGAGTTTGACTAGCTTCCGCTCTCCTTCTGCCCTGTTTTTGGGGAATGGAGCCTTCACACCAGGTTGCCAGGAGTAAGTGTTTTAGGACTGGAATAGTGTTAGGTCTGTCATGATAGGGGATATGTTCTAGGGCAGCCTCCACAAGGAATTTGACTGGAGTATTGTTTAAGGCAAATTTGAAACGATTCCCACATACACAAATTAAGCATTGGGTGATGTGCTCTTCCATCAGACTTGGGGTGGCTAGTGGGTTGCCACTGTTTGAGATGATACTCCTAAGAGTCTTGGATCATCAACTCTTTATCTCCAGCATTTATGTAAATATTTTTAGGGGCCAGATGACAGTGTGACTTCCAGGATTATTGGGAGGTGGAACTAGGCTTAACTCTATCGGAAGACCAACGAGTGGACACCATTCGCTTCAGTGACATGTGTAAGGTGTGGAAGTGAACCTTAAAAATTTTAAAATGATGACATTTCACGCTAGTGCACTTTCATGCAATTGATTGGTCCCTCTGAGAACTGTTCGAGTGGTTCTGATAAGAGGGGTACAATTATCGTACTTTGGATTTTGGAAGCAAGAGCAGGAAACCTGCTCTCTCTTCCAAAATTCAAAGCAGAGTTTGCCATGACAGGGCGGGAGCTACACGGCTCCTGCCCTGTCATAGCAAACAGCAGTGTCCCAGGGGTGGGCACCCTGTGACACTGCAGGAGCCGGCCCTGGGGGGTGGCAGTCCCCAGGGCCATGAAGGGCTCCAGGAGTAGGGCCATGTGGCCCCCCTCCCAATGTGTTTAAAGCCCCTGAGAGGTGGTGGTCCCCGGGGCCCGTAACGGACCCCCTCATTTATATACTTAGTGCCCTGGGGAGGTGGCGGTCCCCAGGGCGTGAGAGGGTGCTCGAGCCCCCCACACAGGTTAAAAAAAAAAAAAAATAGCCCCGAGTGGCAGTCCCCAGGGCAGCGAGGGGGCCGTGCAGCCCCACGAATATTTAAGAAAAGTCCTGGGGGTGGCGGACCCCAGGGGCTTGGGGGCACATTAAAACACAAGCCCTGGGGGGTGGCAGTCCCCGGGGCTGCGGGAGGGCAACGTGCCCTCCCGCATATCATGTACATAGCCACGGGAAGGTGGCGGCCCCAGGGCTGCGGGAGACCCCGTGGGCCCACACAATTATAAAATATAAATTGGACAATGCCCCCGGGACCTGGCCCACCCAGGGGCCTCATTTAAATTTTAATAATTTGGCGGGATTTGTGACCCCAGCGTGAATTCCGACGAAATTATTAAAAAAAATGCTTTTCTTGGCCCTGGGGGTCCTTGTGAGACCCCCTGAGCAGGCCTAGGGGGTAAGGGTGTTTCTACCCTGCCCCCTTTTATGGTTTTTCACCTTTGTTTCACTGTTTTCTTGTGACTCGGTTCTACCGAGTCACAAGATGGCTGCCAGCACTTCCTGGTTTGGAGTGTTGGCGGCCAATGACAATGAAGCTCGTAGTCGGGAGGGTTCGCGAACCCACCGCACCCATAGATATCGAAACTTTTATTTTTTGAATTTCTCAGCAGCTATTGAATGGATTTACATCAGTTAAAAAAAAAGGTCGCTTTCTGAACCCAGCAGTACCTTTTTGCCAAATTTGGTTTAATTCCGTTCAGCAGTTCGGGCTGTAGTCTTAGCTAAAGTTTCCTATGGAAAATAACATGGGGAAAATGCATTTTGGGACCCCCCCTTTTTCTCTTCCCCCGCTTTGCGAATCACCCCAAAACTTTCAAGACAGGAGCAGATCGCTAGTTTTGAAAATTTTGCGAAGATTCGTCAACTGGCGCCAAAGTTATTTGGAAAACAAAAAAACGCTTTTCCTGTGGAAATCAGGTCCTAACTATAACTACCTACTGGCGACCACCAGTAGGTAATATATATATATATATGTGATCACTCCTTAAGCATAGAGCTGTCAACATTGCACTCTTGAAAGAATCACACATTACACACACGGAGGCATGTGCGACTCCAGAGATAGTGGAGGGAACAGGTTTTCTCCACGATTTAGTTATCATATGCCCGAGGTGCACTTGTTTGGGTGAGGGAGGTTGTTACCCTGCAGGTCCTAGATTGAGAAATAGACCCAGATGGCCTTTTAATTTTTCTGGAGGCCAGATTAGATGGCACACCCCTATTGCTGAACAGAATATATGTCCTCAATTTCGATCAATCTGCTTTCTTCTACTGCCTCTCGGCACTGTAGGCACACTGGGCACACTTGCCGTGAGTTCTGGGAAGCAACTTTAGCTATGATCTAGACCCAGTTCTGGACTAATCCCACCCCCTATTGGAGTCGGCCCGCAAAATCCTCGGCCCGTATTTCATCCACTTGGATTGGTCACGCTCTGATGCCGCCACATCAATCCAACTGTTCGACTACACACATTACTCTCCAGTTCACGACCTTTATGTTTTACTGGACTGTAAAGTGTGTTCTAGCTTTCTCAACCCTTTAATTTCATCTTGGAATTACCTGGGAGGGATATATCGGATCACAACTCCCTGTTGATGGGTCTGATCTATAGACATACCTCCTCCCCCGTCCCCACATGGAAACTGCAGCCCCTACCCCTGGAAGACCCAATCTTCAATGCCATGACCTCAGATCAGATAACAGAGTATTTTGGTCACACTGAGGGGTCAACCACCTTACTAGCCATGGAATGGGGAGATTTTAAAGTTGCCATTAGGGGTGCCTGCATCCGCTCCTTCTATGCGGAGCGCTGCACTCTATTGGATGCCTTAGACTGGGCAGAGTGGGTATATATAGCTGTAGAGTGACAGCGTTCAAAGATCCAGGGAGGGGACCACCCCTTGGCCCAAATAGTCATGTGTATTCGCTGCTTAGGCTACTGAGCATATGTAGCAAAATCCCACTTTGAAGGAGACAAGTCGGGTTGATTCTTGGCCTGGCTGATCAGGCAGGAGTCGCAACAGCCCCAAGTGCCACAAATACAGTAGGTAGATTGCACAAGCCTTTATTCTCTGGGGGTATTACATGAGGCATTAGTCTCCTTCTATGTCTCGCTAAATTCCCCATTTCCATGTGCCTCAGCAGTTGAGGTTCTACTGTTTCTGGCTGAGGCCCCCATACCACTCCTCTCCATGACCGATCAACTGGAAATTGATGCGCCTATAACAGAGGCAGAGGTCATGGTGGTGATGACGGGGATGGCAAATGGGAAAGCCCCGGGGACTGAAGGGCTCCCCACTGAATTTTACTTGCAGTATGCCACGGCTCAGGCCCCCTGACTGGTCAAATGGTATGAATCGGTCCTGGATATAGGTCGCCTCCCAGACACATTGTGCAAGCACTCTTCGTTTCTTTACTTAAGCTGGGTAAAGATACCCTAGACCTGTCCTCCAACTGCCCTATTGCTATTTGAAATACATATGACAAAATCCCAACAAAACTCTTGGCTTCAACAATTAAAACAATTCTGTGTGCATAGCGATCAATGGGGTTTTGTCCCGGGCTGCAATACAATGTTTAACATCTGGCAGTTGTTCTGTGTGTAGGAGGGGGCGTGCCCTGGCTGGCCCAGGCACCTGCCCTGGTTCTGGACATAGAGAAAGACTTTGACTTGCTGGGCTGGGATTACTTATTTGCAGTGTTGAGCCACTACGGGTTCGCGGATTGAACCCTTAAGTTCACCCGCTTGTTATACACAGCACCGACTGCATGGGTGCGCACAGGAGACCTCATATCCCTGGCTACCTGATGGGGTGGGTGACCCAGCAGGGATGTCCTCTGTCCCCACTGCTGTTTACTCTGGTGGTAGAGCCCTTGTCTGCTTGGGCACACCATATTGGGGACGCATGGGAAATTCACTTGCCGGACCATACTCATGTCATTTAGCTATATGCGGATGGTGTTCTATTTTATATTAAAGACCTCACAGTGGACCTTTCCAGTCTGAATGATCTCCTATTTACCTTTGGGGAGCTCTCGGGCCTCCAAGTAAATTGGACAAATTCTTCTATTTAACCCTTTGACCCCCATGGCACCCCATACCCCTGTGACTCTAGGCGGTGTGACCCTACTGTGGGAGACGTTCTACTTTAGATATTTGGGCATTAATATTTACCACACTGAATCTGACCTTCTTGATGGTAATTTAAACAGAACAGTGTCTTCCCTCTGGGCCAGATAGCCTTATGGAAAACCCTCCACCTTTCTGTAGCCAGGTGTATAGCCCTGGTGAAAATGAATTCCAGCACCAAGATCTATTCTGAGAACTACACCAATTACTGGAAGACCTTATTTGGCAAAACAGCGGACACATAGTGTCCATTGCTAAGCTACAGCTCCAGAGGGAGGTGGGAGGCCTCAGAGCCCCTAATTTTGAACTGTATTTTTAGCGGCTCAACTGAATGCCCAGCTCACTGGATGGTCGGCCGGGATCTGGCAGATACTGGAACAGCTGCACCTCCTTTGACTGTGGGAGAGCTTCTTGCCCTCCTGGTTCCCAGGGCGAAGAAGTCCCAGACACTCCCCGCTTACTGCACACTGCACTCCACTTCCTCCAGAGGCTCTGCTGGCTCATTCGGAGGGCACCCCCATATGCTCCCTCTATACCACTACTGAGCCTCCCTGTGGGGTACAGGGATTCTCACTCATAAGAACCTTTGAGCTTGGGATGAATCTGGTTTATCAATACTTGGGCATCCATTCACCAATTTCCAGATCCTCTCTTTTGGGGAATTAGTGGAGCTACACATCTTACACCACGGGCAGTTTTTGATGTATGGCAACTTTGCACTCTCCTGAGACAGAAGTGGTGGATGGTTGATTTGGAGCCAGCTACTAACACTTTGATGGATAACCTGTATACCTTAGGGAATGGGCGACAGTTAGTGACTTGGCTAACAAAGGCTATGACTACACTTACGCAGCACCCCTTAGAAAAACTCCATAATACATGGGAGGCTGAATTTTGTAGGGCTCTACATGACAAGGAGTGGCAGAGAGCACTGACATGCTCGAACAAGAATTCCTGCCAGGCTACAGTTATGTAAATTCTATATCCTACATGGAGCACACCTGTCTCTGCAGTGAATCCACTGCATCTTCTCTGTGACCTGTACATATGTGCCAGATGCTGGACTCCGGCGGCTGACCACTGGCACATTCTATGGGACTGCCCGCAAATTACCCAATTTTGTCAGGACATCCACTCGGACATAGCTTCCGCCGCAGGTCGTCCTACTTTAGACACTTGGGAAGCCAGTTCACTGGGGATTTATCAATGCCAGAAAGAATACAAAATGACTGCTTGATTTGCTGACCTGGCTATAGCCCTTGCAAAGTGCTCTGTGACTATGTGATGGAAGAGTGGGACCCCCTAGTGGTGGAACCTGGAGAATGGCTATGGTACGCTGAGTGGAGGCTGAGGTGACAGCACTGCATAGGGAGGAAGCCAGGGGGCTTCATTGCTGCCCTAGTGCACGATAAGTCACATACCACTACACTCTTTATGTAGCAAAAAGGGACACTTTATTAAGACAGGTATATAGCATTAACTTGATTAATACAAACCATGTAAACAACTCAAGCTCACTAATACATGAAAAATTCTAACCATTCCCTCCACCCTTAAACTCCCCAAATAGCTCAACATTGCTTCAATAAAAAGCCCCATGTTCTTCCACCTTTTCCCATTATTCCTTCCTTCCCCGCCTTTTCCTCGCATAACCCAATCTTACTATCTCCCCCATCAAGCATTCTCAAGCTATCTGCTCCAGTCTTGTTCAAAGCCACAATATTTACTCTTCACCTCCCCTGTTCTACGGTGTCAGAATAACCTTACTTCAATGATTTTCAAATAACAGACCTGAACAAATTAGCCAGCTCGATAACATTATTATTGTAAAAATTGCACTTAAAGAAAGAATTCCCCGCATAAATTAAAGGAAACAAGGGGTGGGTGGGTGGCTGATTCAAAAAACGTCCTAACTACCCTGGGCACTGTCTCAGATGATGCCTTCCCGCCCAAAAAGATTCCTTATATACCTAACGCTAAGCCCCGCCCAACTACCTACCTAAACCTATCTAATTCTGTGGCCCGTGAGGATACTGGCTTGTGCCTTGCTCCCCCTGGGTCCCCGCATTGCACAATAAGTGACATACCACTACACTCTCTATTTCACAAAAAAGGCCACTTTATTAAGACAGCTATATAGCATGAACTTCATTAATCCAAACCATGTAAACAACTCAACCTCACTAATAAATGAAAAATCCTAACCATTTCCTCCACCCTGAAACTCCCCAAATAGCTCAATATTGCTTCAATAAAAAAACACCATGTTCTTCCACCTTTTCCCATTATTCCTTCCTTCTCCGCCTTTTCCTTGCATACCCCAATCTCACGATCTACCCCATCAAGCATCCTCAAGTGATCTGCTCCAGTGTTCAAAGTGACATCATTTACTCTTCACCTCCCCTGTGTTCTGTCCTCCCCCCAGTGGGATGGATAAGCCCCCAAAAATCCACCATCCAGGAAAACCGAAGAGTTTTCCTGCCCCACCCAAAGCTGTTGAAAAAATACATTGTAGGAAGGTGGAATCTGACTATATGGTTGCCCCCAACTTTTTGCCTGGTATTTGACTAGTCTGGCTGGGATCCTGCTATCCAGGACCCCAGCCTATCTGCTTCCTCCCTAAAACTGATGTGAGTACCTTAGGTACAAACCAATTGGATACTGAGGATACCCTGGCAGTCCCTTGTAGATGGTACCCTAGGTACCCAGGGCATGGGTCCCTCAGTAGGCCTACCAGGGCTGCAGCACTTCTTGTGCCACCCCGGGACAGCCATACAAACTGACACCACCAGACCACTACTGTAGTCTGGGTAAGGTGGTGCTAGCACCCCTTACAGGGAGATAGGTACCCTATATCCCACCCTATTACAACACATGTACTCTCATAGGTCACCCCTATAGCAGGCCTTGGTAATCCTACAAGTAGGGCCCCTCTGCAACCTTCGTAGAATCATTGCTGGGTTGTTTGTAGTGTAGCCATACCATATACTCTTAACCGCATTATAAGTCTATCGCGATAGCGTGATAACTTGGGAATGGCTACACAGAACCATATCGTGTTTGGTGTCAAACATGTAGGGATCATACCCCCAGTTCAGCCATGGGCATGAGGGCACAATTCCCCCTGCTAGAGGGGCGATATGGGAAAAGCGGCAGAATTTAGACACCAATTTAAAAGTGCACACGTAGTACAAAATGGATGCTACCAACCACCCACATGACTCTGGCTGCCTGTTGCTGGGGAAAACCCCAGCCTCGGCAGCTGGACAATAGGGCTCCAGTGGCAGGAAGGTGCCAGCACCTCCCCAGACAGGATATGTGGATTGGAACTGGGTGGGTGCACTATATGATGCCTTTCAGAGTTGCACGTAGGCTGCTACAGCACCTACATTCTGCATACACCGCCTGGAACCGGTTCAGGGGTATCCTGCCCCTCGCCCAGGCGGGAAACACACAAAGGGGAGTGGGTGTACCCACCCTTTCCCGCCTCAACTCCCATTGGTAGGCTCTGACCTGGACCCTCCCCTAATCTTCTAGGTAAAGGTGAATAATGTGTCCCCAGAGCCTCAGATTAATCTTGGACTTTACAGCCTTGACCTTCGACAAGCTGCTGCCCAGCTGACTGAAGAAATCTCCCTTGGGGTAAAGGAGTTACCCCCCTGCTTGGCAGGCACCTGAAACACTGCAAGTAACCCAGTTGGAACTTTGCTGCTCCTACGGACTTCGTTGACTCCCAGCAAACTTGAGGTGGGTTTCCTGAGCATCCCAGAGGCCAGTGAGTGTGCACAGCAAGTCTGAGCACGGTCTGAGATCCCCAATACCCCAGGACACCGGCCACCTCTTGCATAGCACACGACCCTGACCAGTGGGGAAGTTGCGCTTTGGCCCAATATTGAGCCAATCTCTCAGCAGCAACTGTGCCAAAGATCAGTGCCCTAGCCCCCTCCGGTGGCCCGTGGGCTCCCTTTTATGCACTCCAAACTGCTGCTTCCCGCGGTCCCTTGTCTCTCGACTGGTGGGCCCTAGCGAAGGTCAATCTCAACTTTCAAGAGTTCCCCTGGTTGCTCCAGGCCTGCTCTACAGTCTCCTTGAAGGAGACCTCTCACAGACCTCGTGGGTTTGCACCAGTAGCTGATTTGTATATCTTGCATGGGTTGCGGTTGCCAAGGCTTAGTGGATCCAATCCAGACACTAACACTGCAGCGACCCTCAGCTAACGTGGGACAGTCGTCTTTCAGAAGCTGGCCTTCCTTGAAGCCTCCCGGAGCCCGTGGCTGCAGATCCAAGCTACACCTCTTTCCACTTGAAGCACCCGACATTGAAGGGCTCTTTCCTTTGAGCTCCCTGGTCACTGTGCCGTGACCCAGACTCTGTCCCCTCTGCTTTCAGGTTCATCTCTACAAGATCTACAACTTCATTCTTCACGACATCATCAACGCTTTTGGCTAGCAACAGTTTTGTACATTTTCCCATTGAAAATCAGCCCGCGACCCGACATCGAAAACAACCTATGCACCCGGCTTCCCAGGGGCAGGTAACAGTGGTACCTCGGTACTCTCGTGGTAGTGGGCTCCTCAAAAGCTTAACTCTAAGCCCTTAACTTTGAACTCCTGCTAGAAGTGTCTTTAATCTTTTAAAATCAAACCGCAACATTCTCCATAGGCTATAATAGAGATCCTGATAGCAGCTATTTACATTGCACGCGTCTCCCGTGGGTCCCCTTCCTAATAACCTGGGGTGGATTCCTAAGGGGCCAGCGATCCTAACTGCCATAGGCATTGTCTGCAGAATTGTCGTGGTTCTTATTCCACTTTTTTAATATATGGTTTGGTCCCCCCCGGGCCCTGTGATTCCAGTGCTATTTATTGTATCTGTCAATGCTTGTTTGAATTGTAACTTTGCCTCTAGCCTCATAAAGAGACTTGTGGGATTCTGTTTAGAATAAATACATATATTTTATATATATATCTGTGTGGACTACTCTTTCATGTGGTCATTCAAGAGGTTATCTATGGTAAAACAATAAGCTTAACACTCCTTCAAGACTTAGCCTGAAGGCTGCTCTCCACAGCTACCACTAGGATAGCTTTCTTTAAAGGTTGTCTTTAACCTATCACCTTAAGAGTCGAATTGGACTGGTGCAAGGTGGCCACTATAACTAGTGACCAGCATATGCCAGGCCAACTTCTCACATACCTGAATTCATAAAACTTTATTGGAGAACTATAGCTTCTCCTTCCATAGATTCGCAAATACTTTGCTCATTTCTAGCAAATAGTATGCCTGCCCCAATTTGGATAAATACGCCCCATCATCATGAAACATATGAGCATCATTCACTTTTATAGTCCCATGAGACAGAACAGTAATGCCCATATTGGAACAGAAAACTCTCATTGCCCTATTCAATTTGTGTCTTGCCTTTTCGATTGTTGCATGACTCCTCGCTCCTTTCCATACTTTCCTTGGTATAAATTCAGTCCAAATTAAACACAAATCCCTCTAGTTATGTTTTACAACTGACAAATCCATTTGCATTTTCTTTATAAGAGACAGACCTAACAGATGTACTAAATTATTTTCACCTAGATGAATAACTAACATATCCAGACACCCTCCGACGGAGCTAATGTATTCAGCAGGTTCCCCCAAAGCATTCCACTTTTCCCTTTCCATACCACCTTGTGTCTGATACTTGGAAGTCCACGAGATTGGATATAAATGTTCTGCTCTGTATGCAAAGTTGCCCATTTTATGAAGGAATAACCCACTATCCAAGTGCTTATTTTTCCATATAACGGACCAGGAACACAGGAAGCCTTATCAAGTAACGTTATTTATTTGCGAACATAATGTTCACAACATTTCAACTTCCATCTCCCAATCCTTCTTATGCCTGACCATGACCAACCCAGACGTGCATCCTTTGTAGCTGCCCCAATACGAAAAGAGTGTGTACCATACTTCCTAGGATCCTTCTCCAGCCTATCTAAAGCTTTTCTCAATACAGCTAACAGGTTTGAAATAGTTGTCCGATTCCCGTTAGCATGGCAAAAAATTTCATTTATGCTGTTCCCCATCAAGGACTGAAAATTCCTCCACTTTTCCACAAGGAAACATACCTCGACTCCACTCTTCTTTATTCATACCCATTTACCTCTACCCAAGTGACCTGTTTTCGACTTACAAAGCCAAATCCTTAATCTGTGCTGATCCAGAAATATCTCATCTCTTTGAATGCCTGCATGCCCTCTCAAACCCAACAACTCTGATGCTCTGAAGGTGCCAAAAAATAACCACAACATGGATAACCTAAACCTGGAACTTTCAAAATCATCATAATAACAAAAAGTCAGTTGTAATAACAACTGTTGTAACAGGTTAAAAGTCACTGGTGCTCTTAATGATTTCTTGTTACTTTGTTCCTTACTAAACCCCTTTAAAACTTTACGTACCAAAACACTTTGAACAGGATCATGAACCCACCACAGTTGACCATAAAATGAAACCCCTGCTAATTTCCCTGAAATAGTTTTGTGAGACAGACCTTTTTGAATCAAAAGCAGCACAATCCACAGAATAATTTATTCCTTTTCACACTAACTCCTATTCTGTGAGTCAATGTTACCATAACTTAAGAATTCATTCCAGGCTTGTTGATAACTTTGTCTTGTGGGTGGATGGAGCTAATTAAATTTCTACAAGCTCAACTTCCCTCAATCCCCTCAGGCCCAAACGTTCTGTGGGATCTGCGTCTTGTTGCTGTCTGCGCCTGGAGCCAAGCTGCAAAACCTCTGCCAATAAAATCATGATAGAGTGTCCGCTATATTATTGCTTGCTCCAGGAACGTGTCTAGCTCTAAAAACAACATTCAGTTGCAAACATTTTAACATAAAGTAGGCGCAATACTCTCAAGTCTCTCACCTTTTGTTTACTGACCAATTGAGCTTGCGTACTGTTTGTTTTGCTGCGGGGGGCCGGACTACAAGCCCCAGCTGCCAACGCTGCCGCACACGCTACTTCCTCAGTGCCAGGAGGCGCTTAAAGGCCACTAGGGCTCCTGCAGCACGGGAGCTCGCGTACTGTTTGTTTTACCGCGGGGGCTGGACTACAAGCCTCAGCCGCCAACGCTGCTGCACATGCCACTTCCTCATTGCCAGGAGGTGCTTACAGGCCTTGAGGGCTCCTGGAGCGCGGGAGCACCAGGGCCGTGCCTGGACAAAGCCCGGGCCAAGGTCTTTCTCAACCCTTTAATTTTGTCTTGGGATTACCTGGGAGGGATATATCACATCACAACTCCCTGTTGATGGGTCTGAGCTGTAGACATACATCCTCCCCAATCCCCACATGGGAACTGCAGCCCTTACCCATGGAAGACCCAATCTTCAATGCCATGACCTCAGATCATGCGCCTGTCCGCAGCTGTGCGTGGCTGGACCCTGGTTCTTGACTTGGTTCTGCAGCCTGGCTTATCTTCTGGCGACCAGCCTGAGAGAAAAGGTAAGAGGATGGGGATGCATAAATTAGACTTGCCACCCATTAAGGATCACCCAATAACCTCCACCATTACCATTTTTCTCACTATGGCCATGGGGGCCATCACCAGCTAGATCGAATGTGTGGAGAAGAGACTGGGGGGGCCACAAAATTGGCACTACATATGAGCTCTTCGGTAGAACCAGCTAGCTTACTACAGAGTCAGCAACCCATGGGCTCTAAACCTCTTACGGAAGATGCACAATCCAGTGATCCAGAGGTTTCCAAAAATACCCAGCAGGGTCCCTCTTTTGATATCTTATCTCCTCCCCGTCAAAAAAGGCAAAGGCATGCAGTAAATCCAAGAGAGAGCTTTTGCCATCTGCGGCCCGGAAAAAAAGCTTGGCTCTCCCTACAAGGAAGAGTGCGAGGGCACATGATTCCGAAGCTGATCCAGGACTTCATGGCAAAGGAGACTCACTGTTGCATGCTCAGTTTGTTAGCTCTCTGGAAACTATTGTGAAATCTCATCTCAAAACCTTTTTTAAGTATCCTTAACAGCATTGATACCTCGCTGAAAATTTTGATTGGCTCTACTCTCTCTTGCAGAACTACTGGAACTAACAATGTAAAGGTCTTTCACCCTTTGCCTATGCCTTGTGCTTTTTTGCCCCCCGAGGTCAGTTTGGCCAGTCCAGGATCTGGCTTCTGGCTGCCAGTCCATTATTACAAGTAATAACATTCCACCTTGTTCTTCTCAACCCAGAGCACATGTTGTATCCACCTCATCTGGCAGAGGGGGCTTTCCAACAATTTCAATGGGTCAAATGTTGCCCCACATACTGAACCAGTCTTTAAATGTTATGCTGACACAAGGAAAATTTGTGATAGAGTTCTTCATCTTCCACCGGAAGCAACCCTGTTGGTAATAGTACTTAAAAATGATCCACCTCTATCACCCAATAAGGAGGAAGACTTGCCGCAGCTAAGGAATAAAACTGTACACTGGTTAGCAAAAGCCACGGACTGGACGCATAGTGAAGACTTATCTAGGAATATAAACAATGTCGAACGAGTATCGTGGGTGGGCTCCCAACCTAAAATTGATACTGGTGATTGCGTTGTTGTCAATTTTAAAAACATGTCTCTGGTACACTTACTCATGGAAAGGATTCCTAGGTTTAGAAATGCCAGTGGCTCTATTGTGGCAGTGCCCCTTGGTTATTTTTATACGCCCAGCCCGCAGGTAGAGTCAAGGTCACGTTATGTTAACCACAGTGCCCCGCAATATTTTGCTATTCCCACGCTCAATCATTTTTCTCCCCTAGAACAAGTGGATTGACTACATTAAAGGGTGCAGGGAACCATACTGGTTACTAATTGTGACTCAATCGCAACAGAGGCTGAGGGTAGCATTGATAAAACTGATCTGCCAGTGAGTAATGGCCCGGTACTTATAGGTAACCTTGGCTTGCCTGATTTGGCAACAGCAGCATCAGTGGAACTCGTCAACACCTCATTAGTAGACAAGGACCAATACATGATATCTCCAAATTTAGTCCAGAAATCCTAGGATGATCGTCAGGTAGCTGATCATTCAATTAGCGGGAGTGCATCTTCTAGCTATAACAGTACAATTGTTTATGGAGGCCTATTTTGGAACATTGCAGGTCTATTAAGTAAGTTGAGATATGAGACCTGGCACAACTTCATAAAAGATTATAGCATCATATGCTTTCAAGAAACCTGGACAAGAGAGACAGTTCACATTGATGGTTATGCTTCCATACATACACTGGCAGGCGCAGCTTTGGGTGGTCTTCTCAAGGGTGGCCTATTTACTCTAGCAGCAACCACATTAGCAGACAGGGAAGGCAAAACACAGTTTGACTCACCGCATTTCCAAATTATTAACATCCTTTATAACCAGAATGTAACATTGGTCATTGTTAACTTTTATCATAACAACTTTGTTTTCAACAACACTGCCTTTGCTGAAGATTTAGAGAAATCATTAAGCAGGCACATACAGGAATTAAATAAAGATTTTATTCTACTTGGGGGAGGGGGGGTGATTTTAATTGTAAATGATGTCCCTTATCAAAGCAGTCTGCATGTTGTCTAGTAGACGTAGCCAAGGATGGTGGTTGTCATTTTGATCATAATCCCTGCGGGAACATTTTTAATTTGCTGCTTTCAAAATGTTCTCTTTTACTTACAATAGATCTTATCAAAACATTAGGCCCAGGTCATGTCTCCTTTATGAGCAGAGGTCAAGGCAGCCTCATTGACTTCATTGCTCTTTCAGAATACTTCAAACCCCAATCTGTGGCCTTTTTTATTCTCAAGGTCTGTTTTAGTGACCGTCTTCCCCTGACCATTCGTTTAGAGACCCACAGTGGCCAGCTCTCTGGGAAAACAAAACTACACCTCATTACTTATAGTAAAAATAAGGGTCTCTTGCGTAAGTGGTCCATGGTAGATCCAGATCTCGTTCTCCACCTGATCTTGACCACCAACAAGACATACATTTTGGAGTGTCTTGAAGTAGTTTAAATCCCTCATCCATGTTAACGGCTTTCGCTGAAATAACTGAGACCATCAATGTTGCTTTACGAGGTGATAAGAGGCCGAGATCCCAGAAGTTATGTAAATTGTTCAATAATGCCTGCGCACAATCTCATAACAAACTCATGAAGGCGCTGAGAAAAAAAACCAGGAATAATCTAGAGGTAAAACATCTCCAAAATTAATACAAACGGGCTCTTGAGAAACGTAAATTGAACATAAGAAAGGAGGCATGATAGCAATTGTATGCAGCAAGTCTAAATAAAGATCCTAGACTCTTCTGGAAAACTGTTAATTCAATTCTTTTCCAAAGCTCCCACAACAGTAGCATTGATGCTACAATTATGCCAGATACTTGGTTACAACATTTTTCTAGCCTATATATCATTAAACATTAATGGTGAGGTTTGTCACACTTTAAATTATTGCGACATAAAAAATGGCCACGGGTCCTTAGAGCTAGCACGCCCAACGCTAGATGAAGTTGAAAGGGCATTAAATCAAACTGTAAAGAATAAAGCATCTAGCCTCGATGGCATTCCTGCCGATCTGTTTCTGGCAAATCCTGTCCTTTGGCTCCCTCTACTGACCAATATTCTAAGCTGCATAGCTTCCCATGGCCCTCCAAAATCCTGGGGCACCATGATTATAGTTACTATTTTTAAAAAAGGGGTCAGGTCGGACCCAAGATATTACCGTCCAATTTTATTAATTTATTGCACTTGTAAACTGATGGGCAGGGCCATCCTAGATCCTCTGGAGACTTGGGTATCCGAAAGTGGGAAGTTCTTGGACATACAATATGGCTTTAGGAGGGGCCAGGGAAATGTTGAACAGTGTCTCAATCTGCACCTAGTCATAATTAAGTAAACAATAGCTAAGACCGGATCCCTCTTTCTCAGGTTCATGGATGGTACATCAGCTTTTGATTGGGTGCAGAGAGGGAAGTTTTGGAAAAGAATGCTGGATCTGGGCTTTGATCCATCTTTAGTCTATTTTCTAGCCCAGATGCATCAGGATGTGACTGGGAAGGCCATGGTCAAGGTATGGCGTGGGTGGGGATCTCACAGCCCTCATTAAAATGAATTGTGGGGTTCGTCAAGGGTGTGTCCTTGCCCCCTTTTTATTTTGTCTTTATATTAATGATCTAGAAAGTCATCTCAATCAATGGCATGCTGATGTTCCCAAGATAGACACTAGAAATCTTCCGGCATTACTTTATGCCGATGATTGTGTGCTAATGTCCAGAACTAGTGTGGGCCTGCAGAAGCTTGGCACTAAATGTAATGATTTTATGACTGAACTGGGCCTAAAGACTAACACGGCCAAGTCCTACACCATGGTGAAGTGTAGTTCCTATATCCCTGATAGGCTCTGCGCATTGGAATAATATACACTATATTTTACATGATTTTTGTATAATGCTGGGGCCTGGGCCACTGCCCATTTCCTGGCATAAGTATTTTTTAAATGTACTGGAACATGGTTAGAGAAGGCTGGCATAATGATGTCTTCGCCATGTGGGCACTCCCTGACAAATTCTGGTGGCCAGTCTTGTTCTGCTAGAAGTATGTCATAACCCTTTGAAAGTTGCTCCCAAAAGAGTGCTTTCACTTTTCTTGGTATGTCTCCCTCCATCCGGGGTGTTATTTCATATAACCTATGCGGAGAACTAACCCTGGTGTCTGCAGTTTCAACATGAATGTCCTCATTCAAGTCCACTGTCTCCAGAAGCCCCTTCAGGTTCTGGCGAGCTACTGTAACTTCTGCTGCACTGTCCAACGTTGTCTGAGCCCATTCTCTGTTCCTGAGTTGTGTTCTCAGAATCCTCGGCATGTCTTATCTTCAGACCTGCTACTTTCTTCTTGGAGAATTGAGGTTTTGGTTTGTTTTTCT
Source organism: Triturus cristatus (assembly GCF_964204655.1). Lineage (NCBI taxonomy): Eukaryota > Metazoa > Chordata > Amphibia > Caudata > Salamandridae > Triturus > Triturus cristatus. The sequence goes on from NC_140589.1 coordinate 1,296,081,715, forward strand.
GAATGTGTTGATCGTCTTTGGACTTCAAGTGTTCTTCTTTTTGATCTGACCGCCCTCTTCTTTTGGATGTCTGTGACGATATCTGAAAGGTACGAGAGAAACGTGTATCAGTATCTTGATACCTGTCAGGTTTTCTCAAATTACCCCTATTCCTGAGGTTATACCTCCTTTCAGAGGGCTCCTTTTGGGGAGACCTGCCTCGGGAATGAGAACGCTTCTCTTTGGAATACTGTTTGCTATTTTCCCACTTCTTTTTTAGAAGAGGTAGGAGTGTTTTTAGGAAAGACCTTATCAGGGCTTTCAGACAGTTGTGGTTTAACTGTGTAATTCTATTAAATTTTGTATCTGATTAAGTAATTCTACGTCTGACAATGCTTCAATGTCAGGATGAGGTGTGTAGCCGGCTAAAATCGGCCATATTGCTCCTGGTCCACCTAGTGGACCGAGCCTGGTAATGTGATTGTAATGTTTAAGGGCACCTTTAAACCAGAGGTCATGCTCCTGGTATGTGATTGGAATTTCAATATTCTCGAAAGGAATATATTCCTCAGGTGGTTCATCTTCTTTGTATAAGTGAAACATTTTAGTTACTGGATTTGATTCTGGGAATACTATCCATGAATAGAATACCTCTGTCTGGTGAGATTCATGTGCCTCTATCACAAAAACTGCCCTACCACCTCTTGGTGTTAGGTCATGTTTTATAAGTTTTTAGAGTGATGTCTCTCCTTAAATTTGGAGAGATGATTTTCGCATTTTCATCGGTTTCATCAAAGCCTGTATTATCAAAGAGTTCCGCGACATTGTCGGGTACAGCTTCGGTGTCAATGCCGTTTTCAGACATTGTTTAATGAAAGTTGCAGAGCAAGTTTCAAGGGAACAAAGATAAGGTGCACAATATTTTGGAACACTGTATCCTTCAACGTTGAACAAACCAAACAGCTAATACATAGGATTTTTGTCCTACTCATTTATGGTGGATATAATCCCTACCCACTCCAGACGTCTTATAAAGTATTATGAGTAGGGGTCTCTGAGAAAAGCACGACTGAGTTACTTCAGTATCTAGCGTTAAATTAGTGCCTTACCAAACCGTTAGGTGCCATGTAGTGTAGTTCCTATATCCCTGATAGGCTCTGCATATTAGAATAATATACACTATAGTTTTGACATAGGACTAAGGTCAGTATGTCTCTATTGAGTACATTAAACTTAATTACTTGTGTGTGCCAGCTAACTCAGAGGTCACTAGAAACTTCTTGAATATACAAGAAGGGATTAGTTTCTGACAACCGCATAAACATGACAACTTTGTTTCCCTTAAAGTTGGAACAATCTCAGAACCGTGGAAACAATAGATAACAGTTTCACTCAGTCAATCGTGTATGCTTCGTTTCTACAGAGTTACACAGAAATAGATAGACGGGCGTTTCAATAAAAAGGGTTTATTGAACAGTCTTATTTCTCGTGCAAGAGATATGAACTGCTACAATCGTAAGATAGACTGTGAAGTACAATATGTACAGGGTTAGCAGTAAGATAAAATAATACTGCAATACCATGGTTTGTAGCTATGGCATATATTCATAAAATACATACATAAATAACACAGGCTAAAATGTGAATACTCATCTGATGCTTCTAACATAGTTCTACCCCAGTGTACCTAACCTAAGTGTAGTACGAGGTAAGAAGTAGGTGCTGTTTTCTAAAGTATAGCTAGCTCTAGCTATAGTTTAGTTTTGCCAAGAGTTGCCAAAAGTTCCTCTAAGTTCTAGTCTGCTCCATACCTTAGAATGTGCGAGGTTGGAATCTCTTTTCCGGGACTCGATATCCAACACCCCGCAAGGGGAGTCAGAAACACTGGAGCTGGATTCTCTGCGAGGAGGATGACAGCGTCTGGTCAGTGCATCAGGCGGGAACACAATTTCCCTCCGAACTTGCCATGGCGAACCGCAAGTCGGCAGTCGAACTGGACCGTACCGGAACCGTGGTTTGCCAGGGCAAGTGCAGGTATATTTCTACCCTGAAGGTGTTTAGGAATGCCTGTATTGAAGTAAAAGTTGGGCATCGGAACATCATGAATGGACCCCTAAGGAATAGATGTTCATGCATAATAAATGAGTTCTTGGAGAAATCAATATCCAAACAAGGGAAATTCCTAAAGGGTTAAGAGTCTGGTTTTCCAAGAACTCGTTATGACGTGGATGGACGGATGTAGGAGACCATGCCTGTATTTGGTTAGCATGGCCAATGCCTAAATAAGGGCTGGATTTCCTATGCCTAAATAAGGGCAATATGAATTGTACCTATATATGGGCATAAGTCGGGAAACCTATATACGGAATCTAAATCTACACACAAATCATGGTGGCAGGTAAATTCCCCCCCCCCCCAAAATCATGTTTTCTTAACAGTGAAAGGTTGTCCTATGTCCCAACTTTTTCGTACTTGGGAATTCCTTTTGACCAGAAAAGTACCTGGCACTATTGAGTTAAAAAACGGGTCAGTAGTTTTAACCAAGTCCTGGAGGCACTATTTAGGTTCACAAAGTAATTTCACAGGTATATAGCATTAACTTGATTAATACAAACCATGTAAACAACTCAAGCTCACTAATACATGAAAAATTCTAACCATTCCCTCCACCCTTAAACTCCCCAAATAGCTCAACATTGCTTCAATAAAAAGCCCCATGTTCTTCCACCTTTTCCCATTATTCCTTCCTACCCCGCCTTTTCCTCGCATAACCCAATCTTACTATCTCCCCCATCAAGCATTCTCAAGCGATCTGCTCCAGTCTTGTTCAAAGCCACAATATTTACTCTTCACCTCCCCTGTTCTACGGTGTCAGAATAACCTTACTTCAATGATTTTCAAATAACAGACCTGAACAAATTAGCCAGCTCGATAACATTATTATTGTAAAAATTGCACTTAAAGAAAGAATTCCCCGCATAAATTAAAGGAAACAAGGGGTGGGTGGGTGGCTGATTCAAAAAACGTCCTAACTACCCTGGGCACTGTCTCAGATGATGCCTTCCCGCCCAAAAAGATTCCTTATATACCTAACGCTAAGCCCCGCCCAACTACCTACCTAAACCTATCTAATTCTGTGGCCCGTGAGGATACTGGCTTGTGCCTTGCTCCCCCTGGGTCCCCGCATTGCACAATAAGTGACATACCACTACACTCTCTATTTCACAAAAAAGGCCACTTTATTAAGACAGCTATATAGCATGAACTTCATTAATCCAAACCATGTAAACAACTCAACCTCACTAATAAATGAAAAATCCTAACCAATTCCTCCACCCTGAAACTCCCCAACTAGCTCAATATTGCTTCAATAAAAAAACACCATGTTCTTCCACCTTTTCCCATTATTCCTTCCTTCTCCGCCTTTTCCTTGCATACCCCAATCTCACGATCTACCCCATCAAGCATCCTCAAGTGATCTGCTCCAGTGTTCAAAGTGACATCATTTACTCTTCACCTCCCCTGTGTTCTGTCCTCCCCCCAGTGGGATGGATAAGCCCCCAAAAATCCACCATCCAGGAAAACCGAAGAGTTTTCCTGCCCCACCCAAAGCTGTTGAAAAAATACATTGTAGGAAGGTGGAATCTTACTATATGGTTGCTCCCAACTTTTTGCCTGGTATTTGAATGGTTTTTGACTAGTCTGGCTGGGATCCTGCTATCCAGGACCCCAGCCTATCTGCTTCCTCCCTAAAACTGATGTGAGTACCTTAGGTACAAACCAATTGGATACTGAGGATACCCTGGCAGTCCCTTGTAGATGGTACCCTAGGTCCCCAGGGCATGGGTCCCTCAGTAGGCCTACCAGGGCTGCAGCACTTCTTGTGCCACCCCGGGACAGCCATACAAACTGACACCACCAGACCACTACTGTAGTCTGGGTAAGGTGGTGCTAGCACCCCTTACAGGGAGATAGGTACCCTATATCCCACCCTATTACAACACATGTACTCTCATAGGTCACCCCTATAGCAGGCCTTGGTAATCCTACAAGTAGGGCCCCTCTGCAACCTTCGTAGAATCATTGCTGGGTTGTTTGTAGTGTAGCCATACCATATACTCTTAACCGCATTATAAGTCTATCGCGATAGCGTGATAACTTGAGAATGGCTACACTTAACCATATCGTGTTTGGTGTCAAACATGTAGGGATCATACCCCCAGTTCAGCCATGGGCATGAGGGCATGATTCCCCCTGCTAGAGGGGCGATATGGGAAAAGCGGCAGAATTTAGACACCAATTTAAAAGTGCACACGTAGTACAAAATGGATGCTACCAACCACCCACACGACTCTGGCTGCCTGTTGCTGGGGAAAACCCCAGCCTCGGCAGCTGGACAATAGGGCTCCTGTGGCAGGGAGGTGCCAGCACCTCCCCAGACAGGATATGTGGATTGGAACTGGGTGGGTGCACTATATGATGCCTTTCAGAGTTGCACGTATGCTGCTACAGCACCTACATTCTGCATACACCGCCTGGAACCGGTTCAGGGGCATCCTGCCCCTCGCCCAGGTGGGAAACACACAAAGGGGAGTGGGTGTACCCACCCTTTCCCGCCTCAACTCCCATTGGTAGGCTCTGACCTGGACCCTCCCCATATCTTCTGGATAAAGGTGAATAATGTGTCCCCAGAGCCTCAGATTAATCTTGGACTTTACAGCCTTGACCTTCGACAAGCTGCTGCCCAGCTGACTGAAGAAATCTCCCTTGGGGTAAAGGAGTTACCCCCCTGCTTGGCAGGCACCTGAAACACTGCAAGTAACCCAGTTGGAACTTTGCTGCTCCTCCGGACTTCGTTGACTCCCAGCAAACTTGAGGTGGGTTTCCTGAGCATCCCAGAGGCCAGTGAGTGTGCACAGCAAGTCTGAGCACGGTGGACCGCGTGGGTGCCGAGATCCCCAATACCCCAGGACACCAGCCACCTCTTGCATAGCACACGACCCTGACCAGTGGGGAAGTTGTGCTTTGGCCCAATATTGAGCCAATCTCTCAGCAGCAACTGTGCCAAAGATCAGTGCCCTAGCCCCCTCCGGTGGCCCGTGGGCTCCCTTTTACGCACTCCAAACTGCTGCTTCCCGCGGTCCCTTGTCTCTCGACTGGTGGGCCCTAGCGAAGGTCAATCTCAACTTTCAAGAGTTCCCCTGGTTGCTCCAGGCCTGCTCTACAGTCTCCTTGAAGGAGACCTCTCACAGACCTCGTGGGTTTGCACCAGTAGCTGATTTGTTTATCTTGCATGGGTTGCGGTTGCCAAGGCTTAGTGAATCCAATCCGGACACTAACACTGCAGCGACCCTCATCTGACGTGGCGCAGTCGTCCTCCAGAAGCTGGCCTTCCTTGAAGCCTCCCGGAGCCCGTGGCTGCAGATCCAAGCTACACCTCTTTCCACTTGAAGCACCCGACATTGAAGGGCTCTTTCCTTTGAGCTCCCTGGTCACTGTGCCGTGACCCAGACTCTGTCCCCTCTGCTTTCAGGTTCATCTCTACAAGATCTACAACTTCATTCTTCACGACATCATCAACGCTTTTGGCTAGCAACAGTTTTGTACATTTTCCCATTGAAAATCAGCCCGCGACCCGACATCGAAAACGACCTATGCACCCGGCTTCCCAGGGGCAGGTAACAGTGGTACCTCGGTACTCTCGTGGTAGTGGGCTCCTCAAAAGCTTAACTCTAAGCCCTTAACTTTGAACTCCTGCTAGAAGTGTCTGTAATCTTTTAAAATCAAACCGCGACATTCTCCATAGGCTATAATAGAGATCCTGATAGCAGCTATTTACACTGCACGCGTCTCCCGTGGGTCCCCTTCTTCCTAACCTGGGGTGGATTCCTAAGGGGCCAGCGATCCTAACTGCCATAGGCATTGTCTGCAGAATTGTCGTGGTTCTTATACCACTTTTTTAATATATGGTTTGGTCCCCCCCGGGCCCTGTGATTCCAGTGCTATTTATTGTATCTGTCAATGCTTGTTTGAATTGTAACTTTGCCTCTAGCCTCATAAAGAGACTTGTGGGATTCTGTTTAGAATAAATACATATATTTTATATATATATCTGTGTGGACTACTCTTTCATGTGGTCATTCAAGAGGTTATCTATGGTAAAACAATAAGCTTAACACTCCTTCAAGACTTAGCCTGAAGGCTGCTCTCCACAGCTACCACTAGGATAGCTTTCTTTAAAGGTTGTCTTTAACCTATCACCTTAAGAGTCGAATTGGACTGGTGCAAGGTGGCCACTATAACTAGTGACCAGCATATGCCAGGCCAACTTCTCACATACCTGAATTCATAAAACTTTATTGGAGAACTATAGCTTCTCCTTCCATAGATTCACAAATACTTTGCTCATTTCCAGCAAATAGTATGCCTGCCCCAATTTGGATAAATACGCCCCATCATCATGAAACATATGAGCATCATTCACTTTTATAGTCCCATGAGACAGAACAGTAATGCCCATATTGGAACAGAAAACTCTCATTGCCCTATTCAATTTGTGTCTTGCCTTTTCGATTGTTGCATGACTCCTCGCTCCTTTCCATACTTTCCTTGGTATAAATTCAGTCCAAATTAAACACAAATCCCTCTAGTTATGTTTTACAACTGACAAATCCATTTGCATTTTCTTTATAAGAGACAGACCTAACAGATGTACTAAATTATTTTCACCTAGATGAATAACTAACATATGCAGACACCCTCCGACGGAGCTAATGTATTCAGCAGGTTCCCCCAAAGCATTCCACTTTTCCCTTTCCATACCACCTTGTGTCTGATACTTGGAAGTCCACGAGATTGGATATAAATGTTCTGCTCTGTATGCAAATTTGCCTATTTTATGAAGGAATAACCCACTATCCAAGTGCTTATTTTTCCATATAACGGACCAGGAACACAGGAAGCCCTAGCAAGTAAAGTTATTTATTTGCGAACATAATGTTCACAACATTGCAACTTCCATCTCCCAATCCTTCTTATGCCTGACCATGACCAACCCAGACGTGCATCCTTTGTAGCTGCCCCAATACGAAAAGAGTGTGTACCATACTTCCTAGGATCCTTCTCCAGCCTATCTAAAGCTTTTCTCAATACAGCTAACAGGTTTGAAATAGTTGTCCGATTCCCGTTAGCATGGCAAAAAATTTCATTTATGCTGTTCCCCATCAAGGACTGAAAATTCCTCCACTCTTCCACAGGGAAACATACCTCGACTCCACTCTTCTTTATTCATACCCATTTACCTCTACCCAAGTGACCTGTTTTCGACTTACAAAGCCAAATCCTTAATCTGTGCTGATCCTGAAATATCTCATCTCTTTGAATGCCTGCATGCCCTCTCAAACCCAACAACTCTGATGCTCTGAAGGTGCCAAAAAATAACCACAACATGGATAACCTAAACCTGGAACTTTCAAAATCATCATAATAACAAAAAGTCAGTTGCAATAACAACTGTTGTAACAGGTTAAAAGTCACTGGTGCTCTTAATGATTTCTTGTTACTTTGTTCCTTACTAAACCCCTTTAAAACTTTACGTACCAAAACACTTTGAACAGGATCATGAACCCACCACAGTTGACCATAAAATGAAACCCCTGCTAATTTCCCTGAAATAGTTTTGTGAGACAGACCTTTTTGAATCAAAAGCAGCACAATCCACAGAATAATTTATTCCTTTTCACACTAACTCCTATTCTGTGAGTCAATGTTACCATAACTTAAGAATTCATTCCAGGCTTGTTGATAACTTTGTCTTGTGGGTGGATGGAGCTAATTAAATTTCTACAAGCTCAACTTCCCTCAATCTCCTCAGGCCCAAACGTTCTGTGGGATCTGCGTCTTGTTGCTGTCTGCGCCTGGAGCCAAGCTGCAAAACCTCTGCCAATAAAATCATGATAGAGTGTCCGCTATATTATTGCTTGCTCCAGGAACGTGTCTAGCTCTAAAAACAACATTCAGTTGCAAACATTTTAACATAAAGTAGGCGCAATACTCTCAAGTCTCTCACCTTCTGTTTACTGACCAATTGAGCTTGCGTACTGTTTGTTTTGCTGCGGGGGGCCGGACTACAAGCCCCAGCTGCCAACGCTGCCGCACACGCTACTTCCTCAGTGCCAGGAGGCGCTTAAAGGCCACTAGGGCTCCTGCAGCACGGGAGCTCGCGTGCTGTTTGTTTTACCGCGGGGCTGGACTACAAGCCCCAGCCGCCAACGCTGCTGCACATGCCACTTCCTCATTGCCAGGAGGTGCTTAAAGGCTACTGAGGGCTCCTGCAGCGCGGGAGCACCAGGGCCGTGCCTGGACAAAGCCCGGGCCAAGGTCTTTCTCAACCCTTTAATTTTGTCTTGGGATTACCTGGGAGGGATATATCACATCACAACTCCCTGTTGATGGGTCTGAGCTGTAGACATACATCCTCCCCAATCCCCACATGGGAACTGCAGCCCTTACCCATGGAAGACCCAATCTTCAATGCCATGACCTCAGATCATGCGCCTGTCCGCAGCTGTGCGTGGCGGGGCTGGACCCTGGTTTTTGACTTGGTTCTGCAGCCTGGCTTATCTTCTGGCGACCAGCCTGAGAGAAAAGGTAAGAGGATGGGAATGCATAAATTAGCCATGCCACCCATTAAGGATCACCCAATAACCTCCACCATTACCATTTTTCTCACTGTGGCCATGGGGGCCATCACCAGCTAGATTGAATGTGTGGAGAAGAGACTGGGGGGGGCACAAAATTGGCACTACATATGAGCTCTTCGGTAGAACCAGCTAGCTTACTACAGAGTCAGCAACCCATGGGCTCTAAACCTCTTACGGAAGATGCACAATCCAGTGATCCAGAGGTTTCCAAAAATACCCAGCAGGGTCCCTCTTTTGATATCTTATCTCCTCCCCGTCAAAAAAGGCAAAGGCATGCAGTAAATCCAAGAGAGAGCTTTTGCCATCTGCGGCCCGGAAAAAAAGCTTGGCTCCCCCTACAAGGAAGAGTGCGAGGGCACATGATTCCGAAGCTGATCCAGGACTTCATGGCAAAGGAGACCCACTGTTGCATGCTCAGTTTGTTAGCTCTCTGGAAACTATTGTGAAATCTCATCTCAAAACCTTTTTTAAGTATCCTTAACAGCATTGATACCTCGCTGAAAATTTTGATTGGCTCTACTCTCTCTTGCAGAACTACTGGAACTAACAATGTAAAGGTCTTTCACCCTTTGCCTATGCCTTGTGCTTTTTTGCCCCCCGAGGTCAGTTTGGCCAGTCCAGGATCTGGCTTCTGGCTGCCAGTCCATTATTACAAGTAATAACATTCCACCTTGTTCTTCTCAACCCAGAGCACACGTTTTATCCACCTCATCTGGCAGAGGGGGCTTTCCAACAATTTCAATGGGTCAAATGTTGCCCGACATACTGAACCAGTCTTTAAATGTTATGCTGACACAAGGAAAATTTGTGATAGAGTTCTTCATCTTCCACCGGAAGCAACCCTGTTGGTAATAGTACTTAAAAATGTTCCACCTCTATCACCCAATAAGGAGGAAGACTTGCCGCAGCTAAGGAATAAAACTGTACACTGGTTAGCAAAAGCCACGGACTGGACGCATAGTGAAGACTTATTTAGGAATATAAACAATGTCGAACGAGTATCGTGGGTGGGCTCCCAACCTAAAATTGATACTGGTGATTGCGTTGTTGTCAATTTTAAAAACATGTCTCTGGTACACTTACTCATGGAAAGGATTCCTAGGTTTAGAAATGCCAGTGGCTCTATTGTGGCAGTGCCCCTTGGTTATTTTTATACGCCCAGCCCGCAGGTAGAGTCAAGGTCACGTTATGTTAACCACAGTGCCCCGCAATATTTTGCTATTCCCACGCTCAATCATTTTTCTCCCCTAGAACAAGTGGATTGACTATATTAAAGGGTGCAGGGAACCATACTGGTTACTAATTGTGACTCAATCGCAACAGAGGCTGAGGGTAGCATTGATAAAACTGATCTGCCAGTGAGTAATGGCCCGGTACTTATAGGTAACCTTGCCTTGCCTGATTTGGCAACAGCAGCATCAGTGGAACTCGTCAACACCTCATTAGTAGACAAGGACCAATACATGATATCTCCAAATTTAGTCCAGAAATCCTAGGATGATCGTCAGGTAGCTGATCATTCAATTAGCGGGAGTGCATCTTCTAGCTATAACAGTACAATTGTTTATGGAGGCCTATTTTGGAACATTGCAGGTCTATTAAGTAAGTTGAGATATGAGACCTGGCACAACTTCATAAAAGATTATAGCATCATATGCTTTCAAGAAACCTGGACAAGAGAGACAGTTCACATTGATGGTTATGCTTCCATACATACACTGGCAGACGCAGCTTTGGGTGGTCTTCTCAAGGGTGGCCTATTTACTCTAGCAGCAACCACATTAGCAGACAGGGAAGGCAAAACACAGTTTGACTCACCGCATTTCCAAATTATTAACATCCTTTATAACCAGAATGTAACATTGGTCATTGTTAACTTTTATCATAAGAACTTTGTTTTCAACAACACTGCCTTTGCTGAAGATTTAGAGAAATCATTAAGCAGGCACATACAGGAATTAAATAAAGATTTTATTCTACTTGGGGGGGGGTGATTGAAATTGTAAATGATGTCCCTTATCAAAGCAGTCTGCATGTTGTCTAGTAGACGTAGCCAAGGATGGTGGTTGTCATTTTGATCATAATCCCTGCGGGAACATTTTTAATTTGCTGCTTTCAAAATGTTCTCTTTTACTTACAATAGATCTTATCAAAACATTAGGCCCAGATCATGTCTCCTTTATGAGCAGAGGTCAAGGCAGCCTCATTGACTTCATTGCTCTTTCAGAATACTTCAAACCCCAATCTGTGGCCTTTTTTATTCTCAAGGTCTGTTTTAGTGACCGTCTTCCCCTGACCATTCGTTTAGAGACCCACAGTGGCCAGCTCTCTGGGAAAACAAAACTACACCTCATTACTTATAGTAAAAATAAGGGTCTCTTGCGTAAGTGGTCCATGGTAGATCCAGATCTCGTTCTCCACCTGATCTTGACCACCAACAAGACATACATTTTGGAGTGTCTTGAAGTAGTTTAAATCCCTCATCCATGTTAACGGCTTTCGCTGAAATAACTGAGACCATCAATGCTGCTTTACGAGGTGATAAGAGGCCGAGATCCCAGAAGTTATGTAAATTGTTCAATAATGCCTGCGCACAATCTCATAACAAACTCATGAAGGCGCTGAGAAAAAAAAACAGGAATAATCTAGAGGTAAAACATCTCCAAAATTAATACAAACGGGCTCTTGAGAAACGTAAATTGAACATAAGAAAGGAGGCATGATAGCAATTGTATGCAGCAAGTCTAAATAAAGATCCTAGACTCTTCTGGAAAACTGTTAATTCAATTCTTTTCCAAAGCTCCCACAACAGTAGCATTGATGCTACAATTATGCCAGATACTTGGTTACAACATTTTTCTAGCCTATATATCATTAAACATTAATGGTGAGGTTTGTCACACTTTAAATTATTGCGACATAAAAAATGGCCACGGGTCCTTAGAGCTAGCACGCCCAACGCTAGATGAAGTTGAAAGGGCATTAAATCAAACTGTAAAGAATAAAGCATCTAGCCTCGATGGCATTCCTGCCGATCTGTTTCTGGCAAATCCTGTCCTTTGGCTCCCTCTACTGACCAATATTCTAAGCTGCATAGCTTCCCATGGCCCTCCAAAATCCTGGGGCACCATGATTATAGTTACTATTTTTAAAAAAGGGGTCAGGTCGGACCCAAGATATTACCGTCCAATTTTATTAATTGATTGCACTTGTAAACTGATGGGCAGGGCCATCCTAGATCCTCTGGAGATTTGGGTATCCGAAAGTGGGAAGTTCTTGGACATACAATATGGCTTTAGGAGGGGCCAGGGAAATGTTGAACAGTGTCTCAATCTGCACCTAGTCATAATCAAGTAAACAATAGCTAAGACCGGATCCCTCTTTCTCAGGTTCATGGATGGTACATCAGCTTTTGATTGGGTGCAGAGAGGGAAGTTTTGGAAAAGAATGCTGGATCTGGGCTTTGATCCATCTTTAGTCTATTTTCTAGCCCAGATGCATCAGGATGTGACTGGGAAGGTCATGGTCAAGGTATGGCGTGGGTGGGGATCTCACAGCCCTCATTAAAATGAATTGTGGGGTTCGTCAAGGGTGTGTCCTTGCCCCCTTTTTATTTTGTCTTTATATTAATGATCTAGAAAGTCATCTCAATCAATGGCATGCTGATGTTCCCAAGATAGACACTAGAAATCTTCCGGCATTACTTTATGCCGATGATTGTGTGCTAATGTCCAGAACTAGTGTGGGCCTGCAGAAGCTTGGCACTAAATGTAATGATTTTATGACTGAACTGGGCCTAAAGACTAACACGGCCAAGTCCTACACCATGGTGAAGTGTAGTTCCTATATCCCTGATAGGCTCTGCGCATTGGAATAATATACACTATATTTTACATGATTTTTGTATAATGCTGGGGCCTGGGCCACTGCCCATTTCCTGGCATAAGTATTTTTTAAATGTACTGGAACATGGTTAGAGAAGGCTGGCATAATGATGTCTTCGCCATGTGGGCACTCCCTGACAAATTCTGGTGGCCAGTCTTGTTCTGCTAGAAGTATGTCATAACCCTTTGAAAGTTGCTCCCAAAAGAGTGCTTTCACTTTTCTTGGTATGTCTCCCTCCATCCGGGGTGTTATTTCATATAACCTATGCGGAGAACTAACCCTGGTGTCTGCAGTTTCAACATGAATGTCCTCATTCAAGTCCACTGTCTCCAGAAGCCCCTTCAGGTTCTGGCGAGCTACTGTAACTTCTGCTGCACTGTCCAACATTGTCTGAGCCCATTCTCTGTTCCTGAGTTGTGTTCTCAGAATCCTCGGCATGTCTTATCTTCAGACCTGCTACTTTCTTCTTGGAGAATTGAGGTTTTGGTTTGTTTTTCTGAATGTGTTGATCGTCTTTGGACTTCAAGTGTTCTTCTTTTTGATCTGACCGCCCTCTTCTTTTGGATGTCTGTGACGATATCTGAAAGGTACGAGAGAAACGTGTATCAGTATCTTGATACCTGTCAGGTTTTCTCAAATTACCCCTATTCCTGAGGTTATACCTCCTTTCAGAGGGCTCCTTTTGGGGAGACCTGCCTCGGGAATGAGAACGCTTCTCTTTGGAATGCTGTTTGCTATTTTCCCACTTCTTTTTTAGAAGAGGTAGGAGTGTTTTTAGGAAAGACCTTATCAGGGCTTTCAGACAGTTGTGGTTTAACTGTGTAATTCTATTAAATTTTGTATCTGATTAAGTAATTCTACGTCTGACAATGCTTCAATGTCAGGATGAGGTGTGTAGCCGGCTAAAATCGGCCATATTGCTCCTGGTCCACCTAGTGGACCGAGCCTGGTAATGTGATTGTAATGTTTAAGGGCACCTTTAAACCAGATGTCATGCTCCTGGTATGTGATTGGAATTTTAATATTCTCGAAAGGAATATATTCCTCAGGTGGTTCATCTTCTTTGTAGAAGTGAAACATTTTAGTTACTGGATTTGATTCTGGGAATACTATCCATGAATAGAATACCTCTGTCTGGTGAGATTCATGTGCCTCTATCACAAAAACTGCCTTACCACCTCTTGGTGTTAGGTCATGTTTTATAAGTTTTTAGAGTGATGTCTCTCCTTAAATTTGGAGAGATGATTTTCGCATTTTCATCGGTTTCATCAAAGCCTGTATTATCAAAGAGTTCCGCGACATTGTCGGGTACAGCTTCGGTGTCAATGCCGTTTTCAGACATTGTTTAATGAAAGTTGCAGAGCAAGTTTCAAGGGAACAAAGATAAGGTGCACAATATTTTGGAACACTGTATCCTTCAACGTTGAACAAACCAAACAGCTAATACATAGGATTTTTGTCCTACTCATTTATGGTGGATATAATCCCTACCCACTCCAGACGTCTTATAAAGTATTATGAGTAGGGGTCTCTGAGAAAAGCACGACTGAGTTACTTCAGTATCTAGCATTAAATTAGTGCCTTACCAAACCGTTAGGTGCCATGTAGTGTAGTTCCTATATCCCTGATAGGCTCTGCGTATTAGAATAATATACACTATAGTTTTGACATAGGACTAAGGTCAGTATGTCTCTATTGAGTACATTAAACTTAATTACTTGTGTGTGCCAGCTAACTCAGAGGTCACTAGAAACTTCTTGAATATACAAGAAGGGATTAGTTTCTGACAACCGCATAAACATGACAACTTTGTTTCCCTTAAAGTTGGAACAATCTCAGAACCGTGGAAACAATAGATAACAGTTTCACTCAGTCAATCGTGTATGCTTCGTTTCTACAGAGTTACACAGAAATAGATAGACGGGCGTTTCAATAAAAAGGGTTTATTGAACAGTCTTATTTCTCGTGCAAGAGATATGAACTGCTACAATCGTAAGACAGAATGTGAAGTACAATATGTACAGCGTTAGCAGTAAGATAAAATAATACTGCAATAGCATGGTTTGTAGCTATGGCATATATTCATAAAATACATACATAAATAACACAGGCTAAAATGTGAATACTCATCTGATGCTTCTAACATAGTTCTACCCCAGTGTACCTAACCTAAGTGTAGTACGAGGTAAGAAGTAGGTGCTGTTTTCTAAAGTATAGCTAGCTCTAGCTATAGTTTAGTTTTGCCAAGAGTTGCCAAAAGTTCCTCTAAGTTCTAGTCTGCTCCATACCTTAGAATGTGCGAGGTTGGAATCTCTTTTCCGGGACTCGATATCCAACACCCCGCAAGGGGAGTCAGAAACACTGGAGCTGGATTCTCTGCGAGGAGGATGACAGCGTCTGGTCAGTGCATCAGGCGGGAACACAATCTCCCTCCGAACTTGCCGTGGCGAACCGCAAGTCGGCAGTCGAACTGTACCGTACCGGAACCGTGGTTTGCCAGGGCAAGTGCAGGTATATTTATACCCTGAAGGTGTTTAGGAATGCCTGTATTGAAGTAAAAGTTGGGCATCGGAACATCATGAATGGACCCCTAAGGAATAGATGTTCATGCATAATAAATGAGTTCTTGGAGAAATCAATATCCAAGCAAGGGAAATTCCTAAAGGCTTAAGAGTCTGGTTTTCCAAGAACTCGTTGTGACGTGGATGGACCGATGTAGGAGACCATGCCTGTATTTGGTTAGCATGGCCAATGCCTAAATAAGGGCTGGATTTCCTATGCCTAAATAAGGGCAATATGAATTGTACCTATATATGGGCATAAGTCGGGAAACCTATATACGGAATCTAAATCTACACACAACAATGGTGGCAGGTAAATTCCCCCCCCCCTTTTAAAATCATGTTTTCTTAATAGTGAAAGGTTGTCCTATGTCCCAACTTTTTTGTACTTGGGAATTCCTTTTGACCAGAAAAGTACCTGGCACTATTGAGTTAAAAAACGGATCAGTAGTTTTAACCAAATCCTGGAGGCACTATTTAGGTTCACAAAGTAATTAGGTTCATGACCGATTAACTCAAAAATTAATATTTATAAGGCACGCTCGTGTTCAGCAATTTTGCATGGGGCTGGAGTGTGGGGATTTTGCAATCTGGCTTGCCTCCAAGCAGCTGAGAACACTTTTCTTAGACATTCATTAACAGTTCCAAGCAGTCTCCTGGCTATCCTTTGCCATAACAAACTCGGTCTGATTCCTTTAACACATCGCATACAAACTGCACCAATTTTCTTATGGCATTCAATTTGGGCAAAAGATGAGCCAGCTCTTAATTGCGCAATTATATTGGACTGTTTTAAACTTGTCAAAAATCAATAGGAGAGTGGATCACTGGTCCTGGGAGAACCAGGGTATTGCACGGTCAGTACTAACTAGTGTTTTAAGAAACCCTCATTCACGTTTGACAAAGGATCGATTTTAGCGGTATATCTTGATTCTCCGCTAGATTGTCATTAACGTGATCGCATAATCATTGGGTTAATCCAATGCTTCCTCCACCCGGAGGCTTTTACCACTGGTGGTCTCAGTAGTGATCGTGAATAGAAAAAGGGGTGAAGTGACTTGTGGTGAAAAGGGTGTTATTTTAAAAATCTCGTAAAGCCAGTAGATATATTTATTGGTACTGGATTCGGGAAAGTTTGTAAAAATATTGTAAATGTGCACACGTCAGACTTATTATGGTCTAGTGCACTTTTAAAATTAGTGTCCAAATAAAGGTCGACATGTTTCAGCCCTCATCAGCCCCGAGGGGTCAAGCGGGCTTTCTTCAGGACCTAGTGCAGAGTTGAGTGACCTAATATTTAAGGTACCCTTGTGGAAGTGCGGGAAGATAGTTATTCCTCTCTTGTTCGCACATTCAGCTTAAAACTGTTGTTTCAGTGTTTGTGGGGGGAGGGGGGAAAAAAAGGGATAAAACAACACAGAGATCATTATAAATCAGTTGAACTGGTTGTGTATATGCAATTACAAAATGACAATACTCTTCAAGAGTGGATCTCATTGTTGTTTGAGAAACGCTTGGTATGGCAAAATTCGTCCCTCCTTTATGTAAGAAAAAGACCATTGTACAATCCATTTTGTCATATTCACACTCACGTTAAGAACAGGTCTACATACACCTCCTCATTGCCATAAATACTAGACACGTGTTTAGCACGCCTTAGTGAACGGTTCATAAGGGGATAATGTTTTGTATTCCAAATCGTGTACAGCTCCCGGTGACCATCGGAAGCATGCAGCGCCATACTTGGTGCAGTGTCGAACTCGGCAACCCGCTTTTTGTGGCGTGTATGGTTTTTGTAGGGGAAGAGCCGTGTACAGGGCTCACATAATCGTAGGTTTTAGAGACTATTAGTATCAATACATTATTTCACAGTCATTCATATACAAGTACCAAAATCCATGAATTACCTCATATGGCGTATCTACGCTGATGAATAGTTAATGGGCGGGGTAATCATGAATAAATACAGCAGGTTTGTTGCGTGATAAGTGATGTTATTTCTACAACGTAACCAGTGATTAAACGCGGCTTGCTTATAAAGAGGAACGCTAGGTTTGTTTATCAAGCGAGTAGAAATGAGTCTCCACATATAGAAAGTGATGCGCCGATGGTCACCGGGAGCTGTACACGATTTGGAATACAAAACATTATCCCCTTATGAACCGTTCACTAAGGCGTGCTAAACACGTGTCTAGTATTTATGGCAATGAGGAGGTGTATGTAGACCTGTTCTTAACGTGAGTGTGAATATGACAAAATGGATTGTAGAATGGTCTTTTTCTTACATAAAGGAGAGACGAATTTTGCCATACCGAGCGTTTCTCAAACAACAGTGAGATCCACTCTTGAAGAGTATTGTCATTTTGTAATTGCATATACACAACCAGTTCAACTGATTTATAATGATCTCTGTGTTGTTTTATCCCTTTTTTTCCCCCTCCCCCACAAACACTGAAACAACAGTTTTAAGCTGAATGTGCGAACAAGAGAGGAATAACTATCTTCCCGCACTTCCACAAGGGTACCTTAAATATTAGGTCACTCAACTCTGTACTAGGTCCTGAAGAAAGCCCGCTTGACCCCTTCAGGCTGATGAGGGTTGAAACATGTCGACCTTTATTTGGACACAAATTTTAAAAGTGCACTAGACCATAATAAGTCTGACGTGTGCACATTTACAATATTTTTACAAACTATCCCGAATCCAGTACCAATAAATATATTTACTGGCTTTACGAGATTTTTAAAATAACACCCTTTTCACCACAAGTCACTTCACCCCTTTTTCTATTCACGATCACTACTGAGACCACCAGTGGTAAAAGCCTCCAGGTGGAGGAAGCATTGGATTAACCCAATGATTATGCGATCACGTTAATGACAATCTAGCGTAGAATCAAGATATACCGCTAAAATCGATCCTTTAACAAACGTGAATGAAGGTTTCTTAAAACAGTACTTAGTACTGACCGTGCAATACCCTGGTTCTCCCAGGACCAGTGATCCGCTCTCCTATTGATTTTTGATATATTGAGATAAGGAAGCTGAGTGGACCTAAGCCTCTTCTTTCTCCCTCCCTTTGATTTTTGAGTACTGTTTTAAACTTGATCACATGTTGAAGATATCATGGTTTAATCACATAAAAAAACATTTGGAGATAGTGGGGATGGTGGGCTGTTTTTATAACCCAGATTGCATTGTAAAGATCTCAAAAATCCAGTTGAAGAAGACCTTTTTATCCTGTCTAAAGATGTCTTGTGAGCACCTGGAGATAGGCAAAAAGAGAGTATCTGAATATTTGCTTCTGGTACACTCTCCAAGTGTTGAGACATATCTCTTTCTATTTTTGTCATGTCAAAATGTTTTATCTTATTACATTCAGGTTTGGCATTGTGCACCTTCTTGTCTCTTATCCTTGCAAAGCTTACTGTGACGCTAAACACGATGTTTGCCCTTGTGACTCCAAATCTATACAGAATATGCTACATTTCCTGTGTTTTTGCCAACTTTATACCAAGCCGAGGCAGGATTTTATTGTCCCCCTTTTAAAAAATTTAAATATCAGGAAATGCCGGCCAGCCCTATCTCACCCCTATCTTTTAAATGATGAATATACATGTTTAATGGTCTATAAATATATCTCCACACCTGTCCGTTACGAAATGTGGTTGGGAAATCACTTCTTTGTATCTGGATTTTAATGAATTATTTAGGGACAGGGGATTACCATAAAGCCCATTATACATCGTCTGTATGTCATGCTGCTATTTTTCGAAACCTTGACTTAATTATCTTGTTAAATTTTTCAGATTATGATTTTCTATTGTCATGAAGTTTATTACATATCGTCTGTATCATATTTCAATTGTTTTCAAATAATTCCCTTTTTATGTACTCTTTTATGGCTGCATGTCAGCCGAATAAAGGAATTTGACTGACTGACTGATCAATTGTACAACAGCCATGTTAGCCACATGAAAAAGAACTGATCTATTTCTAAATTCATCTCCCCAAACATACAATGCGACCACCAACGGGAATAGCTGTAAAAAGGCTATGCTGCGCCCTTGTCTCATCCATTGATCAGGCCAACTCTCCCCACACCAACGACCCTCCCAAAAGAGGCCAAAGCCTTTGGCACCCGACGCATCCGTGAGATCTGAATCTGCCAAATAATTTCTTCAATAAAGTACAATGAGACTGCGTTAAAATCCTTCCAGGAACTTTAACCAAATATACAAGTCAGCCATGACGGCCATGGTGATCCTTATTCTGTGGTGAGGAAGGTAACCTCCAGACATGGAAAAATCCAAATGTATGAAAAAATTCTTCCAGCCCTCTCCACCCTGCAAGCATAGTTTAAATAGCCCTGCAATTTCTGAACTTTCTTAAGTTCCAATTTCCTTTCATTCATTACTGACTGCAAGAAAGACCTTATCTCTTGAGCTTTTGCCAGCGGGAGCCTTGCTATAATTTCCACGGTGTCTATTTCAATACCCAGAAATGTCAACCTGGTGCTCGGCCCCTCAGTCTTTTCCGGGTCCAATGATACCCCGAGCTCTTTAGCCATTCCTTGAAACTTATGTAGAGCTTTCTCACATTGATCTGTGTTGCTTGCACCAATAAACATAAAGTCATCCAGGTAGTGACAAACCCAATTGTGTTCACTGAAATCTATGAAAGCCCACTGCAAAAAAGTGCTAAATGTCTCAAATAAGGCGCATGAGCTTGAACATCCCATAGGGAGAACCTTGTCTACATAAAAAGCACCTCTAAAATGCATACTAAACAATTAAAAATCCGTGGGATGTAGGGAAGGAGTCTAATTGAAGATTGGATATCACTTTTTGCAAGCTCTGTATCCTTACCAGCCATTCAAACCAATTTCAAAGCATCCTCCACTGATGCATAGGATACACTAGAATCCACCTGAGAAATAAAATCATTGACAGACTTGCCCTCTGGCCATGACAAATGGTGTATAAATCTGTACTCCTTGGGCGTTTTCTTTGGCACTACTTCTAGTGGCAAAACAATTAGGTTTTCAGATGGGCACTGTAAAAAGGGGCCTACAATGCTGCCTGCTTTTAACTCTGTACTTAGCTTTTGCTGTACAACATGCTGATTTGAGATTATCAGCCCATCTCCTCATTCTTGGCACTTCACCAATTTTAATACCATCTTGAAAACCCCAAAGTAATTTAGATGCCGCCTCTCTCTCATTATAGAGCCTTAACGAGTTTGCTAACACCTCAATTTTAATTGGGGTATGAGCACTTTGAGGAATAATGAAATAGCGGACCCCTGCCCTGCTGCATTCTACCTTGTTCCCTGAATTTGGAACCTGCAAAACGTGCGTAATTGGGTGTTGTCCACCACATTGTGAGCATTCACGTTTGTAAAGGCCCAATTGCCTGATACAAATGCCTTAGTTGAAATTTCAACATGCTCCTGTAGAAGGTGTTGACCCGCTCCCATGCCACCCCACCCCAGATTGGGCAGGACGATACTGAAAGGACCGATAAGTAACAGGCAAACCACTTGCTGTATGAGTTGTGGCTGGAGGTGCATGGAGGACATCCATTGGAACCATAATTCAGAGTCAACATCCCCTCAAAATTCATCATTCAACAGACTGACTCTGGCCCTGATCTCTTTTTTTTTATAAATCTTTTTATTATGAACATAAAATAGCAATACAATGAAAAATGACAACTGAAAAAAGCAACCGTCAAATAGGACACATCATTCAAAATAAATGCCTCACATATATGATCAATAAATTCAAAATAAACAGTAGCGACGACATATAGATATCACATAGTATTAAATCTCTAAGGGGACTCCCTATCAACATTATATGGAGTATCATCTGCAAAGGAGGTACATAAGAGTCCTCTATACTCATCCCATGGGCCCCATAGTCTAGTCCATTTGCCCGGCCAGCCTCTACCTTCATATATCACCCTCTCGGCTTGCATGCACCAATCCATATCTGTAGCCCAGTCCGTACGGCGGGGCACGACTCCTCCCTTCCATATTCTGGCAATGTTCCTCTTTGCCACAATACAGCCCAGAGAGACACACATTTGTTCGGTGCGATTCAGATCTGTGGCGTCCCAAATGTTTAAGAGACAGAGCCTAGGGGAAAGCCCTATCGGTTTCTGACATATTCGGGACATCGTGGATATGATCTCGTTCCAGCAGTGTTGGAGAACCGGGCAGTCCCACCATTGATGTAGAAAAGTGCCCATGACACCACAAGCATGGGGGCAAAGTGGGGAGGTTGTGAATCCCATCTTAACTAGAGCTGTGGAGGAATAATAGGCTCTATGTAATAGTTTCAGTTGAATACATTTAAATCGGGACCTGATGGTCACTTCCCAAGGAGATGCCAGGGCCTCCCTCCAATCCTCATCCGGTATGTCCCCTAAGTCGGCCACCCATTTCTTGTGAATTTTATAGAGGGGTTCTGGATGATTATTAAGTATATTACAATAAATTAAGGAAATAGTCTTATCCGGCTGGCACTCGTCTAGGAGTCTATCTTGTAAAGGTGATAAAACGGGGAGATCAGAGCCTTTGGGGATGGCTTTGGTGAGTGCGCTACGTGCTTGTAGGTAGAGGAATGTTTCCCCCCTCATGCAACTGGTATTTGGCCTGTAATTCAGCAAATGAAACCACCATGCCCTTCCCCCACATGTCTCCTACTGCAGAGAGACCAATAAGGTCGCATTTATCAAAACCGGGATGGTTTGACAACATCCCTAGGTGACAGGATTCCAATAATGGAGTAACTCGTGTAATTGTACCCTTCCAACCCAGCGCGGTGGTAGCTGCATGCCAAATTGAAACTGTGGTGGAGGTGATAGGAAATATAGGTACATGCTTGGGTCTGCCATATAGTGCCCTCATAAAATTACCTGCCTTCATATTAAAACGGTCCATTCTATACGCTGGATCCGTCACAGGACGATGGGCCCAGTGATTAAGGACCACCAACTGAGAGGCCATATAATATGTTTTAATTGCGGGGAGAGCAATACCACCATCATACCAACAACGTAGAAGTTTATCCAATGCAATCTGGGGAGTGCCGCCATTCCATAACAGGGAGCGGACCTCCGAATCAATCGTTAAAAAATAATGCGGTCGAGACTGGATAGGGTGTATTCTGCAGGGCGTACAGAAAGCGGGGGAGTGGCATCATTTTAAAAAGGGCTGCCCTTCCAAGTAGGGTAAGGGGTAGCTCTCTCCAATGTTGCACATCCGCTCGAAGGTGATGTAGGGGAGGAAGGAGATTTCTCCTCTGGAAGGCATCCTGGTCAGTCGTGGCATAGATACCCAAACAATGGAATCCCGCCGTGACAATACCAGCCGTACAACTCCGGGGGAGCCGTGGAGGATTCCCACTGAGGACATATATCAAGGATTTGTCCCAATTAATAGTGTATCCCGAGTATTTCCGGAAAAGGGCCAGGATATGGAGCACTGAGTGCAACGAAGCCCAGGTCTTGGCTAAATACAAAAGAATATCATCTATATAGAGAGATATTCTATCCGACCAGTCTGAAGCCCAATTTAGTCCACAGATGGACGGATCCCATCTAATCTACACCTCTAAGGGGTCCAGCGCTAACGCAAAGAGCAGCGGCGACAGGGGACAGCCCTGCCTCGTGCACTTCCCCAGTTCGAAAATTGACGACCTGCCACCATTGACTATAACGTGGGCCAAGGGCTTGGAATACAATAAATGTATCCAGGCCATGAAGCATGGACCAAAGCCATATCTCTCCAAGGAGGCAAATAAAAAGGGCCATTCCATCTTATCAAATGCCATTTTAGCGTCTAGGGACACAATTTCCGCATCTTCATTTATGGTGGAGGCCCTGCCCAACACTCCGAAGAGGCGGCGGAGATTGAGTGCCATATTTTTGGTTGGCATAAAGCCTGATTGGTCCGGGTGGATCAATTTATGTAGATGGGGTGACAGGTGAAGAGCCAAAAGTTTAGCCAGGATTTTGACCTCAGGGTCGAGAAGGGCAATCGGTCGATAGGAGCCACATTGATCTTGGGGTTTCCCTTCTTTGTATATAACTGCTATGTTAGCCAAGCATTGTGTCTCGGGGAGGGTCCCATGTTTGACACTTTCATCGTACATTCGCAGGAGATAAGGAGCTATAACCGGTGAGGCCACTTTGTATAGCTCAATTGGGAGGCCACTAGGTCCCATGGCCTTCCCAGAACGCAAGGGCCCAATAGCTTTCAACACCTCCTCAGAATCGAGGGGAGCGTCAAGGTCCGCCGCATCCTGAGGGTCTAAGCTCGGTAGGGGGAGGGTGGAAAGTAAGTCGGCGGCCTCCTCCTAAGTAGAAGTAGATGTAGGGACGTAGAGACGTTCAAAATGATTGGCGAAAGTCTTCGCAATTCCGTCTCGGTCGCTATGTCTCTCTCCATCCGGAGCTGCAATTTCAGCCACCCACCTATTGGCTGCTTCTCACTTATCTAACCATGCCAATAACTTACTGGCTTTATCCCCTATTTCATATACCCTATATTGGGTCGAACGGTAGAGCACCCGGGCTGCCTCACTAGCGATATTGTGGTATTCCTTCTGCTTCACTGCAAGCCTATGTGAAGTATCGGGGGAAGCAGATGTAATAAGATCACGTTCAAGATTAGCCCCCTCTGATTCAATTTCTTCCAGCCACTTACGTTTTTCCTTGCGGTGGCCTGCCACTGCTGCCACCCCACACCCACGAATCACCGTCTTGTATGCCTCCCACAGCATGACATCTGAATCGACAGAGCCCTCATTTTCTGCAAAATAGTTGGATGTGGCCTTTATCAACTTATCTCATATGTCCCGAACTTTGAGATACCAAGGGTTAAGGGCCATCTCTCGATGTGAACGGGGAGGAGCACCACCATAATGCGCCAGGATCGGGGAATGATCGGACATGCCCCTGGGTAAAAAGGAAATGTCGCCAAACATGGAAAGCTGGGAGGCATGGCAAAAAAGATAATCAATACGAGACAGACTCCTATGGACTCCGGACAGGAAGGTATACTCCTGATCTAAGGGGTGGAGAGTACGCCACGGGTCAATCAGTCCAAGAGCCGATAAATATTCCGAGAGCAGTTTCCCCTGTGACTGAGATCGGCAAGAAGGCAAACGGTCTAGTTCTCTGATCATGGCGGCGTTACAATCTCCCCCCAATAAGGTGTCTCCATCAGGTAAGTTCAACAGGTGCGAGCCCAAGGCGGTCAAAGTGGCAGAGTGAAGTTTAGGGGGAATATACAGGGAGGGCACATTGAGAGATCGACTCTGCCAATCCCCGGAGACGGTGACAATTCGTCCATCCTGGTCGTGTGTGACTTTCTTAACCTGAAAGGGAAGGGAAGACCTTACAAGGATACCCACCCCCCTGGATCCCCTAGTGTAACCCACATCGGCGGTTTGTAGCCCCAGCGGTTCAGTGCCTTATAAGTGGTGCCCTGTATGTGTGTCTCCTGAAGCAGTATAAGGTCTGGGGACTGCCGCTTCAAATATTGTAAGACTAACCCCCTTTTGATCCGATCTCCTAAACCATTAACATTCCAGGTAATCAGTTTGATTCGACTCCGGGGAGTGGAGAATGTAGGAGTGTCACCCATTAGGATCCTGAAACATGAGCCCCAGCTCCCATTGGGGCCAACGAATCACATTACACACTAGGGCACTAAACCAGGACATATAGATAGAGTCGCCATATGCATCAGCTACCATCGTATAAATGTACATGAGCATCACAGACAGATTGCTTAAAACATAAAACAAAAACCAAACAACCCCCATTGTAGAACGCCCTGGGTCCCCCCCACCCAGCCTCCCTGCAATGTGGACGCAGAACTGCCCACCACCCCAATTTGCAGAGCGCTTGGATACCCATAAAGAACCCTATTAGAGGGAAACGCTTCTTAACCAATGTGTCCCAAGATTCAACCCTCTTCCCCCAAAAGAACCATATATCTGCCCAGAATCTAACTCAAAGAACGAGCAACTTTAAGTGGGAGTCTATGATCTCAAGCATCTCAGTAAACCACATCCCATCAGTCCCATTCACTCCAAGAGTCTGTTTCGAGTGGACTAAAGGTGTACCCAAAAATAGTTACTGAAAAACAAATATACATAACCCAGTATACACTTAACAAATGAATCTCGACCACAGCGCCTCAGGAATGCGACCCAGAGGCTCAAACAATGTCACAGTCACTTACAAAATACAAGAAATGAGTCCCAATATACGTTGATTACTTTGCTACCTGCACCATCCGAGTTCAATTAAGTCTCCCTGGAGGACGTTCGGAGTCTTGTGTGTGGTCTCTGGAAACAGCGTCCTGGTCCGAAGCTTGTCTCCACCTCTCTAACCAGTCCCAGGTCTCCTCTGGGGACTGGAAGAACAACAAATTGCCGTCCACCTGCACCCTAAGCTTAGCTGGGAAGAAAATGGTGTACTCAAATTGTGACCCCGAAGAGCACATTTGACTTCCAGGAAGGAGCGACATTTTAACTGCACCTTGTGAGTGAAGTCTGGAAAAAAGGTTATGCTGGAATTCTCGTATTTTAAGGGTGGACCATTCCTAGCGGCCTGGAGGATAACGTCACGGTCCCGAAAATTGAAGATTCGCGCCAAGATGGGACGAGGGGGAGCGCCCGGCTTCAGAGGGCCCCCCGGTACTCTGTGGGCACATTCGACGGAGAAGCAGTTGGAAAGGGAGCGTGGTTGTATATGATTTTGGATTAAGTCTTTCACAAAAAGATCAGTAGCCGGCCCCTCCACCCATTCGGAAACTCATAAAATGCGGACGTTGTTTCTTCTTGCGCGCCCTTCATAATCTTCTAGCCGGGCTTCGAGGTCAGTAGTCTGGGCTTGCAAAGTCTTGACCACCGATTTCAGGCGTGTGGTGGAGGTTGTAAGCATAGTGATGGACCCTTCATTTGTCTTGACTCGGTCCCCCATTTTTCTCAGATCAGTACGGATCAAGTTGACATCTATGGAGACAGTATCAATTTTGAGCTCCAGCGCCTCCATTATGTCCGCCAGTGTCGGGCCTTCATCCGTTGACTGCCGTTTTGTACCTTGCTCTGATGGCGTCACCTCCAAGTCTGCGGATTTGGAGTTTGCATATTTAGACAACTTTTGGAGAGTGGATGACTTGGGACCCCTTGATGTGGCCATTGTGTCCTGCTCCTCCACCTCAAGCAGAAAGCGGCAAAAGTAAGGATATCCAGGGGGGCACAACCACAGAACGTCTTACAGCTGTTAGGCACTTGTCCTTACTGCGCGCGTGTCCTAAAATGGCGGCCGGTGAAATGTATAGCGGCGCAGCCTGGGCCTCATGGAGTTCCTTCTCGGGGTCAATGCTGCCCCGGCATTAGTGCACAGGAAAGTTCAAGGAGCGTCACTGCCCACTGCTGGGGAGTTGAGCCCCCCACTCCCTGTAGTGGCAGACCTTCAGCTGGAGAAAAGAAAGGGGGGGGGGAGAATCCAGTCCAGAGAGCCGGCCTCACTGGCTTCTAGGCGTCCATGGGTCTCCACATTATTCCCACTAACAAGTGGGGTCGCAAAGCTGTAGAGGTCGACCCCCAGCCCTCATTCGACGTTCGAATCTTGCAGGCAGCAATGTCCCACATAATCCGCTCAGCCCCGGTGCTTTAAGCAGGGACCCCGGACTGACGCAACTCACCGGCAGACCGGAGCACAGCTCAGTGGTTCCCCGCGCCTTCCCACGGCAAGGAAATCCAGCAGTTTCAAGTAGCGTCCCGGGCAGACGGCTCCCAGCGCGCTTCCCAGCCACAGCTCAGGCCGCGTGTCTTCACCGCCAGGCCCGCCCTCCTATCGCGGCTGCAGAATGAAATTGGTGCTGGTGCTGACGCCGGCGTCTGATGATCAAATCGCCTCAGGATTAGCTCCAGGTGATCTGTGACTTGAGGCGCTCTTCTGACCTCGATGATTCTGGTCAGACGGATCTATGTAGCGGATTTCTGTGGGGAATTAGCCGGCGGCTGACCGGAGTTCTACCCCAGAGCTGCCATCTCGGTTGTCGGCTAGCCATGCCCCCCTCTGGCCTCGAACTTATTGTCATAATTTAGCCAAGGATAGCCTCCAAAATGCATTTGAGCATTACGAATGATGTTTATGTATCTGAAAAGTGCCACGGCTCTATCTTGGTGTTTCTCGCAGTAGATGCTCGCATAAATTAGAAATGCAGATGTCCAATTCTCTAAGGTTTTGGGGACTCTAGGCCTTCTAGCTAATTCCCACTCTTCTTCTTTTGAACCTTCTTTTGCTTGGCGATCCCTGTGCAATAACTTAAATACGTCTGCAAAATCATGTCTCCATATTCTATTCTTTGTTTTCTCTGATAGATGAGAGCCCAAAGGCATTGCAATTTCCATATAAGTCAATTTCTTATGCATATTTTTATCCTCCTGTTCGCCCTCTAGACTGTCAATTACTTTGTCTTTTTCTACTTCGTCCTTGCTTTGCAACTGCTTTACGCACACCAAGTTTGTCTGATCCTTTTCCTTAGCTGTTTCTTGTTGATCATTGTTTGAATTTTCATCCCCTCTCATATCAGTACCACAATTTTTACAGCCTACCTTCACCTACTCCAATAGATCCTGTGTTACTTATATTAACATTGTCCAAATGTTCCCAAGCTGGTGTGATCAAACCTTTTTATCTGTGTCAGTGCGAGGGAGGTCTGCTCGTCCTAGACCCCCATGTCTGTAATTGCCATTTAATAGCGTAAACTTTTTTTTCCAATGCATCCCTTTTTAGGTCATGCCTGGGCAGCACATGCACTGGTCTGCGAGACATGCTGTATTTGAGTACGTATTTGAAGCCCCACCCACTCTCCGCCCATATTTTTCATTGGTTTGTGTCATTGTACTTCGGAAACACTGGCTTCTGATTCGTTAATAGGCCTGTTAGTCCCTCCTTAATACCGCCTTGTCTTCATTTGTTACCTCCCATCAGGACTGGACCTTTTACTGTGTCCTTACTGTATAACTTGTATTAGCCTTTAGCAAGAGCTCTTTGCTTAATTAATGTAAACACAACTGGTGGGACGCAAGCTTTAGAAATGGGGGTCACTTTGTTTCTATTTGCTGCATGCTATGCGCGCTTTAACTTACACAATGTGGCCACACCCACACTTGTGGGACGGGTGCGCAGCTCGTGTAGCTCTTTTTTATTTTGTTTTTACATTAAATCCTGGCGCCTGCGCGTTTTGTTGAGCGAAGGTCGCCCAACTCGTTTTAAAAAAAACATAAAATCATGGCAGTCGCATGCCTTTCTCCCGTCCACATTTCACCCAAACCAAAACTGCAGCATCGCTTCCAGCAACATCGTAAAATAATCATGTGATGTTTTTTACAATGTTGCTGGGAGCAATGCTGACGACTCTTTGCTTTGGGTGAAATCACAGAGGGCAGCAGCGGGCATTACTAGTGGCAGAGCATGCTGGAAGAAGGAGCCACGAGGCAGGGATGGTGCTCGGGCGCACAGGCAGAAACAGAGCAGTGGCAGCTAGGCCAGCTCCAGGGTTTCAGTGCTCTGCCTGACTTCGGTCTCGCATTTGCAAGAGTTTAAGCTATTGGCATTGTAAATTAAAATGTCTTTCATTTATGTTTTAAAAACCAAAACATAAATATAAGGCATTGCCATTTACAATGCTAATAGCTCAAACTCGCATAAATGCAAGACCTATTGCATTGCAAATGCTTGTTCCTTAAATGAAATCGGTCTGTGTTTGAATTTTTTTTTTAACTTTGTGTTGTAATCTACATAAATGGAACATTATGTTCTACCTGCTCCTGTCCCCATTCCCCCTCCTTTTCCCTCTATTGTCTCTTCCTTTCTTTGGAACCTTCAGGTGAAGCTCATGATAGAATGTTCGTTTGAACCACCTGAATGGACATTTGTAGAGGATACCCTCATGTAATAAGCCTCTTACCTTTTAGATGCTTATGCATTGATTATTTAACAATTTGATAATGAGGATGGGATTCTATATTCAATGTTTTGAGACTTTTGTTTTTTTTCTCTATGTACATTCAGTGACTATATATTTTTTCCCTCATCTGTGTGTGTGCGTCCTGTAATCCTTAATTATTACTCTACAGTTTTTCCTTCTACCTTTCTTCTCTTTCTCTTTACTTTCTTTACTCTTCTTCCTTTTATTTCACATTTCTTAGTCACTTGGTATCCTTCATCAGTTCTGATATTATCTGTATTTTAAGCATGGCATCATTCACAATGTCCAAACCGCCTTCATTTTTAAATGATGTAGGGGAACCACTCATTCCATGGAAAAGATGGGTAAATCTTTTTTAATCTTATTTGATAGCTATTGCTGGGGACAGATTTTCCTCTGAGCGCAAGCAGCACATTCTACCACATAATTTAGGAAAGCATGCAAGTGAAATATTTGATGATCTTCCTGATGCAGTTACTGAAGGACTGGAAGAGAGAGAGGATGCGCAAAGAGGTGTACAACATGATTGGTATCAAAACACACTAGGAAAACTGGAAATGCAATTTAAGGAAAAGATAAATGTTGTATTGAAGCGCCACACATTTTTAACTAGATTGCAAGGGAAGAATGAAAAAGCAAGTGATTACATTGCAGTCCTAAGAGATTTGTCATCCACTTGTGATTTTGGTACGTTGGCAGAATCCCTCATAAAGGACCAATTGGTAAGGTGTACCAGAGATAAAAAGATTGAAGAGAGATTATTAGCAGAAAGTCCAGACTTGAACCAAGCAATAGATATAGCCAAAACTATTGAGCATACTTCATATTGTATGACAGAAATGAAAGAAACTGTATATACTATGGAAGTAACGGACAATGATGGGTGTAAAGTTTTAGGAAGTGAAGACAAAAGTAAAGTAGTGATTACAAATATGCAAAAATATAAAGGGGAGAGTGGGAAATTCAAATGTTACAGATGCTGTAACTCCAATCATCTGGCAAATAACATCAAGTGTCCTGCAAGTGGATTGTATGTAGGAAATGTAACAAATGTGGGCCCTTTGCCAAGGTGTGTAAAGGCATGAGAAGCAATGTTACACATATGGTCAATAATGATGGGATTCAGAGAGAAGACATTATCTTTCAGATTGCAGGTGATAGTGGAAATTCAGGAGATTGTTATCCCACATGTAACATTCTTTTGGATGGCGTTCCTTACACTGTGTATGCTGACTCTTGTCCCCCTTATACCTTGATTAATGAGAACACCTTGATGGAAAACTCTCAGGGTAAAGTTTACTCATTATTGCCTCCTGATATTAACCCTGGTGGTGATAATAAAGATCCCAAACCCCTGGCAGGGATGTTGCTTATGCGGATCATTTTCAAAGGAAGGGCCACCTTGGGAAAAGTTTACATAACTAAAAGTAGTTCGAACCTATTAGGATGGAAACACCAAAGGGATCTGGGGATCAAATTGCATCCCAATGCATTGGAACAGGTATATTTAATTGATCTGTTGTTGGTAGGGATGTATGTAGTAAATTTCCTGATGATTTTCAGAAAAAGTAGGCTTGCTTAATGGATTTATTCATTAAAAAAAACTGAAAAGTCAGTTTGAATCAGTAATTCACAATGCCAGGTCCATTCCTTTGCTAATGAGAGATCCTATAAGGAAAGAATTGGACAAGTTGGAGGCAAATGGAGTCATGGAGGAGATAGAGAGTTCAGGGTGGCTAGCCCCCATAGTCTTCGCATCCAAAGAGGGAGGAAAAGGTATCCGTCTGTGTGTTGACCTTAGAGACCTCAATGCCAACATTTGGGTGGATAGGCATCCTCTTCCTAACATTAACAAAATGCTAAGTGTCATTTAATATTTTAGTGTTCTAGCTCTCTCATCAGCTTACCACCAAGTAGCCCTTCATCCTGACTCTAGAGCTCTAACCTCTTTTACAACTCCATTTGGAGCGTACCAGTTCTTTAGGATGCCATTTGGACTAGTATCTGCCGATGCAGTTTTTCACAGAGTGATGCAACATATATTGCAAGGCACCAACAAGGTCCTTTGTTTTCATAATGAAATCCTTATGTATGGTTGCTCAGAAGAAGAAGAATAAAACGGGGTGTTGGAGGAAGGTCCGGGGAATTAAGCAAAGCTGGGTTCACCACCCAGAACGAAAACTGCAAAATTGGAGTTAAATCAGTTACATACTCGGGACAGGCCATTTCCGAAGAAGGCATGAGAACTAAAACTAGCTTGGTAGACACTGTCAAAATGGCACCCGCTCCCTCAAACACAGAAGAATTGAAGTCACTTCTTGGTCTTGTGGAGTATATGTCTAAATTCGTCCAAAATTTTCAGATCGGATGCAGTCGTTTATGTTATTACTCAAAAAAGGTTGCTCTTTTGAATGGAGTAGTCAGTGTCAGGAGGAGTTTATCCAGATCAAACAGGCAATATCTGAGCCACCTCAATTTGGTATGTTTGATTCTTGTGCCAAAACCATTTGTTTTGAGAACCGATCATAAACCCCTACTTCCGATGTTCTGTACCAAATGTATTGAGAAGGCCACTCATCGTATCTCCAAGTGGGTGTTAGGTTTGCAAGGATTCAACTTCAACATTGTATTTGTGCCACATAGCAAGAATCAAATTGCTGATTGCCTCTCAAGGCTTCCTACCGCATGCTAAGATTCCCAAATCATCCCACCTGAGAAAGCTATTCTAGCAGTTCACATTCCAGCGGAAAAAAAAGAAGAATAGGAAAAGTACGAAGAAGAGTATATTATCGTCAAGTCCCTTAAAGAAATGATTATCAAGGGTTAGCCTAAGCATTTTAATGATTTACCACCCTTGCTTCAGCCCTTCTGCAATGT
Source organism: Triturus cristatus (assembly GCF_964204655.1). NCBI lineage: Eukaryota > Metazoa > Chordata > Amphibia > Caudata > Salamandridae > Triturus > Triturus cristatus. The sequence goes on from NC_140589.1 coordinate 1,296,113,744, forward strand.
GAAGGATGAATTATCCATCATCAATGATAAAATTTACAGATCTAACAAGATTGTTCCCCCCAAGGGCATGCAAGAACGCTTTATAGAAATAGCACATGAAGGCCATCCTGGTAGGGGTACGACAAAAGGGAAAATCTGTAATGATTATTCGTTTCCCAACATGGACACCATGGTGGAGAAGGAAGCAAAATAATCTTTTGCTTGCAGCTCCAGTGCCAAAGCTAGAGCCACATGTAAGACTCCTCTTCTCCCTATGTTAGTACCTTCAAAGCCCTGGTACATCACAGGACCATTTAATATGCTTAACAAGTCCCAGAGATTTATGTTTGTCTTAATAGATTCCCATACCCATTGGATATATACTAAGCCAGTCACATCTATTAATACCTCCTCTTTTATTGAGTTCTTAAAAGGGACTTTTTCTAAGGAAGGTATACCCAGAGTTGTGGTCGCTAACAATGGAGTACAGTTTACTTCAGATTAGATAACACTGTTTCTGGAAAAATGGTCCATCACACATGTTAAATCCCCCCTTTATTGCCCTAAGGCCAATGTGTTAGTGGAAAGGGCTAACAGAATGACACAAGACACCATTTAGTTGGTCCTCATCTCTTGAGAACCCATTGATGAAGCTTTGAGGAAGATGCTATGATCATATCACATCACTCCTAATGAAATTTCAGGGGTATCTCATTTCGTGTCTCCTAAGGGGAGGAATCCAGGCTCCAAGTTAACTCCCAATTGACTTAATGGAGGATGTCCTGTTTGGGCAGACAGCAGCTCAGTTTTGGACATGATTAGGTATCACCAAAATGATTATAAAACTAGATATGACTGGAAATGGGGTACTGTTAGAAGAGATTGGAGAGAAGGTCAATGGGTCACAATCAAGAGTCCTAACTATAACAGCTCCAAAATCTCTTCATTTTCTAAACCTGAGAGAATCAAGCATATCAATCGCAGCTGAGTGGTTTTAGAGGACGGATGCACATGGATTATGGACAATGTGGCTTGTTGTCTGGATGTGTTAATTCCTTCGTCAGACGATGGTGGGGTGGAGGATGGAACTGTGTTGGGCTCACAGAGGTACAAGGATGTCAAAGTGCAGCGTCCTCCTAGTTGGCAAGCAGTCTATAAGATGTAATGTATTCTTCATGGTTTTGACATTTTTTAATCCCTAACAGATCTCTCTTGTTCCCTATCAATTTTTTTGCAATCTTGTTGTACAGTCAAAGAGTACCTTTTCTTGTTGATAAAGGGAGATGTGTTGTAATCTACATAAATGGAACATTCAGTTCTTCCTTCTCCTTGTGCTCCTGTCCCCATTCCCCCCTCAATTTCCCTCTATTGTCTCTTCTTTTCTTTGGAACCTTCAGGTGAAGCTCATGATAGAATGTTCGTGTGAGCCACCGGAACGGATGGTTTTAGAGGATCTCCGCATATAATAAACTGCTAACCTTTCGCATGCTTATGGAATGATTATATAACACTTAGTTAAAAAATACATTTGTTTGAGAGTTGGTAGTGGTCCCATGCACAACTGCATGCTCTCCAACAAACTGTTTTCTAACATTCACAAAGGGGAAGTGGTGCCAATGGGGGTAGGTAACGTTTCAATCATTTACAATTGGTATTCATTCCTAAACCATTGATACATATAGATAGAGACAGCTGTTTGAAAGGAACGTCTACAACACACCCCTTCCAAATAAAGATTCTAAACCCATTTTAGGAGTTAGTAAAAAGGTACTGACTACTAAAATGGGTTTAGAACATTGCAAAAAAGCATTTTTTAGATTACAAATTCCAAATCGGAGCATTTGCAACCACAAAAATGCTTTTTACATCCGTGCCGTGGTTCTTTACTTTGAAAGGAGCATAGCTCATGGGCTTGATGAAATGAAGGACTGATTATTTGATGAGCTTACATACATTGAGATATTTCTTCTTGAACACTGTCACTTCTGCCATATTTGTCTTTCAGCTGGAATTTAAGGGAAACCTGACAGAAAGCTTTCTTTCAGCAGTATGTGCTGATACCCGATTAAGTATTTGCATGGTCACTTGTTTGTATTAAGACCCAATGGGCCAAATTCACTGTCATATAGTAAGGGAGCTTGGACAATGCTAAGTGGTGCAAACAACAGTACTGATCAAGTTTCCTAGACTTCAGTGGCGTAACAAAACTTGAGAGGGCCCCCCTGCACGGTACGTGGAGGGGCCCCTCCATACTCAATCTGGAGCTCTCCGGCCGAAGTGCGGTGCTGAGGGGGCCCCCTGGAGGTTGGGGGCCTGCGTTACACCCCTGCTAGACTTAGGCTCCTAATTACTAATTTTTCATGCAACCCAGTGCAGCATCGTGATTGGGTGTGCTGCACTGCAAAAGGTGGAAACAGTGCACAACCATATTTATTAAGACTGACTTTAGGCTGGTGTCATCCACTGAGCCGTTGCTCAAATAATGTAGCCTTAGGTGATACACAGCCTTGCACCATGGTTCAGACATGAGTGCGCTAACTATCCTAGGATTTGAACTGGAGAAACACCCTTCCAGTACAAATTTCTGTGTTTAGATAAACTCAGAAGGTTCACATACATTGGATGTTTACTCATTTGTGCCTGCTTCATGTAGGTGTTAGTTTTCGATGCAAAGCCCAATATGTCTACGTTAGAAGATAGGCTTTGCATCTAAACATGTTGTTTGTGCTCATCCACCTCAGTAATACACCCTTGACATAAATTGCAGAAAATGTTTTGTGTGCTGTGAAAAGAAATATGTCTCCTTACAAAGCATGCAAATACATCGCATGTCCACGTTGGTACAACGACCGGGTTGCTGCAACGTGAACCAGTACATCGCAAGTCATTACAACGACTTGCTGTAGGGGGCGTGCTGGACTTAGGAATAGTATTACTTACTATTCCTACTCCAGTTTGTGCAACAGCAGGGAAGGTGTTGAATTGTAAATCCAACACCAGCATGTCCCCTACAGCAAGTCGCTGAAATGACTTGCGATGTAATTGGACGCATGGTAACAACGCAGTCGTTGTAACAACCGCGTTGTAAAGGACGCGTTGTGGAGACAGCCTTGTAAATGCTGTTTCCAGGTGAAAACTGTACCTTTCCAGTGTGAAACACATTTTGTGCTGTATAATAAATAACATGCACTGATTTTTGCCACTATGTGCCGCTTTGAATCTTGGTAGCGGCAGTGCAAAGCCTTAGTAAATCTGGGCCTTAAAATGTTTAGCACAGAGAATTGACCCTTGCACAGTGCCAAAACCACTTTGGACCTCAAAGGTCCAACCTCCTGGTAATTTATGCAAAGATGGCAGTTTTGGGACAGAGCAGCACAAAACCTTCATAGTTTTGATACCAAACCCAATCAACTAGGAAAGCCTTTTATGAAAACCTTATTCAGGGCAAATGAGGGGGCTAGTGTTTGCACCTGTAGGATAGCTACCTTACATGTGGGCTTTACCTGAAAGCATACATCTGACACGACTTACTCCTTTGTGGTTATTTTTGTATAATAAACTGTACTCAAGGGCATTTCTCAGTTAAAATCCTGGTCCAGATTTACAAAGAGTTTGCATAGGTTGGCGTTACTTTTTCAATGGAACCTGACGCAAAGATTCATGATTTGCATTGGTTTGTAACCCAAAGTAATACAATGCAACGCAATGCACTGCCTTGTGTTACTTGCTACAATGGGTCATTCCATGGATGGCGCATGGGCCTTCCCATGCACCCACCAATGTTTTTTGATGGAAATCCCTATCTTCAAAGAACTGTAGACAGCTATTTGCTCTAACATCATGCGCCTCCCTGAGGAAAGCACAATGAGGAGAAATGTTTTAATTTCTCCTTGTTTTTTTCCTCTTTGTATGTGTCCTTCATTTTTCAGCCCACATACAAAGAGAAAAATTCCCTAAAGCATAGTTAGTTTTTGTGCAGGAAGGGTTAGTTTTTGTGCAGGAAGGAATACCTTCCTGCTCAAAAACTAAGCGGACTACAACGCAGACACCCTTACACTATGGCAAAAGGATTCCTGCATTGGCACCTGGCATCCACAAGTGTGTCAGCGCAGGGATAGAGCAGAACTGCACCACTTCTAAGCAGAAATGATCCGTTCTTCTCTCCCTCTTTCGGGCAACGCAGCAATGACCTTTTGCAAAATACAGCAAATTTTGCTTGCTTCGCTGCGTTGCGTGAACCCTCTGTAAATATACCCCCTATGCACAACACCTTGGGGGCTTATTTACAAGCCCCTTGCGCCACCCGCACGTCACTTTTCCCATGTTAAAAGTGACGCAAAAGTGGCCCAAGAGGCTTGTAAACAAGCCCCTTGGTTTTTGCTTTGCAAAATGGCATAAGGGTGTGTGTCATACTGAACAGTATTATTTGTGTGACCATTTCCTGTAGTATGATTGGCAGGCAACCCTTTGAAATTCTCGTGCTGTGCCGTTTTCTACATTTTATACGGCTCAGCGCTGCGTCCTTACTTCTACTTATGTAACTCTAGTAGAAATATTTCACATCAAAAGAAAATCACATAGAAATCCATAAAAAATGGTAGGTGATATTCATATACTGAGCGCTAGATGGCAGCAATAGCATTGCATAGTACCTTTGAATGCAGTAAGAAGGACGAGAAAGCGTGTTAGACTCAAAGCAGGTGTGTCAGATAATACTCTGAAAGTGAGTATAAAGGAAACCGAGGCAAAACAAACAAAAAATAAGAATGATTTAAAGGTAAACCTTATGTACAGATATTTTCCAGTTCTGCAACCACTCCTTCACGTAAAACAAATGTAATATGTTTACATTTAATAGGCTTCGGAAAGCTATGCATGTGAAAAAACGCTTTAAAGCTGTGAAAATGTTAATCTATCTTTTCAACAAGATCGCTGGACGAGCTAGAAGTTTTAACTGTGGATTAGATCGGGGCTGATTTGTGATAGATCACATTTCAAAAATAAAGATCTTGAACCTCTTTAAGTTGCGAGTAAAATAAAAAATAACGTTAACTGGAATAATCATTAGCCCATCGCCCCCTTTTTCCACTAAAAGAGATGGTTTTGTGAAGTAAAGTGCCCAGGCACTTGCTATAATATTTGAATTACTATTTGTACGCCTCACTAATTAATTCACGTTTAGTTCATGAAATGCGAGGCATGTTGCCTTCTTTCTTTCTTTGTTTATTTAGTTGAAAGGTTTTATATAGCGCTGGCTAGACCCGGGGTTATTAGAGCGCTTAACATTAACAGAGGAAATCGAGGAAGACAGTCGTGCAGAATAACAAATAAAGCAAGCGAATACATCACATATAAAGGTATAAGTGGGCAAAAATGATATTGGCAATTCTTCAGGGTAATAAATCAAGCTGGTACAATTCAGTATTAAGAAAAGGGGGGATTAAGAATTCGAGGTGGTTAGCAGGTAATAGACATAGAAAATAATAGACATGGAATTAGAAGTTAAGGTCAGAGAAGAGAGGATATTAAGTGAAGAGAGGGTTAGGAAAGAAACTGAAGAAAACTGATGCAGGGGAAAAGAAAGTACCATCAAAGGAGAGATTGAGAAGGTGATGTTTTAGGTCTTTTTTAAAGTTGAAGTAGGAGGGGTTGCAGCGGACGGAAATTTGCCAGGAGATGTTGTTTTTCTGTTGTAAGTTAGGAAGGATGGTAACGGGTGAGGTTGGAGTGGGTAGGTGGTTAGTAGTATAAGGTGGTAAGGGTGGTGCTGACCAAGAAGGTATAACTATGGCAGCATCGAAGGCAGAGAGGGGGTTGAGCGGGTACTGGATGAGAAAGAAGGATTGGTCAATTTTGGCAGTTTTTTCAGAGAGGAAGTTGGCAATTTCCTCACATCTCGCAATTGACACCGTCATCTCTGGAGGGGCAGATGATGTTTGTTTTCTTACTATGTTAAACAGTTCTCTAGGCCTGTTTTTGGCACAATCAAGTTGAGCTCGGAAGAAGGAGGCCTTTTCATTGAAAATGTGCTTCTTATAAGTAGATCTAGCAGATCTGAGGAGGGCAAGGTGTGAGGGAGAAGGGTATTGTCCCCATGTTCTTCCTGCCAGTCTGAGTTGTCGTCTTTTGTTATTCAGTTCAGGATTGAGCCAGGATTTGGATTCAATTTTTGGTCAACTTGGTCAAGGACATCGCAAATGGTCATATTGAAATGTTCGGTGAGCTCGGTAGCATTTTGGGAGAGCGGGGTAAAATGCAGTTGAGCTTGGAGTTTAGACTCAACTTCACCAGGAGGGATTTGTTTGAGGTTTCTGATCCACTTCATGGGTTTGTTGTTTGTTATAGTGGGGGAAGGGCACTGGTTGCGATCTTATACAGAATCAGGTGATGGTCAGACCAGTCAGTAGGGAAGATGTTGGAAAGGGATTGCAAGTCAGTGTTGGAGATGATCGCATCAAGTGTGGCCCCTTTGATGTGGGTTGGAAAGTGGCATAATTGCTTGAGGTCATTCAACTCTAAAAGGTTGTTGAGGCGTATGACCGTGGATCACTTAAATTATTCCAGTGGATTTTAACGTCTCCTAAAAAGAGATTTTTTGCATCTGAAAGGGAGGGGTGTGTGAGAAGATCGGATAATTCATCAGCGAAGAGGAGAGGTTCACCCGGAGGGTGATAGATGTGATGAAATCTAATCGGGGAGGAGCCCTTAACAGTGAGTTCAACACCAAGGTATTCAAAAGTTAAGTAGTCCCTGTTCTGTAAAAGAGAGAGTTCAAATTCGTTATTATAGATTATAGCTAGTCCACCTTCTTTTCTGACTGGTCTGTCTTGTCTAATGATGGAGTAGCTGGGAGGGGTGAGTAGGTCAAGAATAGCCGTCGAATGGTCATTGTGCCTGGTTTCAGTGAGGAAGGCGATGTCAATAGCTTTGCTGAGGATGGTTTCGATAATTCAGTTGAATGTCTGACAGCCGATCTGCAGTTGACAAGCATGCAAGAAAGGTGAGTTGGGTTGTCATTGACGGGTTTAAGTGAGTGGATGGTGGTAAGTTGTGAATGAGGTCTAGGTGAACTGGATGATGTAGGGACTCTATTGATACCTAAAATAACTGGGATGTTGGAGTAAGAGAGGGGTTATTAGTTATCGGAGGTTTAGGTAGGTAGGAGTTACAAAGGTTGATTAGGTCAGAGGTGGAGAGGTAGCTCACAGTGTGGAGTGGTCTATGTGTTCAGTTGCGAAGGGGTGTAGTTATCAGAGAAAAAGCAAGAGGTTACAGTGTGATTGGGGATGGTCCTAGCATTGATGGAGTTGGTATCCTCTCTAAGTCTAAGCTGAGAGTTTGGATTCAATGTTGAAAAGAGACTGTACAATAAGATTGGGGAGGAAACCAGAAGAGAAGGCTAAAGGGGATGAGGAGGGGTTAGTGTTGACCAGGAAAGTCAATCCTACAGGAGGTGTACCCGGGGGAGGTATGAGAGTAAGGGGGGGTGTTTGGGGGAGATTCAGGCAGTCAAACAAGCAGTGTTCCAGGGGAGTTGTGTGAGTATGGGAGGTGATAGTAGGAGATTCTGGGCTTATAGAAAGGTCAGGGGGGAGTCTGTCAGAGGAAAGAGGGGAGGACGAGGTGTGGGATATAGCAGAGGGTGCAAGGGGCGAGCCCAGAGGGGGTAAGTCAAAAGGTAGAGGGTTGAGATTAGAGTCAGGGAGGAAGGAAAGGGCAGGAGGGGAGTGGTTGGTGGTTGGAGTAGGAGGTGGAGGAGAAGGATTTAGCAAGGAGTAGAGAACCGGCAGGTTCATCAGAGGGGCTAAGACCATAGGTACAGAGTTAATGGGAGAGACCGGGAAGGAGGTAGGTGCAGGAGGGGAAGGATTGATGGTCTCAGAGGAGGGGGGCGGAGAAGGATTGAAGGTTTGCGTGGAAGGGGGCTGCCAAGGATTAGACAGAGGGGATAGTATTGGTAGGGGCCCAGGAAAGGGCAGGTGATTTAGGAAAGAGTAAGGGGGAGAGTCAGCGAGAGCGAAGGAGAAGGAGGGTAGCAATCGATGGAATGAGAGGGGGAGAGATACAGAGGGCTAAGGGGAGTGGGGAAGGGAGGATCAACAAGGGTTGGGGCTGCATCAGAGATGGTGAGAGAGGTAAGGAGGGGTAGAGTATGGAGGGTCTGAACCGGGGTGGCGAGATGTTGGCCGTCAGGCAATTGGGGTAATGAAGGGTTAACATCTAGTTGTGAGAGTTGGAAGGACAAGAAACTGAAATGGTTGGCGAAAATGTTGAGGTGGTATTTGGATGCTTGAATAAGAATGTTACCAGTTTTGAATATGGAAATGTCAATTTCACAAAGAAAGGCAGGGGATGGTGATGTTGACATTTTGTATCCTTATGGAATTTTGACTGATTTTGAGATTGTAAGGTGGAGGCGGAAAATGTTTTTCCATTTAGATGGACGTTTGGAGAAGAAAATAAAGTTTGTTTTCATTGGAGAGGATAGGCTGTGGTAGGTATCAACTATTAAAGTTTCATGGTCACGAATCAGTAGTTTGTGTTTGAAATTCTTCTTGGCATTTTTAGAAAGATTAAGTGGGTATAAGATGTTCCATGAGTTGGGGCCATGTTTGGAGAAGCCAGAGTCAGCGGGAGTAAGGGGGAAATTGGGGGGGTACATGATCGCACACGCGATGGGATGGGGGTGGACAGAAAGAAGAGGAAGGAAATATAGAAACAAGATATGTGGAGTGAATTTTGATGAGAAGATAATTTGAGAGAAGGAGAATCAAATGCTGGGAGATAAGAGGAGTGAATTGTCCGGACAATAAACAAATTAACAAGAGCAAAAATAAGAGACCATCAATATTGTGAAACCTGTCAGCAATATCTAAAATAAGGGTACATCAATATTAAACAAATAAACAATCAACAATAAACAAATTAACAAGAACAAAAATAAGAGAACATCAATACTGCAAACCTGTCAGCAATATCTAAAATAAAGGAACATCAATAATGGGAACCTAGACAACAAAATAGTTAAAGGATGGAGAATATGGAGGGGGGTAGTAAACAGGAAGACATGAGGTACGGGAATTTGTCTAATACTCTAGGCCATGCATAAAAGAAAAAAGAAAAAGAAACCAATTAGATTAAAATAAGAGAACAACAAATTAAGAATACAAATTAAAAATAGGGCAGTAACGATTTGTTATTATTACGAATAACACACCTAAAGTAGGGGAACAATTTTATATTACTACGAATAACACACCTAAAGTAGCAGGACAGGTCTAATACTCAAGGCAATGCATAAAAGAACACATCAAAAATAAGAGTACAGCCATTACAATAGGGTAGCCAGTGCATAAAAGAGACAATTTACATACAAAATTAGAATAAAGTCATTAAAAATAGGGTGACCACGACTAGTTATGACTAAGATTTAGGAGAAACATCAGCAAAGGCAAAAGCAAATACGTTTGTTTTTAACTCAAAATATAGGTAATGATGCACCTATCAAAACACAGGTAACGAAGCACCTATCACCTGGGATAGAGAGGTATTGGCTAGCCTTCAGATACTAATTGTGGCCACTAGTTGGTGCTCAAGGTTAGAACAAGAACCTGCTTCCTCTGTTACTAGAAACAAACGTTTAGGGGGAGCGAAGATAGTCGAGGCAATTATAGGCGGTGAAGAAGCCCAGAAGACAGAGCCAGTAAAAGAAATAGCTCGAGTAGCAAGTAATTCAATAGAGAGCAGCCATTTTGCATGGGAGCAAAAAAGAAAGTCATAAAATGGCGGGCAGATAGACGGCAGTCGATGAAAGTCTGGGGAGTCTAGATTAAGCTAGGCACCACCCCAGCATCAGCCAGTCAAAAGTTAAAGCTCATCAGGCCGAGCGTAGTGAAGAACTGGGGCCTCAGTCCAATGAGGGTTGGGGCTGCGTCAGAGATGGTGAGAGAGGTAAGGACGGGTAGGGGATGGAGGGTCTGAACAGGGGTGGCGAGATGTTGGGCGTCAGGCAGTTGGGGCAATTAAGGGTTAAGAGCTTCTTTTGAGAGTTGGAAGGACAAGAAACTGAAATGGTTGTCGAAAATGTTGAGTTGGTATTCGGATGCTTGAATAAGAATGTTACCAGTTTTCAATATGGAAATGTCAATTTCACCGAGAAATCTGGTCTGACATTTGCATACCCCCGCTTTCTCCAGAAGTCTTATCGTTATCTTCACTTATGAACCCCTAATGCTCCACCTCTCTTTCTATATTTGGGATAGCCCCCCTCCTTTGTGCCTCACTTCCTGTATTCTCTAAGAAAAACATGCTGCAACCATATAGCAGCCACTTTACCCAGGTCAATGCGTGACTAGTTACTTATGCACTACATTTTTTTTCTTAACATTATGGAAATTATTTAACCCAGTATAAAATCCGGGCAAAATGGTAGAGAAAAACATGGGACTGGATTGACAAGTTATGTGTGCCCCTTGGAAAATTGGCATCCATGCAACCACTCACTGCGAGCAGGAGGGGAGGTTTGAATAAAACCAGGACAAAAGGTCTAGTCATAATGTGGGTTATCAATAGAATTCTAAACATCACTGTTTAATTCATGACAATCCAAAGATGCATCCAATAAACTCGATTTGGTTGCAATATTAAATGAAGGCAAAAATAAAAACACAGCATACATTTTTGCTACAACACCCTCAAGATCGTATTGAATTATACAAATTAAATTCTCGTATGCTAGGAAGTTAGGATTAGACCTCCAACTGCTGCTGCTGCAGGTTTCTGAAATTTACAATCGATAATGCTCAGTAAATGTAGAAGAGGAAGCCCATGTGGCTGCTTATCATACATCTAACAAAGGAACTCCTATACCTGAAGCCAATATGCTTTAACCCAGCTAGTGAACCTTCCCTATACAAAAGCAGGTACTGCACTCCTGCAGCCTCATAAGCCTTTGAAATGTATGATTGAAGCTGTTTGTTCAGAAGGTTTTGAACCTCACCTAGAAAGCCATTAGAAAGAACTAGTCCTTCACAACTGCAAAATACCACTGTCTTCTCAAACTAGCATAAGACAGTACTTTTTACATCAACACCAATTAAGGCAGAATGCTGATAATCTACCTTCAAAGCTAGTAAAAACCACTTCCTGCTTTAAATGGAAAAAAAAGTGCTTTTAGTCAAAAAGAGGAACCAGGCTGGTGAATTAAAGAGGTGCTTACAGTTTGCAAGTATGGAGGAGTACAATCTAGAAAGTCCAAATCCCCCAATCGCCTCAAAGAGGAAATAGCCATTACAAAAAACACTTCTTAAGTCAGAATCTCATCAAGCGGTTCGAGTGGTGCATATTGTGGGACTTCCAATCCAAAAGGTAACTTCCATAAGGGAGTTAAAACCTTTGCAGTTTATGAAGACTAAAAAACCCTTAACAGTCTTGGAACAAATAATTCCCAAAGCTTAAAATCTCCCAAAGGGATACAAAAGGCTTTAATGGTTGCTCATTGTACCAGTATGACAAAATTGACAGGACTGTTTTGGGTTCCCACTCCGGCCCTGGTGCTTTGTTTTAATTGTTTGACATGGGTGTGATAGTGCGTGGGTAAAATGTTTTTGAGGTCCAAGTAAGTGTCCACAGACACCATAGTACTCCATCGCCTTCCAACATTAATTCAAACAAGATCAATGCAGGCTAACACAAAACCTTCCCAAAAGAGTAAACATAAGTGATCGAGTTATGACAGTATAATATTATTCCATATTACTATGATGAAAAGAGAGCGCCATATTGCAATTGATAAAAGTTTAACTACTTCAATAGTTAAGTACTAATAAAACCTTCAAACTAAATTGATTTTAAATGATGTTGCAGGCAGCAAGGTGACTGAGGCTGAAGACTAGGTAACGCACTAAAAGGAAAGGAGACGCCACCTGAGCTATACGTTTTGATCTTCTGACTTTGGGATACTGGACAGTAAAGGGGTCTGAGGAACACACTTAGGGGTATATTTACTAAGATATTGTGCCATGCTTGTTTCACAAAAGAGATGCAGTTTTCTTCCATTTTACTTTCCAGCGCAAAACTTGTTATTACAGGAAATGTGCTTGAAAGTAGCAAAAAGCAGCTCCTAGCACTGCTTAATGTTACTTAGTGCCGAGGAGTGTTCCATAGCTGGTACATAGACATTCCCTTGCAACCACCCATAGTTTTTGGCGCAAATCCCTACTTCCTAAAAAAACAAGTAGACAGGATTTTGCAAAAAAACATAACACCCTTTGGAAATAGGGGCTATCAAAGAGAAATACTTTTATTTCTCCTTTTTTGTCTGACTTTGCATGTTTGCTGCACTGTACTTCTCACATACAAAGTAGGGAATGTTGTAAAATTAGTCTAAGCAGACACCCTTGTGCTATGGTGCAAAGGTGTGTGCGTGGCGCTCGGCTTCCTGATTCCATGCCAGCTTTAGGGAGAGAGGAGAAAAGTGCCAGATATCTGTGTATATGGCACTAGCCTACTTTCTCCTTCTCACACAGTGCAATGTAGCATTTCTGGCTGCTGCAATGCGAATGAATTTAGTAAATAGACCCTTTGAAGTAAAATCAACAGAGCACATGATGAACCAGTCCACGCCTGCTAAGAGGGCCACCTTCATCCCAGAGCAACTCCAGGGAGAATTAACTAAGCACTTAAGGAGGCCTGTATTCAGACCACTGATAGACTCACACTTGTATCCAGAGTACCTGTGCATGTACCAAGATGTGTCATGAACAGTAGTTGTTGTGTCTAATACTGCTGATAATGTTTTATTACATTACTTACTAAGAGTGCAACTGAATTTGTGTATTTATGTTTGTGTTGTAATACTTACAAAATCTGTATACTATCACTTTATAGTTTCCTGGCAGTGAAGGGCCTTGCTTCATTCACTTGTGTGCTCCGAGGTCATGCAGGCTCCTAGTAAGAGGCGGGGCACATGGGAGGGTCACTTTGCTTCATTCACTTGTGTGCTCCGAGGTCATGCAGGCTCCTAGTAAGAGGCGGGGCACATGGGAGGGTCACTTTGCTTCATTCACTTGTGTGCTCCGAGGTCATGCAGGCTCCTAGTAAGAGGCGGGGCACATGGGAGGGTCACTTTGCTTCATTCACTTGTGCGCTCCGGGGTCATGCAGGCTCCTAGTAAGAGGCGGGGCACATGGGAGGGTCACTTTGTTTCATTCACTTGTGTGCTCCGGGGTCATGCAGGCTCCTAGTAAGAGGCGGGGCACATGGGAGGGTCACTTTGCTTCATTCACTTGTGCGCTCCGGGGTCATGCAGGCTCCTAGTAAGAGGTGGGCACCTGGGAGGGTCACTTTGCTTCATTCACTTGTGTGCTCCGGGGTCAAGCAGGCTCCTAGTAAGAGGCGGGCACCTGGGTGGGTCACTTTGCTTCATTCACTTGTGTGCTCCGGGGTCATGCAGGCTCCTAGTAAGAGGCGGGGCACATGGGAGGGTCACTTTGCTTCATTCACTTGTGTGCTCGGGGTCATGCAGGCTCCTAGTAAGAGGCGGGCACCTGGGAGGGTCACTTTGCTTCATTCACTTGTGTGCTCCGAGGTCATGCAGGCTCCTAGTAAGAGGCGGGGCACATGGGAGGGTCACTCTGCTTCATTCACTTGTGTGCTCCGAGGTCATGCAGGCTCCTAGTAAGAGGCGGGGCACCTGGGAGGGTCACTTTGCTTCATTCACTTGTGTGCTCCGGAGTCATGCAGGCTCCTAGTAAGAGGCGGGCACCTGGGAGGGTCACTTTGCTTCATTCACTTGTGTGCTCCGAGGTCATGCAGGCTCCTAGTAAGAGGCGGGCACATGGGAGGGTCACTCTGCTTCATTCACTTGTGTGCTCCGAGGTCATGCAGGCTCCTAGTAAGAGGCGGGCACCTGGGAGGGTCACTTTGCTTCATTCACTTGTGTTCTCCGGGGTCATGCAGGCTCCTAGTAAGAGGCAGGGCACATGAAAGGGTCACTTTGCTTCATTCACTTGTGTTCTCCGGGGTCATGCAGGCTCCTAGTAAGAGGCAGGGCACATGGGAGGGTCACTTTGCTTCATTCACTTGTGTTCTCCGGGGTCATGCAGGCTCCTAGTAAGAGGCAGGGCACATGGGAGGGTCACTTTGCTTCATTCACTTGTGCGCTCCGGGGTCATGCAGGCTCCTAGTAAGAGGTGGGCACCTGGGAGGGTCACTTTGCTTCATTCACTTGTGTTCTCCGGGGTCATGCAGGCTCCTAGTAAGAGGCGGGGCACATGGGAGGGTCACTTTGCTTCATGCACTTGTGTGCTCTGGGGTCATGCAGGCTCCAAATGAGGGGCGCGGGCCCACGGGAGGGTCACTTTGCTTCATGCACTTGTGTGCTCCAGGGTCATGCAGGCTCCAAATGAGGGGCGCGGGCACACATGAGGGTCACTTTGTTTCATGCACGTTTCAGCTCTGGGGTCATGCAAGCTCCTAGTAAGAGGAGAGGCACATGGGGGGTCACTTTGCTTCATGAACTTTTGAGCTGTGGGGTCATGCAAGCTCCTCGTGAGGTGCCAGGGCATCTGGAAGGGTCGTCACTGTACTCGGTGCACATGTGAGCTCTAGGATTATGCAGGGTTCTAGTGAGTGGGGGGTCTTTGTAAGGTCACTGCGGTTCATTCTTATTCTTTGGGCTCAAGGAATGGTCACGCAGGCTACCTGTGAAAGAGACGTGTGCATATTTAAGGGTCATTGTGCTCCAAGCACAAATGAGTTCAAGGGTCATGAAAACCCATCCAGAGGTAAGGGGGACATCCACCAAAGTCACTGTACTCCGTGCACATGTGAGTTCAAGGGAGGGTCATGTAGGCTCCCAGAGAAGGATGTGTGTATCCGTATGGGTCAATGCGCTCTGTGCACGTCAGTTTACGAGACCTCATGCAGGCTTCCAGTGAATAATCTGTGCATCTTTAATGCTCACTGTGCTCCGTGCACATGTAGTCTTTGGGGTACTTCATGAATGCTCAGAGTGAGCAGCATTTGTAATGGTGATAGACATGCAGACTTGCAGGGGGTAGTGACCAGAGTTTGAAAGCCAAAACTGGGACATACTGCAAAAATAGAAGAAGGACTCAATTCAGTATCTTCCAAGGGGCACAGAATGACAGCAGTCATCAATATAGAAACACAGACTAAGGAAATAAATCAAAAGTAATTTTTTAAACCCAGTATCATACATGCTTTTTAATAATAAGAGCTGCTAGCTAGTACTTCATTGTAACACATAAAAATGTGCCTTACCTCAGCCAAAATTGCCGGAATCTGCTGGGACAACTGGTGGAAAACCGAGACTGTCCTGGCAAATCTGAGATGCCTGGTCACCCTAGCGGGGAGTCACTTTTACTCCCTGACCAGTGTGCTTTTCCCCACTCGGACATACTCCTCTGACACACATGCACTGTAATGCCCCACATCCCTTTGAGCCGTCTATCCTGGTCCTTTTTGCTGACAAGCTTTGCTTTGCCATCTCTGGCTTAATAACTCTCCCATATACTGACCCAGTTAGCACAGTTATTTCCCCCCTCTTGATTCCTTAGTCACACTTATTTATTCCCTGCTCCCAGGGTAACTCTCTCTCTCATCTTCGTGTGTCCTGCTTTGTTACACACTTCCTATTCACTTTTAATCCATAAACAATATTCGCCCCAGTAGCGGTCACTCATATTAAGAAGTGCTCGGGTGGGGAAAAGTGGAATACAAACAAAAAAAAGAATACGCATATATAAAATTGCACTTACCTGTTCCGACGGCCGACGCCTTCCTCCCGATCCTCGTCGCCTGGACTTCCAGGAACTGCTGCACACTGTGCAGGCTCCCAGCTCCCAATCAATACTATTCCCAGCATGTGAGCTGGGATTTGTCTGAGCGCCTCGGTTCGGCGCTCAGACAAAGACTGGGAGCCTGTGTTGTTTTCTCCACCCTGCTGTTTAACACAGCTTGGTGGAAAAAAGGCTAAATGCGCATGACAGTTTGGCCAGCCCCAGAGGGCCGGCCAAACCGTCATGCCCACTTGACAGTGCCCACCACTACCCCCTCCTCCCTGGTGCTGCTGCTGCAGCGTCAGTATGGGAGGCCACGTCCCTCCCTCGGCTCGCAGCCTGCAGGGCTAAAAATAAAATGATAAAAATCTTTTTATTTTAGTCGGTTGCCTCTGCTGGCTTTCAGCAGGGGGTGGCGACGCCCCTCCACCATAACCTAGGAGCTGCCCCTGATTCGCCCACCAATCCATGTTCACCCGCCCGCTTGGTCAACAATGCATTTAGTGACTCACCCATCCATACAACCCAGCACAAAGACATACATCAACTTGCTCATCAAACAAGCACATTCACTGATAAAAAAAGCAAACCCATTTGAATACCAGTATTTCTTCAGATTGCATGGGGAGCGCCACTTTAAACTGTGCTAGGTTTTTGTCCTCGGGGCTATTTTGAAATACAAACAGAACTGCATGTTGTTCTCAGCAACACTCTAACACCGACCGCACAAGCACAAAGCTAGTATCTAGTGCGGGGTAAAACATGTGTCGAAGAAACAAATTGCTGGCTGAAACCACAGTTTTCAAGATTATCTTCCCCCATCTGCAGACTGATGGCGGAGTCTACAAAGGATGGGTGGGCAGTAAAGAGCCATTCTTAGTGACTTCCAGGATTCTGATCAGATTGGTCCTGCTGAAGAATCCCACTTCGACTGGACGTGATATTAGAATATTTTAGAATAACCTCTAGCATAAACATTGAGTCTTAAATATCTTTAATCTATTACAAAAATATTGCCACACTGGAGTTAATAACAGAAAGTTTACACCCAATAGGGTGATATTTGTGTAAACGGTATTTGAGGGCACTATTTTCATGTCAGATCTTATTTCTGTGGACAGTATTCTGACAATGAACCCTTGAATGCTTAACAGCAGCCAGACTGGGCCTCTGTAGTTAGAGCATTCTGAATGAGTGCTGGGCAGCAATTCAGAATAACCATGGGTAGATATTTCTTTCCTAGACTGTCTGGCAGTCCAAAAAATGCTGACCGCCGAACAAAGGCAGTTTTACAGTGCTTCACCATCATCTGAGCGGATTTTACTATTTTTGTATCCCAATAGGGCCATAAAAAGTGGATTTTGCTCTGTTTTTATAATGGTGACAATGTGGACTGTTCAAATCTGCACCTTTGCAGTACAAGGAGCTGTTCTTTTATTTGCATGAAGCATCCTCATGAATCTGACCTTCCCGAATAGGTTTCACTCAACTTGTGATTTTCTTAGTTTGACCATGAAGCCATCCACCTCATGTTCAATGTCCATCTCATCCCCATCAGACTTGCATTGCATCACCCTTCTCATATTCCAAACATTGCCATCTTCAGTGACCATACTATTTTTTAGTGTTAACTTTAACCACTGTTATTGCTTTTCCAAACTTTAGTACACCTTTGGGGATTTACCTTGTTTCAATATCCCCAACCAGTCCCCAACTTCAAAAGTTGCCCTCTTTACCTTCCACTTTAAATCGTAAGCGTGCTTGCCCTTCTGTTTTTCCTCTACTTTTCTCCCAACTTCTTCCTTATCAGACTTTGCCTCTTTTTAGTAAACCATGGGCTCAATTTGGATGCAGGATGTTTTCCTTCAACAATTTTAAATGACTCTCTTCAGTGATGGTGTGAGGCATAATGCAGTTCAACCAAAGTTTTTAAAGCAACACATTATATCACTCCCTACCACAGTCATGACCCAAGCAATGCTATCCTTAAGGACTTGATTAAACCTTCCAACCTAACCATTTCCTTCACATTCATACAAATCGCTCCCTATATGTTGAAGATTGCAATAACTGAGAAATCTGGATCTAAGCTGGACCTCATTATCTGTGATTCACATCACAGGGCATCTTCCACTGGAAAACACCTTTGTAAACATTTCTATCACAGCAATGTTCATCATGTGAGCTGCAAATTAAATAGTTGCCCACGTTGATTAATAGTCCATTAAAACTACAGCAACGCAAGCTTCCTGAGGCACAAAAAACAATGGTGCAGAAATATCAAATGATACTTTCTTTCATGTTAACTCTGTATATATGCAATGGGACTAATAGGAACAGGCAAAACCTTTAACAATATTTCACTATTAGCACATACTTCACAATCCGTTACAACCCCATCTCCCATTCTATCCAAACCTGGCCACCAAGAGCAAGTCCTGATGACTCTCTTCATGGATGACATATCCATATGTCCTTCATACATTAATTTTAGAATCCCTTCTTGCCTCAGAACTGGTGGCACCCATTTCCAATCTTTGAACAACAGCTCCCTGTCAATTTCCAACTCACTAGATAACTTCCAATATGGTAATATTGCAGAGTAAATCGTTGTGCCTAGGCCAACCTTCTACTCAAAACAGAAAAATTTAATACTGTGGGAACAAATTATCTAACACACATCTAACACTGTGAATACCCAAATTAGTCACTGGTGTGTGTGTGTGTGTATATATATTTATATATATCAAGGGCTGAAACGTGTCATGGCAGCATTTTGCACTTAATAAATCTATGCACGAAGAAACTGGAGTCCGTTTTCTCTTCTTTGAAGCTTCCATATGCGAAGGAGCTGTGAAGTTGGAAATAATCATTATATATATATATATATATATATATATATATATTACCTACTGGCGGTCGCCAGTAGGTAGTTATAGTTAGGACCACGTTTCCATAGGAAATCCGCAACATTCTATTTTGAATAACTTTGGCGCCGGTCGACGAATCCTCGCGAATTTTTCAAAATAGGTGGGGCGCTACGCTCCGCTCCTACCCTGAAAGTCTCGGGGGGATTCGTCAAGCGGGGGCTGAGATAAAAGGGGGGTCCCATAACGCGTTTTCCCATGCATTTTTCCATAGGACCTTTAGACAGGGCTACAGCCCGAACGGCTGAACAGAATTACTAGAAATTTGGCAGAGAGGTAGTCCTCAGGTCAAGGAAGTGCCTTTTGTAGGTTTGGTGTAAATCTGTTCAGTAGATTCTGAGAAAATAGCCTTTAAATCAATATATATATCTGAGCCAGCTTACGGTGCGCTTACGGTACGCTTACCGTACGCGTACGGTGGCGTGCGCGAGCGCGATTATGATTGGCTCTTAGATCTTAGTAAACATTCGAATCGGCCGAAACCAGGAAGCGGCGGCCGCCATTTTCTCTCTCGCACTGAGAGAGATGATTAACAAACAAAGCACAAAAACATTTAAAGGGGCTGTTTTGACAGCTCCCACACACATAGCCATGTACAGGGAGTCCCCAAAGATCCCCCAAGGCCAAAAAACGGAATTTTTATTTTTTCGGTAATTTCGCCGATTACGCTTACCGTACGCGTACGGTAAAAAAATAAAAAAATAAAAAAAATATCCACACTAACCCCACCCCGTGTGCAATTGGTGACCGTGCGTACATGGCCCATCTAGCGTAACGTGGGCACGCGGTGCGCGTAGCGCACCGCGTGCCCACCGTGCGTGCACGGCACTAACTGCGTAAAGTGGGCGCGCGGTGCGCGAAGCGCACCGTGCGCGCACGGAACAAACTGCGTTAAGTGGGCGCGCACGCCACGAATGGCGTAAAGTAACTTAGTATTTAAAAAACCGTACAAATTCACTGAAAAAACCATAGGTTTCACACACGTTATAGTTAGGAATTAGCATTTAAAAAACCTTGCAAATTCACTGAAAAAACCATAGGTTTCACACATGTTATAGTTAGCGGAAATTTTACTGATAAAAAACCAATGAAATTCCCCCGTTATAGTTAGTGCAGGCAACTATAACTCACGCGACCGCAATCTTCTGCTGATGACATATGTGTCTTTATGAAAAGAAAATATTTGTAATATATGTATAGCTAAAAATGTATGGAAGAAGACATGGGTAAATAAGTGTCTAAATACAGTATTAGCATCAGCAGAGGATTGCGGTCGCGTGAGTTATAGTTGCCTGCACTAACTATAATGGGGGAATTTCATTGGTTTTTTATCAGTAAAATTTCCGCTAACTATAACATGTGTGAAACCTATGGTTTTTTCAGTGAATTTGCATATACATATATATATATACTCACACACACACACTTATCACCAAAAATGGTTTATTCATTAAATTAGGAACAGGTTCAATAACTCATACTCACGGTCAATGCTTCCTCTAATGTTTTCTCTCTCTGTGCGGCAGTATAAGGTCTCTGTGCGCTGCAGCCAAGGCTTTGTGCACCAGGAATCTGACCGTGCATGTGGGTGCAGCAACAAATATCAATGTGGATTGTGTGAGTATTCATGTGAATCGCAGCACCTGTCATGCGCTGCAATTAACATGAATACTTTCTCAGAGGCACACAATCTGCCCCGCACAGGGCTGGCCTTAGCCCTGGTGTGATTCCCGCACTACCACCCTTTAACAGTGCCCCTCAAGTCGCTGTAACCACTCTCTCTAAGATGCATTTAATTTTTTTATATTGTCACTCATACCGGTGTAGGGTGTCAGAGCACTTTACATTGCACACTTATGAAACAGAGACAATCAATCATAGGTATGTAAATCAGTGTATAAGAAATGTTACATAAGACAGAGGACTGCAAGGTTTATGAGTGACATGTCATCATTGTTGGTAGGCAGGGGGTTCTCTTTAATAAGAATCACTTTGTACTCAAATGAACCCTTTTTGCAATATTAGGATAATGAATGGCTAGGGAAAAATCATAACGCACTAATCTATACCTTGCAGTGTGCATGAAGTTCTTTGAGGATAGTTCATAGTTTACTACTCTATATTAGGATTTTAACTTATAAACTGTAAGTAACAAAATGACCTCTCTGACAAAAGTAGTAACGAGCTAACCTATTTTCTTTCTTTACACTTTGTGATCTGCATGGTGCAGGTTCTTTGCAGCAGGCATATTAACCCTCTGCACTACCTTAAAACTTCCACTAGAGAAAAACCTGATCCCTCTCCAGGCAGAACATTAATCTCCATAGTTATCTTGACATATTTTTTATTGCCTGCAAATTACTGGAAGCAAGGAACGTCGCAGCAGGTGCTTTAAAAACAATAATATACTTGCAAACACGGCGCCCCCACCCAAAGTCAGCACCCGGTGCAGTGACACTGGTTGCACTGCCCTTTGGTTGCACTGCCCTAGAGCTGGCCCTGGCACCGCAGCCATGCTTGATTAACAAAAGAGAAACAGCATGTCTACATACACGACATGCAGTTTCAGGTGATTCTAAAATCACGTCATGTTTGTAGACTTGCTGCATTTTTTTTTGTTAATAGAGCGCGGCACACAATCTGCCCTGCTCTATTAACAAATGATATGCAGCAAGTCTACAAGCACTAGTTGTGCTTTCAGAATCACCTGAAAGCACACCTAGTGCTTGTAGATTTGCTACATTTCTTTTGTTAAAAGGGCGTAGCTGCGGAGCAAATGGGGTGGCTTTGTTGAAGTATTCATGTTAATTGCAGCGCATGACGGGCGCTGCGATTAACATGAATACTTTAACCCCTTCAGTGCCCATGACGAGATAGTCTCGTCATGGAGCGCGGTTGCGCTGTGCCCATGACGAGACTATCTCGTCATGAACCCCGCCCGCTAATGAAACGCCCGGCACAGGGCGTGGAAAGGGCGGGGCACTGAAGAGGTTAAAAAAGGCACCCAATCTGCCCTGCAGCCGCGCCCTTTTAACAAAAGAAATTCAGCAAGTGCAGGAGCCACTTAATGCTGAACTTATCTGCCGCTCCTGTTCTCTTCTACGATGGTCTCTACCACTGCCTACCACAGAAGGAGATTACTGTTTTTCGCGCTGCTTGCATTTTAAAAGTGGTGGCGCGATTGGTCCTCACAAAAGTGTTGTGTATGTGCGCTTCACACATGACACCGCACGCTAGGGGTGACATAGGTGCGCACACACGCATCTTACTGGTAACAGTTCCCTTGTACTCATACCTGGAACCGACATACAAATTAACACATTTTCATACTATACATAAGGACACATTAATAACAAAAAAAATAAATGAAAGGCACTCAATCATCTTGGAAGCTTACAGACAAACAAATACAAGCATAGCAATTTTGAAAATTCACTTCTGTCTTCCAGTTGCTTTTAAACGTGTGTGGCTGTCTCAAGAAATTAACACAATGTCCACATTACGAGGTAGTCTTTCCGGAAAATCACACATTGAGGACAGACTTGTCCCCTATCACTTTAATGCGCGTCACAATGATATTTTAATGTGTTTCAATTTCAAGGGCTCCTCCAACAGAAAGTGTTGATGCGTTTCGGCCCTTTGACCTGTGGACCTCTTCAGGACAATGGAAGGGTAGAAGTACTATATCGGTGTCACCATCACAGCATTCAGCAGTGGAATAAATCCACCCAGAAACTTGGAGTGAGATCAATGAATTATCAAGAGGCACGGCGTCCGTAAGCGTTCATGCTGACAGCGTACTGTGACCATTACGTGACGGCCACCTCATTGAATACTGACCGCCTGGCAGCATTCCTCATCCCACTCTGAATAGTTTCAGGAGTTTCCCGCTGATGACAAGCGATTGTTGCCTTCGCGCTTTGGATCCTTTTTAGTAGGCCGCCAGCACGGACGCTCACTGGCACAGTACCTCTTGATAATTCGTTGCTCTCACTCCAAGTTTCTGGGCGGATTTATTCCACTGCTGAATGCAGTATGTCCAAGCCTGATATGTTTGCAATAATTGTATTGTGTAGCCAGCTTGCCAAGTAGGTTGGTTCTTTGGATAAACTTGAAACAAATTTCAAATATGTTTCTGCAAAGCATGTTATCATTTTTGTACGAGTAATATAAACTACTTCTCTGCAAAAACTCCGATTTATTTTACTTAACTTGGGGAAATGCCTTATAATGTAAATGTAATTTGCCTTCTGTGGAATTTCTACCGTGGCCAAAACATATCTTTTGGCATGTGCCCGTGACACATGAGGAAAGAGAAGTAATTCTTGGATCTGCTTGGCTTTCTCCGTAGCTGACTTTTTTTTTTAGAACTAGTCAAAGCCAGTAGCTTTTATTCATAAGCCAAGAACATCAATAACATTCTATTTGAAATGTTGATACTATTTCTCTTTTTTTTCTGAAAAAGGGAGATCAGTCGATTTCACAATTTTTTTCATTAACCATTCTTATGTACATTTAATTCAAACCTGCACACACTGTGGAGAGCATAAATATAAGAAAACAAGTAATCCCACAACTATCAGTAAAATATTTAAAGAATCGACACCTATTGAGATGTCATTTTACTTTTGAAATGGGATACCAAGTATGGGAGTCATCAAGAGAGGATAAAAATTCATGTTATAGACACAAATTTAAAAAATCCTAACAGACGATACACCCCTGATTAGCAAAAAGCAAATCACACATAATCAAAAGTTCATCTAGACTAGTGCATGTGTTAGGTAGACATACAATTCAGAGGAATGAATAGGAGAGTGATAGTAAAGTGAATGCAAATATTCGCAGGTATCGATGTCTATAATATAAAAGTATACTATATGGTATTTTGAATTCCGTTGTATAGGCAATGAGCACCTTTGAAATTGAAAGTGGACCACGTCAAACGGCACCATCTTCTTTCACTTTTGTCACTCTGCTGTCAGTACACTGTGCTCTCTATGTTGTGCATTGCAAAATGAGAGGCAGTTAACAAATCAATGTGCAATTGAATATATATTTATTGTTTGTTTGTGAATGGCCCTTTGCACATCAAGCCCTTAATTATTTGTCAGCTTTCATTACAACCTTCTGTGTATTCAGAGTGGACGAAGACAAATTAATCTATTAGGGAATGTTGGCCTGCCTTATTGGGAGATCTCTAAGGGCACGAAAACTATGGAAAGATTTATTTTCAATCTGGAAAAGCTACCACATAATCCTTGAATTTAAAAGACTGTAGAAGTTCCTAAAAGAAAAAATATTGAATTTAAGGTGCAATGCGTAATTGACAAATGAAGAGAGGTGAGGAACGTTATTAAGTACACCTTCTCAGGATACCAGCAAGAAAAGGCCCCGCAGTCCTTTATTGCCCATCCTCTCATCATGTCAAGTAAAAAGTGAAAGCAGGAGGTGCATTTGGTTGGTATCTGGAGTGATCTCACCATTGATGTGATTACAGATCATGGCAATGCTTATTGAAAAAGAGCACAAAGACAAATATATTTTGAGGGGCTTATAGGTAACTATTTAAATGTTCTGCCTCCATTGCTGTTCCTTCCCTCAATATTACACAACCCCACCTGTATTTTACTGTGCATGCAGTATTAAGCAGGTGCTAGTCTTCTTTAGCATGATGTAATATCACATGAAATGATCCATTCAAACTTCACTCCTCAGGTGTTGCACACCTCAGAAACAGTTTAGATGCAATCTTACACATCAAGTCGAAGTTTTCAATCAATCAACGATTTGTAGAGCCCTGCTTATCACCCATGAGGGTATCCAGGCATGGGGTGGGGCCGCTGCTGGGAGTCGTCAGTCAAGCATCCAGGCGTTTAGGCCATCTCTGAACCTCTGTAGGGTGGATGCAGTCCTACGATGGAGTGGGAGGTCATTCCAGGTCTTGGCATCCAGGTAGAAGAAGATGCAGCCGCTGCTTCTGCTTTTGTGGAAGGGGGGTGTATGGGCAAAGGAGGGGAGCGCAGTTGCCTGAAGGGTTGGTGGAAGTTCAGTCTGTGGTTCAGGTACGGTGGTCCTTTGTTGTGCAGGGCCTTGTAGGTGTGGGATAGCAGTTTGAACTGGTATCTTTTTTGGATGGGGTGTCAGTAGAGCACTCTGAGGTTGGGGGTGATGTGGGTGAGGAGGAGCCTGGCTGCAGCATTTTAAATTGTTTGCAGTCTGCTCAGTAGTTTTGAGGTGTTGCCCACGTAGAGGAAGTTTCTGTAGTCCAGGCGGCTGGTGATGAGAGCTTTGGGAACTGTGTTGATGGGGAGCATACAGAGGATGAGGAAGCAGGCTGTTTTCCCTATTCATAAAACCCAGCAGTAGTACTCCTGGAAAGTTGTGTCAGTCTCTGCTATCCAGGCCTTCTACTGTGTGAGTCATGGGATTATTTTAAAAAGCTGCTATTTCCCCAACATACCGTACAGTTGCATGCTATTGAAAGGCAGCCCCATGTGCAAATACACGTTGTTTTCTTTTTTCTCCATGGGTAAAGCCTTTTTCCCCATGGATTAATCAATTCTCCTTCAACCCCACAGTTTGAAGGTTTTCAGTTGCCATTCTCACCCTGGAAGAGAAATAACTCATGCCCTTTGCTGGAGTAGTCAGTCAGTCATGAAAGCTTTATTCGATTTTCAGAGTAAAATCATAAAAGCGTACATACATATAAATAAAAATACATTGCATATTTAAAACAGATAAGAGCAGTTAAAAAGGATAAAAAGACATAATATGGTTTTTAGGATGGTTGCATTGAGTTCCGAAATTTGATGACCAGTTTTAAAAAACTGAATACTGCAGAGGTAACACATTCATCTTCTAATTGTAGAAGCCTAATCATGGCAGGTCTGCAGGTACGGATTCCCCATGCTTTTAAAATCGGTTTTAGAAAGGCTCCTCTGGGCAGTTGATAAAATTTACAAAATAGAATACAATGTATATTTGATTGGGCAGAAATATTGTCACAGGGGCACAATAAAATTTCATTAGACCAGAGGTTACAGACAGGGAATGTAATCATGCGAAAAAAGATGCCAAATCTAAGACGGGTCAATAGCATTCGGGCATAGCAGTTTGGCTGAGTTAAGAGGTACCTTTGAAGGCCTTCGTTGATAGTTACTTTTTGGAAATCAGTGACTGTAGTTTTGGTTTTTTCTAAAGTCCATCTCTTAGAAATTAGATGGTTGAGAGCCAACTTTCTTAGAGTTTTTCTGGGCACCATTTCCATGCTTGATGGCCTCACAAAAAACTCCAAATGGCCAAGATCGATCAACATATTTTTTACATATGCAAGCCATTTAATATTTGTCAGACCATCGAGGCTAAAACAGTCAGTAATTAGATCTCTGTTTAATGAGGTCTCTGGAGTAACCCAGATTTTGTGCCACAAGAGTATGGGCACAATTTTTATAACATCTGAGATGTACAGCATGCCCAACTCAATATGTATAAAATAAGTTGATGTTGATTTAGGGACTCCAAGTAAGTAACGTAAAAACTGATTTTCTGTTTGTTGTATCAAAGCTGGATTTTCAATCCCCCAAAGGCCTGCTCCATAGGTGGCAGTAGAAACGCATTTAGCTTTGTAGATTTCAATCAGCTCTTTCACTGGCCTGCCACCTATTTTCGAGGAGAACTTTTTTAGGGCGCCTATTTCTCGAGTGAAGGCTAAGTTTCTGGCATTAATTGCTGCTAGCCAGTTTCCTTTCCTATCAAAATTTATACCTAGGTAGGAAAATTGGTCTGTGGTCTCTACCCTCTTATTATCTAAGAAGATTGGGCAGGACATTTTCTTTGTGCCGGGTCCACAGGCCATCGTGAAGGTTTTTGAAATATTAATTTTTAGCCCTCGTTCTTTCATATAATTAGAAAATTTCTGGACGGCCCTCTGGAGGCCGATGTTAGTTCGAGACATGATGGCAGCGTCATCAGCATAAAGAAATAATGGGGCAGGAGTGCCCAGAATTGTTGGATAGTCATACTGAGATTCCATTAAGTGTTTGCCAATGGAGTTTATGTATAGGGTGAAAAGGAGGGGGGCTAAAATGCACCCCTGTCTCACCCCTCTCTTAATAGAAAATTTGCCAGAGCACTCCCCTTTATTTCCAAAGCGTACCCTGGCTCCTGCGTCGCTATAAAGTGCTTTTATAAAGTGTAAAATATTTGAATCTATACCCATCTCTGATAAAATGGACCATAGTATCTCGTGATTCACGCAATCAAAAGCGGAACTCAGGTCCACAAACGTAACAATAAGTTTTCCCTTTTTTGCCTGATTATATTTTGATAGAACTAAGGCCAAATTTAGGCTCTGTTCTAAAGTACCTTTACCGGGGCTGGAGTAAATTTCAGACCGTTTCAGGCGAAAAAGGTAAAAGAGCAATTTGTGAATATTTTTAGTGTAGTGATTTAGCAGAGATAAGTACACATTACAAATGAAAATAGTTGTACAAACTAAATTGTCCACTAATACTAACTGAAGACATCATAAAAATCCAGAACAATTACGAGGTGTTGTTTATGCACCTTTTAATGCCCCTAACTTACAAGGGCATAGTGGAAAAATCAGTTGCTTTTTAATTTAAAATTCAATTTTCAAGACAGGGCAAAAAGAAACTACAAATGAAAGCAGCAACAGAAATAGAAAATTGACACTAAAGTGAAATGACAATATAGTGACAGAGAGAGGAATTAAAAAAATAGGATAATTAGTAACGAGGATGAATAAAAAATAGGTAAAACAATAGATAATAAAACACATGTTAGTTTATAGGATGACAAATGTGATAAAGGGAAAATTGTAAATAGTTAATTTTAGCCGCGTCTAAGGGTTCTATTATGAATGATATCTAAAATGAAAAGCAAATATTAAACTGTGATAGCTCATTTCTAGGATTCATGCCAATATGTTCCTCTCAGCCATAAGTAGCATGTGTTTCAAGTTATCCCTCATGTGTTGCATGAAGCAAATAAGACAACTGACTGTTATCTGTGAATGAACATTTTTTGAATTAGACATCATGATGTCCTGACATCATTCTAAAATTAAGTTAGCTTTTCAATGTGGTTGTCAGCACAGGAGTGCCCTTTCTGCGTATCTTAAGTTTCACAAAGGCCTGTAGTTCACAATTTGAAAAACTACTAACATAGATGTTCTCATCTATTTGGATTTTAAACCTAGGAGTATTCTAGGAAATCTATGGAAGTCTATGACAATCATAAATCTCCAGAAATGCTTTGAATGTCCAGTACTGACTGATTTTCAACTAGGTGGCTAATCTGTATGTGTAGTTCTAAATGTTTAATTACAAGTTAAAAATGATTCTTTTTTGTTAAAAGGGAAAACATTTTTCTCTGTGAGGACAATCCTGCCTCCACACATGCATAACTTTATGTGGCCTATTAGTAGAAAACGATTGGCACCCAATATACATTATTTCGGAGTTGTTAAATGTGGCAGTGATGAGGGCGTTTTCTAAGGAAACACTAGGGGGGATATTCTCAAGAACGTGCAATAATAATCACCAAAATAGGTTAACGCAATCTCTCACATCGCCGTCTATCGCGGAAAAATAACTCTGTGTTAACGTTACATTCTCAAGACAGCGGTAACATACAATAGTGTCCCGATATTGCGTCAAATGTCCGCGATAACATTACCGGGACGGCGATACAAATCCAGACCCGAACGCGAAAAAACTGGCTTTGGGCCCAACCGCGATGACAAAATCAGCGATAAGCTGTGCCAGGCCTGCAATTCACACACGTCAGGTGGGAAAAATCACTATAAAAGCAGAAAAAACCCACAAACAAAAACATAACAACTGCGAAGCACAATGGAGGTAGCCGGAGCAGGAACAGAGGACAACCAGAACCCCACAAGCCCCCCGGAGGCCCAGGCTGGGAACTCAGTGTCAGGGAAGGGCAAGGACAAGAAGAAGAGGAAGACGCGGTTCAGTCCTCAGGAAAACAGGATCCTGATAACTGAGGTGATAAAATACCATCAACAACTGTTTGTCACCTCCAATGTGTCACTGGCGGCAAAAAATTGAATATGGCAGTCCATCGTGGACAAGGTGATGGCAATCACAGTGCTGAGGAGGACAATGGAAGAGGTCAAGAGACGCTGGAATGATGTGAAGCGCAAAACCAAGCAGAAACTCGGAAACAACCAGAAGGCAGCAATGCAGACTGGAGGTGGGAGTCCAGCGTCACAGGAGGAGCTGGACAGGAAATGGTGTCCACAGTCATCAGTGTGGTGATGGTGGCAGGAGTTGGGGGACCGGACACTGCTCGACAGGAGCCGAAATAACAGCAAGAGGGTGAATAACGACCAGGGACTGGGGGGACAGGGGGAGATGGGCACACTGGCACACATGCACAATTAAGCATAGCACAGTGCACACCCACAATGACTCTGGAGCATGTCCATAATCCCCTTGGCACACTGCAGCACAACTACAAACTGTAAGTAGGCCCCCGTCGACTATGTGCCCAGAGGGGGCCCTCCCCACACATCACTAATCTCACAACAAACCCATGCACATGTGCTGAACCCAGCAAAGCTGCAGGTCCGTGACCCACACTGACAATGCAAGTGACACTGCATGATGATTAGCATGGCTGCAGTCCCATTATCATGACATGGTGCACGTCACAACACTGAGGTGGCTGCGTGTGGACCACATCCGTAAAGGAGCAGGGCACACTCTGACACATCCACGTGCACAAACAACCCCTGACGTCAACAAGACATCTGCGGACAAACCATGCCCAAGACTCCCAATTCCCAACACATTGCCTTCTAACGACGTGTGTTAGGGTGCCAGGAGAAGATGGCTGATCAGGTGCGGGTGGGGTTCGACCACATGGCAGCCAAACTAGATGCCGTACGTGGGTGTCTAAGTCCCATCAGGGACCACTTACAGTCCCTAACGGACACCCACAGCCCGCTCCATGCTCTCCAACGATCCATGGATAACATCGCTGGAGTCCTGACTCAAAGACATGGACAACTGTCTAGTCAGAGTGGCTCCAGCGGTGTCATCCGGGGGTTGGGACACATGCGGAGGACCATGGAGAACATGGAGCGGGTGCAGGCGGAAAGAATGGCTGCTACGGCTGCACACCAGCATGATGTAGCTGGGATCTATCATGCCCTGCAGGACCTCATCATGGCATTGCTGCCACAAGGCCTGGCGCAGATGAATGCTGCCTCTGCTTCAACATCCTCATCTCCGCTCCCTGATGTGTCAGTGCCACACAGTGCTGTAGACAGAACACCACTACCCACATGTGAGGCACATGAAACATCAGAGGACGAAGATGCGGATGATCCTGCAGTACTGGTAAGAAGGAAGCAGTAGCATTCATCTCCGCCATATGGCCTGTTTCTGCTTGGTTTTGCCCTCTGCATTATCACCTTCCACTGTCCATGGATGCACTCTGCAACACTCACTTTGGACCTCGACATGGACTGCCATATTCTGTTTGGTCACCAATGACACAGCTATCAGACTGCGGACTGAACTCTTCCTCTTCCGATGTACTTGTCGTTCCCTGAAGGACTCTGGCTGGCCCTCCACGGGCCAACAATGTAAAGTGGGGTTTGCATGGCTCTGTACTGCTCCAGCTACAACACTCCACTGAATGTGCATTAAGCATTCAAATTCACACAGATGTGTCATGTCTATGATCATTCAAGTGTGAAAGTATGGATGAATGTAGAGTCAGTGATTCCCCGTTACGTCCATGTTGCTCATGTTGTGGGACTTGAGTCACAGGGTGCAACATTGCCGATTGCGGTCCGGGTGGCGCCGACACTACAACAAAGACACACGCATTAGTTACTTCTTTGTCCAGGCCAGAACGGAACCACGTCCAGAGCTCCGGGTTCATTGTTCACACCCCTATGCTGGACTGGCATACGCCAGGCCAGCCCACTCCGCTTACGCTTACAGGGGGGGGGGACAACGCCATATGTCCCAGGTCTTCCCTCTAGTGATCTGCTGATCATAGGTCTAGTTGTCAGCATGCCACAGCCACTCCCTCATGGCTGGTTTACGCCCACACCACACCCATCCAGCACAGGCATCACAGGGCATGTGACCCTGCCTATAAAACGGGCCGGGCGCACGTGCTCGAGGCCATTTCCACTATCTATCGGAGATTGTCTGTGTGGTTATTACTTATGCATGAGGGCCTAGGGCCCTACCACATCACATTCCCCACTGCCGGAGGTAACATGATGGCATCCGCACCACGCGACTCAATCATAAAGGGCCCATGACTTGCGGTGCACAGAGTTGGTGGCAGCCGAGGCACTTTAGCCGGCACGGGCCTACCGCCACGAGACGGAGACTTGCGGTGCACAGAGTTAGTGGCACCAGAGCTGAGCTGGTGTGCAGCCTGCGATGATGCGTAGGCCTCGATACGCTGTCCTGCCAATCAAGATTCGATTTGAATTGGGAGCTCAGCTGGACTGCGTGTACGCCAAAGGCAGCAGGCTGCACATACATGACTCCACGGCGCGGTACAGCAGGGTGCGCTGGGGGCCTGTGTCGCGGAATCCAGCGATCGGCTGAGGAGGTTGCACCGGCACGTGGTGGGCCCTCTTGGAGACATGCCAGTGGCGGCAGGTGAGCATTGAGGCCTGGGTGCGCAGCGTCAGGCAGTCATCGCTGAGTGGCAGATCGGTCTGGGGACCAGGGCTGGGGTGCTTGCGGAAGACGTAGGAATCATGCACACTGCCTGGGAAGTTTGCGACGACATTGGAGAACAGGCCCCGTTGGTCCACTTTTGCCTTACATTGAAGGAATGCGTGTGGTTTCTGTTGCGGTGATTGTGTGCAGTGTCAGCAGGGAGCACAAGTAGTACATGTGTGCAGTCAATTGCCCCCAACATGTGCGGGAAGCCTGCTATGGTGTAGTTCCCTTGCTTGGTCTCCAGCTGTTGCCGCGCAGAATGGGGGAAGTGAAGGTGCAGGGGTATCAAGCTGATGCTTACAGGTATGATAAATCCTGCTTAATGAGACCGTAACAGAAGTTCGTGTGGTCGTAACCTTCCTTTTCTTTCCTACAAAGGTTATGACCACACAAACTTCTGTTACGGTCTTTTTGTGCCAGATTGATCATACCTGTAAGCATTCCTGTTTGTCCAAGTACAATACACTGTACCAGATTACGTTTGTGACTATACGGACGCTTGACCACTGTCACCATTTATTCAACAAGTTTCTGAATATGGACTTTCGAAATATGGAATTGTATTGGGGAGTTACTGGACCATATGCAGTTAATTGGATCCACAAGTTGCCCTAAAGAGGTTCCCCGTTGGGTATGGAACGCGTTGGCTGATGTTTTCATGTTGTTAATTCATGTTTTTGTGATAAATAACTGTTTTTCCACTACTGTTGACTACTGGACTTCATGACCTGGCACACACCTATTTCAGAAACTACAATCTTGGATCTGGAGGACAGAGGTGCCAGGCAACGGCTGGGGTTGGGGTTGGTTGCGCAGAAACACTACGAATTGGGACTAGCGTGTGGTGTGGATACAGGGGCCCGCCGTTGCTTTTGTGGACATGCATCCAGGACATGTGTGAGGAAATTTGATAGGGTTGGCTGTGAGAATCCTCCGACTCTGGCAGTTGTTGGCTGGAAGGTACCAGAGGCCAACAAGTGCAGCACAACCAGCAGCTTTGTCTGTGGAGGGATGTTGGTTATCTGCTGTGTTGGTACCGTCAGCCTGTGGGCAATGTGGATCAGTATGCGGAGGATGGTTGTCCTTTTGAGCCTGTAGTGGGCAATGCCATCCTCTGGCATTAAGTCTCTGAGGCTGGTGCATTTTCGGAAGGTCCACTTGTTCTGCGCTGCCTCTTTGATAGTCCGGGGGGTGATCCTGGGGGTGAGGGTGGTCCTGGGCGTGGTGGCGGTGGATGTTGTGGGCCTCTTGGGTCTCCGAGCTGCATGATCAGTGTTTCCATGACATGTGTTGGTCTTCAGATGTGGCTCTGGGCTGGGCTCCCATTCATACTGCAGGTAGTCATCCTGCTTCACACCAGTAAAAGGCAGGTGTTAAATTCCTGCTGCTAACGCGCCTTATTGGCTGTTTTGGATTGCATCGCAGATCTGGCTGGTCATTGAGAATATCGCGAAGTGGTGTTTTTGTGTGTTTTTGCACTGGAACGCCTACTCTGCATATCATTAGCGTTAGTTGTCACTCTCATCTGTGCCGATGTTTTTTGCAGGGGAGCTATTATTGGAAACCTGGCGATATTGGCAGTTTGCACCAGCTTGAGAATGGGGCAATAATTCTTTCGCCACTTTTGCTGCGCTAAAGTGCCGATAACTCAGCGATAAGTCCTTGAGAATATGCCCCTAGGATAGGTAAAGAGAATTATTTTTGAGACAGAGAGCTGACAGCAATCAAGCTAACCATTGATTTTGTTTGACAAACTAAACAGAGGCCAGCATCAAGATGGATGACAATTGGCCTCATTGGACTTGGCTCATTATTTGGTGAGGTAATAACTCACCCATTAAAAAAAAGAAACTGGAGCATAAGATCCTACTTGTATCGGGTGCGGTGTTACTTCCCCATTTCACCTTCGAATGGGCGCTAATGCTAATTTGGCTTGTTTCCCCCATTTCAAGCTGTGTAAAGAAGGCTATTCCACACACAAATTCCTCCATGTACAGCTTTGTGAAACGTATGCCCGGAGACCAGGTGCAAAATTATCACACTGCTTGTAATAGTCATTCAGGTCCTAAATTGTGTATGCGCCTGAATTGAGATTTCTGATGGACTCAGACTGAGATAACAGGTGTTTGACTGGAGATGAGGGCGTCGATCATGAGTTAATGGTTTATGTTTATTTGGTGGTTGGTTTATATCCAATTTTGGGATTGGTGATGGAAAACCTATTTGATCTCAATGGAGTTTTGACCGTTTTCAGCATCCAGCTGTGTATTGTTGGCATGCATCAGAGCAAGTTGGTGGGTTTAATGAGATGATTTTTGTCCCTACTGACCACAATCTTGAAGTTTTCCTCGTGAGTAGAATGTCCTGCCACATAAATTAATTGGGGAGAAAATGACATGCAAAAGACATTAAAGGATGAAAAAAATTGTGAATCATCTTACCTGACATTTTGATCTTTGGACTGCAAAGAAGAAAGCATAGCAGCTTGGCATTAGGTCGACTTTAGAGAAATACAATGAACACCAGTTGTGAGAAGAACGGTGAAGAAGATGGCATCAAATCGCTCTAACAAGTCCAGGAGGAAAGACTACAAATGTGGCTTTCTTCATGGGAGCAGCCTTTCCTGGATCTGTAGTAATGGGACTATGGTAGGCAAACAAGTGTGCTACTAGGTTTGTATCTGCAGTAGGGACAGGCTCATCATCAAAAGTAGCAGAGCCATTGATTGGGTGGAGATTTGCTTTCTGGTTGTAGTAGTGATGGATACAGGTAGAGAGGGTGAGAAAAAGGTGGCTGGGGGTTGTATTGAAAAGGAATGTCAGCTGGCATATTTTTTGAGTTGAAATATTTTAAATAAATATTTTTTTAACACAAAGATAACACCTTACCAACATGTGATTAATTATTAGCATGTAGATATTTTAAGAATAGAAATAAAAAGAGACGTTTCATTATACATTCCCACACTTTACAGCAGTGTAATCATAAAAATTATTCGACATTGGCAAGAGGCAATATTTTAACATTAGATGTTTGTTACTTTATAAATGTTGATAAAAAAGGGAAAACAAGATAGGCCGAAGGAAGGAAGAACGAGGGGCCATATTATCAAGGAACGGCGATAACATTATCGCCGCTTTAGCGGCAGGAAACTGCCGCTAAAGCGGTGATAATGGGCTTGATAATATGCCCTTGTGAATTCCCATAGAAGCCCAGGTTCTGGTGTGACCTGGGCTTCTATGGGAATTCACAAGGGCATATTATCAAGCCCATTATCGATAATGTTATCACCGTTCCTTGATAATATGGCCCGAGATATTCTGGTGTGACAGGCGAATGAATGAATTAGTACAAACAATTAGGACAACACTTTTTTAAATGCTAACTCAAAATTTAGCTAATGTATAACAATCCACGTTAGAGCCATATCAAAGTTTGCACTTCAAACTATGAAATTATAAATGCTTAAACATTAAGGAGATTTGAGAATTTCTTGATCTCTACCCTATTACAAGTTATAGTGTTAGAAATACCTAGCAAGGAATTATGGTAACGCCGGCCACGCTAAAACTCTTTTAATTGCTTAACTTCCTAGAGATACCTATGCTCTAACTGTGTGTATAACAGATTCCATTCCACCTAGGCTGAAAGGAAACAATATAGGCACTTTTCCAATTTGGACCAATTTGTTAAACTGCAACAACCAGCATTAAATCTACTAGTTTTTATCCATTAGATAAACCGACAAATTCTTAGACAAATTACCCTCAAAAGCTATGGAATATGAACTTCTTAGACAAATTAGCCAGAATGCTATAGAATATGAACTTCATAATATAAATACTAAAATCCTGTGCAGAGGAAGGGTTTCCACATATTTAGTCCAGATTTTTCAATATTCGATCACCCAGATTTGGACCTTTACTGTGGGTGAATACCACAACGCAAATCTCACTCGATGTAATTACATGGTATTTGGACTGTGCATGTTTATCACCAGTGTCTGCCTTTTAAGATAAGGCTGCTGTAGCAGGTAAGAGGCACTGGGCTGGTTACATATGTGTACTTGTGCGACTACCATGATACGCAGCCTAGTAATTGGGCACAGGCAGCCTGCCACAGAAAGGATTCTACAAGGATAGATGTTGAACTGAGGTAGGCCTTATAATAGTTGGTGGGCACTCATAGATAGGTAAGTAGGGTTTACTGGTTTTATGTAGTGTCACTATATTATACACCTAGGTGAAATCTGCCTTAAAGGCAGTTTTGCTGCTCTTAGGTCTACACAGTACAGTGAGGTGTCAAACTGAGGTGAAACATGCATGCCGAGTTTGAATGTGCAGGTCCCAGTAACCTACATGTACATCTTATGGACTGTCCAGAATTTTTTTATTTCTCTGGATCAACTCAGAATCAGATTCCAGGGAGCAGATTTACAAGCCCCTTGCGCCACTGATGCGTCACTTTTTGTGATGTACCGGTGGCGCATTTTACTGCTCCATATTTACAAGGACAGGAAAAGACTCCCTGTGTGACTTTTCCTGTACTTGTAAATATAGCTCCTTTACATGCAGCACTTTGCCTGAAAGGGGCATTCCATGGGTGTTGCTGTGGGTGTTCCCAGGCAACTCCCATGGAACCAGACACATTTCCAGATTTACCAGGAATCGTAAATCTGGAAATGGCTGTGAATGCTACGCTTCCCCAGGGGAGGCGTAGAGAGGCGAAACGAGGAGAAATGTATTAATTTCTCCTCGTTTTGTTTCCTCTTTCTATGCGTGCTGCATTCTGCAGCACACATAGAAAGAGAAAATCACCTCTAATGATTGTTTTCGTTCAGGAAGGGTTCCCTTCCTTCACATAAACAGTCATTGAAACAATGACGTTTTATAACTTATATGTGTGCTAATGCAGCACACATAGATGTTGAAAAACGGCATTTTAGATTGTTTTTGTACAGGATGGGAACTCTTCCTAAACAAAAACAATCTCCCCATGACGCAGGCAGACTTGCACTTGCACCTGCCTGAGCTGGCGCACGGCAGGAGTTTGTGCGCCAGCGCAGGGGGAAGCATAGAGATGCGACAAATTGTTGTAAATATGTTGCATCCCTGTGCTTTGCAAGTGACTCAGTGCAGTGCTGCCAAATGGCATCCGGCACACACTGAGTCACTTTCTTGTGAAACTGCCCCCAGGTCTTTTGTCCCCTGATGGGCCAAGTTATGTATTTGGCTCTCCAGTAGTGGGAACAAAGGCATCCCTACACAAAAGGGGGAATTATCAGCGCTTGACCCAGTTCCTGTGAAGGTAGAGGTGGGGAGGCAAATTTGCATCTCGTAATTCGCTGTCACACTGCTCCTGAGTTGGGAAAGCCCAGGCCCACTGAACAAAGAAGGAAGCCAAGACATTTGGAACCAACACACGGGGGCTTTGATGGTAAAATCTGAAAGTGACTTGTAAATCAGTATCACATGCCAACGGTTCTGACCCTAGTGTAGGTGGTAGATTATGAGTGATTTGCAAGGTAGTCATTAAGGTAAGCAGTAGAGGGTGGGAACTTCACGTGGGTGTTGTTAGAGAAAAGTTGCATTAGCCCCGATACTTCCATATTGTGAATAAATGCATTATAACTGTAGAGGTTGATCTGAGCCACTCGAATGCTGAAGTCACAGAGGAACATGAGGTTATAGTCAAAGAGCAGGATTTGTAAGGTGATATTGATAATGTACTTGTTGAAAGTGGTAGGAGATGCATGGTCTGTATTTGATCAGAATGCAAAAGGTGAAGGAGCTAGTGAGGCAACATTACATAAGCAGGTTTTGGGAGAGGCCAGAACATGAGGTTGAATCTGGTCACAGGAAGTGAGTAAGTGGAATGAAGGTGGTGCTCCAACCTTACATCAACAACTTTGTGGGTGTCCCATGCATTTTGCATGGTCATCTATTACCAATCCTTCTTTCTGGCATCTAAAGCTAAACCTGAAAGTGCATTTCAGGTTTTAAAAACCAATTATCCTGATCCTGTGACTCATGATATAGGATATAAATTGCAAAACACTTATTAGTGCACCTAAGCAATGCCAAAGTGAGCATTAATAAAACGGGCCTAACATTAGTAAAAATCATGCCACTATGTGCACCCATGTAGTACTGGCAGTCAGAGTTATACCTATAGGTCTACGGGTGCATCAGGCCCACTATAACCAATTTGCTATATTTTGCTGCTGCAATAATCCTCTGGTTTTCTTTAAATGCCGTGACTTTCCATTGCACATCTGCACAGGCCCTTATTGTTTAATGTCCATGATTCAGCAGCCTGGTATGCCAACATAACAGCTCAGTGTACTCACTGCATAATGAGTGGATCTACAGATCATGAATCCTGACCAGCCCATCTGAATTGCTATCCTTTCAAGGTTAATAATTTGAATAATAGTAAACAGGGGATTAGCATCTGATATTTACAGCTTTTGAACTATGTGAATATTGTCTGAAACACAAGTCGTGCCTGATGCTCCCATTGTGGATGATAGTTGAGTGTCAACATGAATGCAAACACGCATGTAAAGAACCAGTGTTTTACTAGGTGAGCTCACACCTTCATAGATGTGCAATGCTGTGGATTCTCCCAATGGTGACAGGTCTGAGTGGATATTCACCTATACAAAAGTTGATAGCATTCCACCACGACTGTGAGAAAAGGAAGTGGTGGAGATTTAACTGGGCCTGATGTACAAGCATGACACACCAATGAGAGAGCCAATGGAGTACTCAAATAATGCTTTCAAAATATGGCACCTTGAATGTGAAGGGATTGGCCAAGGTAGAGTATCTGCTGCTGGTGTGGCTCATACTGCATAACACTAATCAACAGATGATTCTCAATCCTGGAGGCCCCCAGCCCACCTCAGACAGAACAATGACTATACAAATAGATGCATTGCTTTCACCACATACAGGTAAGGAGACAACTTCCACGTGTGATTGTTTACAGAAACACTCTCAGGGGTATCTTTGCACTTGACATTTGTTGCAAAGAGGAGGCCATGCCAGTGATACCTCACAGAGAATATGGGGTCATTGAAGTGTGCCACTGCTGGATCCTTAGTGAGGGGACCTGTACAAGAGCCTACCTTTTAAACAGGAACGTTTTGCTCAAAATATTAAGTTGTCTACCTCTCAGAGAAGAGACATTTTGCAGGTACTGTTCTTGAGTGAACTGAGGAAAACAGGCTTCAGCAAGTAGATATATATTTCACCCCACTTCTGAAAAACAACTCTTCGTTTGGTTAATAGATACTAACCCGGTAGTGTGGAGTCACTAGATTAGATGTATTCATACCTGTGGGGGGACGCCATCCCCCACAAGTATCTTTATGTTACCACACAATCATGGCGGGGTGAATGGGCCAGCTTTAGAAGTCTTCATGCACAGTTGTAACTCTAAGGTATCCCTTGGGTGCTGTTAAAAGAAACCTCCACCTCCAATCAGGCCCAGTAGCAAGCGACACTGAAGCCTTTGAACTAGTACCATGAACTCTATTGTTGGTTACCCTTCTGGAGTCCATGGCCCTGCTAAGCAAACATTAGGGCTAGCATATAGATACTCGAATAAAAAAAAAACAAGGGAGCTTTTCATATGGAGTGAGGTAAAGTAGAAGGACTAGGGATACTGAAATAGAGATGGTGGAGAGAGATGGATGAAGTAAGAAGCAGCAAAAAAGTAAAGAGGAAGCCAGAAAGAAAGATGAAGAGAAGTAAATATTGTAGAGTTAAGGTAGACAGGGAGGTAAAGAGATAGGTGAGGTTAGAGTTTCTGCGAGCTAGATATAAGATAAAGGAAAAGTAGAACAAAGAAGAGTGATGAGGTACACTGATGGATGAAGTAAGATGAAAACTGAAGGGAGATATAGCGAG
This sequence comes from Triturus cristatus, assembly GCF_964204655.1. Lineage (NCBI taxonomy): Eukaryota > Metazoa > Chordata > Amphibia > Caudata > Salamandridae > Triturus > Triturus cristatus. The sequence continues at coordinate 1,296,153,115 of NC_140589.1, forward strand.
GTAGAAAGGCGGAGAGCTAAGGTAGTGAGAAAAGTATATGGAGATGCAAGATACAGAGAGTGATGATGCAGAAATAGTAGTAGTGAGGCAGAGAGGTAGAGAGAGGAGTGATATAGAAAGAGAAATGGGGATCGCAGAGAAAATAGGTGTACACACAGGTGAATTGGAGAAAGAGAGGTGATGCTGATACAGTGGTCGTAGTATGATAGGGAGAGAGTAGTTAGAGAGGTAGAGACAAAAGGGTGGGGTAGAGAGATGTGTAAAGAGAGTTTGGTAGAGAGAGATTAGATTAGATTAGATAGTGAGGTTGAATTGAGTTAGAGAAATAGAAGCAGGGGAAATGAGTGAGCGAAGGTAATGATATACACAAAGGGGTGAAGGTGGTGAACAACAGGTATTGAGTAAATGTGTTATACTGAGGGAGGTTAGCTGAAGGTAACAGAGGGCAAAAGAGAGAGGGTAGGTGGTGAGCTAAAGCAGTGAACACACGTTGAGGTAAATTGAGAGCTAAGGTAGCAAGAGAGGGAGAGAGATGTGAGGTGGAGAGAGATTCGGTATAGATAGGGTGGAGAGAGAGGTAAATAGGTGACGTAAAGAGAGAGGAGAATTTGAGAGAGAGGTAAATAAATAGACAAGAGAGCAAAGAGGCGAGATGGAATACAGCAGTGAGGTACATAGAGAAGTGTGAGGTAGAGATGTAGAAGTAGACATAAAGAGATACTGAAAGACGTATTGAGATAGAGGTGGGGTAGACACAGGTGAGGTAGACAGGTGTGGATGCATAGAAATGTACAGCTAGATAAATAAAGAGAGAGGATAGGTAAAGTAAGGAGACATAAATAAAGATTATTGTTTTAAATTTAATTACGACATCTGGCTAAGAGTGTGAGGTGAAGGTTGGGAAGGCCATTCATGCCCCATATCAAATTTTGAGAAATCTGTTTCTGGGCACATAGTTTTACCAGGGGGCCCCATGGAAGAAGGGGGCTGTGGGCAATTGCCCCCTTTTACCATGCCTTAAACTGGGTCTGGATGGATCTTGTGCTCATCCATGTCCCAACAAGCTTTCAGAAAATAGGGAATTTTGACTGAGGCCAGAGATGGTTAGGAAGAATATTTTAAAGCTTCGCTGAAAGGTGTGAAAAAACTCTACCCTAATGACGTCTTAGCAAGCTTTGGGAATGGCCAAAGAGCGCGCATAACATAAATCATGCAAGGTAATAATATACAAACAATTTCGAACAGTGTTTCCCAAACTGTGGGTCCTGATCCAGGGTGGGTTATGAGCCAATTTTTTGGTGAGTTACTAAAGTCCAAGCAATAAATAAAGATGTCTTTAAATTCTGCATTTATCTTGTAGCATTTACTGTGCTTGAAAGACCGACATCAAATGGCAGACTAGGTCTTGTGACAAATTGCTTTTTTTAACACATGGAACTTTGTTCACAGACTCCTCTCACTTTGCAGCCAGGGAAAGAAAAGTAAAGTGAATTATGTGGCAATCTTGCTGGGGTACAGCAAAGGTTGTCCAATGTCATTTTTTGGAAACACACAGCAAAATTTAAATGCCTCTAAATTAATTGTACACATTCAGCAGTTAGGAGATCAAAAATGTAGCACATATTTTTTGGTAATTCTGAAGTGTGATGGAAACAAGGATTTTAGTAGGATCCAAACAAATCAAGACACTTTACTTAGTGATGCACAGATAAGAACTATTCAATGAAACCCGATGTTCACACATCATTTGTGTGCGATATAGTTTTATCAGTAAACCTGTATGTCTGTTCTAATTTAGTGGCCATTTCAAGGGAAAATGAGCTGCTTGTAAATGACGGTGCATTACAACCTGATGATCTAGTTACATAAAAGAATTGCCCGCCTCATGTCCATTAACCCCTTCTGTGCCGTGGAAGTAATGGTTACGTCCTCGGCACCGGTGCTGCTGTGCCAAGGACGTAACCATTACGTTTTCAGCAGCAGTGCTGCTGTGCCCAAGACTTAACCATTACGTTCTTGTACCTGGCCACGGGGCAAGGGCTGGTGCTCCCTCCCATGGGTAACCCACCTACAGGCCCCCACCGGGGGAGGTGGCAGAAGCACTTCCGCTGCCTTCCCCAAACCTCTCTCGGCGATCTGCTGATCAGAGCAGGCCAGGTACGCACCGGAACCTATTGCTTCCAGCGCGTAGGAGGAACATTTTTGTTTTTTCTCCTGGGCACCATCGGGGACAGCAAAGAGGCACAGGGAGGGAAGGAAAGAGGTTTTCCTTTTCCCCTGGTGTCACTTTGCAGTGCATTCCTGCTGCATGATCGCAGGTGGGGACATTGATCGCGCAGACAAAATGCACCCACTAGGCCACCAGGGATTTTTTGGGTCACTGGGGGACCCCTTGGGCAAGGGCCGCTGCCTTTCATAATTTGGCAAACTTTGGCCGTTTCTGCCTCCCTTGGGGGCAGATCATCCATATGTTTAGGCTGATCTGCCCCCAAGGTGGGGCAGAAACCCACTAAACACCAGGGATATGTTATTTAGTATATGGGGGATTAGCCTTGTAGGCAAGGGAGCGCTCCCTTCTTTTGAGGGGCATTATTTTGGGCGTTTCTGACCACCTTGGGGGCAGGTCAACCATATTTGTAGGCCAATATGTTGTCAAGGGGGAAGACACCAGGGATATGTGTTTTGGCATGTGGGGAAGCGGCTCTCTTTTTTGGGGCATTATTTTGGTAGTTTCTGCCCCCCTTGGGGGCAGATCAGCCATATCTTTAGGCTGGGCAGAAACCCACTAGACACCAGGGATTGAAATTATTGATATTTTGGGGAGTGACCCACAGGCAAGGGTTGCTCCCCATTATGGGGGCAATATGTTGGCAATTTTCTGACCCCCCTGGGGGCAAATCAGCCTTATTTTTAGGCCCATCTGCCCCCAAGGGACACAGAAAGCCACTAGACAACGGGGAAAGTTTGTGTGTGTGTGAAGTGGAGTGCGGCTGATGATCTGCGTGTACAGGCATTTGGCTGGTGGTGTGGGTACACTGGCACAGGACTGGCGGTGTACGTGGACTAGCGCTAGGTTGGCGGTGCATGTGGACTGGCAGTTTGTGTGGACTGGTGCTTGCCTAGAGGTGTGTGTGGACTGGTGCTTGGCTGACGATGCGTGTGGGCTAGCACTAGGCTGGTGGTGCATGTGGACTGGCGCTTGCCTGATGGTGTGTGTAGGCGGACACTTGGCTGGCAGTGTGTGTAGGCTGGCACTTGCTTCGCGGGCAGTATATGTAGACTAGCACTTGGCTGGCGGTGTTCGTGGACTGGCATTGTGTTGGTGGCTGTTAGCCAGTATGTATATGGACTTGCTTGAGGTGTGTTTGTCAGTTTTCTGACATTTGGATGCTTGGTTGTGAGATTGGTGCGTTAGTCCTGTTGGCATATGAGCGTGATGGGCCCTTGAATGGCTCTATTTGTCAATTTAAGTATTGTATTGTGTTGGGCCCAAAGCTGGCAGTGTGAATGGTTTTCTGTATCTGATGCATGAAAGGTGTGTGAATGGACTGTAAAGTGGTTGGTGCCTTGACGTGGCTTTACCTCTCACAAGCTGTAAGTCAGTGGTTCTTTGATCTAAAGTTGAAATTATTAACAATGAATTTTGTGGATTTCATAAAGTCTTTGGTGAATTTTTGTATGAACCATTTTCTTACCCTTGTGCCAAATCCAAGTAAAATGCCTGGGATTGACTAGTGGATGGGTGTGCAGTAATGTGTTGGTGTTTTATTCTGCTTTTTACCCATCAGTGCATATTTTCTATGTAGTGAGCACCTTTTGCCATCACATCTTTTTGAAAATTGGGCACCCAGTGAATAAGATGTGATATGTTTTGTGTGTACCCCATAGGGTTAGCTTACCCAGAGGCCCTTGTAAATTTGACTAATTGACAAAACATATTGTTTCCTCACATTTCTGTGTGGGAAAGTTGTGGGATCACTGTGCTGGCGCAAATTTCCAACAACCCAGCATTCCCCAAGGTCTCCAGATAAAAATGCTATCTCATTTATGTGGGTGGGCCAAGTGCCTGCGACAAGGGAAGGGCCCAAAACATATTGTGGAGGCATCAAAATTATCGATCACAAAATTACCTGGTTTTGCAAAGGAGTCATCTGCGTCTTTGGTCCCAGGCTCGGCTGCCATCTAAGGAAATCTACCAAACCCAGACATTTCTGAAAACTAGACATGTAGGGGAGTCCAGGGAGATTTGGCTTGCGTGGATCTCCCACCGGTTTCTTACCCTGAATCCCACTGGCGTGAGAAAACTTGAGGGGACCCCCCTGCAAGGTACATGGAGGGGCCCCCTCCGGATTCAATCAGAAGCTCTCTGGCCAGAGTACTGTGCTGAGGGGGCCCCTGTAGCTTGGTGGTCCCCCGCACAGCGGGGGCTGTGGGGACCTGTGTTACGCCACTGCAGAATCCCCTGCAAACCTCAAATGAATTGCTGCCTATCCAGTACACAATGAAAACCCATTGCAAGGTGCAGCTTAGTTATTGTCTCTGGGTACTTTGGGTTCTTGGGTCCAGCGGACCTAACGGTATACTGCTTTAAAACATCTGCCATAGTTGGAAGGAGTTACCGGTGGAAATGTAGGTACAAACAGCACTTTTTTCAACTCAGTTTCAATATTTTGTTAATTTCAACTGTTACTTTCTATAAGAAAACCTTGATGGATCTAAACAAATGACCCATTGCTGAATTTAGGATTTTATATACTTTTCATAAATGTATAGCTTTCTGGGATAATTTATTGGTTTCATGTCCATTTCTACCACTAACTGAAAGGAGGTTGGAAGATCAATAAATAGGAAAAATAGGCTATGTCCCATAAAATACCAAAACTGTGTACAAAAGTTTGGTTTTCTGACAAACGTTTGCCTGTTCCTGAAAGCTGGGAAGATGGTGATTTTGGCACTGCAACCCCTTTTTTGATACCATTTACAGAGAAAAAACAGATGCTCTCTTCTGCAGCACTTTTTTCCCATTTATGCCCAAAAACACCAATTTAGCTGTATTTTGGCTACTTACTCGGTCCCTTCCAGGGGAATCTACAAACCCTGGTTACCTTTAGAATCCTCAGAATGTTGGAAAAAAGGACACAAATTTGGCTTGGATACCTTATGTGGACAAAATGTTGTGGCGCCTAGCGCGAACTATCCCAAATGGGTGGGCGGGGGCTGGCAGTGAAGGGGTTAAAGCTAGATAGTCATGAAAGATTGTCGTTCTAAAAATTGGGTTGTGGTTCTAAAAAGTTTGAGAAGCACTGATTTAGAAAAACGTTTTGTAGGTGGTCTGATGTCATATAAAAATTAATCTAAAAGCAATGTATTTTTGGACAGATTGTCAAGAAAGTTCTGTTAAGTGTCCAGTGATATTAATTAATCTGCGAAACACCCAATACATGCCTTTCTGCAAAATTCTGGATGATTTCAAAATAGCTCAATCGATATTTAGAAGACTGATATGCATGAACATAGTCGAGTCAGATATAGATTATTGTTTGGCCCACAGTTTTCCTGCAGCTACTCAAAAGGAGCGAAAAGATTTTGTGCAATGCTTTCAACACATTAAAGCGTAACACAAGAAGTTTGGTGAACTGAAGGGTGAAGAAGAATGCTTTGTTGAAAACAATGCCCACATTCATTATCTTCTCTGAGGAATAGTGAACATGATACATGTAGCTCGGTACACTCAGTATCAGATGAGCTGGGCCCTGGCCACAACCCCCTCCAGTGGCCCCCTCACTGCAGAGGTCTCCTCTGTTCACTGAAGATCAGGAGGACCCTCTGACCTCTACTAGTGGGACACATCTCTCACACTATCCTCTAAAGTTCTGTGACCAATTCTGGATAGCTGGCATCCCTAACACCATAACCTCACCACATCACCCGGTGTCCCTACACCAGTGAGCAGCATTAAGGGCATGCTGATATTCATTCACCTGCCTAGCCTACACTGACCCCAATCACTTTTCATGTGATTATGTGGCCTGACAAATGCTCTCCTGACTACAAATAGGCCCTCTATATGGCTCTCCTAGTAAGCCACTCACCAGCAGCCCTCTGCAGCAGCCCTTCCTCTTCTTGCAGATTGAATGAACCCCCAGGCCTGGATCAGTGGGGCTCCACTCGACATCATCACCCACCGCTTCATAACCAAGGCAGGAAGGCCAACGGACCCAGTCTCACCTCGTGCTCTGGCATGACCTAAATAATGTGCTCCTTACGAGGCATTCTGATCCTCAATTACCTGCTTGGCCCCTTTTGCTTCCTGCTTACTGGTGTGTTTACCCATCCCAATAGACTCTGTTCTGGCTCCTGCTAGGCCCTGTCCATGACCCACCCTAGAAGCCTCACTATTGGCCTTCTAGATCAGCTCGTCTGCTTGTTGCAGATCAGATGATCCATGGATCTGGACCTGTGGGAAGCAGTGGTGTGACGAAATTTGAGGGGCTCCCCCCTGCAATGAACATGGAGGGGCCCTCCCTCCGGAGTCAGTCAGGAGCTCATAGCCCACGGTACCATGCTGGAGCTCATGCCCACACCCAATCCGTGGGGGCTGGAGTGGCCTATTTTACGCCACTGGTGGGAATACATCCCCCACCATCTGCTGTTCCATGAGCGAGGCTAGAAGGCAACCCCCTTGAAACTCTGATGCGCTCTGGCATGGCTAAACTATCGATCAGAGTCATGGGTATGTCGCGTCAACCTTAGGCATTTCAACAGTTTTCACGGGTCTGCAGAGCCTGCCATTTAGCAACGAATGACTGTTGAGTACTTGGAGATGTTAGCTACCTGCTGTCACAGTGTGCCGTTTACACTTCTGCCATTTTTAAGTGTTTTCTGTCAATATGCATTGGGCACAATAGATCTTTGATTCTCATGGGAATTATTGCATTACACAATCCTTACAAAAAAGGCAAGTCTCTGGAACCTCTTCATGCCTCCTAACTTACCATCAACCACTCCTAGAAAAATCATCAGTTCTTTTAGCCATCACTGCTGTTCACCTCTTAATACCAGGTCGGTTATCAAGCTCCACCTTCAACTACATCTCCTAGAGACTTTCCGATCACATGATGTTTACTGTTGAAATTATGGCTCACCTCAACAGTGGGGTGTACATTTTTGTGAGAAACCGAGTCTGGTGGCTAAGTGGACTAATGCTTCCACTGCAGGGGCCTATGTTCGACCCCATGGTAACAGGTTCAAATCCTGGCGGGTCCACTCAGCCTTTTATCCATCTGAGGTCTCTAAAATGAGTACCATTAGGTTGGGTTACAGTAAACATCTGTTATTCAGCGCCAAGAGACCTACAGGTGAACGTGGGCTTTACAAATACACGTTATCTTCTATTTACTGTTGGTTGAAATTATGGCTCACCCTAACAGTGGGGTGTAAATTTCTAAATTTGTTCAGCCAGATGCCTTATACTGCACGAAGATAGACTCCGAAGCCAGTGGGCGGGGCATGGGCGTGGAGTTGCAGTTGTTTATAAAAATACTTTCCATCTACCTGATCTCCCCATTTTTAATACAACTTGTGAATTTGAAATTGTTTTCAATCTTACCTTATTCCCCAAATACTTCACTTCTGATTGTTATTGGCCACTTGCCTGAAAGTGAGTCTACTTCAGATTGCTTTTCTCTCTGTCAAGTACCCTTCAATGATAGTACTAAAAGGCGCAGCTTTATTGCTAGAAGACATTTTGGATGCCTTAGATACTAATTTCACCACATCCCTAGCAGAAATGGGGCCTGCAGAGACTGCACAAGGGGATACTCATTTAATGAGACAAACACTATATTTGTCATTGTCCTTTGCATTGGTTCACCACTCCACTTTTCATCAGAGACACCGTTACTTGGCAATTGCTGGAACTGCCCTGAGATAGATTACATGTTACCTCCCTAACAGGATGCCCACTAAGTCACTTTCTCTGTTCTCAAACGGTGAACCTTTAGCCCAAATGCTTGCGTACTATGGGGCATAACCATAGCACCTTTACAGTTAAGCATGTACCCCAGTCACCAACCAGGCCTCAAATCCTACTTTGAGCAGCTGTTATAACTAAGCCGACAGCACTCACATCATTCTAAAGGGTGAAAGATCATTTTTTCTTGATTTCTACGCCATAGAGGCATGCTTACATTCAATGTGATTACTTAATGCTTATTAACTCCCTCAAGCTGGCCACTTCAAAAAAAGAGATTTTTGCATATGACAACTGGATGAATCATCACCCTTCCAAAATTTGGCCCCAGGAACAGAACTGTTCCTAATACAATAAGGGGCACATTTACCAAGAAATCACGCAGCACAGCATAGCATAGCAAGCCACCTTGCTGCACTGCATGGCGTTTTAGCGAAAGGGCAGGAATGCGCCGTATTTAACATTATACAACGCATTCCTGTCTTTTCTATGTGCTGGAGCACAATGTGCTGCCTAGCGCCAATGCAGGCCCCCTTGCACCATGGGGCAACAGTGCCTGCACTGTAAGCAAAATTGTTTTTGTGCAGTATGGGGCACCTTCCTGCACAAAAACAATCCTCTGCAGCACACATAGAAGGAAAAAACCCAAGAGAAAATAAAGATATTTCTCCTCGCTACGTTTCACCTGGTGAGGCGTAGCATTCTGATGCATTTCCAGGTCTACCACTGTTGGTAGTCTAGGAATGCGCCAAAATCTGAGTGAATGTGTGGGAACACACATGCTCCACCCATGGAAAGCGTCCCTGGGGCAGAGTAACGCAACATAGCGATTTGTGCTGCGTTACTCTAGACTTATTAAGCCACGAATGGCCCCGCAAGGTGGACTTGTGCGGCTTGAAAAATCTAAGTTAGTACTTGCGTCGCCCTAGCACCCTATTGAGTGGCAAAAGGTCACCCAACTCTTTGATAAGTATATATCTATTTAAATCAAGACCCCAAAGGAAGCTTCATATGATGAGATGTCTTTGATCAATATTCCCATATCTCGGGTTCCTGACAAGATCCAAGCTATTATTGCATTTGCACTGTCTCACATTGGTTATGCTTATGGACTCTATTTTGGCCAATCCCTCTTAATACTGCAGAAACTATAGAAAATTGATCAGCAGTTTCTGAACCTGTTGATGTGGGCCCATATCAAACCTGGCTTCTTTTCCCAACAAAGGATTACAATATCTAGAAAAATGAACTTAAAGAAATATCAAAGGCTTATCAACTAATCCACGGAAATATCTGCTCTTCTGTTATCAAAAACTCCACACATAGTATCAAGCTAGATCTCTGTGCTCCAGGCAGGTCCTTTTATTGACTTCACCTCCATATTAAAAGACTCAAGCTTATTCTGTCTGGCTTCCAAACTATGGAAGTTAATGCCTTCTCTAATGAGGAGTATTGATAATCAACTCCAGCTCCTGAAAACACTAACAACATGACTCCTCCACTTATTAGAAACACCAGATGCAGATGTGATCTATGCAAACTGGTAATATAGTAAACAAGGCTGAGTCTACTCTTACAGAATTTGCGACTCTTCATATGTATGCATTGCTCCTCACGCCGCACCATGTTTGGAACATGTCTTTAATCCTCATGCACCTGAATGAAGATCTCCCGCAAAGGACATAATATCCTCACAACTACACACATCCAGTAGTGTGTTCAGGAACCAATGGAAATCAGAGTGCTTTGTGGCTTCAACAGTGAGATTAAATGCACCAAACTAATACAGTACATTGCAGTATTTTGTAAAAACATTACCAGTTTAGTGCCTGTTATTTGGTCAGATCAAACCTCATCATCCTTATTCTCCTAACATATTAATTGAGAAGCACTTGTGCTCAATAAATTAGTGCATTTGAGAACAGCGTTTTTGAGTCTTTTCTTGCCAGCCCCATAGGCCATTACAGTGACACTTTCAAGGGAGTCACCCATTTCATTAAGAAAATCGATTGTCACTACAACTATATCAAAATCTAAAATGTGCTCTCGTCATGCTCTTGCATCAGCCTAATTCTCAAACACATGAACAAACAAACCTATTGCTAATTTAAATCCAGATGGTGAAAAAATCAACAACTCTATAACAAATGCTGCTAATCAAGCTAGAAGACTTTTTAAACAAGTCTCCTCCGCTACCACCACCACTCACTACTTCTCCTCTGTTCTAAATCAATTGTGTGAGAACATTAATGTTTTAAATATTGAAGAAAAAAAATCATATAACCATGACGGATCTCTCCAAGACTTCTAAACAACCAGATCCATCCTTGGTCTCCGTATCTCCAAGGGCAAGTAAATTCTCTGTATAGCCTCATACTCTGGTTGAAGTTGAGGCTGTCCTAAAACCGCTTAACTCTGCAAGTTACCCAATAGATCATGTTCCTGGCTTCTATGGGGGTCGTCTACCTAGTTTACTTTGCTTATTTGTAATTTATTGAAGATTTAGGGCCTCATTTACAAAAAATGATGCAGTCCATTTTGCTGTGCTGAACTGCATCATTTTACTAGCACAGAGATGTGTGTATTAACAACAATACGACCCATCTGTGTCCATTCCCATGCACTGGTGCACAATTAGCTGCCATGCGCCAGCGGAGGCTCCTCTTGCGTCATTTTGCAAGGTTGCCTGCACTGTGGGGATTATTGTTTTTGTGCAGGAATAGATACTTTCCTGCACAAAAACAATTATTGATGGCATTTTACTCTTTTTATTCATGCTGCAGAATGTAGCACGCATACAAAGAGGGAAAATTAGAAGAAATAGAACTATTTCTCCCCGTTGCGTCAATCCTATGCCTCCCTTGGGGAGGTTTAAGATGCAGACGCATTCCCAGCTTTATAAAACTTTTAACATCTTGGAATGTGTCAGGTTCCATGGATGTTGCCTGGGAACACCCACAGCAACATCCGTGGAATGCCCTTTTCATACAGAATTATACAGTGAAAGGGGCCCATATTTACAAGGCCATGAAAAGTTACGCAGAGTGACTTTACGTGGCCTTGAAATATGGGCAAAGCAAACACAAGGAGATGGTGGACGGCGTGCTGAAACTTTTCAGACACTCACCCCCAGTCACAGATCTGGGTTGAATCCATCATCGTTCTTTAGTTCTCTTCGCCACCCCAGTTTGGACCCAGCCATATGCAAATCAGTCTTTTTTTTTTATTTTTTTTTTTTAAACCTTTATTCATCAAAAATAAGGACACAGCTATTCAGCCGACAACACGGAGGTGCGGCAGCTTCAAGAGAGCAATACAAAGAAGCATCCACAGTGCATAGAAAGGAGAAACAAAAAGGTTCCATTTTAAATAAACACAAACACAAACCAAACCCAAGCAAGGCGAAGTACACTGAATACACCTGGTGATTGCCCCTCCGGGGAGACCGGACCCCCTTCGTCTATCAGTCACAGCGCTGTGATAAGAGGAAAAAGGGGAAAAGCAGAGGCCCAAGAAGTCAATGAACAATCAGAACATATGTACAGAGCTGGAAAGAATGCTAAGGAGAGAGCTGCTCCTCGGGGGGATCCAGATCAGGGGCAAGGCATATGCCCCCCCTATATTGGTTCCACCGCCCCCAAATGGCATGCCACTTCCGAGGGCGCCCTCTAGCGCAATATACCGTCTTTTCCCTGAACATATTCCAGTCCATGTTTTCCTTCCACGCAGCCAATGTGGGGGGTCCCGCGGAGCCCCACAGGCGCGCGATGTCTCGCTTAGCCACCATGTTACCCAGAGTCACCCACTGGGTCTGTGCCTCATTGTGGTCAGCAGGCCCCCACACGTTCAGGAGACAACACCGCGCCTCCGGCTGCATAACAATGCCCGTCACCTCCCCCATTACCGCATGGACTCTCCCCCAGAATTCCATGATGACGCCACATTCCCAAATGATATGCAGGAAGGTACCCACCATACCACAGCCCCTCCTACATAAGCCCTCCTCAGAAAATCCCATATGAACCAGCCTTGGCCCCGTAACATAGACTCTGTGGAGTATTTTGAGCTGTACCAGCCGCAGACGCGACGGGATCGCAACCTCCTTAGGAGAGGAAACCGCAGACTGCCAGTCCTCGTCATCCAGCTCAAGTCCGTCCCTAATCCATTGATCCCGCAGCCCCAATAGCAGGTCAGCCCGAACATTAATCAATTTCTTATAGATAAGAGAGATCGTACTCTCCGGCATATGGCCATCGAGGATCCGGTCCTCCAATGGAGAGGATTCAGGCACCTTCTCACCTTCTACGAGAACTGACCGCAGGGCATGACGCACCTGAACATAGCGGAAAAACTCAGATTTCCCCAACTCATACTCCTTCTGCAGCTCTTCAAAGGACTTCACCCTCCCCTTGATCAGCAAATCTCCAACCCTGGAGATACCGATCAAGTCCCATTTCTCAAAACCTTTGGTATGCCAAAGCTTCCCTAATTTGTCAGACTCAAACAATGGGGTAGCAAGGGTGAGCCTATCCTTCCAGCCCAGCGAGTCAGTCGCCAACTTCCACACCCGCACCGCCACCCCCGTGGGCCCTGTGAGGGACGAGTCCAGTGACGCTCGGTGATAATTACCACCGCGCAACAACCATCGGTCCATGGCGTAGCCGGGGCTTAGAGCCGGACCATAGAAACCATGATTAATCGCGCTCAACTGGGTGGCCCAGTAATAGCGTCGAATGTCCGGAAGCGCAATACCCCCGTCGTACCACGGAAGCGTCAACTTAGCAATCGCAATGCGCGGCCGCCCATCCCACAACAACGATTGTTGGAGGCTCTCAACCTCCCGAAAGTAACTGGCCGGTACCCAGTCAAGAGTATTCTGCAAGGCGTAGAGGAACCGAGGAAGAGACATCATTTTGAACAAAGCGGCGCGTCCGAGGAGGGAGACCGGCATCCTCCGCCAGGCCGCAACATCCCGCCGCAAGCGCGCCAGGGGAGGGAGCAGGTTCCTCTCATACCGCAAAGTTGAGTCAGTGGAGATAAAAATCCCCAGGTACACGAAGCCCTGCTGGGCGATCTGAATCGAACAAGTTCGCGGGACAGGTGGGACGTCGCCGCTCAGAACATACAAATATGATTTACTCCAATTGATGACGAGACCAGAGTTCTTACCAAAAGATGTCAGAACGTCACAAACCACTATAAGCGAGTTCTTGGGCGAGGCGAGATATAACAGGATGTCATCGGCATAGAGCGAAATACGGTCCTCGTGATCAGGCGACCATCTAAGTCCACGTATATCCGGGTGCCAGCGTATCCACGCCGCCAGCGGCTCGAGGGCAAGGGCGAACAACAAAGGCGACAGGGGGCAACCCTGCCAGGTGCCCCTCCCAAGCTGGAACGGGGTCGACGCTCGCCCATTTACCACAACACTCGCAAGAGGACCCTCATAAAGCAACCTCACCCAGCTCACAAAACCAGGGCCAAAGCCGAACTTGGCAAGCACCGCCCACAGGTATGCCCATTCCACCGTATCAAACGCCATCGTGGCATCAAGAGACGCCACAATAGCTGGTTCACGCAGCGTGCTCGCCCTGGCAATTACTCCATGAAGTCGCCTAAGGTTTAACGCGGTGTTACGGTGTGGGATAAAACCTGATTGATCCGGGTGGATCAGGTCTCCAAGTACCCTGACCAAGCGGCCCGCCAGGATTTTAGCCAGAATTTTCGGCTCAGCATTAAGGAGTGATATCGGCCGATAGGAGGCACACTTATCCCGGGGTTTACCATCCTTATGGATCACAACAATCGTCGCCAGTCGCTGGTCCAACGGAAGGGACCCACTCCCCCGCGCCTCCACAAACATGGAGCGCAGGTGAGGAGCGACCCTATCCGGAAACAGCTTATACAAGTCAATCGGCAAACCATTTGGGCCTGAGGCCTTGCCCGAGTGCAGCGCGCGGATAGCACCCGCCACCTCATCAACCGTTATATCTCCATCGAGGTCATCTCTATCTACGTCAGAAAGGCAGGGCAGAGCGATGTCACGCAGGAGGTCACGCGAATCCTCAGTTGGCCTATCTGAAACCGAGGTGTAAACCATATGGAAATAATCCGAAAAACACTGTACTATACCCTCGGGATCAACAACCACCTCTCCCCCCTCTCTCGTCAGCTCCGGCACCACTCTATTAACACGTTCTTTTTTGTCCAGCCACGCTAGGAGTTTCCCAGCCTTATCGCCAACATCGTACAAGCGACCCTGCTGTTCCCTACTGAGGGTCTTGGCGGCATTCGTCACCAGGTCCCTATATTCCGCTTGCTTCAAGCTCAGATCATGCAGTGAGGCCGCTGTAACCTCCCCCTCCAGGGCCACCTCTAAAGCCGCGATCTCCTCCTCAACCTGCATAACCTCGCCATCTCTCCGTCGCTTGGCGGCCACTACCAAGGAGAGGGCCTCCCCCCTCAACACGGTCTAAAATGCTTCCCACAACGACACAGCCGAGTCAACGGAACCCTGATTGTCCTTAAAATAGTGATCAACTGTCTTCAGCAGCGCACTGCGCATCTTGGGATCACGGAAGTACCAGGGGTTAATAGGAGCAACCCTGCCCCCTCCCTCGCGGCCGACATCCAGCCGGACCTACACTGGCGAATGATCAGATATGCCCCGCGCCATATGCCTAGCCTCAGATACCAATGAGGCGTGCGCAGCCAGAGTGAGCAGATAATCAATCCGAGAGAGACTACCATGCGCCCCGGAGTGGAAGGTATATTGGCTCTGTGTGGGGTGCCGGAGCCTCCAGCAGTCTACCAATCCGAATGTATCTATAAAATCTGGAAGCCACTTCTGAGCCCCCCCGGTGTCCCTGGGCGGGTACCTATCCAGCAACCCAGAGCCGACAGCATTAAAGTCTCCCCCCACCACTAGCATACCCTCCGGGAGGTCCAACAAGGCCCTGCCCAGATCTGCAAACGTGGAGGCCTGCAGGGCAGGAGGGACATAAACCGAAACCAACACCAACGTTCTTCCCTCCCACCTCCCCGCCACCGCCACAAACCTCCCCCTATCATCAACAATGGTGGAGTCCACCTCGAAAGGTAGTGAAGCTCTA
The DNA here is from genome assembly GCF_964204655.1 of Triturus cristatus. NCBI lineage: Eukaryota > Metazoa > Chordata > Amphibia > Caudata > Salamandridae > Triturus > Triturus cristatus. The sequence goes on from NC_140589.1 coordinate 1,296,168,199, forward strand.
ACTAGGATACCCACACCCCTGGAGCCTGAGGAGAATCCCGAGTGGGCGATGAATTTGTAACCTTTTCTATTAAGAGCATGGCAAGTATTACCTATAAGGTGTGTCTCCTGCAGTAGGGCCACATCCGGCAAAGACCGTTTCAAGAACTGCAAGACTATCCCCCGCTTAATACGATCTCCCAAGCCATTAACATTCCAGCTAATAATATTGAAGCCCCTACCCCCCATCCCCACACACAAAGAGGCCCACCCCACACCCGAAGTGCCACCAGTGAACAACCCTGACAACCATTACTACGCCTTGCAAAAACAAACCCCCCAACAACAACCCCAAAATCCCAACTCCACCCCCCACCCTGCACCCCTGCTGCAGCTTACAAAGCCCCCCCAACTTGCAGTGTGCCTGTCACCCTACCATAACGCAAAACTACAAAAAGTACCCTGAGGGAGGAAAGAGCTCCCATCTTCCTCCCGCAACCCTCCGTATTACTGCAATCAGCTCAAGTCATTGTCCAGAACCAAAGCAAGTCAGACTGGCCCCAAAGGCATCAACCCTGCCCATCCCGGTCACCCTCCACGTCTGTGGCAGCATCCCCGCCAGTCCGTCGTCGGGGCAAAGCGTCCAACCAGTCTCCGGCCATAGCAGGCGACTCAAAGAAGAAAGTCCGGTCCTCATACACCACACGTAATCTAGCAGGGAAAAGCATAGCATACTTCAGGTCCCGCTCCCGAAGCCGTCTTTTCACCCCCAGGAAACTCTGCCTTTGCTTTTGCACCAGCTGGGTGAAGTCAGGATAGAAACTCACTGATGCGTTCTGATAAGGGACCGGGCCCGTCACCCGCGATGCTTGCAGGATAGCGTCCCGATCTCGGAAGTGAAAGAGCCGGGCGACAATCGGTCTCGGAGGGGCTCCCGGCCTGGGCCTCCCGCCAGGAACTCTGTGAGCCCGCTCGACTGCAAAAAATTTCCCAAGGCCCTTAGGCTTCAGATGGTTAAGCACCAAGTCCTCCACGAGCAGATCTGCGGAGATCTCGTCCGAGGATTCCGGGACCCCAGTAATGCGCACGTTGTTGCGCCTGGCCCGGCCCTCAAAGTCCTCCAGCCGGCGGGCGGAGAGGTCGTTCTCTGCCCGCAGCTTACGAACTTCGGTCTGAAGTTCCGAGACATCATCAGCGAGGCCTGTGGTCTTGAGATCAAGGGATTTAACCCGCTCATTAGTTTTGCCCAAATCCGCGCGGATCAGGTTGACATCCACCAAGATAGTATCCACTTTATGCGCCAGGTCATCAAACTGTCTCCCAATCGAGGCCTGCATCCCCTCGAGCGCACCCATGACATCCTGCAACGAGAGCTCCGAGGTCGGGGATGAGGCAGCCTTCTGTACGTCCAGCGATTGGCCCGATCCACCAGGCGATCCCTTCTGCTGGGCATAACGATCCATATTATTGGACTGGGTATAGGCTCCCCGCCTGGTAGCCTTGGGTTTCAGCCTATCCACCTCTGCTTTACCCGACATATCTGGCACCGAGCCACCCGGTGCAAGGAGACGACCCTCTCTCAGTCAGAGGGAACAGGAGAAGCAAGATCTGCAATAACCAGGCAGAGTAGGGCGCAAGGCGTCCAGAGGATAATAAAGCATCTGAAGGCACTCCCGGGCCAAGGCAAACAAAGGGCGAGAAAGTGAAAGTGAAAGTACGGCGCTCTCCGTCCGCCAGTTCACACCTCGCCAGTCCGCTGTTGTTCAATTAGAGGCCGGGCATCCTGCCAACGCCAGCCCCTGGCATCCCTCGGAGATAGGCCTCAATCTTCCGCCATGCACAACTCCGGTTCCCGGCGGGCGATCCGAGCCCGGGCAGCATCAATCGCCTCAGCAATGAGTCATCTGCAAGATGCCGTGCATATAAAACAGGATTTAGGACAGGATAATCGACGGAGGGCGTGTGGGTCCCGGGAGCTCAAAGCTCACGCGGCCATCTTGGTCAAGCGCTAGGCTCCTCCCTCCGCAAATCAGTCTTGACCCTGTGCCTCATGGGAACAGTCCAGCCTGAACTGCCAGGCCAGGTCCTCCCTGGACCAGAAACAAGTATTCCTGGGACTGGTTTCGGAGTAACACCCCTCATCAGCCTGGCTAGGTTGAATCCAGTGGCAAAGTGAGCAAGGGACCCACGTCCGGGCAAAACCTGTCAAATTAGGACGAACAAGGCAAGCACATGGAGATGATAGACAGAGTGCTGAAACTTTTCAGACACTCACCCCAAGTCACAGATCTAAGTTGGCAGGGTATGCCTATATGTGGATACCTTGTTCACTTTGCCACTGGCTTGGCAGTTCAGGCTGGGCTGCACCCATGAGGCATAGGGTCAAGACTGATTTGTATATAGCTGTGTCTGAACTGGGGTGGCAAAGTGAGCTAAAGAATGATGATGGATTCAACCCAGATCTGTTACTGGGGTTGAGTGTCTGAAATGTTCCAACACTACGTCCATCCTCTCTTTGTGTTTACTTTGAAATATGTGCAGGCACACTGCGCAGCTGGTGCGTCACAAAACGTGATGCACCGGCGGCGTAATGCCTTGTAAATGAGGCGCTTACTTTTGGAAATGTATTTCCCCAACAATCTAAAACAAAGAGTCTCCATACCACTGCTAAGAAATACCTAGTCTAGAACCCACTGCGTTGTTCAGCTTTAAGCCCATTATTATTTTAATGGTTTTGACAATGATTTTGAAGACAATTTTGATAAATTATTGTGATGCCAACAGCCACCTTGCCCCCTTTCAACAGAAGTGCCTCACTATGCTTTTGAAGTGATGTTTTTCACTTCACTGAGGAAGGCTTCACTGTCCTCTGTACATTCTGGCTGTGGCAGCGGCATCAACACCATGGACAACAAATTCTTTTGACTATATTTTCCACCGTTGACTGGGATAGCCACATCACTATAGGCAGGTTATAGTCTTTTCTTCTATATTACTCTCTGAAAGTTGTTCTTTGAAATTTATTTTTCCAGGAATAATTACCATCTTGTGCAGTTTCTCAAGACTCACCTTTTTTGCCCATGTTTTGCAACACCTTTCCTGGCCCTCTGTAAGCGCTCTTCAAAGCCTTCCTTGAGCGTGTCCAGTCTTACCTGGATGATACTCAAACCTACATCTCCTTTGCTCGAAGCTAGACAAATGTGGAGAAAATGCAAAGTACCGTGTTGAACATTGAATGCTTGATCTACTCCCTCCAGAAAATGAGTTCGAAAACTGAGATTATTTTACGCTCAATAACCAGAGGTCTGCCATTAGTTCTTTGCCTCTATCTAAAATATTTGACCAAAAACTAATGGTTGCCATTAAAGTTTAGAACTGCAGCATTATTTTCAACCAGGACATTACACTTAATTCTTAGGTAGGTAAGGTCATAGGAAACCCACTCTAAATCCTTCACTCTCTCTACTATTACATTTTCTTAAACTTCAGGTAAGTGCTAAAGTGAAGTTCAGGCTGAATTACTCCAGCCCTCTTTGTGCAACTGTCTGTATGCCAGCCAAGCAGCCTTTCATTTCAGCAATTTGAGGCAGGCTCAAAATTCTGTGGTTAGGTTAATTATGGGCTTAGGTAACATGTAACGCAGGTCAGAAGGGCGCTAAATTTGGGTGCTTGTCAATGACCATATTTGGTTATAAGTTGGATTACTGGATGCGTACATTTGTGAGCATTCTTCCTTCTGCATACTTGGCTTATAGGGTCTCCTCTACCAGCATACCGCTACTCCTCAGAATTAATAGAAAAGGTTGCTGTGCATGCCCGGATTCAATTAAAATGTGATGGTGGTAGGGCCACTAACGTGCCCGTTCTTCTTTTTGGAGCTCTTTTCCACAAGAGTTGATAGGTGAGCCACTCTAACTAGCTTTAGACAGGCTTAAAACACATTATTGCCCAATCACCGGGCCAAATAAAGAAACATTTTTGGGGGTTTCGTGATCCCGAGGGTGAGTAGCGGGAACCCACGTGAGTGCAGGCCGCTCTGCTTTCCGCAAGAGTCTTGTAGGATTGTAAAAATATAAAAAAGAGGGAGCAGGGCTTGAGTGTATGGGGAGGTTGCAGCAAATAGGCAAAGGCCATGCGCTGCATGTGGGTTGGCTGTCCATGAGAGGTTGTCAACATGGCTTGGTCACAGGCCAGGCCCTGCAGCCAATGCCACACTGTGCGCCGCCAAAGCCCATGTTTGACAAGAGTTGTTCTGCCTGCGGGAGATTAGATGAAGGGCCTGGCCCTGTGGTCAATCCTAAGCCGCGCATGGCCGAAAGCCACGACTGGTGTGGGGGTTGGCTGCACTCTATGGATTGGGCACAGGACAAAACTGCAGGCTAGGTCCTACGCACAACTGCGCACCATGCACGGCTAAAGGTTGTTATCGGCGGGGGGGGGTTGCTGCCAGCAGGGGGGTTGGATGTAGGGTCTGGTTGCAGGTATGTGCAAGGCAAGGCAGGGGGTGTTGGCCTTAGGTATGGTAATACAATATTAGTTTACCTTAAAAAACCTCAGAAATTCACTGGTAAAAAAACAAATGTTAATGTGACATTATAATGTTATAATTTTTTTTTTTAAACTGAAATTTAACAGTTATAGTTATTTTTTGGGGTTCTTTAGGCCCTCGTCAAGTACTGCTTATGACCTCACATATTACAATGCTCATGACTTGTTTTGTCTCATAACTGATAACATTACTGATGACAACTGAACTGACATCATTGCTGACAACACTGTGCATGTCACGGGAGTGAGTTGTAGCTATATTAAATAACTATAACTGTTGAATTTCACTTTTTTTTATGTTTAAAATGTTACGTTTAAAATGACATTTTCACCAAACTATACTGCCACTTTAACCTTTGTTTTTTTCAGTCAATTTATGAGTTTTTTTAAATGCAAAGTAAGATATTATTACCATACTTAACTATAACGTCACTTTAACATTTGTTTTTTTTGAGTGGCTATGTGTGTGTGTGTATATATATATATATCTTCGGACAAAACTCCTCGCGGTTCCCACCATTGAACCAGAGTCTCCACAGCACAGAGAGAGTCCACAGGTATTTTTTCTTCAAAAGTGCTTTATTTTCTTGTACACCATAGGTGCGAGCGTGTATGGACAGTCAATATATATATATTCACTGAAAAAACCAAAGGTTAGCTTCACGTTATAGTTAGGGGAAAATGTCAGTGTCAATGTATCATTTTAAACATAGTGAAGCACCCCAGCATTGCACAGTTCTCTCATCAATAATTTCAATGAAATGTTGCAAATGTTGCAGTGATTTTTTCAATAGTGTCATAGAAGATGTCATGAGTGATGTAATATGTGGAGTAATTAGCTGTGCATGGCAAGGGTGCAAATTATAGTTACCTTAGGGCACAAGGTATAGTTACCAGAGCTAACTATAATTAGATAATTTCAGTGGTTTTGTACTTCTAAAATGTTACTTTGGCACTGAAATTGTCACCTAACTATAATGTCACTTTCACCTTTGTTTATTTCAATACATTTTAGGTTTTTTAATGTAAAGTAATATTTTCTTACTATATATAAAGTCAACCAACTGCTGCACATGGGATCTGTGGTTGTGTGCAACTCACCTGCAGGCAGCCAATCTTGTGCTGCACAGCCTTTGGTTGTGTGTGTCATGGCTTTGGCTGCAGGGCCTGGCTTGCAGCCTAGTGGCCAACCTATTTGCAGGCAGACAACCCATGCTGCGCACTGCCTTTGACCGTGCACACCAGGGTGTTGGCCCCAAAGCCTGGCCTGCAGTCAGGCCCTGTGTCCGACCCCCTCAGAAAGCCATCCCCATGGCCTTTCTCGGGTGTGATGCAGGGTTGGCCTTTGGGCCATGGGGAGCTCATCCCCAGGGTCATGGAGGGGGGATGTGGTCGCCATTCCAGAGCCATGTCAGGCCCCAGTGACCCCATCTCCAGGGCCAAATGAAATTTGTAAAGAGAAGGGGGCACGTGCCCCCCACCCTGAGCTTTAAGGGGAGGGTGGTGCATGGTCCCTGTCGGAGCCTATAGTGGCCCACATCCCCCAGGGCCAAAACATATATATTAAGCAGAGGGGGACATTCACCTCCCTCCTTGAGCCTTAATAGGCCCCAGAGACCCCATTCCCTATGGCCGAATTCCAATTAAATGGGGAGGGGGCCATGTGACCCCCTCCCAAAGCCCTATTAGGCCCCACGGACCACATTTGCTGAGGTTGCAAGTCATTACAAAGGGTAGCGAGCCTCATGGCCCTCTCTAAACTATAGGTGGGTGGCCTGGTACCCACCTGGAGAACCCATCAAATGCCCCGTTGAAGGCTATGGGATCAGCTCCAGGCCCCCGGCACCCCAGCGGGCTCACCAAATAATAATAAAATAATAATGATAATGGTATTTCTAAAGCACAATAGTTGCTTTGAAGAAGTATCCCAGTGCTGCATAGTCAGAAATTCCCAAGGATGGTTTACGGAAGGCTAGACAGAACAGGCATGCTTTCAGATATTTCCGGAACAGAGCCTCTGTCTCTGATTGCCTAAGACAGAGAGGAAGAGAGTTCCATAACTTGGGTGCCAAAAAACTGAAGGAACAGCCCCCAACGTGGACCTTCTTAACTCTGGGTATTTGAGCCAACAAAGTCCCAGAGGACCTGAGACACCTCGCAGGAGAGAAAGGCCTCATAAGTGGGTGCAAGTAACTGGCCAGTTATCCTAAAGGCTCTGTAGCAACTTAGACACATTTAATAAAAGCCGGGCTGTGGAATTCTACACGTACTGGAGTCTCATCAGCCAACACTGAGAGACTTCCAAGTGAAGGATGTTCTAATATTCCAACTAGAAGATACCAAGGGTCTGAATCACCATTTTTTGGGCTGACTCAGGCAGAGGGTGAATGATGTTGTTCAGGGATTTTGGAATCCCAAAGCATTTGCCTGCTAAGGCCATGATTTGACTGTGAAAGATAAGGTTTTCATCAAACCAAATGCCTAGGTTTTTTAACGCTTGGCTTTGGTGAAGGAAGGGGGCCTAAGGTAGATAGCCCCCAATCGGGACACCTGATTGACAGCTGCTTCCCTAAAATAAGAACCTAGGTCTTGCCAGCGAATAATATCAAGCAGTTGAGGACACTCCATTGGGCTATCTCTGACAAACAGGCTCTCTGAGATGCCGCTGCACTTGCAGAATTCTGTGTTAGGGTGACAATGAGATGCTTATCATCGGCACACAATATGATGTCAAACCTGTGGCGCTCAATGATATCAGCCGGGGGGGCACAAATAAAGATTGAAAAGGGTAGGGCTCAACAAGTAGCCCTGTGGCACCCACGCAGCAGTGACAGAATCTGAGAGCAAAAAGGTTTCAGTATGAGCTTAACAGAGCAGCCTTGCAAGAAAGACAGAAGCCACTGCAGTGTCTTGTGTCCGACACCGCAGTTCCACAACCTCTCAAGAAGGAGGTTGTGGGATGCAGTGTCAAAATCTGCACTTAGGTTCAATAGCAGCAGTTTAAAAGTCCCCCTGAGCACACTTCCAATATTAAGTAGTATCCAACAGACTCTTGATCCAGGTCCAACTATAGTCTTTATTATATATCACACTATAGTCCATCCAGTTAGTTTTTTTCTTCAAACCCAGATTGTTCTTTATGTTCGGAATTGCAGAAAAACGCCAACACGTGTTTCGTCGTGCAGTATAATGCACATTCGACTTCTTTAGGGCTGCAATCCCAAGAAATTTAAAATTACCAATATGTTTGCATAATCAGACCGAACTAAACAAAAGAAAAATTATAGTTCTCCCAGTGAGAAAGGAAGGCCACCACCTCTATCAAAGAATTATTAAGATACCCGATAGTGCCTTTAAGAGAGCAGGAAAATATAACCCAAAGTCACAACCTATATCTCAGATAAATATAATCACCCTAGTAATCCACAATCCGTCTGCTTATAATCCTCTGTGATCCTCAAAACTGTATAAACTCCAGGTAGTACTGAATTCAATATTCCAGAACCTGTATATACAAACAATCCAAATAAGAAAAATACTCGCAAACTAAATCAGAGTATATGTATTAATCTATATGATCACATGTCATCATAAGTAGACTTGCCTTTCCTCGCAAGTTTCGTAAGTATCAAACGTTAATTATCACCAACAAATGGTCTCAAATACAGTTATCTGTGAGCAAAAAGAGAAAATACAAAATCCCAGTAAGGCAAAAGTTAAGCAGCGGTAAACAATTAGAGTAACCTAATGTCTAGGCTACAATGACTAGAGAATAATTCTCACTTATGTTGTAATGTAAACAAGACTCATATTCATATATCATGAAATGAACGTGTGGGTCATGCCAAGTAAAACGCGTTGTACGCTGTGTTGAATCACGAGTACATGACCTAAAAAAAGCAAAAATATAACTGAAGTATGTACTAACTGCCCCATAAATAATCATACAAAAAAACATATTTTCTATCCATTGTATTGAAAAGATCCCATTCTTAAACCACGTAGTAATACTAAGTATGCAAAAAACATTCAGTTATCATGTATAACCGAGAAAAGTTCAATCTCCCGATACCAGGACTTTGCTACCATCAGATTACCACCGTTAAGCGTTTGACAGCACAGAAACATGATAACAATATGCAACTATAGTATGCAACAGGAATGCTCTTCAGCAAGTTAATCCCTTAAAATTAAAGCGCAATCTCCCTTTTTTTACCTGACTGAATTACCGCAACCGATACAATCCGTAATCACGGCGGCGTACACCACAAGCGCCATCTTACTTCTGTATATATACACTAGTAGTCCTTGGACTTCTTCTAACTCAGTGACGCAAACTAAAAGAGCGCCATCTTGGAACAATAAGTTTGAGAAGTCTCTTTTCCTGCTCTCTTAAAGGCACTATCGGGTATCTTAATAATTCTTTGATAGAGGAGGTGGCCTTCCTTTCTCACTGGGAGAACTATCATTTTTCTTTTGTTTTGTTCGGTCTGATTATGCGAACATATTGGTAATTTTAAATTTCTTGGGATTGCAGCCCTGAAGAAGTCGAATGTGCATTATACTGCACAACGAAACACGTGTTGGTGTTTTTCTGCAAATTCTGAACATAAAAAACTGTCTGTGTTTGAAGAAAAAAACTAACTGGATGGACTATGGTGTGATATATAATAAAGACTATAGTTGGACCTGGATCAAGAGTCTGTTGGATACTACTTAATATTGGAAGTGTGCTCAGGGGAACTTTTAAATTGTTTATTTTCCCCTCATTTGAGGAGATTACTAAAGGTTGTAGAGGTAACCAACCTTTTCTCCCTTTGAATCACCGAGCATCTGGATATTAGTTGTTAGACCTTACCCTAAATTTGCCGAACGCCCAAGAAAACAATTCCTGGTTACCTAATATTTGATTATCAATAGCAGCAGTGCTGCAGTGAAAACCCTGAACCAGAATCTGATGCATAGACTCCGAAGCAAACAGAAGAGCTGAGTCAGTGCTATAATGGGAACGAAAGCCTGATTGAGTTCTATGGAGTTGGTTCTTAGCTTCAATGAACATTGAGAGCTGTTGATTCACATATTTTTTTGCCACTTTCGAGAGACAAGGGAGCAACTAGATTGGCTTATAATTCTCAGCTATAGTAGAGTGAAGCGAAGGCTTTTTCAACAACGGCACCACAGTAGCATGCTTCCACTTTACTGCAACATGAGCTGTAGCAAAAGAGTTATTGATAAGCTCTCTAACCACTGGATAAAACTCATCCATTCCATGCTCCAAAATAGCAGGATGGCCGGGTCAGAAGAAGAACCAGATTTAAGAGATAGAAAAAGAGACTTCCCCGTAAATCATCGGCCTCAGCTGCTCTGAAGACTCTACATTGGCTATCAATTCCCAAAAGAATCCTCTTTAAACTTCTTTTGACGACCTTTAGAGCCGTTTGAGGAGTCGGCCCAGCCTATCTCTCCGCCAGATTTAAACCATACACTACTGCCAGAACACTACGATCAAGCTCGGCTAATCTTTTGGCAGTGGGCAGGTTTAAACTGTCAACAAAGGGAGGAAAATCAGCTATGATACTGGGAGCAAAAGCATGGAATCATTTACCTAAGGAACTGAGGGCAATACAACAGCAAGATCCGTTTAAACGTGCCCTTAAGACCTGGATCTTTGGTCTTTCTGACGTCTACTCTCTTGCCCTTATTTAGTTCGCACTTTAACAGTCAGTCCGGTTATCCTCAGCGCCAGGAGGCTCCGTCTGGAGTGACAGATGCGCTATATAAACCTACCTTTCATTCATTCATTCATTTCATTCATTCATTAGCCCTGGTGGCCTTAGCCTATTTCCTAGCTATAACTCTTAATCCAGGTGTAGAGTTAGACAAAGATTTGCCCATAGGGACCTGAAAGGTAATCTCCAAATGATATGACCATGGAAGCAGCACAGGAGGATCAGCAACTAGCCCACTATATTTGGAGAAATTAGAATCTAGTATATGCCCACACCTATGTGTGACAGATAACTAGTTTGGTGGTACAACTGCCCAAACACCTCAGCTACCAGGAGACCGCAGGGCCAGTGGTCTTTCCATATATATCGATGTCTATGTGAGCATTTCAACTGCATATGTGTCGGATGCACACATATGCATGATACATGTGGAAAAATAGCACCTACCCATTGACGGACTCGGGCCCATATGTGGGCAGTCCAGGCAATGAGAATGCAGGATGAAAAGGACTCACCTGTAGATCACCACAAACAGGGTCATAATCTTTGGGGTGAAGATGCTGCTGTGAAGGCGGGAAATGAAGAAAGGGATCAACGTCGAACTCTGATGGGAAGAACAGGAAAGGAGTGAGTATGCACCCCAATTCCTTTGTTTCCACCAACTTGAAATGAAACTAGAGGCAGACCCTGGTGAGTGATAGATTAGGATCCCAGAGAGAGAAACATTGCCAGGTCACAGTAAGGAGGGGCGCCTCCCGGCCAGCTATAGTGTGTTCAGTAAATGTGCATGAAAAAGATTGGTTAAAATCATTGCAATACCCCCACCCAGTGACCTTTCCTATCTAACCTGACTATCGCATACCCAGGTGGGATAGCTAACAAAATATCTGACTCTGAGCTTTCTGAAAGCCAGGTTTCCATTAAAAAATACTGCACACTGCACCTGATCAGCGATGAAATCAAGCAATTAATGCTTGTTTTTCACAAAGGAGTAACAATTAAGAGAGAAGAAACTGGCCATGGGAGGGGCCAGGGAGTACTCACTCACCTTGCTATTAGAGGTGGATACACTCCAAAGCACATATTAATAATAATCTCAGGATTGCTGAGAGGTCAGAGGCCACGCCCCCTTTCTCCACCAGTCTTCAAATGTCATCTGTCATGTCACTGACCGTGTCATGAGTGATGTAATATGTGAGGTCATTAGCAGTGCATTGCAGGGTTGTAAGTTATAGCTAACTCAAGTAACTACAACCGCTGAATTTCACTGGTTTTAAACGAGTGACATCTGAGCCTATCTATAACATCCCTGTAACTTTTGTCCCTGCAGGACCAGAAAGGCACTGTTTGAAAAACATTTTGGCGGGAGTCACGCTGGATCCGCAGCTACTACCGATTTCTTTTTAAAAAAACAAAGCGCGGGCTCCTGCACTTTGTTATTAATCCGCCCCCGGGTGGGCCAGGTCCCAGGAGCATTTTGATAAAGGAGGGGACACATGGGATTCCTGGGGCTTATTGATACCCTGGGGACCACTACCTCCCTGGGGCTTGATTTGAAAGAAATGTGGAGGAGGCCCATACAGCCTCCCACATTGCCCAGAGGAACACCACCTCCTCATGGCTATTTTTATTTATAAATAGGGGGGCGCTTGGGCTCCCCCAACATCGGGGTTTGGCACCTCCCCAGGGCTTTTGTCAAATGGAATGCAGGGGGCTTGTGGCCCCACTACAGACCCGGTGATCACCACCTCCCTGGGCCATAATTGCAGAAAGGAGGGGACCCATGCAGCCCCCCCCTCCTGGAGCCAAATATGGCCCTGGGGACTACCGCCTCCTAGGGCCGGCTCCAGTTATGTCCCAGGCTGCCCATCCCCAGGACATAGCTGTTTGCTATGGATTGGTGGGAGATTTACTGCTCCCGCTGAACCATAGCAAACTGTGCTCCACTTCTAGCAAGCAAGAGCATAGAAATGCTCTTGCTTGCTATAAGTGAAGCACAATTGTTTTTATAGAGAGGGAGCTGCATCTTAGCAGCTCCCTCTTTGTAAAAGCAATGCCGAATCCCGCAGGAGATGGGGAGCCGCAGGGACCACGGGGCCTTGAGGTTCCACCTCCGGTGCCCAGTAAAAGTAACTAGATGGCCTGGGTGGGACCAGAGCACCGAGAAGAGAGGCTGCTCCCAGGGGATTGGGTCGCCAGAGCCGAAATCAGCTAGGAAGGGGGCCGCATGTCCCCTCCCTTAACAAATTGAAAAAAGTACTTTCAAAAAGCCAGGCAGCTAATCACCAGAGACACCACCCCCTTATACCACCACTCTGCAAATGCACCTCTTGGCATAGCACTAGTTGGGGGATGAACTCCCCTTGATTCCAGAGGGTCCTAGGGGGCCAACTACTCTTGCTTTTACCTCAAGTAAGTCACACACAGTGGATTGCTGAAAGGTTGTTGGAGGCCACCCCCCTTTCTCCACCGCTCAGCAAATGTGATTCCTGGCACACTACTGGTTGGGGGATGAAGTACCCTTGGCTTCAGAGGGTCCTCACAGCTGAATAAAAACGCCGCTGCACAATGCATCCTTGATGCGACCCTCGCATTGCTCCTCGGAACAACGCTCTGCAACCAGGATTTAAGATACTTTTCTCAACTGGATTAATTGGTTCCTGTTTCCAGCCCAAGATGCATCACATTTGGCCTGAACTTGTGAATTTATCCTGGTCCAGCACGACCAAATTGCCACAGTTGACGCTTTGTGCTAATAAGCACTATTGTTACCTAAACCTTTTAAAATGCATAACTCCGGGACTACCGAGTGGATTTCATTTTGATGTCAAATTATTTATTATATTTTACTCTATTTTTCTAAATTGGTGTGTATTTTTTCTTATCTTGTGTTTTTACTTTATTACTGTTTGTGTGCTGCATAAATACTTTACACAGTCCCTCTAAGTTTAGACTGACTGCTTTGTGTCAAGCTACCAGAGGGTTAAGCATAGGCTAATTTGGGGCTTGCTTGTGTTTCACCCTGACAAGAATTGTGTTTGCTGCTTGACAAGGGTTTCACCCCCCTCAACAAAGGAACTCAATTTCCTTCAGTGACCTTAACATTTCTGATTGGCAGAAAGAGTTGTTACTTGTGATCATGCCATTAGTCTGCTTTTTCTTCAATTTTTCTGCAAGAATTATATATAAGAACCACTTAGTTTTGCGGGTGAGCCTGAAGACTTTCCCATTTCACTAGAGATGCTGTTCATTTTCTTTATTATTTTGCTGCTCATTTAGGACTTAGATTATTTCTGATTCTTGACTTCTTTTATATACCTCTGCATTGAAGTGCTCATGGCATTTATTCTTTACTGCTTGATTTTGAGATTTTTGTAGTAAAACTCTTGAATTTTTCTCTGACATAAACCTAAATTATTGAGTGGTCCCAGTTACTTCTGATTAATTTCGCTGCTAAATTGATGTTGGCGAGTGTGCCTTTTATCATAGGAACAATTTGGAGCAGAACTCTCTAAAAGTTAATTTTGGGGTTTTCTGAATTTCAGGGGATCCTTGCATGTTGGTGTGCGGTTCTGCTCCCACTTGCCCCTGCTTTCAATTTTCTGTAGGATTTGATACAAAGTAGGCCTGGGCTAAAATTCTGTTCCGCTCGCGGAAATTGCGATAATTTGACATTTTGCGCATACCGCGGAGAGCACGAAAATGTCAAAATTTCCGCAATCCGCACTTTACCGGAAATTTTTTGCTTGCTCGCGCTGTAAAATAATACATTCTCACGTGCGAGTGATCGCCTTACCTGAATCCCCGCGTTCGCCGACAAGTTTTCCCGATCCGGTCACGTTCTCCACGAGATGTTGGATTGTTGGTAGCCATTTAAGCTGTCTCGCGACAGTTCGCGCCCGCAGTAACATCATTTGTCGCTCGATCACGTCTTTCTACTCGCAATCATGCACCGCGAAACAAGTGAAAACAAGATGGCCGCGCCCGCGAGCAACCGCATGGGTAAGTTTGCGAGCCGCGACCACGTAGAAAATACCGCGAATGGGTGGGAAAAAAACTTCCGCATCTTCGCGATATTTCCGCGTGTTTTCGGAGATTTTTAACATTTTCGCGATAATTTGCGAAAGTGAATTTCGCAAATTCCGCCCACCCCTAATACAAAGCCAAATTGTGCTACTTCGGTAGATCTGAGTTTGTGTGAAAATCTAAGGTTTTTGTCCTGGCCCTGCCCAGACATGCCCCCTACTTACATTTACAGAAGGGGTGGTGCAGAGAGGTTTGGACACTGCACAAGGGTAAAACTTTGTTGCAAATAGTTTTTGCATGAAGCAGTTGATCGGTTGTGTTGCTTTGTGTCGCACGAGCACCAGCTCAAACTTTTAGTAATTCTTGACCCTAGTCTGTCCTGGGAACCTTGTTTAACATGTTTGTTAAAGTAACGGAAACACAGAAAAAATCGCGGTCCAATCTAGTTTACAGTGTTGGAACTCATTCTGAACACTCCCCGTTGAAGTGGCGTTTGTGTTCTGCAATTTATACCCCTACTCCTCTTGGGAAAATTGACTAGCCCTTCAACGACTCCAACATCATGCCAGTGAAGGCAATCCCCAAACAAGTCAGGCTTGTATAATTCTGGATATGGAAGTTACTTGCATTCTGTCTGTTTCAAACTAGGCCTGGGCGAAAATTTCGTTCCGTTCGCGGAAATTGCAATAATTTGACATTTTCGCGTTCCGTGGAGAGCGCGAAAATGTCAAAATTTCCGGTTTCCGCAGCTTGGCGATAATTTGTTTCTTGCTCGCGCTGTAAAATAATACATTCTCGCGCGCGATCGCCTTACCTGAATCCCTGCGTTCGCCGACAAGTTTTCTTGATCCGGTCGCGTTCTCCATGACATGTTGTATTGTTTTTAGCCATTTGCGCTGTCTCGCGACAGTTCGCGCCCGCAGTGACGTCATGCGTCGCGCGATCACGTCTTTCTTCTCGCGATCATGCACCGCGAGACAACTCAAAACAAGATGGCCGCGCCCGCAAGCAACCACATGGGTAAGTTGGCGACCCGCAACCATGCAGAAAATCTTGCGAACATGCGGGGAAAAAAACTTCCGCATCTTCGCGATATTTCCGCTTGTTTGCAATAATTTTAAACATTTTCGCGATAATTTGCGAAAGTTAATTTCGCAAATTCCGCCCACCCCTATTTCAAACCTACTAAAGGTAACCGGAAGAAAGGCGAGGGTCAGAAGGTTGTAATTGTCTGAGATGGTAGAAAGTCCTAAATTGAATGTGAAGCAGATGCCAAAACCATCAGCCTAACATTATACACAAATACAAGCACACACACACACACACATACACACACACATACACAGGTTTTGAACATATATTTTTATTTTCCAATATTTAATTATGTTTGTACCTCGCATTTTCCCCCGGTATGTTTAAATTCTGCTGTTCTTTAGATTTTTGGATGGATCTACCCAATTTCTTTACCTGTCTCTCTTTCCCAGTCTTGTGATTCAGCCCCTTTTCCAAGCCACTGTCATCCATTGCATGGATCGTAGGAAATATATTTAACTTCTACTCCAGGGGAAAGAAACTCCTGGAAAATGACTGATTTACAGTTTACTAAATGTGGAATGAATTTAATACCAATCGGTAGCCTTGATTAAAAGAGTGTGTTGACTCCCATTTGGACTGGCACTCAGCTGTTTATCCAGCACATTTATCATCCTTCAAAAGTGTCTGTGAGCTGACGAAAGGAAAAGGGGGTTGTTTGGTGCTGACAGTAACTTGTGACAGAAGCTGGAAAGAGCAACATTTTCCTTTGTGGTGTTTCTTCGACGTATTATCAAAACCGAAGCTACTGTATATTTTGGTTGGGGAATATCATTTGTGTTTTACTTGGCATTGCTACCTTGAAAAGCCCAGCACTGCCTAAAGCTTTCTATCCGCCCCTCTGTTCTGTAGCTAACAGTTAGTTACTTATTCAAGAGCCGTGCTGGCAACGCCAGCGAATGGATGATATACACGCAGCCTGGATCCGGAGAAGTAAGCCCTCTTCTTAGGCTCATCAGTTATTCGGGAAACTGTGGAGAGTACTGTATTTGCATATATGCAAAGTAACCCAGTGTTCGGCCAACAGTTGAGCCTTTTTATGAGCCCTTTGCGCCGCTGTTGTGTCACTTTTTATGATGCATCGGCGGCGTAAAAAATGTGCCACGTTGCGCCATATTTACAAAGTGGCGCATCTAAGCAGATGCGTCACTTTGTAAACCCCTGTGCTACATTATACCTGCGTCAGGTATAATGTATGCAGGGTTGGCGTTCTTCCCGCAAAAAAAGGCTTGTAGACATGTTGCAGTGCAATCTATGAGATTTCACTGCAACACTTCTAGGACACCACTGCGTCAAATCCTTACGCCTTCCTCACAGCAGGCGTAAGGAGTGACGCAGGCCTTTTCACATGGGGCATGTGAAAGGACACAATGATGGAGTTTCGTCTGTTTCCAGACACACTCCAGCAATGCGTTACCTTTGCGCCTACAGATACGTCAGGAATACTGACGTGTCTGTAAATCCTTATGACATGGAGCGCCGTACAGTAAATACAGTGCATCCATGGTGTCGCAAGGAGAACACACTGAAAAGTGTTGCACTGCTGTTTTCACGCAGGGATGGGCCACGATTCATAAATGAGGCCCAGTATGCTTACTGATGCGCTAAGCAGAGTACTTCAAAATGGATGAATAACTGAGGAGCCCTAACGTGTCACATGACAATGTTTATGGGGGTGTGTGTCCAAATAAATGTGTTGGTATGGATGAAAGCGCAAAAGAAACCAACAAAGGAGGCATGGTGATGTATGTGAGGCAGTGGCCTAACAAAGGTGGACGAGGAGAGGGTGACAGTTACAAATCCCTGATTGAATATAAGCCTCGAAATGCAACGAAAAAGGGGATGCAACGTTATTTATTTAACAGCTGTAGATGAGGTCACATTTCCTGGATAGTCAGTAGCTGTCTCTTAGCAGCAGTAGTGGGTGAAGGGATTAAGGATTCTAGCCTCAAACTGCCTTCAACTTTCATGTTGAGGCTTCTAGTGAAAGAAGAGGGTGTTAAAATGTCAGGTACGAGGAGATAGAGGTTATCAGGGTAATGAGACAGAGAATTCTGGTAAGCCACTAAATTCAGTCTTGAGTGAGTGCAACGTATAAGAGTGGAGGCACACTCAGTGCCACTACCTGATGATATATACAGTCGAAAAGTCTCTTGAGAAGGTGGTGTGGGAGGGACAGTAAGGAAATAGTTGAAGCGAAGCAAGAGATGACATTGTTTAGGGGTGTTCTATAGAGGGAGACAAGAGTATGTGCCAAAGGAGAGCCTTGGGGTTCCCACTGGTAGGGGTAGGTTTGACAGGCACCATGAGACAAACAAATTAGTAATTGAAGAAATTGTAGGCTAATTAGTCCAGCACTGTATTGGTGATGCTTAGTGAGGAGGGAGTAGCTAGTATTTGAGGGCGGTAGACCATGGTGTAAGCTTGGAAACAGTTACCGAAAATAAAAGAAGAAAGGTATTTATAGGGGGCAGATGTAAAAAGGTGGGTAATTATGTTCGGGCTGTCTCTGTGGAGAAAGGTTAGCAGAAACATGACTGTCATGGGATGAGCAGGCTAGGGTTGAGGTAGACAGTAAGCTGGTTCACCAGCAGCCTCCCTGGTATATTAGAGACGAAGGTGATTTGGGAGCTGGGCCCACATCTAGATATTTAAGAGGGGCCGGGCATTGATTTATAGAACAGTGGAATAATCATACAAGCAGACATTTAAATATTCATGGATGGGTACCAGAGAGGAAAAGAGTCCAGTGGTGCAAGAGCTTGGAAATGGAATGTGGTGTTCCATAAGAGAGTGTCAATAAAGTACCGAATTGGTCAAATGGAGCACAGGTTGAGATAGCAGAATGGAGTACTGAGAAGAGCTGGGCTGAGGTGGTGGAATGTGACAAGACGTGTGACGTTGAGGGTTATGGGACGTGGAGAGTATAAGGACAAAGCAAGATAGGAAGGATGCTAAGAGTGCTCCTGGGGAGGACAATTTTGGAAAAGAAGTACGAGGCAATGTCAGGTCATGTGACGTGGCAGCAGTAATGACAGTGTAGGTAGGGATAGACATTAATTTGTTGCGTCAGGACTGCTTCTGAAGGAAGTGCTGAAGTATGATATTGAGGCCTTGGAACAAGGTTAACGAGGTTCACAATGGCAATTCAGGGGTGGCAGTGAGGACATTACAGCCTCCTAGAGGCTTCCAGATGCTTGTGGTGAGGGACTTCAATTATGGAGGTGACTGCACATCTGCGTGATAGGGCATGGAAGTGAAAATGCAAAGAGAATAGTGAGAGTCAAGATTGTTCTTAGGGACAACACAAATGGGGTATAGGAGGGGTTGTGAAAAGGAAGAATTGGGAGGCTGGGCCAGGTTAGAATGTGCCTTTGAATATTGGTGCCTTAGTAATTGGAGCAGACAGGGGTTTAAATAAACAGGGCACCGCAGAGTATGAGCTCATCAATGACAGTGTGTAGGGGTAGAGGACCTTAGCAAAAACATAGGTAACGTTGATGGAAATCCATTTTGAATCCCAAATTGCAATAAATTCAAGGATAGGGCATAATTCTGTAGGTTAGTATTGGAAGTGCTGATAATAGATTTCGGAGGTCCTCAACTAATTCTAAAGCCTACGTTACAGTAACGGAAAAAGGTATCAGCGTCTAGAACTCTTCACTCTTAATTGAGGCACTATGCAATCTCAAACTAAGAGGTGACAAATCAGAAGGTTTTTGGATGGGAATGTCCCCTGCATTTACCCCTAATCTGGGTGCCTTACTCCAAATGAACCTGGTGTCCTGACTTTTATCCCTGATGTCATGCAAAGGTAGCATGTTCGCAGTGGCCTGAGCTTGTTCCTGAAAATGTGACATACATGACCTGTTCTGTGGCCTGCAGGGGATGC
This sequence comes from Triturus cristatus, assembly GCF_964204655.1. Classification (NCBI taxonomy): domain Eukaryota; kingdom Metazoa; phylum Chordata; class Amphibia; order Caudata; family Salamandridae; genus Triturus; species Triturus cristatus. The sequence goes on from NC_140589.1 coordinate 1,296,187,464, forward strand.
ACCAAGCTTAACCTCACAGTAGGCAGGGGACAACAGTCCCTGCCCTGGGTGTATCAGATTAAGTGGTGGTGGCAGCACACCATGTTTGTTACTGTGAGACGGCTTTTGCTCCGTCAGTGTGAGTGAGCGTGATCTGCTGGTCCCAGTCATATAAAGTTCCGCTGTGATGAGGTTAAGTCCTTAATCCACAACTACCACAATCAGCTCCCTACGTGTTTTAGCTATATTGTGTGATTGCATTGCCCTCAACAATTAAACAGTACCTCGCCAATGGCATCACCTTGGATGAATGTTGAGAATTAGATATACCAAATTTGTGTTTAATGTGAACCATCACTTTCTCAAACCCGCGTTATATTAGGATCTTCAACCCTACTGAGAACCAGAATAAAGCAGACAGGGAAGAAAAAAATTCCTGGACACAGGTACAAAGGCATAAAGGCACTGACATAACGCTAGTCTTGTGTCGACCTTTCCACTATAGCACTGAAAGACATCACATGGTTTAAACAGCTTACAGAGATGGTGATCGATATATTAACCAATATTTACCATTAGTATTCATGTCAATTATTATTATTGTTATTAGTCCGATTTATAGCGCGCATGGCTGCCCCAGCAACGGGGTGTCCCAGCGCGGCCCTGACTGAGACCCTACCCAGGAGGCAGATGCATAGAAACCGCCAGATCTAAAGAGACTTAACAGGACCAGAGAACAGCCAGGTTTTTATCGCTTTGCGAAAGGCCAAGTGTTTCTGCATAGTTCTAATGTGAGCCGGTAGAGAATTCCAGAGCTTGGCGGCTAAGTTCCAAAAGGAGCGGCCACCAGCTCTGGCTTTAAAAACGCAAGGGACGCAGACCAGGGCGCAGCCGGCTGATCTTCGTGGGCGTTGTGGGGTATAAAGCATGATTAAATTCGACAGGCCCAGAGGGGCCTTGCCCATCAGGATTTTATGCGCCACACACAGGGCCTTAAACTGAACGCGTTTTTCCACCGGAAGCCAATGCAGTTTAGGGAGCAGAGCAGTAACTAAGCTCGACCTAGGAAGCCCAACCAACAGTCGTGCCGCGGCGTTCTGGACCCGCTGCAGACGCTTAATGCTGGTCTTATTAGCACCCAAATAAAGTACGTTCCCATAGTCCAACCTAGATAAAATTAGGGCCTGGGCTATGGTTTGACGTACATTGGGGGGGGAAAAAGCCAATCACAGGTCTTAGACCGCGAAGAAGCCCAAAGCACACCCCCGCCACAGTCTTGGATTGCGCTTCAAACGTCAGACCTTGATCGAACAGAATCCCAAGGTTCTTTACAACTGTTTTGGGAGAGGGCGCAGGTTTGAGACGCTCGGGCCAGCATTGTTCGGACCCTAATTCATAATCCTTCCCAAATAGTAGAATCTCGGATTTGTTGGCATTGACCCTAGGAATACTCGACCTCTTACCTTCAAAAGGAATTCTGGTCATGGTATCTGCCACCTGTGTTGAGCTAAAAAATATTATCTCATATTAAAAACGTATTCACAAATTTGACTTAATTCTGACATGAACTGGAATATTTAACATGATCTTGCATCAAAGGTTTAGCATGGGATTTCTCACAACAGTTCGTATTTCGAGACACCCCACCAAATCTTGATTCATAAAAACATTGCAATAATAATACACAATATTTAAAAAATGATTAAAACCAATCATGAATATATTTAACAGGAGTGTTGAGGCAGCATTTCAGAGGGGTTCCGAGGCTCACCCAAACTCCTTCAGTACATATGTAATGATTAAAAATGCATTGCACTGCTAAATACAAAAAACTGAATACACAGGTATCAGTGTGCAGTACAGAGCGTCTCATTTGTTTCTCTTCCATAAGTATTTTTTCAATGTATTTATTCTTTGTATATCATTACTCACATACTAATGTTTAAATTATGTATTTGAGATGACATCAGCGTCCCACATATTGAATATCATAAGGGGATCTTTTTATTCCACTAGATGCATGTCACTACATTGCGCTCAATTTACTATGTGAATCAATTCACCATAGCCTATTTCCTCCCATATCAATCTTTAGTTTAGATACAGTTTGACACTTCTTAATCAGCCGTTAATAAATGAGATAAAATATTTTTGAATGAAACACAGGTGTGCAGGTGTAGTACATATTACTACTGAAAATCCTCTCAGAACAAAAGGTACACAGGGAGTACCTGCTAATCTCAAGGTATTGCTTGAAAGGGTGCACTTTTTGGTAGTAGGTACAATGGAGTGCATCCAACCAAAAGGTAGGTTTACATTTGCCCCAGGTGTCAATAATAATGGTGAAATAAAAAACATGGGGGCATATTATTAAGCACGGCGTTAAAATTATCGCCGCTTTAGCGTCACAAAGATGCCGCTAAAGCGGCGATAATGGGCTTGATAATATGCCGCAGAGAATTCCAATAGAAGCCCGTGTTGACACCAGAACATGGGCTTCTATGGGAATTCTCAAGGGCATATTATCAAGCCCATTATCGCCGCTTTAGCGGCAGTTTTCTGCCGCTAAAGCAGCGATAATTTTAACGCCGTTTCTTGATAATATGCCCCGAAGTTCGAGTCCCAGTGAGTGGTGATACGGGTAGTGTTACTGGAGATGATTAAGGGTCACACAGGCAGAATGATACAGTCTGTGCCGAAGATTGGTCTTAGTTGATGATAAGGATCTGTTAGGTGTGCAGTTTAAGTGAACTGATGTGGTTGCAGCAGTGGTTGATGGTCCAGTTTGCCAGAACACAACACAGTGTACAGGGACTCAGTTCTTCCAATTATAAGGAGACGCTGCTCCCCAAGGAACAAAAGGGTTTACATAGAAAATGTTCACACTCACCTTGAGCAACTCAGATCACTTAAACGTAGGGAGCTTCAGTAAACAACCCTATTCACAGGAGCACAGTTTGTTAGAATTATCAGTTGTTTAACATGATTTATTGCCACTTGTATACTGTTCACACTCATAACAATGTTGTTTGGTACAACATCACAGAAGGAATGTGTAGATTACACAATTTACAGTGTATACAGTATAACAACAAATGATATTACAACATAAGGCCAATTCCCTATGCTATAATATACTGCACTCATGTTGCGATCCTTAGGTAGGTCAACAATGGCTCCTGTATGCTGATACGTTTTCCGTACAACCCCCTTGCCTGATTTCTAGGTTTCTCAAGCATAAATCACCTATCCATTTCCCAGAGTCCCTCACAAGGTGGGGTGAGGGATCAGATACATTCTTCCAGTACTTACCCCTCATGTAGCCAGCAGAAATCTCAGTACTACTAATTTACAGACATTATGTGCGAAACCTGCCTCCTCCGTTACTTCCAACAATACCAGTTTTGGGGACAAGTTTATAGGAAATTGAAGGACTGCTGGCATAGTGTGGGTTGTTGTTAACTCATATGTCTGGATAGCTCAACACCCCTGAGTTAGATGGGAAAATGTGTCCTTTGTGAGCCTGGCATCCGAAACATTCTGGAGAAGCCATCTTGCCTATTGCAGCATGAAGTGTACTCTGGGCATGTGTGTAATTGAATCAGGCAGAGCCTGGTTAAAATTGCCAGTTTCCTAGCAGCTTTGTCTCCCACCACTCACTGTTGTCTAATGGACTCATGTCTGCATTCCAAGCAGTCCTACTCCTACCAGTTTATCTGAATCATTACGTTGCAGTATTCAGGATACATGTGATGCTTTTATCTCCCCTATAGGGCCAATTTCCAATCTGTCTTCTAAAGAGATTATTTTGAGGGAAGACCTGGCTTGGCAGTTTGGGCTGGACTGTTCATGTGAGGAACAGAGTTAAGACTGATTTGCATATGGCTGGGTCTGAACTGGGGTTGTGAAGTGAGCTAAAGAATGATGATGGATTCAAACCAGATCTGTGACTGGGGTGAGTGTCTGTAAAGTTTCAGCGCTCCGTCCATCATCTATTTCTGTTTGCTTTGTTCACCCTAAGTTGGCAGGGTATGCCTAGACATGAGTCCCTTGCTCACTTTGCCACTGGATTCAAGGCAGCCTGGCTGATGAGGGGTGTTACCCCTAAACTGGTCCCAGGATACTTGTTTCCGGTCCACGAAAGACCTGGCTTGGCAGTTTGGGCTGGACTATTTCCATGAGGAACAGGGTCAAGATTTCTTTGCATATGGCTGGGTCTGAGCTAGGGTGGTGAAGGGAGCTAAAGAATGATGATGGATTTACGCCAGATCTGTGTCTGGGGGTGAGTGTCTGAAAAGGTGCAGTGCTCCGTCCATCATCTCCTTGTGTTTGCTATATTAAAAACCTTATACAGCACTAAAGTAATACCTTCACACAAACGAGGAATCAACTGTCATATCATCACAACTGTATTTAGAAAGTTCACATAGTTTGACTGGATCAATTTTTTCAGCCGCGTTGAAGATACACCTACCTACATTCTGATAAAACATTGTTGTCATCACATTGACTCTATTAGAACGCTCGCAATTATTGCCATCAAGATTGTGCAACCATTTGGAATTCCAGCAATTCATGTAAGACGTCTTATCTGCGAGCTGTGTATGCCGCATGTGACTTGACGCAACACTAAGTAATTTCAAAGCTGGTGTCCCCTTATTATCCTTACTTTAACATCTATCAGCTAGTGAGATGAATGGGATTGCCCACATTTCTAGGCTGATTTGCCCATCTTTAAGTAACTGAGGGCCATATGTATGAAGCCAATTTGCGATCGCAAACGCTGACATTTGCAGAATGTCAGCGTTTGCGATCGCAAATTAGTAGTGTGCAATGTATTACACAAACACCCCCTCGCAAACTAAGGAATCAAAAATTTTGCAGTTCCCTATTTTGCGATTGCATTGAAGGAATCGCAAATTGCGATCCCTTAAATGCAATGTAAGAAGCACAAAAGAAAGTGCGATTTGGCCTTAAGGAATCGCAAATTACCACCAACTTCAAGTTGGTGGTAAATTGTGATTTCACTTAAAAATGCACTATTTTGCATTTTTTAAAGTGCCATGTGGTGCACATACATGCCCTTAGGGCATGTATGTGTGCCACATGTGCACACATGCACATTTCAGGGGTGCAACAGGGTGTCCTTTTGACACCCAGACACTCTTGAAATTGCATTCTCAGTTTGCGATTCTCTACTTGCTAATCGCAAATTGAGAATACCTTCCCATTCATTCCCGTGGGCCTCCTAGCCCATAGGAATGAATGGGAAGGTATTCCTTGTTTGCGAATCTCAATTTGCAATTCGTAAATAAGGAATATGTGGGATTCGCAAAATTATTAGCAAATCCCACATACAATGCATTTTGCGATTCTCAAATTGCGATTTACTGAAAATCACAATTTGATTATATTTCCAGAAGAAACAATCAACATCACAAGCCACAACTTTCCTTTAAAACTAATGAATTGGTCCTCCTTAGAAATGTTTGGAGATTATCTTGTGCAATATTAGTGTAATATGTCATGTTCAGTTTAATTTGTCTAACAGCGAACAGTTATTTTTGTCTCTTTATATAATGATATGACTGTTGATTGCTCATTTGAGTGAAGGTGTGACTGTGGTGTTGTTTGAGGTTTTTAATATGTCATTAAGACTGTATTGTTAATATACCCTAGAAACTTGAAGTTCAGGGTATGTTATAGAGTTGTTACATCATTGGTCGCAAAAATATATGTCCTTTTTTTTCCATATATTCATGTTTGCTTGGCTGTTATGTGTCCATTGTGAATTTTCATTTGTATAGTTGCTGGGGGATTTTTGAGTAGAACAAGGTTCCAAGGCTAGACAGTAGCCCATATTCCTTCATCTGGCTGTGGGCTGATGTTTAGAACCAGGTGTCCAAAGGCCTTTCTGCCTACTTGTTAAAGTTGTGTAGAAGTTGGCGAGGGAATATGAGTGTTCGATGCACTTTGTTTTCCTGTGGTGTCTCTGTCTGCACTACACTGCTCTGCAGTGCCCTGGACCTAGGTAGGTGAAATGATGGATTGTCTGTGCTAGGAGGACATATGTGGACTTTTTGCTCTGTCTGTAATTTCCTGTATGGTGTTACATAACGTTGGAAGAAGAATGGTAAACCGAGAGATGTCCAACTAATACAGTTTTGTTAGTGGCTGCATGGTTGTCGTCCAACTTTTTGTTATTTTGGGCCAGGAAACAGGGGGAGGCAAGTGCAATTGTGTGTTTCAAACAGTGCTTAATTTGAGCTGGTGGTTTCCGGTGTTCGGCCCTGGCACTTAACATTGAACACCGGCACTATGACAGTCTGCCACATGGTAGTGCTGTCTGTGTAATTTACAGATGAACAGAACAACAGTTGTTTATTAATTCAATATACATTAAAAAAGATTCATTTCTGGCACCCAAGCCATTCATACAGCTTTGGGGGCCTAGAATAGAATAATCACACTTGTAGGAGTGTTATAGTTGGTAGTTGCATAGCCATTGTCGTTGGCCGTGCTGGCAAGGCAATGGGTAGTTAAAGCTGCAGTGGTCTACTGGCGAGGGCCCTGGTATATATTTTATTACAAATCAAGCAGTGGTTTCAAATATGTGATTTTTTAATTAGAATAGTATTACACCAGCATTTATATATATGAAACTGTTAACTTAGTTAATAGGTAGCCATATTCCCTTCAATATTGTTCTTGGACCACTCAAAGATACCACTTCATTCGTGTATATAATTCAGTTATTGTTTTTCCTAACAGGTTTGTGTTGCCATTTGCACAATTGTTTAAAAATAGACGTTGTGTGCATCATGTATGTATTATTTTTGTACCAGGTAAATTAGGTACAAATATAAACTCTAAGGATTTGTTTTAGTTATATCATTTTAACAATTCATGGTAGGATAAAGTTTTTGAGTTTCTAAAATCTTACACATGGTAAATGATGTGAACACATGTGCACTGAATTACTAGTCATTGAAAGGAGAAGCAACATGTGGCATTCATTCATTATAGACAAAACTGAATCATAAACAGAAAAAATAAAAACAAAATTGATATAGCCATCAAACAATTTAAATTAAAGGGCGGGTATTGCAGTTCTGTGAATACCCAGGCATGGCATCCATGCATGTAGATTAAATTCACATTCAGAACTAGTTGATTGGCAATAATTTTTGGGGTTATTTTTTTTTAGACTTTCACTTTTTTACAACGGGTTGCCTTTGTTTCATTCTGAGACGATGCTGCTGGCAGCTCTGTTGCGCACAGAAATATTGTCCAAGGGTAAATCACCCCAAATATCGCCCATGAATTCGGAAATAAATGAGTTATGGAAGTGAAAAGTACTCTGGAACCATGCTTTAGTATTGGTGGTATTAGGAATGGCTTTGGTGTCCAAATAAAGGCAGTGGAAGGGTTTTATTGACAGGAATCTATACAACTGCTGGGTGTAAAGTACTTCAGGAACCATTGATCTCACTACTGAATTAGTAACGATACTTCCCTGCAGCGCAGTTATATGTTTGATGTGATAGCGCGGCACTGGTACAGATTCCTACTGCGGCTGAGAAACAATTGGCCAGTGACTTCAATTTTCATGCGTGCCGTACATCGTTGGGCATTACTTACCATCTGAACTTTCAAAGTATCTGTGCTTCTTAGAAAGTTTGAATTCATGTTGATAGAGAGTACGATCACTTTTTTCATAAATGCTATGGGCCCGATTCACAGACTTACCTTAAGACAAAATCCTAAACTTACTACCATTTTGGTATTCACAGAAGGCACTTACTAATTTTGGTATTCACAGAAGGCACTTACTCATTTCGGTATTCACAGAAGTTAGGAGTCCTAACTTTAGGACTCCTAAATGCCTTCTGTGAATACCGAAAGTCTTAAAATTAGGATTTTTCTCAGTTTAGTAGTAGTATAGTTAGGACTCCTAACTTTAGGACTCCTAAATGCCTTCTGTGAATACCGAAAGTCTTAAAATTAGGATTTTTCTCAATTTAGTAGTCCAAAAGTTAGGACTCCTAACTTCTGTGAATACCGAAGTGAGTAAGTGTCTTCTGTGAATACCAAAATGAGTAAGTGCCTTCTGTGAATACGAAAATGGTAGTAAGTTTAGGATTTTGTCTTAAGTTAGTTCTGTAAATCGGGCCCAATACCTTTAGGGGCATATTTATTACAAAATCACACAGCCCAGTGCAACGCAGCACAGCAAGTCACGTTGCTGCGCTGCCCTGCGTGATAGGGAAAGGGCAGCAAAGCACCTTATCTAACATTATACGATGTATTCCTGTCTTTTCCATGCGCTGGTGCACAATGTGCTGCCTAGCACCAATGCAGGCACGCATGCTCCATGGAGCAGGAGTGCCTGCAGTGTAAGTAGGATTGTTTTTGTGCAGGTAGGGGCACCTTCCTGCACAAAAACAATCTTGAGAGGCAGAATGCAGCACACATAAAAATTGGAAGTAACAAGCCTCACCTGAGGAGGCGTGGCATTGTGACGCATTCCCAGGTCTACCAGTAATGGTAAATCTGGAAATGCACTAAAATCCATGGGTGGCTGTGTGGGAACACTCATGCTACACCCATGGAATGCCTCCCTGGGGCAGTGAACACAATGCAGACATTAGCGCTGTGTTGCTTTACTCTAGATTTATCAAACCACCCAAAGCCATGCAGGCAACAGGTGGCCTTGCATGGCTTCATAAATCTAATTTAAGAGCTGCGTCGCTCCTACGCCCTATTGTGTGGGGCAAGGATGACACAAGTCTCTGATAAATTTGGCCCTTAATGTACAGCTTCTGTGGTACACATAGATTTACCAGGATACTACAGCACTTCTGATTGAGGCCCTGCTGCACTCACTGCAATGTGACTGAAGCTAGTTGGCAAGTTTGCATTGCAAAAATAGTACACTTTCATCTTAACAGGAAGCAGGCACATTTAGATTAATGAAATCTACCCACTTTAAACACATGGAATTATGAGAGGTAAACTGATGTTGCAGATATTTATAGAGTGGGGGGCAGATTTACTCATTTTTGATGCAACGCAACACAGCAACCCAATTTGCTGCTCTGTGATGTGCAGAGCCATAGGCATTGAGATTAGCTTGCTGCTGGAGTCTTCCTCTGTGCTCCTCACAGCTGCCTTGCATGGTGCACAGCCCCAGATCATGGTGCAGAGATCAGTGTGCGCTGTCTGGCATAGGATTTGTATTGGAAGCTTACCTTTCTAGTATACATTTCTAGGCACTGGATGTGTACTGTGATCTTGACACTGGATGTTTGCTGTGAACTTTAGTACTCATGTAAAGTGTGGATTATACTAGAAATTGTAATATTTCATATGTGTCTTAAGGAGGCCTTTGATTTTCATACAAAAGCAGGTTTTGCTATCCTAATTGATCCGACCTTTGTCAAATACTATGGGTTTTTGCATGGTAACAGCCCAGTAACTCCCCCTTGATGCAAAGCAACGGAAATCAGCGCAAATCAATCACTGATTTTGTGCGAAAATACCTTTTGTGCTGGAAAGTAAGTACAAACGTGTTTCTTTGCACAGCTTTGTGGGGCTGTGTTTTATTTTGCGATGGTGCAAAGTGTTAGCTTGTCTGTCCTTAGATTTACAAATCATTATATAAGAACATAAGACCTTATGAGCTTGGGTTAGAGTTTGGCATAAAAGGTACTCTGTTCAGTGGTTAATTTGTAAAATAAAAAGTGCCGGGGCTCTCCTCAGGCGGCAGCGCTAACAAGAGAAATGTGCTGGTGCAAACTGCCTTATGACTAGAGCCCCGGCACTTCTTATTCTGGAGAGGACTTGGCCTAATGGCTAGAATGGCCGATTTCGGAGCTGGGGAACCGGGTTTGCGTCTCTGCGTGGCTCAATATCCTGTAATTCTGGGGGAAATCACACGCACTCTGAATGAGTGTATCCTTAACTGTATATAAGCACCGGCGCTGAGGATTATGTGCCGGTGCTGAGCACCGGAAAGCACCGGCTCAAATTAAGCACTAACTCTGTTGCAACAGCGATGGAGTTCCCTCTCCGCCAAACTGAAGTTCTGCCCACCACATTTAGAGTTGGGTGGAACTTAAATATGTCAGCGGCAGAGACTACTCCATCTCTGCCACTCACATAATCATCCAACGGCCTGACAGAGTGAGGGCTAGTGGAGGTTTGGCCATTCGTACTCGCCCAACCTTTTTAGAGTGGGTAGACGAATGGCCAGTTTTTGCTTTTACACACCACGTGGTAGTAAGTGAAAGTAAAAAACCTTTTTTAAACCACCAGGCCACAGGAGAAAACTCTTGTGGCAAGGAAGTCATACCTTTTTATATTAAAAAATTATAAGTAAAAATTTGGCTTTCAGATTTTGCTTTTGATATTAAGAAAAGATTATGGAAGTGTTTTCAAACAGCACTGTCACGTTGATGAAGCTGCAAGGCACACTTTCAATGCATTGACAGGAACCGCCATGATCGCAGTGACTGCCAGTGTAAGAGATGTTCGTTGGGGCAGCGGACATCTCTAAATCTGGAGTATGGTTACTCCATCAGAGTGACAGAGCACTTTACTTCATCGGCAAGACAGAGAAATTATTGTACTCCGATATCCAATTCAGCCCCTAAAACATGACATGGTGAATTAGCGGCATTTTTCCAAAACAGAACATTTTATTCCCAATAATCTTTCTTCCTTTAAACATCAAAATTCTATACCAGAGTCTCCATCCTCTTAGTTGGTGGTGGGATGCTGTCATTATGGGCACAGAACAAAAAAGCTCTATATTAATGTACTAGGCTTAGGCATGCAAGTAGGAAAAAGTATCAACAGTCCGCAGCCCTCAGTAGTGCCACTTACTGTCACCAGTAAAGTTTTAAATAATATAAGGGCAGGGGCGCAGCGCCTTCCTTAGGAGCCCCCCCAGCACTGTTGAATGATGGGTTGTGAAATACCATGCTGCCTCAGTCTTTATTCTACCTTTAGCCTTCCGTCCACCGCTCTACACTTCCTGTCTCTTTAGCTCATTCTTTTTTGTGTGCATATTTATATAGCGTGAACTCGACCCGAAGGTATTGGAGCGCTTTACATGAGCACTGTATTTACATTACACATTCAGGCACAGGGAGATTAACTGATTTGCCCAGAATCCCAGGATGTGGACGCGACCCCGAGTCTCGAACCCTGGTTTCCAGCACCAAAGTCGGCAGTCTAGCTGACGGACCATATCCTCTCCCATTCTTGCAGGTTAGTGTTCATCACTGCTTTTTCCATTTATCATTGCTTTCCTATCTTTCTACTGTTCTGTCACCAGGGCTGCCTTTCTCTTTCTTACTGTGGGTTACATTCTGCTCATGACAAATAAGCCTTAGCCCTCAAAAACTATTGCCCGTACCCACCAATCAAAAGTGTAACAGAGGGTCTTAGTCTCGGGCTCCTGGTCCCCAGGGCTCCCGTCATCCATTTGTTATCTTAGCCCTGAAAGTCTGCCTGTGTGTGGGTGGTGCCCAGTGCCATCACACAAAGTGATCGGTCCCCCCTTCAGCCTGTGAAGAGGGGGTTCCGAGTCTCCCATAGCTCACAGAGTTGCATTTGCCTTGGGCTGAATTGGGCCCCTCTGAAGACTTGGGGGCTCCTAAAATTTTGGGGGTCCCTCTGCACCACAGGGATTGCAGAGGTCTGCATTACAACTAGCAAGACCTGACGATGAAGCATGGTGCCTCAGTGGGTTAGGTTCCCAGGAGACTACTAAGGGATGCCCTATAATCAGGGACTATTCCCTGGAATTTGTGGACATACTTGGCCAGGCTTTGCCTACCACAGATTGAACTTGCTAACATGCACAGCATTTTTTCACGGGCAGCTGATATACTATTGCCTAATTTAGAAACCCCTTTTTCGATGGCCTTGGAGCTCAAGATTCTTGGTGTCCGTAAAGGGCCCAATGCACTTTATGTCACCAGATGATGCGCACCAGCCAATAAGAACCAGTAAACAAATCCACACTCCTGACGGGGCCCAGAATTCACAAAAAGTTAGGTCTAGATCCTATTTTTAACAGTAGGTAAGTAGCCCTCTCCACGGGGACCCAACAAAGGACCAGTCGACAGTAGCCCAGGGGATCCCTCTCCTTCAGCGTCCCCAGCAAGCCTTTACTTTACTGTGCGCTAGAGGACGTGGGGCGGCCAATGCTGTAGTTTAAAGGTGGAGATAGGGAGTTCTAGAAGGTGGGTGTCTCTGCCCAATTCAGAGATACCACATAAACACTCCACAAATGACAGAAACTTTCTAGGGGCATCCTGCAGGCTGGTCCATGCTCTTGAAAAGCATAGTGGGTGATCTCAAGATGGTGGATTTAAGTGGTTGTCTTCAAGTGCTCTCTATGGGCCTTTAGCTTTGTCTCTTACAGACACAGCAACACTGACTTCACTCCAAGACTTCAGTGGGAACACCTCATTGCACTTTTGCAGAGATCAGCCTGTTTCTCTACTGTGCTTGCTGGAAGAGCATGCTCAGGCTTTTCAGAGGACTGCCAAGTTAGTCAACCCTTACAGATTTCTCCCCCATCAGCAAGACCCTTTCAAATGGGCTAAAGAACGTGATGGATCAAACCCAGATCTGTTGACTGGGTGTGAGTGTTTGATTGGTTCTGACGCTCCGTCCATCACCACCTCCTTTTGTACCAAAAGTAAATACCACTCATCCGAAGTCCAATACTTTCCCTACTGTTTCTCTGAATTATGTAGGGACAGGAAATCTAACTCCGAGGAAATCTAACACTTTCCCTGTTATTGTGGTGACGAGTTCAGATTGTAAATCTAACCCCTCCAAAGTCCAATACTATCCCTACAGTTGCATAAAACTAGAGTGGGAATAGCATAAATAATCTTTTTAGGCTCCAATAGTTTTCATATTTGTTAGATAGATTTTATAGCATTCATTGTTTTATTTTTTACATTTTATATTATTTCTTTTTATTTATCTATATTAATTAACAATTATCATTTTTTCTTACTAAATTGTCTATATTTTTTATTGTGCCATCATGTATGCATGCATGATATGAACATAATTAACACAAATATTTATGTTCCATTACCCTAATTTTCATATAAATAAACGTGAAATATTTTAACCATCAATATAATGTGAAATAAATATTTTTATTATTTATAATTAGATATATATTTATAGTATTAACTTTAAAATATATAACTATGACTACACATATATATATAGATATATATTATATATATATATCTATCTATATATTTTTTTTCACTGCAAAAAAACATAAGTTTGAGGGACGTTATAGTTAGAAATTAGCATTTAAAAAACCCTAGAAATTCACTGAAAAAAACCACAGGTTTTAGGGACATTATAGTTAGAAATTAGGATTTAAAAAACCTATGAAATTTACTGAAAAAACCATAGGTTTGAGGGACGTTATGGTTAGAAATTAGCATTTAAAAAACCTTAGAAATTCACTGAAAAAACCACAGGTTTCAGGGACATTATAGTTAGTTGGACATTTCACACGTACAAAACCAGAGAAATTCGTCCGTTATAGTTAGTAGAGCTAACTATAACTCACGCCCCCGCAATGCACTGCTGTGACGTCACATATTACATCACTCATGACATGGTCAGTGACATCACTGATGACATCTCAAATGACATCACTGATGACATCATCCGGTGAAAGTGTGTTTCAGTAAAGTTTAAATATGTTTTATATATATATATGTATATGAATATATGCCAAGGTGTTTTGAAGAATAAATGGGTGTATAAGTGTCTGAATGGATGATTTAGTAGGTGCGTGACTGACTGTATAAGTGACTGATTAAGCGTATCTTAGTGAATGCATGGGTTATTGAGTAAACTGTGTAAATGCCTGTATCAGTCTGTCAGTTGGTGTATAAGCAGCTGCATGGGTTGGTGAGTAGCTATATGACTGTCTATTTGGGTTATTGATTGGTTGTCTGAGTATCTGTATGGGTGCCTGAGTTTCTTTCTGAGTGGATGGGGTGGGTGACTCTGTGCCTAGATATGTGAAAGGGTGATTCACTGGGTGTATGGGATCAAGAGTGCATCTGTGAAGGGCGGTAGGGGTGGGTGAGTGTGTGTATGGGTGTGTTGGTGAGTGAATGGATATCTCAGTTACAATAAATGTGAGTAACTACATATGGCAGTATATGTGAGTGTTGGAGTATATAAATGGCTATATTTGAGAGTGAGTGATTGTGAGAGTGGCTGTATGAGGATGAAGTCCACTTGTGTCCTGAGGTCCTCAGGACACAAGAGGACCTCATCGCCCCACCAGCAGTGCACCAGAAGCCACGTTTGCAGAATGGTGTAAAAAGGGGCATGGCCTCGGACCACCTCGCTGCAACACAGCTCTATGGCTTTTACTGGAGGTACCTGGTGGGCTAGTTGGCACATAGAGACCATCAGGATTCAAGGAGACCGAATCCCCCAATTTACAACGCACCAGGGGGTGTGTTTGCACACTTGTTATATCAGGCCCCACCCCTCCCTGCACCACTGTGCAAACACGCCCCCTGGCACGTTGTAAGTTGGGGGATGAAGTCCCCTTGAATCCTGAGGGTCCCTGAGAGGTGTAAAAAGGGGTGTGGCCTCAGACCACCTCTCTGCAATGCAGCTCAGTGGCGTATGCTGGAGGTACCTGGTGGGCTAGTTGGCTCCCAGGGACCACAGTATTCAAGGGGAATTAATTTCCCAACTTACAATGTGCCACAGGGCGCATTTGCAGAGTGGTGCAGTGAGGGGGTGGGGCCTCCGGTGAGATGCCGTTTTTTAAATTTATTTATTTTTTAGAAGGGGGCTTTTACTATTTTTTGGGCCATAGGGACCCCATCCCCCAGGGCCTGACCCCTTTTTAAAAAAAGCATTTTTAAAAAACTAGAAGGGGGCCGGGTGGCCCCCCTCCATAGGCCAATTTCGGCCCGGGGACCCCATCCCCCGGGGTATGGCCAGACTTTTGTTTTTAAAAATAATGTATTTATTTATATGGAGAGGGCCGCGTGGCCCCCCTCCTTAGGCCAATTATGGCCTCAGGGACCCCATCCCCCGGGACCGGTCTTTTCTTTTTTTCCTTTTTTCTTATTTTTATTAGAGGGGAGGGGGGCCGCATGGGGGGACCTTGGGGTTCCCGCCAGCCTCCCACCTCCTGCGGAGCCGGCTTTGCTTTTGAGCAAGGGGAGCTGCTGTCATGCAGCTCCCCTTGCTCAAAATCAATCTGCTTTGCTTCATTGAAGCAAGAGCAGGTTTTCCTGCTCTCGCTTCAACAAAGCAAAGCAGGGTTTGCTAGGGCTGGAGCGGGAGCCTTGCTCCCGCCCTGCCATGGCAAACAGCAATGTACCGGGGGTGGGCACCTTGGGACATTGCAGGAGCTGGCCATGGAGGTTGGCGGTCCCAAGGGCCATCAAGGGCTCCTGGAGGGGGGCCACGTGGCCCCCTCCCATCATTTGCGCAGGAGGTAGTGGTCCCCTGGGCTGGGGGGGCCAATGGGGCCCCCAGCATATAATTGAAGAAAGCCCCGGGGAGGTGGAGGTTCCTGGGGTTTGGGGGGTCTGTGCCCCCCACTCTCACATTTTTGTCTGTGTGCCCCAGGGAGGTAGTGGTCCCCAGGGCAGCGGGGAGTCCATGTGCCCCCTGCGCATATTTAAGTAAAGCCCCCAAGTGGTAGCTGTCCCCGGGGCTTGGGGGGGCCTGGGAGGCCACCCACACATTATTAAACAAGCCCCAGGGAGGTGGCGGTCCCCGGAGCTGCGGGGGCCTTGGGCCCGCCCACATACAATTTGCATAGCGCCGGGGAGGTGGCGGCTCCCGGGCTGTGGGGGCCCCCGCAATATAACTTTGCCATTCCCCCGGACTTGGCTCACCCGGAGGCTCATTTAAATGAAGCGCGAGAGCCAGAGCTTAATTTTTTTTAATTTTCTCAGCCGGATTCGCGACCCCAGAGCAAATTTGGCCGTTTAAAGAAATAATGCTTTTTTTGGCCCTGGAGGTCCTAGTGGGACCCCCTGAGCAGGCCTAGGGGTCAGGGTGTTTGTACCCTGCCCCCTTTTCTTGTTTTTTACCTCTTTTTCACTGTTTTCTTGTGACTCGGTTCTATTGAGTCACGAGATGGCTGCCAACACTTCCTGGTTTGGAGTGTTGGCAGCCAATCAGAGTGAAGCTTGTGCCTCGGTGCTTAGATATCGATATATTTCTTTTTTACATTTCTTAGGAACTACTGAGCGGATATACACCATTTAACAAAAATGGCACAGTCTAAACCAAGACCTACCTTTTTGCCAAATTTGGTGTAATTCCGATTAGCAGTTCGGGCTGTAGCCTGTAATAAAGTTCCTATGGAAATTAACATGGAGGAAACGCGCTTCGGGACCCCCCTTTTTTCGGCCCCCGCTTGACGAATCACCCCGAAACTTTAAGAACACAAACTGAGTGGTCCAACCCAGTTTTTTGGAAAATTTCACGAAGATTTGTCAAACGGCGCCAAAGGTATTGCAAATCAAAAAAACGCTTTTCCTATGGAAACTAGGTCCTAACTATAACTACCTACTGGCGACCGCCAGTAGGTAATATATATATATATATATATATATATATATATATATATATATATATATATATATATATATATATATATATATATATATGTCGCTGGTGTTGAGGGTGCTCTGTACACAAGCTGCCATCCACCTAAACTTGGGAACTACCCAGAGTTCTCTCCTTCTTTTTTGCATAATTTATGTGTCACTCTATGCCTGCAAGGATATTGTTTTGACTGGGTGCTCCCTTGTGTCTGGACAAGGCTAAACCTCTCTGAAGAGCTGTAATGACAGCGAAACACGTGTCAGGGATTGCTTTTATTTATTTCAGGTTGGCTTGGATGGTATTTCACCAATCCAAAGCTATAATACTGTGCCTGGAATGATAAATGGCTTTTGTCATTTTACAGCTCGGCATGGATAGCACTGTGCTAATCCTATGCTTAAAGACTTTGCTGTACAAATGGCAAAAGACTTTGTCCATTTCTATCTCGGCGTGGATAGCATTGTGCTAATCCTATGCTTAAATCTTTGATAGAAAAGCAGACATTTGAGGTGAGCAAATTTAGAGTGTCGCTGGTGTTGAGGGTGCTCTGTACACGAGCTGCCATCCACCTAAACTTGGGAACTACCCAGAGTTCTCTCCTTCTTTTTTGCATAATTTATGTGTCACTCTATGCCTGCAAGGGTATTGTTTTGACGTATACTGGGTGCTCCCTTGTGTATGGACAAAGCTAAACCTCTCTGAATAGCTGTAATGACAGCGAAACACGTGTCAGGGGTTGCTTTTATTCATTTCAGGTTGGCTTGGATGGTATTTCACCAATCCAAAGCTATAATACTGTGCCTGGAATGATAAATGGCTTTTGTCATTTTACAGCTCGGCATGGATAGCACTGTGCTAATCCTATGCTTAAAGACTTTGCTGTACAAATGGCAAAAGACTTTGTCCATTTCTATCTCGGCGTGGATAGCATTGTGATAATCCTATGCTTAAAAACTTTGATAGAAAAGCAGACATTTGAGGTGAGCAAATTTAGAGTGTCGCTGGTGTTGAGGGTGCTCTGTACACGAGCTGCCATCCACCTAAACTTGGAAACTACCCAGAGTTCTCTCCTTCTTTTTTGCATATATATATATATATATATCGCTGCTCCATTAGTTTGCCTCGTTACTGCACTCGTGAGCGGGTGCCCGGTCCAGCGGTGGCAAACCGCTATATCTCCAGCTCCTTACTTCACAGTAAATTTGGATTTATTCGCGATTCAATCTCCACAACAAAAGCATTTCGGCGTTAGCCTTCGTCAGTGTCGACGAGCGCCAGCGCCATAGCAACTTAAAATGCAAATCAATTTCAATGTAACAAACAAAGGACTCATGCTCAACTTTGAGCGCCATCTTTGAGTATGTTATTCTTCACATTTCGTACCTTGCATAGGTAATTAATCAACTTACTATGCAGTGAATTACTCTGGTTAATACATCCAGCATATGAATCTCTGCCACAATTCATTACTAGTCTATTATACAATTCTAATAGTACTCGCACATAGCTGAGATTACATTAGTTAAATGCGTTCAATATTAGCCTGATATCGCCCTGAATGGGCTGTATCTACATTTATATATGTCATATGCTTTGACAATGATATTGCGCTTTCTACTAATGTCATTATACTGCCCTATATGGGCTTTCTAAGTTCGTGTATGCTTCTCGTACATTGGATATGTCCTAGAACTATTAGTACTCACTGTTAATCACTGTATAATGTGGCCAATCATTTTCTGTTTGAAAACTATATACATAAATTCTATCAAATGAAGGTTACCAAAATTTCAGATACTGTTGCTCATCAGTGATGTCATGAGTGATGTCACTGACCATGTCATGAGTGATGTAATATGTGACGTCATCATCAGTGCAATGCGGGCGCGCAAGTGATAGTTAGCTGAACTAACTATAACGGGGGAATTTCAATGGTTTTGTACGAGTGAAAAGTCCAGCTAACTATAACGCCCCTGAAACCTGTGTTTTTTTCAGTGAATTTCTAAGGTTTTTTAAATGCTAATTCCTAACTATAACGTGCCTGAAACCTATGGTTTTTTCAGTGAATTTCAAAGGTTTTTTAAATGCTAATTTCTAACTATGCCTACAGAGAAAGGACATGTGAAGAAAGAAGAAAAAACGCACAGAAAGAAAAAAAAGAAATGCAGAAAGAAGCAACAGAAGTCCTCAAAGACGAAGAAAAGTGCAGGAAGAAGGATAACGTGCAGAAAGAACAAACAGAAGAGCAGAAAGAAGCCTTGTTGCAAAATCATCCTGTACCCTCAATTTTTTCAAACGGATACTAGTGGTAACTGAGTCTGACTAACCAGTCCTAGAGCCAGTGCTATGTTAAAAGACACTCAGAATACAGTGAAAACACCTACATACACTAGGGAACACTATGCGTTGGGGTCCCCCTGTGATCAGCATGACCTTCTCTGTAAGCCCCTAGTATATAATAGGGCAGGGGATTAAAACTACCTCTTAAAACGCGCCACAGGGCGTGTTTGCACACGTTACCTCAGGCCCCGTCCCCTCACTTCCCCACTGTGTAAACACGCCCTGTGGTCGTTTTAAGTTGGGAGATTAAGTCCCCTTGAATCCTGAGGGTCCCTAGGGTCCA
This sequence comes from Triturus cristatus, assembly GCF_964204655.1. Taxonomy (NCBI): domain Eukaryota; kingdom Metazoa; phylum Chordata; class Amphibia; order Caudata; family Salamandridae; genus Triturus; species Triturus cristatus. Next base: position 1,296,206,719 of record NC_140589.1, read on the forward strand.
ACTAGACCACTAGGTACCTCCAGTAAGTGCCACAGAGCTGCGTTGCAGAGAGATGTAAAAAGGGGTACGGCCTAGACCACCTCTCTGCAACGCAGCGCAGTGGCGCTTACTGGCAGCACCTGGTGGGCTAGTTGGGCCCCAGGGTCCCTCAGGATTGAAAGGGAATTATTTCCCCAACTTAAAACGCGCCACAGGGCGTGTTTGCACATGTTACCTCAGACCCCATCTCCTCCCTTCACTACTGTGTTAACGCGCCCTGTGGCCGTTTTTAGTTGGGAGAATAAGTTCATTTGAATCCTGAGGGTCCCTAGGGTCCAACTAGCCCACTAGGTATCTCCAGTAAGCGCCACGGAGCTGCGTTGCAGAGAGGTGTAAAAAGTGGCACGGCCTAGACCACCTCTCTGCAACGCAGCGCAGTGGCGCTTACTGGCAGCACCTGGTGGGCTAGTTGGCCCCCAGGGCCCCTCAGGATTGAAAGGGAATTATTTCCCCAACTTAAAACGCGCCACAGGGCGTGTTTGCACATGTTACCTCAGACCCCATCTCCTCCCTTCACTACTGTGTTAACGCGCCCTGTGACTGTTCTAAATTGAGAGATTAAGTCCCCTTGAATCCTAAGGGTCCCAAGGGTCAAACTAGCCCACTAGGTACCATCAGTAAGCGCCACAGAGCTGCGTTGCATAGAGGTGTAAAAAGGGGCGTGGCCTCAGAACACCTGTCTGCAACGCAGCTCCCTGGCGCATACTGGAGATACCTGTTGGGCTAGTTGGCCCTCAGGGACCCTCAGTAATTAAGGGGAATTAATTCCCCAACTTACAACTGGCCAGGGGGCGCGTTTGCAGAGTGCTGCAAGGAGGGGGCGTGTGGCCCCCCCTTCTTTTTCTAATTTACTGGCCCTGGGGACCCCATCCCCCAGGGCCTGCACCCTAATTTTTTTTGTTGAAAAAAATAAATTTGGCCCTCCCAAGGCCTTAATCGGCCCCGGGGACCCCAACCCCCGGGTCATGGCCTTTTTAAAAAAAAATCTTTAGGAGGGGGCTGCGTTGCCCCCCTCCTCAGGCCACTTATGGCCCCGGGGACCCCATCCCCCGGGGCCGGCCTTTGTTTTTTATTATTTAAAAAATATATATATATTTATAGAAACACCTAGGACATGCTGGACAAACCGTACGTACCTATCACCATGACGATTTGTGTGATATTCATTAAAAGGCGACTATGCATAGAATGAATCCACATGGAATGTATTTACACCGCTAGTAAAGCTCTGACGTGTCTGACGCCCTACCGTGCCTAATCCCGGCGCCCCCGCCGGTGGGTACTCTCCAAGTAGACACCCTTGTCGTTTATTTATACAAATATGGGTAGCTATTGACGGGCACATTTAATATACACGCACACCAAGCTATTCAAAGGGGATTCGACAAAAATTCGACCAAACTATGCAAGAAACCCCCCTCACGGTTAATAAAATACACATCCACCGCCGGATGTGTAATACTTTTTATTCTACTCTCTGGAAAGGAGACAAACCTCACTTGAGAGTCACAGCGTGCTCCTGGCTGAGCCCAATGCTGTGTTACACCCACCTGTGCCCGCCGAGTGCCTCACACCTCTGTGTTGTATTCCACCAGCTAGTGCGTATGCTATGACACTCTCTAGCCCATGTGCACTGTAACACCCCCCCTTGAATATGTCATGCCACACTTGCCTTCGCACGGGTTATATTGCCCCATCTAACGTGCCTTCCTCGATGCCTATGTTATAACGCACAGCGCTATGCCATACATATTACAATCTGGGATCCATATCTTTGTCACAGTGCATATGCAACGTTACACTCCCCAGCACATATTTTATATTACAACTTTAGAGACTAGTTAGGTTACACAACACTGCCCTGTGCATATTACACTCCAAGGCGCATATCGCATAGCACGCGCTAGTGCCTGTGCTATCTCGCGCTTTCCAATGAATCTGTCATTGCGCACAATGTATTGCATGTTATATTTCACGCCCCAGTTCATCTTATATCACACTTTTTGGTGCATAGTTTATACCATATACTATATCTAGTTTTCATTTTCAATCGTGCTCTCAGGACAATGTTCTATATAACACTGCGTCCACCTACCCTTTTCACGGGCATTACATTTTGCGATGGGGGGTGGAGGGTCAGGGGGTGTTTCTGCCAAGTGAGCCCGGAGTCACAGTTACAAACGTCCTCTTCTTCCTGAATAAAGTTCCTAATACCCACCTTCTCTGAACAGTTAGCTTGCTGCCCCATCCACCTCCTCCCTATCCTCTGTTGTCTGAATCCATGGACTAGCCTCCTCCCTCCTGCCATGCATGGTCTGATGTGCTGCCACTGTCCTCCATTTAGCATGATGTACCAGTCCACTCCTCCTTCCCTCCATTGCCCAATTATATGGCCCATCATTGACCTCTTGCTTAGCCTCTGTGCTTAGCTTGCTGCCCCTATTCTCCTTCACCCTGCCCTCCGATGTCTTTGTGCATGCCCCTGCTCCATCCTTTTTGCCCACCATGTTCCATGGACCTGCCACTCCTATCTACTCTGAGTGTTCTGTTGAGCTGCCACTCCCCTCCCACCTGCCTAGCATTGTCAGATGACTGTAACCTGTCCCTGTCACCTCCACCCTGCCTGTCCACATGCCATTCCCCTATCCCCTTCCTCCTGTCCTCCATGGTCCATTTTACTGCCACACCCTTCTGCCCTCCCTGGTCTGTTGTGCTGCAACTGCTCCTCCTGCCTGCCCCGTGCGGTCTGTTGTGAGGCCCCTTCCCCTGAACTCTCTTGTCTGTGCCCAGGTCCTGACCCTCCCTTCTATCCTCCATGGTCCTTTGTGCATGCTCCTGCACCCTCCTTCTTGCCCATCATAGCCATTGTGCTGCCACTAACCCTCCCGCTTGCCATGCATGGTCTTCTGTGCTGCGATGGCCCCTCCCACCTTCCCTGTGTGGTCAGCTAGCTGCCCCTGACCCCCTCCCACCTTCCCTCCATGGTCTGTGTGTATGCCATCATAGTCTCATTGTTGCTCTCCATGGTGTGTCTTGTTTCTAGTGCCCATCCTGCCTGACCTCCATGGTCATCTTACTGCTCCTGTCCTGCCCCCTTGCCCCTAGCTCTCTGTTTCCATGTGCAGACCCCTATTCCCTCCCTCCTGGCTTGTCTGTTCCATTGTAATGCCGCTGATCCATCCCTCCTGCCCTTTATGGTCTGTTATGCTGCAGCTTTCTCTCCTGTCTGTCCATTATGGTCAGCTAGCTACCATTGCCTCTTTCCCCTCTGTTCTCTGTTGTCCAAGTGCATGGTCCTGTCCCCTCCCTATTGCTTTCTATGGATTTTTGTGCTGTACTCCCGTCCCGCATGCGCTGTGTGGTGTATTGTGCTGCTGCAAACCCTGATGCCTGCCCTGTAGGGTCAGTTTGGTGCACCTCTCCATGTCCCTCCTGTCCTCTGTTATCCGAGTCCATGTCCCTACCCCAATTCCTCCTGCCTACCATGATCCAATGTACCATACTTGCGAACATTTTGAACTTGGTAAGAGGGAGATTTTGAAAAAAAACTGGGGTATTGATATTCCCCTTTGAGTTACAGTGAAAAAGAGGAGATTGTAGACAGGAGACAGATCAAATAAAGCCCATTTGAGCTTAAAAACATTGGATGTTTCCTAGCTGAAACGGGTCTGTTGGCATGTATGGTTGTACTACCACTGCCTCTTCCTTCTGCCCACAATGGTCTATTATATTGCCACAGCCTCTCTTGCCAGTCCTGTATTATTGGTTTGTTGCTCCTGCCCCACTTTCCACTGCGCTCCATAGTCTGTTGTGCTGCCACTGCCCTTCCTGCCTGCCCAGTGTGGTCAAATTGTTGCCTCTGCACTCTCCTACCTGCCTTAAATTTTCAGAGTCCGTGCCCCTGGCCTCTGCCTCTCAACAGTAACCAAATGAACAACTAGATTGCTAACATTCTATATTTATTACAAAAGTGTGGAACGCCTGACGTCATCTTGATGTAATCAAAACTGTAATACCTAGAGTATTTCCTTTAGAAATTACATATATGAGAGGGTCTTATTTGCATCAAAATTATGGTTAGTGCTTTAAAAAACTAAAATGAGGACATATTTTCTGAGTTTTCAAATAGCGACAAAGAACTTTTAAATTATTTGTAATCTTTATGGTTTTTTTATCCAGTTGACCACTTGATTAAATGTTGCACCTAGGGGAGAGGATGTGGTGTTACTTCCAGATCTGCAGACTTTGCAACTGGGGAACCAGGTTGGAGTTTCTGCTCAGCTCAACATTCTGTGATTCTGGTCAAATCACTTAATCTCCCCATGTCTACAACCAAAATGAATTTTATCTTGTGTGATGTAACCAATGCTCATGTAAAGCACTCCAATACCTGACAAGTCTGCACTATATAAAACTGCAAATACACAAAAAATAAGTGTTTTGCACACTTCTGTCATTGGGCTACATGTGGGCTACATCTGGGTGATATTTGGGCTGCATTTGGGCTCTTTTGTCTCTGGTGGCCATCTTGGGAGATTTATTTATTATGAAGTTTCCTAATTTCTTTATTTACTGCAGTCTCCTGGGAATACTTTCAGTTTTTTATTTTGGTTCCATCAAGAAGGCATTCAGATGTGTCACATATTTGCCATAAATTCTGAATGTTAGCACTCTAGTTGCTCATTAGATCACTGTAGTAAAACTACTGCTCACCAGGGAAGTCTGCTGCTGGTATTCAAAGTGCATGTTTCAGTCTGCATGTCAGAATTTGTTTATGAAATAGAAGAGGATTTGAGAAGTCAAAATGTGCCCTAATTTTTCTTTCTGCAGAACTAATCATAATTTCTATGGCAAAATGAAACCCCTCATTTTGTTCCTTTGTAAATTAAATGTTTTAAGTGTTACCACTTTATTCCAATCAAGATGGCTTCAGGTGTGCCATACTTTTGTCATAAGTAAGACTGTTAGCGCTCTAGTTGTTCGTTAGAACACTCTGGGACATTCTGTCATTGGGCTATACTTGGGCTACATCTGGGTGATATTTGGGCTACATTTGGGCTCTTTTGTCTCTGGTGGCCATTTTGGGAGACTTATTTGTTATGATGTTTCCTAATTTCCTCATTTACTACAGTCTCCTCAGTAGGAAATACTTTCAGTTTTTTACTTTGATTCCATCAAGAAGGCATTCAGATGTGTCACACATTTGCCATAAATTCAGAATGTTAGCACTCTAGTTGCTTATTAGATCACTGTAGTAAAGCTACTGCTCACCAGGGAAGTCTGCTGCTGGTATTGAAAGTGCATGTTTCAGTCTGCATGTCAGAATTTTTTAATGAAATAGAAGAGGATTTGAGAAGTCACTCAAAATGTGCCCTAATTTTTCTTTCTGCAGCATTAATCGTACTTTCTATGGCAAAATGAACCCCCTCATTTTGTTCCTTTTTAAATTAAATGTTTTAAGAGTTACCACTTTATTCCAACCAAGATGGCTTCAGGTGTGCCATACGTTTGTCATAAGTAGGACTGTTAGCGCTCTAGTTGTTCTTTAGAACCCTCTAGGAAGCTGCAGTAGAACACAAAGGAATCAACTGACAGTCTCTGCCCTTGTTGGATGTACATGTTTTACTGAGAGTGTCAGACTTCATTCTCACATGACTGAGAAAGATAATGTGAATTTACAGAAAATATGCTCTCAGTTTAGCTTACAGATCACCATCCAAACCTCTGTGGGAAAAGCATGAGAAAATAGTTTTCTCTCAAACATGATTCATGATATCACAGCAGAAGGCTTTTCACATGGTAAAATCGCCTTAGAACACACCACAATTCCTAAAATGAGTATGGTACCATCAACAAATGATTTATAATGTAACTAAAGTCTTAAAACCTTCTATTAACTGCAATGCTTTTTAATGAGGTGCTATCATGTATATTGGTTCCAAGATGGCTGCCAACACTTCTTGGATGAAGTGCTGACAGCCAATCAGATCTCACGATGAGATGTGTGGTTAGGCTCCGCCCAGATATATATGTGATTTTACTTTTGATTTTCTCAGGAACTACTGAACGGATTTACACCTTTTAAGCAAAAGGCACATGCCTGACCTGAGGACCACCTCTTTGCCAAATTTCAAGTAATTCTGTTCAGCCGTTCGGGCTGTACCTTCGACTAAAGGTCTTATGGGAAAATGCATAGGGAAAACGCGTTTTGGGACCCCCCTTTTTTCTCAGCCCCCGCTTGACGAATCACCCCGAGACTTTCAGGGTAGGAGCTGAGCGGAGCACCCCATTGGTTTTGAAAATTTCACGAAGATAAGTCAACCGGCGCCAAAGTTATTCAAAATAGAATTTTCAGATATCCTATGGGAACTCAGTCCTAACTATAACTATTTACTGGCGACCGCCAGTAGATAATATATATATTATCTACTGGCGGTCGCCAGTAGATAGTTATAGTTAGGACCCTGTTTCCATAGGAAATCCGCAACATTCTATTTGGAATAACTTTGGCGCCGGTCGATGAATCCTCGCGAAATTTTCAAAATAGGTGGGGCGCTACGCTCCGCTCCTACCCTGAAAGTCTCGGGGGGATTCGTCAAGCGGGGGCTGAGAAAAAAGGGGGGTCCCAAAACGCGTTTTTCCCATGCATTTTTCCATAGGACCTTTAGACACAGCTACAGCCCGAACGGCTGAACAGAGTTACTTGAAATTTGGCAGAGAGGTAGTCCTCAGGTCAAGGAAGTGCCTTTTGTAGGTCTGGTGTAAATCTGTTCAGTAGTTCCTGAGAAAATAGCATTTAAATCAATATATATATGTGGGCGGAGCCTAACCACACATCTCATCCTGAGATCTGATTGGCTGTCAGCACTTCATCCAAGAAGTGTTGGCAGCCATCTTGGGACCAATATACATGATAGCACCTCATTAAAAAGCATTGCAGTTAATAGAAGATTTTAAGACTTTAGTTACATTATAAATCATTTGTTGATGGTACCATACTCATTTTAGGAATTGTGGTATGTTCTAAGGTGATTTCACCATGTGAAAAAGCCTTCTGCTGGGATATCATGATTGAGAGAAAAATATTTTCTCATGCTTTTACCACAGAGGTTTGGAAGGTGATCTATAAGCTAAACTGAGAGCTTATTTTCTGTAAATTCACATTATCTTTCTCAGTCATGTGAGAATGAAGTCTGACATTCTCAGTAAAACATGTACATCCAACAAGGGCAGAGACTGTCAGTTGATTCCTTTGTGTTCTACTGCAGCTTTCCAGAGTGTTCCAAAGAACTACTAGAGCGCTAACCGTCCTACTTATGATAAATGTATGGCACACCTGAAGCCATCTTGCTTGGATTAAAGTGGTAACTCTTAAAACATTTAATTTAAAAAGGAACAAAATGAGGTGGTTCATTTTTCCATAAAAAGTATGATTAGTGCTGCATAAAGAAAAATTAGGGCACATTTTGAGTGACTTCTCAAATCCTGGCATGCAGACTGAAACATGCACTTTCAATACCAGCAGCAGTTTTCCCTGGTGAGCAGTAGCTTTACTACAGTGATCTAATGAGCAAAAAGAGTGCTAACATTCTGATTTTATGGCAAATGTGTGACACATTTGAATGCCTTCTTGATGGAATCAAAGTAAAAAACTGAAAGTATTTCCTACTGAGGAGACTGCAGTAAATGAGGAAATTAGGAAACTTCATAACAAATAAGTCTCCCAAGATGGCCACCAGAGACAAAAGAGCCCAAATGTAGCCCAAATATCACCCAGATGTAGCCCAAGTATAGCCCAATGACAGAATGTCCATAAAAACAACTAGAGCACTTACTGTCTTCATTATGACAAAAGTATGGCACACCTGAAGCCATCTTGATTGGAATAAACTGGTAACACTTAAAACATTTAATATAAAAAGGAACACAATGAGGGGGTTCATTTTGCCATAGAAATTATGATTAATGCTGAAGAAAGAAAATGAGGGCACATTTTGAGTGACTTCTCAAATCCTCTTCTATTTCATTAAAAAATTCTGACATGCAGACTGAAACATGCACTTTTAATACCAGGAGCAGACTTCCATGGTGAGCAGTAGTTTTACTACAGTGATCTAATGAGCAACTAGAGTGCTAACATTCAGAATTCATGGCAAATGTGTGACATATCTGAATACCTTCATGATGGAATCAAAGTAAAAAACTGAAAGCATTTCCGACTGAGGAGACTGCAGTACATGAGGAAATTAGGAAACTTCATAACAAATAAATCTCCCAAGATGGCCACCGGAGACAAAAGAGCCCAAATGTAGCCCAAAATCACCCAGATATAGCCCAAATATAGCCCAATGACAGAAGTGTGCAAAACACTTATTATTTTGTGTTTTTGCAGTGTTATATAGTGCAGACTTGTCAGGTATTGGAGTGCTTTACATGAGCATTGGTTACATCACACAAGAACAAATTCATTTTGGTTGTAGACATGGGGAGACTAAGTGATTTGACCAGAATCACAGAATGTCGAGCTGAAGCAGAAACTTCAACCTGGTTCCCCAGTTGCAAATTCTGCAGTTCTGGAAGTAACACCACATCCTCTCCCCTAAGTGCAACATTTAATCAAGTTGTCAACTAGATAAAAAAACATAAAGATAACAAATAATTTAAAAGTGCTTTGTCGCTATTTGAAAACTCAGAAAATATGTCCTTATTTTAGTCTTTTAGAGCACTAACCATAATTTTGATGCCAATAAGACCCTCTCATATATGTAATTTCTAAAGGAATGCTCTAGGTATTACAGTTTTGATTACATCAAGATGATGTCAGGCGCTCCACACTTTTGTAATAAATATAGAATGTTAGCAATCTAGTTGTTCATTAGGATACTGTTGAGAGGCAAAGGCCAGGGGCACGGACTCTGAAAATTGAAGGCAGGTAGGAGGGTGCAAAGGCAACAATTTAACCACACTGAGCAGGCAGGAAGGGCCGTGGAAGCACAACAGACTATGGAGGGCAATGGAAAGGGGGGCAGGGGCAACAAACCAACAATACAGGACTTGCAAGAGAGGCTGTTGGAGGGAAGATCTATTACGGGTCAAGGAAGCTAGGGGCGGTCCCCAGAGCCCCGGGAGCCACCACAGAACTGAGCAGGAGAGTGAGTCAGGGACAAAAGGGGCACCTTAATTTGAGCCGGGGTGCCTAGGAACGCTTGCTCCAAAAATGAAGAAAACAGACATATGAGACATGGAATTGGAGGCAGAATACAATGGCAGTTTAATGAGAAGATGCAACTTCAAAGAAACCGCAGAATAGAGACCTAAAGTACAAAATACAGAATCCAGATAATCATACAGCTGTCATGATATTCTCTGTATCTCAATTAATGGACTGACAGAGAGAGAGAGAAAACACATCTATAAATGCATCATGAGAAACAAGTTACACCAAGGAAAATGTTACCTAGGGACACTCACATTTACTCTTAGAGCAAGCATTCCTGCAATTACAATACAACATCTTTTAAATGCAAAAGTAAAGAGAACAATGGTTAAACATAACATGACATTTCATATAGGTAAAATAGAATAAGATACTTCAAGCAAAGCCGAGCAAGACATTTTAAGCAAAGGAAGACAAGAGCTCCCAGTTCTTGGGGAAAACCTGCACAGCCTGTTAACCTACATACAGACGGCGAGGTTGTCCGTCGATATCTGTGGGTGCTCCCTTTTTATATCATTTTGTGGGCTCCTTTGCACGCTACATCTACCTACGTATGCTACCCAAAAGCTTCGTCTGCAGATTTTACCAGACATTTCGTCATTTACCCACTTAATGCTGACAATGGACTGGGTGAAAAGGTCAGTCTCTCAGGCCAATCGCTTATCGTAAGTTCCATAGAGCAAGCAGAAAATAATGGGTATTGTACAGGAATTCAATATATTCATGTATAAAATCTCCTCAGTTCTCCTAACTTGACGCTCTGCGGTTGCCACTTCCTTAAAAGCGGGAAACCTGCCCAGGAAGCAAGTACCAGTCCAGGATGCAGCCTACTGTATGTCAACAGCTTCAGGGGGATGTTGAACTTTGATACCGAGCACGGAGCACTCGGGTAGGGTGGGGGCTACTAGTTTGGAGCAGAAGGCCTCGCAGACCTGCCTTCAGACTGCTATACACTAAAATTGCAGAGCTATGGTCAATTTAACAAAGAGGCCTACATATTGAACAGAAGGGCCTACACAGGGGTTTTATGCTGGCTGAGTGGTAAGGATGTCTCAGGATAATTATATAGCAACACAGGACCCGCTGGTCAATTTAATACGGCCTACAAATGCGGCTGGCAGGGCAAGGACAAGGGTCTCATACTTCAGGTGTGGACAGAACGGGCCAGGGGCCCCCTGTGATACAAAATCTACCCTCCTTCAAGGCTGTGGCAATGTAATAGACCATTGTGGGCAGAAGGAAGAGGCAATGGTAGTACAACCATACATGCCAACAGACCCGATTCAGCCAGGAAACGTCCAATGTTTTTAAGCTCAAATGGGCTTTATTTGATCTGTCTCCTGTCTACAATATCCTCTTTTTCAATGTAACTCAAAGGGGAAAATCAATACCCCAGTTTTTTTTCAAAATCTCCCTCTTACCAAGTTCAAAATGTTCGCAAGTATGGTACATTGGATCATGGAAGGAAATGGGATAGGGACATGGACTTGGATAACAGAGGACAGGAGAGACATGGAGAGGTGCACCAAACTGACCCTGCAGGGCAGGCATCAGGGTTTGCAGCAGCACAATACACCACACAGGGCATGCAGGACGGGAGTGCAGCACAACAATCCATAGAAAGCAAGAGGGAGGGGACAGGACCATGCACATGGACAACAGAGAACAGAGGCAATGGTAGCTAGCTGACCATAATGGACAGACAGGAGAGAAGGCTGCAGCATAACAGACCATAAAGGGCAGGAGGGACGGATCAGGGGCATTACAATGGAACAGACAAGCCAGGAGGGAGGGAGTAGGGGTCTGCACATGTAAACAGAGGGCTGGGGGCAAGGGGGCAGGGCAGGAGCAGCAAGATGGCCATGGAGGTCAGGCAGGATGGGCACTAGAAGCAAGACACACCATGAAGAGCAACAGTGAGACTGTGATGGCATACACACAGACCATGGAGGGAAGGTGGGAGGGGGCCAGGGGCAGCTAACTGACCACACAGGGAAGGTGGGAGGGGCCATGGCAGCACAGAAGACCATGCATGGCAAGTGGGAGGGTTAGTGGCAGCACAATGGCTATGATGGGCAAGAAGGAGGGTGCAGGGGCATGCACAAAGGACGATGGAGGATAGAAGGGAGGGTTAGGACCTGTGCACAGACAAGAAAGTTCAGGGGAAGGGGCCTCACAACAGACCACACGGGGCAGGCAGGAGGAGCAGTTGCAGCACAACAGACCAGGGAGGGCAGAAGGGTGTGGCAGTACAATGGACCATGTAGGACAGGAGGAAGAGGATAGAGGCATGGCATGTGGACAGGCAGGGTGGAGGTGGCAGGGACAGGTTATAGTCATCTGACAATGCTAGGCAGGTGGGAGGGGAGTGGCAGCTCAACAGAACACTCAGAGTAGATAGGAGTGGCAGGTCCATGGGACATGGTGGGCAAAAAGGATGGAGCAGGGGCATGCACAAAGACATCGGAGGGCAGGGGGAAGGAGAATAGGGGCAGCAAGCTAAGCACAGAGTTTAAGCAGGAGGTCAATGATGGGGCATAGAATTGGGCAATGGAGGGCAGGAGGAGTGGACTGGTACATCATACTAAATTGAGGGCAGTGGCAGCACATCAGACCATGCATGGCAGGAGGGAGGAGGCTAGTCCATGGTTTCACACAACAGAGGATAGGGAGGAGGGGGATGGGGCAGCAAGCTAACTGTTCAGAGAAGGCGGGTATTAGAAACTTTATTGTTTTTAAAACATTTTGTCTGTGCAAACTACTTAAAATATGAACAAGTATGCAGCATAATCTCACTTTTATTCAGGAAGAAGAAGACGTTAGTGACTGTGACTCCGGGCTCACTTGGCAAAAACACCCCCTGACCCTCCACCCCCTATCGCAAAATGTAATGCCCGTGAAAAGGGTAGGTGAACACAGTGTTATATAGAACATAGTCCTGAGAGCACGATTGAAAATGAAAACTAGATATAGTGTATGGTATAAACTATGCACCAAAAAGTGTGATATAAGATGAACCAGGCGTGAAATATAATATGCAATACATTGTGCGCAATGACAGATTCATTGGAGAGCGCGAGATAGCACAGGCACTAGCGTGTGCTATGCGATATGCGCCTTGGAGTGTAATATGCACAGGGCAGTGTTGTGTAACCTAACTAGTCTCTAAAGTTGTAATATAAAATATGTGCTGGGGAGTGTAACGTTGCATATGCACTGTGACAAAGATATGGATCCCAAATTGTAATATGTATGGCATAGCACTGTGCGTTATAACATAGGCATCGAGGAAGGCACGTTAGATGGGGCAATATAACCCGTGCGAAGACAAGTGTTGCATGACATTTTCACGGGGTGGTGTTACAGTGCACATGGGCTAGAGAGTGTCATAGCATATGCACTAGCTAGTGGAATACAATACAGAGGTGTGTGGCACTCGGCAGGCAATGGTGGGTGTAACACAGCATTGGGCTCTGTCAGGAGCGCGCTGTGACTCGCAAGTGATGTTCGTCCCCTTTCCAGAGAGTAAAATAAAAAGTATTACACATCCGGCAGTGGATGTGTGTTTTATTAACTGTGAGGGGGGTTTCTTGCATAGTTTTGGTCGAATTTTTGTCAAATCCCCTTTGAATGGCTTGGTGTGCATGTGTATTAAATGTGCCCGTCAATAGCTACCCATGTTTGTATAAATAAACGACAAGGGTGTCTACCGGGATTAGGCACGGTAGAGCATCAGACATGTCAGAGCTTCACTAGTGGTGTAAATACATTCCACGTGGATTAATTGCATGCATAGTCGCCTTTTAATGAATATCACGCAAATCGTCATGGTGATAGGTACGTACGGTTTGTCCAGCATGTCCTAGGTGTGTCTATAAATATATATTTTTTAAAAATAATAAAAAACAGTGGCCGGCCCTGGGGATTGGGGTCAAAAAAATATAATTAGGAGACAGGCCCTGGGGGATGGGGTCATCAGGGCCAATAAATTAGAATAAGAAGGGGAACCACACAGCCCCCCTTCTTAAAAAAATAAAAAAAATAAAAGACTGGCATCGTGCCGGAGGCCATGCCCCCTCCATGCAGCACTCTGCAAACGCGCCCCCAACAGGCATCTCCAGTATGCGCCAGGGAGCTGCGCTGCAGACAGGTGTTCTGAGGCCAAGCCCCTTTTTACACCTCTCTGCAACGCAGCTCTGTGGCGCTTACTGGAGGTACCTAGTGGTCTAGTGTGACCCTAGGGACCCTTAGGATTCAAGGGGACTTAATCTCTCAACTTAGAACAGCCACAGGGCGCGTTTACACAGTGGTGAAGGGAGGGGACGGGGCCTGAGGTGACGTGTGCAAACACGCACCATGGCACGTTTTAAATTGAGGATATAATTTCCCTTCAATACTGAGGGCCCCTGGGGGCTAACTAGCCCACCAAGTGCTTCCAGTAAGCGCCACTGAGCTGCATTGCAGAGAGGTGGTCCAGGCCGTGCCACTTTTTACACCTCTCTGCAACGCAGCTCTGTGGCACTTACTGGAGGTACCTAGTGGGCTAGTTGGACCCTAGGGACCCTCAGGACTCAAATGAACTTAATCTCCCAACTAAAAACGGACACAGGGCGTGTTTACACAATGGTGAAAGGAGGGGACGGGGCCTGAGTTAACGTGTGCAAAAACGCCCTGTGGCCTGTTTTAAGAGGTAGTTTTAATCCCCATGCCCTATTATATACTAGGGGCTTATAGAGGAGGTAAGGCTAATCACAGGGGGACCCCAACGCATAATGTTCCCTAGTGTATGTAGGTGTTTTCACTGTATTCTTTTAACATAGCACTGGCTCTAGGACTGGTTAGTCAGACTCAGTTACCACCAGTATCCGTCTGAAAAAGTTGAGGGTACAGGATGATTTTGCAACAAGGCTTCTTTCTGCTCTTCTTTTTGTTCTTTCTGCACGTTATCCTTCTTCCTGCACTTATCTTCGTATTTGAGGACTTCTGTTGCTTCTTTCTGCACTTCTTTTGTTTCTTTCTGTGCATTTTTTCTTCTTTCTTCACATGTCCTATCTCTGTAGGCATAGTTAGAAATTAGCATTTAAAAAACCTTTGCAATTAACAGAAAAAACCATAGGTTTCAGGCACGTTATAGTTAGGAATTAGCATTTAAAAAACCTCAGAAATTCACTGAAAAAACCATAGGTTTCAGGGGTGTTATAGTTAGCTGGACTTTTCACTTGTACAAAACCATTGAAATTCCCCCGTTATAGTTAGTTCAGCTAACTATAACTCGCGCGCCCGCAATGCACTGCTGATGACGTCACATATTACATCACTCATGACATGGTCAGTGACATCACTCATGACATCACTGATGACATCTCAAATGACATCACTGATGACATCACTGATGACATCATCCTTGTGATAGAGTGGCAGACCTCCTCTCACCCTAATATAACCTTTGATACACACATTCAAAAATAGAGACTAAAATTTTCAAAACAATGGACATACCAATACCAGTTACAACAACCTCTTCAGTAATTCTAAGATCCACATACACATCCACTCATTCACCAACAGTCCAATACAGTCACTCATACATGTACTCACTCATCATATGTACTCATACACCTATACATCCTGTTACACAATGCCACTCATCCATAGTTACTCACACACATAGTCACTCATGCTAATAAAGAATCAATCATACATTTACTTGCATATACAGTTATACACACACCACCACACTTACTTCTACGGAAACTTACACATACTTAGTCTTTTAAACAATCACTTATAGAAACACATACTTATTCATACAGGAACTCTTTCAATCTCTCACTCTCACATATACTCACATATATACACCAATAGTCACATATACTAGTTTAAAACATATGTAGTTACTCATAAAGACACTATTGAGACAGTCATTCACTCACTAACACACCCATACACACACTCATCCACCCATACAGTCCTGCACACATACTGTGTTCAACACATACAAACAGTGAGTCACTCATTCATGCACCTATGCACTACGTAATACCCCCACCGAACCATGCAGACACTCAGACTGATACTCAAAAAACCAACTAATAACCTATATAGACACCCATGTAGCTACTCACCAACCCATGCAGCCACTTATACACAAAGTGAGAGACTGATACAGATATTTACATATTTAAACATTACTCACTAAGCCATGTATTCACTATGATACACTTAATCAGTCAGTTACACAATCAATTTTTCAAAAACAAATCATCCATTTAGACACTTATATACCCATTTATTCTTCCATCGACCTTGAGATATACATATATAAAACATATTTAATTTTCAGAATAACACACATTCACTGGATGATGTCATCAGTGATGTCATCAGTGATGTCATTTGAGATGTCATCAGTGATGTCATGAGTGATGTCACTGACCATGTCATGAGTGATGTAATATGTGACGTCATCAGCAGTGCATTGCGGGCGCGCGAGTTATAGTTAGCTGAACTAACTATAACGGGGGAATTTCAATTCACTAAAATCAATTATCACATTGCAAGGTCCTTGAGAGACTACAATTATTATTATTGACTTACCATACCCACTCAAAAAAATATTTATTCATTTGTTTAAAAAAAAAATTGCTTTAAAAATGGTTCTAGTTTTCGAAAATTTTCTATATCAATCTGAAAAAAAAGAAAAAAGTATTAATATTTTTAAAACATTTTATAATACAGTACACATATTTACATATTTATCAAAAAATATTTTTGCCTTATTTTTGCTGTTTTCAGAATATATTGCATTTCACTATAAATTGTGAAAGCAATTGCATTCATCATTTTACAGCAGGCAAAAAAAAATAACAATCTCAAAGATTGTATTAAAAAAGCCCAGAATCTCTTTTTACTTAAACTTAACATTATAAAAAATACATAATATTCTAAAAAAATATCATCTAATACCAATACTTATTTCTTTAAAATACCGTCTGATATGTTTGTTTCAGAAGTATAATCACAATATTATATCTCAAATAACTCCACAATACATCTGATTCCATTTCCTTTAGGCCAAATAGTAATTTTAAAAATTTTTTTGGATTAAATTTCCAACGGTAATCCAATAAAATTCTAAAGTTTAATTTGTCCAGATCTCACCGATTCTCTGTAAAATTTTGGTTCACGAAAATTTTTTGAATAATTTATTAAGTCCACAATAGAATTGGTTACTTTTCCGCATGGCCAAATAGTAATTTTTAAAATCATTTTTGAAAAAATTTCCAATGGCACTCCAATAACATTCCAAAATTTAAATTGTGCAGATGTTACCGATTATCTCTAAATTATTGGTTTTTGAAAGTTTCATTAAAAATTAAAAAAGTCCACATTACAATTGGTTATCTTTCCATTAGGCCAAATGATAATTTAAAAAAATCTTTTTTTTAGAAAATTCCAATGGTAATCCAGTAAAATGGTAAAATTATTTTGTCCAGATCTTGCCAAGTCTCTCTAAAATTTAGGTTTCAGGAAGATTAGATAGGAATTTGCTAAATCAAAAGGCAAACGTTGTTTGAAAATCAATTGGGAATCATTACACAGTGTCCAGCCTTTTTCACATTTAAGATAAACTGTGTAATGTCCAGAAGTAACAGTAGGTCCATCATGGAAAATTATTGCAACAGTTACAAAAGTTTTTCCTGAAATTGATAATTGCTGTCCTGTAAACTTCTTTATTAAAGTATCCAATTTTGAACCATCAGCTCTACATCGTTGCATCATTAAAATTACATACTGTCCGTATTCCTTTAAAATTAATGTTGAAAACATGTCAGATTTACACTCACCGCATTTCATGCTATGATTAGCATCTTTAACTAATTTTGCAAAAGTGACTGTTTTACTCTCTGGCAATGTCAAATAAATAAACCTTTCATTATCAACATTAGAGCCACATATATTATAACAGTTTTCACAACTATGTTCCCATTTATAAGAGAGACCAAATAAAATATCAATTGCAACTTCTTCTACTTCCAGTACTTGAAGAAAATACATCAAAAATTCGTGTGCATCTTGCTGTTCATTTTGAGAAAACTGTGTTCGTCCTGAACATATATCTAAAAGTTTTCTAATTTCAGTAGCACTTTCTATTTGAGTTTTATCTTTACTCAGCTTTTGAAAAAGGAGACTCAGCTCAGAACAGAATCTTTTTCCCTGATTTACTATTATCTGCTCTTGCAAACTTTCCAGATAAAATGCAACATTCAGCACTACATTTGCGTAGCAGTTGACACCAGAGCTATTTTCAAAATGACATCCTACAACCTGTTCTTCATTTTCCTTTTTCTTTTTGCTTGCAATTACATCACTCCTCTTTTTTTTCCTCTTCTCTACATCTTCATTACAGATATTCTCATTTTTTCTTTTACGAGAAACTACACGTTTCTCCAACACAGGATACTGACCTAAATGAGGAGCATAGCTTCTTCTTAATCTATTATACTCCTTTACACAGTTTGTATCAGCACTAACTTTTGAATCATCAAAGTCTATCATGAATAAACCTGATAATGTTTTCACTTGTGACAAAGCAACATATGCCATACCTTCTTTGAACACAGTTGAACCAATGTTCACAAATGCACAATCTACAGTCAATCCTTGAGACTTGTGAATAGTTACAGCATATGCTAGAGAAAACGGAAACTGCTTCCTACGTACATATAAGTCTTTCACAAGCATGAAACGAACTGTACAACGACAAATATCTTTAACTTCTTCTATCTGATCAAATTTTATTTTTAAACATTCAATTCCATCTTTTTTCTGATAATTAATAAAACCCACAACTCTTCCCATAGCTCCATTAACTAAACCTTTTTCAACATCCAAATTTCTTCTTAAAAATACTCTACAGTTCATGCAAACATATAGATTTTTTTCTAATCCAGCTGTTTTGGAGATGTTCTTCTCTAGTGAGTCCAATTTATTTTTCAGTTTGCCTGTTACTGTGACAGTAATTCTTCCATCCTCAATTTTGTCCACTGCTTCCAATTTCCTGATCTCTTCCTTTTCCAATTTCAAAAGCTCCTCATTAAATATTGAGCATTCACGTAGAGTTGGCATTAAGCAGATGACACTTTTGTTTTCTGCAATGTTCTTGTATATTTTCTCTGCAACTATTTCTTCCTTTGGAAATAAATTATGTAGCAGCCGACTCTGTAATGCTTTTTTGCCAACTTCTGTGAGTAGTCCAATTCTGATATCTTTCAGAATACTTCCATATTCTTCATCGCTTGCTTGCCTCATATTAGTAGTAAGTTCCTTGTACTCAAAGAAGGACCAAATATTTGTATTTCCGATGCTTCCCAATGACTTCTTCGTGTCTTCATGTGTGACAGTATTAAACACTGGTTGTCCTTTAACTGGAGTAAGTTGCAAAAGATCTCCAAAAACTATGACGTGTTTTCCACCAAATAACATGTCATAGTCTGTCTTCAAAATTTGCTGCATTCTTAAATGCACAAAGGCAAGCATTAAGTTTGATACCATGCTCACCTCATCAATAATGAGAACTTGCATCTTCTTCAATACTCTTGAAACTTCCAAGGATGCTTCTCCAGTTAGCTTGTTGTATTGTATTTTGTTCTCATGCTCCACTGGTAACATTAGCAAACGATGTAAAGTGATTCCTTTTATGTTATATGCTGCTAACCCAGTTGGAGCAGTAACCACACAAGACAAAGTAGAATCTGTTTTTTGCTGTAGGTAGCTTCTGATGACTTTTATAAGGAAACTTTTTCCAGTTCCAGCTTGTCCGCTTACATACATCCTGATTGGATGAAATGATGTGCATGAGCACTCTTTTTTTTCATGTAGAAATCCGTGATCAATTTTGTTTCTGATCTCTTCATAAATTTGTTGCTGCTCTTGATTCAGTTGTCTTTCCAAATTTTCTAAGTCTATAAATTCTTCTTGAGCTTGATTCATAGCCGTTTCCACTTCATTCATGGCTATTGATGCTTCATTTTCAACGATTGGTTGTCCTAGGGGATCTTGACTGAGTGTTCCTGAACTTTGGCTGTCCTGAGAACTGTCTCTAGCTATTTCTGCTGCAATTGTAGTTTCCTGTTCAATTTCTTCATTTAACATTTACAGATAACTTGAGAATGTACTGCATTGTATGTTGTCTTTGCAAGCATTAAAAGAATCTTCATAGCTTTGCAATTCTCCCAGTAGTTCATCCTCTGTACGCCATGGTTTAAACAACTGTAAAAGAGCCAAGTAGTAAAATTCCTTCTTGTCAGTAGTGTCGCAACTCAGCTTCCTGTGATTTATCAAACTTCCTTTTGTTTGCTTCACCAAACATCCTTCCTCACCAACGACTTTATATTTTCCATTGTTGATGTCTTCTGCGGCTTTCCGTGAATAAATGTAGTTCTGCAGCACTTCATAGAGACACATGTTCTCCAGATGTTGACTTCTCTTGGGATAATATGTGTCCAACATGTTTGATTTCAAAATATCTGTACTTTCTGGGTCATTCTCGGCCAAATATTCAATTTCTCCAACAGATTTCAGTACCCGATTTCTCATTGCTGCAAGGCCTAAACTTGCCCAAATTATTCTTCTTGACTTCGAGTAGAGACTTGCAGAAGATAACCTATCTGAACATTCGTAGGATCCAATTTCTCGATGCGATAACATCTTCAAACTGAAACTGTACAGCTTCTTACTGACAGTCTTCTCGTGAGAAATCTCTTCCCACATTTCCTTCAATTCTGTTTTTTCTGATTTCGTAATGTAAGACGTTACATATCGAGCAACAGCAATGGAATTGTCAGCTACATACTGAATATCCATGTTAGCGTTCCACATGGATAAAATGACTGGGTTGTAGTCATTTATATTTTTTGATTCTTCTTTTCTTTTTAGGTTGTAGGTATTCTTAGGTGATTTTCTTGTGATAGTATGTCTCACAGCTGACATAAAACTGTTGACTCTTCCATTTGAAAGAACAGGTCTAGGAAATCCAAATCGACATTTAGTGTAGTATTTATCTTTGCTCTTGTATTTCCGTCGACAGTATTTTCCACACCGATGACTTTGGAAACGTAAAACTTGCTCCTTTAACTTTTTCTCTTCTGTGCTTTTTGGTATAGCACATGTTGCATATTCTTCAATGAAAGATAACACTGCTTCATCAGTATCTGTTCCAAACTTTGGGGCATCCTTGATCCACAACAGCATATGAATATGAGGAGCACCTCTTGCCTGGTACTCTTTTCTCCAAAAGAAATCTACTACTTCTCCAAGAGGTGGATTTTTTTTATTGCAGATGAAGGACATCATAGCCTCAAATCTATGATTGAAATATCTGCAAACATTAACCGGATCCAATGAGCACAGTTCTCCTGCTGTCTTATATTCGATGTTTTTAATGTTTGAATTTGCCTCTCGTAGAAAATCCAGTAAATCATCCCAAGCGTACTCCGCACAGCTTAGGGTAACGAACCATGTTGGTGTTCCTAAATTCCGTAACATGCATTTTAGTTCACCATGGCGTTGGTACCAATATTCATTTGTCCCACGCTGACAAGCCATCAGATTGATCAGTTGTGTTTCCAAATGATCATCTCGGTGCTGCACTTTCTCCATAAAATCCTTAGCAGACACATTTTGTAAATGTACTCCACTTTTTAAAATGTGATTTACTGCATAAGACAGTGTAGACAAGTCGCTTTCAAATAAAAGATGGAACAAATAAGGAATACTTTGTCGAAATCTGGGATCTTCAGCATATAGTCTTGTAGTCCGATACTCAGAAGCTGGAATCTGTTCTGGACGTTCATCGTATCGTCCTCCTTTTCCTTTAGGAAACAGCTGGGGAAAACATCGAGCTTCCAAGCTCTCCTCCCATACACTCACGGGAGTTCCTTTTGCTTTCTTCATCTGAAAGAGATCAATATTATCTCCCATAACTTCTTTTGAATGAAGAGGATGTATGCTAAAATGTTCATAAATTTCTTCTTCCTTTGACTTGTCCACTTTTTCAATTTGTCCAGTTGGTGTTTCTGTGTCTTCTTGTAAATCTTCTTCTTCTTCTTCTATATAAATTGATTCATACCATTTGTTATTCCTTTTCAAATACAAATTTGCTCTTTGTACTTTCTGCACATCTACCAGCTCCTGCCAAATCTTCTTATTCTTTGTAGGTACACCATTAACCAGAATAACTAATGGTTCAGTTTCCAAAGTATCCGCATCAATAGTTTCCATATGTTTTTTCAAATCCAAGGGCAAATACACCACTCTTCCTTTTAAACCTCTCAGTAAATCAGAAGGAGGTAATTTACCAGTTTTGGGCTCCATACGTACTATGGTCTGGAACGGATGAACACATTGAATGAGTATAGACTCATATGTATTTAATTCAGAAAGTTCAGCAGGAATAGCATCCAATTCTAAATTATTATGTACAGCTCTGGTCGGCATTCTATTTTCCTCTAACTTGTTGTAACAGTATTTACAAATACGCTGATCTTCACCCAAATCAAAACAATTTTCTAGAAATATATATGTGGCAAAATCCTTCCACTTATAATTATCTTCATTTTCACTCTTTCTGTAGAGATCAACATTCCTAGTTTGTTTTCTATAATGAGTTCTGCGGCAACAAATACAAGTAAAATTTGGTCTTTCATTAGAGACTATTGCAAATTTTGTTATGTGATCATTAAATGTGTTACTTACAGAGGGTTCTACATTCTCTTCCACTTCTTCCTCATTTACTGTGTCCTTCTCTGCACTGTTTTGTTCAGGACCAAAGTAACAAAACTGAATTTCATCAACAACCTTCTCTACATCTGATACCGTTCCTCGGAACAGAGCCCTATTCAATTAATTTAACTTTATTGCTGGACTTTTGGCAAAATACAACCGTCTCACAAACTTTCTCATTTCAGTATGATGAACAGCCAGCATCCTAAAATGATGGAAAACACTATTGCACACTTTTCTAGATAGACAAGCCAGAGAATGACCCTGCAAACCAGTATTCTCTCTCACTCTGCATGGATCCAGACTTTGAAGCACCTTAATCTTCTGTTTTATACTTTTTTTACTATATTCTCTTAGAAACTCTCGAAATTTGTCAATAGATTCCTGACGCACAGTGCAAATACTACTACAATTCCAAGTGTACACTGGGGCTTTAGGACGTCTCCCCATAGCCTCATCTGCCATCACTTGTACCTCATCTCTTGGAACCATTATCTCCTTCTCCATTATGCAACCATTTTTTACTTCGTAAGAACGACCTCTGGTGTCAACTGCATGCAGCAAACTATTACTTTGAAAATAGCTCTCTTCATTAAAAAAAGGTTCACTACTTGAACTATGCATCCACTTTCCTAAAAACACTTTACAAAAGTTTGTTCTGTTCACTACTCTTTTCCTTTTGCTATGTGATTTCAGTACATTAACCATTTTGTCTAATGTACGCATCCTATTCAAAATTAAAATGAATAGTTTCCTTTTTAATTCTAATGCCTTTGCTGCAATGGCTTCTATTTCTTTTTTTCTTTTATAAAACTTTGTCTTTTTCTTATATTTCTTCACATCCTTCATCAAATTGGACATAACTCTTCTCTGAAACATTTTTCTACGTATCTCTTTAAACGCTGTTTTTCTATTTATATAAATCTTTTCAGTTGCTGAAGGTATATTTGCATTAACTAAATTGTCAATTTTTTCCTCTCCTTTTTTGTTCAAAACATCCTTTCGAGTACAGACATTTTGTACATTTTTCATTCTTTTGAATATATTTTTTATATATTGTTTTTTCTGCTTACCAGAAGATTTTTTCTTTTTCCCAACATGAGCATCTTCTACTAACTTTGGTCCTCTAGTTGTCTTCAAATATAGGTTTTTTTTGTGCGTTTTTTGAACTCTGGATTTTGTAGGCATCTTAAATTTTGTCCACTGCTCTTCAGCAATACCTGAAAAAAACTAAAAAAAAATTCCTTTATTTTATTTAAATATATTACTACATTTCTTTTCACAATAGTCACAAAACGTAATTTCTTTGCCAATTTGAATGCACACTTACTGCTCTTTTTTTTGGCAAGTTAAAATCACTTTTACAGACTGACACATTATGAAACCACTTTTCAGTTTTTTTAAAAAGCCCATGTCCAGACTGCTTTTTCAGACCACCACCATGTGTATCCTGGGTGACTGCCTACACTCCAGCAAGGGCAACCAGCCTTAGTGATGCTGAATGTATTTGCATTACAGACTGAAACCTGAAAACCCCACTCGCTTGTAAATACTGTGCATGATTCCACATGGCAAGCAGCTGGGTGTGTGCTAAGAGTCTGCTTCTTCCCCCAAAAAATCGCTCCCCCTTTTTCCTACTAATGCAACTGTGAAATCACCAGAGCAAAACGCAATAAATCTCTGCCTGTAATTCCTATTTGCACACAGAGTCATGTTTTCACATTAGTCCCAAAACGAAATTTCTTTGCCAATTTGAATGCACACTCACTGCTCTTTTTTTTGGCAAGTGAAAATCACTTTTACAGACTGACACATTATGAAACCACTTTTCAGTTTTTTTAAAAAGCCCATGTCCAGACTGCTTTTTCAGACCACCACCATGTGTATCCTCGGTGACTACCTACACTCCAGCAAGGGCAACCAGCCTTAGTGATGCTGAATGTATTTGCATTACAGACTGAAACCTGAAAACCCCACTCGCTTCTAAATATTGTGCATGATTATACATGGAAAGGAGCTGGGTGTGTGCTAAGAGTCTGCTTCTTCCCCCAAAAAATCGCTCCCCCTTTTTCCTACTAATGCAACTGTGAAATCACCAGAGCAAAACGCAATAAATCTCTGCCTGTAATTCCTATTTCCACACAGAGTCATGTTTTCACATTAGTCCCAAAACGAAATTTCTTTGCCAATTTGAAAGCACACTTACTGCTCTTTTTTTTTGGCAAGTGAAAATCACTTTTACAGACTGACACATTATGAAACCACTTTTCAGATTTTTTTAAAAAAGCCCATGTCCAGACTGCTTTTTCAGACCACCACCATGTGTATCCTCGGTGACTGCCTACACTCCAGCAAGGGCAACCAGCCTTAGTGATGCTGAATGTATTTGCATTACAGACTGAAACCTGAAAACCCCACTCACTTGTAAATACTGTGCATGATTATACATGGCAAGCAGCTGGGTGTGTGCTAAGAGTCTGCTTCTTCCCCCAAAAAATCGCTCCCCCTTTTTCCTACTAATGCAACTGTGAAATCACCAGAGCAAAACGCAATAAATCTCTGCCTGTAAATCCTATTTGCACACAGAGTCATGTTTTCACATTAGTCCCAAAACGAAATTTCTTTGCCAATTTGAATGCACACTTACTGCTCTTTTTTTTTGGCAAGTGAAAATCACTTTTACAGACTGACACATTATGAATCCACTTTTCAGATTTTTTTAAAAAAGCCCATGTCCAGACTGCTTTTTCAGACCACCACCATGTGTATCCTCGGTGACTGCCTACACTCCAGCAAGGGCAACCAGCCTTAGTGATGCTGAATGTATTTGCATTACAGACTGAAACCTGAAAACCCCACTCGCTTGTAAATACTGTGCATGATTCCACATGGCAAGCAGCTGGGTGTGTGCTAAGAGTCTGCTTCTTCCCCCAAAAAATCGTTCCCCTTTTTCCTACTAATGCAACTGTGAAATCACCAGAACAAAACGCAATAAATCTCTGCCTGTAATTCCTATTTGCACACAGAGTCATGTTTTCACATTAGTCCCAAAACGAAATTTCTTTGCCAATTTGAATGCACACTTACTGCTCTTTTTTTTTGGCAAGTGAAAATCACTTTTACAGACTGACACATTATGAAACCACTTTTCAGATTTTTTTTAAAAAGCCCATGTCCAGACTGCTTTTTCAGACCACCACCATGTGTATCCTCGGTGACTGCCTACACTCCAGCAAGGGCAACCAGCCTTAGTGATGCTGAATGTATTTGCATTACAGACTGAAACCTCAAAACCCCACTCGCTTCTAAATACTGTGCATGATTCCACATGGCAAGCAGCTGGGTGTGTGCTAAGAGTCTGCTTCTTCCCCCAAAAAATCGCTCCCCCTTTTTCCTACTAATGCAACTGTGAAATCACCAGAGCAAAACGCAATAAATCTCTGCCTGTAATTCCTATTTGCACACAGAGTCATGTTTTCACATTAGTCCCAAAACGAAATTTCTTTGCCAATTTGAATGCACACTTACTGCTCTTTTTTTTTATCAAGTGAAAATCACTTTTACAGACTGACACATTATGAAACCACTTTTCAGATTTTTTTAAAAGCCCATGTCCAGACTGCTTTTTCAGACCACCACCATGTGTATCCTCGGTGACTGCCTACACTCCAGCAAGGGCAACCAGCCTTACTGATGCTGAATGTATTTGCATTACAGACTGAAACCTCAAAACCCCACTCGCTTGTAAATACTGTGCATGATTATACATGGAAAGGAGCTGGGTGTGTGCTAAGAGTCTGCTTCTGCACCAAAAAAATCGCTCCCCCTTTTTCCTACTAATGCAACTGTGAAATCACCAGAGCAAAACGCAATAAATCTCTGCCTGTAATTCCTATTTGCACACAGAGTCATGTTTTCACATTAGTCCCAAAACGAAATTTCTTTGCCAATTTAAATGCACACTTACTGCTCTTTTTTTTTGGCAAGTGAAAATCACTTTTACAGACTGACACATTATGAATCCACTTTTTAGATTTTTTTAATTGCACATGTCCAGACTGCTTTTTCAGACCACCACCATGTGTATCCTCGGTGACTGCCTACACTCCAGCAAGGGCAACCAGCCTTAGTGATGCTGAATGTATTTGCATTACAGACTGAAACCTGAAAACCCCACTCGCTTCTAAATACTGTGCATGATTATACATGGAAAGGAGCTGGGTGTGTGCTAAGAGTCTGCTTCTTCCCCCAAAAAATCGCTCCCCCTTTTTCCTACTAATGCAACTGTGAAATCACCAGAGCAAAACGCAATAAATCTCTGCCTGTAATTCCTATTTGCACACAGAGTCATGTTTTCACATTAGTCACAAAACGAAATTTCTTTGCCAATTTAAATGCACACTTACTGCTCTTTTTTTTGGCAAGTGAAAATCACTTTTACAGACTGACACATTATGAATCCACTTTTTAGATTTTTTAAAAAGCCCATGTCCAAACTGCTTTTTCAGACCACCACCATGTGTATCCTCGGTGACTGCCTATACTCCAGCAAGGGCAACCAGCCTTAGTGATGCTGAATGTATTTGCATTACAGACTGAAACCTGAAAACCCCACTCGCTTCTAAATACTGTGCATGATTATACATGGAAAGGAGCTGGGTGTGTGCTAAGAGTCTGCTTCTTCCCCCAAAAAATCGCTCCCCCTTTTTCCTACTAATGCAACTGTGAAATCACCAGAGCAAAACGCAATAAATCTCTGCCTGTAATTCCTATTTGCACACAGAGTCATGTTTTCACATTAGTCCCAAAACGAAATTTCTTTGCCAATTTAAATGCACACTTACTGCTCTTTTTTTTTGGCAAGTGAAAATCACTTTTACAGACTGACACATTATGAATCCACTTTTTAGATTTTTTTAATTGCACATGTCCAGACTGCTTTTTCAGACCACCACCATGTGTATCCTCGGTGACTGCCTACACTCCAGCAAGGGCAACCAGCCTTAGTGATGCTGAATGTATTTGCATTACAGACTGAAACCTGAAAACCCCACTCGCTTCTAAATACTGTGCATGATTATACATGGAAAGGAGCTGGGTGTGTGCTAAGAGTCTGCTTCTTCCCCCAAAAAATCGCTCCCCCTTTTTCCTACTAATGCAACTGTGAAATCACCAGAGCAAAACGCAATAAATCTCTGCCTGTAATTCCTATTTGCACACAGAGTCATGTTTTCACATTAGTCACAAAACGAAATTTCTTTGCCAATTTAAATGCACACTTACTGCTCTTTTTTTTTGGCAAGTGAAAATCACTTTTACAGACTGACACATTATGAATCCACTTTTTAGATTTTTTTAAAAAGCCCATGTCCAAACTGCTTTTTCAGACCACCACCATGTGTATCCTCGGTGACTGCCTACACTCCAGCAAGGGCAACCAGCCTTAGTGATGCTGAATGTATTTGCATTACTGACTGCAACCTCAAACCCTTAAAGTATTCCTTATTTTTACCAGTACACCTTAATTTATCATGAAAAAATAGTCCATATTATTTTACATGTTCCTCACATTTAAATTTCTCCCAAAACAGAAAATAATAAACACAACTTCTACAAAAGGAATTCCAATTCTATTATTCATTTCTTAATTTACCATATACATCCCCTCTCAAACTCTAAACTCACCTTTAAAATTAGTTAGTTGTGAAAGAAATGTGGCACTCAAACAGCAGATTATCAGAGCCAGGATCTCTGTTCTCTACACCTCTCTCCTCTCAGCAGAACCAGATAATGGCAAACTTTCCCTCTATTTTTCCACACATATACATGTAAGTTTCAAATCTCAGTGCTTCCCCCTTTTTTTCAAATGTAATCACACATTTCTATTGGTTGAAAACCAACCCTTTTCCAAAAGTACCCTGCCCCCAACTTGACTTCTGCCTAGTACCCTTCCCCCAACTTGACTTCTGCCTGCTACCATAGCAACAGCTCATGGAACACTGCTGTGTGGAGTTAGGTCAGAAGTTCGCCACACAATGTTTCAATTCCACAGAGCAAGAGTGCCTGACTTTTCAAACCTAACAGCAAATCCATAGTACTGTTCTTTGGTAACACATTTTTTTGTACCAATACAAAACATGCTTCTATTAATTTACACATACAGCCTAGTTTTTATTCTAGAATGGTATGAAACAGCCAATCAGTTCTTTTTGTTTTGAAAAAAATATGTATGCCTCCATTTCCAAACTGTCTTTCTTTTCATATTGCCATTCTACTGAAAGACACCTCCTGAGTGCATCCAGTTCTCCTTTGAAGATGTTCACAGTGTGGATTGTAGGGCACAGCTATGTCTTCTGGAGTGAAAAGTTTGCAGAGAAAACAGGTATGGTGAGAGACCTTGCTTTGCCAAATGTAGACATTAAATGGATTGGTCAGAGAGGGTTAAAGTGGCACCAATTGATGCCATTGGTGAAATCCTTCATGCAAATCCAACACCCTGACCTCATAATAGTGCACTGTGGTGGCAATGACCTAGGCACTTTGACTGGGGTAGGTCTGGAAATGCTTATGAAGGACACCTTTGCACAACTGTTTTCACTTTTCCCTAAAACTGCCTTTGTGTTTTCCAACATATGCCAAAGGCAAAAATGGAACTGGTCCAATCATTTCTGTCCGCAAATTGACAAAGCAAGAAAGCACGTCAACAAATCTGTTTCTGCTTTCCTCCGTGACTATGGTATGGGTGCCATTTACCACCACAACTTGCGTTATGACATGCAAGACATTTATAGAGGAGATGGTGTGCACTTCAATGATGAAGGGAACAGAGTCTTCCTCTTGAACCTTAGACTCTGCATCGGTACTTACTTGTAGGTACCACTTAAAAAATCACTTCATAAACACAACAGCTCTTTTTAGAGCCCCCTAATATCTAAACTCTTAAATCTGCATTTCATTTCTTTTTTTTTTTTTTTTTTCTTCCGTACGCTTACCGTAAGCTTACCGTACGCGTACCCCGTGATTTTTTTAAAAATCAATAAATGTTTTCTTTGTACTTTTCTGTCCTTCTTTGACCCCCTCACAAATGTAAGGGGGTCTGTAACTCTCCTCCTTGCCCCCTTTTCTTGTTTTCACTCTTTTTTTTCTGAGTGAAACACACAAAATGGCGGCCGCCGCTTCCTGGTTTCGGCCGATTCGAATGTTTACTAAGATCTAACAGCCAATCAGAATCGCGCTCGCGCACGCCACCGTACGCGTACGGTAAGCTTACGGTAAGCGTACCGTAAGCTGGCTCAGATATATATATTGATTTAAAGGCTATTTTCTCAGAATCTACTGAACAGATTTACACCAAACCTACAAAAGGCACTTCCTTGACCTAGGGACTACCTCTCTGCCAAATTTCTAGTAATTCTGTTCAGCCGTTCGGGCTGTAGCCCTGTCTAAAGGTCCTATGGAAAAATGCATGGGAAAAACGCGTTTTGGGACCCCCCTTTTATCTCAGCCCCCGCTTGACGAATCCCCCCGAGACTTTCAGGGTAGGAGCGGAGCGTAGCGCCCCACCTATTTTGAGAAATTCGCGAGGATTCGTCGACCGGCGCCAAAGTTATTCAAAATAGAATGTTGCAAATTTCCTATGGAAAAGGGGTCCTAACTATAACTACCTACTGGCGACCGCCAGTAGGTAATATATATATATATATATATATATATATATATATATATATATATATATATATATACTTGTGTCTTTATATAGCCATATATATATGGTATCTATAAGGAGCCCTTAAAATTGAAGGACTAAGGCCGTAGGCTTCGATGGGCTAAAATTGTCGCCGCTAATTTCTTAAGTGATTTGATTCAGAATCGTCAAACTGATTTTAAAAATTGTCTGTTGATAGACTCCTCAGACCAGATTATTTTATGTTCCTTTTTCTAATATTGGTGTAGCAGTGCAATCGGCTCTAACGATATAAGCAAGAAGGAGGAGTAACCCAGGTCAAAACTGTTTCGATAGTTGGTGCTCATCATGACATAGGGCACTGAGGAAGGCCTTACAGCAAAAACCTAGGAATAAGGAAAGTATAAAAAAAGTTCAGAAAGTGTTATAACTTTGCTTGTAAGTCCCTAAAGGCTACCCTTAAAAAAGAGGTGTGGTAAGAATTGGTCGGTGCTTGTGTGTGAGGGTAACTTCTGCTTTTTGGAACAGAGTCAATCTATCCCCGCTCAGGACTGGGTTAGTCATTTTAAAACTATATATACGTAGGAAAACACTACATCCTCTAGGCCATCAGCTGAGAACCCTAGTGATTTGAGTGCTATCAAGCTTGTGAGTGAAGTTGCAGAAGCAATAGCAACCCTTTTCCCCCCACAAAGCTCAGGGTCCTCTGGAGTACCTGGGGACCTGAAAAAAGCATGTGTAGATCTGTGGGCCCCTTCGATTACCTAACACCTCAGTGCAGCCACACAATGCATATTTCCTCCCACTTGGTATAGGTCTGTCATTGTAGCTGACTTTAAAAAGGAAATTCAGCAGACCCTGCCCGACAACATCCCATTTCAGTAGTGGATGCAGAAGTGAAGATCATATAAAGAATTCTTTTAAACCATTTGAGGGACTGGTCAGGGAATGGAAACTTTATCTCAGACATCCAGTATGGTTTTAGGTCTTGAAGAGGGATGGTAGAGCAAAACCTTAATCTCTACTTAATAATCTCCAAGTATGCAAAGGGGAGAAAGGAGGTGATACACTTGGCTTTCTATGGACCTCAGCAAATCCTTTCACACAGTAGATAGAACAAAGCTGTGGGGTGTGTTGGGTTCCACGAGAGTAGAGAGGACACTTGCTAACATTTTGATTGATTTGCATGAGGGACCAGAAGCCTCAGTAAGATTTAGGTCTGTGGGTGAATGCACATCACACTTTCGTTTAAAGAGAGGGGTCTGACAGGGCTGTATTCCTGCAGCTATACTTTCTTTGTTATGTTATGTTATGTTAATGGGTGACTTATATAGCGCACGGCTACTCCAAGGAGTGTCCCGGCGCTTTCTGACCCATTACTGAGAAAAGGAGAAAAGACAACAGAAACATAACAGAATTACTGATTAAAAAGGCAGGTTTTCAAGGCCTTTCTAAAGGCAAACAGGTTGGGAATGCGGCGGAGATCAACAGGAAGGGAGTTCCATAGTTTGGGGGCGAGATATTTAAAGGAACGTCCACCTATTCTGACTTTCCTAATGGGAGGCACCATTGCCAGGCCAAGACTTTCCGACTGGAGAGATCTGGTGGGTTTGTAGAAAGAAAGCCGTTTCTGAATGTAGGAGGCCCCCACCAAATGGAGTGCCTTATGGGCCAGTGTAAGAGCTTTGAATGTGATTCGCTTCTTGATCGGAAGCCAGTGAAGGGAGGAAAGCAACTCAGATGATCTGGCTTGCCGGGGTAGGCCGAAGATGGCTCTTGCCGCAGAATTATGTACAACCTGGAGTTTGTGCAAGAGATAATCCGGCAAACCCAGGTAGAGGACATTTGAATAATCAAGCCTGGAACAAATCAGAGCTTGTACTGTCAGCTTCCTGTGGGCTAAAGGGAGCAAAGGAAGGAATTTACGCATCATTTTTAGCAGACCATAACAGGTACCCGTGAGACCTGTGATCTGTGTTTTCAAAGCCAGGGTGTTATCGATTTTGACCCCAAGGTTTTTAGCGACCAAAGAGGAAGAGGAAGGGGAGACATGCAAACCGGCCACCATTCCTGCCAGGGCGGTTCTGCCTGACAGCCGAAGAAGAGCACCTCGGATTTATCAGGGTTGCACTTGAGGCTGCTCCGCTGAAACCAGTTGAAGACAGCCCCAAGGCAACCACGGATGCTCTCCCCGTCGAACTCCATGCCCTTCTTGCAGGTGAAGAGGAGCTGGGTGTCGTCAGCGTATGATATGATCTGGGCACCCATCGACTCCGCCAGTACCGCCAATGGAGTCATGAAGATGTTAAAAAGGGTCGGGCTCAGCACCGACCCTTGTGGGACTCCGACATCCATAGGCGGCACCTCGGCGGAGTACGGGGGGGCCCAGACCACTTGTCGACGACCCGCTAGGTAAGATCTCAGCCAGCTCAACACCGTCCCTCTGAGACAGATCTCGTGAAGTCTTCTCAAGAGGGCCTCATGCGGGACGGTGTCAAAGGCCGCCGACAGATCCAACATCACCAGCATTGCTCTTCCACCTGTGTCGAGAACTTCCTTAATGGCTTCATTAATTTCCAAAAGAGCGGTCTCAGTGCTCAAGTTGGAGCGGAAGCCAGATTGGGTGGAGTGGAGTAACCCATGGTCTTCAAGGAAGGAAGAAAGCACAGAGTGGACGTGCTTCTCGACGATCTTAGCCAAACTGGGCAGGAGAGAAATGGGCCTATAGTTAGCATGTATCCCTGGGTCAAGGCCTGGTTTTTTTAGAAGGGGAACGACCATTGCCTTCTTCCAGGCTGGCGGAACAATGCCGCAGGACAAAGATAGGTTCAAAACAGGAGAAATTAAGGAATTCAGAATCTTGGCAGTCCTGGCTAAAAAGCTCGCCAGGCACGGGTCAAGCGGAGAGCCAGATTTAATCCTGAGTAAAAGATCCAGAGAATTAGATTCCAATAAAGGAGGAAACTCCGATAGAATGGGGCAGGAATCAGGAGGTAAAGTCGTCAGATTGAAGTCATGCAATGATGCATTTGGGGCAGCTGGTGGAAAAGATTCTTGAATCAATTTGATTTTCGTATTAAAGAAGACGGCCAGCTCCTTTACCCAAGGTTCGGAGAACTTATGCTGGACTATGCTAGATTTGGGAGAGATAAACTCTTTGACAATGGTAAAAGTTTCTTTACTGGAATTTGACGCAGACTCAATTCTATTTGCAAAATAGTTCTTTTTGGCCTCAAGAATGTCAGAGTGGTAAGATTTAATAGATAGTTTATAGGCAGACTTAGCTTCTTGGTCATATTGCTTCCGCCAGAGTCTTTCGGCTAACTTACAGTTACGCCGTGCCAGAGCAAGTGACTTAGAGAACCAAGGAGCCGAACTGCGCTTGACAGATGAAGAGGGGGTAGAAAGAGGAGCAAGATCATCAAGCCTTTAAACTAACCATTCCTGGAAAGTTTCAAGGTCCCTCTCCAAATGGCCGGATAGGGTACAGGGATGTTCGTGAAGCGCTTGAGCAAGATTCTCAGGGGTAATTTTATGCAAAGGTCTTCTAGGGTGCCTAAGGTGGTCTGAGTTAATATAAGATGTTTTACTTCTGCCCTGAATTAAAAAACTAATCAAAGAATGGTCAGACCAGAGAACAGGGGTGGGATGGGACATAATAAGGGGAAAGGTGGAGAACACTTGGTCAAGCGTGTGACCCTTATCATGAGTCGCACTTGAGATGTAAGGAGTTAGACCAAGAGGAACAGTGATGTCCTTGATTTTGACCGCTTCACTGTCCAACTCAACGTCCATATGGATGTTAAAGTCCCCTAACATTATGCAGTTTTCCACCTTCAAGCAAAGAGCAGTGATAGCAGATTGAAGGTCATCGAAGAAGGAACCCCGAAGACCCGGAGGTCTGTAGACAAGAAGCCCAGAAAAAGATATATTAAACAGTTGGATCAGTGTTTAGTGGCACATTGCAAGGACATCCTTGTGGCGGGTAAGAGGAGGAAACCAGCCCTGTTATATGTAGATTAAACTGTGCTCATAGCTCATTCAGACAATATTCTTCAGCTTTTAATTGATTGTTTTTATGATTTTGTGGGTGATTTAGGCCTGAAAATTAATTTGTCTAAATCTTATACTATGGTGCAAGTGCCTAAGAAAGTGAAAACCAGAACCCATGTGATTAGGGGTCAGCAGATTAGCAGGGTGGATGATTTTTGTTATTTAGGCATCCGGATTGATAAATTAAGACGCTAATTAGGGATCGGGTGCAAACTTTTAATAGAGTAACTTACTGCATTGATACCTTTGTAAGAAGACTAGGACAGACACATATTAAATCAATATTGGCTCTCTACAGAGTCATGTGTGTTGCCGCAGTATCCTTTGGTGCAGAGATTGGGGCTATAAATCTTGCCACCCCATTCAGGTGGTAGAGAACAAATTCCTCCGGAGGACTCTGAGGTTACAGCAGTCCATACCTGTAGAAGTCGTCCATGAAGAACTAGGTGTAGGCTTTATCATTTTCAAATCTGCCATGTTCTATAATGGTTGTTTATCTGGCTAAAAAAATGATTTGGAATTTACCAGAACAAATTTGAAAGACTGTTTGGGGTTGGAATATGGCCATCTATTTCCATGCGTTCAGTACATTAAAGATATGTTAGGGGTCCTATGTAGGCAGAGTTGTTTTCTCACTTCAAGAGACTTTCCAAATCTGATGTGGGTACGGTCAAAGAGTCGTACGCAAGAAAAAAGGGCAACATGTAGATATTATGCAATGGTTAAACTCTCAAGCAAGTGTGAATTGTCCCTAAAACTTGAAATGCCAGTCTTCCATAGTCGACTGTTAACTTATTTTTTCCTAAATCTGTTCCTCCATTTGTTAGTGGGATGGCATAGACCTTCTGAACCTGTCATTTGTATCTGTGATACTGTTATATCACATGACACCTTACACATTGTTTTTATCTGCTCCATTTTAAAAAATCTTCGATCTAATTATATTCCCCCTTTACTGTTGCCATTGGTTTTTACTCAAGTAAAGCTGACCTTGCTCTATTTATAATTTCCAGAGCACTATACAGTCTGTTTTTATATCTCATGGTTTTTATATGGAGTTTTCAATTCCTCCCGATGAATGGCTATCATGATTTTTACTGTTCTTGATGAATATTTATTGTATGTGCTTTTATGATTTATTATGATGGTTGACCATGACACTATGATACAAAGACTCTATGAAGCCGACGTAGAGGGGACTGCTCTAGACTGGATCACATCCTACTTTCGAAAGAGAACTAATGTCATCTATACTCGACCTTTCTTGTCCAAACCATACTCCACAAAAGCAGGGGTCTCTCAAGGCTCTATCATCTCGCCCATGCTTTTCAACATCGACATGAAGTCATTACCGGTATTGATCAATCATTTTCACCTCACATGCTATAACTATGCAGATGACACACAAATAGTCCTTCAACTGGAATGCCCCAAAGACATTGGAAACTGTACAATTTTCAGTTGTCTCAGAGCCGTGGATCAATGGATGACTTGAAGGCATCTCAAATTGAATGCTTCCAAAACGGAAATACTCATGTGTGGCGATTGGAAACATAATGACCCGCTGGGATCACCACCTAAACAGTCGAAGGAAGTAAGAAACCTCGGAATGACCATGGACTCCAAGCTATTGATGAATGCCCAAGTGGACAAACTAGCAAGATCAAGCTTTGTCGCTATAAAAACTCTGAGACGAATCTTCCCCCATTTGGGATTTTCACACAAGGTGCAAGCTACCATCGCCTTTGTTCTGTCCAAACTAAATTACGCCAATAGCCTCTATCACGAATCATCTTTAACAACCATGAAAAGACTATAACGGATTCAGAACTTGGCTGCCAGACTACTCTTGCATATCAACCGCGAGATCACATCTCCCCTGCCTTGAAAGCCCTGCATTGGTTACCGGTTGCCAAAAGATCCACGTTCAAGCTGCGTTGTATCACCCACAAAGCGATACATGGAATGGGACCACTCTTCATCATAAATAAAAACACCAAACACATTCAACAAAGGAACCTCCGCTCTAGTGTGGCACCTCCCCTCAAAATCCCAAGATCCAAAAAAAAACACGGGTGGCACATCGTTCTCTGTTCAAGCAGCCAAACTATGTAACTCTTTACGCCCAACATAAGATCCACGGACAACCACCTTATCTTCAGAAAATTAATCAAGAATTGGCTCTTCCCTACATAAGCACCACACGCAAACAGAAATATATGGCATATCCCTCTGTATCTAAGCATTTATATGTACTATAGATATGTACCTATATATGTGTATCACTTTGTTAAAAACTTGTAGAATAAATATGTTAAAAAAAAAGTACATTTTTAAGTACAACAAGACTTGAAAACCAGTGTTTATCTGATGCATTTTTAATCTACACATACTTAGTTCCTTTATGGATCTATATACCTTCCATGTACTTGGATCTATATATTTATTACTTTTCTCCTAAAAAAGCATATCCAACGCACTACCCTATTTCTCACCCTATACCTCTATCAATAGCTTTAAATTACATATACTTACTTCCTTTATGCATCTATATACTTTCCATGTACTTATGGATCTATATATTGATTGCTTTCTTCTAATTCAGCATATCCAATGCACTACCCCATTTCTCACCCTATACCTCTCTCAATATTCTTCTACCTCAAATGTCTGACTCATCTCATACCTCTTTCTACGACTCTATGCACTAACCTATTTCTAAACCTATACCTCTATCAATATATCCTCTACATCCACTCTCCCATTCATCCCAAACCCTATACCACTACTATGATCCCCCAAATAACCCTTTCTAGACTCTCCCCTACTCTCCCCATCTTTGCATCATCTACCACCTCTTTTACAATACCGATGCCCCAAAACAAGCCTTTCTAAACTCTTCCTTCTGACTCTTCCCCTTCACATCACTTTTTACTCATCCCAAGCCTCCTCCTACTGCTATGACCTTGAAAACAAAAAAACAAACAAAAATAACAAATTCTGAATCCTTCACTCTTCTATCCCTCCACTAACCTTTTCAATCAAAATAACAGACTAACATGTCCACTTCTCAAATTTCATATTTCACTATACTAATTCAACACTGATCCTTTATGGGTTCCTGAGTAGCATGCTACTCACCAAAAAAGCGCTTCAACACCCCATCAGGGGTAACAAGCGCTATATAAATGCAAACCGTTTTCCCTCTTGTATCCCACTGCTATCCTTCTCAATCCAACTAATTGACTAATATCCACCACTCAAATTACTTTCATATTTCACTATACTAATTCACCACTAATTCTTTATGTGTTCCAGAGTAGCATGCTACTTGCCAAAAAAGTGCTACAACACACCATCAGGGGTAACAAGCGCTACATAAATGCACACCTTTTTTCCTCTTCTATCCCTCTGCTATCCTTCTGTATTCAAATAACTGACTAACCTATCTATCACTCAAATCACTTTCATATTTCACTATTCTAATCCAACACTAATCCTTTACGAGTTCCAGAGTACCGTACTTCTCACAGAAAAAAGTGCTTTGATGCCTCGTCAGGGGTAGTAAGTGCTATATTAATGCAATTACAATACAATGCAATAAATTGAATAAAGTGATTTGACTATGCCTATATATAGGATTAGATATTCGTGGAATATATTAAATTTACACGTTAACATATTTAACATTTACTACTTCAAACTCTATTCATATTAAATAAAATCAATATTTTTGTCAATTTTTAAGTGATATTAGTTCCAACAATATTTGTTTCCAAATGGCTTGGCTAATTCTTGCAAAATTGCATCAGAAGCATTGGCAATGCCAATAGCTGCAGACAGCCATTCTGAAATGTTACTTTTTATACTTCCAAAATGACCGAAGCTTTGCATCTACAGGCAGTCTGACGACCATCGTAA
The DNA here is from genome assembly GCF_964204655.1 of Triturus cristatus. Taxonomy (NCBI): domain Eukaryota; kingdom Metazoa; phylum Chordata; class Amphibia; order Caudata; family Salamandridae; genus Triturus; species Triturus cristatus. The sequence goes on from NC_140589.1 coordinate 1,296,244,416, forward strand.
AATTACAAAATAAAATATTTCAAGATGGTCATTGAGGGCTACTGACTTTATCAATGCAACAACATAATAAAAGCAATTAAAGGCAAGCAGCGACTGGCAGGCAAAGAGAGAGTGATGTCGCACCAAGTGCCAAGGATTAAAGGAAGGGGTAAACAATAATGAGACAGTGTATGTAGGAGGCACAAGAACTGAGGATAACAGGGGATGTGCGACAGTGGGAAAAGAGAGAAAAACTATTTAAGGGGGAGAGAGCGCATAGAGAGCAAGGAGAGAAAGTGTGGAGAGGGAGAGAGAAGGACATGTACTCGGATTAAGTTTTAAATCACAAATGCTATCCAAAAAAGCAAAAATAAAAATAGCACCCTGGCGTCAGTGATGGAAGGATATACTCAGCCAACCAAAAGTCTGGGAAAACCGAAATGATTCAGTGGTGGGACAAACACCATTAGGATAAGAAGGAATGCCAAAAATCAGGAAGAGGAATTGAAAAAGCATGCAAATGTAATCCACCAATGAGTTAGGGCAGGCCCAAGCTCACTCTATAAATGTGTTGATGCATTAGTTACAGTGCTGTCTGCAACAGATAGGTAAAGATGCCTGTGGTAAGATTGCGAAAATGACACTGTAGTGGCACCTATTAAAGAGATATGTAATAGACACAAGTAGATGTGTGGGGCTCATATTTAGGGGACACTGTTCCATGTAGAGGGTGCGAAGTGTCACCCCGTCTGAAAGAAGAGGAAAAGTGTAGAGTAGGAAAGTTCTAGATGGGGAGAGTGAAAAAGAGAGAGGTAAAGGTTCATCCCCAGTATCAAGGATCCAATCCCGAAGGGATTGGATCCTTGATACTGGGGATGAGGATACTGGGGATGAGGGCAACTAAGAGGTCTTGCCTCTTAGTTGCCCTCACACACCCGAAGGAGGTCATGCTTCATCATCGGGCTTTTTGCTCCTCGTCAGACCGGCGCTGCAATGCCCGACGGGCCCCCGAAGGGTCTCTTTGATGGAGATCTTTTTTTTAAGAGAAAAGCCGTTAGGTGAGTGCGGGTGTGTGGGGTGGATCCAGTGAGAATAATGGTGAGGTGCGTGCAAAGGTAGATAAAATTACCTAGGCGTTTCCACTGGTGGGTTCTTTAATAGTGTGGTACCCCTGGTAGGTTAAAAAACCCGAAGGTTGGTGAGTTACAATGAGGCCTAATGTGCCAGTGTAACTTAACACAAGGTCGACATGTTTCACGCTTTGATTGTTCGAATGATCAGTAGCGTTTCTTCAGGACCTACATAGCCGGAGCCGGTCTTCATTATAACTCTGCCCGCTTTTTGCTTCCTTTCCCCCATATACAGCCAATAGGGTGCGGGCAACCAGCGGTGATTAGCCGTGGGACACCTCTCCCCTGCTTTGTGAGGGTAAGCAGGGCAAAGCCCATACTTGCGATTCCATCAATGATGCTTTATGTATGTACTTATATCTCGCCTAGACCTCCCCGGTAGTCTCGGTTGAACACTTGATGTAATTACATTGCCGCAGGGCCAGCGCGGGCCGCCTTGTGATGGGGCTCAACACTGGCTGCCTCTCCAAGCGGGTTGCGCACCAGGCGGTGGATGTCACTTATCTTTCTGAACCCCGGATTGCCAGGAGGGTGCATGCCCACAGCAACAACCACTGATGGGCGAGCGGAGTACCAGGGGTGCCGCGGTCACGTTCCATAACGCCTATATTTGACACGGCACCACCTGGTCTCCCTGCTGATACCACTTGAAGTTGTGTGCAACTCTGTGCAAGCTCCTTTGTCCTTTTCAATGTTCGCCTGTTTTTGGTCTGGTCACGCTGTCAGTGATGCGACCTCACAATCTGTGCAAATGCACATGTTGGCCAAGAGTGCCTGACACATGAATTTTTATTCTCCTTCTTCCCTCCCTCTTTTTCATCCCATATAGGTACCTTCTCAGGCTTGGGCTAGACCTACTTACTGAGATTGCGGACCACTGTAGGGATACTTACCCCACGGTCCACCCCAAGCTACACCTCTCACTGATGCGGGTTACCACTCTGGAACCCCTCCCTTCTCTTTCATGCAGATTCACCACTCTTAGCTTGGTCCTGAAGAAACGCTACTGATCATTCGGACAATTAAAGCGTGAAACATGTCGACCTTGTGTTAACTTACACTGGCACATTAGGCCTCATTGTAACTCACCAACCTTTGGGTTTTTTAACCTACCAGGCGTACAACACTATTAAAGAACCCACCAGTGGAAACCCCTAGGTAATTTTATCTACTTTGGCACGCACCTCACCATTATTCTTACTGGACCCACCCCACACACCTGCACTCACCTAACGGCTTTTCTCTTAAAAGATCTCCATCAAAGAGACCCTTCGGGGGCCCTTTGGGCATTGCAGCGCTGGCCCGACGAGGAGCAAAAAGCCCGATGATGAAGCATCCTCGTGTGTTTGGATGACATATCCATACACTTACATCAAATTGTATCTTTTGCATGCTCTACTGGGGATTGTTTGTCTCTCTCTCGTGTTCCTTTTCCTTATTTCCCTGTTGCTGGCATTCAAACGTTAGCTGTCATTGTATAACTGGTGCTCAGCAAAGTATTTTCCACAAAACGAAAACATCAAAAAATAACTTGCTGAAAAGAAAATCAATGACAACCACTGAGTATCCTTCTGTGTACTTGTCCTCTTTATTGATATTTCTCAAACACTACAAAACAGACTCAGGGTATTCTACACAATACACATTATCTATAGCATCTTCTGACTATGTGCCAAATTTGGCAATGGTTTGTCCAGCAATTTTACATTCTCAGTAGACAATCAATATCTGAAAAACATTATTTGGGAAAATGTATTTTTTGATACAGCCTCAAATTCTTTTACTCTGCCAGGGCAGTTGCTCAACCAAGTGGTTTGAAACATTTTGTGTGCTGGTTTATGAGAGATCCACGTTATATCAATCAAGGTATTCCATTTATGAAGGAAATGAAGACTGAAACTTAACGAGAAATCCTCTACTCCATAATGTGCACACGCACACACATGCATATTTAGACTTTGGTATATTCATTTATTTTAGACCTGACATCCTTATTGTGGTATTCACCCAAACATTTTGCCTTTACTCCTCCTGTCTGCAGAAATAGTTTTTGTGGGCTTTAGTATTCTGTGCACTTTACAACTACTAACCCAGTGTTTAAGTGCTTGTGCTCTCTCCCTACAACATGGTAAAATTAACCTACACCTAATTGGTACATTTAATTTACTTGTAAGGCCAGAGTAAATGGTAATATATGTACCCTGTGGCTGCACATTACATGCTACTAGTGGGCCTGCAGTACTCCTTGTGCCACCCACTGCAGTATTGATGGGCATGGCCCTTCTTAGGGGTATTTCCCTAAAACATTTAGCTTTTTGCCCTCCTGGTTTTTGACAACTCTATTTTTTCAGACCTTAGGACTCTGGGCACTTTCCCACTGTATTGCACCAGGAAAGTGCACATGCCCGTCCTGTACAAGTCACGATAGGGCGCTTACTTGATTGCGTTAGGTGTCGTACCTATGAGTGCCCTGTAAAAAGTTCACACCACATACCCAGGGAGGGTGCAACACTGGCTACTAGGGAGATGCTGCACTGACTGTGCCACCCGCCTGGAAAGCCTGTCAAAAATGTATCATACTCAAGGTGGCCAGTCTTATTCCATAGCTACCCCTGAGGGGGCAGTTCACTACCACCAAACCAGGGTATGTGGGTGGCTGGGCAGGTACATCGGTGTGGGCACTGTATGAGTAAGGATGAACCCCCATGTGGGTTTTCCCTACCTAGGGTGTCGGCTCTACTGATGGGACTCCTCCTGGGGGTGGCAGATTCCCATGTTAAGGCCTTAGGGCCTGGGGCACTTTCCCACTGTAAGTGCAGTGTGAAAGTGTGCCCTCCCTTCCTACACATGTTAGGAAGGGGTGCTCACCTGAGATTTCTAAAACATCAGTCAGGTCTGCCATGGCCGGCCGGTTGGTGCACGCTTGCACCTACTATCTTTTAAGACCCGTGTCCAGCCTACCATTGCAGGATGCTGTGTGCTCTTTTCCACCGAGGGTGCTCTTAAATATCTGTCCAGTCTGCCATTGCAGGCTGCAGTGTGCTTAGCACTGATGGTTCTGTTAAAGACATGTCCAGCCTGCCGTTGCAGGCTTGTATGCGCTTTGCACCGATGGCGCTCCTAAATACACGTCCAGTCTGCCACTGCAGGCTGGTGTGTGCTTTCCACCGATGGTGCTCTTAAAGACATGTCCGGCCTACCATTGCAGGCTAGTGTGCACCCTTGCACTGATGGTGCTCTTAAATACGTGTCCAGCCTGCCATTGCCGGCTGGTGTGTGCTTTGCACTGCCGGTGCTCTTAAAGATGTGTCCGCCCTGCCAGTGCCAGATGCTTGCAATTGCGTGTTTACTCAGACTGGTCTGTTTATATCACTAGCAATGCTGAGAGGACTTCTCACCTCAACCCGAGTACCCCAAGGGTACGTCTTAAGAGGTGCAGTGAGTTGAAGGTGAAAGGCAGGGCAGGTACACATATGTGCTCCTTGCCCAGGTAGAGAGGAATACCCATGCATGTTTTCTCTGCCTGTGAGATTTGCTCTTCCCGTAGCCTAACATGGGGAAATTGTTGAAATCACTTTAGACTGCAATAGTGGTTTGCAGTGGCACAGCACATGATGTTTCCTATCACTGGATTCGCAGCGACAACACCTTGCCAATGGTAAATGTGGCGTTGGCGTAATTCGTGTAGAAACGCCACTTCTAGAAAGTGTGCATTTCTCTGCTCTAAACTCTTTGTGTGCCTTGGTGCTTGGCTCCAGTCCACACTGGAAGATGGGGGAGCACATCTGGGTATTCCCCAGTGATAGCTATTAAACACTTGGCATTCAATTGTAACGACAGACCTCTGACATTTGTGGACCTGGCTGCAGAGATTGTAGGAGAAGGTTTTGACACTTGGCCTCCAAGGTCAGATCGTGGCCCCACTAAAGATCAAGATCTGCATTCCAATGTCTCATGGCAGACAAGACTGAAATTTAGGGGAGACATCTATGGTTCAAAGGGAGATCGTTTGAACCACCCCTAACTTCAAAGTCACTTTCAAGTATAACTACTGGTGCCATACTTCAGTACAGGGTGAGAAACACTTATGGGGACGTAGGACCGGAGAACCTAGACTACGTAGTGCACATTGCCAGAGGACTCTGCTGTGCACAAGGAGGATTGCTGCCATTGAAAGAGACTGCGTTCCCTTCCTAAATAGTGGCTGGCCTGTGCTGACAACCAGCTGCTGTGTGGCACCCTGAAATGTGCTCTCCAAGGGCTTGCCGAACTTGCCCCCTGTTCTCTTGGAGGTCTCAGGGACATCAAAGATCTCCCAAAAGGGACCAACTCTGTCTACCTGTGACACCTGAAGCATGTGCCTTCTCAAGTGCCCACATCTTCTGCTGGATTCCAACTGGTAGCCCAGCATGGGCGTGGAGCTAAGAACTGTGCCTGGATACTGGATTGCCTTGTGCGGAGCCCTAAGTCTGGCCTGAGTCTAAGGCGTGTGGCCCTCTCATCATGGGGGACCTTGGCAAGCATAAGTGTCTTGTGGGTGGTGAGTGGATTTACTGGTTGAGGGACCAAAGTGGCCCACTTCATCAATCGCGCCGCATCTCTATCATGCAACACACCAACTGCATGCTCATTACGTGCAGTGTCTGATTAACAGGTTATTACTCTCAAAGGTGGGGGAATAACCACAGTAGTGCCTCATTTTACTTCTTGAAGCATTGCTGAACTTATGCCTGCGTGTGTGTGTGACCGAAGTGTCTGGTGTGACCAATATCTATGTGCACCAGACATTGTGCCTCATTTCCAGGGAGGCACAGAATTTGCAACTCTTTGTTGTGTGTGTGACCAGAGCTGTCTGGTGCGGTCAATATCGACGTGCACCGGATGTTGTGCCTCTTTTCCAGGGAGGTACTGATTTGCAACTCTTTATTGTGTGCGTGACTGAAGGTGCCTGGCGCGGCCAATATAGGAATGCACAGGACAGTGTGCCTCATTTCCATTGAGATAATGATTTGGCAACTCTTCGCTGTGTGTGACAGGAATGGTCTAGTGCGACCCCTAGCATCGGGCACCCTACATTGTGCCTTGATTGTCTGGGTGCGACTCTGATCAACGTGTACCTGACGGGGGGCCTCCTCCTTTTGGAAAGCCCCCCACTTCATTTCATCCACTGCGTGATCCCTCTGTGCTACGCAGATCTGGGCTGGTACCAGAAGGCCCTTGGGGACCCCTTTGGTGTGACTGTCTATTGCCTCAGCTCGTGTCATCTCTGCATCCTGTGGGTGAACTTCTTAAGTGGTTGCCAAACCCCTTTTGCCGACTGCCTACTCCCACCTGTTTCCTGGGAGACTAACCAAGGGCCATATTATCAAGGAACGGCGATAACATTATCGCCGCTTTAGTGGCAGGAAACTGCCGCTAAAGCGGCGATAATGGGCTTGACAATATGCCCTTGTGAATACCCATAGAAGCCCAGTTTCACACCAGAACATGTTGCCTAGTGCCTGGGGGGAGGATGGGATGTCCCCAATCTGTGGGTGTAGGATAGTTGCGGTGACTTGGAGGGAGGAGGAAGGCTTGGGGCCACGGGTTCTGCAGTGTGTAACCAATTGACCTGCTGGGTATCAGTACATCTCATTGGGGTTCTGAATGCGTATGTGTCTGAGCAGACTTGTCTGATATCTATAGCATCACGTTGCAATGTGGAGTGAGTGTGTGGTAGTGACAGTGGGGAACCACCAGTAAATCAGGACACTGGATGGTGGGTTGCCTGATACATTGATTTCTTGCCAGAATAGCATTACGTATGACATTGGTCTTACCCACATGGCCTCGGCCCGGGGTGCTGCAATAAAGTGTTATAATTTGTGGTATGTACATATTTATGACATTGTTGTGCCCTGGGGTGCACCCTATAACTATGTGGTATGGAATTAGAAGAATGGCTTGGGTAGGCCTGGGGTGGACAATGTGTTGCACCTCATAAGATTTCTGGGGGGTGCAAATTAAGATCTTTCCCAAATGTGTATTTTACTGATGTTATTTGAACACGGCTGGGCCTAGTACTGCTAGTACTAATTCCGAAAATGATTCATGCCCAGAAATACTTGATTTTCATGTTGTGTTGATTATTATGTGTGTTGAATACAAACTTTCTTTACATGCATCACGTGTGAAGTCTCTTTTGTGATTCACAAGGTAATTATCGTGAGTGCTGTGCTTTACACATTGCCTCTGTAGTAACCCGCACTGCTTTGTGCCAAGCTACCCAAGGATGAGCGCAGGTTTTACAGTGTGTGTAATAACCTGCCACTGACAGGAGTGGTAGGTTCCTACTGGCTGGGGTACTGCCTCAGCCAACCAGAAAGTGCCAGTTCAGCAAGTAGTCTTTTAAGACATGCTTCTGGCCTGCCACTGCAGCCTTTAGTGCAGTTTTAACCTGCTATTTCGACCTGACAAAATGAACTTTTTGCCAAGCCTCAACCTTCCTTTGAAATACCTATGAAGCACCATTAAGGTAGACTCTAAAAGCCAACAGGGCAGAATGCATAGTATTTAAAAGGTAGGACATGTAGGTTCAAGTTTTAGATGTCCTAGTAGCGAAAAACTTCCAAAAATGTTTTTCACTACTGTAAGGCCTGTCTTTCCCATTGGCTAACAGTGGGTTACCTTATTACATTTAATAATTGCTAACTTTAGATTTGGAACAGATAGAAATATGATTTTTGGACTAAACTGAACTGTAATTTAAAATCCTCCTCAATGCTACAGTGAGATTTAAAGACACAATTCTGAAATGTTCACTTTTCAAAAGTTGGGGTTCTCCTGTCCTAACTATTTGTGCCTCCTGCCAGTGTCCTGGGTCACATGAATGTGAATGGTTCTGCTGTTGGGGTTTGTATATTCATCTCAGAGAGTAACACAAAGGGGACTAATTGTGGACAGGATGAGTCATCCTGCCAGGATGGCTGGGGCAGAGCTGTGTGCTACCCCACTTACACACCAAATTTTTGGCCCCAGCACACACAGAGGACTCTGGCATCAGTCTGTTGTCACCCCAGACATCTTGTAGACTTGACAAGGGAAGGTAGGAACTTGCCAGAAACAGATGTTAGGGTAGGACAGGGTGTCCCCCCACACACAAAGGCTGACACGAGGTATAAATATTGGACCTCCTAAGCCACTCATCAGAACACTTGGACCTGTGCACATTACAGAACAAGACTGCCCTTCCATGAGAAGACTGCATGCTGCTACCAGAGGACTGCCCTGCTGCTTGCGTACTGCCTTGCTGTCTGAGAAGACTGGACCCTCTCCCTTCATCCCAGCCTCCAAGGGTCAGTTGGCTAATCTCCTTTCTGAGCTACAGGAACACAACTAGCTCCAGAGAACTCTTTGACACTGCCCAGCTGACCTACTGCATTGGTCCTACCTGGACCTGCAACTGGACCTGCCTGAGCCCCACTAGCTGCTCCTGGAGAGATTTCCGGATCCCCAAGAGTTGCCTCGCATCCTGGACCCTTGGCTGACATCAGTTGAGCTCTTCCTAAGGAGAAAGGTGAAATCTTTTAGATATTTGGGCTGTTTACGTTTGTGAACACGCCTGGGGCCTGTTTGCACAGAGACTGTGCCACCCATGATGACCGCCATCACAAAGCTCCGGTGAACCTGACTTCACTCTACCGCGACTGCCAAGAATGACCGGCAACGCTAGATTTGCACTTCGTGTTACAGCAACCACAGCCAGTGGTAGCCGCCTTCGTGAAAGTCTAGCAACGACCGTCTGTGAAGCCCTGACCAGCTCTTTGCACTACAGCAATGAGAGCTTGTGGTGCCCGGACAGATATTCGTGCTACAGCAGCGTCCATCTGCAACGCTCTCCCTGCTCCTCGCGGCCTCCTCCACCGTAAACAGAATTTTTCGCATTAGACTTTGAGCTGGTAAAGTTTTCAGTGGGACTAACCTGGTCTCTGTATCCAGTCATGCTCAATCACAGTGAGCCTGAACTTATTACTTTTCCCCCGGCCTAGCACGACCAGATGACTACGAGTGCTACTTTATGCTTTTAGGCGATATAGCTACCAAAAACTTCAAAACGGACTGTCTCCGGTTCTACTGACTGGATTTTTATCATTCTGGTATAATGAAATTCATTAAAATGTACAGTTTTTTTCTAATTTGGTTTGTGATTTTTCTTGCGTTGTGTTTTCACTTTATTACCGTTTGTGTGCTGCATAAATACTTTACACATTTCCTCGAAGTTAACCCTGACTGCTTTTGTGCCAAGCTACCATACATAGGGTTAATCACAGGTTGATTGGGTGACTTTTGTGGTTCACCCTGACAAGGACTGTGCTTCCTGCCTGAGTGGGCTTCCACTTTTGAACGAATGAGTTCTTGATTTATCCGTTTATTCATTTATTGTTGGCATTTAGACTGCTTTGACACCTAAACTGGAAAGCACAAGACATATACATTGCCATTGACCAACCAGTAGAGTAGTATGAATGCCTGGGCAAGCAATGAAATTGGCCCCTTTGACTGCTGTTGGGGCAGTAAAATGCAACAATTATCAAGCTTCAATGGGCACCTCTGGGCTGGGCCACGGTGCCACTGCACCTTACGCACCAGTGGTAGCTATGCCCCTGAATCAGACCGGAAAAAAACATTTGATCTGCTTCCAAACCATAATTGCCCACTATTTTAGATGTTTAATCGGAATGTCATTCCAAACATGCCTTCTTTCCGTAGTGGCACGGGTGTTTATTGTGGTTCCAATAGGCCAGGCCTTTAAGTTATCTAGCCAGCAATTTTACTATTAGATTCCCAGCTCCCCCACTCGAGTGCATATCTTGTGGTCAAATCCATTAGTAAGCTTTAGCGATAAACACCTGGAGTCCATCAAACACAAAGAGGGTCTTATTCGGGCCCTAAGAGCCGAGCGAACATGCCAGGCAGAAATAAACTGTAGGGCTCAAAACTAAAACAGGAATATTTTTATGATGTGCCAGAATACAGAAGATCAGAGACTAAAACCAAAATAAATAACCAGTGAGCAACAGCCGAGTAAGCATTTTTTTACGATCAGAAGCATGGCCAAGAAATTCTAACGACGCCCTTGGAATTCTAAATGGATTTTTCTCTACACTTTTCCTTGTGGCACATTTTAAATGATAGCAACTTGCTTTGCATTCCGGGAGCAAATTCGTTTCTCACAGTTGAACTCGCTTTCACAAGTCTTATAACTTGAACCAGGCGAGCTTTGGGGACCCTGCCTGCTTGGCTGAGAGAATCTTATTTCCAGCCTTCGTCCAGCAGTGATTCATCACACCTGAAGCCATCTCGTAGCTCAGGGCAGACAAAAATATACCCTAGAAGTTTTTTTTTTGACAGAAAAAAATGATTTGTGCTACTTTAAAAGCTATTAAATACCCTTCCGCATATGGTGGTCAAATATACTTCTTTCACTTTCTTCTCGCCTTTCACACGTTAAAAGCCTCCCACCTCCAGCCTAAAAATAAATATGCCCGACCCCCACATATCGACGCCTAAGAACAATGATAAAGATAGTTCAAATGGTGTAACACACGGAGGAAAATTCTAAGGGCCCTTTTTATCATGCGGTTGCATCACTTTTGCTCCACGCATGTGCGACGTACCCCCAAAATGAGATTTTTCAGGCAAGGCCACTTTGCGAAGCCCTGAGTGACTTAATAAATCCAGAGTAAGGCACCGCAGCACAAACAGGGAAGCATTCCATGTGCGTTGCGTGGGTGTTCCCACGCAGCACTCATGGATTTGATGCATTCCCAGATTTACTATTATTGGTAGACCTGGGAATGCACCAAAATGCTGCGCCTTCCCGGGGAGGCGGAATATCTTTATTTCTCTTCGTTACTTACTCCTTCTATGTGTGCTGGACTCTGTAGCACACACAGAAGGAGGAAAACGCCTTGGGGTTTGTTTTTGTGCAGGAAGGTGGCCCTACCGGCAAAAAATCAATCTTACATGCAAAGCAGACACCCTTTCACCATGGTGCACAGGTAATTGCGTTGGCACTAGGCAGACCATTGTTTGCCAGCGCTGGATGAAGGCAGCAATGTGCTATATTGTAATAAATACGGCACATTCCTGCCTTTTCCCTGTTACTCAGCACAGCGCAGCAAGATGACTTGCTGCGCTGCATTACTTTTAGATAAATATACCCCTAAATGTACATATAGCTTAGACGCGTATTGCCAAAACTCCACCCAGAGCAGAAGCTAAAGGAGAGCAGCTGACCCAATAGTACTTTCCCTTATTGATCCTTCTTTCTTTTCCATTCAATTTTTTTCCTTCCATTTCACACCTTATAAAATCCAATTTTACTCTATAAAACAATATATAATAAGTTCATGAAAACAAAAGTATATTTGGATAATGCAAACAACATACACATCATAAAAGAAGGCACACTAATGAAAGCAATGCACAAAAAGAGATTGCAAAGGAAGGAGGGAGAGGAGAAGAGGAAAAATATAGATTTCACTAAACTGTAAAGAGCGAAATGCATGCCTAATAAAACCAATACAAATATGTAAAGCAAAATATGTAAAATAAATATGTTTGTCAAACAGTAAAAGGTCCTTATTGAATAATATCAGTTGCATATTTTGTCCCTATTATGTGTAGGCATCAACTGGTTTAAACAATTAACAGGAGCACTGGGATATCTTTGGAGAGAGAATAAGTTACAGCACAAGAGAGATCAGCGCACTGAGGGCCTGGGGGCAAAACGCTCCATCTGCAACTGATTTTTCAGTCTTTTACATGAGTGAAACCCTAACTTTGTAGACGATGCCCAGATAATACTTACAGAACACACTTACATAAATACAGCTGCATTCCTCCCTCCCTTGCACCAAGGATGCCTTGCCCACAGTCATAGAGAATTGCCTGCAGGCTAAAATAGGCCACTAATCAACTCAGCAATTGCACCAAAATTTAAAGGGCCACCCACAGCTTGGGAAATTCATAGTATTAGGGCAGAGATGGATAAAAGAAGGATCTGGCTTTCCTGTGTGTACAAATCTATCTATCTATCTATCTATCTATCTATCTATCTATCTATCTATCTATCTATCTATCTATCTATCTATCTATCTATCTATCTATCTATCTATCTATCTATCTATCTATCTATCTATCTATCTATCTATCTATCTATCTATCTATCTATCTATCTATCGCTATATATATATATCTATATATATATATAGCCTACTGGTGATAGCCGGTAGCTACTTATAGTTAGGACCAGCTTTTCTTATAGATGAAGCGTTTTTTGTTTTGCTAATAACTTAGGCGCCATTTGACAAATCTTCACAAAATTGTCCCCAAAAATGTGGCCTACTTACCCAGTTGTGCAAGTAAAGTTTCGGGGTCCATGCAGGATCAGCTGGGCCATATCTCTTTCAAATTTGGATCAGTACCAGTACATGGATTCTTTGCTTAACTACAATGAGGAGAAGAATCCCACCCCACCAGGACAACTTGATTTAGTCAATAACACCGAAATCATATCAGAACACCCCGATACTCAACATAATGACATCGAAACATTATTAAAACCTATACTGGAACAAACGGTAGCCAAGCTACATGAAAGTGCTACTACATACATGGGCAGGAACAATTTACAAGCCCAGCATGTAATAATTGTCCAACCAACAAGGAGTCGCACCATGGCCCATCGTGTCACTCTCAATTTGGAGTACCTAATGACACTTGGGCCAGGTTACTAACCACCCTTCATTGATTGGCTGATACCTTGAATTATCAGTCAAAAAAGCTGGATGTCCAGGTAGACCTATTAAACGTACTAGCTGATTTAATTGCTAGAATAGACACCCAACTTGCGGATCCGAACAAGTTAATAATTCGTGCCCAGGCAGCCTACGTCTTTCTTGCCGGCCAAATGTGCTTGCGCACCAATAATCAATAAGCTAAATACTTTACCAAACATTGGCCACACCGTTGGATGACATGAAAGTATGTGCAGAAGTTTCACTTAGAAAACGTCATGTACACAAACGATTTAGGACGTACAGAAAAAGGCGGCAACACTCAAAGAGGAGTCAGACACATCACCCACCTTGATTCTGAAACCCTCAGTCACACGCACGAAAGGGGAAGGCATCATCAAAATGCTCGTTAGTAAACAACGATCCAATGGACCATTAAGCGAGGACAATCTTCCGCAAGACAAAGAGGAAAAAGGCATCCTTGACAATACAGAAACTCAAACCCTAAACTCGAGTTATAAACCAGCTTTTAGAATTTACACTAAAGGGCAACCCTACATTGATGATATTATCGTCTTCTGGAAAGGCAACACCACCAGATGCCAAGAATTCTGCCTGTGGAATAACTCTATGAATCCATTTTTGAGATTTTCCCAATCTATCTCAGACAAGGAATTGCCTTTCCTGGACCTCCTGACCTCCATCAATGAACGGTTTTTATCAACTAACCTTTAGGAAAACCATGGACTACAATAGTCTGCTATTATTTGATAGCCACCAATCTAAGGCCCTGGTTTAAATCTTACCATGTGGACAATTTCTCCACCTCTGACAGAACTGTAGTACCTTAAAGGATTATGACATACAGGCCAAGGCCCTGAGCATTAATCTTGCCTCCCGCATCTACCCTTCTAAGACTATCAACCAGGCCTGCAAAAGGGTAAAGAATAACTATTGTGAAGTCTTGCTCAAAGTCAACACTCATCCTACTGAGGACGTTTTGATGTGTGTAACTACAGTCGCCCCCAACTCCAACTGCACACAGCATATCATCATGAAAGACCATCCATTCTGCATTCAGGATCTGTGGATATCTGTCGTCCATGCTTTGTCTGTAAGCGTACTCATAATTTGAAAAATGTTTCAGTACACACCAGACCCAGGGCCAAACTCATACCAAACCAACACACTCTTTGGACTCTCCCTCCAGTCACAGGGCATTACCCGTCACATCTTGCGGAGTATGCCATTCGACTAATAGCACTAGAGAGATCCACCTGAAACAAAGACTGATTTGGACTCAAAGGAGTCACACTAATAGTAACACAAGGAATTGTGTCTACCTCACCACCTGCCCCTGTAACCTGCAATATGTGGGCATGAACACTAGACCTGTAAAAATAAGAATGATAGAACATCGCCGTAAAGTCCACTACAAACGCAGCACCACGAAAATGTCTACTACCTTTTGTAACTCCCACCATTCCCCTGATGACCTTAGGTGAACCATATTGGAGGCCAGTAACCAGTGGAGTAGCTCGACACTTATCAGAAGAGAACAACAATAGGTGTTCTGTCTCCTTACAAATTCCCGGGGACTCAATGATGACATACCATGTTGTGAGCTGTAATCACCTGGAGTATGGGATCTCTCCCAAGACATAATGTTACGACTCACAAAAGAGATATTCTCAAACAGGTCCCATCCTCTATTACATCACACGTTAGCGATCCTACTTATGAGCCTATATACTACAGAGAGAACCACTTTACTAAGCCTCTTCTGGGTTTCATCATGTTGGCTTGTAAATGCCTAGTAATATTATTTGTGATTCTAGCATATGCATGAGTATGAATATCATTTGTCTGGACATTTTGGCTTGTCAGTGCCCACACTATGAATACACTATTACCTCCATCTGATTGGCCATCTATGATGAGGCATTACCTTCTTTTCATTGCCTCTATTTATAATGGTGATTATGTACTCCCTCTCTTCAAATTTATACTATTAATAATGCCTCCTCTCCCCTCCCACACAATGCGTGCATCATCACGCAGAGGGTACCTGGCCTCATACTGCATCCGGACCATCACTAAAATGTGGCTGCTCCTTGAGCGAGACACTCCCAACATGGTGGCTGTTTTCAGGCTTTTTCATCTGTTTACCATGCCTGCGTCATGGTGCATGCTTACACGGGGCCTCATTGCCATTCCGGACCTCCCCCGACATGCTATTCATCTTCTCCACTGTGATGCCATTCACAACATGACGGCTAACAACAGGCATACAATTACAAACACCTGGCATGCATTACGGGAGCAATCATCACCATTAATATCTTGAGGCTCGCCCCTATTGTTCCCGCTCCAGGTCAGCAGAGGTGGGGTAGGTCTCTGGTGCTCTCCATATTCCTGGAGGGTTTCTTTTGTTTCCTGGCTGATATCCTTTGCTGCTTCTTCAAGTCTCTTGGCAGCAGCATTGTGAGAAGTTGGCCTGATATATGCTGTCCAGTAATGTAAGTGAGCACCTTGCACCAGTCCAGACAACCCTTCTGATGGTTTAAGAGGTCTTAGACAACCATAGAAAGCTCTCTAAGTGGTGGCTGTGGAGAGCAGCTTTCAGGCTTAGTCCAGAAGGAGTGTAAAGCAGCTTGTTTTACCAGAATGCAATCTTCTAATATAGATTAAGTGAAAGAGAACCACACCAAGTATTTATAAAAATATGTATTTATTATAGAATGCTCTCTATTAGGTTCAAGTATCTCCCACACGGAGATAAACACAATGCACACAATATTGTTGCAAGAATTACAGTAAATAGCCCAAAATTCACAGAGGGCCCCAGGGGGGACCAAACCATATATTAAGAAAGTGGTATAAGAACCAAGACATGAGTCAGGACAATGTCGAGAGGACATAGAATTGCTGGGGACCCACAGAACCATCCAAGGTAAGTAGATAGTGACCCCATGGAGTACGTGCGCAGTGTGGGAACACGACCGCATGCGTCATACAAGTCTATGTGAAAGTTGCGGTTGGATTTTTAAAGATTAAGCACCCTTCCCAGTGGACCCTGGAAGAACCCCTTGGAAGACAGAAGGTTGGAGAGCCACCCCACCTATGGATACCTTAGTACCCACGTTACCTACACCAGGGAAGCCGGGTGCATACGTGTGAAGTGGTGTCAGAAACCACAGTTGAACCCAATGGAAGACTTCAGGAAAGTGCCTCTTCTGGAAGAAGAGAAAGTGTCCTTGGGAATCCAAATGTGGATTCTTGAAGAGGAGTACCTGAAAGCAGAGGGACAGAGTATATGTCACACAAGGGTGACCAGGAGACTTGGAAGATGAATGCCCTCCGATGTCAGGTGCTTCAGGGAAGATGACGAGGACCTTGACTCTGCAGCTGTGAGGACCAGGCGAGTCTGGGGAAGACCAGGATTTGTGCATGAGCTGTCCCATGAAGGATGTTGAGTGCTGAGGGGTCGTTGTCTGGTGGGAGCACCAACAAGCTTTGGCAAATGCAACCAACACTGTAATCAAAGAAGGAGCAATGTTGGGACCAGCAAGGTCCAGGGGACTCACAACAGCAGGGAGTCAGGGCAGGCCCTGAGCAATCAGGGGAGCCCAAAATAAACAAGTGTTACCCTCAAGTGGACCCACAGGCCCGAGTGACCGGAGTCACGAGAGGACCTCAGGCAGCTCACCAAAAGTTGCAGGCCACAATGCACACAATGTGGTGTGGCTGAAAATTCTGGTCACTGGAGGTGCTCGAGGTTGGGGCTACTTGGAGCCTGAAGATCTTCTTGTAGAGAAGCCAACAAGCCTTTGCAACTGCAAGTTGGATGCGGTGCACAGGGGTCCGGTTATTGCAACCCCATGAGGGATACTGGCCTCAAACTTGGTGAGAGGGTAGTGTAGGCCTCGGGAGCTGTGGAAAACCACCACCTGTATTGCAGAGCCCAGGGAGTCCAGAGGAGCTCAGGGTCTGCAGACTAGTCAACTTAGTTGCGGTGCCTGCAAATGCAGGGGAGTGACTCCTTCACTCCAAAGGATATTACTTCGGTGGTCTTTGTTGCTTCACATGACTTGTAGGGTCCTGTATGATGCACAGGCACAGACAATGCAGCAGACTGGAAGGGAGATGAAGCAGGCCCAAACGAAGTCCAGTGAAGTACACAGTGCCCAGACGGTAGAAGTGCAGTTGTGTCTGATCTGAATCTTATCCCATGACAAATCTAGGGACCTACACCCAGGTAAGCCCTTAATTACCCAGGGAAAGGGTTGGGAAGATTCAGATGGTTTGGACAGGGGGGAGGTTACACCCATGTCCTTTGTCCAGTTCCATGCCAGAGCAGGAGCCAACAGCTCCCATGACTGGTTTGAACTGGACTATGCACAGGGACACCAAATGTGCCCCTCATGCAGACTTTCTGGTGCTGGCAAGCGTACCCACTCAGCTCTAATACACTAAATCCTGTCTGTGAGGTGGTCACACCTCCCTGTGACAGGATGCCTATTGTTCTACCTTCCTCTGCTCAAGCTTGGCACAGCAGCAGGAGGACAGGAATGTGTCTCTGGTCGGCAGCAACCATTTTGTGCTGTCTGGGTCTAGAAGGCTGTTACCGGGACACTGGAAGCCTAACGGAGAGCTCTTCCAGTGCTTGAAATCATACCTCCCGCACAATTTACGGTGTGGGAGGTATGATTCCAACATGTTTGATACCAAGCATGATAGGATTCGTTGCAGTCGTTTTCGAGACGGTCATTGTGTAATTACGCGGTGCCCTCTATATAGTGTATGGCAGCTTCACTGACAACCCGGGAGAATGGACTCCGTAGGCTGCAGAGGTGTCCTGCTCATGGAAGGGCACCTTCTCACCTGGAACCAAGCACCCTGCCTTCAAGATTGTAAAGGCCTGCAATAGGGGTGACTGGTAGGTTTTAAGTGCAGTGACCCTTAGATATAGTAAACCTATATCTTTAGTAAGTGGTGCATGCACCAACTTACACAGGCTAGCACGCCTGAAGTTCCATTTTGTATGGTCTCTCATGGGTGACATAATGCATGCTTCAGCCCATGGGAGACCTCTGGGGTACCTATGCCCTGAGTACATGGGTACTATATACTAGGGACTGACAAGGGTACCCCAGTATCCAATCTGGGATTGTACCTAGGTACTAACATAACAGTTTAGGGAGAAAGCAGATAGACGGGGTCTTGATTAGCAGGATCCCAGTCAGACTAGTCAAAAACCAGCATAGCACCAGGCAAAAAGTGGGGGTAACAATGCAGAAGGACCCCACCTTCCTACAAGCATGCAATCCTCTGCTTCTAACATAAGGGTCTTTGCAGATTGATTCAACTGGGTAAGATCCCTACTCTCACCTACTGGTATATCACAACCATATGCTTATCAATGGTTTATGTTGTACGTCTTTCTTGCATATGTTTTTAAAGTTTTTACACGTGTGCTCATTTGCCTGGCCTGCTGTATGTAGGAGCGCTTACCACTCTATGGCGACCATTTAGCTCCTTTGATGCATGTTATGTCTACTATGGGGCCACTTGACTAAGTGTTTGAAACACTAAGGATTATTTATCTACAGTGTTTTTAACCTGTATTTATATTGTCTTTCTATCCTTTCCTTCTATCCAGGTTGGACAATTCTAAATTGAAGTATTTACTTATAAGGGTAGTACCTGTCATTACACATAACTCTCTAGGCGTAGTGTAGGGATCTTTCTGGTCCTAAAGAAATGCCAGGGTTCCGACTGGAACAATAGGCGTGAAACATGTCGACCTCACATGGACATTAAGGCAATCTTGGTTCATTGAGCCCTCATGATAGACTTCTTTCCACTGTTTTTATCTCTGCCAATGGAACCATCATATTAAAACTAATTAAGTATCCATTAGACAGTTTTAACCCACTTGGCACTTCATTTGCACTCGCTCCACTCTACACATTCTGTATCCTCACACACATCATTACGGCGGAATACTGAAAAGATCACCGTTAAAGAGCCCTCTCTTGGGGCACGTAGGACATTGCAATGCCGGCCCTATAAGGAGCAGGCCCTAAGATGAAGCATGACATCCATTTGGATGTGTGAGGTCACTAAATAATAATCATAAGTTTGCTCCTGGAATATTCCGTTCCAACCTAGTTTTCCTCCATTTTCCTCTATAGGAACAATACCTTCTGTATTTATTGATTATGTTTTAGGAGCCTAGGTAAAGGACCTTTATAAGCTCCCTGTCCCCCTCTGGTGAATATGACAAGAGTTTTTGACCAATCATAAGGGATATTATCTGCCACCACTAGTAGGAATAATTGGTAGATTTACAATCAATATATGAGAGGAGCTTAATTCATTCTGACATTTTGTTTTAGGAATATCCGGTAAATTAATGACAATATATAAGATTTGAACTTTTACGAAATGCGGAAACAATTTTATTAGGATACTTGTATCATGGAATTTTGAAAAACAATGTCATATATGAACTATAAGGTAGGAATTTTCAGATATGTTTTTACTATTTTGGAAGATATTGACACCCCTAATCTTGGGAAAAGAATATGTAAATGAGCATGAGCTATTAAACACAATATATAAAAAGACAATGTGATTGGAATTAAACGGGGGCCTGAATTTATTTATACTGACAATGAAAATATATTTGGTTGATCTATACCAATTATTATATTACTGAATGTTGATGTACTGTGACATATACGTATTACATTGATCAATTTGCTATTTGGTACTATTTTTCAATATTCTGTTCTTTTTCTTTTTTCTTTTTATTCTTCTCTTCTCTTCTCTTCTCTTCTCTTCTCTTCTCTTCTCTTCTCTTCTCTTCTCTTCTCTTCTCTTCTCTTCTCTTCTCTTCTCTTCTCTTCTCTTCTCTTTCCTTTCCTTTTCATATCATTTTATCTTCATCTTTTGATGTTATATTCCTGCTTGTTATCTTAATCTCATGGTTTCTTACAACTGATTGGTTTTAGTAGCTCATCTTTTTTCCAAGAGAATTTAGCATGGATGGTGTTGTACGAAAACTAGTTTATATTATGGACTTTCAAATGAGAATGTTAAGTTAAATAAATCAATAAAGATGCATTTAAAGCAGTATACCAAAGATTTGATGTGAATTACTTTGAGATATCTGAAGTGAAAGAATGAGAAAAGGAAAAGAATGCGATAGGATAAAGGTAAAATATATGCCTCCTTCTTATTGATATAAATATTTTCTGCCTCCTTCTACTTCTGAAGACTCATCTTCAAATTTGACTTGTGGAGAGGTATCTTAATCCTGATGAGTTACAAACTGTCACTGCCTTTTACTGGCTCCTTTGATGTATTTGTATATCTATTTTTATTTTTTTTTGTACAGAGTTTTATATAGCATGAACCTGACCCGGTATCGGGTATCAGAGCACTTTGCATAGCATCAGTTGCGTTACATGAGGACACATTCATTTCTGTTAGGCACTGGAGATCAAGTGATTTGCCCAGAATCACAGGATGTCCAGCGTCATTGCCGAGATTTGAACCCGGTTCCTCAGGGTCGAGGGTGACCGCCCTAGCGGTTAGGCCAACTCCTCTCCCCTCCTCTCTAGCTTTAAAAAACACTTTTGTGTCTGACACCTAGAGACTAGAATCTTGCAAATATATTTGCCTCTTGGAGCCTCATTCACCACAGCCTCACCTCGAAAAATGAGTAAGATGGAAAGAGCCTCATAAACTAATTGTCTGATCTTTTACCTCGCCTGTAAGACACATTTGTGTGCTTTTTGTGCTCCTCTGAAAAGAATGGAAGGGTTAATCAGAGCAGAGCCACCTCTTCATGCATGTGTTTGGCTATATTCTTATTTATTATTACCTACCACCACCACCACTGTGACCTGAGCCACCAACATGTAGAATATCACATCAGATATTGATTCTAAACAAAGCTAAGGAATCTGAAACATTATTGTATTTAATTATACAAGAAATGCCAGGGTAGCAGTAGACGATCTAAATAACACATTTGTTTCAAAAGTAGGTAGAGAACCTTCTGACCTGGAATGTGCTGCTAGCTTCAAGTTTTGCAACTAGATTATCAAAGAAATGGTACATACTTGACTCCACAGCATCCTCACAAGGTGTACCCAAGCATAGCAGAATACAGATAGTTGTTCAGATATGTACAAGTAAGGCTCATTTTTTCATATGGTCTAGAAGTGCCCAATGATTAGGCATTCTTAGGTGGGAATCCCTAATAGGTTGATGGGTTGACACTCCTAAGTGTAGGACCATTGTCTGCAGGACAGAGTCATGTCTACTTGGAGTAATGATGAGACCTAAGAAGCATAAATTAGAATGCACACTTGCAGTTCTAGCAGTTTTATTTGTCAGAAGACAAACAGCCATGAGATGGTGGTCCCTCCAAGGCTATAAGATCACCATCTAGTGGGCGGAACTGAACAAAGTTAACAAAAGCAGAAACTACTTCATGGTACCTATACAGAGGAGGAATGATTGGGACATTATAACCACAGCATGGGACACAATACTGTTTAGCTTAGCGCATAAATCTAATGATATGCCCCCAGACTTCAATCAAAACTATGAACAAGAGGAATGACTAGAAGGATACAACAGAAGGGTCCTTGTGATATGTTTTTACAAGTTTTCTTGTAACCATGACCCAGTAGATCCTTCTTGGCCCTCAGGAAAGTTCATGATATGAACCAAAGGCCAGATGCACAAAGCATTTTAGCGGTCACAAACGTTCTGATTCGCAGAAACAGGCTGTTTGCGAATATAAAAATGCTTTTTCAAATTTACAAAAGGCAAAATAAGATTTCATAACTTGTTACTGAATCACAATTTGCATTTGTAATTCGGCATTTGGAAGTTGCGTGTTTAGGGTGCCCCTTCCATATACTGAATGGGTATTGTATGTACTACTGTTTTGCAACTGTATTCAGGTCGCAAAACATTAATACTTTAGCACCAGTTTAAAAGTAGTGTTAACCCATTCAAAAGTGGGAAGGGGTCCCCTAGGCACTTTTGAGAATGTTGAAAAGAATAATTGTTAAGAGCAGGCAGTGGTCCAAGGGACCACAGCCTGGTCTTAAAAAAATTCAACTTAAACTCTCCATTATCTTTTTTTAATGCATTCCATTTTCCTTCAAGGAAAGCAGGTTTCATTAAAAAAAAAGAAAAAAAATTGCTTTATTAAAAAGCCGTCAAAGACATGGTGTTCTGCTGACCCTAGCAGACCATCATCCCTGTGATGGCGGCGATTCCTAATGGGTTGCAAATTACAACCTACCTCATTAATATTCATGAGGCAGGTCAATTTGCGATCTTTGGGAGTAGAAATTGCTATTTGGGAATACAAAAATGCCAAATTTGGAATACCGATTACCTAATTGCAACACAAAGACAATCGCTGTTAGGAAATATGTAATCCTAATTGTAGGAAATTGGGTCACCCAAATCCAAATCTCATGGCTGAACACCAATGTTGGAAAATTGGTTAGTGGTTGGGGGGGGGTGAAACTGTACTCAAGCAGCAACTACAATCCCTGTCAGGGTGAAACGCAAGCAAAACCCAAATTAACCTGTCCTTAACTCTTTGGTAGGTTGGCACGAAAGCAGTCAGGCTTATCTTAGAGGAAATAGGTAAAGTAATTATGCCCTGTTCAACTCACTACTTTATTGCTATGTATTGATCTTATTCAAAGTATAATCCTGGTTCCATGCCAACCAATGATGCATTGGCTGCATCTACTAATAGCTTAGGGAATGCATACCCCACCAGCCATCTTTTGAGTTGAGTTCAAGTTTTGGGTACATCAGCCTGCTGAACAAACCTCTGCAAGTCCGAGAGTTATTAACTCTGACCATTTGAACCATCCCTGAACTATGCAAAGGAGTTAATTGGAGGGCCAAAGATCCCAAGCCCTGGAGCGACTACATAGTGATTTGTCATCTACTTGAGGACAGGAAAAACTTAACCGGAACAGTAGGATGGGCCAGCAATCATTTCACTTCCAGGGAAGAGGCATTCAGGACCATTCTCTTACTGAGTGTGAGAAAGAATATTGAGCTTTGAGTCTGGGAGATGGGAACCATCTCTGAACATAAGGAAAGTACTGATGATGGTGAGCATGTGATTAATGGATTCTGATTGATTGTTTATATTCTTGGGTGTGTGTTCTCTCCAGAGTGTGATATTAATTTCCTGTAGAGTTGGGTCACGCTTCTAGTATCATGCCAACTCATTAATACGTCAAGACTCCTCTAAATGAGTAGAGAAATACAAGTAAGGAACAGAAGAGGCAATTCATTAAATGGTATAATAACCTTGGTTTCGCTCGATGGCGTCATCCCTCAGGAGACAGTTAATGTGAAATATCTTGTATTCACCCTTAACAAAAAGTGAAGCTTAAAGGAACACAGAGACAGCTTTGTTCTAGCTACCCGTCCTGAGAAAAGTGGAACCCTTAGTTTCAGAAACCAATTTCAGAACAAACGGCCATCTCTGGTCTTCTCACATCTGAATGGTGGCAACACTCTGCTCATTGGCCTACTAGACACCACTTTGGCTGTTGCTATTGAAATAGGTTTTTTAATGTGCAATTCTGGGCGCAAAATTATTAATTTTTCATGACCGATTCTAGTTGTAACCGATGAACTAGTAACATTGTACTTAAAGAAATTTAATATGACATTTAATAGTGTGATTAATACTGTGTTTTAGTTGTGAAATATTTGTATGAAGACACCATTTTATTTATTATGAATGCTGTTCTGATGTTCTGTTCAATGTGCTCCTGCTTATTCCTTCTGCCATCAAGTCCTACTGCATGTCTTCTCTCCCCAAAGTCTTCGCAAAGCACAGAAACACTGTCATGTAACCAGTTATTTTCCTTAGAGTGCATGTATTGTGAATGGATTTTTCATTGTGTTCTGAAAGTATGTACTTTACAAGGTCCTTCTGTAGTAGCTTCCTGATGTTGCCTGGTACAAAACACTGGTATGTGGGGTATTGATGAAAGAAATGTAACATATTATGTTGTGCATCTCCTCACAGCAATAGTGCAGAAGCTGCCCATGCATTACTTGAAAGTGGATTAGTGTTATGTACATTATTTATACATGTCAAACTCTGATTTCTCTGAAATGTGTTATCACTAGTCATACCATGGTAAGTCTGAAGATTTTGGTTATTAATTATGTATAGAATGTGTAGGAAAACCCCTAAATCTGGGGTGAGATGGATGCTTTTTTGAGTTCCTCCAGGGACTCTGTCTGATTTACTAGATAATTGTCCTTTTCCTTCCAAGACTGTCCGTTTCTTCAGAGATTTTTCCTTTTTTGTTAGGGACTATAGCTATTTCTCCTATAAATTTGCTGTATATTTGGGACTTTTAATTATTTAGATTTTCTGATTCTGTACTTTGCATGTATGTCTTCGTGACATGGATTTTTTCGATTTTGTAATAAAATCATTTAAGTTTTCCCTGATATAGAACCCAGTCATTGAGTGATCCCAGGTTTCCTATTTTATTACTCTGCTAATTGATATTGGGACTGATGTTGAGGAGGGTGTACTTTATCGCAAGTTCAAGGATGATGAAACAGAATCACTGAAGCTAAATTGTTGGGTGATCTGAATTTTTGGGTGCATTAGAATTCGAGGTTCAGGGTTTTGCTTCCACGGTATTCCTCAAAGGTATCTTACATGCCACTGCACATCTCCTCAAAGGCCTGCATCATCTTCAAGACCAGCTGCTTCACCTACTGATGTAAAGTCCTTAAGTTCCGACTTGATCTTATGTAGGACCCACTCCATCTTGACTAATGGAAATGCGGCATTGGGGATTATTTGCTTGCTAATTTTGGCACTGTGTCAACTGATTACCTGCCGAATACAACCGGAAGCTGGGTGCGCTGGCTTCTATATTGATTTAGGCAGGAAACCTGAGATAGTCCCTCTGTTTCCCACAAGATTTCCAGCACAGTTTGAGCTCACAAGTTTGCCCGTGCAGTAATGTATCAAAGCAAACCATGATTCATTTTACTTTTTTCTGTAGGTACTACCAATTATTTACGAGAATGTATCTAGTACCTTTTTTAAGGCTCAGAAAATATCGTAAATGCCAACAAGCTTTTAGGTGCTTGCAAGATTTACCTGACGATGAAACCTGTTGTTGAATAAGTTTGTTTCTTTATTCAGCTGTACGTTCAAGAAGAACCATGCACTTCGACTAAGTTCTTATACTCTTTTAGTCTATTAAATTATGTCTGCCATGCTTTTACTCAAGCCCTATATGATACATGTTGGTTGCCGTTTGATGTTTGTTTTATTACCCTTTTTTATGTATTTTAATTGTTTTTATGGCAGGTTTCCCTGCTGAATAAAGTTGCTTTTGATTGGATTTAATTTTGACTAATGGAGGTCACCATCTTCCCCGTCTCATATAATGGAAGTCGCCACCTGTCCCGATTTAAGCAGAATCAATGTAATGTCTGCTAGTAAACACAGATGTCACCCGATTTTATCTTTCTAAGAACTGTGAAAGCGTCAAGCCATTCGATTGATGACACAGATATAACCATCAATGCAACATTTGTTTGGGTCAAATGCCTAATTTCCATCATGCCAAGGTTAATTAAGAATACATACAGACATATAACCAAAATAGTGTAGTCTCAATTGACGTCCTTTTACCTAAGCTCTGAGGGAAATGTCTGGGATGCATACCTTGATGCACATGATCTATGTCAGATATTCTTAAACTTATGTAAGAAATTTTAATTTCTGATTAGATTTATTATATAGGGATACCACTTGTCAGGAGAGGTCCTTTGCCCAGTTTATCGCCTGAGATTCTTCCAGAGGCAGTCTCACCTACTGCCGGCACACTTTGCAGATGCTACATCTTGCCTGAAGCTGATAACGATGTGTTCCGGAGATAGACCGACTGTTACCGCAGCATGTGTTTGCCCTTTGTGGGTAATACTGTCTTTATACCGCCACTGATAAAGACAGCCATTGCTGCCAACAAGGTATGCAGTATGTCTCTTCTCTCTAAGACACTGTAAACCGCAAGTTACTCTGCCTCGAATGCTCTCTTAGCAGATGCACAGAAGTAAACATTAGGGTGTTTGGTTCTAGATTACATTTTTAATGACATTTTAACAATGCTAGAACTGTTCATTTTATTCTCGTTATTTATAATGTGCGTACTTGCTGTTTTTATAATATTCTGTGTAGTTGTTTTAGACATACTGAGAAGCAGATTGTTCCTGTCGTAATAAATACTTTTAACTTAAAAGTGTTCATTCTTCTTAGTACAGCGTATGTAATACGGTGGATAACAAAATAAGGTTGGTTACTGTTTCCACAGTGCCCCTAAACACTCTATGGGATTGTTAGTAACCCAAAAGCAATATTTCTATGTCAATTACACATTGAATAGTGTTTTGTTGAGCTACAATAACCTGTCTTTCACATTCGTTGCCGGTGCATTAAACTGAGTTCACACATGTCAACCTTGGGTGGGAAAGCCCACCTTGTAGAGTTACGCCAAAGTAGTAACTTGTGCAACATTACATGGTCATAAGAAATAATACCCAAACATAACTAGGAAACTAACCATCTCTTAGTGGACAATGACATGCCATGAGCCACAACATCACAACGTCACCACGCTGGAAATGAAAATGTGCTAGAACTAAAAAAATGGAACGCAGGCTTTATTAAGCTTCCAGGATATGGAGCAGCAAAACCACTGATTTCATTACTGCCCCAATCCTCCTGCACATCAGAAAGAATATTAAAATTCCCCTCTTCAAGAAGCTCTAGCCCCTGCCTAATAGGAACTCACTGGTGATCTGCCTCACTGTGAATAACGTTCAATATTACTCCTAGGTCACACTGATTTTTCAGAACCTCCTTGCTTACTAGCTTGGCATACACTATACAAATATCTCTACTTCTCATTTACATAAAGTTCTTAGGGGCATATTTATGTAGGTTTTGCATCGCCCTTGCACCATGCAAGGGTGCGCTAAGGGCAACGCAAAACCTAAGTCGGATTTATCAAGCCGGGCTAGGCCAACTTGCGTGTCTTGATAAATCCAGAATAACGCAAGTCAGCGCAACTCACTGCGTTGCGTTACTCTGCACCAGGGAGGTGTTCCATGGCTGGAGTGTGGGTGTTCTCATGCATCCACCCATGGATTTTGGCGCATTCCCAGATTTACCATTAGTGTTAGACCTGGGAATGCGTCAAAAGGCTACGCCTCCTCGGGTGAGGCATATTGAGGAGAAATATCTTTATTTCTCCTTGTTACTTCCTCTTTCTTTGTGTGCTGCATAGTGCAGCACACAGAGAAGGAGGAAATGCCTCACAGGACTGCTTTGTGCAGGAAGGTGCCCCTTCCTGCTTAAAACAATCCTGCTTTGTGCAAGGGTGCCTGCATTGGTGCTAAGCAGCACATTGTGCGCCAGCTCAGGGAAAAGAGAAGAATGCGCCATATATTGTTAGATACGGCACATTCCTGCCATTTCCCTTTCACGCAGCACAGTAAGGCTACTTGCTGTGCTGCTTGATATCTTAACCCCTTCAGCGCGGCGCCGATTTCCGCGCTGTGCTGAAGGTTCTGTGCGCGGGCGGGGCCATAACGGAGCGGTTCCGTCATGCGCACAGCGCAACCGACGCGCATGATGGAACCGCTCCGTCATGCGCGTCGAAGGGGTTAATAAATACGCGCCTTAGATAGTAAATAAATAAAGAAATCCAGTATTTGTACAGCACGAACAATTACCCGAAGGCGTCAAGGCGCTGTCGGGAATATTAAGCAAGCTATTGCCCAGAGTCACATGGTGCTGGGCTGACCTGCCGCCGGTGTCCCGGCGTCAGTTGCACTGGCTGCTGCGCCACACCTCTTCCCTAAAGTAAGAGAGACTAGTTGTAAATTTGCCACTAGACTAGTTTCAGTGCAGGGCCATGTTTGCTAACCAGTAAATTGCATTGCATTGTATTGTGAATTGCTATAGCGCTTTCTACTCCTGATGAGGCATTGAAGTGCGATGGTAAGAAAAATCCATGTCAATTTTCAAGATACATTTTAAAGTGCTCTGTCAGTTGATACCACTTTAATGAGACTGAAGACTTAAAACATAATCCGAAGTAATGTCCGTCATAAAAAATACAGTATTAGTTCCACGTGAGTTCTTGTCTAATCTCTTCTTATTGGTCAGTCTAGAAAAAATGCTTTTACCTAATCCGCACTTAATGAAACAGTGACTTAAGTGGCTGCATTTTGTCAACACTGCATGCAATTTGAAAACGTTGTACAATTTACAGTCTAAACCTTGAATGTAACAATAAGTAAGAAACTGATTAAGGCTCTAACTCATTCATAGTTTAGAAGTAGCTGAAGTACGTATTAACATAAAAGAATGAAAAAAACAAAATAGCCACACTATCACTTTTATTTTTAGATACGAAACAAATGTTAAAATAGTTTCCGAAATATGTTGGAAATGGGTGAAATGGACATAGAAACTGTTGGATGTAGCAACATATTTATTCTGTAAAAGTACGTGGGCTAAGATATTTAGTAATGCAGTTGCCACCTTCAATCCTGTAGATGTCTTAAATTCAGTTAAAGGATTTTGCATACCGTCAGTAGGTCCCATGTATTGGGTGTGGGGGGGAGGGCACACAACCAGCCTTTATTCCAGGTTAACAGCATTATGTATGTTTGGGCATGTTTTTTTTTTTTGCCATTACAAGTATGCACACACAAATACATGACCCTCCATATCTAGTACTGTTGACTGAAATACAAGGGGGCTTATTCACAAGCCCCTTGCGCTGCCGGTTCGTCACTATGGGAAAAAGTGATGTACCGGTGGTCGCAAGGGGCTTGTAAATAAGGCCCTAGGACCAGCTGAAAGGTGCCCTCGTTAAGTGGCCATTTTATAGCTACGATCTGTTAAACTGAAAATTTTCGATGCGGTCAGAGCCGGTGACTCCTGCTTGACCAAAAAGGCTTCCACAAATGGTCTGTAATTGCTTACCTGCAGTTCCAGTAGCGGCTCGCACATGTAAGAGCAGTGGGGTAGGGCGGGGTGGGGGTGGTGGAAGTCAACAGACGACCGGATAAGTAATATTAAATAAATAAATAAAACCACTTACTTTGCGCTCGCCGCATCCTCGCGTTGGCGATGCAGCGAGCACAAAGTAAGTGGTTTTATTTATTTATTTAATATTACTTATCCCGTCATCTGTCGACTTGCACAATGCCCCATCGTTCTTACCTGTGTGAGCCGCCACTGTAAAATCCCTTGACAGATTACTCAATAGGCGGCAGGTGTGAGAGAGAAAGGAGTCTCGCATAGGCCTGATCTGACTGAAACGCACTCTGGAGCCACAGTGGCAGGCACAGGTGCTGTCCACGGCCAGTGAAGCATGCAAACCCCCAACATAAGCATTACAAGCAAATCCACCTTTAATGAAGGAGCTGACAGGTCATGTTCAGGTACGCATTTTTCAATTGTTTATTCAAGAGTTGAAATCATTAACTTCATTCTTCATTCATGTGTCATCCGTGGTGGTGTAGTTTTCTACCACAAAGTAGACACTCCATGCTCTGTTCAATTGCCCATTTAACCTCTGCTTCTGAGCACTATGGCAACAGACAGTCATTTGGCATCAGTGTCTAACACAGTTTGTCTCGCTGTGTGGTCATCGCTTCTAATAATTATTTTTACATCTTGACAAATGTGGTGAACACAAGGTTTAGGTTTTGTTTCAAACTTGAAAGGCTGGCTTGTTTATGACTGTAGGGCTACAGCTTTATTAAAATTCCATGAGGATAATTAAGTACCTTTTGATTGAATTGGTTTACCCGTGTTATTATATACTTACTATCATAAAAAGAACACTCAAAGCCAGTTAAGATTAGGGCTTTTAAATGTTTTTTTTTTCATTTGGACAATTAATAACCTCTTTTGACTCAAAAGAGAACAAATATACGCATAATTCAACTTTCAAAAGATTTCAGCTATTACTGAAATGGTATGCACTTTAAACAAATATGAATAACATTGTGCAACAAAAACAAAGCGAACACAATAAGACGAGGGATGGAGTGCTGAAACTTTTCAGACACTCACCCCCAGTCACAGATCTGGGTTGAAGCCATCATCGCTCTTCTGCTCACTAAGCCACCCCAGTTTGGACACAGTCCTATGCAAATCAGTCTTGACCCAGCTCCTCATGGAAACAGTCCAGCCCTAACTGCCAGGCCAGGTCCTCCCTGGACCGGAAACAAGCATCCTGAGAGCGGTTTCGGGGTATCAACCCTCATCAGTCAAGCTAGCTTGAATCCAGTGGCAAGTGATCAAAGGACCCACATCTGGGCATACCCTGGTCACTTAGGGTGAACATAGCAAACACAATCAAATGATGAACGGGGTGCTGAAACATTTCCGACCTTCACCCAAAGTCACAAATCTGGGTTGAATCCATCATTGTTCTTTTGCTCACTAAGCCACCCCAGTTTGGACCCAGCCACATGCAAATCAGTATTGACAGTGCTCCTCATGGGAGCAGTCCAGCCCGAACTGCCAGGCCAGGTCATCCCTGGACTGGAAACAAGCATCCTGGGACTGGGTTTGAGGTATCACCCCTCATCAGCCAAGCTGACTTGAATCCAGTGGCAAAGTGACCAAGGGGCCCACGTTTGGGCAATCCCTGGCCACTT
The DNA here is from genome assembly GCF_964204655.1 of Triturus cristatus. Lineage (NCBI taxonomy): Eukaryota > Metazoa > Chordata > Amphibia > Caudata > Salamandridae > Triturus > Triturus cristatus. The sequence continues at coordinate 1,296,275,098 of NC_140589.1, forward strand.
AGGGTAATCATAGCAAACACAATAAGATGATGGATGGAATGCTGAAACTTTTCAGACACTCACCCCCAGCCACAGATCTGGGTTGAATCCATCATCGTTCTTCTGCTCACTAAGTCGACCCAGTTTGGACCCAGCCATATGCAAATCAGTCTTGACCCTGCTACTCATGGAAAATCATGAATGAGTGATATAATATGTAAAGTCACAGGCAGTGCATGGGGTTGTACAAGTTATATGGAGGCATATTATAAAGACAGGCGATAAAATGATCGCTGCTTTAGCGGCATAAAACTGCCGCTAAAACGGCGATAATGGGCTTGATAATATGCTCTATGGAATTCCAATTGAAGCTCAGGTTAGATGTCCTTCACATCTAACATGGGCTTCAATTGGAATTCCATAGAGCATATTATCAAGCCCATTATCGTCGTTTTAATGGCAGTTTTATGCAGCTAAAGCGGCGATAAATTTATCGCCTGTCTTGATAATATGCCCCATGGTTAGCTCCCTTAAATTCAGTTTTGTTTTGATTTTAAAATAATAGTTTTTGTATTTGTACAAATCCTAACTATATGAAGTAAAATTTTATAGCCGTACGTAATTATAATATTGCCTGACCCTTTGGTTTATTTAGTGAATTCCTAAAGTTTTTTTTAATGAAAAGTAAAATCTTATTGCCATACCTAACTATACATGCACTATAACGTTTGTGCTTTTTTAGTGAATTTTTGGAGTTTTTATCATATACACCCTACTCCCTCACTCAGCGTACCTTTTGACCACACATAGGAAAGGGGTAGGCACAACCTAGACATCAAATTTGGAATGACAGGTAGACATTGTACAAATATATGGCATAATAATGTGCATAATTCATTAATTGGTACAGTACAATTATTCTTGATTGTTAGAAATGGGGGTCTCTAGTTGGCAATGGCTGGCCACTGTCCAAGTAGGGACCCTTCTTCCTAAGTCAGAGTAAGCAGCCTACACCCTTTGACAACCCCTGCTCAACCCTGTGGTAACGTAGCACGAGCAGCTAGGCTTATCTCAGAGGCAGTGTGTGAAGCATTTATGACCATACACAGTAATATAATGAGGAACACTACAAATGGACACCACTCAAGTAGTTATGAAAAATAGGTATTTTTATATAGACTTAATCACAAGACCAATAACAGTAAAAATCCACAATACTATAAAAATATAATTACTTTTAGAAATGCTGCAAGGAAAAATAGTTCAGGATGCACAAAATGATGTTTAGTTCACGGCAGTGGTCTCTGCGACCCTTTTACTCACAAAGTATCTGGTTCCTGGCAACAAAAATGTCGCTAAGGAGTTGTTGCGATAGATTTCCTCACGCCAGCCAGCGATGCGTTGAATCCTTACCGCAAGGGAGGATGATGCGCTGGGTTGCGGGCAGGACAAAGCGACAAACTTCTTCACGCTGATCCGGTGATGCGATAAAATCCTTGCCGCAAAGGGAGGATGATGCACCGGGCCTGTTGCATGTGCGATCTTGCTGCGTTGACAAAGATGGCGCTCCGCGAGGGAGCGACGATCCGGATTCGATGCGGGGAAAATGGCGAACGCTCGGCGTCCGCGCTGCGATGATCCTGTTGCGATGATTTCAGATAGCGGGCGTTTTCAGGCCCGCAGACAGGTGCTGCGACGATCTTCGGATAGCGGGCGTTTTCAGGCCCGCAGACAGGTGCTGCGACGATCTTCGGGGTTAGCGAGCGCTCGGCGACAGTGGAGCGGCGATTTTTCTCACGCTCACCAGCTGCAGCGGCTCACTAACGGAGGTTAGCGACGATTTTCAGCGCTCTCTTCTCAACAGTAGAAATAGAGGTCCTGGAACACACAGGAGCCTCACCTGCAGATAGTAATCCTCGCTGGAAGGAAACAGGAGGCTGATGGTGGAGTCTGATGTGCCTGAGACTCCAGCAGGAGGCTAGCTCTCTCCTAGCCCTTGGGTAGTTGCTGTAGCAAAAGAAATAAAAGTCCAATCAAAGTTCCTTTCCTCTTCTTGAAGTCCAGTAGTAACAGCTGCAGGCCAGTCCCAGAAACAGCACACAAGGCACAAGGACAGTCCTTCTCTTGCAGATTCCTGTAGCCACACGGACAGAGGTTCTTCTTGTTATCCAGGAGCAATACAAATTGTAGGGGTTTGTGCACACATATTTATACCCCCAAAGTCTTTGTTCTTAGGAGCCACAAGTCTCTGAACCCAGCCAGAACCAGTTCCGCCCAGCCCTGGAGCACTTTGTTGATCAGGCTGCATCCTTCCTTTCAGAAAGAGGGGGTCTGCCTCAGACGCACAGTGGGAGGTGGAGCCAGCATTCACCTTGCCAGGGATAGCCCTATTCAAGTGCAGGAGCTACCCCTCCCCTCACACCAAGGCAGGACGCTCTATTCAACCCAGGTCTGACTCCGCCTGCCCTGTCCCTTCAAAACCAGACAGCCAATACACAAAACAGCAGAGCACACTGGAAGGCTTAGGCAAGAAAGTACCTATACTCTAAAAGTGGTAGTTTCAAACACAGAATATAAAAATAACCTTCACTAAAAGATGTATTTTAATATTCTGAGCTCAGGCATACTAAATTCGTTTTTCTACCATGTTCTGGGGGTCAGTTAGGACTATAGAATGTAATAGCCAAAACCTCCCATTCTGGCCTATGGAGAACAGGTAGCCTTGCAGTAGTGAAAAGCGAAATTGGGTGTAATTCACTACTAGGACATGCTACACACATCAGAGCATGTCCTACCTTACACATACAATGCACCCTACCATAGGGGTGGCTGACATGATGCCAAGGGAAGGTTTAGGGGCTGGGAAGTGGGTGCACTTCACAGCCAAGATGGCAGTTCTGGACTGCACGCAGACACTGCAGTGGCAGGTCTGAGACACACTTTACAAGCTGCTTCTGTGGGTGGCACAAACCAGTGCTGCAGGCCCACCAGCAGCATTCGGTTTACCAGCCCTGGGCACACATGGGCCACGCTACTGGGGACTAACAGGTAAACCAAATAAGCCAATCAGGGATATACCAATTCACATAGTCATATTTACAAAGGGAGAGCATATGCACTTTAGCACTGATCAGCAGTGGTAAAGTGCCCAGAGTCGTAAAGCCAACAAAAACAGGTTAGGAAAAATCCAGGAGGGAGGCAAAAAGCTTAGGGATGACCCTGCAAAAAGGGCCATTTCCAACACAACCCCCTTCCAGCCAAAACGCAGGGGAGACCAATCACCACCTCGATGGGATTCCCTGCTTTGGGCGATAGAGCACGGAACTGTCCCGCGACTGCAGGGGCATATTCCAGTTCTACGCCAATCTGAATCCTGGTGGAGCCCTCTGTCCACACTCTCAGGGCCCACTAAGACAACCAATGGGGAACTCTTCCCCTCACCTGTGGACACCACCTGTGCAGCACCTAACCCTAGCTTGCTCACAGGTGTGTCCCAACAAAGAGACAGCAAGCCACAGTTCCCACGGACAGTAGTCAGCAATGAGACCCAGGTCCCATACCTCTCAGGGCTCTCAAACCTCTGCGGCATCAGAGAGTGGGGGGCAGTAGCCCCAGGTGCCCAGGACCTTTTGTCCACTCTCCCTTCTGTCAGGTCAGGCACGCCACCCTGACTCTGACCCACCAACCCTGGGCCTGTGTCCAGCGGCTGGGTGAGAGACTGGGGTGGGCTTTCCCACACCCGGTCCTCCTCCTCACCTGTGGACACCACCTGTGCAGCACCTAACCTTAACTGGCTCACAGGTGTGTCCCAACAGTCAGACAACAAGCCACAGTGGCCACCGACAGTAGTCAGTGAGGGGACCCAGGCCTTATGCCTCTCAGGATTCTCAAACCTCTGTGGCATCAGAGAGTGGGGGGCTGTAACCCCAGGTGCCTGGGACCTTTTTTCCACTCTCCCTTCTGTCAGGTCAGGCACGCCACCCTGACCCTGACCCACCAGCACTGGGCCTGTATCCAGCGGCTGGGTGAGTGACTGGGGTGGGCTTTCCCACACCCGGTCCTCCTCCTTGGGGCTCGGTCCCCCCCCACCTGGAGAGGTGCCCCCATAACACAAACTGGTAGGGGCACTGTTAGCAGTGGGCCCTTCCTCCAGGTCAGGGGGGACACCCTGAACCTGGCCCTCCAACCCAGGGTCTGTACCCTTAGGCTGGGCCTGTGCCTGGCAACCCAGGACTTCTGGGGGAGTATTCCAATTCCCCCCAAGGAAAGCACCCTCCTCTAGAGCTGTGCAACAGTCTGCCTGGCACACCAGGACTTCCTGGGGAGCACACAGGCCCCCCTTGAGGGAAACATACCCCTCCACCAGATCAGGGCCTTGATCCTGCAATCGATCTACCAACCTGGAAAACCCCTCAGGTGGCACCGGGGTCAGAGGCGAGGACTCCCTCCCTCTGCACCCCCTTCCAGTATACTGCACCCTCCCACCTGGAGTGGTGCTCTTAGAAAAAAAAATGGTTGGGACACTGCTTACAGTTGTCCCTCCCTCCAGGTCAGACAACACCTGGACCTGACTTGCCAACCCAGGGACCGACCCCTGCGGCAGAACAACTGCCTGGCCGACCAGGACTTCAAGGGGTGCACACAACATCAACCCCACGGGCAGGACACCACCCATCGATGCCCTTCCCTCCAGGTCAGGAATCACCTGTACCTGGCCTTCCAACCCAGGGACCATCCCCTGCGGTTTAGCAATTGCCCGGCAAACCAGGACTTCTTGGGGAGTACTAACACCCTCCCCGAGGGTAACACATAACTCCGGTGTTGTGTGACAGTCTGCCTGGCGCAGATCTCCCGGTCCCTGTCCACCTGACAGGGCGCGAAGATCTCCCAAGACAGAAGTGGTGTCACCATGGTCACTCCTCGGGTGCTCAGTCCTTCTGACTGGCCCCTGACCCACTGGTTCTCCCACTGGGGGCTCCTTCCCCCTCTCACCCCTCAAGCTGGACTTCTGCACCCTCCCCCTAGGAGTGGCACTACCAGACACAAGAACTGATGGAGGCCTGACTACAGGCACTCCCAGCTCACCTAACCAAGGGATATTCCCCACAACTGACGGTCCATTCGGACAGACTAGATTCCCTACCTGGTGTTCCCTCATGGAACCATCCAGTACTGGATACTGAGGTGGGGGCACTTCGGGACCTATCCCAGTCTCACTCCTGCTCCCACGAGACAGGAGGTGAGACCCTACAACCTCCTCACAACAAGGGGACCTAGCTGCATCACTCCGGACCTCTCCCACCACTCTGGGTTGGAAGACCTCTGAACCACTCCTATTAGGGTCATTCCCTAATGCCTCTACAGAGCCTCTGGTACTCACCCAGAGGTCTGCCTCCTGAGCAAGCTTCCTATGACCAGAGAACTTGCGCTCTAACAGGTGTTGGTTTAGCTCTGGAAAATAGGAACTCACAATATGCTCTCCCACAATTGGATTACACAGCTCCACGCAGGTGCTAACCTTCACCTCACAATCCAGTGCCTCACATACGTACCCCACACCACTCTCCTGAAATGGGCGAGACATTACATGACTGTCTCTATCACTCAACCCACACTCTTCTGGGCGGTTCTCACACTCATACACCAGGACTTCGACCACGGGGGAACCCCTCTCCCTGCACCTCACATCTTGAGTCGGTAGGGTGTCCTTCCCCTCACTAGGACTATGGGCCCCTGCGCTAGTTCCCCAATCCACCTCAGGGACACTGCACACTAATGGAGCTACCTCATATCCTTGAATCCCCTGGTGTAGATCAACCCCCTTCTTCGAGTCAGGTGCCACATCTCTGGGTGGGTGTACTACACTGTCATCATTACATAACTCAATTTTGCTGCCACCACTGGACCCCACCCTCACTGGTGAATCCAGACATTTAAAACTGCACTCAGGGGATAACCTACCCTCCAGAGCTAACTTTTCCTTTACTGCTACCTGCACTAGGTGTGCCTCCAGCTGGGCAATCTCCATTTGGAGCCTCTCTAACTCCAGCTGGTTCTCCCTCTCCCTCTGTCTGTCCAACTCCTCTGGGGACCATGAAGGGGATTGGGCACTACTCTGGGCACTAGACCTAGCAAGGGACTCCCTACCTAGGGGACCCTCCCACCTGTCCACCAACTCCTCTGGGGACCATAAAGGGAATCGGTCACTACCATAGGCACTAAACTCAGCAAGGGACTCCCCATCTCTGAGATATTCCATAACACTTTCTCCATCCTCTTCAAATTCTCCAGAGCCACCCTCAGACAAACTACCCTCTTGGTAGGTGTACTGGGACTCCAAGAATCTCCATCTGTCTTGCTGCCAAAGCCTCAGGGATGTCTGCAAGGATAGCTGAGTCTCCTTCCTACTCACTGCTAAACCTCTCTCCTCACAGAACCCACTTAGCTCCTCTAGACTGTATGTCAACAGGTCATCTATGTAAAAGGTAGGTCTCATTTCAGCAAGACCCATTGTAGCAATAACTGGCAATAACGATCAAAAATAGAATCAAAAATCTCAAAAACGTACGTGGTTATGTTATGGTCTGCACTCACTAGTAGTGTACACTATAATTACTGTATGCAATCATAAATGCAAGTCCAGATCCTCACCGCTGACCACCAATGTTAGAAATGGGGATCTCTAGTTGGCAATGGCTGGCCACTGTCCAAGTAGGGACCCTTCTTCCTAAGTCAGAGTAAGCAGCCTACACCCTTTGACAACCCCTGCTCAACCCTGTGGTAACGTAGCACGAGCAGCTAGGCTTATCTCAGAGGCAGTGTGTGAAGCATTTATGACCATACACAGTAATATAATGAGGAACACTACAAATGGACACCACTCAAGTAGTTATGAAAAATAGGTATTTTTGTATAGACTTAATCACAAGACCAATAACAGTAAAAATCCACAATACTATAAAAATATAATTACTTTTAGAAATGCTGCAAGGAAAAATAGTTCAGGATGCACAAAATGATGTTTAGTTCACGGCAGTGGTCTCTGCGACCCTTTTACTCACAAAGTATCTGGTTCCTGGAGCAAAGCAACAAAAATGTCGCTAAGGAGTTGTTGCGATAGATTTCCTCACGCCAGCCAGCGATGCGTTGAATCCTTACCGCAAGGGAGGATGATGCGCTGGGTTGCGGGCAGGACAAAGCGACAAACTTCTTCACGCTGATCCGGTGATGCGATAAAATCCTTGCCGCAAAGGGAGGATGATGCACCGGGCCTGTTGCGTGTGCGATCTTGCTGCGTTGACAAAGATGGCGCTCCGCGAGGGAGCGACGATCCGGATTCGATGCGGGGAAAATGGCGAACGCTCGGCGTCCGCGCAGCGATGATCCTGTTGCGATGATTTCAGTTAGCGGGCGTTTTCAGGCCCGCAGACAGGTGCTGCGACGATCTTCGGATAGCGGGCGTTTTCAGGCCCGCAGACAGGTGCTGCGACGATCTTCGGGGTTAGCGAGCGCTCGGCGACAGTGGAGCGGCGATTTTTCTCACGCTCACCAGCTGCAGCGGCTCGCTAACGGAGGTTAGCGACGATTTTCAGCGCTCTCTTCTCAACAGTAGAAATATAGGTCCTGGAACACACAGGAGCCTCACCTGCAGATAGTAATCCTCGCTGGGAGGAAACAGGAGGCTGATGGTGGAGTCTGATGTGCCTGAGACTCCAGCAGGAGGCTAGCTCTCTCCTAGCCCTTGGGTAGTTGCTGTAGCAAAAGAAATAAAAGTCCAATCAAAGTTCCTTTCCTCTTCTTGAAGTCCAGTAGTAACAGCTGCAGGCCAGTCCCAGAAACAGCACACAAGGCACAAGGACAGTCCTTCTCTTGCAGATTCCTGTAGCCACACGGACAGAGGTTCTTCTTGTTATCCAGGAGCAATACAAATTGTAGGGGTTTGTGCACACATATTTATACCCCCAAAGTCTTTGTTCTTAGGAGCCACAAGTCTCTGAACCCAGCCAGAACCAGTTCCGCCCAGCCCTGGAGCACTTTGTTGATCAGGCTGCATCCTTCCTTTCAGAAAGAGGGGGTCTGCCTCAGACGCACAGTGGGAGGTGGAGCCAGCATTCACCTTGCCAGGGATAGCCCTATTCAAGTGCAGGAGCTAGCCCTCCCCTCACACCAAGGCAGGACGCTCTATTCAACCCAGGTCTGACTCCGCCTGCCCTGTCCCTTCAAAACCAGACAGCCAATACACAAAACAGCAGAGCACACTGGAAGGCTTAGGCAAGAAAGTACCTATACTCTAAAAGTGGTAGTTTCAAACACAGAATATAAAAATAACCTTCACTAAAAGATGTATTTTAATATTCTGAGCTCAGGCATACTAAATTCGTTTTTCTACCATGTTCTGGGGGTCAGTTAGGACTATAGAATGTAATAGCCAAAACCTCCCATTCTGGCCTATGGAGAACAGGTAGCCTTGCAGTAGTGAAAAACGAAATTGGGTGTAAATCACTATTAGGACATGCTACACACATCAGAGCATGTCCTACCTTACACATACAATGCACCCTACCATAGGGGTGGCTGACATGATGCCAAGGGAAGGTTTAGGGGCTGGGAAGTGGGTGCACTTCACAGCCAAGATGGCAGTTCTGGACTGCACGCAGACACTGCAGTGGCAGGTCTGAGACACACTTTACAAGCTGCTTCTGTGGGTGGCACAAACCAGTGCTGCAGGCCCACCAGCAGCATTCGGTTTACCAGCCCTGGGCACACATGGGCCACGCTACTGGGGACTAACAGGTAAACCAAATAAGCCAATCAGGGATATACCAATTCACATAGTCATATTTACAAAGGGAGAGCATATGCACTTTAGCACTGATCAGCAGTGGTAAAGTGCCCAGAGTCGTAAAGCCAACAAAAACAGGTTATGAAAAATCCAGGAGGGAGGCAAAAAGCTTAGGGATGACCCTGCAAAAAGGGCCATTTCCAACATTGATTATTTATTTTATTTGCTTATTTATTTATTTATAACGTTTTATATAGCGCGAACAAGATCCCAAAGGATATCAGAGCGCTTTACATTAGGAAGGAAAGGCAGGACAATAATGCAAAAACAACAACAGGTAGGGATAAAAACACGAATGATCATAGATTACACTACAAATGCCACATGGAAGTTATATTGAACAATTGTACAAGGGTAGCGAAGGAGGGGCATGGTATGTTGTAAAGAAGTGTAGTAGTAAACGATGGTACCATGGAAGTAGGAACAATGTCATCGGGCAGGAGAGCCTAGCCCACGTACTGAAGGAATTTATTCATCAGGAATCTTTTGACTTCCAGTTTGAACACCGTTGTTAAGGAGATTCTGCGTACTTCCGGTGGTAGAGAGTTCCATATCTTTGGGGCAGCGCCAGAGAAGGCTCTGTGACAAGTTCGCTTTTTGCTGAGGATAAGTGGTTTCAAGAGGAAAGTAGTGGCGCTTCTTGAGGCTCTTACACCACAGGATAGTTCAAGTTTTTGTGCCAGGTACCTGGGAGTATTGAAGTGGATGGCTTTGTGCGTCATAACGGCAATCTTTAACTGAATTCGTGCTTCGTAGGGGAGCCAATTTAGAGATTTTAGGACTGGCGATATGTGCTTTTTGCGTTTGGTGCCTGTAACCAGTCTAGCAGCAGCATTCAGTGATGCCCTTAGTGGAGTCAGGGTGTATTTGAGAAGGCCACAGAGGGTAGCGCTGCCGTAATCTAGCCTCGGTAGGACAAGCGCTTGGACCACCTGCTTGAAATAATTAAGTGGAAGGAAAGGTTTGATATTTCTGAGTGTCCTCATCAAGTGGTTTGCTCCCTTACATATATTGCTGATATGATTTTTCATATTCAGGTGCTTGTCCATGGTGACTCCTAGAGATTTGGCTGGGTCTATGATGAAAGGAGTGCAGTTGAAAGCAGTGAGGTGACTCAGCCAGAGGTCTAACTTGGGGATGTGGTTCAGAGGGGAGATGAGCAGGAATTCCATTTTTGAGGTGTTGAGCAGGAGATGGTTCTCAGTTAACTAATTTTGAGTATACGTTAGGGAAGTGTTGAGTGAGATGATGTTTTCCGGGGATGAGATTTTCAAATAGAGTTGTGTGTCGTCGGCATACATGTGGAAAAGAATACCCGTGGAGTTTAGTGAGTTAGCTAATGGTTCCAGGAAAAGGTTGAAGAGGATAGGAGATAAGGCAGATCCTTGGGGGACCCCCATGAGAACTGGAGAGGGCTGGGAGAGAGATTGATTTGCCTTGACTCTTTGAGATCTGTGGTGGAGGAAGGACGAGAACCATTGTAGCACCTGATCACCAAAACCCATCCTGTTTTGCAGAATGGATAGGAGGTTTTCATGATTAACCGTGTTGAAAGCAGAGGAAAGGTCAAGGAGGATCAGGAGGCAGGATTCGTTTTGATCGAGCATTTTTAAGATGTCATCCACAACATGAGTGAGAGCCGATTCGGTGCTGTGCTCCTTCCGAGAGCCGGATTGATGCTGGTCTAGGAGTTGATAGTTCTCTATGTGAGCACAGAGTTGGGATTGAATGCATTTTTCAAGGAGTTTCGCTAGGGTGGGGATGTTGGAGATAGGTCGGAAATTATTGAGATCAGTCTTGTCAGCGTTAGGTTTTTTTAGTATAGGAGATACCTGAGCTGCTTTTAGGCAGTCGGGGATTGTGCCTTGTGATAGAGAAGCATTTACAATCCTTGTCCCGTGGTGATGAGTGCATTCTTGATTTCCTTGAAGATGGCGAGGGGTAACGGGTCACTGAAGTGGTTGGATGGGTTAATATTCAGGAGGATATTTTTGATGTCTTGTTCACTAAGTGGGGTAAAGGTGTCCCAAGACGCATTGTTCTTGGCGTTCTGGGGGATAGAGTTGAGCTTTTCTAAGAGGTCAAGGGGTGATGCTGCCCTGGAGGAGAGCAGTAAAGCCTTCTTAGAGGAGAGGTCAGTGGAGATGAGTTTTGATTTCTCAATGAAGAAAGCAGCAAGTTCGTCGCAAGAGGGTGGGCTGCCTCCAGGTTCAGAGAGGTTTGGACCTACAACTGATTGCTGTTTGACCAATTCGAAAAGTTTCTTGGGACAGTTTGCCGCTTGATCCAATTGGTGTCTGAAGTAGTTAGCCTTGGCGCTCCTGATTTGTTTGTAGTAGAGGCTCCTAACATCTCTTAGGAGTTTAAGTTGGTCCAAGGAGGGATTTGATCTCCAGGAACGTTCAACTGCCCTAAGGTTGCGACGTTCCTTGTTTAAGTTTTTATTATGCCAAGGTTTGGATATTTTTGTTGATGCATTTTTATGTTGGATTGGAGCAATGTCATCTATGATGTTGGAGATGGTCGAATTGTAGGAGTCAGTGAGTAACTGCACCTCAGTTAAGTCCGCTTGGGAGGAGAGGGCAGATGTACAATGGGCAGCTAGCTCAACAGAGTTTATTGATCTGAGGTCCCTTTTCCATATCTTTGATTTCGTTGGTTGAGCCTTTCTCAACAGTACCTCCTTGTTGATATAAAAAAGGATGCAGTGGTGGTCTGACCAGTCACATGGGGTAATGGAATCCAGGGTGACGTTCTGCCCTTTAGAGATAATGAGGTCTAGAGTTTCTCCTTTATTATGAGTTGGTTGGTCACAGTTCTGAGTCAGATCATGATCATTTAAAAAAGCTTTAAGGCTTGATACTGCAAGGTCTTTGGGGTTTGCCCAGTGAAGATTAAAGTCACCAAGGAAGATTTGGGACACAGCGGAGTCAACATTGCTAGAAATTATTTCCATTAATTGCTCAATGAAGGGGAGATTGTCTCCCGGGGGGTGGTGGAAGGTGTGAAGTTTGCAAACCAGCAGGTTCTTACTTGAGATGCTGAGACAAAAATATTGAACAAGAGGAGGGCGCAGAGGACTCAGCATGAGAAATCGAAAGTGTGTTCCTATGAATACAGGCTAAACACACACCCAGTTTCCGAGCTCTGTCTAACCTAATTATATCATTAGTGGGAGGTACTAGGAGGTCTAAAATAGGAGTGGAAGCGGGATTTAACCAAGTTTCAGTGAGGATGATAATGTCTAAGTCCTTGTGTTGTATGAGGTCGAAGATATCAGTGGCGTGTTTACTGGCTGATCTGCAATTTAGAAGTACACATTTAAGTCGTAGGGGGTTTAGTGGGGAAGGATTATGGGTGACGTTCACATGAGTGAGGTTGACCTTATTGCTGCCTCTAAGATTGTGAGGAGGTTCTCTATTTGGGTTAGAAAGGATGGATTGTATTTGTCTCGGCGGGCTCATGTTGGGGTTGGACCAAATAGGGTAAGAGTTGTGCAGGACCTGTAGATCTGTGGATGCAAGGTAGGTCTCATATCTTCTAGGGCGAGAGGGGTTATTAGACAGGGGAATGGATTTCAAGATGGAGGAGGCTAAAGGCTTGTACATGGGATTTCTATCGCTAGTGGGAGCTTTGGACAAATTTGCAGATGTGAGGAAAGATCTGATCAGGGGAAAAGGTCATTTGAGAGGGCTTTCAGGTCATGTAGCTCAGATGTTAAAAGGTGCAACTGTAGAGAAGTCTCATCTAGGCACGCAGCCAAGTCTGAGTGTTGAGCGAGAGGTGGAGGGGGTGAAAGGGAATCGATCTGTGAAGGGAGGTCTCGGTGTAAACCTATGGGGTCCGAGGTGGTGATGAGGAGATCCTGGGGAGGAAGTTGGTCATTTGAGGCTAGCCGAGTTCCATGTGCTTTTAATCGTGAAGTTGGAGCCTTAGTAAGGGGGGGAGTGATCGTTAAGCTGAGGGTTAGGTCCAGGCAGCACCGGAATGATTTAAATTGGCCGATCATGATCAGTGGTGGGCAGTTGCTCGGACTCCAGCCTCATATGAGACAAAGGGAGAGGGCTGAGGGAAGATGGGTCAATCGTTGGAGGCAGTGCCAGTCGGTCAGCAGGGGATCTCTCTAATCGGGGAACGGATAGGCTCGGACTGGCTAGATGTGCACCGGGTTACTTTGTATTTAGGATACATTACATAATTCATTGAAGTGAACACATCCAAATGGGAAAATAAAATGCTAATAATAACGAAAATAAGATTAAATTCCGATGTATCTTGGCATCCTTGTCATTCTTGTCCACCCCTCTTTGTCAGCTTTTAAATTGTTCCATTCATTACTAAATCAAGCAAAGTCGATATTTTGACAATTTGTTTGAGCACACCATTTTTCAAGGAAAGGCAACACACAATTTTATATACACAAATGATTTTTTGCTTACAATGTGGGAATCCAGGAGGGTAATATATCTTTCAGCCCTTACATAATTGAAGAGTAGGCTAGTAGCAATAAAAAACAATTTGTGTTAGTGTTTTCTCAACTGGTCTCAGACATGGATCATAAAATAACCTCCCACTATTTCATATTCATATCCAATTCTTTATGTTATCAGTGCAGCCTTTTGGGCACTCTTTACAGATTGTACTGTTTGTACTTTGAAGCAGCACATTCTCCAATTAGAAACCTGTGTCAAAGCGAGCAAACCTCTGAGGGTGGAGCATAATGCACACCTTCGGTAGAATACATTTCATGCTGTCTTTGTTAGGATGTTTTGATGGGACTAAAGAGGGTCCCTAACTACACATGAAGCCTTGATCAGCTCTCAGAATGAAGCAATGGGTTTCTTGGTGAACAACCAAGAAGCTTGGCTAGTGATAATGGGTGTAAGAAATTCTTGTTGAAGAGTCCCAAAAGTTACTGGGCACTCACTGTAACAACTGGGTCTTTCACTTCAGGTGTTTGGGTCTCCAGTCCTGCAGAACTTCAAGCTGGGAACCGATTACCCCTGTTAGCACTTGATTCGCATAGTAGCAATGCAGAGTCTTCCAAAGATTACTCAGGGAGGTGCTGTGGGATAGAAATTCAGATCTCAACGATGCAAAAAATAACACTCAATATTGTTTCAATACTTTTCCTTAAAAAGATTAAAAGTATGGTACTAAATTTAAAAATAAAGATGGCAGGAGAACAAAATCAAACCAATGGAAACACCAACTAAAGGGTCTTGCAAACTACAGGGAACACACACTAAAGAAAGGTCAGAGTAATAAAATAACTCCCTAAATGTGCACTATACCTCATAGGTCATCTATAACAGTTTGCATGATAGAAAATCTGATCCCTAAAACCAAAATACCCCAAATCAGTCTGTAATACACCTATGGTATGCAATTATTAAAAATCGGGCCCACTGGCTGTGCCACAGGGTGCTCACCATACATTAAATAAGCATTTCACCATTATTATATATTTAGGATGAACATGTTTTGTCTTCTTTACTGAAAAGTCAAAACAATAACAATAGGCTTTGACATACAACTCATAAAAAACGCTAGAACAACTGAATATTAACAGAACTAATATTTCTACTAGTGACAATCCCTGAGAATCTATACACCCAAATGATGTTTGCACTCATACAGCACATCAAAAGACAGTCACAGGAGCACTTCATTCTTGCTTAAACATCTCACTAATCCAAACACCTGGTCAGCTTAGGGTATTCAACTTTTGTATTAATGGGGGGCGCTTGCAGGGGACCTGCTACTGCTCCTGGCTACCCCCAAACAGCTCCTATACACTGGAGTGGAGCCCCAGCCCTTATCTGATGCCACAAAGGTCAAATATATAACGTTTTCCACGGCCCTAGGGGAGTAAGGAGTGTTATTTTTGCCCAGTATTGATTCTTCATTCCTGTGCCTTTGATGGGGCCTTCAATGGGCCCAGTAGATTATTGATTTCTTTTTTTTCAGGATGGTTAATTCATCCACCTGGGCTCAAGATGGGGTGGATGTTAACCCCCAATGTGGGTAACCCTGTCTGCCTGGGTACCAGGGCCCATTAGAGGAGGATCTCGTGACAGGATCCTGAGCCATGCAGTTACCTTATCTCCACTCCATCCCGGCACTTTGCTATGTGGTCCAATGGGGACATCAGTTGGCTGGGAGAAGGAGTATGACAGCACAAAATAAACCCAGAGGGGGGCCCCTTTCTTATGGGGCCAATTCAGGCATGCCAAAAGCCTCCTTTGGTGAAAAACAAATAGGAAATAACTGAACTCAAATTGTGGGAATATTTACAAATTTAAAGCAACAATGCTCTCAGCTTCTGCCCATTTCAGGCATGCCCAAAGACTCCCTTGCTGAAAAACAGATAGGAAGTCCCGGATCTCGAATTGTGGGACCATTTACAAATTTAGGGCAACAGTGTCCTCAGCTTCTGCTCACCCAAGGAACCCTGCTGGCCAAGGACTCCTCCAGGAGATTTTCTAAGCCTGCTTGTGTTCTTTCCATGCAGCAGATGCCCCCAATGTCCTTAATAGTTGCTATTGTGTTATTAATCGCTACACAAGAGTGCCTGGGGATTTCAAGGATAATTTCAGCCTAATTGAAACTTTTCACACCACTTATTTTACTTTGCTCCTAGTAATGTGCTCCAGCCACAGAGACTGCTCTACTTGAGCGCCTTCTGGCTTCCAAATGATGAATGTGGTTTTCTGGGTGGTTCTTTGATGTTTTTCACATCACTGTTTCACTGCTGCTTCCTCCTCCTAGCAGCAGTGGGCAATACAATATTTAGACATGCCTTCGTGTCCAGTCCTTGTTTTGGGTCTTCTTGTAATAGCACACCACAGTCCTCAAGCAGGCCATGTTCCCTACCTGCACTCCCTAATAACCCTGGGTGTCCCAACACTTGCTGGGAGTTTTCTGTTCCGTGAAAACTTATATTACCCAACCCTAGGGCACCAACAAACAGGACCAGTCCACAGATGTCCAAGGTGACTTCCTTTCCTTCATAGTCTCCAGCTAGTCCACCCTGTACTGTCCACAAAAGGGAGATGGCCACTAGCTTTGGAGAAACAGTCCAAAAATTCAAAGGAATACTAGTTAAAAGTCCTCCAGCTTGAGCGAAGGGTTAATCTTCAGGGGTGGGTCAGCCATCATTCATTTGTTGCTGCGGTTCTTCTAAAATTCTCTACCCTGTGCATGGGGTTAAAATGGGGGGAAGTGAGGTCTAGAAGATTCCCTCCCCAAACCAATGATGCTACACCATCTTCACCGGTTCATCATTCACCATCAGCCTTAGGTTCTCCACCCTCCACAAAGAATTCTAGGAAGTTTAAAAATGGTAGCCTGAAGGAACATTGGAAATAAATCATTTGACGGAGCCATGATATCCACACTAAAGGATCTGGGTCCTTCCCTGCATGCTTCAAAGAACCCCCCATGATGACTGGCGCCAAATGTCTACCTGCTCTCTAGTGGGAGTACTTGTCAAGGGAGATGCAGTTTATTAACCTATGGAGATATCACCCTACACCTTTCCTCTGTCAGGAAAAGACTAGTGTCTCAGAATGGGTCTTTTGTTCAGGGGACTTTTGAATTACCAACAGGTCAGCCAGGTAATAAATACATTAATCCTTTTCTGGATAATCCAGGAAAATGACTTACATTTTTAAAGTAAATAAACAATTGCATAGGAACTCTGAATGTGTGTTTGGGATTCATTACTTTATAAGAAGGGACCTACCTCATGCCATTGAAAAAGTTTGATTTATGCTTATTGAATAAGTGGAAAAGCAGCTGAAACATTACAGGTTTTACACTTACGCCGAAAAGAAAGGGAACATTTACTTTGGGTTCCCAATTGAATTATAAGTCCTTAACAGGCCATAGCCAATCTACTCTGGGTCATCTCTGCCACCATGACACCTTTGCACAGATACCAAGCTGAGTCAAACAACAGCCTCCCTCTCTCAGTCTACATGTGTGAATGAGTGTATCACCCGTTCATGCATAACCTGAGGATAGCCTCTTACCTCAGTTCTAGGTTATAGCTCAGGTTTATTTTAAACACAAGCTTAAAGTAAATGAGTTCCCTTTAGAAGGATTTACTTACAGAAGAGGTCGAAAATTGATGAAAATTGGGATTTTCTCACATCAGAATCTACTTCTCTGCAATAGTTAATACTTTTGACAAGTTCTTCAAGGAGAAACATGATGTCTTTGTGTAGCTTATAAAGTGGAATGTGTTCTAGCAAGGATTAGATGTCTTCTATGGGTTGTCTGGGGGAATTGAGAGGGGTTGAAATGTTAACAGGGAGGTGAGCTCTTCCTCCTCTATAAGTCGCTCAAGGTGATGTGAGAGTAACGATAGCACAGGTAATGCAAATTATAGCAGCTGTGGCAGTGTATTTACTGGTTAATCCTTGTTCCAGAAACGGATGACAAAGGAATGACTGGGGCGATGAAGGTGGTAAGTGAAGAAGGTAGACTTGCTGCACACTGATCAGGCATTCCTTAAACAGAACACGACTGAGCATGTAGATGTTTGCTGGTTGTGAATCAATGAGGATCAATGAAGCTGGGGGAATTCTGTGGTGATTACGCTAAGCTATTGGTAAAGTCAGTCAAACTGCTGGGCAAACATACCATTCCTGAAGTTCCTGAAAATATTGCTGTCACTCTGTCAGCATTTTAAAGTTCAATATTTTGTAACTTTATTGCCGGATTATAGGGTGTGCACAGTTACGTCTGAAAGCCATAAGCTACGGACTTGAATGCATTAGCATCCTAGATGTTTTCTACATCTTGATGCCACACTTCTGGCTTACGCGATCTACGTATCCGCATTGCACTGGATTAATTAAACACACGGAAATGAGACACATGGTTGTGTCTAAATTAAATTTTGCCTTCCATATCCCATTTAGGACGTAAGTCTTTTCATTCTGTCTTTATATATATTTTCTTGATAGTTAAATACTGAACCTACATTTTTTTTTAAATTTACTTTATTGATTTTCAACAAGTTATACAGAGTTCCGATTTTGATATCATTATTATGCATAACATCACTGTTACATTTAACAGAAGAGCATTGGTGGGGTGTCAAGCAGTACCGCACACAATTGTCACATAACATAATTAGCATTGTATGCATACCATTAAATAACATTGACACTAAACCGATATAATTTACAATGGCTCAACTACAAACTGCCTAAAAACTGAACTTACATAAACAAGATAAATAGATTTTTTTGCAGTATTTAAATAATGAATACCTGACGTGGACAGCTGAGTGAGTTAAATATACTTTTACTTCACTACTAATTCTTCTATATATCCTCCTCTTGGATGTTAAAAAACACTTTTTCAATCTGTTGTATTTAAACAGATGTTCACAATAATATATGCTTGTTAAAATTTAAACAGGAGCTCTATTCTACCTCAGACTTTACAATTTATCGTGTAAATACCAAATACTTAATAAGTTTTGGAAAATATAAAATTATTTTTAATTTTTCAATATATTTGTCATTTGTTTAAGAGTCTTTTATGTTTATATTTACCTAAATAAACATCAGTTAGGGAATTCACACCTGTTGGGTATTTTTCTTTTCCATCATAATTTTTTCTATTTTCTGTATAAATTCCTCGGTTTTCTATACCCATGCTATCATCAAATGTTATAACACAACAGGTGTTAAAATTCATTTTCATAAATTTGAAGATATTCATAATTTGTTACTATATGTTTCTAACAATCTATAGGAGGGATCCTTTTATATCCTCTTGAAAATGTGCAGTCCTGAAGGTGGTCTTGTTGATTTAAGAGACCAAAACATTGATGCAGTGTCCAATTTACGTTTGAATTGATTGACTTATGTGTTATTTGTAACTGAAAACGTTTGAGTCAGTTTCAAACTTTATATAGCATTTGGGCATCTAAACACACTGAGTTGAGGTTTTGAAAAATATTTAAAGTGAATCTACAACCATGGTGAATGTGTGTGTGTTTCTTTTAGACTGATCCAATTTAAGCCCCGCTGTATACAGCTTTTATATACTAATAATTACTTTTTGAATATCAACTATTGAATAAAAACATCTGCCATTTAATTATTTTCGTCCAAAAAGTAATATTTCTCAGCAAACTGAATATTTCAATTAACTTTGCAGTGATATATGGATGTCATAATTTGACATATTGATTTGTTTTTAATTATTAATCATGTTATATAAACAATTCCTTTGTGGGTCCTTTTTTATTGATTTATTTTTGGAAGTTGGCATTTTCTTGTCCCAACCACTTGGTGCCTGCAGTCTTTATCCTGGGTCACTTGATTAGTTGTAGCTGGTAGTTAGTTGTGTGTAGTGCTCCCAGACAGTGAGACAAAGAAGGACTATGTGTTGGCAGGATGAGCCATCTCTGGCCTGATAGGGGGAGCGGAGCTGTCATCTACCACACTTGCACATCACAAAGGCTCTGCCTCAGCAGACTCACAAAGTATTTTACACTAGTCTTTTGTGCCCCCAGACAAGCTGTGGTAAGGGCAGGGAGGCTGGAAATTCCAAACACCTTTGGGGTGGAAACCTCCAGAACCTTCTCCTACTTTAAAGCTGGCACCAGTACAAATATTGAAGCCTCAGACCCAGCTCCTTGGTACACCTCTGGACCTGCGGAAGGCCTAAAATGACTGCTGTACTACAGTGTTGAAAGAAGGACTGCTACTCTGCTGCCCTGCTGCCTGAATGAAAAGGACTGGACCTGCATCTTGAACCCAGGACCACCAGAGTGACTCCAAGGGCTAGTTGACTAGCCTGATGATCAGAGCCTCAGGGACAGAAGAGGCTACAATCACCTTGAACCCTTCACCTGGACTCACGCCTCTGCAAGTCTTGTCCCCCAAGTGGTGTCACCTTAATCCTGGACCCTTGTAAGTGGGATTAAAGCTTCCAGCCCATATGTGGTCTTGAGCAGAACTGACACAGTGCAAGACATCTTCTTGCAGCTTTGCATTGGTACCACTGTTGTTTGATGCATCCCTGATGCAGGGCCCTTCAGGTTCTCGGAACCTTAGCTACATGATACATACTCAACACAGGACCTCATATCACAGCCCCACAGCTCCTCAGAACCGACACATCTTTGACACAGGATTCCGCATCGCATCCAGCACCTTTTCAGAACTGCAGCTTCGCAACGCATCCTTGACACGAGACCAGTCAACAGTCCACAAACAGGATTTAAGTGACTTTGTTCAGCAGGCTCAACTTGGACCCTGTATCTGGCTCGCCCTCCATTGTGGTCAGCCTGAAATTTTGATTTTGTCTTGGTCCGGCGCTACTAGATAACCACAGTTGGTGTTTTGTGGTTTTAAGAAATCCTTTTACCTAAATCTTTAAAATTGCATATCTCCTTCTTAATTATTGATTATTGGGCTCAAATAATATATTCAATTTTACTTTATTTTTCAAAATTATTATTATTTAGTTTATTTTTATATTGAATTTTGTTGATTACAGATTACAGTCAATATGAAGCAACATATTCTATATGAGAATTTTTCTTGGTTGGCATATTGTTACAGCTGAATATCATATAACATATCGAAGATATAGTAAATAAGTCATAATTCAAGGACTACAAACTAAAATTAAAATTCGAACATTGCAGAACTGATACAATGCAGTGCAATAATACACATTACATCCAAAGTTGCTAGCTGTCATGTATAACATATGAATAAAGCATCATACTCAACCCAGAGTTACCAACCCTTAATCTAGAAAATGACATCAAATCTGGGTTTTCCAACAAGTATCATGTCAGCGGGGCCCAAAAATCTTTTGGTCTAGAAGCCTCGGGAAGCTCTTCTGCATACATGGCAAATTGTTCCTTACAGCACACAAGTTCTTTCAACCACTGTCTCACTTTTGGCACTGTTTTCCCACCCCAACCATACGCTTCGCCATTAATGCGGTAACAGC
The DNA here is from genome assembly GCF_964204655.1 of Triturus cristatus. NCBI lineage: Eukaryota > Metazoa > Chordata > Amphibia > Caudata > Salamandridae > Triturus > Triturus cristatus. The sequence goes on from NC_140589.1 coordinate 1,296,295,913, forward strand.
AACTATTCGCCTGTTGCAAGGCTTTAATTTTTTTACCAGACCTAATAAACATATCTCAAGCAAGCATTCCACCGTTTCCTGTATAATCAACGTGAGTGTATGGGTAACATTTATCCGGAATTGATTGATGGGACTGCATGTCATAGCCAGATGCACAAAATCCACCCCATATATCACACATTTTGCATCCTCACGCAAACTGTATCTCTTTAATCTCATCGGTGTGAAATACATTTGATGTAGAAACCTGAAGTGGACAATACAGAGTTTGCAATTTGCCATAAGGCAACCAGAGAGCGCACAGCACCACACCCAATCCTCCTAGGCCATTGGCACGTCCTCCAGCTCATTCAATTTATCAAGAGATGTAGAACTTTGCACCTCCATCTCCCCTTGAGAGGCATTATATAGCCGAGTGATGAGCCCTGAAGAGTCCCCCACTGTTAATGCAACTTCTAATGCTTTCAACATTTTGAGCTCTTCCGGGAATCCTGGGTAAAGCACCCTAACAGCAATGCCCAACCCAGTATAAACTAAGCCTGCATTGCATTGCATTGGGTCCCTGTCGTAAAGTTATTAAGGGATCAAAACCTACCATTGGGGTACAGATCCCCCATTTTAGTTACACCTGCACCCGTCAGTATGCTCATTGCCACCTTCACATGCGTCATCAAGATATTCGGATGCGCAGCAATTGGCATAGCTGGCGCATAAAGGTTTTGATGTCATGCATGCCTACTCAGGGCCCTCCACGCTTCAACAGTGCAAGCAACCATGTCAAACTCTTTCTTAATTCCCAGTGTTTTGTGTTGTAGTACCATGGCCGTCAGTGCAGTCAGATAGGCATTGTCAGCCTCTACTGCAAGATGCAGAAGATAGCATTGGGGGAAATACCAGTAATGCACAAATTGAGCTTGTGCACAAAGGTAGTATAGGCGCAAATCTGGAGCCTTGAAGCCCCCCATTTTAAATGGTAACGCTAATGTTTCCCAACTACATCTCGGTTTTTTTCCTGTCCATACCAGCCCCAGTAAACATGACTGCATGGCCTGAAAAGTAGCTCTGTTAAGGGATAGGGGAATATTCACAAATAAATACAGCAATTTAGGGAGAATTGTCATTTTGTTGACCGCAATCATGTCTGCAAGGGACAAGGGGAGGCGGGTCCATCTAGCGACCTGTTCTCCTAATTTAGCAATAACATGACCATAGTTCATAGTGATTACGATTTCAGGGTCTCTGTGCACCCAGACTCCCAAATAGTGCACAGGGACTTGCGACCAACCCAGCAGAAACTCCAGTTCCACCTCCTTGGTGCATTCTGTAACGGGGAACACCATAGACTTTCTCCAATTCATGCCAAGGCCTGAGAGTCACTCAAAACAAACATATTCCCTCAGCAGTGATGGCAAGGGCAACGCAGGGTCCCTAACATACAGCATCATATTATCTGCATATAATGATATTGCTGGCGGGCGCTGCCTGAAGCCCAATGCTGCATCAGCATGCTTCTGCCTTATCCTACATGCCAAGGGCTACAATGCCAAAGAGAACAACATCGGGGACAGGGGGCATCCCTGCCTAGTACCTCTGCAGATGGCTATTGGATCAGAGACCACCCCGTTAATACGCACCTTGGCTACAGGCCCATTGTACAATAGGCGTACCCATTTCAGGACGAACGGTAGCATCCCCATATGCTGTAAAACCACAAACATATAATCCCATTGCAGGGAATCAAAGGCTTAAACTACGTCCAGAAGCATGGCCCCCACCAGAAACTCGGGATCCAGCTGATACAAAACAGCAAATATCGTACGTAACTTATGTGTTGTGGATATCTTGGGTACAAAGCCTGATTGATCCGGTAGAACTAATTTGGGGATCAGGGGTTGTAGTCTATTAGCAATTGTTTTGGCTAATATTTTAGTGTCTTTGTTGATCAAGGAGAGAGGTCTATATGACTCGCACCTGTTAGCTTCTTTATCTGGTTTTAACAGTGTAACTATTAGGCCCTCTCAGAGAGAGGGGGGGACATATCCGCCTCGTATGCCACAGCATAGACTTCCAGTAGCCGGGGGGCCAGTAGGTCTACATAAGCTTTATAAAATTCACTTGGCAGGCCCTCAAGCCCAGCAGCCTTACCATTGGGAAGTGACATTATGGCCTCTTTAATGTCCTCAACCGTCAAGGGCTGCATGAGTTACTCCCATTGTCCGAGGAACAGCAAGCCCAGCGCTACTTCATCCAGGTATTGTATGAAGTCAGATTCCTCCAACAGTGACACCGGTCCATATAGTTCAGAAAAGAACCTCATAAACACCTGCCTGATGTCTGGGGTGCTGTAGTGAGTCTCCAGATTGTTATCTAGCATTTCTAAAGTATGATCTGGAATTGCAGACGGTCGCAATTTACTAGCCAGAGAGCGGCTAGGCCTACCTCCTTCACCAAATCATCTCGCAACCCACCTCCTGGATCTATGCTGCACATCTTGTTCGGCTGTCTCCTCGTACTCGGATATTAAATTCCTAATTTGTGCCAATAGAGTGGGATTGGAGGCCTGCGCATATTCGCATTCCAGCTCACATATTTGATCTTCTAACGTACGCAGCCTAGTTCGCAGTGACTTTAAGACATCTGCTTGGGCCCCTATGCATTCCCCAAAGATTGTAACTTTGAAGGCGTGCCACAAAGTCCCAGATCCCTCAACCGTGCCCTCGTTCTCAGAGAAGTAATTAGCTATAGCTGTCCCAATCTTGACTTGAAATACCTGGTCCAGCAACGCTGTCGGCTGTAGGAGCCATTGAAAAGCCGTCTTAGAGAAAGTCATTACAGTCAACTCCAAGAGTACAGGGGAGTAGTCGAAAAGTGTCCTGGCCAGGTGATGGACAAATATAGTCCATGCACTAACCTCCTTTGATACCAGCCAGTAATCCAGTTTGGCCCACGAGCCATGCACAGACAAATGTGGCCTCCCTGCCAGTTTGGTAATGGCTGGCCCACAAATCCACAAGGCCCTCGGCCCCCATTATCTCGCTAATCATCTGTGCAGCATGCTTGCCATGCCGTGCATTGTTGGCAGACCTATCTAATTGTGACTCAAGGTACTCATTTAAGGCCCCGCACCAGATTACTGCTGCAGAGGGCAACGCCGCCATCCGTCTCCAAGTATCATTATAAAATGCTAGGTCGTCCACATTTGGACCATATTAGTTTACAAACAATAGCCTTGTACCACCTAAGCAGCTCTGCAGAAGAAGCACCCTCCCCTGATTATCTTTCTCAGAGTGGATCAATGTAAATTAAGTACCCCACTGTATCAAAATCAATACCCCTCTCGAATATGCTGAATAGGACGATGCAATCTTGATCACAACCCAGCGTGTTCCCACATTTTGTTCTGTGTGCTTAGTGAGGTGTGTTTCCTGTAAAATGCTACCTCAATATCATGTCGGTCTAAGTGCCCTAGCACCTTACAAATCTTTTTGGGATTATTGAGGCCCCGCACAATCCAAGTCAGCAATTTAATGGAACCACCGGTACTGTATCTTATCTACTCGTAGCCAGCTATTGTATTTATTACATAAAGTTCTGACAGTTCTAGGCATTGAATCAATTAACACATGTGACCTGCATTGCATCTGCATTAAAACGTAAATAATTAACCCTCCCACCACCCACTTCAACACCCTTAACTTGCCAAAGTCATCCCAGAAACAGAGAAACAAAACCCAATTGCAGAACATAATCCACAAATAGATGCAGGGTACACCCATGGGGGAACACCAGAGTGCATTCAATCTCCCAGGTGAAAAGGGAGTTGGCCAAACAGCACAGAAACCTCACTCATCTTTTATATGTCCAAATAGAGGAGGGCTCATGCATATATGAAGAGTGCCAATAGCATTTTGCAATACTCACATACCAATAGGTAAGAATTCAAGCAGGAGAAAAGCAAATTAATCAAACAGCTTTCACATGTATCTATACTCATATGCTGTTCCCAAGCGACAAGTGCCACCTCTGTGTGACGTTTTAGGGACCAATAGTCACAGTAGTTTGTGCAGGCCAGCTGCAATCAATCCTCTTCCTCGTCCGGGCTATCAGAAGTATCTTGCTGACTTTGTTTAAGTGATTTTACGTATTCCATAGCTGACTTGCGATTGGTGTACAGTTTTGCTTTACTTTCTGTGCCAATGCGCACACCGGCCGGGTACAACATAGCATATGGAACGATCTCCACCATAAGTAGTTTCTTTAAAGGTTGGAATTCCCTCCGCGACATCTGGACCGCAGCAGTGAAATCCGGGTAGAAAGTCATGTTATTTCCCAGAAAATTTCTGGTGCCTTTCTTGCGAGACATCCACAATACTGAGTCGTGGTCCCTGTAATTCAACAGGCAGGCAATGATCAGCCTCAGCCGGCTGCCTGGGGGAAGGTGAGCCGCCAAGGATCGATGGGCTCTTTCAACGATCAGCATCGCGGACAGTTGCTCTGCCCCGAAGATCTCACGGAGCATTTCCTCGAGATAGGACTCCAATCTCCCAGTGTTGGTCGATTCCGGCAGGCCAGTAATCCTTAGGTTGTTGTGTCGAGATGTCGCCTCCAGGCCTTCGTTTTTCAACTGGATGACTGTGAGTATCTTTTCCATGTCGAGGGTTTTGGATGCCACGTTTTGTAGGTTGTCTTCCGCATCAGAGAAATGCTTTTCAGCTTCCCCTAATCTGGAGCCATGCTTATCTGGTTTTGCAGACATATGGTCCATTCTAAGTTTGAGGGCATCAATTTTGCCATCTGTAGATTGCAGGCTACTCTGCATGGCAAGGAGTGTGGCTTCAAGTGATGACGGGCCCTCAGGAGGGGCATCAAGCTCAGAATCCAAGTTAGCCCTATGCTATGATTTACCAGGCTCTCGCAGCTCAAAGGTGAGGAGGGACTGATTCCGGTCTGTTTTAACCATTTTTTACCTCTGTGTGCGTCACAGCTGTGCTCGCCGATCACGTCTCTAGAGTTAACCAGATATCTCACAGCTCCGCTGGGCAATAAGCCTTCCACACACAACCGGGGGCCACGTCAAACCAAACGGGCTGCCCACCAGCACCACAGGGCACCCTAAAGCCCGCCGACCCCACACGCCACAGTCAGAAGCGTGTCAATTTTTTCCCACCGCCCCAAGTACAGGACCAGGAATAGTCGGATTCTGCCCACTGAGGTCTCAACAGTACGTGTTGTTATGGCTTATCATAAGCTCAGCAAGAGGGCATGGCATCACGGGCCTCTCCATGTAGGTAGCAATGGCGACGTGAGAACCACTCGACACCGCCACTCGGAATGGTCTGTTGCAGCAATGACTATAAATCCAGAGCAATCTGTGCCACGCAATAGGTCCCACACTTATATCGAGGCTCGCTCCAGGGAGTTGTAAGGGTAACCAGGCACGGGATCCGTGGCGTGGGCAACCGATAATGACCCGAGCAGTTCTCAGGGATGTGCCCTCAGCCAGTGAAGCAACAAACAGCACAGGGTCCCTGAAAACAAAATAAATTCATGGGGGAACTAGCCAGGGAAAAATGCACTAATCAACATGAACAATGTCCCCCACTTAATATTTATAAAAATAGGTAATATATCCAACCAAATATATGCCCCACAACACTTTCAATAATTTATTATCAAAAATACACATACACATATCTTTTTTTTGTTTTTCATTTGTTTTATTCAATGTAATGCTAAAAGACACACTCATGCATGTAATAAACAATCCACAATATTGTATATAAATAGAAGAAGAGGAAGAAAAACCCTCAATCTATACTGGAAAGACTTTCAATGGTTGTACATGTTTCCAAGGTGAAAAATATAGAAATCATGCGAAAAGACAATACAGTAAAATACGAAACTACATTAAACATATAAACAACATTACAACATTACATACATTATATGAAAAAAAACTAAAAATCACAAAATGGGTACAGAGAATTTCAAAACAAGGGGGAGGTTGCGCCAACGCGCATTTCGGAAATACCATGTACTTAAAAATCCTTCATCAGGGCGCAGGATTCCCCATTATTTGATAGTGGTCAGAAAGGCCATCTGCAATTATGGTACTTTATCCAATATTAAGATTCAGCAGGGCTCTGAACAATAAAAGTCAAGTGTTGTAAAGGCAGTTCCTATTCACAAGAAAGGTCAAGATTCTGGGTATAGTGGTGGGGCGTCACGTGAAGGGATCATACCACAGGTGATATTATATACTGTCTAGAGTTCATAATGATGGTACACCTGGGGTTGGATAAAACAAATGAATAAGAAAAAAGATATGTATATTTTTGATAATAAATGATTGAAAATCAAGTGTTGTGGGGCATATATTTGGTTGGATATATTACCTATTTTTATAAATATTAAAGATTATGGGCAGATTGAAAGTTCGGCCGGCACTAAGGCGCATCCATCTTGCCGTGCGCTCTCTAGCGCCCCTATTTTTCAAAATTAGAGTGGGATTTCTCTTGTGTTGTGTTTTCACGTTATTACTGTTTGGGTGCTATTTAAATACTTAACACATTCTCTCTAAAGTTAAGCCTGACTGCTTTGTGCCAAGCTACCAGAGGGGTAAGCACAGGTTAATTTGGGGTTGCTTGTGACTCAACCCTGACAGGAATTATGGTTGCTATTCGTGTAGGGTTTCACCCCCCTCAACCAGTAACCCAATTTTCTACAGAGGTTACTTGGGTTTACTAACATAGGAGTTTGCAAACACTCATCATTTATTAATGAAAAGGGCAAAACCACACTGTAATGTAGAAATACACTGAGCAAAGGCAGGTTTAACTGCACTGCTACGTTCTGCATTTTCCAATTAAAACCTGAATTTCCACCCAGGGTCAAAATGTCTCGAGATGATGCATCTGCCATTCAGAATTATTTAGCTATGTATGAGTTCAAATAGCTCTAAAAACCAGGGGGAACAACCTTTACAACGCAACTTTTACAACGCACTACCATTACAACGAAACTGTTACAAAGCGAGTGCATTGACAACGCAGGACATTACAACGCAAGTCTTTACATCGACTTGCACTAGATGGCGTGCTAACATTAAAAATAGTGTAGTTTACTATCCCAACACCTTCCCTACTGTTACGTGGACTGGAGTTGGAATAGTAAATTACACTTTTTTAATGTTAGCACGCCATCTAGTGCAAGTCGATGTAAAGACTTGCGTTGTAATGTCCTGCGTTGTCAATGCACTCGCGTTGTAAAACTTTCGTTGTAACAGCATGCGTTGTAACAGCATGCGTTGTAACGTCATACATCCAAAACCAGTCACTGAAAGAAACAATCAGAGATGATAGCTTAAGGCAGTTCGTCTGCACACCATATTCTGGTTCTTTTTCATGGGCTATTTGTGGGATGTGAGAAATGTATGGCTTTTGTAAAATTATATCAAATTCTGCAACAAATATGCAAAATTAAGCTAAATTTAAAACCATTATTTAGCATTATATTTTAGCAAGAAATGTGGCCATTTTGGACGTAAGGATGCATTGTGCACTAACAAAAAGTTTTGCAAAAAACACAAGTGCTGCGAGAAAAGCCCAAGTTTTGGTTGCTCGCGTTATTTTTTCTGTGCTCCCACACAAAAATGTCACCAAGTGGTGTAATGGCATAATTTTGTGAATTTCACCTAACAGGTGTAATGTGAAATTCATGAAATTGCACAAGAATATGTTAGCATAACAAAAATGTCACTGGGGCCTAGTTACATACCCCATATGCTTTAGCTAAAATGGACAATATACACAGATATCAAACTGCCATTTGCACCCGTCAATCAACATTCTCTGAATATTTTGTCAGATTTTGGCGTGTAAACTTCCCATCTTCGGTCAGTAACTATTCTATAAGCTTAAAATAAGATCAGGTATCCGAATAATATTTTGCGTTACCAAGAGGACTGCAATCCCTCCCCGTCCAAATCATTTCTGCGATTAAATTGAATAAAACTTGGTGCCACACGTTTCTTTAATTTGGTTTGTTCCAAGTGGCTGAAAAATGTTCCCCCTGGTTGGTCCTCTGTATGTGGAGGAGCACTTTAGTCAAAGATGCATGATTACCTTATGTCCAGCCAGAACAAATCACATTAATATGTATGGACCAATTTTATGCTAAGTATGTGTGCCAACATAATGTCACTCATGGCCATTTGTGTCAAATTATGCTGAGCAAAATTCTTAAGGCACATAGTGAGGACTGTTTTCATAAGGTGGGAGCTCCATTTGCCTGTGACTGAAACTGATGTGAACACTCTCAGCCAAATATGCTGGAAAGTGTTTGAGTGGCTCGAAAATATGACTGGGAAATTGCACCGCGGTTAAGCAATCAAGTAATTTACCCTCGTATTTTTGTGCACAAGGTCTGCATTCACAGGCGCATGCACTATTTACATCTGGATAAAGCAAACATGGACCTATTTCGCACTCTTAGTACAAACAGCCACGAGGAGTTTATGTGGGGTGTCCAGACATTCATTTCCCAGTCACTTTATACCGCCGGGGTTTCCAACACAAGTGACACAAACACGTTAATAAGGTATATAAAACCCAGGAAATGAGGATGCTTACATTATATAAAATGAACACTTGTGTACAGCATGTCAAAAGTGCGGGATTAAGCGCCACATAAAAAAGTGCGGGATTAAGCGCTATGTAAAAACAAGATATTTTTATATGATACAAAAATTATAATTTAATATTTGACATCTGAAATGATACAATTAAAGAAATTAGACATGGAAGAAAACTGTGTAGAAATCTGCTTCCAATTTAATGAGCTTCACGATAAGGGTGGGTGGTTAAGCTGGGTAGTACCCCTCCCTTTTTTACTCTTTTGTATTTGTCTTGTTTTGGGTTGTGTCGTTTTTTTTCGGGGACGAATTATAGGTCTTTTTTTATGAGGATAGTTTCCACAAATAATAGATATGTGAATATGTTTTTACTTACATTTAATTATTTTTGGCTACTGTCATGTTTTCATACTTAACGTTCGTTCTCTTTTTTAAATATAATTGTTGCAACTTTTGCTGTGCTTCTGTTGCCATGGGAACACCATTAAGAATATCATTCACATTGTTTGTATTGAGTACGTTTCTAAAGTTAATAAAATTTTGTTCGAAAAAAGGTGCCCTAACCAAAGTTCATGCTGATGCGTTAACATTTTTCTCTAACTCACACACTGCATGTGGCATCCCTTTTCGTAATTGCAACCTTGTGAGAGCATTTGGGCAGCATCCATCTTCCTGAGCAAATAAAAAAGAGCCACTTTGTTACAAATTCAAAGTATATTGCCCACAAATTATGTTTTGCTTGCAATTACAATTAAACCTGAGGTCCACACTTAATAGAGAACAATGTGAGCATGTGGGAATGGTTCTGCACCAGCTAAGAAAGCAGCAGCTTCGTTGCAAAACTGAGAGAAACACAGCAGTTCCAGCGGTCAGGCACGCCTGTCCTTTTAAATCAGGGCAACCACAGGATGTGAATCATTTAATGAGCTTTTTAACGTTCTCACTCATAATATTATTTCCGTTCCGGTGAGACACACCGAAGCACATGTGGGTAAACACTGATCTAACAAAGTTGGGGAGCAAAAGGGCCTACCTCAATTTCCCTCTTCCTTTTCCTTTTCCCAGTCATTACTTGTGAAGTGGACCTTACCTCCTAAAACAGGAACAAAACCAGGAAAGCTGTGTTGAATGCCGCCCCCCACCTTTCTGGGTGCTCTAAGGGATGTCCTTCCCAGAATTCATCTTGTTTTTCCTGTCTCTGTGAGACCTGGGCGAGGATTGCTGTATCTAATCTCATATTCCTGCTGGGATTGAATCTGCACCATATCACTGTCAAAGGTCTTCCCCTGATGGGCTTTGGAAGAATGGTCTGTGCAATGTGTAGTGCTGTAAGGGGGTGTTGAAAATGTCCCCTGGGTTGTAGAGTCAATATTCTTTTGTTTCTAGTTACATGGAGCATAGAAGTTTCTGTGTAAATCTCCATGTAATCTAAGGGGCTGATTTAGAATTTGTGCAGTGGGTACTCTGTCGCAATAGTGATAGAGTACCATCCTCTGTGAAACTGAAGGTCCACCCGTATAGTGTGCAGTCGGGCGACCTTAAGCATATCAGTGACAGAGACTACTCAGTTGCTGAAATACTTGTCCAATGGCTTGATAGAGTAGGGGCAGTTGGAGGTTTGACCATTTGACCGCCCGTTCGATTTAGAGTGGGTGGTTGAATAGCCAATTGTTACTCTCCCTTACTGCAGTGAAAAATGTGATGGTTCGGGACAGTAAAACTGTTCAAATGACCCCCTCACCATGGGAGAAAATTCAAGGGTGTCATTGGTCTTAGTTTTTTGTTTTTTCAAAAAGACAAACAAGCTTTGGGATTTTTTTTTGAGAAACAAAAATGTGTTAAACTTTGACAGACTTCCATCATGTCTCATGGAGCCATCTGTCAAACTTTTAATTTAGGAAGCACTTTAAGAGTGGTTCCTACCAATGACTAGAGTTGTCTGCTGGGCCAGAGGACAACCTTAAGGGGTCTATTACGATGGCGGGCGGACTTTGTCTGCCCGCCCGCCACCCCCCGGGATATGGGACCGCCCGCTATGTGTGCGGCGGTCCCTCATGTGCAATTCGGATGCCCCCAATTCTGCATTTTTTGCATTGCGGCGGGCGCTGCTGTCAGCAGCACCCACCGCAATACAAAAAAGGCATTTGTGCATTTGCATGCACAACGTGGCAGGCACCGCGCAGTGCATGCTACGTCGTCCATGCAAATGTAGGGGGGTACCATAGGTACCCCCATGTGCCCCTCCCACCCCCCGAACATCCTGGGGGCCCGCAACGGGCCCCCAACTGAGGAATCTGCATGCCTTTCCGTGGAGGCACGCCATCACGGAAAGGCTGGTTCCCGCCTGCATAGTAATATGGATGGCGGTGTCTGACCATATTCAACCCTTTTCCGCACGGTCGACGAAGTGGCAGACGGTCTTCCCGTCCGCCGCGGTACTCCCCGCCATCATAATATGGCGGGGGGAAATGGAAGGTGGGCGGGAAATAATGTCGGACAGATCACCACCGCCATGCGGGCGGTGGCGATCGGCCCGACATTATAATAGACCCCCAAGTTCGGAGGGTGGGTAATTCATCAGGGTGATTGAGTATTTTACTCTGTTGCCCTGGTTGGGTACATTCCATCCTCCAAAGTTTAAATCAGGCCCTAAGTGTCTCGTTAGCAGGGATGCATGGTTGAGAAAAGTGATTGCTCAATTCCTGACTTTCATTTTCTCACCCTGCAGATGGAAGACAGATGGGATAAGAAGACACACTTTAAGAAGTTAATTGTGTTCAAGGAGTGGGATTCATCTTCAGCTGACAGAATATTCTGCCATCATGGAATTCTACTTATTTCATTGAGGGCACACAGGGGCAACTGGAACTGATTTTGAAATGGACAAGCATGGAAAAAAAGCACACTATTTGAAATTATCCTCCTCATTAGATCACTCCCTTCTTCTCCACAAAAGAAGCACAGATGTAAAGAAGAGAAGCAGAGGATTAAAAGGATTATATTAGAAACAATTGCTGCTTTAACTGACAAAATTCTGCGTCTGTGGAAAATCCTGCTGCAGAACTATCAACCGACTCTTCCAGTTTAGGAGGTGGAGCATTTCAGACTGCACCCGAGGATCCAAAAGACAAATATTTAAGCAGGTACAAGCTTTCTGCATTTCTGGCTCACATTAAAGTAAACATGGCGTTTTAGGAGAAAGCAGCTCCTGATCCTTCCTCTAGTTCTCTGTGCAGTCAATTTCAGTGTTTGCCTCAAATGGATCTGCCTATGCATCCTCAACTGATGAATGTGATACTATGGGATTGACAACCCCCAATAAGGTCAATTTGGCTCGGTTTATGGCCCGGCTATATCCTCTTGTGGATAAGGAAATAGTCCTGCCAGACGCTTCTCCAACTGTGTCAAGTCTAGTCAGACAAAACTCTTTGGCAGAAGAATCCATCATCAAGGATTAAGCCGAGAAAAATAGAGATTCTGAATTAAGAAGAGTGTAGTTTGGTAATCATTTGGCCCTCAGAGTTGAAGTGTAAGAGACCTAAGTATCTCAGTCATTATCTTAGACTTTAAACACATTTTTAAGGTGATTGAAGATGGCCCCAAGTGTTTGGCATTGCAGAAGGGCACGAAGATACACATAGAGTATATGTAAGATATATCCTTTGACATTATGAGTGCTTCTGCACTGGCAGTAGACATGTTAAGCCAGCAAGGTGCAATCGTGTGTTAAAGGACTAGCATACTGATTTAGCGCAAAGATAAACTGCTCTCAATATTATGTTTGAAGGGACTCATCTGAGTTGGGAAATAAAATACATGAGTTGTACAAGAAGAACAAACATTTATCCCCATTTAATCAAAGTCAGACCACCACCTTTAACAAGTTAAGAAAGAAATCAACCATTCATAAACCATCAAGGAAACAGTCTCAGTAGTAGTCAAGCAAATTTAAATTTGGGGAACACCAGCAGCAATAAAAAACAGGGCTTGCCAGGCAACCAACAGAGGTCACGAAAATGCTGCTGGGGGCCAGGGTGGATGCTTGTAGGGCACATTAGATATTTCCTGTGGTCTTTGAAGGAATCGACCTCAATGCATGGGTTTACCAGAAAATCAAGATATGTTAGTAGACCGACTACACAAATACCCCACCAGATTCAGGAGTGAAACCTACTACATGGCGACGCAGCAAGGACAGGAGAAGTATGGTGTCTCTAGTAACACATCCTACTCTAAATAAGAGAGTGATCATTCCAGTGTCCAGATCAAAGAGAGGAGCCTGATTCTCCACCATAGTGTTGTGGTTCTGACAATTTCAGGGGAATTCTGAAAGGTTCTGATTTGAAGAGATTAATCAAAGGGTAAAGACATTAGCAATCAAAATGGAGAGTCTGCAGAGTATTATGCCTGTCATCCATCAGGGCATTTTTGATAACCCTGGATCTATAAGTGGCTTACTTCAATTTCCCGTTTGTAGGCAGCCATTAGACATTCCTCAGATTCTGCATTCAGAAGAGGCATTAGCAGTCCAGAGCCTTGCCTTGAAGGCCCCAGTTCATCTTATTATATCCTTACCTGGATGCCTGGCTGCTAAATACTACTTCAAAATCTGGGGTCATGAAAGCGGTGAAGGTGAAGTGTGAATGTCTACATTATCAGTGTTTCATCTCAAATCTCTTGTAGTGCTATTTGTCTCCAGTGCAGGATATTATATTTATTGTGGACAGATCCGAAAAGATCTCATCATTGTATTTCTGCCACCAACTAGGGCAAACACTGTTCACCAACTCTTGCCACAACTGCTTCAGAAACAGGTGGCTCCAGAAAATCTTGGCTAGGGTTTGAGGGCATATGGCATTGTGTTTTCTTTCTTCAAGGTTCCTTGGACCAACCATCTGATGCCACACTTGTCCCATCTTCTTGCCCATTGGGAACCACAACCCAGAGCTTTGAAGCATTGCTAACAGAGTCTCAAGAGAGAAAAGCAGTCTATCACTGGTCCTTTCTCCTATTACAGCCAAACCCTTCAGTTGTGGTGACAATGGATAACAACACATTTGGTTAGGGAGGGTCACTCTGGGGACAGTGGCTTTAAGGCCAGATGGACTTGGGTGAAGAGCCTTCCTTCTTCTAAATGGAGGGAATTGATAGCAGTCGGGAAGATGCAGCATTTTCAAAGATGGATTTTTGAAACACAATGTGGTTGTCAGGTTGGACAGTATGGTGATCATGGCATATATAAACAATCATGGGCATGAAATCAAGACTTCTTAATTTTATAGCAATGTTGTTGATCCAGTGGCCAGACTCCCATCTATTATTCCTTATGGCAATGTACATAAAAGGAAAGAATAATATCCAAGTGAACAATTTTGTCAACAATCTTTTTATTCAGCATCATAAGTAGGAACACATACAGAGTACAGCAGGACGCACAGATCCCAGAGTTGAAACCGTCAGCTAATGGAAGTTCACTTGCACATGGCACTTGGTCTACTACAGTCCCCATGTGAGCTTCAATGCTGAGAACCATTTTGTGTTGGGCGAACAGCTGCAGAAAAGAACCACATAAGCAACAACAAAAACTATCAGAAAAAACCCAAAAGCAAGAAACCCCACCCCAGCCCTCCCGCTCCCCAACCCTGGTGGTGGGTAAAACTGTACAGGAGTAAACTAAGGCACACAGGTGGATCAAGTATGAGTGGCTACAGTAGCGGAGCCTAAACTGTTCGGGGAATAGCGAGCGCTGTAGTCGGTTCGTGACAGGAGGATTAGAACTGAAATAAGTGCATGGACCTTAAGAAGGGGGGCAAACCGCCGAGGATAGGCCCCTGGAGAGGTAAGACACCAATGGGCCCCACTTAGGGTCGAAGGACTTGAAGTCATCCCAGAAGATGTCTGCCAGGCGCTCCGTAGAGAGAATTCTCCACAACCGAGCATGCCATAGCGAAATCTCCGGCTCAGCCTTCTTATTCCAAGCAAATGCTATCGTAAGTTTCGCCACCCCCAAACATGCCCACAAGATGGATTTATTGGATTTTGTTTGGTGCTCCAGAGTAGGATCCCAAAGGCCAAGTAGTACCCCCTCCACAGAAGTCGGTACGGGGTATCCCAGGATGTCCTTAATATGAGAGAGGATTTCTTCCCAAAAAGGCCAGAGACCCGGGCAATCCCAACAGATGTGGCAAAAGTCTCCCTGCAACCCACAGCCCTGCCAGCAGAGATCTGAGGTGTCAGGAAAGATTAGTTTGAGTTTGGTGGGGTAAAGGTACCAGTCCAGTAGTGTCTTGTAATGCACTTCCTGTAGAGCTACCGAGTGATTATGTTTAGTAATGTCGCCCCATAAATGTTTCCATTCATTGTCCGCGACCACCCGACCCAACACCTGCTCCCAGAAGGACATATAGCGCACTTGGGGTGCGTGTAGCGTGGTGAGTAGTAAAGCATATAGGGAAGAGATTGCCCCCTTCATGTTTTCTGCCTTGAGAACCAACCGCTCCATGGCCGTGAGCTCTCTGGTAGCAGCATCCCTAATGTCAGGGAGGTTGACCCAGTGCTTGAGCTACAGGTAATGATAGTGTTCCTTATGTGAAACCTGGAATTCTCTTTTGCAGGTGTCAAATGTCCGAACATCGAAATTATGGAATAAATCTGACTGTTTCAGACAGCCGCCCTGCCGCCAGCTATCAAAGGGTCCCTCGTTCATTGCCGGTGGAAAGGATGGGTTAAAATTGATTGGGGTGTAAGGAGAGGGTAAAGTGGTCCAGCCCTCCCACTTCGTGACCTGATCCCATACCGTGAGAGTAGTGCAAGTGGGTGTGCTAAGGTATGCATTTGCCGGCCTGTCGGATTTATGTTCCCATAGGACATCCCCGATGGTGCGTCCCACAATCGCCTGATCCATATGGAGCCAATGTTTTTCCGATTCTCTCACCGACCACTTCAGTACCACACTCAGTTGAGCTGCCTAATAGTATAGTTGGAAGTCGGAGAGGGCAACACCCCGTTTTTCCTGGGACGCCGCATAACGTGAAAGGGACGGCATGTCCTCCCTCCCTGCCAGATACACTAAATGACCGAAGATCGTAAGCGCGGCAAGAAATCACGCTCCAGTTCTATGGGGAGCGCCTGGAAGAGATACAAAAGCTTCGACAGCATCACCATGTTAACGACATTGATCCGCCCCAACCAGGAGATGTATAACGGCCTCCATCTTTTAAAATCTCGATTAAGCTGTGATTCCAATGGGGGTAAGTTCGCCTTGTAGAGATGACCGATTTTAGGAGTGAGGTGCACTCCGAGATAGAGCAGGGAGTGTTTGGCCCATTGAAGCGTAGTTTGGCCTTGCAGATTCACCGCAGCTGCATCCGAGAGTGTGAGGTTAAGTATGGAAGATTTGGAGAGATTCACTTTGAAACCGGAGACCTGCTCGAAGTTGCGTAGGTACTCCTTCACCGCTCTGAGGGAAGTGGATGGTTCCAGTAGTGTCAGTAGGACATCGTCTGCAAAGAAGGAGGCTTTATAATCCGTGCCACCGAAGCGTCTGCCTCGTATTGCCTCATTGTCTCGAAACCGCGTGGCAAGAGGTTCGATGCTGAGGGCAAATAGAAGGGGGGAGAGCGGGCAGCTCTGACCCGTGTCTCTACTAAGGTCAAAGGGGAGAGACTGGTGACCATTAACTAGGACCCTCGATTGTGGGAGATGGTAGTTGGCCCGGACCATATTGAGAAACCCTTCTCCAAAGCCGAATCTCTGCATAGTGAAAAAAAGAAAGGACCAGTCCACCCTATCGAAAGCCTTTTTGGTGTCAAGCCCCACCAGAATAGCAGGGACTTTAAACTTAGGAACTTCTTTTATAAGATGGATAGTGCGGCGAATATTGTCATGTGTTTGCCTCCCCTTTATAAAACCAGACTGGTCTGGGTGGATTAGAATGGGCATCAGGTCCTCAAGTCTGGCAGCTAAGATCGAAGAGTAAAGCTTTGCATCTAGATTAAGAAGGGCTATAGGTCGATAAGATGCACATAGTTGAGGGTCCTTCCCCGGTTTTGGGATAACAGAGATGACAGCCCGGCTATCGAGGCCCACACCTTGGCGTCCAGCGCTATGGCATTAAACAGGGAAGTCAAATGTGGGATCAGTTCGGAGGCATAGCACTTATAAAAGTGAGCCGTGAGGCCATCTGGTCCCGGGGCCTTGTGTAGTTTAAGTCTAGTAATGGCCTGTCGAACCTCCTCCGATGTGATGGAGGCATCTAGCGATTCCGCCACCTCTGGTGTGTGGCGGGGGACCTCTAAGGAGTCAAGATATTGCTGTTGCAAGAGGTGGTCAGTAGGCTTTACTGGAGTCGTCGTGAGTAAGGTGACCGTCTATGTCTAGTATATACCTAGAAGTAGGTATAGTCTTTGGTGTCAGGATTCAATATTCACCACGCATCTAGAAGGCCTAGGGTGTGGAATTTTAGCTTGAGGCCTTTGGGAAAGCAGGTGGGCATCGTCCTGTGTGTATGGGAACTATCTACCGTGTCATGGCATGTGAGATTGAAGTTGCCCAGGAGAATCACTGGGCCTTCCGCGAAGCTAGCTATGGAATCAAGTGTGTTAGAAATGAAAGTCGCCTGTCCCTTGTTAGGTGTGTATAGAGAGATAAAGGTGCATATGTTGCCCTGCAGCCTCCCCTTTACCATAAGAACTCTCCCCTCCCAGTTGGTCTTAACTGCTTCCAGCTGGAATTTAGCGGAAGAGCGAAAAAGCCATGCTACCCTATTGTGTTTGGTGCTAGCCAATGATTGGTAGATTAATGGGTAAGCTCTATGTCGGAGTCGCTTATCTTCCGACTTTTTCAAGTGCATTTCCTGGAGCGCCACTACCTCAAATTGACGGTCGTTAATATATTTCCAAATTTGTGGCAAATTAAGGCCTTTAATGTTCCAGGATGTGATCGAAATCATCCCAGAAACTGAGAGTACCCTTTTCGCCCATTGCTCCTCCCCCAATAACCACCCCGCACAGGGTTCAACTATTGCAATGGGATTAGTCTGCTCGCCCACCAGAAGTTGCCCTTACGCGTCCAGGAGTCCCGTATCCCTCCAACACTACCACCAGGTCCCCCCCAAAACCAAATCCCCAACAACCCCATGAAAAAATACACCAGGGCGCCAACAGGCCCTCGGCAGGAAACGTTATGAAGAAGCGAAACAACATATTGGGCAGTACGGTCAAGGCCCGCACCCCCTGCTGCCATGCTGCTATAGCATAGGGAGTACTTTGAAAAACTGTTGATGATGGTCACCCCGCTGCATCATAGCTCAGAGAGCCAAGGCAGTCCTTCCACAGCACCATCGATCGCCCCCACTAGCCCTCTGTGGTGGCACATAGGAGTGCGTTGTAGGGATCTCAGCACTCCAACGTAGATAAATTCCACTGCACATCTCATGAGAGTCATTTTGATGTCGAACCATTCTTTGAGACCGTTTGCCATGACCTGGTCTCCCTCCTGGATCAGCTCTCGCCGGTAGAGGGACCTGGGGTGTCCCCCTCCATTGGCACCAGGAGGCCGAGGACACACAACCCCTCGTTCAGCTCAGTCACATGGTGAGACTTGTTCCGGTATTCAAAGGTGAGACTAAAGTGGTAGGTCCATCAATATCTGATGTTGTCTTCCCAAAGCTTGGAGGTGACAGGCCGCATGGATTGCCGAAGCAACAGAGTGGCAGGTGCCAAATCCTGAAACAGGGCAAATTTATTTCCCTGAAAGGAAGCCTCATCTTTCTTCCTCGCCGCTCCCAAAATGGCTTCCTTCGTCTGAAAGGAGTGTAGTTTCACCAAAACATTTCTAGTCCATTGGCGTTTGCCTGCCTGTGCAGGCCCCACTCAATGAACTTGGTCAATCTTGATCTTTAGTTGGCGGGGTCCAGCAGCTCCGAGAAGAGTCCTACGACAAACGCCTCGAGGTCAGGCCCCTCTGCCCTCTCCTCCAGGTCCCGAATACGTATATTGTCCCTCCAAGACCTGTTCTCCAAATCCTCCGCCTTCAGAAGCATTTGTTGCAGTTGGGCCTGAAGTGACCGTTGGGATTCGTGTAGGCTGTGGGAACATGCCTCGAGAGCTTGTGCTTGCTCCTCCACCTCTAGCACCCGGGAGCCCACAGCGTCGCAGGGAGGTCATCTTCTCGGTGAGGTCGACTTTCAATTGATCCACGGTAGCGTGTAGATCTTTCTTCTTCTCTTGACAGAGATCATTTTTAAAGTCCTGTAATGTGGCTACCAGATCCTCCCCCCTAGTGAGAACCATGGTCCGCACCCGGTCCAAATCGGCCGGAGGGAGATTCTTATCCGCGGCAGAGAAGTAACTGGAAACCTTGTTTGAGGACTTCTTAGGTGGCATAGGGGCTGTGCAGCGCAAGCCACCGGAGCCTGCACCCGGTCAGATTGTGAGAAGGTGCTACGGGAGGCCCCCTAGTCCCTTCAGGCACCCTGTGCAATCACAGGCCTGTCAGTGGTTAAGGGGTGCGAGTGACCTTCTTAAGGTCAGGCAACCGGCACGAGGGAGCAGCACCCAATCCCAGAGCAGCCATAAACAATGATGCCAACCATGGAGGGGGCACAGGAGAAAGGGTGCACCGCCTACCTCCACTCCTGCGGTCGAGTGAAGCAGCACTGGGAATCCCCGAGGCCAGATCAGGGTTCAGGTGCTATTTTAGAGTCCGGCAGGGCGTCACGTGTAAGCCTATGGCAGCATTAGATTCTCAGATCACCAAAATGTCCAAAAGATCCCAACCTGCTGGCGATGTGGGTCTCCCACAGCGCTCAGCCCCCATGCTCCGCGTCATCTCCCAGGCGGTGAGCACCCCTACAGTCGCACCTCCAGATTTCACTCAGCCCCAGTCCGCCGTGCGGTCAGCGCCAGCTCCCCCAGCAATAAGGAGGCAGATCGGTTGAGTAAGGGCACATCCAGCCGCCCCCGCGAGATCGGAGCCCCGGGGACAATCAGCAGCAACCGCATTAACGTTTCTCACGGGGCGGAGACTGAAGGCGCCTATACCGTCCCGCGTCGCTCTTCTCATCAAAATGGAGGACACTCCGGTCCCGCGTCTCACCGCTGCAGAGGGGTTAAATCCTTCTCACAGAGTCGCCGGCATACCCCTCGCCACACTCTGGGCCGGCTACACCTCTGATCCCGTCGGGTCCGACCGTGCTCGTCTCTCTACATAGCCGAAAAAACCACTTAGGGCAGCCACAGGGGTCCGGAGCTGAAGCAGCTCACGACCGCTCAGCCATCTTGCTTGACCACGCCCCCCAAGTGAACAATTTAAATAGAATCCTTATTCCATCTAAAAAAAATGACTCTGTCCAGGGAAGTCTGTCAGAATGTTTGCAAAGGATCTGGGATGCCATCATGGTTCTGTTTGGTTCTCCTCTCAATGCAAAACTTTCTTGGTTCAGCTCTCAAAATCTAATGGTGGGAGCACGGGGTGGGGGGTGTATGGGCTGACAATGACATGGCCCTGCCTCAGTATCGATCAATGGAACAAGTCCTTCTGGCCTATGTCAATGAGCTATCACTGCATCCCTGTAATTACTAAAGGAAATGTAGAGATTTACCTTTACTCATCACAGTAGTTGGTACTTCAAGCCACCAGTGTGGCTAACAGCTGCTTCCTTAAGTTCAAAGTTCTACAGAAACTCCTCCTTTTTATGGACACTGATGTCCACATAGTCAAGAGTGGATGAAACAAGCTCACTTTGTTGGATTCTTCAAACAAACGGCTCAAACGCCTTTAACTTGTGAAAAGTGCAGCAGCTCACCTTCTGTCTGAGTGTGCCGGGTGTGAACATAAAACGCTCATTTTAAAATCCTTTCTTTGATTACCCATATGTCACAGAATTACTTTAATATCAATGACAATTGTGCACAAGGCCATTCACAAATGGTCTCCAAAGTTTGTTGCTCCAAATTTTCATGTAATAATCCCACTAGAAACTTGTATTTGGCCAACCTGCACTTTTGTCATTCCCAGCTTTAAAACTGCCTCCCATTGTGGCAAAGATGTTTCCAAAGCAAATGTGTGGTATGCCTTACCTCTATCCCTCCAATGAGAAACCTGTCTATTGTTTTTGTAGAAAACATTTGAAAACCTCGCTTTGTAATCAATAAACATCTTTAGTGCTTGCTGTTGTTATTACACTGCTCTTATCCTACAGTGCATAGAGTCTTGTGCATATGTGCGCTTTACATGGTGTGGTAAGATAAGATATTGTATCATGTTTTGCCATCCCAATGAATCCCCAGAACGATAGCCAGATTGTAGTGAGAAGACAGGAAAATGATCTTAGTGTTCACTTTGTTGAAATTACTTGCCTCTCACATTGCCTTCTTCCTCTGGTACCTCCCCCTTTAGGATCTCCAGACATTCCCCTTCCTCAGAAATTGTGTTTCTCAGTCTAAAAGTTGAGAGGAGAGAGTTACAGAGCAATGGTTCTCCAAGATATATGACTATTGCAATTTAAGAGTCTTGGAAGCCTTCTACATTAAAGTCTTTTCACATTCACTATCCCCTTTGAAATGTCATCTATAAGCAGTTGTGCAATTTGTGTCACATAGTTTTGAGCAAAACATGTCAATTTCCACTGTGAGGGCTCAATGGGTGGCTATTAAGACTTTTAGTGATCATTGGGCAAATGTTAGAAATACCAAGACTTTGGCCTCTTATTTGTTGAAGAGTTTTTCTCTTCTCTTGCCTTTCATAAGACCCATGTTGCCCCTGGATTTACAGTTAGCTTTAAATGCACTGCACATCAATCATTTGAATCACTTTTTCAATTGATATCAAGTTTATTACTCTAAAAAGGATATGCTTTGTGTCAATTACATCAACTAAAAGGATAGGTGAAATTAGTGAGCTTCTTTATAGAGAGCCATTTTTGTCCATCATTGAAGATGATTTTGAGATCAGAGTCTGCCTTTGATCTCAAAATAGCCTCTGTATTTCGTAAACCCAGGAAGTTGTTTTACCATTTTCTTACC
The DNA here is from genome assembly GCF_964204655.1 of Triturus cristatus. NCBI lineage: Eukaryota > Metazoa > Chordata > Amphibia > Caudata > Salamandridae > Triturus > Triturus cristatus. Next base: position 1,296,317,570 of record NC_140589.1, read on the forward strand.
ATGTCAATCCACTCCACAGCTGAAAGGTTCCCGCCTTTAAATGTAAAAGGGGCTTTGGTTATCCACCTTCAGAGATGTCGGTCTTTCAGGAGCTCAAACTATTGGTTTGTCACATTTAAAGTAGCAAATCAGTTCAGGAAAGCATTACCAGTAACAATTACTAGCTGGCAAAGAGCTACACTTCCCTTGGCCTGTGATTAGGTGGAAGTACCTCTGCCAGCTCAGATTAAGGGGCTTTCTTCTGGAGGAATGGCAGCCTCTTTGGCTGATGTTAGGATGGGGGCATTGTCTTATCCAACTGAGCACCCACTTGGACTTCCACACAAATCTTTGTCCAGCCTTACAGATTATAGAATATGGTGAATGTTGGTAAGAGCTTTGACGATGATTTGCTGAGTTGAATTTTGTCATGAATATTTTGTTTTTGATTGCTCTTTAACGAATTACAGTGGTGTAGCATGACAAGGGTGTATAATGATTATTATTTATTTAATGTTTAATAACGGCCATTTTGTTTGCTTGGGCATTCCTCAAATGTAATGATTGAACGAGAATGAGGGACGTGGAGGTAATGCTTTAATTATTTACCAGTAATGTCCATTATTCCTAGTCTTATTCATCCTCATTCCCGCAATTACATGGCACCCACCCTCTCTGGTATCCAGGCTTTATTGAATGGGCTTTGTACTCAACAGTACAAATAGTACTCCTGGCACCCTTCAAGGGCAGGCAAACTATCATGCACAGTTTTTCTGGGGATTTTTCCTGTCTCAGGAGGTTTGATTCACTTTAGAAGTAATAAATGGGATTCAGAGGAATAGGACTAGGAGTAATGAGGATTACTGAGAAGTAACTGAAATATCAGTCTGGTTTTATAATGTTATCAAAAATATATTAGAAATCTTGAATACTTGCCTGACCACAGAGTTTCCTTGGCACTGTCTTGATGCCACAGTTGAGTGAGAACCATTTTTCCATTGGTCCAGGTCATTGTTATGTGTGAGATACCGTTCTGGCTTGGACCCATAGGTGGGGCAATTTCATGCCCCATCCCACTAGGATCACAAGAGGCCAACAGTATGGTTAAAGACTAATCCCTTACCTTCATATTTAGCATGGAGCCTAGTAGGATAAAAGTATGGTCCAGGTCTAACTCTAAGGATTAATTTGCTAATTCTACACTTATCAAGGAGCACCTGCAGAAACATGTGTGGCTAAACCCTGATGTCACAAACTCCATGGCAGTCAAGCTATAGAAGGGTAAAACAAATCTCCATGTTCCAGATACATCAGGGATCAAAGTAGCAATAGCTCAACAGTCTCCACTCCATGCCCAGGAGAGAGTACAAGAAAAAGCCAAAGCGAGCAGACTCTAAAAGCTCACTTACCAAGACATGTAGACAATAGATTGACCAAGTAATAATGCACAACCTCCAGACTCAGTAGGCTCAACTCGGAAAACCAGTGTAGCTATGACGGAACACTCTGTAATCAAATAGTAGAGTTCCAATCCAGAACAAGCATTACCAATGCTAATAGGTCAGGCATATAAATGCACTAAGCCTGGCCAAAAAATCTATTGACATTAATGACTGCCCTTCTCCCATCTCTGCTGCTGCCAGAGAGAAATGTTATAAATTATTTAGTTATCTAAGACACTTTAATAGCATTGCAATTGCAAGTGTGGCCCCTAAAAGTTTAAGCTTAGAAAGCAGGATAAATATACAAAATGTGTGGAGACTAAGTACTTTTTTTGTGGAAGCACACAACTTCAACCCAATCAAAACACGTACTGCTGGCTCCCAACATATGGGCCCAGCCAAAGCCCCTCTCCTGGTGTAACTCACATGATTGCCTGGTGACAGTTGTGCTGTAAGACAGACCATAAAAAGGAAACCAGGAAACATAGCATCTAGGTACAATGTAGCCCAGATCAAAAACACAGTTCTAGGAACTTTAAGTAACCAAGCAAAAGGAAAGAATTAAATAATATTTTGGAAAACCACCCTTCAGACTAAAACATTGTCTATGTGATTATGTGGGGATATGCAACATACAAAATGATATGCTATGCTAATTAAGATCTTTGGTTGTCAGATGGCAACAGCCCAACTCTGTAAGTTCCAGTTAGTTAACCTTTTGTGTAGACTGAACCTGAAATAGTTGTGGGACAGTTGTGCAACCAGACTGAAAATTGATCTCCGAGAACACCAAAACCTTCAATACGAGTTGCCCCTTAATTCGGAAGGGACTGGTAACTGGAGATTACTCGCCAATCGGAATTACAAGACCTGATGGAACTCCATAGATCATGTGTTTCACTTCGACACATCACATGCTGAAAGCAACCAAATGTCCGGATGGAACTGCAGTGAAATGAGGAAATACCAGGGAAATCTAGTGCGGTATTCTCAAATTCACTTGTATCTCCTCATTTCTAAGGAAACCCTCAGGTTTTACCTTGTAATACCCTGTAATTCGCTCCCTGCAAATTACTGATTATCTCTGTATCAGTAAATCCAGCTGCGGTGGTCCCCGCATTAGGGTGGCGGACTGTCGCCCCCCTTCTGCCAGTGCAGCAAAAATGAAAAATAAAACAGTAATAAACTGAATTACCATTTTTGTTTTAATGCTCCCAGCTCAAACAGTGTTTGGGGGTGGGGCATTGCTTCTGACTGGCATCAAGCGAGTGGTACTCACTCCTCCAGATTACACTGCGCAGTTGAAATCCTCTCCTGGGCCTGCTAGAGCATTGAGCCAGCCCACTCCAGCCAATCCTGGCGCTGCTCTCATGCTGCTCATCTGCAGCATGAAAGCAGCACCGGGATTTGCAGAAGGGGATTGCCTGAGGCTCCACGAGGTGCCATCGCGCTGAGAAAGAAGAAGAAAAAGACGGGTAAGTACATCTTTTTGACACCCACTGGGTTTGTCTCTTGGTCTCCTCAACGCTCCTCCAGTGTTTTTTTGGGGGGAGTTTTATATAGCGCAAACTCTACCCAAATGTAATGGAGCGCTTTACATGAACATCAATTACGTTACCAAAGGATACATTCATTTTTTGGTAGGCAAGGAGAGATTAAGTGATTTTCCCAGAATCTCATGATGTGGAGCTGACATCGAGGCTCGAATCTGTTTCCTCAGGTCTAACGTCGCCAGCTCTGACCCTTATGCCACATCCTCTCCCCCAGTATTGAGGATCACCGCCCCCTACTGAAATCCCCCAGTGTTGAGGGTCACCGCCCGCCACTGAAATCCAGTTCTAGATGTGAGCTGGGGGGTGGGGATACTGGGTCGGGTATCAGCGCTGGGGAACTTCTAAGGAGGCCAGAGTCTGCAAAATGCATTAAATTGATGGATTACTCAGCTGTTCAAGGTTTGGATCTTCAAGATGGGAAACTCGAGGCAAGGCCTTGCTGTCTGAAGGTCAGTTCAAGCCTGTAGCATCTGTGTAACCTGAAGCCCCAATTTGTCAAATTATTGAAGGATAACAGGACACACATTCATATAAATACAAAGCGTCTCCGGATCTGATCGGCAAATAGACAATCTCATATTTAGCGCAGTTATATCAATTTTGTCAAGTTCCGGAGGTGATTTTATCCATTCAGTGAGGTTTAAGGAGTTGAGGATGTACTATAAAAGGCGACTCTTATACATTGAATTTAGTGAGGATTTCAAATTATTTTTTATTTTTGTATTTAGTTTGAAAATGCATTCTTCTCTTGCTATCTGTGCTGTCATTTCTGGCCATGCTATAGGAGAATGCCCAAAGATCACATGATGTCACAAATAGCATACTATATGCAAGGTTTGGGGGGTTCAAACAACTGGAGAATTGCCAAGCACTCAGTTGTGCAGAAAAAATGAAGGACTGTGTGTAGGCAGTGGAAAAGAGACTAAGGGGCATATTCTCAAGGACCTATCGCCGAGTTAGCGGCACTTTATCGCCACCAAAGTGGCGATAAATTAATCGCACTATTCACAAGCTGGTGCTTACAGCCGATATTACCACTTTTCCTGCGATAGCAGCCGCAAAAAACATTGCCACAGATGACACCGGCAACTAACGCTAATGTGATGCAGAGTAGGCGTTCCCGTGCAAAAAGCAGCGACAACACCCCTTCGCAAAATTCTCAATGACCAGCCAGATCGGCGATAAGTTCACAAAACATGCGATAAGGCACGTTAGCAGCAGAGATTTAACACCTGCTCTTACCTGGTGTAAAGTCGGACGACAACCTGCAGAGCCCAGCCCGGGGCCACACCTGCAGAACGACAGTTGCCATAGAGCCACTGACCATGTAGCTCGGAGCCCAAGAGGGCCACAACACCCACCACAACCACCCCCGGGACCCCCCCGGGCACCCCCCCTGGACAAAGAGATATCACATCAACTGTACGAAATCCGGAACAAAACAATTTGCCTGATGTCGCACAATCACAACAATCAACAATCATGTGTGGTCAAAAAAAGGCGAATCAGTCATTCATCTTTTAATTTCAAAACAAAACAATTTATTCAAATTAAACCAAATACAACTATGTGGAAGAGTCATGGCTTGTCTTCTCTGGACAATCTGTAAGTCACAGCCTGCAAGCGAAATTTTAAGATAAAAAGGTGTGTCATGTGCTCATCCAAGGACAGAGAGAAAGAAAGAGAGTGCGCATGAAAAGGAGAGAGAGAGAGTGAAAGGAAGAGAGGGAGAGAGAGGAGAAAGAGAGAGAAAGAGAAGGAGAGCGAGAAAGAGAGAAAAAGAAAGAGAAGGAGGGAGAGAAAGAGTGAGAAAGAGAGCGAGAAAGAGAGAGAAAGAGGAGAGAGAGAAAGAGCGAGAGAAAGAGTGAGAAAAAGTCAGAAAGAGAGAGAAAGAGAAAGAGGAAAGAGAAAGAGAGAGAGAAAGAACGAAAAAGAGTGAGAAAGAGAGCAAGAAAGAGAAAGAGGAGAGAGAGAAAGAGCGAGAAAGAGAGAGAAAGAGCGAGACAGCGAAAGGGGGAGAGAGAGAGAGTGTGCCGACACTGCGGACCCAGTCCTCACTGCTCACCTGCTGCCACCGGTGTGTCTCCAACCACGTGCCGGTACACACTGCAGTCCACCAGGTCCCTCATCTTAAACAGATTACCGAATCATGAATGGCAGAGTCTACATCATTGCACATCACACAGTCTGCTGCACACCAGCCCCTCCCGCTGCCCAGCGGTGATTGGCTGCCCCAGCGCAAACAGGCCTCACTGCTCACCTTCCGCCAACGGTGTGTCTCCAAGAGGGCCCACCACGTGCCGGTGCAAGCTCCAAACTTGGGTCCCGCGACCTTGGCAGCCTCCACATCATGCAGCCCCGCACCGCGTGCCACAAGGTCACACACCTGATTGTGGGTCTTGATTAAACAATGGCAGAGATCACATCAGTGCACAGGGCATCATTGCAGGCTGCACACCGGCCCAGCTCTTTCAGTGCCACCAACTATGTGAGCTGCGAGGCAATGCCACGTGGCCGTGGGCCCGCGCTGCCCCGTCTCAGGCCTACACTGCGGTCCAGCAGGGCTCACACAAATCCCTACCAGTCCGGACCGCCAGGACAGTGCATCATCGCAGGCTGCACACCCGCTCAGCACCTACGGTGCCCTTACCTCAATGCACCTAAAGTCACCGTCCGGTGGCGGTAGGCCCGTGCCGGCCACAGTGCGTCTGGTGCCACCAACTCAGTGCAGTGCAACACAAGTCATGGACCCTCTATGATTGATATCTGTGATATGCCAGGCAGACGCAGCCATGTCACATCTGGCAGTGGGGAAGAACTGGGACACGTAGCGACGTCGTCCCCCCCTTTATCCGTAAGCCGAGTGATCTGGGTCGGCGTATGCCAGGCCAGCGTAGGGGTGTGAATAATTTTCCCTAGGCTCTGGGCGTGGTTCATTTCTGGGCAGGACAGGAAACCAACTCATGCGTGTGTGTCTGTCGCCGTGTCGGCGCCACACGGCCCGCAATCGACAATGTTGCAATTTAGCATGCACCCGGAGGGCGGCCGCGCACAAAGGGATTGTACAATAAGCGCAAGACCGCTCGGGCTTCTGGATCATACATGCTAACTGTTGTGTGTGTTTTGCCAGTGGTGCACCATAAGCCTAAGGCCTAGCCTCATTTCCAGCACGAAAGCAACATCACATTTCCAGAATGCAAGCAGTTGTCAGACTAACATTAGGGATGAAAGCACCTTTGTCTCAATACATAATGAGGAAGGACATCTGCACCTCCGACCTTGGTCTTGCATGCTGCCAGCACCCCCTGAGAGAGATACCATAGCAGATGATGTCGACTCCCACACTACCCACAGCGCAAATGAAAGAGCAACATATCCACACCACAGACACATAAGTCCTGGCACGAGGTACTCTTACATGGAATGCCCTTGACCCTTACATACACAACTACCCATGCATCCAAAATTTGCACACACATACAACTCATTGCCCTGAGCTGTGGCATGTCATCCACATAACTGTCACTTGTCAGAAGAGTGCCGGTACTACGAGAGCCACCAACGCAATGGCAGGACATCCCGGGCACATGCATAACGCCTGTCACGTGTAACTGTACCTGTTAGTGTCTGATTTATTGGTCTGCATGTTTTGGCCCTTATCCTGCCCGTACTGACACCCACATGCAAAATAAGTCTATGCAACTTCCCTAGTGTCCAATTGTGATGAGTGTTGATTAGAATGACAAATCGTGTGCCTCAATGAGCATTGTCCGTACACAGTGAGGGACTGACTAACGCATTCCAATGAGGGGTGAGTCCCTATTGCCAGCTCCACCTCTGTGAGCCAGACATTGTGGTTGTGATAGTTGCTGATAGACCTATGCTCTTACGTGTCTTCAGCAATGTGAGCATGGTGTCCAACTTCTTGCCATGTGTATCAATGTGACCCATCACTACAGGCTGTGTCCACCCATTTGAGTGTAAGTAGGTATGCAAAGAAATGTTCTGTTGTCAAATGTGATGGGGGACACTACTTTAGGCCTGCCAAGGACTTGGACATTACATACAAAGCCCTATTCCTAACATTGCGTGGGGCAGAGTCGTGAAAGTGCACGAGTGTTGTTTCTGTGCATCGAGGCCACAGCTAGTGCACACATTCCCAGGCATCTCACTGCCTATGTGTGTCACGGTCACACATGCGCATTGCTTACATTCCCCAGGGAGTCCCTTTTTGTTCATTCAATGTCCTCACATTGATCCATACTTTCGGACTTGATTGATTATGGACATGACACATCTGTGTCATTTTGAATGTTTTATTCACATTCATTGGGGTAGTCGGAGCTGGAGCAGTACATGGCCATGCAAACACCACATTACATTGTAGACCAGGGTTTGGCCAGCCAGAGTCATTTAGGGATTGACAAGTACATCGGAAGAGGTGGAGGAAAGTTTGCAGTGTGATTGCTGTGTCATTGTTGAGCAAACAGAATATGGCAGTCCATGTCGAGGTCCAAGGTGAGTGTCGCGGAGTGTTTCGGGGGACAGTGGATGTTGTTGTTACAGGGCATGATGCAGAGGGCAGCAGCAAGATGAGACAGGGCATATGTCGGAGAGGATTGCTACTGTCTCCTTCTTACCACTACACAGGTGGAATCACCCGCATCTTCATCCTCTATGTCATCTGTCTGACATGTGGGTGCTGATGTTTGGTCTGCAGCACTGTGTGCCACTGACACATCAGGGGCCGGAGATGTGTGTGTGGAAGTACCAGCAGCATTCATCTGCGACTGCCTTAGTGGCAGCAATGCCATGATGAGGATCTGCAGGGCATGGAAGATCCCAACAACTTTTCACTGGTGTGCATCCGTGGCAGCCATTCTTTCCGCATGCATACGCTCCATGTTCTCCATTATCCTCATCATCTGTGACAACTCTCGGCTGACATTGCTGAGGCCATGCTGAGTAGGTAGTTTTTCTCCTCTCAGAGGCATGAATCCAGCGGTGTCGGGCATGGATTGTTAGACATCATGGTGCGAACTGTGAGTGTCTGTTAGTGAGTGTAAGTGGTCCCTGATGTGACCCAGACAGCAAAGTATGTCATCCAGTTTGGCTGCCATGTTGGTGAAGCCCACCCACACATGTTCAGTCACCTCCTTCTGGCAGTCGAACACCTGGCCTTGGAATGCCATGTGTTCTTGGGTGAGGTGCTGGGAGCGAGCCGTGATGGTTGGTGCTTCCTGCTGTGTGGTCTGTGCAGGGGGTGGGGTCACCTCAATGCAGCTGGCCTGCACTGCTCCAGGGGGTGGGGTGCGGAGGCTGTCCACGAGCCGTTGGAGGGTGTCGGGGCAAATGTCCAGGGGGTCCTCTTCATCATCACTGAAGAGATGTCTGCTCTGCTCTGCAGGAGGTGTTGATTGTCCCTCTGCAATGTAAAGGGGAGATGCTGGTTGACAGTGTGTTCCATGTATGTTGACGGATTGTACATGTTTACATACTGACTGCATGACAATGTGCATTGTGACTGTTTGTGAGTAGCTGACTATTTAATGCTGGACAGTGGACATTTTAACTACACCAGGGATGTGAGGTTGCATACGTACATTATCATCTCACAGTTTCCTGCTCTGCCAGATGTGATTGACTAGTTTCTACGCACATGCAGAACCAGTTGTGTCCTCTGTTCTGCAGTGGAAGTGTTGCACTTCGTACCACATTGTCGTCAATGTTCATGTGCTGTTATTGCTATGTGTGTGTGCTGCATTGTGGGTGAGTCACCACTGCAGCTGTGATTTTGCTGCCCCTTACCCCTTTGGGGCGGTGTGCCTTTGACTTCTGTGCTCCTACAGTGCTGAGATGTTGCAGACTTGGCTAATTTGGGCTCTTGGGTATGGTTTATCCGCAGATGTGTTGTTGCCGTCAGGGGATGTGTGTGCACGTGGATTTGTCAGGGTGTGACCTGCTCCTTTCCGGATGTGTTCCACACTCGGCCACCTCAGTGTCGTGGTGTGCAGCATGTGATGATAATTGGACTGCAGCCATGCAGTGTCACTTGCACTGTCAGTGTGGCTCACAGACAATCAGATTTGCTGGTTTTCACATGTGTGCATAGGTTGGTTGAGGGATTGGTGGTGTGGGGGGGACACCTTTATGCCCATAGTGGACGTGGGCCTACTTGCTGTTTGTATGTGTGCTGCAGTGTGCCAAGGGGATCAGGGACATGCTCTAGAGTCATTGTGGGTGTGCAGTGTGCTCTACTTAATTGTGCATGTGTGCCATTGTGCCCATCTTCCCCCATCCCCAGTCCCTGTTCGGTACTCACCCTGGTGCTGTTGTATCAGGTCATGTCGAGCAGTGTCCGGACCCCCAAGTCCTACCACCGTCTCCCCACTGATGACTGTGGGCACCATTTCCTACATCTCATCCAGCTCCTGGTGTTCCCCCGAGCTGCCACCTCCAGTCTGCGTTGCTGCCTGATGGTTGTCAGCGAGTTTCTTCTTGGTTTTGCGCTTCGCATCATTCCAGCACCTCTTGACCTCTCCAATTGTCCTCTTCCTCACTCCGCCTACATTCACCTTGTCCAGGATGTCCTGCCATATTGCATTTTTGTTTGCCAATGGCACGTTGGGGGTGACGAACAGTTGGTGGTGGTGTTTTATCGCCTCCGTGATGATGATCCTGTTTTCCTGTGGAATGAACCTCGTCTTCCTCGTCTTCTTCTCCTTGCCCTTCCGTGATCCCGAGGTCCCAGGCGGGTCCTCCTGGGAGCTTGTGGAGTTCTGATCATCCTCTATACTTGCTCCTGCTTCCTCCATGGTGCTACGCAGTTTGTATTATTTTGTTTGTGTTTTTATAGTGCATTTTCCCGCATGACGAGTGGGAATTGCAGGCCTGTTGCTGGTTATTGCTGATTTTTGAAACGCGATTGGCCACATCGCAACTCTTTCCGCATTTGTGTTTTGCGTTTTTTCGGCCTCGCATTCATTTTAACGCAGTCATTTGGCGCGTTATCGTGAGACTATCGCAGGGTGCCGCCGGGTTGAGAATACAACGTTAACACTGCGGTATTTTGCCGTAATAGGCTGCGATGTGCAAAGTTGCGTTAAGCAAATTTTGCGATAGTTATCACACGTTCTTGAGAATATCCCCCTAAGTGCACAGTGAAAGCCAAAAACTGAAAAAGGTATCTTTGTAATAGTGAGTGTTGGAAAGTTGGTTGGATTATGCACGAGACTGTGGGACTTTAGTTGGACCTATCGCTCAGCTGAATAGCAATATCAAATAATAATTTTGAAAATGATTAAAAATATACAAATATTCTACATGGAAATATAGTATCGCGCGTTAGGCATACAGATTCATTATGGATGTCGTGAAAACCGGATCCGATTTTACGAAACTCTCAGTATGAGTGGGCTGCGAAATGGTTTATTTTTCCCGCCCCGGAATTACCGATAATAAATTACAGGTAAATCGGGGGGCGGGGAAAATCTGGCCCAATTTGAGTCGGACCTTGAGGGTCCAATGAGAAAGGATCTATTCCTGGCATGCTTGGTAATTTCAGTTCCAATTCCCCTTAGTAATTCCTGTTGTTGCCCCAGCCTTTCTCTTGAAGATGTTGGCTGCTTTCAGCTGTGCAAATCTCCAGGAAAAAGTAACAGATCTGCGTTGTCCCTACATATTTTATAACTCTAATGGAGCAGATAAGTGGCGTTATTGGCCCGATCGAAATGAAGTGGCCACTCACAGCGAGGGATATAGGGAGTGAATGAGTCCTGCATGATGGAAACAAAAATTTGTAGAATTACCAGTTATTTTTAATACATTTTTTTATAGTTTTTACCCTCCAAACCGCACAAAAAACTCACTAAATTTAAAGGGGCGAAAACTAAACATCATTGAACATTATCAGACATTGAAATGAAGCTTCAATCCCTTTATACAGAATTGCCAAGACTAGTGATGCCTTAATGTCCTGTTTAACAAGGTGCATTGGGACACATTGAGGAGCCGCCGCTCAGACCACACATATGAACAGTGTCTGGTTTAAACTGTAGGGTCACCACCAGCCATCCTCATTTCCTGCACATTTCATCTGTATTCTGCTCTCTGATGACACGTGCCAGGAGGAATAACTAGCTCTAATGGACTTGTAAGTGGCACACTCATAAGCCGCAAATCTGTTTGTTTATATCTAGTCAATTAGTCTAAGGGTCCTCTCCAAAACCCTAAACTTCCCATCATCTGTGATTATTTGCACAGAGAGCTTCATTGTGCTGTCAGGATGGCTTCAAGCTGCTGGTTACTCGCTTCCTCGCTCCGGCCTACACACAGACGACTCGCTCCATGTAAGTCACCGGGTCGAGTTCTGTGTTGAACTGTTGACATTTCTGTACAGTATCTGACAAGCAACAGCCAGTTAACCTGAACCAGCTTGTGTTCTACAGGCCTCTTTATCACACCAGTTGGAAATCAGCGTCGCTCAGTGTCTGTCAGTGAAACCATTCCTCTCCTGGTATTATATTTAGAGGAAATGCCATGTCTCCCTGCTAGGAATAGAAAAGGCAAAGACCGATTTTGGAAAAAATGCTGAACCATCAAACTAGTGATTTTCGTCTGGAACTGGCAACTAGGTATTAATGCAGGAGACCAGTGGGATAGTTTAGATCATCTTGCAAAAATCATATCATGAGGGGGTGCGCATGTTTTTATGTGCCTGCACTTTATAAAGTGAATTCTTGCACCCTGATATTTCTCCAAGCTAGGGTTTGCTTTTCAGACAGTACTGCTCGGAAACAGTGAACAGGGTCGGCCTCTTTCAGTTTCTGAGCTGTGTTGTCTAAAATATTGCACTCTGAGACCTATAAATTTAAATGAATTATTCACTGCTGGTGCATCCAAATAATCCCCCAGCTCTACAATGAGCAAACACAATCCATCATGATACAGCCCCTGATATGCCTGAAAAAGTTACATGAAATAACAAATTTATTAATCATTAATGATCATCATTTAAAATATATCTTTTTTCACATATGATTAAGAATTTACACAAAGGCTTTGAAACCAAAAAGGCTTTGAAACTGTCCATTTGTGCTGACATGGACATTGGTTTGAATGATTTGGTTCAAATGGGCATTTGCTTTAAATTATTCTAATCCTAACGCTATTAACAATGCTTTAATTAAAAGCTTAAAAGAGTTGATGCAAAGGACAGTGGCTGTGTGCGTCCTATCACATATAGAAAGCTTCAAAGGACAATATTCAAAGTCAAAACCATAAAGATTTATTCAATGAAGAATCATTACAGAAGGCTAAAAGTAGTTAGTCAGATTCAATCATCATTAATAAACTGAGAATAAATGCATTTCAATAAAACCAGTTGCGAGAGGTCATAATTTAAGGGAAATTGCCAGAACCAAAATATAGTTCAGCAAAGAACTTGCTTAATTCTGCTCAGTTCATAAGTCAAGGAAAAGCCTAAATATATAATTAGCAGGAGGACTGACATGAAGTCTTCCTCTGAAGAAGAAGCCAAATGATCTAGTATAGAGTCAGGTAACACTCCAACACAAAGACTGCTCAGTTCAAAGGGCCACGGAAGTCCAGCACACATCCTAGAACAAGCACATTTTATAGGTTTCAGATAGCAAAAAGCCACCCATTCGAAATGGCAAGAGTTGTCATCATAGGGCTTCACTATCAAGAATACGTGCCATAAACCAATCAGCATTGTAGAAATTGGGCTACATAAAATAAGATACTCTAGAAAACCCCTACATTATAAATAATAGCGTAGCAATAATATACAGAGACAATCTAAAAATGCGCCATGAGGTCATAACTACGCTTCCATCTGAGACACTACTATTCTCCTTCAAACTTAATGACTCCACTACCTTTAAAGGACTACTGGTGTACAGGCCGCCAGGACAAAGGTTAGGTTTTTCGCAGGCCATTTTAAACTTTTTAGAGACAAGCTTGGACTCTGAATGTCTCAGTATTTTAGGGGATTTTAATTACCACCTAGAACTAGAGACCAATCCTGATACAGTCAGCTTGGTGGATAACCTGGCAGCATATGGACTGTCCCAAATAGTATTGGAACCCACGCACCTGGCTGGCCATACCTTAGATGGGATTTTTACAAACCAGCCAGGTACTAAAATTATTAAAACACTGCCATTGCCCTGGACAGACCATAGGGCTGTTGTCTTTGAAGTAACGAACAAATATTACTCGTTGCCTCAATCCTTTCCAGCCCGAACCCTGCAAATGCGGCAATGGAATAGGATAGAAAAGGCCACTCTGGATTAGGCTCTAAGCTCTAATCCTTTCACTCTTAGTTGTGATAATAACGCAGCAGCCAGTCGTTTTGACGACTGGATTGCAACAGCTGTAGACAAACTGGCCCCCGAAGTGAATAAAACTTGTAAAAGAGCTATGCCAACAGCACCCTGGTATACTATAGAAATAAAAACAATAAAAATGAAATGCAGACGGACAGAACAAGTGTGGAGAACTGATTACAGTTCTGAGCACAAGGCATTATGCAATCAATGCCTGGAGGAATATAAACAGGCAATTGTAAAAGCCAAAAGGACCTTCTTTATGGCTAAAATAAGCAAGGCCACCCATTCCTCAAAAGAATTGTTTAAAACCGTACACACTTTGGCCACCCGCCGAGATTCATGTAATTTCACACCTGATCAAGCTCTGTGTAATACAATGGCCGACTTTTTCCAAAACAAAGTGCAAGCAATATATGATGATCTTTCTAATCTAGCGAAGAACATGCCTGTCTATAATTCTTTGAATTTAAAAAGCCGAGTAACAAATAGCAGACTGGATCGCTTTACGACACTCAGTGTAGGTGAGGTTAACAACCTCCTGGTATCCACAAAATCTGGTTCCCCAAACGATCCATGTCCTCCAACTGTTTTTCATCTAGCTTCAGAGGTCATTAGCACGCACCTTACTCCTCTTCTAAATCAAGTTCTGGAAAGTGGCAAATATCCTGAAGTGTGGAAAAAGGCCTGTATATGGCCAATCCTGAAAAAACCCACCGCCGATCCACTTGAACCGAAAAATTACCGGCCAATCTCCCGATTGCCTCTACCCGCGAAGATTCTGGAAAAGGCCATGAACAAGGAGCTAATTCAGTATTTAGAAGATAACTCCCTGCTGGATTGCATCCAACATGGATTCAGGCCTTGTCACTCAACAGAGACGGTGCTGGTGCTAGCAACTGAGGAGATTCGGAGGACGGTAGACAGGGGTAATAAAGCTATTTTGGTTCTCCTAGATCTGTCGGCAGCGTTCGACACCGTAAACCATACGGTGTTGGCGCAATGGCTTAAAGAGACAGGGATAGAGGACACCACACTTAATCTACTCACCTCTTTTATGGATGCCAGACAACAAATTATACACTGGGAGAATGTGCGGTCTGAAATGTTTCGACTCCCCTGTGGGGTTCCACAAGGGTCTGCTCTTTCCCCGACCCTCTTTGACATTTATGTCGCCCCGTTGGCCAATTTGGTCAGAAAACATGGATTTTCATTAATCATGTATGCCGATGACTCTCAGCTCACCATTTCAGTCACAGAGTCATTAGATACTGTAGCTATTGGTTTCCATGCATGTCTAACTGACATCATGCACTGGATGAGCTCCAATTTTCTAAAAATCGACACTGACAAAACCGAGGTCCTCGAATTTGGTAAAGGTTCATCGGTATGGAACACAAGCTGGTGGCCCAAGGAAGCGGGACTCTGCCCTACCCCCGCTTCAAAGGCAAAAAACCTAGGGGTAACCCTAGACAATCAGCTAAATCTATCCGCCCATCTTAACAAATTAACCTCTTCCTGCTTCCTCCTTTTAAAAACTTTAAGGAAAATGTTCCCTTTTATAACAACAGAATTTCAAAAGACAATTGTAGTCGCACTCTTTCTATCTAAACTAGTCTACTGTAACGCCCTTTTTATGGGAATTGACAAAGCACAGGAGAGGAAGCTCCAATCATTGCAAAATGTGGCGGCTAGGTTGCTTATGAATATACCTAAGGGCCGCCCCACTTCGGAGGCCATTAAAACTCTACACTGGCTCCCGGTCCGACATAGGGTCAATATTAAAGCTCTATGTCTAGTACATAAGGCTCTCTATGGAGGTATATCCGGGGAAGTAGGGAAACTCTTCACAAGATACCTTCCTGTCAGAACACTCAGATCATCTACAGAAGGTCTTGTATCCCAAAAACGCGGAAGGTCAGATGGGGAGGACGAACATTATCTTACTGTGCGGAAAAATTATGGAACCAGATGCCATATCCTCTGCGCTGTCAACCGAACCGCATACATTTCAGGAAGGATCTAAAAACCTGGTTATTCAGTAAAAAAGAACCCACCTGGAGTTATGTCACGTCTCACACTCAGCGCCAAGACGCCACGGCATTCGTGCGCTTTACAAATAACATTTCAAATCAAAATCAAATCAAATAATTATTGTACACCCTTTGACCCTAAAATAACTATTGAAGCAAAGAAAATAGATAAGTCATTGAGAAATGAATGAAGTACAGTTGTGGCCTGCACAGCAACAGGCTTTGAAAAATTTAATTTTGCGGTACATCTGATGAACACAGGTTTCTTTTCAGAGAACAAATTAATGCATTTCATTTGCAACTTTTACAACACCATGAAAATGAAATCTATTTAATTTATTTTCTGAAAGGAGGAAAAACACTGGCTAGAAACATGAAAACTCATTCATGGACAGTAAAGGTAACACTTTTTCTTCAGCAACTTTAAACTGTATGTGAGCGCAAGCAGGCCTAAACCTAGCTCAATAAACCTACATTTCCGATTATTAAAAAGTCTCTCAGCAACTCTAAAATGGATGTGATTGCAAGCAGGCTGAGGGACAAACACAGCGAAATAAAAATAATTTCCAATTATTAACCCATAGCCTTAACAGCCTATCCCTTCAAGCCACCCTCTCAACCCTAACCACTAATGATTAATTTGTGATGGATATGAAATACTTTCATTGCATAGTTCTCTTTCTTCCTCTCTGTTTGATCATAGGACCAGACACTTGAGTGCTCAACAAGCCTTTACAACTCAGAATAGTGCAAATGGCAATATGATGAACTTTCGCACACAAAAAAGGAATTTTTGTACCAAATGTTGATAGGAGGGCTGAGGCAAATGCTTTTGCCTTATAAACTGGTAAGCCCCAGAATCTATGTGCAAAGGGTGGGAACATCTCAAATACCCCACAGAACACCACCAAAACGTTGCACAAATTTAAACCAGTTGCAGAAAATGGTCAAGTGGAATATCACGATATGTCCTGGTGAAACGTGTCATTTCTGCAAAACTACACATTGTACTTGGCTTTACTCTAAACAGTAGTCAGTGTGTAGCAATTTCGATTGCAGGGTATGCTATGAGTACACATTTCCCAGCAGACACCATTTACTGGCATTTGTGCTGTGGAAGCATCATGCTTAAACAGCATTTTTAGCACAAGTGAGGCCATTGAAATCATCATGTGCTATTTTCTGTAAGTGAGAATATTGCACAATCTCTTTGGTGTAAATCTGTTCAGTATTTCCTGAGAAAATAGCATTTAAAAGCATATCAATATCTATACACGCGCAGCGTGCGCGCACTGTGCCCGCACCCTGCCGTGCACGAGCGCAATTCTGATTGGTTGTTAGATGTCGGTAAACATTCGAATCGGTCGAAACCAGGAAGTGTCGGCCGCCATTTTGTTTCTCGCAGTCTGAGGGGGTGAAAAAAAAAGGTGGAGAACGTGAAAAGGGGGCAGAGTGGACAGTTCCTGACCCCCTAGCCTTGGTCATGGGGTCACAGAAGGACCCCCAAGGGAGAAAAAAAAAATTATTTTTTATTTTTAAATCGCGAGGTGGGCGCACCCTTCGTGCACGGCATGCACTGTGAACCGTGGGTGCTCGGTGCGCGAAGCGCAGCCAGCGCCCACAGCGCGCGCAGGGTGCGCGCACCTCGCGATTTAAAAAAAATTCACGGTGCGCGCGCGGTGAAAAACCTGAAAAAAAAATAATTTATAAATACATAACTTAGCATTTAAAAAAACGTACAAATTCACTGAAAAAACCATAGGTTTCACACACGTTATACACGTCAGATATTACATCACTGATGACATATGTGTCTTTATGAAAAATAAATATTTGTAATATATGTATAGCTAAAGATTAATAGAAGAAGACATGGGTAAATAAGTGTCTAAATACAGTGATGTAATATCTGACGTCATCAGCAGAGGATTGCGGTCACGTGAGTTATAGTTGCTTGCAGTAACTATAACGGGGGAATTTCATTGGTTTTTTACGAGTGAAATGTCCAGCTAACTATAACATGTGTGAAACCTATGGTTTTTTAAGTGAATTTGCAAGGTTTTTTAAATGCTAATTCGTAACTATAACGTGAAACCTATGGTTTTTTCAGTGAATATATATATATATATATATATATATATATATATATATATATATATATATATATATATATATATATATATATATATATATATATATACCTACTGGTCGCCAGTAGGTAGTTATAGTTAGGACCTCTTTTCCATAGGAAATCCGCAACATTCTATTCCCAATAAGTCTGGTGCCGGTTGACGAATCCTCGCGAAATTTTCCAAACCTTTGGCCAGCTCCGCTCCGCTCCTACCCCGAAAGTTTCGTGGTGATTTGTCAAGCGGGGGCTGAGAAAAAAGGGGGTTCCCAAAACGCGTTTTCCCCATGCAATTTCCCATAGGATCTGTTGTCGCAGCTACAGCCCGAACCGCTGAACGGAATGACACCAAATTTGGCAAAGAGGTAGTCCTCAGTTCAGACTCGTGCCTTTTGCATAAATGGTGTGAATCCGTTTAGTAGTTCCTGAGAAAATTAGAGTTAAAAGTACATAAATATCTATGGCCGGGGAGGATCCGCGGACCCTACCCGCACCGCAAGCAAACCCTCCCCGAACCAAGCGCGCAATCTCCCGATCGCGCGCTGAATGCTAATTGGCTGTCGAGTGTCTGTCTACATTCGAAACCAGGAACTGTTGGCGGCCATTTTCTGCCTCGGTAGAAGCGAGGCTGAAGAAGCAAGGGGAATAAGTGTGTAAAACATATAAAGGGGGCAGAGTGGAAATACTCTGACCCTCTAGAGGTGCTTAGGGGGTCCTAGAAGGACCCCCTGGGGTTCCCTTTTAAAAAAAAAAAAAACGGCGAAATGCACGCACGGTGCGTGCATCCTATCGCGTTGGGTGCACGGATTCTCTCGCGTTGGGTGCGCGGATCACGGAATTTTTTTTGAAAAAAGACAAGAAATCATTGGTTGTATGACTACTTTCTACACTGAAAGGTAGGGTGTATATTTCTGTTTTTTAAAGGTATGATTCTTATTGGTTGACAAAAACAGATTGTAAGGAACATTATATATGATAAGCTGATATGTTGAAAAGTCAAGCACACTTCCTGTCTTGTTTAGCAACATTGTGTGCTGAACTTGGGACCTGTGTGCTCAGTGCAGTGTTCCATGACCTGTTTCTATGGTAACAGGCAGAAGGCAGATTGGGGGAAGGGTTGAAATGTATTTCAGTTGGAAAGGGTTGAAATGTTTAACCAATAGAAATGTGTGTTTGCTTTTGAGTTTCTGTGTGAAGGATTGTGATTTGATGTTTTCATGTATATGTGTGGAAAATGAAAGGGAACATTTTCCATTCTTTGTTTTTGCTGAGAGGTGCACAGTGCAGATATTCTGTATAAGAAAATATGGTGAGTGACTGATATACTTCTTAATCTACAAAACAACTTGAAAGGTGAGTTATTTAATTGTGAGGGGATATATGTAGACTATTTTGATTTTAATCAGACTAATGTATTTCTCCTGCTAAAGTGTAGGGAGTACTTTTTTTCTCTACAATCTTATTGACAGTGTGTGTGCATATAGAAACCATTCTGTGATAAGCATTTGTGTTTTTCATGTGTTTGCAGACAGATAACTGTGCTGTTTTTATATTTTGGGAGAATTAGAAACCAGTCATTGTTTATGAATTTGTGAAATGAGTTATGTTATGTTTCTATACTAAAATGTAGTACTTCTTCTAGATGAAGAAATGTGTTTTGGTATAGTGCAAGGGATAGTGTTGTTTGTCTAGAATCACACAGTGAGTATGTGTGCATTTGGGAACCACTGTGAGAGAAGTATTTGGTAACATCGTGTATTTGCTGACAGATAACTGTTTTAAAACCTGTCATGTTGTCAAGTTTTAGTTAGAAGCCAGTCTTTGCTTATGCATTGATAAAATAAGTTATGCTTTGACACTAATGTGCTGTACTTTAATGTAGATTGTGTGTAGTCTCCTTACCCCTTGCACAGTAGTGAATGAGTTTTGGTAAGCTGCTAGGGATAGTGTTGCTTGTCTAGAATCACACTGTGAGTCTGTGTGCATTTGGGAACCACTGTGAGAGAAGTATGTGGTAATATTGTGTATTTGCTGACAGATAACTGTTTTAAAACCTGTCTTGTTGTCAAGTTTTAGTAGCATTAGAAGGCAGTTTTTGCTTATGCTTTGATTAAATGAGTCAGGCTTTGACACAAAAGTGCAGTCCTGAAATATGTAGATTGTGTGCAGTTCCCTTACCACTTGCACTGTAGTGAATGAGTTTTGGTAAACTCCTAGGGATAGTGGTGCTTGTCAAGAATCACACTGTGAGTTAGTGTGTATTTGGGAACCACTGTGAGAGAAGCATTTGATAACATCGTGTATTTTCTGACTGATAACTTTTTTAAAACCTATCATGTTGTCAAGTTTTAGTAGAATTAGAAGCCAGTTTTTGATCATGCTTTTATTAAATGAGTCAGGCTTTGACAGAAAAGTGCAGTTCTGAAATATGCAGATTGTGTGCAGTTCCTTTATCAGTTCCACAGTAGTGAATGATCTTTGGTAAAGTCCTACGGATCGTGGTTGTTGTCTAGAATCACACTGTGAGTCTGTGTGCATTTGGGAACCACTGTGAGAGAAGCATTTGGTAACATCGTGTTTTTTTAGCAGATATCTCTTTTAAAACCTGTCGTTGTCAAGTTTTAGTAGCATTAGAAGCCAGTCTTTGCTTATGCGTTGATTAAATGAGACATGCTTTGACACAAAAGTGCTCTACTTAAATATGTAGATTGTGTGCAGTACCATTACCTCTTCTAGACTAGTGAATGAGTTTTGGTAAACTGCTAGGGATAGTGTTGCTTGTCTAAAATCACACTGTGAGTCTGTGTACATTTGGGTAAGGATTGTGAGAGAAGCATTTGGTAACATAGTGTATTTGATGACAGATAACTGTTTAAAAATCGGTCATGTTGTCAAGTTTTAGTAGCTTTAGAAGCTATTCTTTGCTTATGCATTGATAAAATGAGTCAGGGTTTGACACTAAAGTGCAGTACCATGTACTATTCTCTTCACTGTGCTAGAACTGAAAATTTAAAAGTTTTACCCAGGCACTAACCTAGCAGTAGTCTGATGATTTAGTCAGTTTCCAAGTACTCATGTTGTGAACCATACATTACCACATAGATTGTTTCAAATGTCTATGCAGTATGCATGCAGTCTGCTAACATACTATAGACTTGTCTTTCACATTTTCAATTCGCTAGTCAGTATCCATACACTTCCAGGAAACACCCTGTAACTCCCTTTGCAGTCCTCTAGTGACCCATTCAGCATCATGTACTAATCCATTCACTGTGCCAAAACCCAAACACTTATAAATTCACCAAGATACTATCTTTGGAGTACTCTAATCATTCAGTCAGTGCCTAAGTATTCATGCACTGAGCCAGGCCTTAGCACATGGACTGCTTCAAACCCCTATCCACTATGTATGCAGTCTTCTAACCACCTAGACACTTGTCTTTCACACTTTCAATTCCCTAGTCAGTATCCATACAGTCCAGCAAACATCCTGTCACTCCCTTTGCACTCCTCTAGTGACCCATTCAGTACCAAGTACTAATCCATTCCCTGTGCGAAAAGCCTACCACTTATAAATTCACATAAATAGGCACTCTCCTTGCTGTACTCTAATCATTCAGTCAGTACCCAAGTAGTCATGCAGTGAGCCAGGCCTTAGCACATGGACTGCTTTAAATGCCTATGCAGTATGGATGCAGTCCTCTAATCAAATACACAGTTGTCTTTCACACCTTCAATTCCCTAGTTACTATTCATACACTTCTAGCAAACACCCTGCCACTCACCCAGTGTGTCTCCTTATAGTACTGTAATCATTTAGTCAGTTAGCATGTAGTCTTTTAGTGAGGTAGGCTTTAGGGCATGAACTGCTTCAAAGTAGTATGCACTATGCATGTAGTGTTTTAACCATCGTCACACTTGTGGTTCAGGATTTCTTAGTCAGTTTTTATATAAAATGTGTTTGTACAGTAATGGAAAAGTATACATTTGAAAGTTATTAATATACATTTATTTGTGATTCTTTTTTACAGATACAGAACAGGAGTGTTTCTCATCTGTTTGCACTCTTCTCGTGCAAGATTGTTTGGATGAAGGGTCCTTAGGTGTTTCATCATACTTGCTGTGCCGCATTAGTATTTTTTGTTAGGATCCCCTTGTAACAGAACTCTTTTGCAAATCTTGCGCGTGACGAAGGTGGCATTGGTCTTTGTTTGCCCCTCGAGAAAAGTAGAACATTTCCAAACCACTGAAGGAAAACGTTGTGGGCATGGTGCATCCTCCAAAAATTCATCCTTAGATTCGGTGAATATTTTAAAGCGACTACATTTACAGTTTTTGTAAGTTAAACTTATAAAAGTGTGTTAGCTGTATGCATTTTATATATCTGTGATTTGTATCTTGTTTTTTTTTTTGAGAATAGCATGTTGGTTTTTTTTTAACAATCTTTGAGATTGTTTTTTTTTTGCCCGCTGTTAAGTGATGAGTACGATTGAAATCACTATTTTTAGTGAAATTTAATATATTCTGAGAACAGCAAAAAAGGCAAAAAAATTACTTTGTGGAAATTATGCTGTGTTGTAAAAAATGTATTATTACATGTTATATATTTTTTTTCCTTTTCTTTCACAGATCCAAATTTTAAAATAAGCAATTTTTATGAATTTAGATTGGAATGAAAATGTGAAAAAAATGTGTACCATTTTTTACTCCTATTACTGTGAAGGTAAGTTTAACTAAGTCTCAATATGTAGAATGAGGAGGTCTGCCAGAAGCTACAAAGTTGAAACATATTTCTAAAAACACTCTGTTTATACCTATGTAGTTTTGAAATCTGACCATAATCAGATATCATGTGACCTGCAAAAAAAGAGATTTGAGGGGTTCATAATATTTCCTATTTTAGCTATTGAAGGACCGCTATTATTTCAATCATTCTTCTTTGAACATCTTTGCAGACAAAACTCTGTGCTTACCTTTTATCATTCGCAAGGAATTTTAAAAACGGAAATATGTCACTTTTTGTAACATAGTTATTGTGTAAGATACTCTTTCATATTTACAAAGAGAGGAAAAGGCACTCTGTGCACTTTTTATACTGCATGTAAATACAACCTCATCATGCAGACCATTTTGTGTTGAAAGGGTGTTCTATAAGTGTTGTTGTGCATGATTGCACTTAATACTCATAGAACAAGACACATGCCGATATGTGTGTGAATGGTGCACCATTCTAAAATTGGTGTAGGAAAGCACAACAAGGAGAATTGTTTTAATTTCTCCACATTTTTATATCTTCAATGCATGCTGAAATGTTCAGCATACATTGAAGGAGAAAAATGCATTTTCTCATTGTTTTTGTGCAGGAAGGTGTGTCTTCCTGTAGAAAAACAAACAGCACATGACACAGATATCCTTGCACTATGGTGCAAGGGTGCCTGTGTCACCACATGGCTGCAGTTTAAGCAGCCGTGCAGACAGAAGCATAGATTTGCAACATATTTATGTACATATGTTGCATCCCTGTGCTTCGGAAGTACTACAGAACACTGCAGTTAAAGAGGTTACTGTGTGATGCTGCAGCACTTCCTCATAGTTCTGCACTTATACATTCACCATACGCTACTAATGCATTCATTCAGTCAATTACATACTACACATACATTCATCTAAACTAACACTAACAAAGAAATGTAGCTCTTTTTTTAAACCAGGAAAGTTAGTTCTTACAAGAACTTTTTTTTTCTTATTTCTTCTTTTATAATTTTTTGGGGTTTTCTGAACAATTTTTAATTTTTTGGGGTTTTTCTGCAAAAAAAACCCCAAAAAACAAAACAGGAGAAACCAAACAATGAACTTCAGGGAACAATAAAACAAACCAAAAAAAAACCTAGCCAATGTGACTTTCTTGCCGGCGGCAGATCAGATCGATCGACTGCTCACCATAGCACAAAGTCTTATTGCACTTGGTGCAGAGCACTTTTAAAAATTGAAATTGAGGATGGATGTCCAAGGTTTGGGCTGATGGATGCACTCTTGATATGCTCGGCTGCGATGAGGTGGAAGGCGCAGGAGTAGGAGTGTTTCTCATCCGTTTGCACTATTGTCGTTCAAGATTGTTTTGATGAAGGCTCCTCAGGTGCTTCATCATACTTGCCGTGCCGCACGAGTATTTCTTGTTAGGATCCCCTCGTGACAGTACTCTTTTGCAAATCTTGCACGAGACCAAGGTGGCATTGGTCTTATTCTGCCCCTCGGGAAAAGTTAAAATTTCCACTCCACTGAAGAAAAACGTTCTTTGGGTGGTACCTCCTCCAAAAATCCATCCTCAGAAGTATGAGGAGATGCAGGTGATGCCTTTTGGTTGCAAAAAGTTAGAGCTAAGTGTAAACTTAGTCTAAAAATCTTCTTCTCTCCAAAGAGATGGTGCTCTAAAGAAGGTCAAAGAAGAATGGTTGAAATGGGTGGGGTCTTTCAATATAAGAGGAAGTGTAATGAACCAATCAAATCTCTTTTTTGCAGGTCACATGGGATCCGCGCACCGTGCGCATACACAGCACGCACCCAGCGCGCATCCGCGAAATTGAATTACATTTTTTTTTAGGATTAGATGTAAAAATATATTAGTTTTAAGACTAGTTTAGAGTTTGTCTTCAATTAATATTCACATGAAATACATATATATATGTTTTTTTAAATGTTAAATATTTCGTGGGATCCGCGCACCTACCGCGTCATAGACGCAGATGACGCATCGCGGAAGCGCGTAAATGTTGCGTTATGTACATCGAACGTGTCGCGTTTAGGCTGGGAGTCGCGTACCGGTCGCATTGCAATCGCGCACTAGCACATACCCAACGCTTACCATGCGCGGATGCTATCGCGTAGGGATCGAGAACGGTGCGCTTAGGGTGCGCGGATCCAAACACATTGAAAAAAATATATAAAATAAAGTTTTTAACATATAGTTAAAAAAAAATGTTTGAAAAAGCTGAACTAACTATAACAGGGGAATTTCTAGGGTTTTGTATGAGGGAAATGTCCAGCTAACTATAACACCCCTGAAATCTATGGTTTTTTCAGTGAATATATATATATATAATATATATATATATATATATATATATGATAGATTTGGGGGTCTCTAGTTGGCACAGGTAGGTACTTGTGACAAATAGGGACCCTTGCCTCTAGTCAGGGTAAGGGGGTGCACTCCTAAAATAACCCCTGCTCACCCCCTTGGTAGCTTGGCATGAGCAGACGGGCTTATCTCAGAGGTAGTGTGTAAAGCATTTGGGAACACATACAGTAATCAAGTGACAACACTACAGATGGACACCACACAAGTTTTATATTAAAAATAAGTATTCTTGGAGGAGGAGCCTAGCGCGCAACCAAGATGGCCGCGTAGGTGCGAGGCTCCCGAGGACCTCCGCGACCTCCTATGACTATCCTGAACATATCCTGTCCCAGATGAGGGGACTGTGTTGGTGAGCCTGAGCTGAGGTGGCACCCGTTTTCCGCTTCCAAATCGGACCCCGGACACCGGCTTTAGCACCGATTGAGGTTTGCGGCCTTCTCCTAGCCGAACCCCGGATTTGCGCTGTGGGGCGATCCAGTGACAAAGTGAACAACAGCGGCGGGCAGGGCTTGGTGGCTCGCGTACCCCGCACTTTCACTTTCGATTTCGCACCCCCCTTGCTGTCTCTGCGAGGTTGGGTCGCGGGGCTTTGTGTGTTGGTGTGGCCTCGCCGGGGGACCCTGCCTGCCCGCCGGCTGTGATCCGCCCCGCAGATCTGGGGTGGCACCCCCCCGGAGCCCGTGGACGGCTTGCCTGCCCTTCACGACGGGGCTGGTGCGACCGGGAGACTGGGACCATGGCCACGAAACAAGATGGTGACCGGACAAAGATAAAATCGACCCGGCGTGGCGCAGCCCATCAGTCCAACAGCATGGACCGATATACCCTCCAGAAGGGATCTCCCGAGGTGCCACGCAGGTCCCCTGAGGGCCCTACTGATGCCCTCGATCTGCCCACGGATCTGACTCTGCGGGATGTCATGGGCGCCATCGCCGAGATGAAGGCCTCTGTGGGCCAGCGTTTTGATACACTGGCGCAGAAGATCGACTCGGTCCTCGTGGATGTTGGCCTGATAAGGGCCGATCTCTCCAAGACCAACGACCGAGTCGACTCTTTGGCCCACACCACATCGGGCCTTACGACAGATGTGGCGGCCCTACAAACGGAGGTGCGCCGGCTTGCTCGGGCGAGTGCGCTGATGGATCGCCGCCTGGAGGACTCCGAGAGTCGGGCCCGGAGGAACAACATCCGTATCATCGGGGTGCCTGAGGGACGTGAGGAGGCTGCGGCGGACCTTTTCGTGGAAGACCTGATTGTTACCCATCTCCAGCCACGGGGGCTGAGTAAATTCTTTGCTGTGGAGAGGGCCCACAGGGTTCCCGGGGGAAGGCCTAAGGTCGGAGCCGCTCCAAGACCTCTCATTGCCCGGATTTTTAATTTTCGGGACAGAGACGCTATCCTGCAATCCTCCAGGCTACAGGGACCGATTAGACTTGACAATATGGACATAAATTTTTATCCTGATTTCACCCCTGCGGTCCAGAAGCAGAGACTGAGCTTCCTCGGTGTCAAACGCCGTCTTCGGGACCTAAACCTCAAATACGCCATGCTTTTCCCAGCTAAGCTGCGAGTGGAGGTGGATGGTCGCACGCACTTTTTTGATCGTCCTGAAGCGGCCGGGGACTGGCTGGATACTCTGTCTGGGGATGGGGATCGGGGTGGCGGGGGGGGAGCGGCCGGGGGAGAGGGCTCGCCGGATCAAGACTGAGGGACTAATATTAAGCCTCGCTCGGGACAAAAATGATGCCACTTTTGGCCATACGTCTGTTCGCTTAAGTTCCCCTCCTATGGAGGTTGTGTGGGGTCTCTTGGGGGTTCTCCCTCCTCCTCTGGGGGTCTAGTTAGTTTAACTATCTATGGGGCGACAGGCACACTGCACATTGGGGGGGCTGTCTGGGCTCATGCAGGGGTGCAGGGAGGGGGGAGTTCTGTTGGGGTGGGTGGGCAGGGATGGGGTGTTGTTTGTTATTATCACAAGGCAACCCTTTTTTTGTGTTGGTTCTACTGTGCTCTCGGGGGGACGAATGATGGTTTCTGTGTATGATGGGGGGTAGGGAATTAACTTTGTTGTCTTGGAACGTTAATGGGCTGGGGGACAGGATCAAACGAGGTGTGGTCCTGCAGTTTCTGAAGCGACTCTCGCCCGATGTAGTCTTTCTGCAGGAGACACACCTTATTGGCAATTCCTTCTGTGCCATGAATCGGCGTGGCTACCGCCTCGTGGCCCACTCGGGCTTCACGTCAGGCTCAAGGGGTGTGGGTATCATGGTAAAGAACTCGCTCCCGTTAGAAATTGATGAGGTGCTCCACGATGATAGGGGACGTTACACTGTCTTGGTGGGGAGAATGGAGGGCAAAGTGGTTGTGTTTGTGTCAGTGTACGTCCCACCGGGGTTGCAGTCGACCACCTTTGCAGACCTGGGGCGCCTCCTCCTTGGCCTTCCGGGGGGGCTTCTGGTGGTGGGGGGGATTTCAACGCGGTTGTTTCTGGGACTGTGGATCGTCACCCCCCTAGGGACCTCCCCCGGGCACAGGCGTGGCTATCCGGCCTCTTGGATACACTGGGATTGGTGGACTGCTGGCGCTTAAAACATCCCACGCAGCTGCAGTACACTTTCCACTCGGGGGCCCATGGTAGTCTCTCACGGCTTGATTATGTCCTTGTCCCGGCGGCCTATGTCGGGAGGGTGGGGGAGGTGCGCCATTTGGCACGGGGTATCTCGGACCACTCCCCGCTTCTGTTACATTTCGATGTCTTTCCGAGGGGTGAGAGCAGGGTGGTCCCAATCAATTCCTGGTACCTGCGCGACCCCACCATTCGCGCTGACTTGATTAAATCCCTCCAGCGCTATTTTGATGAGAATGTGGGGTCAGTGCCTTCGGCTATCTCCCTGTGGGAGGCCTTCAAAACAGTACTCAGAGGGGAGGCCCTATCCCTTATTTCCCACGCCCGGAGGCGCGAGCGGGAGGAGGTGACCCGGGTGGAGGCTGAAATAGCTGAGTTGGAGGGTAATCTAGAAGATGGGGTGACGGATGCTGCACTACATGTCCTACAACTCAAACAAGCGGCTTATAGGGCCCTCGTCACGGAGGCGGCCAGGGGCCTTAGTAGAGAGCAACAGGGGCGACTGTATGATGTGGGTGATAAGGCTGGTAAACTGATAGCGTGGTTGGATAAAAAGGAGAGAGCGAATCGTGTGGTCCCGCTGATTGAGAAAACGAATGGTGTGTGTGTAACTGAGCCAGAAGAAATTGTCTCCTGTTTCGCGGATTATTTCCGCGAAGTGTATTCCCCGGTCTCTTCTTGCTCTGAAGAGGATTCCCGTGCCCTGCTCAGGGATATCGCGCTGCCTTCCCTTTCTGGGGAGGACAGGGTGTCGCTGGACGCCGCTCCCACCTCCGACGAAATAGCCCTCGCCATACGCTCGGTCGCTTCTGGCAAGGCCATGGGCCCGAATGGTATCCCTATCGAGTTGTATAAGCTGCGACCTGATACATTGGCGCCTCACCTCCGCGCAATGTTCCTGGCGGCCCACTCGCTGGGCTCCCTCCCGCTTGACCAGCGTCTGGCTACAATCGTGGTGATCCACAAGGAAGGGAGACCCCGGGACCGGGTTACTTCTTATCGGCCTATCTCGCTACTGAATGCGGAGCCCAAAATTCTCACCAAGGTACTGGCCAATCGGCTGGTCGGTGTGGTGGGAGATCTGGTTCATCAGGACCAGTCCGGCTTTATTCCCCATCGCAACACAGCCCTTAACCTGCGGCGTTTGCATGGGGTGCTCGCACGCGTCCCATTTATACGGGAACCGGCCATTTTGGCCTCCTTGGACGCCACCATGGCGTTTGACACGCTTGAGTGGCCATACATCTGGGCGATGCTTGCGAAGTTTGGATTTGGCCCAGGATTCATCAGTTGGGTCAAATTGTTGTATTCGGGCCCATTGGCGCAGGTGGTGGTGAACGGAAGAGTATCGGCCCCGTTTGAGCTGGGCCGGGGCACGCGACAGGGCTGTCCCTTGTCGCCGCTTCTTTTTGCGCTTGCCTTGGAGCCCCTGGCGGAGTGGCTGCGGTGGGAGCCTTCCATCCGTGGTCTCCGTTGGACCCCCGAGTATGAGGAACGCGTATCCCTATACGCTGATGACATCCTTCTGTACCTAGCCTCCCCACGTAAATCACTTATAGTGCTGGTTGATGTTTTACATTCATTTGGTCGTAACTCCGGTCTCGTCATCAACTGGGCTAAATCGTGCGTGTATGTTCTCTTTGGGGAGGCTCCTATTCTCCCGCGGGGCTGTCCGATCCAGATCGCCCCGCAGGGATTTCGGTACCTGGGTGTCTTCATTACTCTGGACCCGGAGGCCCGGTATGAACGGAACCTGCTTCCCCCCCTCCAGCGCTTGCGGGTAGATGTCGCGCGCTGGCGGCGCCTGCCGCTTTCGCCGCTCGGCCGGGCGGCATTGTTCAAGATGATGTCTCTGCCGCGTTTCCTGTACGCTTTGCAGAACACTATGGACTTAGTCCCGGCGCGCTACTTCCGTGAGGTGGAGAGTCTGCAACGCCGCCTGTTCTGGGACGGGAGGCCGCGTATTGCCCTGGCGAAGCTGACGCTCCCATGGTATGACGGGGGGATTGCCCTCCCGGATATTAAACGGTACTATTGGGCCTCCCAGCTCGCTGCAATTAACCATGGCCTATACGGGCCCGCCTTAAACCCGGCATTCGAAATGGACAAGATGCTCCTGCCAGGTGGCGACTACAATCGAGCGCTCTATTCTAGCGCGCCCGACGCTCGTCTGACGGGCCCCACGCGTGTCATGGTGCAGGTGTGGCACGCAGCCAATGCAGCTATGGGGTGGAAGGACCGTTTGACCCGGGCGTCACCACTATACGCGTCTGAGCGGTTAGGTTCCCTGTGGACCTCTAAGGGCTTTGAGAAGTGGGACATAATAGGTATCAGTAAAGTGGGGGATCTCTGGACGAGGGGAGGATTTAAAACGTTCGATATGCTGCAGACGGAATTTCAGTTGCAGGGCAGTGAATACTTTTGGTATTTGCAGGTCCGTCATGCGCTGGGCTCCGTCTTCTCGGACGTTGCCTCCATCCCGGAATATTCCCCCCTGGAGGATAGAATGCTGAATGGGCACGTCCCGGACAGCACGATCTCACTGATATACAAGAAGCTGATAAACGACCACACGGGCCTGTTGACTGCCCTTCGTGCGGCTTGGGTTGCCGACAGGCTGGAGTTGGACGACGAGGACTGGACCTCCGCGGTGGCCTCCCCGAAGGAGGTGGCCATACCGGCTCGCCTTCGCTTCGTCCAGCTCAAGATACTCCACCGGGTCTACATGACGGGGCCAAAGCTTCTGCGTATGGGCTATGCTGGAGATGGGTTGTGTAAGCGTGGGTGTGGTGCTTTGGGGACCTTTCTGCATATTTTATGGGAGTGCCCGGAGGTGGAGCGGTTCTGGCGTGGTGTACATGAGGTGCTGCGACTGGTTACGCATGTGGCGCTGTTGCCTGAAGCGAGGAGATGCCTGCTGAACGTGTGGGAACCGACTGATTACTCGGCGCCGCAGACGTGGTGGGTGACTCTGGGATATATGATAGCCAAGCGTGATATTGCTCAACTGTGGGGATCCCAGAGGCCCCCGACGGTCTCGGCCTGGAAAGAACACATGGACTGGTGCATGTTTCGAGAAAAGGTGGTGTATGTGGCGAGGGGTAAGCCTGCGACATGGGTGAAAGTATGGGGCCCCTGGAACGCCTACCGCGGGGGTATCTGTGCACCACCGTTGCTGCCTGATACCTCGCCAGCCCCATCCCCTTAGCCGACTCATTCCCCCGCCGCCGGACATTGGGTTCCCCCAGTCCTCGCTCTGTTCTCTTCCCCCTCTTTAGACTTCTGTGGATAGTTGGGATCCCCCCTCTAGGGGAGCACGTGCTGCTATTTCCGATTGTGGGTTGCCTTGTGGGTGTATTTTTCTTGTTGTTCTTAATTTAAAATGAAACCGCCTAATGGGGTCTGGATGATGTGGCTTTTGACGTTGTTACCTCCTGAGAAATGCTCCTCCGTAACACCACGTGTTCCATAAATGTATGTCGTATGTTCTTATCATTGCTAGCGGCCGGCCGGATGGTTGTAGGCCCATACTTGTATACTCTTAAGACTTGTAATAAACGGTTTAAAAAAAAAAAAAAAAATAAAAAAAAAAAATAAGTATTCTTTATATAGACTTATCACAAGACCACAAACGACACAAATCCACAATACTGTTACTTTAAATGGTAGAATTTAGCTTAGTTCTCTTAAGATGGTAAATGTGACACTCAGATTTCAATGTACCTTAAGATGCGACACGCAGGGCAAAGAAAGTGTTGAAAGGTCGGTGATGCGTTGAAGATCCGGTGCAAATAAACAAAGATGGTGCTTTCTTCTTGATGCGACACGCTTCCCGGTGATGCGGCCGTGACTGATGCGACGTTGATCCTCTTCTCCAGAGATGCGAGATGTTTCCTCACGATGTGAGCCGTGACAGGCCCTGCGACACGCTTCCCAGTGATGCGGCGGCATCTGCTGCGACGTCGATCCTCTCCCCTGGCGATGCGAGTTGCTTCCACAACGATGTGAGCCGCGACAGGCCCTGCAACACTCTTCCCGGTGATGCGGCGGCATCTGCTGCAACGCCGATCCTCTTCTCCGGCGATGAGCCGCGACAGGCCTTGTGACACGCTTCTCGGAGATGCTGCGGCGTCTGATGCGACGTCGATCCTCGTCTCCTGCGATGAGCCGCGACAGGTCCTGCGACACTCTTCCCAGTGATGCAGCGGCGTCTGCTGCAACGTCGATCCTCTTCTCCTGGCGATGCGAGGCGCTTCGGTGGACCTGCGATGACTCAATGATTCTTCTGCAACACGCTTCCCGGTGATGCGGCGGCGTCTGCTGCGACGTCGATCCTCTTCTCCGGCTATGCGAGGCGCTTCGTGTTCCGAAGCGGCAGTTCGGCGACATGCTTCTTGTTCTTGAGTTGCGCTTCCAGCTCCTTGCGATACTCAAGTCCTCAAAAAGTCCAGCACAACTGCCGGCACTTAAAAAGAACTCTTGGGGAGCTGGTGGGTGAAGTCTGTTTGCCCTGAGACTTCAGTAGGAGGCAAGCTCTTTTCCAAGCCCTTGGAGATCCTTCACAAGTTGAATAAACGTGCACACAAAGTCCTTTCTCCTTTCTTTGACAGTCAGGCAACCACTGCAGGCCAATCCCCCAAGCAGCACTTCAGCTTAGGGATAGTTTCTTCTGGTTCCACTCCTCAGCAAAGGTTTCCTCTTGTTTCCCAAAGTGATCTAAAGTTCATGGGTCCCAATATGTATACTAGGTTTCTCTTTGTTCTCTGAAGTCAGAGAGGCCTTTGCGTAGTCCAAGCCAGTTCTGGTCAGTCCTGGAGCACTTTGTTTACATGACTCCTTCTTTCCTTTCAGAGTGCAGGGCAGAGACATCAGACGCATCACAGGAGGTGGAGCCAGGATTGTGGAGGGAAGGCACAGCCCTATTCAGGTCCCAGGTTTAACTCCTCCCACCCATCTAGATGCAGATCTCTCTATTCAGCCCTGTGCTGACTCACCCTGTCTCCTGGAATCCCTCAGCCCCTGTCACTCAAACTCCAGACAAGGAATACACAAACTAGCAGAGGCAGGTTTGGATGGTTAGACAAGAAAATACCTTCTTTCTAAAAGTGTTATTTTCAAACACAAGATGTTAAAACCAACTTCACTAAAATATGTATTTTATCATTCTGAGTTCAGGCATACTAAATTCAAATTTCTACCTTGTTCCCTGAGTCAGTTAGGATTATAAGATGTAATCAAACTGCCCATTCTGGCCTATGGAGAACAAGTAGCCTTGCAATAGTGAAAAATGAAAATGGCTGTAATTCACTATTAGAACATGCCACACACACCAGGGCATGTCCTACCTTATACTTACAATGCACCCTGCCCTTGAGCCTACCATGGGGTGTCTGAAATGAAGAAAAGGGAAGGTTTAGGGACTGGCAAGTGGGTGTACTTGCCCAGTCAGCATGACAGTACCAGACTGCACGCAGGCTCTGCAATAGCAGGCCTTAGACACACTTTTACAGGCTGCTTCTGTGGGTGGCACAACCAGTGCTGCAAGCCCACCAGCAGTATTTGGATTACCAGCCCTGGGCACTCCTGGTGCACTGTACTAGGGTCTGACAGATAACCCAAACCAACCAATCATGGAATCACTAATTCATACATTAATTTACAATAGGAAGCACTTGCACTGTGGCACTGGACAGCAGTGGCACAGTGCCCAAAGCATCTAACACCAGCAAAAACACATGAGGCAACAGAAAAAATGGAATGGAGACCCATGCCAAGGTGCCAGGTGTCTCCTCCAGCTGAAATGTGGGGAGAACTACCCTACCTCCTCGGAGTTCTCATCACTAAGGTGGAAAAATCTGGACAGACCATCAGCATTGGCGTGTTCTGTACCTGGGCAGTGTTCCACTGTGAAATCCATCCCCTGTAGGGAAATGGACCACCTCAACAGCTTTGGATTCTCACCCCTCATCTGCATCAACCATCTGAGGGGCCTGTGGTCTGTCTGAACCCGGAAGTGAGTCCCAAACGGGTATGGTCTCAGCTTCTTCCGTGCCCAGACCACAGCATATGCCTCACGCTCAATAGCACTCCACCTCTGTTCCTGTGGAAGTAACCTCCTACTGATGAAGGCTACGGGTTGATCTAGGCCCTCCTCATTCATCTGTGCCAAAACAGCCCCCACACCATGCTCTGAAGCGTCTGTTTGTACTATGAACTCTCTGGAGAAGTTGGGTGCCAGGAGCACGGGCGCCATGCACATAGCAGTTTTTAGGGCCTCAAAAGCTTTCTGACAGGTGTCCGTCCAAATCACTCTCTTTGGCTGCTTCCTGGAAGTCAGCGCTGTCAAGGGTGCAGCAATGTTGCCATACCCCTTGACAAACCTCCTGTAGTATCCCTTGAATCCTAAAAAGGCTCTCACCTCTGTCTGGGTTTTGGGCGGCACCCAAGCCAGGATGGTTTCAATCTTGGGCTGCAGGGGCGCCACCTGGACGCTCCCAACCTGGTGTCCCAAGTACACCATGGAACCTGCCCGATCTGTCACTTACTCACCTTGATCGTGAGGCTTGCCCTCCGCAGCACCATCAACACTTCCCAGAGGTGACGCAGATGTTCTTCCCAACTGGCGCTGAACACTGCGATGTCATCCAGGTAGACGGCACTGAACTCATCCAGCTCAGCCAACACCTGGTTGACCAACCTCTGAAAGGTGGCAGGGGCATTCTGCATCCCAAAGGGCATAACCTAGAACTGGTAGTGCCCATCTGGTGTGGAGAATGCTGACCTCTCTCTTGCCCCATCAGTCAAGGCGATCTGCCAGTACCCAGACGTTAGGTCAAACGTGCTGAGGTACCGTGCAGCCCCTAGCCGATCTTTGGGATCATCGGCTCTGGGGATGGGTGCGCATCAGTCCTGGTGACTGAATTGAGCCCTCGGTAGTCCACACAGAACCGGAGTTCTGGTGTGGCACCCGGTGCGGCAGCCTTTGGGACCAAGACCACTGGGCTGGCCCAGGGACTGTTAGAGGACTCAATCACCCCTAACGCAAGCATCTTGGAGACCTCCTCCTTGATGCAAGCTCTCACCCTGTCAGTCACCCTGTAGGTTTTGTGCCTCACAGGTGTACTATCCCCAGTATCCACATCATGGACGCACCAATCAGTGACAGCGGGAATCAGGGAGAACAGATCAGAAAACTGTCCCAGCAACAGGCGGCAGTCATTCTGTTGCTCAAGGGTCAGGGTGAAAGAGAGGTTGACACCATCCACTGACCCATCTTGCTCTGTCGCCGACAGGAGGTCTGAAAGAGGCTCGGTCTCCACCTCCATTCCACCATCTGTCACTAAAAGCATGCCCATTTGGGCCCTCTCCAAGTGGGGCTTCAGGCAGTTGACATGCAGGACCCTCAAGGGGTTCCTGGGAGACCGCAAGTCCACCAAGTAGGTAACCGGACTTTTGCCCTCCACAACCTCAAATGGTCCGGTCCACTTATCCTGGAGCGCGCAGGGCTCCACGGTGGCCATGACCCACACTTTCTGACCAGGCGGAAGCTCTACCAGAGTGGCATTCTGGTCGTACCACCGCTTCATTTCCTCCTGGCGAGCTTCCAGATTCTCCTCAGCGAGTTGCCTGAAATGCCTAGTTTGTTCCTAAAGGCCTGCATGTAGCTATATACATCCTGGGGAGGTTTCCTGGGAGATTGCTTCCAGCCTTCTTTGACCAAACTTAGAGGTCCTCTCATTGGGTGTCCATAGAAAAGCTCAAAGGGGCTGAACCCTGGAGATTTCTGTGGCACCTCACGGTACGCAAAGAGTAGGCATGGTAAGAGGACGTCCCACTTACGCCTCATAGGTTCCTCAAGACCCATAATCATGCCTTTCATGGTTCAGTTGAACCTTTCAACAAACCAATTTCCTTGTGGGTGGTAAGGAGTGGTAAACTTGTAGGTTACCCCACACTCCTGCCACAGTGACTTCATATACTTGGAAATGAAGTTAGTATCTCGGTCAGACACTACCTCGTGAGGGAATCCCACTCTGGAGAAAATTCCCATCATTGCTCGTCCCACCACGGGGGCCGTCACTGTCCTCAGAGGTATGGCCTCCGGGTACCGGGTGGCATGGTCCACCAAGACCAGGATTAACCTGTTGCCCATGGCTGTCTTGGGGTCCAGTGGCCCCACAATGTCAATACCCACCCGTTCAAAGGGGGTGCTGACCACAGGGAATGGCTGGAGAGGAGCCTTGCGCTTCCTCCCACTCTTTCCACTTGCCTGGCAAGTGTGACATGTCCTGCAGTGAGTGTCTGAACTCCTGCGCATTTGGGGCCAATAAAAGTTGGTGACAAGCCTCTCAAAGGTCTTGTCCTGCCCCAAATGTCCTGCCAATAGCACATCATGAGCCAGCCCTAGTAGGAAGGCTCTGAAGCGCTGGGGTACCACCAGCACATGGGCTGACCCAGGCTCAGCAACCTTAGGCTCAGAATACAGGAGACCATTCTCCCAGTAGACCCAATGTGACCCAGACTGATCACCGGCTGCCTGGTCTGCAGCCTGCTGCTGCAGACACACGAGAAAAGGGCACTTGTTCTGCTCCTCACAGAACTCCTCCCTGGAGGGTCCTCCTTCTTGCTGCCAATGAGTCAGCTCAGGCAGGTCCCCCAGTTCATCTACCTGTTCCTCTGTAGGCTCCAGGGCATCCCCCTCAGGGTCTGCTTCCTCCTGGACCGTGGAAACTTCGGGGATCGGTTTCCCACGCCCTCTGCCTCCTCTCTCTAAGGCAGGGGGCGCAGGACCCCTGGGACCCCCTCTCAGGCTCCAGGTCCTCTTGAGAACCCCTACTGGCTGCCATGGTTTGTGGTGACACACGCCCAGTCAGGCAGGCCCAACATTTCCAAATGAGCACTTCACTCCACCTTTGCCCAAGGTGAGCTCTCCAGATCGTTCCCTAACAAACAGTCAACAGGCATGGTGGGCCTCACAGCTACCTGAAGAGTACCAGAGATCCCCCACTCAAAGGGAACCTGAGCCACCTTGCAGTGGCTCTCTGTGTTGTCAGCGGCAACAACTGTATAGAATGCATTGGGGACAATCTGCTCTTGAAATACCAGGTGACACTTGACAGCTGTCACACTGGCTCCTGTATCTCTAAGAGCCTCCACTCTATGGCCTTTGATGGTCACCCACTGCCTGTATT
This sequence comes from Triturus cristatus, assembly GCF_964204655.1. Lineage (NCBI taxonomy): Eukaryota > Metazoa > Chordata > Amphibia > Caudata > Salamandridae > Triturus > Triturus cristatus. The sequence goes on from NC_140589.1 coordinate 1,296,354,009, forward strand.
TCTTAGTGTTATCAGGCAGTTGGGTCCTGGGGACCACCTCACAGTCTCCTAAAGAGACAAGGGACATCTATGCAGGACCCCACCCACCTTGGGCACCCATCTTCTCACCCAGGGCTACACTGGCCATCTGCCAGGGGGTGCTGTCTTCACAAACTGGCAGCACCTGGGATCATACGCTTTATGACCCAGGTCCCCACATTTGTAGCATCTCAGGGTCCCCCTTGAACAGGTGGACCTGTCGGGCCCCTGGCGGTTTCTGTTGGGGAGGCTGGGAATCTTTCCCTTGGTTCCCTTGAGGATTACTTTGGGGCCTTCTCTGGAACTCCCTCTGTTTTACCCTTGTTCCCCCACCTCTTCTGCTGGGGACCCTGCCCACTCTTGGCTGAATCTCCCACGTGACCCTTGTGGACCCTGGTACTGACCCAGCAGTCCGCCTCTTCAGCAAGTTTCCTAGGATTAGTCAGCCTACTATCAATCAGGTGCTGGCGAAGCTCTGGAAAACAATTACTGGATAAGTGCTCCCATGCAATCAAATCAAGGAGCCCCTGAAAATCATCAACTTTGCTACCCTTCACCCAACCATCCAATGCTCTGCAGAAAAAAGTGACATATTCCACACAGGTACTGTTCTTTATCTTCTTGCAACCCCTGAACCTCCCGCTCCCCAATCCTTCTCAGGGACCCGGTGGGAAGACATGGCTACCTCATAGGCCTTGAACCACTGCCCCATATCATCATTCTTGTAAAATTATTTTACCACATCCTTGGGAATATACACTCTAGATTCAACAGGCAATGACGGTGTGTTGCCACCAGAAGGAGTAATCTCTAAGCTCTTGGCCTTCAATTCCAACTCCCTCAAAACCTTTTCATGTTCAAGCTGCTTTTTCTTCTGTTCTAGGACTAACTTCCTAGTTTGAAATTCAAATTCCAACTGCCCCTTTAACTTGAGCTTGGTCAACTCCATCTCATGCATCCTACACTCTTTCCTGTCCTCCAACTCCTCTGGAGACAAGCCTTTGGCAGAAACACTGCTACCTATTGGGGAAGTTACTCTCCTCCCCCCTGGACCCACTAGCCCACCCAGCTGCTCCTCTTCATTCTCAACCTCTTATTCATCCTCAGAGTTATTTCTAGCTGCGACCCAGGCCTTCAGCACATTTTGGAACTCATCCTTCTTGGAGAGACCGGTCATAGAAACTTTGAACCTCTTGCAGAAGTGCTTGAGCTGGGCAACGGTGTAGCATTCTAGTTTCTCCTCTTCCCAATCATTATCAACTGATGCTATAGGTTCTGCTTTCTCCATGGTTGTTAAACTTGGCAGTTCCTTGCAAAAATATAAAGTCCCAGAAAAAACAATCTACCAAAAGTATGTGGTCGCGTTTTGGTCTGCACTCACTAGTAATGTTCACCAATCACTGTACATGAGTCACAATGCAAGTCCAGAATCCTCACCGCTGACCACCAATGTTAGATTTGGGGGTCTCTAGTTGGCACAGGTAGGTACTTGTGACAAATAGGGACCCTTGCCTCTAGTCAGGGTAAGGGGGTACACTCCTAAAATAACCCCTGCTCACCCCCTTGGTAGCTTGGCACGAGCAGACAGGCTTATCTCAGAGGCAGTGTGTAAAGCATTTGTGAACACATACAGTAATCAAGTGACAACACTACAGATGGACACCACACAAGTTTTATATAAAAAATAAGTGTTCTTTATATAGACTTATCACAAGACCACAAACGATACAAATCCACAATACTGTTACTTTAAATGCTAGAATTTAGCTTAGTTCTCTTAAGATGGTAAATGCGACACTCAGAGTTCAATGTACCTTAAGATGCGATACGCAGGGCAACAAAAGTGTTGCAAGGTCGGTGATGCATTGAAGATCCGGTGCAAATAAACAAAGATGGCGCTTTCTTCTTGATGCGACATGCTTCCCGGTGATGCGGCGGCGCTTGATGCGACGTCGATCCTCTTCTCCGGCGATGCGACATGTTTCCTCACGATGTGAGCCGCGACAGGCCCTGCGACACTCTTCCCAGTGATGCGGCGGTGTCTGCTGCGACTTCAATCCTCTTCTCCGCGATGCGAGTTGCTTCCACAATGATGCGAGCCGCGACAGGCCCTGCGACACTCTTCCCGGTGATGCGGCGGTGTCTGCTGCGATGTCGATCCTTTTCTCCGCGATGAGCCACAACAGGCCCTGCGACACGCTTCTCGGAGATACAGCGGCGTCTGATGCGACGTCGATCCTCGTCTCCTGCGATGAGCCACGACAGGCCCTGTGACACACTTCCCGGTGTTGCGGCGGCGTCTGCTGCGACGTCGATCCTCTTCTCCTGGTGATGCGAGGCGCTTCGGTGGACCAGCGATGACTCAACGATTCTTCTGCGACATGCTTCACGGTGATGCGGCGGCGTCTGCTGCGACGTCGATCCTTTTCTCTGGCGATGCGAGGCGCTTCGTGTTGTGAAGCGGCAGCGGCAGTTCGGCGACACGCTTCTTGTTCTTGAGTCGCGCTTCCAGCTCCTTGCGACACGCAAGTCCTCAAAAAGTCCAGCACAACTGCCGGCACTTAAAAAGAACTCTTGGGGAGCTGGTGGGTGAAGTCTGTTGGCCCTGAGACTTCAGCAGGTGGCAAGCTCTTTTCCAAGCCCTTGGAGATCCTTCACAAGTTGAATAAAACTGCACACAATGTCCTTTCTCCTTTCTTTGGCAGTCAGGCGACCACTGCAGGCCAATCCCCCCAAGCAGCACTTCAGCTTAGGGATAGTCTCTCTAGTTTTTTCTGGTTCCACTCCTCAGCAAAGGTTTCCTCTTGTTTCTCAAAGGGATCTAAAGTTCTTGGGTTTGGGTCCCAATATTTATACTAGGTTTCTCTTTGGTCTCTGAAGGCAGAGAGGCCTTTGCCTTGTCCAAACCAGTTCTGGTCAGTCCTGGAGCACTTTGTTTACATTACTCCTTCATTCCTTTCAGAGTGCAGGGCAGAGACATCAGACGCACCACAGGAGGTGGAGCCAGCATTGTGGAGGGAAGGAACAGCCCTATTCAGGTCCTAGGTGCAACTCCTCCCACCCATCTAGATGCAGATCTCTCTATTCAGCCCTGTGCTGACTCGCCCTGTCTCCTGGAATCCCTCAGCCCCTGTCACTCAAACTCCAGACAAGGAATACACAAACTAGCAGAGGCAGGTTTGGATGGTTAGACAAGAAAATACCTTCTTTCTAAAAGTGTTATTTTCAAACACAAGATGTTAAAACCAACTTCACTAAAAGATGTATTTTATCATTCTGAGTTCAGGCATACTAAATTCGAATTTCTACCTTGTTCCCTGAGTCAGTTAGGATTATAAGATGTAATAATCAAACTGCCCATTCTGGCCTATGGAGAACAAGTAGCCTTGATTGATTGATTGATGTGAAACTTATATAGCGCAACTGTCGCCCTACGGGCATCCTGGCGCTTTAGACTGGAGAAACATACCAGGGGACAGTGGGAGAATCAAGGGAAGGGCGCAGGTTTGCAATAGTGAAAAATGAAAATGGCTGTAATTCACTATTAGAACATGCCACCCACACCAGGGCATGTCCTATCTTATACTTACAATGCACCCTGCCCTTGAGCCTACCATAGGGGTGTCTGATATGAAGAAAAGGGAAGGTTTAGGGACTGGCAAGTGGGTGTACTTGCCCAGCCAGCATGACAGTACCAGACTGTACGCAGGCTCTGCAATGGCAGGCCTTAGACACACTTTGACAGGCTGCTTCTGTGGGTGGCACAACCAGTGCTGCAAGCCTACCACCAGTATTTGGATTACCAGCCCTGGGCACTCCTGGTGCACTGTACTAGGGTCTGACAGGTAACCCAAACCAACCAATCATGGAATCACTAATTCATACATTAATTTACAATAGGGAGCACTTGCACTGTGGCACTGGACAGCAGTGGCACAGTGCCCAAAGCATCTAACACCAGCAAAAACACATGAGGCAACGGGGAACTTATACTCAGGAAAAAAGAATCCAAATGGATTCTTAAGCTCGAGACCCGTTACCGCAATGGACATAATTTGGACGAGGAATTGGCCACACATCTGATTGACGAATAACAGATGACTGTATATGTCTGTACTTCGGTATCTGCATATCCATGATGCTTATTGTATATATATATCTGTTCTTATGCTTATGTTTGAACTGTAATTCTACATAGTTGCATTTATTGAACAGTTGGTTTTAATTTAATATTTTGTATTTTATTTTTCATTTCACAGGAGGAAAGGAAGGGGCCCACCGAACACTTGCGGGCACTTTACGGAGTACCTACCCTTTTCTTCACCTCTATGATGAGTGCACCACGGATGTATAGATAAGACTTTTTCTTTCTTGCTCCAGTTATTTCACATATAGTCACTGTTATTGTCTCTGGAATGTACTGTGGTATAACGAGACAGAGCCACTCGGCACCAGTATCGAGCTTTGCATGGTCTGTGAGGGCACTGAGAACCAATTGTAGCCAAAACACAAAACCGCCACTTGGCGCTAGTATTGTTCACGTGTAAACAATATGTATTCAGACACAATCGGTCCGATAGGGGCATAGAATACTTTGGCGCGTTACTACCTGCTCATTTTACTCGCTTTATAAACAAAGTATCATCGCCTGCAGCTTATAGCACTGCACACAAGCTGTGAATTCCATCTTCACACCGCCCACAAGGTCTCTCTTGGTGTGTTATGATATAGCCCCCATGCACATACGTTACACCCTTGGGCACTCTAAGATGGCTGCTGTTGGTCTCACTGTGCAACATATCCGCATTGCACGGTTACTCATGAGCATATTAAGTTTCATAACCATGACTTGTATTTGTTATTTGATAGTAACAACACAGTACCAAAGAGTACGGATACATTAAACTGTGGCAATGTGCTGATTTGAACATTATGTTTGAAAATAAGTACTTATTTTAGGCACTTTAAGATTGCCGCCATGGTTTTCATATTCGTACACAGTATTGGTCCGTTCTCGATATCCAGTACTGAGACTATGTATTGAGTATGTCGTCACAATGTTCACTGTGTGATCAAGGAAGTACGCTTCCGAAACGCGTTACCTGAACCTGAAAATAAACCTTCCTTTAACCGGACTCTGAGAGCGCGTGTTATTTCAGCAACTTAAGGATTGAATTGCCGGTCTGCTCTACCGGCCGTCATCGCGCCACCGAACAACGGGTGGTGCTCCTGGGAGGAGCATCTGTTGTGGAATATATATATATATACGCGCTCACTCCTAATCTCTTAAAGACCTTGGAAAAGCACTCAGCGGGAAACTCCTGCAATCTTTAAATCCTTTATTGCATAGCGAGTATGGAAAACATGACGCGTTTCGGCTATGCCTTAATCAAATGTTTCTCATTGAACGCGCCAAAAAGCAGCATATTTAAAAGTGCGTTACGTGAATCACATGACAGGATAAGGCACAACAGGCCAGTCAAGATCTATCCAGACTCCTTTTCAGGAGGAATTCCGTATAATGAGACAAACGTGGCTGAGAGGTGGAAAAAGCAGACCGCCCGAGGGGGAAAAAGAAAAAGAAAAAGAAAAACAAGGCGGGGCGGCTGGAAACGAAGGATCAAAAGCCCCTACCAGAGCCTCACGCAACAGGAAGGGGAGGAAATGGAATTAGACAATCTCACTATTATCAATTTAACACCCAAAATTCTCACACCAGTTGATCAGCAAGTATTGAGATTGGGTTTAACTTTTTGTCCTTCTAACAAAATGGAATATACACAGACACGTATTGATCTTTTCAAACTTACACTAAATTTAAGCTTCACAAATATTTCAAAATGAAGCCCAATGCCTCAAAATCTAAGAGACTTTTAAGTCAATCCGGAGTGACTGATACCTTAATAGGTGAAGATCTGGCTGCTCTTGAAACAATGGAATCACTTCGGACGGACAACCAAATGTAAGGTCAGGATGAGAGCACACTGAAATGCGATCAAATACAGAGAGCAACGCGATTGGGATTTGACCAAGTGAGAGATGTGAGCGCATTTAAACCAACTTCACTGTTCCTACCGCAATTACCCATGGATGCCATTGATGTGTTTGCTAAGATCTTCTAGCCCTAAGAGAAAAACTCACACACTCTAATATCAAGCAGAACGTAACTAAAGAGCAACGTGCAGCGATTGCCAGTTTGGGGAATGATTACACAGTAATTTGTAAACCTTCGGACAAAGGAGGAAACGTGGTCCTACAAACCAGGGAGAATTATGAGATAGAAGCTATCAGACAATTGTCGGATGATGAGAACTATCGAAAAATCTCTAAAGAAACGTATTTGGATAGTATTAGGAGATACCATGATATGATCAAATCGTGGCTTGACAAATCCATGCTGAGCATGGAGGAGTATCTGTTCCTTCGATGCCTGAATCCAGTGGTTCCGACATTTTATCATATCCCCAAGGTCCATAAGAACAAGGATCACCCTCCGGGTAGACCTATTGTTTCTTCTCAGGGTGGATTAACAGAACATTTATCTATTTTTATTGACTCTTTTCTTTTTCCATTAGTGAAGACCTTACCTGCGTATATTAAGGACTCACAGGAATGTTTGATGCATGTTGAGAAACAACAATGGGATCCTGGATACAAACTTATTGTGTTAGACATCACTAGTCTATATACCAGGATAAGGCATGAACATGGTTTGGAAGCTGTAGCTCATTTTTTGAAAAAAAAGCCATTGAAATTTACTGAACACAATGCAATGATTCTCCAATTTACTGAGTTTTATCTAAATAACAAAATTGTTGTCTTTGGTGAGGAGTTTTATCACCAGAGGTCAGGTACCGCGATGGGCACCTGCTTCGCCCCCAGTTACGCGAACTTGTTCGTGAGCTGCTGGGAGGAGCAGGTGTCCAGAATACCTGGGGAAATTGACATGAATAAGGTGATTAGTTGGTATAGATATATCGACGACCTTTGTATAATCTGGAATGGGTCTTTTGAATCGGCATCTGTTTTTATTAATAACCTGAACAGGAATGCTGTGAATTTGGAATTCAGTAGGGAAGTTAGCTCTGAAACTGTTAATTTCCTTGATTTGAAAATCAGAGTGGAGAATAATCAATTGTCTGTGTCCTTGTACCGGAAACCGACGGCCGGCAATTCGACTTTGCATGCCGCCAGCAATCATCTCCCTGGGCTAGTAAGAAATATCCCTTATGGTGAATTTCTGCGATTGAAGTGTAATAGCACCAGGGTAGATGATTTTGAAAATGCGGCTCAAGAAAGTGTCAGTAGATTTGTAGTGAGAGGGTATAACAAAGAATATCTTGAGACAACCCTACAAAGAGTTAGGAACATGCCTAGGGTTACTCTATTAAATAATGATCAAAACAAAAACAAAAATAAAAACAAAAACAAAGAAGGGAGGAAGAGAAGCAAGATAAATGAGTCAGGTGAAAATAAATTCAGGATGGTGACGACTTTCTCAAATGATGCCAATCAATTGAGGAAAATTTTGAGAAAGAATTGGCACATTCTAAAAACGGATAACATTATTGGCTCAGACATTCCCTCTGTCCCCTTGGTAACTTTCAGAAAAGCCAGATCTTTAAGGGATAGTCTGGTACAGAGTCACTTACCTACTAGACCTAAGGTGGCTGGAACCCTAAGGGATCTTAGGGGCTTTTTCCCTTGTGGAAAATGTAAAGCCTGTGTGGGCAGTAAGAGGACATCCACCTATTTGGTAACTGGCCTAAAGAAACCTCGGCCTATTAAAAAGTTTCTCACATGCAACACTAACTATGTGGTATACTGTTTGGAGTGCCCTTGTGGCTTACGCTACATTGGTAGCACCATTCATTGCGTTAAGATACGCATTTTGGAGCACATGCGTGCAATAGCGAAGTGGGACATCACCTATCCTGTTGCGAGACACTATTCTGAGAAGCATACCAGCAACAGGGAACTGTTACGTTACTATGGGTTGGATCATGTCCCAATGAGCATTAGAGGGGGTGACAGAATTAAACAACTTCGTAGGCTAGAGTCACGATACATTATAGATCTGGGAACTAAGAACCCCTTCGGTATGAATGTAGGGGAGGAATTGGCAGTTCATCTCGGGGACTAAATGAAATACATAATGTAGTTGTGAAGGAGGAATATGCCGATGCAAATTGTGATAATCATTTTTAGCAATAAGTGGTGTTAGTTATGTGCATTATTTTTGATCATTCCTTTTAGGTTTACTTTGGTTGAGTTTTTTGTGGATCACCAGACTGTTGTAATAACACCAACTATAATGAAGTTGTAGCCGATATACGGCGTAATGACAGTAAATTCAACGTAGCATTGAGAAAGTCGATATACGGCGACATTTCGATATTCCTTTAATATGAGAGAATTGGCATAAAAGTAAGATGGAAATGTTTATTTACATGCTGCCTTGATATTGTTTGTATATTTGGATCAACAGTCTGTTGTCATGACATGAATTATGTGGAGGTGGTAGCTGATTCACGGCATCATAATGGTCAATATTATGGTACCCAGAAAGCCGATACACGGCGATATGGTTATATAGCTTCCCTTTAAAATGAGGAAACTAAAATGAGAAAATCACTGTAAGGTATAATCTATCTAATTAGATATGGTACCGAAATGACTTGAAACTCGCAATTGTGCGTTTCAAAACTATATTCTAATATGGTGCCATGTATTGCAAGAGGATTGTCCTCTGTTGATTTCCATGCCTTATCCTGTCATGTGATTCACGTAACGCACTTTTAAATATGCTGCTTTTTGGCGCGTTCAATGAGAAACATTTGATTAAGGCATAGCCGAAACGCGTCATGTTTTCCATACTCGCTATGCAATAAAGGATTTAAAGATTGCAGGAGTTTCCTGCTGAGTGCTTTTCCAAGGTCTTTAAGAGATTAGGAGTGAGCGCGTACATGTAAACGTGAATGCACCTTCGCGTCAAAAGCACCCGTACAGAGAGTGCACTGTTCTGAGGTGCAGATGGAGCGACGATATATATATATATATGTCAATATCGCGCACTGCAGGCAACGCAGGAAACAGTCGCACTCTGGATATATTTTAAGCAGATAGAGTATTTATTGACTTTGACGCGTTTCGACACACTGTCTTTGTCAAAAAGTCATACACTGGAAGACGGGCAGCCATGTCTTTTTAAGGAAGCATTTCCTGGTTACCATCATGAACATAGAAAACATGTTTACAATCATGTGAGTGTATCCTGAACACCTCTTGTTGGAAGAAAGACTATACAATCCTAACAACAAAACTTTATCGTTACAAATTAGCAACACAGTCACATAGAAGTTTCTAAATAAAATAAAATTCATAAGTGAATTAACTATTATTGCTTAATCAACAATAAAGGAAATTAGCTCGTATGTAAGGAAATACAAATATTTATATAAATCAAAAAGATGCCAAGTGGCATACATCTGAAAACAGCAGATCGGGCCAGTGCCCGTTGCATATTCATAGGGAGTTCAGGATGTAATGTTATGAAAGAAATGCAAAGAAATCAAAGACCTAAAGTCAAGTCTGCCCATGATCGAATTTAAATTGGAAAAAACAAGTCGGAATAGCACTGAAGCAGTATTAGGGGCAATAGAGATTACACAAATGGGAAAGAGAAGGGGATATGAGCCTAATTGGGCTTAATCAGACCCTACTGTCCTAACTGCATATGCATGGTGTAGACAAATAAGGATCCCACAGCCGTGAGGATCTAACGAAGGAAGGGAATGGATGCAGTGGAGTCCTAATGTCGTGTGTGAATAACATATTGCATAACTACACAAAATTCAGGAGAGGAGAGAGGTTTTCAGCCTAGGTGAACATGGAGATCCTCCTCATGGTTGAGGCCTCCTGGAGTCTTGCTTTGTAACTTCACTATGTACTCTGATTACAGGCGACGCAAATAGCTGAACTAACTATAACGGGGGAATTTCATTGGTTTTTTACGAGTGAAATGTCCAGCTAACTATAACATGTGTGAAACCTATGGTTTTTTCAGTGAATTTGCAAGGTTTTTTAAATGCTAATTCCAAACTATAACGTGTGTGAAACCTATGGTTTTTTCAGTGAATTTGCAAGGTTTTTAAATGCTAATTCCTAACTATAACGTGTGTGAAACCTATGGTTTTTTAAGTGAATTTGCAAGGTTTTTTAAATGCTAATTTATGAATGTATTATTATATTTTTTAAATATTTATTTTACAATAAGCTACCTATATATATAGTTATAGATTAACTTCATCCTGTAATATGGAATGGCTCAGTTTTTTTTTTTTATAAATTTGGATAGAGTTGAACACTTTAAATTCTTTTTTTTTTCTTTTTTTTAAGGGTTTTTGACCGTGCACGCATGTGTACGTGCTGTGTGTGCGCATGGTGCACGCATGCGTACGTGCTGTGTGTGCGCATATGTACGTGCTCCACGTGCGCATGCGTACGTCGTGCGTGCTCTGTATGCGCGTGCTCCGTACGCGCATGCACGCGTTCTCCTCACGCGCATGCGCGTGTGTTCTGTACACGCGTGCTCCATACGCGCATGCGCGCGTGCTCTGTACACGCGTGCATAATATATATATATATATATATATAGCTAGGCAATTACAGGAATACGAAAAATTGAAGAAAAGAGAGATCTCACGTTGGTGGGAAGTGGCATCTCTGCGACAATATTTACAAGTGGGACGTGTGCCTCATGGACTCCGTATTATGATTACCCCAACATATGAAAACCCTCAGGTTGAAATGCTTAGTGAATGGGCAGATAAGAGTGCAGCCAGCTCAACTAACATGATTCGCATTCTAGTGAAGTATGCGGAGAAAGAGCGCCTGGAAGTGGTCACCAAGATTAAAGAATTGAATGATAGTCTGGAGAGAAATGATGATAAGGCCCGAGTTAATAAGTTTAAAAGTGATCTGAAAAGCAGACTGGAGAAATACGAAAAGCGTATTAAAGACAGAAAAGCCACAAAATTCCTAAGAGATCGCATAGACTATGAATCAGGACGGATTTATACATTCGCCAGAAAGTTTGATTCAGAGAGGCGGCAGAAGATATATAGTGGCCAAGTAGACCCTCAGGAAAACACACGCAGTGAAATCAGCTCTGACACGGGCTCGGAACAAGAACCAGAGGAACAGGGGAGTAGAGAAATGCGAGATGTAAGGCTAGCGGTAACCGAGGAACTCCGTTTTATGCTTCTGGAGCAACAGACAGATCATCGCACGGCGAGAGGACGCGGAAGAGGAAGAGGCCGAGGAAGAGGAGACAAAGGAGAGGAGGTGAGGGATACAGAAGGAGCACGAGATTGGCAAGCAAAAAGATCGCTGCGCTCCAACACGAAGAAACAGAGCAAGAAGTAACGGACAATACAACAGTGATCAATCTGAGTAGTATGAAGCTTACAGAAGACGAAGAATCAATTCTGAAATTAGGCATGTCCTTCTGTAGCAGTAATGAGTATAATTATCCGAGCAACAGAATGGACTTATATCGCTTCGTCAGAAAACTCAAACTATCAAAAATGCACCTGAACCATCGTAAGACCAATCAAGGAACACAAGCAGAAATGCTAGAACCATTTAATGATGAAATCTCCCTAAATGTGAATGATATCCCCACCTTAACAGATGTAATCTCACTGGCTAGTGAAGATAACCCACCTGACAATGAGGAACAATCAATGTCGTTCCTCACAGGGATGAATAAGGAAGACCATACCCCATTTAGGCCACCATCGAGATTTTTGCCCCAATCTATGAAAGATAACCTCGATATTTTCGGGGAAAATGTAACCAAAGACTTAAAACAGTTGTACATTGTTGCCAATCAGAAGAAAAAGAGAATGTGTCCGAAAAAAGCGCTTTTTTACAAGACAGTGAACAAACTCCAGAAAGAAGAGGGAGTATTAATTAAACCCTCGGACAAGGGAGGGAATATTGTTCTGTGGGGGAAGGAACTATATAAAAAAGAAGCCCTCAATCAACTAAACAATATTAACTGTTACATCCGAATAAATATGAAAGAATATGAGAAAACAAAGGAACTATTCTTCATGAGGTTGGATGAGTGGAAAGATAAAGGCTTGTTGAGTTGGGACGAGTATAAATTCATCAAAAAAGATAAACCAGTGATCCCGGTGTTTTATATGCTCCCCAAGGTGCATAAGAGTCTCACCAGTCCACCGGGGAGACCAATTATTTCATCATGTGGAAGCCTCTTCGAGAATGCATCACGTTATATTGATTATTTTTTAAATCCGATTGTAAGATCCTTATCTTCATATATTAAAGACTCAACGGATTTTTTAAAGTGCATTTTCGATGTACATTGGGATGAAGAGAATATGCTGCTCCTGACACTGTACATTGCAACATTGTACACCAGCATAAGACACATAGATGGTTTAAAGGCAACTGAATATTACCTAAGCAGGAGACCAATTAGACTCCTGGAGCACAACAAAATGATTTTGGAACTAATGGAATGGTGTTTAACCAAGAATATATTTCTATTCAATGATGAACTTTTTCAACAGGAACAGGGGACTGCGATGGGCACCTGTTTCGCCCCCAGCTATGCGAATTTACATCTTGGCTGGTGGGAGGAGCAGGTGCTCAGAAGCAGTCCACTAGAACACTGGTCAGAAAACATATTACTGTGGGTTAGATTCATTGATGATGTCTTCGTGTTGTGGCAGGGCACGGAGACAGACATAGAATTATTCATCAGTGATCTGAATCAGAATACAATTAACCTAGAATTCGTAGGACACCACAGCAAAACAACTATAGACTTTCTTGACATCCGGGTTAAACCGATGGGAGGGAAGTTGGAGACTTCAGTGTTCCGCAAGGCTACTGCCGGGAATACAGTTCTTCACGCGGGGAGTGCTCATCCTTTTGCGTTAATTAGGAGCATTCCCTTCGGGGAATTCTATAGAGCAAGGAGAGCATGCAGCAATCAAGCTGAATATGATAAAATTGAGAGTGAGATGACCCGTAGATTCATTCAAAGGGGGTACTCTCCAGTTGTAATAAAAGGAGCTGCATCTAAGGCAAGAGACCTTGATAGACAAAAAATCCTGTTTGAACCATCAAGAACAAAACAGAGAAAACTACAGAGAGAGGGAGACAAGAACCAACTTAATTCTAGATTCATAACAACATTCAATGAAAAACATAAAGAAATAAGATCTATCTTAAACAAACATTGGCATCTGGTAAGAAACGATCCCGTAATAGGTTCTAAAATGAAAAAACACCCGGACATCACCTATAAAAAATCAAAATCGCTAAAGGATCTAGTTGTGCGGAGCGAATATCAGGAAGAGAAAGGGCGAGCTCCAACCAGGTTACATCAAAAACCAGGTTTTAGAAAATGCCCAAAATGCAAAGCATGCCAGCATGGCATGAATTGCACTGATTTTAAAACTTTTTTTAATAAAACTATTGCTATTAAGAGTTTTTTGACCTGTAAATCTAGCTATGTTGTTTACCTGCTGCGATGCCCGTGCCCCAAAATATATATAGGGAGTACAACCCTTCCTGTGTATAAACGAATTTTACAGCACAGGAGAGCTATTGTTAATCAAGACAGAACATATCCTATAGCACGTCATTTTGAATCCCATCACCAGAGTAACCCGATATTTTTGAAATATTCCTGTATAGCGGAAGTCCCGAGGAGAAAGAGGGGAGGGGACAGGGAAAAGGAACTAAGGAGGTTGGAAACATTTTTTATCCTAGAATTTAATTGCAAAGAACCGCAAGGGTTGAATGTGGATGAGGATTTGTATACGTGTTTGTCTTGAAATGCTCGAAGAGATAAGAAATGAGAAATTCTTGCTATCATTACTTTTGTTAGTGAAAAAACAATCAATATAGAGGGTAACTCGACAAAGATAACCGCTCTGTATAGAAATATCAAATATGATTTTAATATTTATGGATATGTATATATGTGTGATATTAATCCCTATCCTATATGGAACTAATTGTGCTAAAGCTGAGAAAGTAAAAATGGATACTGTGATTGAGAAATGTCTAAGTTTACATAAGCACTTGCACTTTAGGATTGTCATGAGAATTTTGATTAAAAGAATTGTTCTTGATAAATTCATACAGGTATATAGATCATGAACTTGTATACATTAGGAAAGGGTTTCTTTGCGTTATTTGCACAATAGGCATTAGCACCTTTGATTATTAACTTCTGTGAAATTCTTTAAAACAAAACTAGCACTGGCACTTTAGAATGCGTAATTTGCACAGTAAGCACTAGCATTTTGAATTACTGAATTTTATAAGAAAATGTTAAAAAGGCACTTGCCGGATTCATTTCCTGAAGATTAATACCATTTGCACTAGCATATTGAAGAAATTTAAATCTTTTAAAATTGTATGACAGACTCTGACTTTTAATTAGCTATTGTCAAATATACGCAAGGAGGTATCCTGTGCGGAAACATAAGAAATAGCTGTAGTCATTGAGCCATACAATATAGCAATATGTGCAAATTGAGTATAAATCGTAGTAAAACAACATGTAAAATAAATAGGAATGAACATGTTACAAGATGGGGGCCAAAGTGCATTATACAGAGCTGGGGAATATGAAAGTCGAGTCCCTCGTTGTTGTCAATCACTTAATGAAATGTATTTTAATGGAAAAAAGTATGGCACAAAACATCGTGAACAAGGCAGCGCGAGTCTGCTGAAACGCGTTGATGTGATACCTCGTTGTTTGAAAATAAAGACCGAGTGCCCATTCTTTCACCGGAGTGCTGGATGTTTATTTCCTGAAAGGAGTATACCTATAGTTTGATATATATATATATATATATATATATATTCACTGAAACAACCATAGGCTTCATACATGTTATAGTTAGCTGGACATTTCACTCGTAAAAAACCATTGAAATTCCCCCGTTATAGTTAGTTCAGCTAACTATAACTCGCGCGACCGCAATCCACTGCTGATGACGTCGTATATTACATCACTGTATTCACTAAGATACTGTTAATAAGTCAGTTATACAATTAATTTTACCAAAAAAAACATCCATTTAGACACTTATTTACCCATTTATTCTTCCATTAACCTTTAGATATACATATATAAAACATATTTTTTTTTCAGAAAGACACATATTCACTGGATGATGTCATCAGTGATGTCATCAGTGATGTCATTTGAGATGTCATCAGTGATGTCATGAGTGATGTCACTGACCATGTCATGAGTGATGTAATATGCGACGTCATCAGCAGTGGATTGCGGTCGCGCGAGTTATAGTTAGCTGAACTAACTATAACAGGGGAATTTCAATGGTTTTTTACGGGTGAAATGTCCAGCTAACTATAACATGTGTGAAACCTATGGTTTCTTCAGTGAATTTGCAAGGTTTTTTAAATGCTAATTCCTAACTATAACGTGTGTGAAATCTATGTTTTTTTTTGTGAATTTGTAAGGTTATTTAAATGCTAATTTATGTATGTATTATTATATTCTTTTATATATTTATTTTACAATAAACTACCTATGTATATAGTTATAGATTGACTGTATCCTGTAATATGGAATGGCTCAGCTCTTTTTTTTTTTATTTGGATAAAGTTGAACAGCATAGTTAATATCTTCTATAAACTTATAAACAGTTTAAAATTATTATTTTTTTTTTAAGGGTTTTTCGCCGTGCGCGCACGGTGCGAGCACCCCGCGATTTAAAAAAAAAATGTTTTTTTCACCCTTCGGGGTCCTTCAGGGACCCCCTGACAAAGGCTAGGGGGTCAGGAACTCTCTACCCTGCCCCCTTTTCACGTTCTCCACCTTTCTTTTTCACTGCGACACAGAAAATGGCGTCCGACACTTCTTGATTTCGACCGATTCGAATGTTGACTGACATCTAACCACCAATCAGAATTACGCTCGCGCACATTTGGTGCGCGCATATAGATATTTATGTACTTTTAACTGCAATTTTCTCAGGAACTACTGAACAGATTGACACCATATATGCAAAAGGCACATGCCTGACCTGAGGACTACCTCTTTGCCAAATTTCAAGTAATTCTGTTCAGCCGTTCGGGCTGTATCTTCGACTAAAGGTCCTATGGGAAAATGCGTTTTGGGATCCCCCTTTTTTCTCAGCCCCCGCTTGACGAATCACCCTGGGACTTTCAGGGTAGGAGCTGAGCGGAGCGCCCCATTAGTTTTGAAAATTTCGCGAGAATTCGTCAACCGGCGCCAAAGTTATTAAAAATAGAATTTTCAAATTTCCTATCGGAACTCGGTCCTAACTATAACTATCTACTGGCGACCGCCAGTAGATAGTATATATATATATATATATATATATGCAACTCGATACACTTCTTCTCCAGAAAGTATACACGGACACCAGGGAGATTTGCAGTTTCAAATCGGTTTTAATGAACTGCACTCGCTGCGCG
This sequence comes from Triturus cristatus, assembly GCF_964204655.1. Classification (NCBI taxonomy): domain Eukaryota; kingdom Metazoa; phylum Chordata; class Amphibia; order Caudata; family Salamandridae; genus Triturus; species Triturus cristatus. Next base: position 1,296,370,548 of record NC_140589.1, read on the forward strand.
TTTCAGCTTTCGCCTTGTTCACGCTGAAGCAGTATTTTTTTGAATAAAGTTATATAAAGTTCATAAACGCAAAAATAGACAACAGACTCTTCACATCAACAGAATGTAATGCAGAGACTTGGTAATTTAGGCGGCCATCCTAGCCTAGTACAAAATTCATTCTACAGGTATACATCCTTCTATATATCTCGTAGCATATACATAAAATAACTGTACGTTCAAATAATTATTGGAAATAAGTGCATATTATATCACATTATCGTGTTTCCAAATAATATAAACACAATACCACACCCTGTACAATATGCATAAATATATACAATATGTACAATATATACACACATGTTATGCCCCAGTGGGCAGATTTACAAAATTATTCCAACAGCTATTGGCAATAAGTATCTCAACCAGATGGTAATCTTATTCATGTACATGCGCAATCTTGTCGCCCCAGTGGGCATACAGCAAGAATACATAATACTGCAAGTGCAACTTGAAGTTCCTGAAGGGCCACAGCATGATTCAGTACCAATCTCTAAAAAACGGAAATAAGATAAGTTTTAGTATATCATAGACCAAGCCCTAATATGATGACAGATCTTACTTATGCAAATGTACAGATAGCTCTTCGCTAGAATTCAACCCTTTCGGGACCATTGTGTCAAAATCTACGATATATCTAGATTCTAATTGTCTCAGGAGAAGTAGTTTATTCCCTCCACGTGCAGTATCCATGACAGCATCAATCACCACCATTTTCAACAATTTTTCATTTTGAGCATGTTCTTCAAAAAAATGTCATGCAACAGGATATTGTTTGTTGTTATGGCGTAATGCCCTGACATGTTCTAATACTCTCTTTTTTGCACGGTGGATAGTGCTGCCAATGTATGCCTTGTTGCATGGACAGGTTAACGCATAGACACAGTACATAGTATTGCAAGTTAAGGATTTCTTGATGGTAAACTTGCCATTCATACTAGAGAATTGTACCTCCATGCAGTCACTGCTGTTTCTGCAGGCCTTACAGTTTCTGCAGCAGCGGAATCCTGGCCTACCAACACTTTTAGGAGGTGTAATGCTAGTTATTACACTGGGGCTAAGTTCATCCCTCAAAGAGTTACTTCTCTGGAATGTGACTTGCGGATGATTGGTCAAATGTTCTTTGAGATGGCTATCGGTTAACAGGACATGCCAGTGTTTATCTAGAATACGACGCAAGTCATGCGCTTGTCCAGAGTATGTGGTGATGAAACGTAAACTCTCAATTTCTGGTACTCGTGGCACAGGGTGTAGTAACCCATTACGGGTAACATTATCCACTTTATTACAGGCTTCTTTAATCGTACGTGGATGGTAGCCTCTCTCTCTAAAACGTTGTATCATCTTGTTTTTTTCAGTTGCATAGCTACTCTCCGTACTACAATTGCGTTTGGCACGCAATAGTTCCCCATATGGGATGCTGTACACTAGCTTTCGGGGATGCGAGCTAGAGGCACTCAAAATGCTATTACCGGCTGTCAATTTTCGGTAAAGATGTGTGTGCATAACTTGTTCTATGATCTCCACAGTGACATCGAGGAACTCCACCGAGGTCCTGCTGACGTGTTCTGTGAAGACCAAATTGTAAGAATTGTCATTCAGTAGTTTGACAAATGCAGTAGCAGAATTCAGATCACCCTTCCAAATTAAAAAGATGTCGTCAATATATCGGAGCCACAGGACACAGTTCGAAAATTGTTCCAGCTGTGAGGCCACCTGCTCCTCCCACCAGCCCATGACAAGATTGGCATAGCTGGGGGCGAAGCAAGTCCCCATCGCTGTGCCCTGTGACTGCCGATAGACGACATCATCAAATAGAAAAAAGTTATTTGTTAAGCAGTATTCGATCATAACCATGATCATCTCTGAATGATGGAATAAAGAAATGGAACGACTTTTGAGGAAGTGTTGCACAGCCTTTAAACCTAGCTGGTGTTGAATGCTAGTATAAAGGCTGCCAACATCCAGGGTGACCAAGGTAAAATCAGGTTCCCAATGGATTCCATCGATGATGGTCAGAAAATGGGTAGTGTCGCGTAAGTAAGCTGGTAAGGCAACAACATAAGGTCGTAAGTAGTGATCTATGTACCGAGAGGTGTTCTCTAATAGAGACCCAATGGATGACACTATGGGTCTACCAGGGGGATTAGCCGGATTCTTGTGCAACTTAGGAAGTAAATATAGCACAGGTATCCGAGGGTGAGGACATCTCAGATAGTTATACTCATCCCACTCTAATAGCCCCTTCTCTCTCCATTCTACTAGAAGTTCCCAATATTTCTTGTTAGAAGCAACAATAGTCTTCCTATCCGATACTGCATAACATGTCTGATCACTCAATTGTCTGACACCCTCACGCAAATAGTCTGATTTGTCCAATACCACCACATTACCACCTTTATCCGACTGACGGATAACAATGGTATCATCGGCCTTTAAGTTTGACAAAGCTTGAATTTGATGCCAGTTCAAATTCTTGTCACACACCGGAATCTTAACCTGTCTCATTTTCTTAAGGTCATTTAAAACACCCCTCTCGAATACTTCAATGGCATCGCATTCAATGTTCGGTAAAAACACAGATTTGGGTTTGAAATTACTCCCAGGGTTAACATTCAAGTCAACTGCAAAATCATCCAGATTTATACAATGGTCAACATCATAGTTATCCATAGAGGATATTGCATGTAAAACCTCCATATCATCCACATTAAGATTACTCAAAGGTACAACCATAGAAGCACTAGCTGTTTTGTTGTGTTTGGTTTCAAACCATTTTTTCAATTTCAATTTGCGTGAGAAATAAAACAAATCAATTCGTGTTTTGACATAGTTAAAATTGGAAGTAGGACAAAAGGACAAACCTAAGCCAAGGAGGTCTCTCTCATCTTCCGTTAGAGAACGTTTGGAGAGGTTGATGACCGTCATTGTGGGGTTTTTTTGCCCCTCGTCACCATTCCCATTGGGCTTCCTATTTCTTTTCTTCCTCCTCTGTTTTGCCTGTTTGTTCCTCTGGTTTTTCCTCTGCCGCCTCGTCCTCTGCCTCTCTGACCAGTTTGGTCTTGATATTGCTCTGTCCGTCCCTGATTTAGCATTTGGAACTGGGCTAAAAAATTATTCGGTTTCTTTTGAGGGTCTTGACTAACCAAGCTGGCAGCCACTGACATAGGAATATCCGATAAGCTGCCGTCTGATACATCGCTCTCACTGATATCCACAGTTGCGGATGCTGTTGGCGGTGGCATGGATATTGTGCCATTAGTATCAAAAAGATGATCATATTTCTTATGAAAAGTAAGAGTACGGCCTGATTGATAGTCCTTGAAATCTCTTAGAAACTTCCGCTGTTTCTTGGCCGTAATCTCCTCTTCTAGCTTATCCATTCTTGACAATAGAGATTTAATAAAAGTCTCTAATACATCTTTTGCCACCAATTTCTCAAGTTGGGCAGTCAACTGATCGATTTCTGCCAATAATTTGCTACGGTCTTTAAGTGCAAATTTTACAAGAATCCGCATCATGGTTGTGGAGCAAGCAGCAGAATTATTGGACCATTCCTCCAACATCTCAGGGTCAGGGTCCTCGTAGGTAGGAATAGTAAAAATATGCAGCCCTCGTGGCACTCGGGCTACGTCAATATATCTTTGTAAAGACTCTGCTTCCCACCATTTGGAAAGTTCTTTTTTATATAACTTTTCCAATTGAAAATAGAGTTGTTGGACTTTAATCTCTTCCGTGATAGCAGTGGCTGGGCTACTCATATCCCCATTAGCATCACTCTGTGAAAAGAAAAGTCTGTTGGCCGTTACTTTGCGTTTGGCTTCTAAAGCTGCAGCCATAGTAGCCGATTTAGGTTAACTGCAGATCTCCCCCGCTGTCACAAATGAGACGTGTAAGTCCCAGTATCAGATCAGCTCCCTTCTCAAAGCCACCTCAGTGCGTGACTATATATATATATATATGTTGCAGCATGCAGCACAGCATAATGCATTTCGACAGTTACGTCTTCTTCAGATGCGGCTTGCAACTGGATTTCACCTCCTCCCTCCTTTGAACATGCTTGGGCGCTCCCATTGGTGGGAGATCAGCTGACCCTGCTGCAATCCGGACAGCTGTAGTTTAATGCACAACTACAGCTCCCAGCATGTACTTGATGGATAAGTTCAGCAGCAGGATTAAATGTTTGCTCATATGAGCGCTGAAATTGCCTCGCAAAGGGGGAGTCGTGTAGCAGCTGGTGACCCCGTTAATATCATGTCAAAAGGCTCCCTCGGGCCCCCAACGTCCAAGCCTCATAAATTGGAAGCAAATATATAAATATGATGTGTTATATAATTGGTTCCTACCAAGAAATTGTAGCAGTCCCAGTGATCTACAACTCTTAAAAGGTCTAGTGCTATCCTATGTTCTATATCTTATATTGCTAAATCCCAGTTATGTCATAACTACATTGATTTATGCAAATTCATAAGAAATTGTGGAGGTCCTCACTGGCATTAAGACCTTTAGGTACTTTGGAATCTAATTCTAAGATAAAGCGTGTCTCTAGTTTGCGTAACAGTTTCTCATGGTTGCTGCCTCTTCTCATTGCTGGGATTGCACCTATAACATAATACTTTAAACACTTAAGGTTGTTATCATGTGCTTACTTAAAATGGCATGTCACTGGGTATATGGGGTCTGAGTTCACTATTGCTCTAAGATGTTGTAAAATCCTTACATGCATGTTTAGCTTGGTACTTCCCACATACTGAAGCCCACAAGTGCATTCCAGGACATACACCGCATAGTCTGTTCTACATGTGTAGAGACCTTCTAATGCAACTGGCTTTGGTCTAAATGCTGTAATATAGTTAGAAGTATTAACCTCAAACCGGCATGCCCTGCAGGAGCTACACTTAAAAAACTTTTTCTAGAGGTAAGCCAGTTGGTGTTCTCAACTGTTTCAGGACTGTTTTTGACTAATGCATTCTTCATTGAGAACACCTGACAAAATGTTATATCAGGTTTCTTCGGGAGTACCAGGCCAATAGTAGGATCAGTTAGTAATATTGGTCATTGACTATTAAGGATTGATCTGATTGATTTCTCTTGTTTACTATATGTGGTGATTAATCTGATACTATTTTTGTCGCCTTGATAAGTTTGTGCCTTGATTCAATTAATCGAGGTCTTGCGTTTGGATGGTGTTTGTTTTTGCTCCAAACAGAATGGATTTCCTTGACCTATCATTTGCTTTTTCATTGCCCTTTCAATGGTGCTTCTAGCATATCCTCGCTCCATGAATCTTTCGTAGCCCTCAGATTCACATTGGGTTAGATCACTTTCTGAGCAGCAGATCTTGCGTAATCTCAATATCTCCCTATAAGGGATGCTATTTTGTAGGTGTTGCGGATAAAAACTGGATGCATGGAGTGTGGAGTTACCCACCATGCTTTTATGGTGTAATCTGGATTCAAGTTTGCTGTTCTTGATGAAAATCTGCACATCTAAAAAATCGTTGGTATGTGTACCCATGTGCCGAGTGAACTCCAAATTCATTGCATTTGAATTGATGCATTCCACAAATCTGTTTGCACTGTCCATAGAACCCTTCCATATTGCAAACGCGTCATCTATTAAACGCAACCAGCACACAACATGTTCTTCTCAATACGTTCGGTGTTCAGCCATGAGAACCCACTCCTCCAACCAGCCCACATGTTAACATGCGTAACTGGGGGAGAAGCAGGCTCCCATGACGATACCCCTCAACTGTTGAAAGACCTCATTTCCTAACATGAACAAATTAATGTTTAAGCACCAACTTATCATAGACAATAAAGTTTTGTTGTGGTTGTACATTTGTATAGGTCTATTTCTAAGACAATTTTCCACCGCTTTGAGTCCATTCCTATGTTCGATACTAGTATAGAAGAAGGTTATATCTAATGTCATTAACATGTACTCCTCTGACCAGGGAATATCATATACCCGCTTTAAAAAGTCACTGTTGTCCTTGTTGTATGATGGTAAATTGACGACATGCTCTTGTAAGAGATAGTCAACACACTGAGATGTCCTCTCAAACAAGCCTTTCCTGGCTGAAATAATCAGTCAACCAGGTACCGGAGAATTTCCTTTATGGATTTTTGGGTTTAAATAAAGGACAGGCATAACAGGAAAACTTTTACTTAAAAACTAATATGCATCCTTGGAAATTAATCCAGCTAGTTTCGATTTTTTTAACTCTTCTTTAAATTCCCTCTTGACTTTCCTTACATGTTGCATATTTGACTTTTTATAGCAACTGGGGTCCTCCAAATGCCTGTGCGCCTCTCGCAAGTACTCTGTTTTGGCCAGAGTACAATATTTCCCCCTTTACCTGATTTATTGATTACAACTTGATTGTTCTTTTGTAGTTTGCAAATTAAATTATGGAACTGTCTCTCTTTGATTTAAAATTTCCTCGTCTTTTGTTTTATTTTTTTCAATTGAGTGTCTTCATTTCTTCCACTACATGATCATTGAAGATATCCACCGCATCCCGTGGCATCATGGGTAAAAAAAAGTGGATGCAGGTTTGAATGGACTCCTGATTAAGCCCGATGTGGTAATGTCTTCCTCCTGTAAGACAGACTGAGTAGATGCCACAAAGTTCTTAGCAACTTCCTCATTTTGAAGATCATGTAGTTCACGCAAAGTTTGAATATCTGATACTTGCAAGTTGTTTGAGATGCATTCATTGCCCAGTGTCCTCCTGTTAGATTGATTAGAGTGTTGTTTTTGCTTGTAATATTTGACAAGCTTAAGTTTCCTGATGAACTTAAAGATGTCGACACAGGTTTGACTACAATTGAAGTTGCTCTCGGGCAATAAGTCAAACCAAGGGATAGTAATTGGATTTCTGCTTTATTCAGGACAATATTGGATAAATTAATACCCGTATTGTCATTCGTAATCACTTGCGCCACCATTTGTTTCCTTGCTTTTTCTGGCTCTTTCTGTTTGTTGAGCTTTCTATTTCCCGTCGTCTCGGATTTCATCTTTCCCTTGTTTGTATTTTAGATTGCATGGACAGAGTGTTTGTCTGTGATCCCGGCGTAAAAAAATCCAGCTCCTCAGCGAGTGTTAAATTGCTGGGCCCACCTACTTTCTGGCCTGATATCACTGTGCCATCTTCTTATTCCACTTCACTTTCTAGAGCTGAACTGAGGTCGGATATTGAGGCTGCATTGACTACTTGGTTGTTAATTTTATCATTCTGGCCTGCTATGTTACAGTTGGTAAAATATTGTCTTTTGATAGAATCACATTTTTAGAGAAGGTAAATATTTGTCCCTTTTTGTAATCAGTTTTATCCCTGGCAAATGTGAAGGCTTTTCTTGCTTTGATTACATCTTCATGTTTCTTAAGCCTATCCAGTATCTCACCGGACCTTTAGATATTAATTCCTTTTGATCAGATTTGTCTAGTTCAATGTTAATACGTTCAATCTCCTTCTGTAGGACTTTTGAGTCTATTTCCACATATTTAATGTGTCTGAACTGGGGTGGCAAAGTGAGCTAAAGAATGATGATGGATTCAACCCAGATCTGTGACTGGGGGTGAGTGTTTGAAAAGTTTCAGCACTCCGTCCATCATCTCTTTGTGTTTGCTTTTTTCGCCCTAAGATGGCAGGGTATGCCCAGACGTGGGACCCTTGCTCACTTTGCCACTGGATTCAAGCTAGCATGGCTGAATAGGGCTGTTAGCCCAAAACCGGTCCCAGGATGCTTGTTTCCGGTCCAGTGAAGACATGGCTTGGCAGTTCGGGCTGGACTGTTCCCATGAGGCACAGGGTCAAGACTGATTTGAATATAGCTGTGTCTGAACTGGGGTGGCAAAGTGAGCTAAAGAATGATGATGGATTCAACCCAGATCTGCGACTGGGGGTGAGTGTTTGAAAAGTTTCTGCACTCCGTCCATCATCCGTTTGTGTTTGCTTTGTTTGCCCCAATTCATATCTGCATAGTAAATCCAGTTTTTCAAGGTGCAATTATACCCCAAGAACCACAGTCACCGGGCAAGGTAGTAATAAGGCAGGCGCCTGCTCGCAGAGGAGCAAAATTATAAAGTTAGGAATGGCCTGAAAAGATCCACGAACAGTGAGGCTCCCTCGTGGGCAGTAAGCAGTTATTACGGAGGCAAGAACAATATACAAGGCAGCCAGAACGAAACGTAATCCAATAGCTGTGTGAGGTGACTCAGCAGGAAACCGGACAAAGAGGTTAACTGCACCTCTAACGAGGAGGAAGCTTCTCCGAGGGAACAAGGAAAGGTCCAGCAAACAGGCAAGCGGTGCAGAGCACCCTTACCCGACCAGCATTCAAGACGGCATTCTCCGCTTTCTCCGGAACCAGGAACAGAATTTCCGACGCTGCTCCGCAGATTAACAGCCTAAAATAAGCGCCGGCAGTGCGTACCACGTGACTAGCAGGGGCTCATGGGAATTGTAGTTCCCGATAGTACTAGCCAGTTAAGTTCACATTGCCGGAACCAGAAGGTGCACTCGAGCACCGAATATGTAACATGGAGGTCATAAGCAGAGCATTGCAGGGTATCAGTCATAGTTCGCTGTGCTTACTATAGCTGCTGAATTTGTCTGGTTCTGTATGAGTAAAAGGTCAACCTAACTATTACGTCCCTGTAACCTTTGTTTTTCAGTAAATTGCTATGTTTTAAAAAATAATCTATTCCCTAACTATAACATCCTTGTAACCTTTAGTTTTGTCAGTGAATTTATAAGGTTTTTTAAAATTCTATTTCCTAACTATAATGTCCCTGTACCCTTGCCCTTGGTTATTTCAGTGAATTTCAATGTTTTTTTTAAATTTTCTTTCCTAAATGTAACCTGCTGAGCTTTAATTTCTGTGAAATGAGCATTGTGCCAGAATGAATCCAACCCTGCACATTTATCCAAGAAGAGGCCACCTTTTTGTGCAACACCTGTACCCAACTGGAGTACTTTCTACTGGCTAATTGGTAAGTGCTACCTCGTTGGATAAATGTACAATGCATCTCCTACACTACAGCTGCATAAAGGACGCTGAGGAAATGTCTCAAGTGACCTTGTGTGCCTGTAACTTTGACAATGGGATTGTTGCTCTAGAGTCTTCAACAGATAACTTTACAATGTAGAACTGCAGAGAAAACACACTTGGATGATTTGTACATTACAGAAGTAAAAGCTTCTTTGTTTGGTGGAGATGCAATCGCATTCCTATGCATCAAGACCCCGTCAACAAAATCGGTGGGAAACGAGCTCGGGGACCTTTTAGTAAGCAATCCATCATCCTGGGAGAAGAGCGAGAAGATGTTGCATATTGCTAATACAAATGGGTGGGGCTTCTAGGCAAGTTTACATACTTCTAGTTTTTAAAAGTTTAAAACACGATCTCTGGTCTCAGCAAAAGATGACAAGAAAGAACCCCTTTGTCACAGACAGTACATGATATATTGCGCATGAGAAAAGCAAAGATGCAAACACCCCCATCACAGATTACAGATAAATTATGATTGGAAGTGCAGAGAAAACACACTTGCTTTGCCTTGGCATGCCCATGAAGTTAGGATGATTAGTACTTTACAGAAGTGGAGCTTCAACTCGGGCTCCTACTTTGTTTATATCTATATGTGCTTCCAGTTGAAGTTTCTTTCTGTGAAATGAGCATTGTGCTAGAATGAATTGCTGCCCTGTGTATTTATCCAAGGAGAGGCCACCGTTTTGTGCAACACTGTTCCCCAATTGGAGTACTTTCTACTGTCTAATTAGTAAGTGCAACCCTGTTTGGTAAATGTATAGTGCATCTCCTACGCTACAGCTGCGTAAAAGACGCTAAGGAAATGTCTCCAATGACCTTGTGTGTCTGTAAATTTGCCAATGTGATTGTTTCTTGAGCATCATCATCAGATAACTTTACAATGTGGAACTGCAGAGAAAACACAATTGGATGTTTTATACTTAATAGAAGTAAGTGCTTCATTGTTTGGAGGAGATGCAATCGCATTCCTAGGCATCAAGACCCAGTCAACAAAATCAGCAGGAAACGCGCTTCGAAGGCTTTTTAGAAGCTGTCCATCATCCTGGAAAAAAGGCGCGAAGGCTTTTCGTACCGCTAATGTATATCAGGCGGGGCAAAATGGGTAGGGCTTCTAAGCGAGTTTAGATACTTCTAGTTTTTAAAAGTTTAAAACACAATCTCTGGTCTCAGCAGCAAATGACAAGAAGGAACCCCCTCATCACAGAAACTACGTGAGATATTGCGCCCGAAAAAAGCAAGGATGCAAACACCTCCATCTAGGATTACAGATAACTTTTCAGTGGAAATTTAGAGAAAATATTTGAATAGTATAGTTAAATATATTGTATTAGTTTTACTTTACATTTGACACGTACATAAAACATTATGACCATTGTTTTGCATTTTATACTTACATATGTGTTCTTAATGTTAATTTCAGTCCTTCTTTCTGCATAGGAACGTGATATTTTTGTAAATGATACTTAATTTCTGATGTTTGTGAGAATTAATATTGTTTTCATGGATGTTATGTCATTGATCCATTTTGATGCCTTGTTTTTTAACAGCTCTTTATTGTTTTTTTCACCATCATTGTTTAAACACATGGGGGTCGATTCAGATCCTGGAGAAACCGTGTACGAACCATCGGTTGGAGCGTTTTCGCCGTCCGACTCGTACCCGGTAAAAACACCATACAAACATGCAAGTACGATTCGTACGGAAACACCATTTCCGTACGATTTGTACAAAACACCGACCGACACAAAAACACATACAAATGTGATCCGGGACGGCGCGTACGCGAGATGCGGATGGAGTTAGGCAGCTTTTTACGTACCAGCAAGTACGCTTTGTACCGACAGCACTCCGGACGGCTATATTATTACAGCACACAAAAAGTGCTGGTAAAGCTAAGTACGCCGCGAAGCGTGAGGAAAAGCGGGCCCGGTACGTGCCGAACACCCCCCCAGCCCCCCCGTATGTCCGCGACGTCCCCCCAGCCCCCCCGGATGTCCGCACCGTACCCCCAGCCCCCCCCTATGTCCGCGACACCCCCCCAGCCCCCCGTATGTACGGTGCGGACCCCCACCCCACCCCCCATATGTACGGTGCGGACCCCCACCCCCGTATGTACGGTGCGGACCCCCACCCCACCCCCCGTATGTACGGTGCGGACCCCCACCCCGTATGTACGTTGCGGACCCCCACCCCACCCCCTGTATGTACGGTGCAGACCCCCACCCCCGTATGTACGGTGCGGACCCCCACTCCACCCCCCGTATGTACGGTGCGGACCCCCACCCCACCCCTGTATGTACGGTGCGGACCCCCACCCCACCCCTGTATGTACGGTGCAGACCCCCACCCAACCCCCATATGTACGGTGCGGACCCCCACCCCACCCCCCGTATGTACGGTGCGGACCCCCACCCCACCCCCGTATGTACGGTGCAGACCCCCAGCGCTACGCGCTGGGTGTCCACACCGTACATACGGGGGTGGGGTGGGGGTCCGCACCGTACATACGGGGGGTGGGGTGGGGGTCCGCACCGTACATACGGGGGTGGGGTGGGGGTCCACACCGTACATACGGGGGTGGGGTGGGGGTCCACACCGTACATACGGGGGGGCTGGGGGGACGTTGCGGACATCCGGGGGGGCTGGGGGGACGTCACGGACATACGGGGGGCTGGGGGATACGGCGCGGACATACGGGGGGCTGGGGGGATGGCACGGACATACGGGGGGGCTGGGGGGATGGCGCGGACATGGGGGGGGTTGTTCGGCGCGTATGCGGGCACATGTTTGGACATCTCCATGGTTGCTGTGGAGGTTCGCTCCGTACGGTGTTTTTACCATACGGTTGTGAATTCGGACGGACGGGACGGATCGTACTTGCGCGTTCGGACGTCGGTTTACTGAGTCGTACGTAAAAACGTCCGGGGATGTGTCGGACACTTTTTCCGACCCGAGGACGTGTCGGGGTATATTCCCAATGCGATTCGTATGGTGTTTTTTACATACAAATCGTACTTGTCAGTTTGTATGGGACTTGTACGATTCGTACGGAAAAAAATCCGGAAACGATTCGTACGGGGAATATTTCTCCAGGATCGGAATCGATCCCATACTATGTTACAATTGGATTACACAATACCAAATTGCAGCCTAGTTGGCTATATGGGACACGACATTGAGTATAACATTGACAGCTCACATTAAGGGCCTGATTCACAAACATAAACTTACACTTTGTAGTGACTTTACTACTGTTATTCACAAACTACGAGTAATTACTAGTTATTTTAAAACTACTACTACTACAAACTACTAGTAATTTTATTCTATGATTCTTGAAGAGCACATGGCTACCCATAGACCTCCAAGTGCTAGAACAGTCATCATAACAGCCAGTATGCCATTAACAGGGAGATTAGTTGCGGGAAAGCCAGGTTTTCAAGGCCTTACGAAAAGAAGATTAGTTAGACAGATGACGCAGATCAAATAAGAGGGTGTTCCAGAGTTTGGAGGCAAATGAGAAAATGAACGACCTCCCCAACAAGCTTTCTTGATCTTGGGAACCTTAAGCAGATGAGCTGAAGATGATCTGAATGACCTCTCAGGAATGTGCGGGGTGGCTAGTGATTTTAGCAGAAGGTGGCCTTTCTTGTGACTTGCTCAATGCAAGATGTATAGAGCCTTAAATTGCACTGGCTGTGTCACTGGAAGCCAGTGTAAGTTTTTCAGGGACTTCTTTGACAATTGGTGTCTTGGGAGGTTCTTAAGGAGCTGAGCAGTGGCATTCTGAGTGACCTGCAAACTCTGGATCATTTATTGGAGGGGACCAAGGAATAAGAAATTACCATAGTCAATGACTGAAATAATGATAGCCTGGATGATTAATCTTCTGGCTGAGAAAGGAAGGAGATAAAGAACCTTTCTAACAGTCTCAGGACACCAAAGCAATTGATGGTGAGCTGGTTGGTCTGGTGCTCCATTGTGAGGCTGGAAGTCCAGCCATATGCCAAGACATTTAATCAGACATTTAGGGCTATGAATTCTCTCCGGTCAGTCTAGGACCGCGGTAGGGAGTTTCTTATTGAGATTATTGCCCAGTAGCATAAATCAGTTTAGTCTTCATTAAGCTTCAGTTTATATTTAGCTATCCATCTGACTACTTCCTGAAGACATGGGGCCAGACTGAGGTGACTGGAGTTGGAGTCGGGGAAATTAAAATCACCAGCTGAGTATTATCAGAATAGGAGACCAATGCTACCCCTAAAATGCACAATTTCTGCAAGGGGATGCATTGAATAATTAAAAAGGGAGGCACCCCACAGCTCAAAGGAAACATTTTGGAGCAACATGAGTGATCTAACACCTAGAACGTTCTTTTCTCCAAATAGGAGGAAAGTCATTTCAGTGCACGGCTATCCTTTCCCACTTTTGATATTCAATTTATGAGAATGGCATGATCTACCATATCAAAGGCTACACTAAGATCTAAGAGAATCATGGCTGCAGGGCCTCCTTGGTCCAAAAACATCCTAATTCCTCAACCAATGCCAGCAGAGCTGTTTCTGTGTTGGTCTGTGTTCTGAACCCCATTTGAGTGGGGTGGAGGATTTCATTGGACTCAAGGAAGGCAAAAGATGATTATTAACATGCTTCTACAGGCTCTTCTAGGCTTCTGGTAACATGGAGATTGGCCTATAGGTACACAAACAGTGGGGGGTGATCAAAACCAGGCTTTGATCACTGCATGCTTCCATTGCTGGGGTACCTGCTCATTGAATAGAGAGAGATTGGGCAGATACATCAAGGTAGGATTAAAGCTATCAAATCCTTGCCTGAGAATGTGAAGGTGGGGCAGGGATCAAGAGAAGTACCTGATTGTATTGCCATTAGTGGATCTGTGAGGAGATTCACAGTGAGCTCAGGAAAGACCATAAGAGTATTTTCTGACTGTACTAGGGGGGTACCTAAGGAATCCTCAATGTTACACATGTCGGGGAAGGAGGAGAAAATGTGCAATATTTCTTCTGAAGAAGAGATCCAGATTATTGCCTTTCTCTATCAAGGCTTCTGGAACAGAGCCAGAGAGCTTTGACTTCATAATGTCTTTCAAGATTTGAAAGAACTCTGTAGGGGAGTTGGCAGAGAGCTCAATTTTAGAGGAAAAATAGGCTGATGGAGATGTCCATATTTCTGCATGATAGATCCTAATGGCACTCCTATATTTTAGTTTGCTGGCTTTTTCAAAGGACTTTTTTCAACTTCTCTCCAGACACTTACAGTCCTTTTTCAAAGCAAGTTGGTGGGTGCTAAACCAAAAGGATTTTTTACTTTGCTGGAGATTCTTATGCCACCTTGCAAGATGGACAATGTCAAATGAATTGGTGATCTACTCATTAAAACTTCAATGGGATGTGGTAACTTGGTAGGATTGATCATTGCTTCCAGGACAAATGACCAGTTCTCAAAGTTCAGTTTAGGCCAGCTTCGTTCCAGCTTACTGCCGGCGACATGGGGCAGAAGAGGAAGGGAATTATAGAGGAATGGGAAGCCAGAAGTGGTCTGCCAAGGTAAAGGGCTAAACACCTGAAGGCTGTTCATGTTACTGAACACCAAGTGGATGGTGTGGCCTTTCTCATGAGTGGGGCCCACCACTAGCTGCAGCAGTAGTAGAGACACAAGATCTTGTATAAGGTTCTTAGAAGCGTTGTTGTTGGTGTCATCAGTGTGTATGTTAAAATCACAGGGCAAGGTGAAGTTGGCTCTGTTTATAGCTAGACCCACAACCAAATCGGGAAGAGCCTGTAAGAAATGCAACATGATTCCAGAGAAGATGAAGGTGGAGCTGAGTGTCAGAGTAAAAAGCAGACTCTTGCAATTCAGAATCTCAAGAGGTCAGAAAATGCCCTTTAGGATTTCCTTATAAATAATAGCTATCCCACCACCTCCTTTACCTGACAGGTCTAACCTATTTATACAGTAACCAGGGGGCAGGGCTTGGACCACATCAGAACCAGAGCCCTTGTGTAACCAGGTTTCAGCAAGGAAAAAGTCCATAAGGTAGCTATTCCTCTAGGAGACCATAAATATCCAGTTTATGAGCAGCCATTGGGCGGCAATTGACCAAGAACATGCGCCAAGCTGTAGGTGTCAAACATACTCGTGACTGATAAAGGACGAGCTGAGGGTGTCAGCCACAACTGTCACAGACCAATAACGATAGACTGTGGTCAATGGAATGAAGATAGGAATCAGTAATAGAGGGCTGAGTAGCTTGCATTTGGCTGGAGGTATATCATACCTTGTTTTGTGCAAAAAGGGCATAACCCGTGGCCCCTGGTCCTGGATGGACGTGGATAGGCACAGACAGACTTGCATTTGGCGTGCCAGTGGCATGCCCGCTGCGCTTGTCTTCTGCGCATCTGTGCTGCTACTTTCATTTAAAGAGGACCAGCTGGAACATTAGGGCGCTTCATAGAAAGATGTGACTAGTAGTGTGAAAATGAGCACTTTAAGTGCATGTGCCCAGTACTGTTTCTCCTTTGTGAGAGCCCCGCCTAGCTCAACTGTTTTCCCCGCAGCTCTCATGATGAAGATTCCGCAGTTGTAAAATTTCTAGTAGTAAAATTACATTCATGGTTTGTGAATACGAAAACAGTAGTAAACTTACTACAAAGTCATAACTCATTCCCAGAACACATACCATTATTCACCATCTTGCTAATTTATTAGTAGAAATACTATATATACTATTCATCTCCTTTTCTATTACTCTCTGAGCATATACATTGAGCCATTCCAACATATGTAGTTCCTCGGCAACACTCCATACTTACAAACTGAATGTCGAAATTGCTGCTTACATCACAAATGATTCAATGTTGTGACCAATTTGCTCTTCTGATACCGGTGGAGTATCAACACTTCTTCACGGTGGTCTAATGTCTGTCTTGGCCATGTCTTGGCCATTAACTCGAGCATCAATGTATCCCATTCACTGCATGAGTTATCTTTGGACAATACATTTTATTTTGCATCAAGGATTTCCACTTCATCTTGTGTCCCTCTGCATATATCTGTTTCCCATTTATCCTTTCTGAGGGGTCTATTTGCCTTCCAATATATTGCAGTGTTTCTTTTAGCTTTTTTCTTTGATGGATCTGCAAATCTGCACAGTTGTTTAATTTTCTTAGATCTGTGAATCTGTACTAACAGACACAGCACAAGGTACACTTCTAATCTCCTAACCGTAATCTCTGAGATCCTTATTAAGGCAGTGTGGGTGATAAACTGACCAGGTTCAAGTCTATATGCAACGAGTATCGGGTATGTATGCTTCCTGCCACAGGTGTCTTTTGTGCACAAATGTGAGCATTCAAAATCTAGGCAGGCACCACTGGCGGATCTCAGTTGAATTACATATATTTTCCTTTATCTGCTTTAAGTGTCTCTACCACCTGTGTCTAACCGTTTGAACTGTTCCACAATATCTATGCAACCGCATGCTTGGCTCAGTGCTGCCTGCACATTTTGCGGATATAAAGCATCTGGCTGCCTGACCCTGACATTTTCAGTGCCTGACAGGCTGATTTTTGCTTAGCTTGGCAAACTCTCATCATTCTTTGTAAAAGGCATATGTTTGGGCCCTTATTCTCCTAATGATGGGCCACTGCTGCCTTTCTCCCATAGATTTTCGCTGCTGAAAACAGTAAAAATCTCAAAATGAGAGTATGGGGCAAATGAGAAATGAATGGAATCTGACCCTGAAATACAGATTACCAAGTCATTCTTTATTTCTTAGTGGACCCTCCAGGCCTAACTTCCTCCCTTAACCCCTTCCCTGTGGGGGTTATTCCCACGCGGTGTGGGGGGGCTGCAAGCTCAGCTTGTCATGACTCACAGTGGATTTGAGCTCGTCACGACCCCGCCCACTGATTAATTCTCCCGCACAGGCGGGGAATTAATCGCACGTGGGCGGGCCGCGGCAGTTATGACGAGCTCAGTTCATCATGAGCACAGCTCCACTGTGACTCATGACGATCTGAGCTCGTCATGAGCATGCAACCGGTTAATGGGATGGATTTCCCCAACACCCACAAATACAGGTACCCCCAGTATTGGTAACTTCGGAGGTAGGGAAAATTCGACCCATTTACCAGGCCAATCATAATGAATGCCTAAAAAATCTGAAGCAATGAACTGCACTTTGTGTTGCTACCATACTTGATGTGTCACTTATAAAAACAGAATGCATGCATTTCAAAAGGTGAAGTATAAAGAAGAGTAGTTAACTATGGTTTTATTAGCTGAATCAAAGATATCACCCTGCAAGAGGGTGCAATGAGTGACTGTGCCTGCCTGCATGGGGACTTCTGGGGGGGTCCATGCAACCCTGTTTTCCCCCTCCAGTGACAGTCTCTGTAGACACTCTGCCCACATCTCTTTGTGGCACATACTAAGTGCGCCTCCTGCTGGCCTCTTTACCTCTGCGCTTCCATCCCTCATATGGCATAGGCACAGAGTCAAAGTGTTTCGCTCTTTTACATGGGACTATGTCCCATGCAAATGAGGAAATGCCCTTGAGCATAGAGCCAGCGCTATAAGTGCGCTAGCCAAATTTGGTATATGTTATGTTATGTTATAAAACCTCTAAAGCACACAAATACCCAAGGGTGTCTTGGCGCTATGTTGGGCATTGCATTGTAACTGGAGCAAGGGAAGGCTAGGCATTGAAAAGCCAAGTTTTTTAAAGTTTCCTAAAACCCAATAAAGTGGGAACTGCTTTGATATTTATGGGCAGACTGTTCCAGAGTCCAGGGGCTCCAGAAGAGAAACAGCTGTCCCCCCATTAGAGTATTTTAAATCTGGGGCGAGAAATCATCAACGTATTTTTGATCATAGGTCTTGATTGGGTGTGTAACAGGAGAAACATTGTTTAGGTTAACTGGTACCTGAGTCATGTAAGGCCTTGTAGGTGAGGCACAATGCCTTGAATTTGATACAGTTATCCACTGAAAGCCAGTGGAGCTTCTTAATGGAAGCTGAAATAGGATGAAACTTGGGCAGATCAAGGATAAGTCTTGCTGCGGCATTTTGAACACTTTGTAATTTCCTTACATACTGTTTTTGGAGCTAAACACACAGCCCGTTACAGTAGTTCAGTTTCGAAAGGATTAGTGAAGAAATGACTGTTTTTCTAGAGGTGAGGGGAAGAAGGGGCTGCGCAAACTACTGTGGCTCCTTATGTAATATCAAAGTGCCCAGGGGCCCAGATTGTGGGTGCACATGGTTGTTGTGCCCCGGGACTCTTTCCATAATAAGACCTCAGGTCGTCTGCAATTGCAAATTGCACTTAGAAGATTTTTCATGTTTGCTGGCTATTTTTGCAATATATACGTGATAATACTTCCTGAGCTTTCATGAATATGTGATTTATTTCACAGTATCCATTATGATGGCATGCTTTATTAATAACAAAAAATCAACTTGGCTCTCACTTTCAGTGCACGAGAATGGTAAAGGAAATGGCCATGGAATGTACACTCCTAGGAAAAGCTTTGCATCCTGGTACTAATCTGTTTTATTTTATGCACTGGTTTCACCTGATTGTCATGAAAATATGCCCACTATTAGCTGTGCTCCTCTTTAGGTACAAAGAAACAAGTAGCAAGTAGTGGTCGCAAATTAATCACTGACTGTTTGTGACATGTCATTGATTTTGTGATGCAACCTATGTAAAAATAATCACATGGCAAAGTCTACTTTCACAGGGGGCCGCAGAATGACCTGCCTAATTAATGAAATTATTGTGAAG
This sequence comes from Triturus cristatus, assembly GCF_964204655.1. Classification (NCBI taxonomy): domain Eukaryota; kingdom Metazoa; phylum Chordata; class Amphibia; order Caudata; family Salamandridae; genus Triturus; species Triturus cristatus. Next base: position 1,296,389,463 of record NC_140589.1, read on the forward strand.
GCCAATATAAGCAACCACTGTAATTGGCTAAAAAATATGGACAGTGGCCAGCAAGGAACAGCAGACTACCATCCCTGCATCACCCCACTTTAATGCCCCCGAGATAAAAAATAAAATGGTAATTTATCATTACCATTTTTCTTTTCATCCTGACATCCTCACATCCTGAACGAGCATCTGTATGGCACGGGCCACTGCTGAATGACAGCAGCAGGGGCTGAGAGAAGGGTGGGTTGAATGTGCACTTTTCAAAAGTATTTCTTTTTCTCTGGCCGTCCAGGCATATGCACTTTGAAACCTCTAATCCCACTGTTTTAAGACAGTTGGGTTAGAGTAAAAGTAGGCCTTCAGAGCGCTGTGAAGCGCTCAGTGGGATCACTCCCTCCAATAAGGGCGCTGCTCTCATGCTGGTGAGAGCAGCACCTTGATTGGTCAAGGGAGTTTCCTCGTGGCCGGACTGCAGCGTGACGAGGTCTGGAGCAGGCGGTCCTGTTGTCAGGCAAGTGATTTTTTTAAATATAATATTTTAAGTTTACGTTTGCGAATGTGGACCTGTTTATTTTGATATTTAACCACCCTCCTGTTGATAACAGCTGCCACTGCACACATGGCGTAGAACAGTAAACGGGACAACTGAACGTTAAATGAATAGAAACTGGTGTTAGGTTTCCTACTCAGCGGAGTATGTATGCAAAAACAAAAGCTAACAACAGGAATCTAAAAGGGAATAGAAAATAGGGAAGGTTTTTCTTTGGAAGAACTATAAAAAATGAGCTCTAAAATGTACCTCATTTATAACAAATCTGATATTTTTACAAGTGGAATAACAGCAGGCAGATATGCACATTGCTCATCATCTTTTTCCTGTCACAAAGACACCTTTCCAAGCGTGCTATGAGTGAACTTTACTAGCATCCTTGCAGGGACTTTTCTAAACTTCTGAATAATGCTTAGCTTTATTATCTTGTATTCTGAAACATAATCTTTGAAAACAGCGTCTGTAAAACCTTGCATTAACAATAATAACATCTCTTGACCAAAGGTCGGATCAATAGTACTTACTCTCATTGCAGCAGCGCTCGATAACTGCGATAATGTACGATGCGTTCTTTATTAAAAGGCAGACATCTGATATGTAACAAATCTCTCTTCGACCTCTGAGTTGCTGAGTCTGTCTTCTGTTAACTCGTTTTGCTGATGCACTGCTTTTCAAAGAGGAGATTTATTCATTTCTCATTTGATTTATATTGTTTTTGTCTTGGTTCTTTGTGAGATACTTCACTGAAAAGAAGTCATGTTATTATTCCATAGGAAACCATGTACTTGCTTCTTATTCTAGTTTCTGTACATTCAAGCTCCACAGGGGCGTAACTTTCATTGGTGCAGTAGGTTCAATGGCACCGGGGCCTAGGGACAAGAGGGGCCCTTTGAAACCTGCTCATGGCTGTTTATTACAATTCAAACAACGGTCAGGGAGGAATTTCCGTCCTTGCACTTAGGCCCTTGACCCACCGCTACATTACTGAGCCTCTAAAGTAGTCTTTCACTCACATAATGATTTGAGAATTTTAAAAACAATTTTCTGATATGCTTATATTTCCAAACAGTCAACTGCACCTGCTTCAGTTGAACATTAAGCTACTATGCTGCACACAGAAAGTGTTGTGAGCTTTTGACCTACTGGTAAAAGATAGTGTTCTAAAGGTGGTTGCTATGGAAATGGAGCTATAAGAGTATGGGGGAAGGGTGGGGTCGTGGCCGGCAGGGCTAAGATGGCAGACGCACTCTAGTGAGGCTGCGCATCTACACTCCATTATCCACTTTTAATCCTTGTTTCCAGCTGGCATCCTGATATGGTTGTCACCTATGTAATCCCCTTAACCCCGAAGCATTATGCTGAGGAGCTCTCTGTGGTGGCTGGAGAGCAAGCATGTGAGAGACACTGAGAGCGCTGAATGCGGTCTACGCCCTTGTGTCGGGCGGCCGGGCCTGATGCTCTGCGACTCATGCCGTGACTATCGAGGTGCTCGCACGCCGGTGTGGATATCTCTGCTGAGCTGCATGCTCCCTTGTCCGGGCAGTTAGTGGCTAGGGTCACAGGATCCCGGAGTGCCTGACAATGGCAACAGCTGGTGGGAGTGCGGCTAGTTGTGAGCCCCCCCAGCATGAGCCCCGCTGTTGAAGATTTGGAGTCCGAAGCACCCCAGTTGTCGCAATGGCACAGGTGAGGAGCCTGGGGGCTGTGCACCGTAGTCGCGGCATTGTTTGGTGGAGGGTGGCAAAGTGAGGCTGGACCTGGGGGCTGGATTGGGCCTAGACCATCCCACAAATCCTGATGCCATCACTGCCGTGGATGGAGTTGCAGCGACTGTGGTAGCTGGTACACCTTGGTGTGGGGAACTGCTGCTGGGCTCGGGGGTCCCATCGGGCCCAGACCTTGTAACACCAGCTGTTGGACTTGGCCCTTTTTGCAGGGTTATCCACTGTTGTTGTTGGTTTCAGGACTTTGGGCACTTTACCACTGCTAATCAGAGCTAAAGTGCATATGCTCTCTGTGTAAACTGTGAACATGATTGGTTATCCATGATTGACATATTTGACTCACTGGTCAGTCCCTAGTAAAGTGCACTAAGTGTGCAAAGGCTGGTAAATCAAATGCTCCTAGTGGGCCTGCAGCACTGATTGTGCTACCCACATTAGTAGCTCTGAAAAGGTAACTCAGACCTGGCACTGCAGTGTCTGTGTGCAGTTGTTAACTGCCATGTTGACTTGGCAAGTCCCACTTGCCAGGCCCTAACGTTCCCTTTTCTTACATATAGGACACCCCTATGGTAAGTCCAAGGTACACCCCTGGGCAGGGTGCTGTGTATGTGAAAGTAGGACATGTACTGATGTGTGTAACATGTCCTGATAGTGAAATACTGCCAATTTCGTTTTTCACTATTGAAAGGCTATCTTGCCCCATAGGACAGAATGAAGACTGCTTTGTAACATTTTACAAGCATATCTTCCCATAGGGATACGATAGAAAAATAAAGTTAAGCCTCTCTGAACTCAGAATTTAATAACACATCTTTTACTAAAGATGGTTTTTAAATTGTGTGTTTGAAAATGACACTTTTAGAAAGTAGTAACCTGAAGGAGGCTTGGGTCTGTATGCAAACTAGATAGGACCACTCTTACATTGTATATACACAAAGGGGCAGATTAATGAGCCCCTTGCGCCACTTTTGCGTCACTTTTCCCATGTTAAAAGTGACGCAAAAGTGGCGCAAGGGGCTCATAAATCTGCCCCAAAGTATTTAGGTGCATTAGTACACTGTAATTCTTTAACACAAAATGAGACGATATCTCTAATTCACAAGCCTGTATGATTTATTTCACTTTTCTTTATATTATTTTGAAAAACATTTGATGCATTATAGTCATGTCATCATAAAAGGCAACACAAAATTGTATGACATATTTAGAACATTTAACATGTACAAATTACAAAAAACGACAGGTGTGTCACCGAACAAAAGTTGTAAATACACAGATCAACACAAGATATATAAACTTCTTGACAAATACATTTATAAGACATATAAAACCAGTCCTTGACTGGAATCAAAAAACACACACAAATTGTAGATTTTCTCGAACTAAATGTCTGTTATATCGTGCCAGTGTGTACAGCTCTGGGAACTGTAGTTTAAAGTGTTGTCAAGAGGAGAGTACTATTTCTGTGAATTCCCTCCTAAGACACACTGCAAGTGTCTTGTCCCAGATGCTGGATTCAACGCGTTTCAAACCCCATGACCTTTATGGGGTTTTCTTCAGGACCTGTACATAGTTGTATCTTAAATCAATCGTAATCGTCCTCTGTGAAAAGTTCATGATAAGTCAGGAGCAGAGCTGGAATTGTTTTGTATGATCCTTTGTCCTTTTTCAAACACTTTATTCTTCGGATTGATGTGACTTGAAAACCTTGTCATGGGAAAAACCTGGGGTTCTTTCAAATATCCGTTCTCGATCAGCAAAACTTCTCGCCGGTTAGAAAGTAGGCACTTTCTTGTTTAACAATTCTGTGTGCCTCTGCCTGTTTGTGTATTGACTCTCTGGTTTTGGAGTGACAAGGGCTGGGGTGGTGCTTTTTCTCAGGCAGCCCCCGGGGGGGGTTGATGTGTTTCCTGCCTTTCCTGAATGTGTCAGGGCTGGGCTGAATAGACCTGGGCTGCATTCAGAATAAGGGGAGGAGTTCTCACTAGCACCTAAACAGGCCCGGTCTGCATTTAGAGTGGTGGGAGGAGATTTCCTGAATAGGGCCTGTCTGCCTTACATAATGCTGTCTCCACCTCCTGCCGGGCAGCTGCACCAGAGAACAGAACTGGTTTGGACTGGGCTCAGAGACCATTGCACAAAGAGAACAAAGACATTTTGGGGTAGAAGTATTAAACCTAAAACCCCTGAACCTTAGACTACTTCTGGGATCAAGAGGAACCTTTGCTGAGGAGAAGAGCTGGAGAAACTGAGGAGAAGTACTGCCCTTGCTGTGTGTCTGGGGGTTGGCCTGCAGTTGCTGTTTCTGCCAAAGAAAGGAGAAGGACTTTGCTGTGTGCTGTGCCCCCTGCTTGAGGAAAGTCTCGAAGGGTTTGAGTAGAGCTTGCCTCTTATTTTGAAGTCTCAGGAACACAAAGACATCACCCCCAGCTCCCCTGAACTTCCTTGCTGGGAGTTTTGACCTGCCAGGAGTGCCTGTGACCGTGTGGGGCCTCTGGAGGTTGTTTCTGCTGCTAGGAGCTGGAAAGCAACGCAGCAAACAAGGAAGTTGACACATCGCTCTTCTGGTGACAGTTTACCGACGCAATGCCATAGTGCAAGAAGAATCTACCCGCACCACTGCGCTGCTAAAACCGACGCAGTGCCCGTCGCCGCTGCAAGAATCGACACATCGAGGGATTGTGGCTGAAAAGGTCGACGCAGCACCGCTCACCGCATCGTTCGCCGATGCATCCAGGATTTCCACTCATCGTGCCTGTGCCGCAAGATTTCCCCGACGCATCACCCGTGGATCGGAGTCATCTCAGAACTGGCGCATCGCTTCACCCTACAGACCGGACCCGACGCATCGCTTCCCTGTGAACAGCAGAACTTTCGCATTGCATCCACGAAGGTCTCAGGAACGACGCATCTCTTTGTTTTTCTAGGCTTCTCATCGCTGTGGCTGTTTGGTTTGGTGAACTTTGTCGCAACAACAGGTACTTTGCAAGAAATCACGCATCCATAGTTTCTATGGATTCAGTTGCTAAAACCTTTTGAAAGTCTTCTTTCTTAATACTTGTATGTTGCATTTTTGTTGTTTTGGTCTTGTTAAGTTTAGATAAAGATACTTTATTTTTCTAAACCGGTGTGGTGTCAATTTGTGGTGTTATCACTGTGTTACTGTGAGTGTTGGTACAAATACTTTACACATTGTCTTTGGAATAAGCCTGTCTGCTCGTGCCAAGCTACCAAGGGGGTGAGCAGGAGTTATCTAAAATGTGTAACCCCCTTACCCTGACAAGAAGCAAGATTCCCTATTTATACAAAGGTACCTACCTCTGCCAACCAGAGACCCCCATTTCTAACACCAGCACTTTGACTTTGGTTGTACCACAGGCAGCAGGCAAAGGAGCAGTGATTTCCTATACTTCTCTCTCGGATGCGACACTCATTCTAGGTGTGGGATCGCCAAATATAGTGTCGGCAGTGCAGCCACACAAGACGTGAGGGTGGTGCTGTGCCCAGGGGTCAGATTGGGCTTAGGCCGGCTCACAGGAGTGCAACTTACAGTGCCTGTCTTGTGACTAGGGATGCTGGCTGAGACATGGCCACAGAGCGGGCGCTGTGAAAACAGCCTCGGCGTGATGCCACTGCTAGGTTGTGGTCCCTTGTGCTGATGTGGCTGCTGCAGGGCCCAGAGGTTGAATTGAGCCTATGCCCTGCAGCGCTCACTGCCCTTCTTGTGCGTCATTGATCACTGACAAAGATGCAGCAATGTAAAGTGAGCTGAGTGAAATGTCCAGAGGTCAGATGGGGCCTGGGCCTGTTTAAAAACAGGTCAACTGGGAGGCCTGGCAACACAGGAGACTAACTTTGCAAACACCAGCACTCGGGCACAGGCGTGATTCTCTGAGATGAGGTGGCGAAACTGTGGTAGGGTCCTTGGGTCCTAGGCCTCACTGCTATAACTGACTTACAGAGTATGACAAAACAGTGGTGATTGAGTGGTATTGCCTGTTCTAATACTGTTAAGATCAATGGGGTCACCCTGTCTCCCTCAGAACCTGGGTTAATAGTTACAAGCTACAAGCAGTTCCGTTGGGTAAGTACCACTGAATACTTGTTCAGAACCAAAGCATTTCTTTCATAATCAATATTGATTTGTACTGGATATTTATGAATGTATGACACATACAGTGAGTTTTAGCAAAAATATATATTTATTAAATACTTTGTTTTGATTTTCTATTCTTCTCGCCATACTGGCCACCGCCGTCTTGTACACGCGCTTTCCTTCTGGGAAATACAGTCACCACACACTGCTGTATGGTTTTTATTCTTAAGTCACAGAATTGTTATTATTATGGATTATGGCGAAACTGGCCGCAGGTTTAGACCTTTATTAAGCCAATCCGCAGGTAAATTCATTGAATGGTAACAGATGCCAAGATGGCCGCTACATTTACAGTTACGTGGGCAAGACCTGTATTGACCATGAGATGCCATCACGTGGTGCTTAACCTGGAAACACCAGCCGCGGCTATTACGGCCGCGAGTTAATGAGAGTCACCCGTCTACTGAGGTAAGGAGATCACAACCCTAGTATGACTCGGACTGCGGGAGCATTTATTTTCTGTGCCGCTGAGCACTTAAACTAATTTTTGTTTCATGTTGCCTCCATTATTTAAGGAGGTGGGGGAATTTGTATTTGATGGATGTTGGCATCAGTTTGCAATAATCCTTACTGGTTGCATTTTAACAACCATTACCGTTTCACTACCCCCTGGAGGCCGACGAGCACATCCAGAAGGGTGAGTTCCTAAGTCTTTGTTTTAAGTGGTCATCAATATGGGTCCAGGTTTGGACTCTGTTTATATCCAGGGAGAGTAGTATACTCGGGTGCCAATTACGATCCTGTAAAAACCGGGTACGAACCGTCGGACGGAGCATATTCCCCATCCGACGCGTACCCGGTCGTAACAATATACAAACATGTAAGTACGATTCGCACGGAAATACTATTTCCGTACGAATCGTACAAAACCCCGACCGACGAAAATAAACATACAAATGTGATCCGGGAAAGCGCCGACGTGACATCGGGACGCACGCAGCCTGCCATTCACGAACCAGGAAGTACGAATCGCACCGACGTCATCCCGCACAGAGAATATTTTCCGGCAGCCAAAAACTGCCGGGAAATCAGGACGACGCGAACAAGGAGTACCTGCACGCGACGGACAGACATGGACCCGAACCTACGTGTCATCCCGGCCCTCATAGCAGTCGACCTCCTCTACAGGTTACGACGCAGACGCCGCAGAAGGTCAGAACAACAAAGGGAGGGGGGAAAGGGGGGGGCAGGAGCAGGGACAGGCCACAAAACCCCCACCAAAGTCACACAGCACACATGCCCTGGACATACCTGACCCCCAGGCCCTGGTCACTATGAGGGGGTGGGGGCGTGTCCAGCAAAGCCAGCGTCCGCCACAACGGAAGTGGTTGACGACGCGAACCGGCAACACAACAATACAGGTACGTCCCGTACCCACGCCTTAAGAGCGTGGGTACGAGTCGTACCACGCCCACACCTACATCACCCCAACAATGGCGGGACGGCTCGTACCCACGTGCCACAGGCCTGGGTACGGCCCGCACAAGCATTCCACAGCGTGGGTACGGATATGTACGGACCGTACCCCCACCCCCCGTATGCATGGAGCGTACCTCCCACCCTAACAGTGTAAGTACGACCCGTACCCTCACCCGCGTATGCATGGAGCGTACCCCCACCCCAACAGTGTATGTACGACCCGTACCCTCACCCGCGTATGTATGGAGCGTACCCCCACCCCAACCGTGTATGTACGACCCGTACCCTCACCCGCGTATGCATGGAGCGTACCCCCACCCCAATCGTGTATGTACGGACCATACCCCCCCCCACGTATGCATGGAGCGAACCCACACCCGTGTATGTTATAAGCGTACATATCCTGAAATAGGAGGGTTGGGTGCAGAGTCCTCCCAGCAGTGCCCAGACAAAGGACAGGAGGGGTGTGTGCAGAGTCCTCCCAGCAGTGCCCAGACACAGGAGGGGTGGGTGTAGAGTCCTCCCAGCAGTGCCCAGACACAGGAGGGGTGGGTGTAGAGTCCTCCCAGCAGTGCCCAGACACAGGAGGGGTGTGTGCAGAGTCCTCCCAGCAGTGCCCAGTCATAAGAGGGGTGTGTGCAGAGTCCTCCCAGCAGTGCCCAGACACAGGAGGGGTGGGTGCCTATTACTCCCAGCAGTGCCCAGACACAGGAGGGGTGGGTGTAGAGTCCTCCCAGCAGTGCCCAGACACAGGAGGGGTGTGTGCAGAGTCCTCCCAGCAGTGCCCAGTCATAAGAGGGGTGTGTGCAGAGTCCTCCCAGCAGTGCCCAGACACAGGAGGGGTGGGTGTAGAGTCCTCCCAGCAGTGCCCAGACACAGGAGGGGTGGGTGTAGAATCCTCCCAGCAGTGCCCAGACACAGGAGGGGTGGGTGTAGAGTCCTCCCAGCAGTGCCCAGACACAGGAGGGGTGGGTGCAGAGTCCTCCCAGCAGTGCCCAGACACAGGAGGGGTGTGTGCAGAGTCCTCCCAGCAGTGCCCAGACACAGGAGGGGTGGGTGCCTATCACTCCCAGCAGTGCCCAGACACAGGAGGGGTGGGTGTAGAGTCCTCCCAGCAGTGCCCAGACACAGGAGGGGTGGGTGTAGAGTCCTCCCAGCAGTGCCCAGACACAGGAGGGGTGGGTGCAGAGTCCTCCCAGCAGTGCCCAGTCATAAGAGGGGTGTGTGCAGAGTCCTCCAAGCAGTGCCCAGACACAGGAGGGGTGGGTGCCTATCACTCCCAGCAGTGCCCAGACACAGGAGGGGTGGGTGTAGAGTCCTCCCAGCAGTGCCCAGACACAGGAGGGGTGGGTGTAGAGTCCTCCCAGCAGTGCCCAGACACAGGAGGGGTGTGTGCAGAGTCCTCCCAGCAGTGCCCAGTCATAAGAGGAGTGTGTGCAGAGTCCTCCCAGCAGTGCCCAGACACAGGAGGGGTGGGTGCCAATCACTCCCAGCAGTGCCCAGACACAGGAGGGTGGGTGTAGAGTCCTCCCAGCAGTGCCCAGACACAGGAGGGGTGGGTGTAGAGTCCTCCCAGCAGTGCCCAGACACAGGAGGGGTGGGTGTAGAGTCCTCCCAGCAGTGCCCAGACACAGGAGGGGTGGGTGCAGAGTCCTCCCAGCAGTGCCCAGACACAGGAGGGGTGTGTGCAGAGTCCTCCCAGCAGTGCCCAGTCATAAGAGGGGTGTGTGCAGAGTCCTCCCAGCAGTGCCCAGACACAGGAGGGGTGGGTGCCTATCACTCCCAGCAGTGCCCAGACACAGGAGGGGTGGGTGTAGAGTCCTCCCAGCAGTGCCCAGACACAGGAGGGGTGGGTGTAGAGTCCTCCCAGCAGTGCCCAGACACAGGAGGGGGGTGTAGAGTCCTCCCAGCAGTGCCCAGACACAGGAGGGGTGGGTGTAGAGTCCTCCCAGCAGTGCCCAGACACAGGAGGGGTGTGTGCAGAGTCCTCCCAGCAGTGCCCAGTCATAAGAGGGGTGTGTGCAGAGTCCTCCCAGCAGTGCCCAGACACAGGAGGGGTGGGTGCCTATCACTCCCAGCAGTGCCCAGACACAGGAGGGGTGGGTGTAGAGTCCTTCCAGCAGTGCCCAGACACAGGAGGGGTGTGTGCAGAGTCCTCCCAGCAGTGCCCAGTCATAAGAGGGGTGTGTGCAGAGTCCTCCCAGCAGTGCCCAGACACAGGAGGGGTGGGTGCCTATCACTTCCAGCAGTGCCCAGACACAGGAGGGGTGGGTGTAGAGTCCTCCCAGCAGTGCCCAGACACAGGAGGGGTGGGTGTAGAGTCCTCCCAGCAGTGCCCAGACACAGGAGGGGTGGGTGTAGAGTCCTCCCAGCAGTGCCCAGACACAGGAGGGGTGGGTGTAGAGTCCTCCCAGCAGTGCCCAGACACAGGAGGGGTGGGTGCCTAACACTCACAGCAGTGCCCCTGCAAAGAAAAGGGTGGAGTACCCACAGATCCAATGCCCACAAATGTCAGTCAGGTGCACAAAGATCCTGCAGTACATGTACCACATGTGTGCGAGGCTGGGAGTATACACATGCATAGCGCCGAAAAGAAAACATGTCCACATGAAGTCATGACAACAGTCTACATACACAAGTACAGTGACCACCAAGGACGCCACGAATGATGCAGGTGGAGACATCGCTCAGCATGCATGGCCCAAGTCTAACGAGTCCGTCACACACCCAGCCAATGTAGACACAGCTCAGCACCACATATTGGAAAGACCCTGCAGGGAAGATGTCAGGTTACACAGAGGAAGGAACACACCTTGGGACGATGTCACCATGCAGTAACTGCTTACATGAACAAAGTAATGTAGCCAACAGCTTGTGATGGCACACAGATACCAGGATCCACCCTATGACCAGCACAAGACTACAATTCCCACACACCCAACACATAATCACCACCCAAAATAATGGGGCAGGTCCACCAACAGCAATACCAGACAGACAGTAGTGTACTAAGGAAAAATAAATTGCTTTATTCAGCATCCAAAATTCTGTTTGTCCCTTGAAAGTTCAAAATGTACAATGCCCATAGGGCAATCCAAAGTTCAAATCCAGGTGGGGGACACAGTGGGACGCGTGTCCCCTAGCTTGCCTGCACAGTCAGACTCCATCGTCTTCCAGAGGGGGGAGGGCATCATGTGGGGGGGAAGGACCAGGCACCGCAGGGACATGAGGGCGAAGGGTAGGCGTCGTGGGTGCAGGGATGGAGGACTCCACCACAGGGGGTGGGGCAGGGCCAAAGGCGGAGGCCAGGATGTCGCTGCACACCTTAGCAAGGTCCTCCAGTGACTCCCCTGCACCTGAAGTAACCACAGGCCCCAAAAAGGGGGGGGTCAGAGGGATGGGTCGCAGCGCCACTGGGGGAGGGTGTGGACAGGGGGGGACTCAACCACCCTGACCGGGGACTCCCTTGACCGCTTGTGGGGTGGTGTCATTGTGGGGCTCAGGGACAGAGCGGCCATGAAGGAGTCTTTGCCGGATATGTGGCCAGGAGAGCTGAGGGGAGGGGATTTGGAGGGAGTGGATTTGGTGGAATGCGGACTCCCACTCTGGCTGCGTGTCTTACGTTTGCCCCCGACCCAGTGGGTGTGCCTACTTCACCCTGCTGGTGTGGTGCCTGTGTCTGTTGTGCATGCTGACGTCTGGGTGTACGTGGGACAGGCATGGGAGTGGGAAGTGTGGATGGGTCATGGGTAGGGGGTTGAACGAAGCGCTGCAGGAGACCCACTGCAGCAGTCAGTGTCGAGTCAATGGACCTCAGCAAGTTGCGTTGGTCGGCCTGCGATGAGAAAATGCCCTCCAAGTATGCCTCCATGTTGTTCAGCACTTGGCTGTGGCCATGGAGGACATTAAGCATCGCAGCCTGACCAACCTGCAACTGCCGCTGGATGTCCACAGACTCGGCATTGGCGGCAGCAGTGGAGACAGGGGCAGGGGGTGCAGTGCCTGGCAGGAAGGAGACATGTGGTGACTGGGCACGCTGGGAAGGGACACAAGCAAGTGGGAGGCGGCTGATGGCAATGGAGGGGGCGGGCAGAGATGTTGTGCCGCTGTCAGCTGCTGGTGCAGCCTCCGCCCACTCGGAGAGATCATCCTCGGACCCGTCAGCTTCATATTCTGTGGTGCCATTGGACAGGTCCTCAGCCTCACTCTCCTCCGCCTCAGTTCCACTCGATGTGCCAGCCACGATGTCACCGCTGGCACTGGTGCTCGGTCCCTCCGCTCCGTCTGTGCCGATGTCTCCCTCCGTGTCCCCCGACGATGCTGTGGGCAAGGTGAAGAGACAGCAATTAATCATACACCTGTATACATATGTCACATGAGTCCAATCTACATAGGCTACAGTGCATAGCCTGAAAAGAAAGATGAGTAACATCTACAAAACAAGGTACATATGTAGGTCATGCAACACACAGTTGGTTGACCCACCATGCCACTGAAAAACTATGGAGAGCATGACACAATAGCAAATGACATGAAATGGATTTTGACAGAGGAGCCAGGCCCTGGGGACAATCCAGCAGTGCATCTGCACCACACAGCGTTGCCGAAAATAGGGATGAGCAGGGACCATATCCATGAACTTGAGGCACATGCTGCATAGGTAATACTGAAAACATGCCCACCATGACTGGCTCACTGCACCTTGAGTGTATATCCAGACAAACATCACACACTGGCCAGACCTAGCAAGGAGATATCAGGTTTTGACATGTAGGCTTTGCCCGCACCAACCACCCCCTACATGAGACAATTTGTTGAGGCACAGGAAGCACTTACATCTCTTAGTCTGGGTGAAATACACATGGGCTGGATAAATGCAAGATTGGACACAAAATACCCAAGGTGCGCCTGTCCAAATAATCATGTACAAATGGTCATCATCAGATGATTGTAACAAGACACACAGGCACTGGCCACCGTGAGTATGAACAAGGAAAATCAGGTCAGGCTGTACAGTGGACACTTGTACTACATTTTACGTCAATATACATGGTGCCAGGGGACAATGGCACAGAGCACAACCTATGCTGTAGACACTGAGAGTGTCCACATTTTGTGATGACACACATGACACCTAGAAAAATATGCCCCAGGGGACAGTAGTGGCCACACAACTCCATGGTCCTGAATGGGAATGACTGCAACACATGCCACCATCCCTGCACTATGCGTATCGCACACTCATGCACATCATGTCACAGGCAAAAACATAGGACATGCGTGCTGTAAGGCATGACACTTGAGAGACTAACTCCCATGTCTGGACTCAGCATCAGTGCCAACTGACATGGAACCCACAAGTACTGAACTGGACAGGGCACAGGCAAGGTCCCAAAACCTGTTACACACCACCCCCACACATGATGCTACAGGCATTGTTCACGTGGATAAAGTGCCAGCCTACATAACCTTGTGAAGGAGTGACTACACACAGACCAGGGAACACATTGCAAGGAGGGGAAGGGAGGCAGGAGAGCACCGCTATACTGTGGGTAACAGGATCTGCACAGCACCTTTAAACCCTGGCAGTGTATCCATGCAACTGTGCACTTACAAATCCTGGTGACACACAATAAACACACATGTACCTACCCCCTTCCTGCTGCTGCTTCTCCTGTAAGCGCCTGTCCAAGTCTGGAAAGACCACCGCCAGCACACGCTTGTGGATGTGGGTCAGACGGCGGCGCCCGCGGTTCTTATGGGTCTCAGGTGAGTCCCCCAGCAGGACCCGTGCGATCCTCCGCGTCCAGCACCGGATATCCTGCCAGCGTTTTCTCACCTGGGCCAGGCGCCGCTTGCGACCGTCCGTCCTCCTCACGGCACTGACGTTCGTTCACCCAGATCTGCTTCTTGGCAGAGGCGCCTACCTGTGAGGATGAACAAGTGACACTACATCAATACACCTGGCACATGTCACAGAGACACATATTAGAACAATTTTGCTGTTTACAACAAGGCATATTATGCATCCAACGCATTGCACCTTTGTCATAGGGACATGATCCTCTGGGGAAGGGCAAAAGCAGTACGTGCCATTGAAAGTACACAGGTGGAATGAGGGGTACGACACAATCAATCATCCAGGCTCACACTGTGCATCACAAGCTACACCAGGATTATGTGCAGCACCTCAAAGCAGTCACATGCCACAGGCCACTGACGCTACCTCAGCAGAGTACACAGACACACACAGGCACAGGACATTCACCTGCCATTTCCAAATGCAGCTACAAACCTCACTCTGCACATGTGCCACTAGACGGGGGGGCTCACAGGTGTGGGGCTGGCTCTGCACGTCAGACACACAGCACTGCTCCCTGCTCACATCAGATGGGCAGGGTATATCCATCCCTCATGCAGCTTGGGTGCTACACTCCACATATGCACCCACCCACATGACAGGGGACTTACACACACACCAATGTCCAGGTTACGAACACATCATGTGGACACTCTCAGCACAGGTACACAGAACTAACACACATCTGTGGGTACAGTCACCTGTCACACTGGGCTGACCACATAATCACATGAGGACTGTAGAGGCTACATTCCCAGGAGGAATGCACCATGCAGTGATTGTCACAGTAAACACAATGCAAGTGAGGACGGCAGACATGCACCACAGCATGCTCTGGCTGGGAGACATCAGGCATTCCCCCCCCTGGGACCCCCCTACAACACATTGCATGTGTGTCACACCTGGACACAATGGCAGAAGTCACAGTCACAAAAAAGGGACACAGTCTGTGCTAGTGGACTCTGCACTCACCTGATACCCTGGTCGCCCATACAGCAGGGGGTACCGTGGGAGGATCACATCCAGCAATGCCAGGTTCTCCTCCAGGGTGAAAGGCTGTGCCCTCTCCACAGACCTTGACATGGTTCCAGGGAATCAGGAGCAGCAGCTGGGTCGTAGAATCCAAAGATGTGCAGGCAAGTGCTCTCTCATGGGACCTGGCTGCCTTATATCTGCCTTGCTGGCCTGTTTCATGCACAGGAGTACAGAGTGATTGGTCACTCACATTTGCATCCTATGTTTCCTCCAATCCCTTCAAACCTAGCACAGTCAGTGGGTTTTCATGTTTTTTTTTCTTGAGCATGATGTCAACTCCAGAACCACATTGCAACAAAGTAGATTCTTTCAAACTGACTTTTGCTGTGCACCTGCAGAAAAAAATTCTAACTTTAAACTTGGTCTCCATGACAACCAGCATGCATGTAGGCCTTTATACTTGTCCCTCATGTGTCCCCTATGTAATTTGGAGATTCACACACAGGTACGGTGCGTTCCGGGGCCCAAGGGCACCCCAAATGCATAGCAACGGCCCGTACAGGCGTGTGTACGGTCCGTATCACTATGGGTACGCATACGCGAGCACACCCATAGTGATAGTGAGCGTACGCGCGTGTGTACGGTCCGTATCACTATGGGTGTGCTGGCGTATGCGTACCCATAGTGATACGGACCGTACACGCGCCTGTACGCTCACTATCACTATGGGTGTGCTGGCGTATGCGTACCCATAGTGATACGGACCGTACACGCGCCTGTACGCTCACTATCTCTATGGGTGTGCTCGCGTATGCGTACCCATAGTGATACGGACCGTACACGCGCCTGTACGCTCACTATCACTATGGGTGTGCTCGCGTATGCGTACCCATAGTGATAGTGAGCGTACAGGCGTGTGTACGGTCCGTATAACTATGGGTGTGCTCGTGTATGCGTACCCATAGTGATACGGACTGTACACGCGGCTGTACGCTCACTATCACTATGGGTGTGGTCGCGTATGCGTACCCATAGTGATAGTGAGTGTACAGGCGTGTGTACGGTCCGTATCACTATGGGTACGCATACGTGAGCACACCCATAGTGATAGTGAGCGTACAGGCATGTGTACGGTCTGTATCACTATGGGTGTGCTCGCGTATGCGTACCCATAGTGATACGGACCGTACACGCGCCTGTACGCTCACTATCACTATGGGTACGCATACGGCAGCTGTTAGAACTGGCGATTTCTGGTTGGCTAAGGCTTGCGCCAAAGCCAGGCAGAAACCACCACTCTAGTCAGGGCAAGGAAGTTACACGCCAAAGATAACCCCTGCTCACCCCCTTGGTAGCTTGGCACGAGCAGACAGGCTTATCCCTGAGGCAATGTGTAAAGCGTTTGCGCGCGCACCCAGCAACAACACCCAAGGCCCACCACAAAGGAAACTCCACACAAGGTATTCTATAAAAATAACCTTTGTATTATACACAACACATTAGATAAGAACACACACTTTACAATGTGCCAACAGGCACGGGCAGAATTTACAAGGGATTATAAATATACAGGGGACAGGGCCACATGGACCACTGTCCAGAATTAGCACGTTTTGATATTCAGCACTTAGCACCAAATATAAAATCACTGTAGCACAAAAAAATAATATTCCTATAGCACACAACCAGTACTTACTGGTAACAAGACAGTACCACCTACGCAACCCTAACCACTTTAGGAGACTATCACGCAGGGACTCAGAACCTCCCTAGTACCACCGGTACCAGGGGAACACTACCACCTAGGTATCACAATACCTGTATGGGAAAACACATATTACACATGATGCATAAAACATTCAGAGGTGCAGAACATGGTGAACACATGATGCATGAAACATTCAGCGGTGCTCTGAAAGAAAACACATGATGCAGAAACTACATTCAGCGGTGTCATAAAAGGGGAAACACATGATGCAACAAAAATACATTCAGAGGTGCAGAACAGGGTGAACACATGATGCCTGAAACATTCAGCGGTGCTCTGAAAGAACATTAGCGTGAAAACTCACATGAGCCACCACCTGTGGCAGTCCCTAGGCCAACTGGCCTTTGTCCAAGCTAGGACACTCTGTGTTCAGAAAGTCAGGCTGCGCCAGCTGCGCAGACCAAAACAAGAAAGGTCCCCCCCACCTAAACGTGGCAGCTGCCCACTAAGTGCTGGGCAGCTGAAGACCTGCGCGTGGGCACCACTGTGCCCTTGGAACACCACTCTGTCGCTCTTGGAGCCTCTCTGGGCTCTATCACAAGAACAATGCCCCCTAGAGCCTTCGTGGCCCTATGCAACCAATGTGCCTCCGTTGGAGTCCCTCTGGACTCTGAGCACAAAATAATGCCCCACGTCGTCGGAGCCTCGGGGCTCAAGAACCCATGGCCCCAATCGTTGGAGCCTCGCTGGGCTCGAGGAAATACAATCCCCACGTGGGAGCGCTTCGCGCTCTCACAGAAGCATGCCCCCGGAACGTTGGAGTCCCACACGGGGGACTCTTTACTCACAATGCCCCCCTAGAGCCTCACGGGGCTCGAGACATGCTGGTGGTAACCTTTGGAGCCTCACGGGGCTCGATCACTGCCCCCGCACCCCCAGCACAGGCGCGGAGTCCCCAGCCCTCTTAAACACTCACCGGGCTGCTCGGGGACTCCCGCGTCGTCCTCTCTCTCTCTGGTGCCGGCGGACTGGAGGGCTCTTCTCCACGCGGAGGGGCAGGCACCGACAATGTGCCTCGCGCCCCCTCCGCACCAACTCCGACTGCCGCGCTCCTCTCCTCAGTCCAGCGCGGGGTGGGCTCCCGCCTGGATCTCAACTTCTTCGACCGGGCTGCGACCGCGGTGCTTGGCAGGAGGCGGGGTAGGCTCCCGCCCTCCTTCTCTAAGTTCCGGTTGTCCCGGAGGCCCGCCCTCAACCCGCCTGACTTCCGGTTTCGAACCGGGCCGCAGCGGTGATTCTCCTTCACAGCGGCAATGAGGGGTAGGCTCCCTCGCCAACGAGTATAACGGCGGGGTGGGCACCCGCCGAACTGGGCAAAATACCGGCAAAATCGCGGGGTGGGCACCCGCCAGCGAGATCAAAGCGCACACAGCGCTACAAGGTCACGCACAGCGCTCCCAGCGCTGGAAAGCCCCACAAGCGCTCCCAGGCGCTACAAAGAGAGCAAGTCCAGGAAACCAGCGCGCACAGCGCTACAAAGTCTAGGAAGCGCTCCCAGGCGCTATGGATCACCAAACAGGTCCAGCAAAGAGTCCTCAAAGAACAGGGGGCACAGGCTGGGCCCAGAGCCAGCACACAGGGCCCTCCAGCAGGGAGGCAGTCCCCAGTGGCGGTCTCTCCTGGCGCCCAGCAGCAGCAGGCCCCCCCTCAGATGATCCTGCAAGAGAACACACCCTATGTAAGGGGACACAGCCCCTTTTTATACTATACAAGTCTTTGTCTAAGGTGCAGGGAAGGGGCGAACCAGTTACATCTGGTTCCTGAGCACTTTGTTTTGCTCAGCCCCTCTCCCTATTCACTGGCAGGGCTAGGGTCATTAGACGCACCACAGGGGCCGGCGCCAGCATTGTGTGGGGGAGCCCTGTCCTATTCAGGACCCAGGTACACTCCTCCCCAGCCATCTACATGCTAACTCCCCATTCACCACTGGGTGACTCCTCCTGACTCTGGGGAATTCCCTAGTCCGTCACCTGACCTCACCAGCCAATCACCAGACAAGCCACACATTTCAGACTGCACACTGAAGTGCCCACTTCTAGAAGTGGCACTTCCATACCAGGTACATGCACGCCACACACATCATCGCGCAGCATTCGCTCACACGAGTCCGCACATACCAAACACGGGCCTGCACACCCCACGCATCAGGAACTGCCAGGACACATACATTCCCCCATGCATTCCTATGGGAGGGCAGGCCAACCTCACAACACGCACGCACTTTACCCTGGGACACAGCGGTAAAGTGCGCAGAAACCCAAAAATCACTAAACCAAGTCATCAATGAAAAGCGAAAAGTCTCGGGGGTGAACCTGCCAGAAGGGCCGGGTCCAACACAACCCCCTTCCAGCCAAAACGCAGGGTAGACCAATCACCACCGTGAAGGTCTTCCCTGCTTTGGGCGACAAAACACGGACACAGGCCCGCAACGGCAGGGACACTCTCCGGTTTTACGCCACTCTAAACCCCTGGAGTTCCTTCTAAAAGAACTCGGCGGACCAACTGGGCTACCCCACTGGTACTCCTCAGTTGTCCGCGGCCAGGACCAGGCCCTAGGCCATCTAGGCACCACTGGTCCTTGCCTAACCACTGAGTGGGGGGTAGTAACCCCTGGCACGTAGTGCCCATTTTCCACTCTTCCTCTCATCAGGGCGGTTCTAAACATCCACTGATCTTCCAGCCCAGGGCCTGAACCCTCAAGCTGACCAACAGTCACGGGTGAGGCTCTCCTCCCCCTACCTCTCCTTCTAGGGTTCCGTCCTCTCCTCCTCTGAGAGGCACCCTCAGAAATCAACTTTCCCACCAGCTCAGGACACCTCCCTGAGAACTGGTCTCCCAACCTAGGGTTTAACCCCTCAGGTTGCACCGGGGTCAGAGGCGGGCTCTCCCACCCTCTGCACCCCCTTCCAGAGTCCTGCTCCCTACCAACTGGGGCGGTACCTCCGGAAGAAGAACTGGTCAGGACACTGGTTACAGTTGTCCTACCCTGCAGGTCAGGCTGATCCTGAACCTGGCCTCCCAACCTCTGGTCTAAAACCTTCGGTTGCATACTTGCCTGGCACTCCAGGACTTCTGGGGACTCACACAGTATCCCCCCAAGAGTAACATATTCCTCATATGTTGCAGGACAGTCTGCCTGGCGCAGATCTCCCGCCACCTGTCCACCTGACAGCGCGCGAAGATCCCCCAGGACAGACGTGCAGTCGCCATGGTCACCTCTAGGGGACTCAGCCCTACCGGCTGGTCCCTGACCCACTGGCTCCTCCACCGGGGAACACAGCCCCATGCCACTCCTCTCGCCGGACTTCTGTACCCTCCCTACCGGAGCGGTACTGCCTGACACCAGAACCACTGGAGCTCCATTTACAGAGACTCCATGTTCTCCATACCCTAGGCGAGCTTCCTCAAGTGACCTAACAGGACAGCCTAGGCCCCCAACCTGGTGTTCCCTTAAGAAACCATCCAGGTTCTGAGACTGGGTTTCGGGCCTCTGGGGACTCAAAGTCACCCACTCACTCCTACTCCACTGAGATAGGCCGTGAGCCCCTACACCCCTCTCACTACTCTGAGACCTAGCTGCGCTACTCTGAGCCTCCACCCCCATCCAAGATGGGAAGATCCCTGAGCCACTGCTATTGGAAGTACTCTCCCATACCTCATCAGAACCTTGGGCACCCTCCCAACGGTCTGCTTCCGCCGCCAGCTCCCATGGGCAAAAAGAGCCATACCTCAACAGGTGTTGGCGCAGCCCGGGACAACAACTACCAAGCAGCTGCTCCTTGACAACCAGAGCATACAGTCCGTCAAAAGCCCGTTCCGTGTGTACCCTTAACCAATCATCCAGTGCATCCTCACATTCACCCACAAACGTGTCCCATGACTGGTGAGGCAGCTTCTTACTGCCCCTGAACTTCAACCTACATTCCTCCTCTAGGAAAACAGGTACCAGACTCTGGGAATGGGGAATGGGACTCTCTGCACTGGGCTCTCTATCGCTGCCACCACTGGACTCAACCCTCCCTGGGGAATCCAGAAAACCACAACTGCGCTCTGGGGACAACCTACCCTCCAGAGCTAATCTCTCCCTGGCGAAGGCCCTCTCTGCCTCCGCCGTCCTCTCCTCCACACCCAGCTGCGCCATCTCCTTGGCATGCTCTAACCTGAGCTTCTCCATGGCCAGCTGATGCTCCCTCTCCTCCCTCCTATCTATCCACTCCTCTGGGGACAGGTAAAGGGATGGGGTGCTGCTCCTGACACTGGACCCAGCAAGGGACTCCCTATCTATGGGGTCTTCACTTTCTACTGGCGTCCCTGTCAGGTAACCTTCCTCCTCTTCTGAATCTTCAGGGCTCCCCACAGACCCACCACCCTCTCGGCGTGCGGCCCGGGCCCTATCTTCCTCGCTGCGCTCTCGCTCCCACTCAACCTTTTGCCAAGTGATCAGGTTGTCCCTCAGTTTGGACTGGGTATCTAACTCACCCACCTCTATGCCCCTCTCCTCACAGAACCTTACCAGCTCCAACCTACTGTACCTAAACAGACTACAGAAATTAAAAGCTGGCTCCATTTTGGCGGACGTTCCTGAGAAGAGTTTAACACAAGGAACCTGAGTGTCTGAGCTAACACAGGAGTACATGATTCAAAAAGGACACCTTTGGGAGAAGAAATAATGGGACTAAAAAAAGAAAAACAATAATCCCTAAAATGTGATTTATCTAATGCAGAGTTTTGTGGTGTAGCCAGTCGCTGCTGCGGTACAGCGCAAACGTACGTCCAAATCCCACCGCTGATCACCAATGTTAGAACTGGCGATTTCTGGTTGGCTAAGGCTTGCGCCAAAGCCAGGCAGAAACCACCACTCTAGTCAGGGCAAGGAAGTTACACGCCAAAGATAACCCCTGCTCACCCCCTTGGTAGCTTGGCACGAGCAGACAGGCTTATCCCTGAGGCAATGTGTAAAGCGTTTGCGCGCGCACCCAGCAACAACACCCAAGGCCCACCACAAAGGAAACTCCACACAAGGTATTCTATAAAAATAACCTTTGTATTATACACAACACATTAGATAAGAACACACACTTTACAATGTGCCAACAGGCACGGGCAGAATTTACAAGGGATTATAAATATACAGGGGACAGGGCCACATGGACCACTGTCCAGAATTAGCACGTTTTGATATTCAGCACTTAGCACCAAATATAAAATCACTGTAGCACAAAAAAATAATATTCCTATAGCACACAACCAGTACTTACTGGTAACAAGACAGTACCACCTACGCAACCCTAACCACTTTAGGAGACTATCACGCAGGGACTCAGAACCTCCCTAGTACCACCGGTACCAGGGGAACACTACCACCTAGGTATCACAATACCTGTATGGGAAAACACATATTACACATGATGCATAAAACATTCAGAGGTGCAGAACATGGTGAACACATGATGCATGAAACATTCAGCGGTGCTCTGAAAGAAAACACATGATGCAGAAACTACATTCAGCGGTGTCATAAAAGGGGAAACACATGATGCAACAAAAATACATTCAGAGGTGCAGAACAGGGTGAACACATGATGCCTGAAACATTCAGCGGTGCTCTGAAAGAACATTAGCGTGAAAACTCACATGAGCCACCACCTGTGGCAGTCCCTAGGCCAACTGGCCTTTGTCCAAGCTAGGACACTCTGTGTTCAGAAAGTCAGGCTGCGCCAGCTGCGCAGACCAAAACAAGAAAGGTCCCCCCCACCTAAACGTGGCAGCTGCCCACTAAGTGCTGGGCAGCTGGAGACCTGCGCGTGGGCACCACTGTGCCCTTGGAACACCACTCTGTCGCTCTTGGAGCCTCTCTGGGCTCTATCACACGAACAATGCCCCCTAGAGCCTTCGTGGCCCTATGCAACCAATGTGCCTCCGTTGGAGTCCCTCTGGACTCTGAGCACAAAATAATGCCCCACGTCGTCGGAGCCTCGGGGCTCAAGAACCCATGGCCCCAATCGTTGGAGCCTCGCTGGGCTCGAGGAAATACAATCCCCACGTGGGAGCGCTTCGCGCTCTCACAGAAGCATGCCCCCGGAACGTTGGAGTCCCACACGGGGGACTCTTTACTCACAATGCCCCCCTAGAGCCTCACGGGGCTCGAGACATGCTGGTGGTAACCTTTGGAGCCTCACGGGGCTCGATCACTGCCCCCGCACCCCCAGCACAGGCGCGGAGTCCCCAGCCCTCTTAAACACTCACCGGGCTGCTCGGGGACTCCCGCGTCGTCCTCTCTCTCTCTGGTGCCGGCGGACTGGAGGGCTCTTCTCCACGCGGAGGGGCAGGCACCGACAATGTGCCTCGCGCCCCCTCCGCACCAACTCCGACCGCCGCGCTCCTCTCCTCAGTCCAGCGCGGGGTGGGCTCCCGCCTGGATCTCAACTTCTTCGACCGGGCTGCGACCGCGGTGCTTGGCAGGAGGCGGGGTAGGCTCCCGCCCTCCTTCTCTAAGTTCCGGTTGTCCCGGAGGCCCGCCCTCAACCCGCCTGACTTCCGGTTTCGAACCGGGCCGCAGCGGTGATTCTCCTTCACAGCGGCAATGAGGGGTAGGCTCCCTCGCCAACGAGTATAACGGCGGGGTGGGCACCCGCCGAACTGGGCAAAATACCGGCAAAATCGCGGGGTGGGCACCCGCCAGCGAGATCAAAGCGCACACAGCGCTACAAGGTCACGCACAGCGCTCCCAGCGCTGGAAAGCCCCACAAGCGCTCCCAGGCGCTACAAAGAGAGCAAGTCCAGGAAACCAGCGCGCACAGCGCTACAAAGTCTAGGAAGCGCTCCCAGGCGCTATGGATCACCAAACAGGTCCAGCAAAGAGTCCTCAAAGAACAGGGGGCACAGGCTGGGCCCAGAGCCAGCACACAGGGCCCTCCAGCAGGGAGGCAGTCCCCAGTGGCGGTCTCTCCTGGCGCCCAGCAGCAGCAGGCCCCCCCTCAGATGATCCTGCAAGAGAACACACCCTATGTAAGGGGACACAGCCCCTTTTTATACTATACAAGTCTTTGTCTAAGGTGCAGGGAAGGGGCGAACCAGTTACATCTGGTTCCTGAGCACTTTGTTTTGCTCAGCCCCTCTCCCTATTCACTGGCAGGGCTAGGGTCATTAGACGCACCACAGGGGCCGGCGCCAGCATTGTGTGGGGGAGCCCTGTCCTATTCAGGACCCAGGTACACTCCTCCCCAGCCATCTACATGCTAACTCCCCATTCACCACTGGGTGACTCCTCCTGACTCTGGGGAATTCCCTAGTCCGTCACCTGACCTCACCAGCCAATCACCAGACAAGCCACACATTTCAGACTGCACACTGAAGTGCCCACTTCTAGAAGTGGCACTTCCATACCAGGTACATGCACGCCACACACATCATCGCGCAGCATTCGCTCACACGAGTCCGCACATACCAAACACGGGCCTGCACACCCCACGCATCAGGAACTGCCAGGACACATACATTCCCCCATGCATTCCTATGGGAGGGCAGGCCAACCTCACAACACGCACGCACTTTACCCTGGGACACAGCGGTAAAGTGCGCAGAAACCCAAAAATCACTAAACCAAGTCATCAATGAAAAGCGAACAGTCTCGGGGGTGAACCTGCCAGAAGGGCCGGGTCCAACAGCAGCACTCCCATAGTGATAGGGAACGTACACAGGCCCTCTGAGCGAATGTACGGTGCCTTTCACACATCACAGTGGTGACAGGCAGCACACAGGAAGGAATAGAGCTGACATACTTGTCCATGGATGGACATCAAGGCATTGTCTGGGCAGTACTACATGTGTGGGGCACAGGTGTGAAAGGCTGTGATGTGGCACATTACTCCTGAGTCGAGAAGGCAACAGATGTATGATGAGATGTGTACAGATGTTATGTGTGACGGTGCAATGTGTGCCAGGCATGCCCTTAACTCCTTTGACATGTGTGCATGTCGTACTGCACACTTGGGATGAGCGTCACTGGCATGGCACAGTCAACAACACACGCAAGTGTCCCCTGATGCCCGCTACATGGGTTACCACACCAGACATGTGACTACCCACGGTGCACAATGTGTCTATGTCATGTATGTGTGGTGTGTTCCCATTAG
The DNA here is from genome assembly GCF_964204655.1 of Triturus cristatus. Taxonomy (NCBI): domain Eukaryota; kingdom Metazoa; phylum Chordata; class Amphibia; order Caudata; family Salamandridae; genus Triturus; species Triturus cristatus. The sequence continues at coordinate 1,296,414,038 of NC_140589.1, forward strand.
CTTGATGTTGGTGCTCCCTCAAAAGCATCAGCTGTTGCAGCAACCAACATGTGTCTGTGTGTAGATGGACATGGCACACTGTTACGCACACCAGGCCACATGTGGTATCGGATGTGAGGTGCGTATGTATGCATGGGACACGGAGTAGCGTAACAAGGACATGTCTGCATCCTCTCAATGTATGTGTGGTGAGTCATTACATGTACACCTTATTGGCAAGGTGTGTGGGCTGTCCTAGTGTGATGTCATGTGACCTGTGGCTCTAGTGTTCCGCTACCTGTCTCTGAAATCGACATCCTACTTCTGCTGATGTGTTGATGTATGTCACTCCGGTGTTGCGTCTGGCTGTTCACTTACACTGGGACACAGCTAATCCCATGCCATGGCATGTGGAGGTTCACAATCTCTGTGTGTAGCTGGGTCTTGGTAGGAGTGTCACCTGGCAGCCATACGTGTCCAGGGCATGTGGCACATACCTGACTCCGTATGTAGCATATGTGTATTGACAGATTAACATGTGCTCAGTACAAATAAATTGTTGTTGTAGTGCACTCACTCTTCCTTGTCACTTCCAAATCACTGCAGAGCGCCGCCTCTTCCCCGACCAATTCCGGACTTGGCTGACATGCGGGAGAATGACTGTATACGGTGCTACCGCTTCCCCCAACCGTTGATTGAGGAGTTGATGGCAAGGCTGGCACCACACCTGCAACCGCTGCACAGGTATCCTACGGCACTGACACCCAAGCTGAAGGTAATGGCAGCCCTACATTTTCTTGCCACGGGTACCTTTCAATATACCATAGCTCATGTTGGTGGCATGTCCCAGAGCATGTTCAGCCGTGTGCTGCATGATTTCTTAGAGGCCATGTTGCTTCACCTGGATTAGTTCATCCATTTCCCAACTCCTGAACTGTTGACTGGGGTCAAGCGTGGATTCTATGCCCTGGGAGGGATGCCCCATGTCATTGGGTCCATAGATGGGACACATGTGGCTTTGGTACCACCACAGGCACAGGAGGTAGCGTACAGGAATCGCAAACACTACCACTCCATCGATGCCCTTGTGGTGTGTCTGTCCAACATGGTGATTTCACATGTCTGTGCTCGTTTTCCAAGATCAGCACACGATGCCTACATCATGAGGCATCGCAGGGTGCCTGAAATGATGACGCAGCTGCGCAACGAACGAGCATGTGTTGTTGGTGGGTACACTCTGTCTGTCCTGTATTTTGCGTAGACTTCCAGCACGACCGCTTCTCCTGTCCTACTTATGTCCATGTGGTTTCCATGTAGGGGACGCTGGCTATCCCAACATGCCATGGCTGATCACACCTCTCCGCAACCCCATCACGCCGGCCCAGCTCCGCTACAACACCGCCCATGGCCGGACAAGGCGAGTGATAGAGAGGACATTTGGCCTCCTGAAGAGCCGATTCAGATGCCTCCACAAGACCGGCGGCGCCCTCCCATATGCCCCGGCGAAGGTCTGCAAAATCTTCATGGTCTGCTGCATGCTGCACAACATGGCAGTTGAGAAAGCTGTGCCACTCATCCTGGATCAAGATGATCAGGACCATCCACCCGTGGAGGACGAAGGGCTTGGCAATGGGGCTAGTGATGTGGAGGATGTGGTTCCGCAAGAGGACATCCGGAGTCGGCTCATACGCGACTTCTTTGCTTAGTGGTGAGTACCAGTGTCTGTGTGTGCACGCATTGGTCCCCGTGTGGCATGTGTTGCGATGTGTGTGTCCATCTGCATGTATGCCACGTGAGTCAGAGGTGTGTGTGGATGTGTCACTGGAGTGATGGTGCCAGTGATGAGTGTATTTCCCCTGTCATAATTGTGACCTAGCATGTTGTCATCCTTACATGTGTCGAGTACATGCACATGCAAGTGGCTGTGCTTTTTGTGGCTGACTTCTTGTGTGTCTCTCATCCCCAGGTACTTGCGCATGCCGTCTGCTGGTTGCATTGTTGTGGCAGTGCTATTCCTCATGGACACGTCATCGTGTGCTGACTCAGCGTTACACGCTGTTTCTGATGTGTGCACACTACCCCTGTCGATGTTTGGTTCCTCTGCAGACATGTCGCATCACCATGGGACACATGACATGTAGCTGGGTACACCTGAATAGATGGTCAGACTTGTTGACAGTCATCTGTGATGGGATAGTGGATTGTGATGATGGCATCAATGTGTGTAACACTGCCCTTGGACACATACGGTTTGCATTGGCTTGACATGGTGTGGGACTTCCACATCAGAGGATCAATGGTGTATGGCAGCCTCTCCGTGAGCAGCAGGGGGTGTTTAGCTGTTAGCCGACACTTGTGTGCCAGTTTCATGGCTATCACGCATTTGTGCTGCAGAAGGGGGGTTCCAGTGTTGGACCCACATGTTACTCCACATGACCTGTTTATGTGTACTCCGAGTTGCCTCTGCATTCCGGAATACATGAATAATAAAGGTGTCCCTATGCCTCCAAGGTGCCTATTCTCAGTCAATGCTGGTGTGTTGCCACGGTGCATACGGCATGTCTGGCATGGTTTTCCGTGATAGTGGCTATGTGTCTATGTGTCGAGTAGGAAGATGCAAGCTGTTTTTGTGGGATTAGACTGTGTATTGTGCATGATGTCCATGACTGTGTGGGTATTGTGACATGTGCCATCCCCATGCATCCAACGTTGGCCAGGCCACCATTCTCTGCATCCACCTGACTCAAGCTTGCAGGACATGGTTCTGCCACCTGTCCACACATACCTGGGTGCCCCCAGGACACTCCACATGATCCCTGACCTCTGCGCATGGCTGTCGCTGTACTCAATATGTCTTTCGGCACGGTTGTGCGGCCACCCCCTCAGCTGGTTGGGCCCATCACGGGTGTGTATGGTGCTCCATGTCTGTCTTGCCTAATACATTGTGACCCATGTGTGTCCTGTGCCAGACTCAGGCCACAGGGTGTGGATGGTTGCAGTCATATGGGAACTCAGGCATGGTTAGACTTAACAAGACACATGTAAGGTAATAATGCAAAATGTAGGCATCATCTCTTTATCGTGTAACTTTTTATTTTTGTTGGGGTACGTGGGGGGGGGGGGGGGTATGACATGAGGGACTTTCCGGGTGTGTGGAATCCAAAGTTCACTAGGGGAGTTGGTGTCCTTATTATATTAATGATATCTCAGAGAAGAGTGGGGGTCCAAGGGATGAAGTTTAAAGACTCAAATAGTTGTAATCCCCAAATCCACAAACTGATAAACGTAAACAGCTATGAGTCTCACAAAATTGAAAACCTTGACACAATCGTAAGGTAATGCTAGAGAAAGTGCAGTTGTGAATTCATGTGTACATGTATGTGTGTACGCATAAAATTCCCATCATCCACCCGAAGTGGTTTGCTTCATCATCTGGGAATTTAGGGACTAATTTAGAGAACCATCTTCTACTTGGCAAATCGTAGATCTTGGTCTCTTTTAGGTCCCAAACTGGTAACTAGTATAGTAATTAAGTAAGATGATGGTAGGGTGTGATGGTCGCAGTGCTAGTGAAAGGTGATAATGTGTAAGTGTTGGATAAAAATTGTCTAGCAAGGCACTAAAAACACTTTATTGAGTAGCTACCTTGTTGACAAAGTCTAAAAACAGTGCTTTAACAGTTTTGAAATATAATAACTGTGTTGGAAAACGGTCTACATGTTTCTGCTGTAGGATGAGAGTCATCCAAGCTTTCGTCAGGACCAAAAAGCTACTGCGAAAATACTTTTCTAATTACTAGTGAAGTGATGTATACAACCTGGACCCTAATGGAGGGCCAAGAAGCTCCGTAGAAGGTAGTTTACATTCACTGACCTGCACGGGTGAAAAGGAAGACAAAACACAACATAGCAAAATAACCCTTCACGTAGTTTGATTTTCAAGGTTAACATTTAGCATCCAGAATAATGTCCGGTATACACAATACTCATACATGTATTCAGACTATAATAAATCTGTGAACTTAAATAAGGTAGAACAACTTAATAGCACTCACCCAATGCGTGATGGGTGTGCGCCTCACCTCACCTGGCTACTGCTCAGGTATAAGGAGGCCCCGCTCTGTAAAGAAATCAGAGGGTTCAACAGTATCAAAACCTAGTTGTTGGTTGAGTTAAAAACGCTCTCGCCCAATCGCATTATGCTAAGATAAGCCAGAACTCACAGAACGCCACCTGAATGCTACATCATTGGTAAAATCTCAAGACAGTACTAACTATAGGTAATGTGTTTGAAAACTTAATGATCGGCCTCACTAGGGGGCCAGCCAGTCAAAAATGCATGTCGATTACATCGAGTCCGTGCTTTCGCACGATCGCGTCGAGAGCGGCGCTGAAATATTTCTGACGGTAATGGGGTGATGTGAACTCACCTATCCGTCGGTACCTCTTGTCAGTGCTGAGCTCGTAGGGGAGGCAACCTGCGTTGTGTAAGAGCTCAGTTGAAATAGAGAAAGCCGGTCTTGGTTGTCAGGGCAACCCGAAAAAACGCGGCCGTCATTAGAACGCTGTTGACAGCGTCATCGCGTTCCGTTGGGAAGCCTGGGAAATGAAGTCTTTCAACCGGTTGGTCTGACGGAAGAAAAGAGACCACATTGTCATCCCGTTCTATTCACAACGTAGAGGAAAAATAATAGTGAAATGTTTGAGCCAGTAGTTCTGACATAAAACGGGTGCTCTGGGCCGACAGGTACAAACAGAAACCGCGTCCCAGGTTAGATCAAAACAAACCTTCAGGACTGAAAAAAGACCAGAAAAAATGCCAGTCTTATTATGGACACACTGAACAAGGACAAGCGAAGAGTGCTTGTGGTATATTGAGCAAACCAGGATAGTGGCACAGTAAGTGTGAGAGATACTGATTAGTGTCTACTCTTAGAGTGAGGCCCATGGGATATCGTCATTCAGCCCAATGCGATCACTTTGGAGTCTAAAGACCCATTTCTGTTCCTTGTGAAAGAGGAAATTGGTAATGTCTGTTATATGTGGTGGAATGAATGGTTGTTCCAGGACTAACCACCTTATGTCTTCTGGTTTATGATTTAATGTCAGGAAGTGATTAGTCATTCTTGTCGCTTGTTTTTTCCGCCTGATGGTACTCTTATGTTCACTTATTCTCACTTTAATTTTTCGGGTGGTCATCCCTACATATTTAAGTGAGCAAGGACATGTAATCAGATAGATGACTTTCTCTGAGTTACAGTTCGTGTGTTTGTTGAGAATCCAAGGTTTGGGGGTGCCGATGTCAACCGATTTAGTGGGTTCAGTCTGTGGGCATACTGAACAGGAACCACAGGGATAATGGCCCTGAACAGGTGGCAGGTTCCAAAGTGTAGATGTAATAGAGTTCCTCTTGACTTTGGGTCGTGTATGTACCAGGTTGTCCTTAAGGTTCGTTCCTCTCTTGAAAGAGAAGAGAGGAGGAGGGATTTTCTCATTGTTCAAATTCAAAAGACGCCAATGCTTACGTACCACTTTTTGCACGTCATTTGACAGTGTACTAAAGGTGTTAACAAATGTCAGTCTCTTTAGTGGTGGTTTCGGTGTAGCTGGCTCAATGAGAGCATCTCTGTTATTGTTTGCCGCTCTTTTATTGGCTTGTCTTACCAGGTGTGTAGGGTATTTCTTTACTAGCAATTGTTGTGATAAATCGGCTGCATGTTTATCATAAGTCTCTTTGGTAGAACAGTTTCTGCGTATGCGCAGAAACTGTCCAATGGGTAGGTTATTTCTTAGAGACTTGGGATGATGGCTCTGGAAGTTCAACAGAGAGTTCTTTGCTTGGGGTTTTTTGTATAGTTCACTCCCCAGAGTTCCTTGTATGGGATAAATGACAATGTCTAAGAAAGGCAGTCTGTATTTATCGTGTGTCACTGTGAATCTCAAAAAGTTGTTTTGGGTGTTTAACCATGCATGAAAATCAAGTAAAGTAGTAACGTTTCCACGCCAGACTACCAAGATGTCGTCGATATACCTCTTCCATATGACAATTCTGTCACGGAAGGGATTGGTATTGGTCAACACATTATTCTGTTCAAATAAATGAACATAGAGATTCGCCAGGCTGGGAGCAAAAATGCTCTCCATCGATGTGCCTGAGGTCTGCAGGTAGATGGTTTCCTCATACCTGAAAAAGTTCTCCTTCATTGCCAACCTGGCACATTCCATGATGAAATTGATCGGGGTGATCGTAACTAGATCTTTCGTATCAAGTAAGCCCCTGATCGCTTCCAATGTTTCATCCTGGGGAATGCAGGTGTAAAGTGATTCGACATCGAAACTAACCAGTAGGTCTGTTTCGATGTCAAATGAAGTCTCAGGTAACAATCTAAGGACGTCTTTGGTGTCCTGGAGAAATGTTGGCATTTCTTTTACCAAAGGCCGTAGAAAAAAATCTACAAAAGTAGACAAGGGTTCTAAAAGTGACCCTATCCCTGAAATAATGGGACGTCCTGGTGGTGGTCTAGTAGCTTTATGTATCTTTGGGAGGACATAAAAGTAGGGCATGACCGGATATTTGGTTATTAAGAATTCAGACTCTTGTTGTGTGATCCAGCCTGATTCTTTGGCTTCGTAAACCATGTCATTTATCTCTTTGGACAATCTTGCGGTTGGATCTTCAGGCAAAACCCGATAGGATTTTGCATCGTTTAATTGTCTTAGACACTCAGTCCGATAGGTTGCTGAGTCCATAATGACGATAGCACCACCCTTGTCAGCGGGCTCAATGGTGATAGTGTCGTCATTAGATAGTGTCGTCATGGCTTGTTTCTCCAAGAGAGGAAAGTTGCAGTAGCTGCTTCTACTTCTAGAGCTGAGAGAAGTAACATCATTAGTTACAGCTTGTTCAAATACTTTGACGTTGTCTGGCACTAGATGTGCTGGCGGATTAAAATTGGAGGGTGGTCTTAAACCTGTGTTGGTTACTACGGGTTGGTCATCTTGACCTACCGTATCACCTCCCATTTCCTTGTTCTTGAAAAAGAAATGTAGACGAACTTTACGAAAGAATTTGCCCATTTCACACCTCAGTTGGAAGGGATCGCCTATAGAAGTTGGAACAAAGCCTAAACCTTTATTTAGAACCGCAAGTTCAGTAGAGGACAGTTGTCGTTGGCTTAGATTTACCACTAATTTATCACGTTCACATTCATTTCTTATGATTGTGTGTTCCGTGTGTTCTAAGTGTTCTGTGGTTGCTGGTCTATTTGCCAATGTACTTGTTGTGTTGGTCCTCCTCTTCTCCTGCCTCTGCTGCGTCCACGGCCTTGCCCTAAAAAAGACTGCTGTCCAAAAAAGGTAGGTGGGGGCGGCTGGCAAGGAAAAGGTGGCATGGGTGGAGTATATGGTGAGGGTTGAAAACCCCAAGGTGCGGGGGGCCACCAGGGTCTTGATTGATCATAGTAGTTTTGTGTGCCTCGTCTCCTGTTGGCTCGGGAGCGTTGATTGTTTTGTCTTGATGACGGTTTCCCTGTGGTAGAACCCTCTGAATCTGATGAGAGGGTGTCTGTCCCTGACGAAGAATAATTTGAGCCATATTTCTTGCCCTTTTTGTTGTATTCTGGCGGGGTGTAGGTGTCGCTAGTATATGGGTAAACTTTCTCGAATGAGAAACGAGCCAGGTCTTTTTTTAATTTTTCAATTTTCGTCAATAAGATGGTATCTTTATGCTCTTTGTTGGCTTTATTGGTGTCCTCAAGATTTCTTTTGAATAAAGCGCTTGTAATAGTTGCTTTTATTTGGCCCTCCAGAGTTTGTATTTCTACAAGGATCAGATCAGCTGCCTTTTTGGCTGTAGAAATGATTAAAATAAGCCAATCGCGGGTGCATCGCCACGCGATAAGCGACCAGTCCTTGAGGAAAGTTTTGTCTGTTAAGAAGAGTCGTGGTGTGTTGGTTACTATCAGGCCCATGGGAGCACTATTGTTTCTTAAATATTCGGTCATTGTGGCACCATGTATAAATGTGCGCGAGTGAGACTTCTTCAGAGTGAGTAAAGTTTGCCATTCGTCTACTGTGTTGTTGGAGACTGATGGCAGACTGTCTAAGATACTGGGGTTAGTGCTTAAGATAGCTTGTAGCATATTGTCATCAAATGACAATCCTGTGAGTTCGGCCATCACTATAGAAAGAACGGTGTATGCAGCGGTATGAAAGTACTCGTAAATACGCTTGGCTGCGTGAGTACGAAGAAAAAAGGACCCGCACCCGAGGCTGCTCCAAAAACTATATTAATGATATCTCAGAGAAGAGTGGGGGTCCAAGGGATGAAGTTTAAAGACTCAAATAGTTGTAATCCCCAAATCCACAAACTGATAAACGTAAACAGCTATGAGTCTCACAAAATTGAAAACCTTGACACAATCGTAAGGGAATGCTAGAGAAAGTGCAGTTGTGAATTCATGTGTACATGTATGTGTGCACGCATAAAATTCCCATCATCCACCCGAAGTGGTTTGCTTCATCATCTGGGAATTTCGTTTTTTGGTCCTGACGAAAGCTTGGATGACTCTCATCCTACAGCAGAAACATGTAGACCGTTTTCCAACACAGTTATTATATTTCAAAACTGTTAAAGCACTGTTTTTAGACTTTGTCAACAAGGTAGCTACTCAATAAAGTGTTTTTAGTGCCTTGCTAGACAATTTTTATCCAACACTTACACATTATCACCTTTCACTAGCACTGCGACCATCACACCCTACCATCATCTTACTTAATTACTATACTAGTTACCAGTTTGGGACCTAAAAGAGACCAAGATCTACGATTTGCCAAGTAGAAGATGGTTCTCTAAATTAGTCCCTAAATTCCCAGATGATGAAGCAAACCACTTCGGGTGGATGATGGGAATTTTATGCGTACACACATACATGTACACATGAATTCACAACTGCACTTTCTCTAGCATTCCCTTACGATTGTGTCAAGGTTTTCACGAGTTGGTGTCCTTGCCATTGGAAATCCTCAGAGTCTATGCCACAGTCTTTGTCAACATTGGTCAGACAGTGACCAGCAAGTCCATGTGGCAGAGAATGTCTTTAGCTGATGTGCTGCTGTTGGTCCAGTGGACCAGGTGCCAGGCCAGGTGTCCTGGGAGATGGTGCTGTTGCGCCGACCCTCACGGTCTTTTCCGTGGACGACCCGCCCTCCTGCGGGAACCCTCAGAAGAAGGCCGTGACGATGTTTGGGAAGCTCCGTCGGATGTCTCCTCCTCCTCCTGATCCCTCCCTGTGGGTGGTGATGTTCTACGCCTGATGGCACAGGGAGGGTTGCCCATGTTGTCGGCTATCCGACGGAGTGTACTGTGAATTCCCGTGAACACCGTCACGAGCTCAGCCTGTCTGTCCTCCATCCGCCCTTGGTGTCGCAGTAGACAGGCATGTTGCTCCGCATGTTGCTGGGCCTGCTGGGTCTTGATCTCCTCGAGGATGGACACAACCTGGGCCATGCCCGTGGTGTCCTGCCGGTATGTGTCCAGGATGTTTCTGACATGGGAATATACCGGTTCCGCAGCCAACTGGTCAGGCTCGCGCCTCCGCCGTCCTCCACTCCCACCACCCCTGCCCACTTGCACCTGGCCTGCCCTTGTGGGCACATCGGGTCTCCGGGACCCCTGAGGGGTGGCATTAGCGTTGTTGCCTGCCTCCTCCTGGGTGCCCGGTACACCGTGTCCCCCCTGGTGAGCCTGGCTGCATTGTGGTGGTGGGGCAGGGATCCTGGGTGTCTCCTGGGATGTGGCAGGAGTGGGGGTGGTGGTTGGCCCAGTTGTACCTGACGCAGGTGCTGCAGGTGGTTGGACACCAGAGGGGCCAGGTTGGTCGGGGTCGTCCACAGAGTGGTGAGAGTCGTCGCTGCCGGTGGGATCGTCCTCCCGCAGAGCCGGGTCCTGTGAGTCTTCCCCCCCAGTGTTGGGGGGTGATCCACGACGTTGACCTGTGTGTGAGAGAGACAATGTTATTTATGTTCCATGCAACATCCATGTTTCATTCGTTTCAAAGTTGGCACATTTCCTCTGGGAATTTGGATATGTCTTGCATTCCACTCACAGTGCACTTGTGCATGGGTATGTCCCTTGGCCACAGCTTTTGAGACTTTACCTATTTGTGGCACAGTCTTACTTGCTGCGTCAATTGTGACTGCAGTCAGCAGTGGAGTGAGCAGGTGTGGCGAGCCATGCATTGGCGCCTTCCGTGTTGCACTGTACCTGGGCACATGGAGTTGTTCCACACATTTATGTAATGCAGGTAGCTGGCGTTGTGCTCGTGCACAGGTTGAGACATGGCCCTGTGTTTTGCCATGGAGAAGAGAGGGGGATTCAGGCACTGGCCACCCTTGTCTACATGCACGCAGTCCACCTGCTGACGAGCAGACATTCCCACACCCACAAGGCTGAATTGTTCTCCCTGTGTGTCCCTTTCTCACTCCCTCTCTGTCCCCCTCTCCCTCCCTCCCTGTGTCAGCCTCCTCCCTCTGTCCGTCTCCCTGTGTCTCCCTCCCTCTCTCTCCCCCTCTCCCTCCCTCTGTTTGTCACCCTCTGTCACCTCAGCCCAGCTTCCCTTTGTTCTGGGGTCAGGGTGAGGGGGAAAACCAGTCGCAGCTAGTTGGGGAGCACCCTTGATGTGCTCAGCCCCTCACTCTATTCACTGGAAGGGCTAGGGTCGTCAGTCGCACCACAGGGGGCGGGGCCAGCATTGTGTTTGGAAAACCCTGTCCTATTCAGGACCCAGGTGGACTCCTCCCACCCATCTAGCTGCTGATCTCCCCATTCACCACTGGGTGACTCATCCTGACACTGGGGAATCCCTAGCCCGTCACATGACATGACCAGCCAATCACGCGACAGACACACTGCACACAGAAGTGCCCACTTCTAGAAGTGGCACTTCCACACTAGGTACATGCACGCCGCACACATCATCGCGCAGCATTCACTCCCACGAGTCCGCACATACCAAACTCGGGCCTGCACACCCCACGCATCAGGAACTACTAGGGACACATACATCCCCCATGCATTCCTATGGGAGGGCAGGCCTATCTCACCACATGCACTCAGAGCACGCACGCACTTTACCCTGGGACACAGGGAAAGTGCGCAGAGACCAAACAATCACCATACCAAGTCACCAATAAAAATCCAAAAAGTCCAGGGGTGAACCTGCCAGAAGGGCCAAGTCCAACACAACCCCCTTCCAGCCAAAACGCAGGGCAGACCAATCACCACCGTGATGGACTTCCCTGCTTGGGGCGATAGAACACGGACGCGGGCCCGCAACTGCATGGACACCCTCCGGTTCTACGCCACGGTGAACCCATGGAATTCTTTTTAACACCACTGTCCGGACCAACTGGGCTACCCCACTGGTACTCCCAAGCTGTCCGCGGCCAAGACCAGGCCCTAGGCCACCCAGGTGCCACTGGTCTTTGCCCAACCACAGAGTGGGGGGTAGTAACCCCTGGCACATAGCGGCCATTCTCCACTCTTCCTCTCTGAACGACAGGACTAGACTGCCACTGGTTCTCCAGCCTAGGGTCTACACCCTCAGGCGGACCAGGAGTCTCAGGGAAGGCTCTCCTCCCCTTACCTCTTCTCCTAGGGTTCCTCCTCCTCTGGCGAGGGGTACACCTAGAACGCCATTCCAACCCAGGGTTTAACCCCTCAGGTTGTACCGGGGGCAGAGGTGGGCTCTCCCACCCTCTGCACCCCCTTCCAGAACCCTGCTCCCTACCAACTGGGGCGGTACCTCTGGAAGAAGAACTGGTCGGGACGCTGATTACAGACGTCCCACCCGTCAGGTCAGGCTGATCCTGAACCTGGCCTCCCAACCTCCGGCCTAGAACCTTTGGTGGAATAATTGCCTGGCACTCCAGGACTTCTGGGGATTTCCACTCCATCCCCCTGAGGCTATCAAAGGACACATACGTCAAGCGACTGTCTGTCTGGCGCTGATCTCCCGTCCCCTGTCCACCTGACAGTGCGCGGAGATCCCCCAGAACAGAAGTGGTGCCACCCTGGTCACTACACGGGATCCTAGCCCAACTGGGTAGTCCCTGACCCACAGGCTCTTCCACTGGGAAACTCATCCCCCAATCACTCCTCACACTGGACTCCTGTACCCTCCCTACCGGAGCGGTACTGCCAGACTCTAGAACCACAGGAGCCCTGGTTACAGGTGCTCCAGGTCCTCTACTCACCAGGAGATCTCCCTCAAATGGGCTAACAGGACAGCCTAGGTCCCCAACTTGGTGTTCCCTCATGGAACCATCCAAGTCCTGAGGCAGGGTTTCGTACGTCAGGGGACCCTCGGTCACCCTCTCACTCCTGCTCCACTGAGCCAGGCGGTGAGCCCCTACACCCTCCTCGCTATCCTGGGACCTAGCTGGGCTACACTGAGCCTCTTCCACCACGCTGGGCTGGAAGATACCTGACCCACTACTTTTGGAGTCACTCCCTAATGACTCTAGAGAACCTCTAGCCCTTTCCCAGCGCTCTGCCTCATCCGCAAGGTCAAATGGCTCAGCCAATCCACACCCCAACAGGTGTTGGCGCAACCCTGGCACACAACAACTGAGCAGGTGTTCTTTGAGAACCAGATTACACAGTATATCAAAATCACTTGCTGTGGAAATCCAATCAAACATTGCCTCCTCACATCCATCCACAAACTCCTCCCAAGTCTGGTGAGACAGTTTCCTACTGCCCCTGAATTTCAACCTTAACTCCTCCTCCTGGGGAACAGGTACCAGACTGGGGGAACTGGGACTGGGATTTCCTACACTGGAATCTATCTGGCTGCTACCACTGGACTCAACCCTCCCTGGGGAGTCCAGAAAATTAAAACTGCGCGCAGGGGATAGTCTACCCTCCAGAGCTACTTTGCCTCTGGTGGAGGCCCTCTCAGCCTCCTCTACCCTCTCCCGCGCCAAGACCCACTCAGTCTCTCGCTGTTGCTTCCTGGCCTCCAGCTGCGCCATCGCCTGAGCATGCTCTAACCTGAGCTTCTCTAACGCCAGCTGGTGCTCCCTTTCTTTCCTCCTATCTTCCCACTCCTCTGGGGACAGGGAAAGGGATGAGGCGCTGCCTCCTACGCTGGACCCAGCACGGGACGCCCTACCTATGGGGTCCTCACTCTCTACTGGCGTCCAGGTATTGTCATCCTCTACCTCCTCTTCTGACTCTTCCTCTGTACAGTACCTTTCTAACTCCTGCCTCTGGCGCCAAGCTAGCTCATAGGGATCACAAGCAGGCTCCATTCTGGCGGACGTTATGGTAACAATTATACAGGGAACCTAGGGGTCTGAGTTTCACACAGGAGCACACAATTCACAAAAAGATTCAGCAAGCTCTCTAACCCAGAGAACTCACACTCACTTGCCTAGTGCCACACACCATTCATCCACACACACAACCCTCCCCTCGGACTGGTAAGGCAGTTTCTACCACCCCTGATTCCTCAACCTGACCACCACGTGACACAGGTACCAACTCTGGGCGCAGGGCGGGGGACAAATGTACAGGACACTATTACGCTGCCACCACTGGATCCCACCCTCTGGTGAATCCAGAAACACAAAATGCACTAAGGGGGATGATCTACCCTCCCGAGCTAGGGACACCTAACTCACAGTGCACAAAAACACATTTCCAAAGAAATGACAAAAAACAATCTTAAAACAATAATCCCTATACCATGTGATTTATCTAAATGCAGAGTTTTGTAGTGTGGCCAGTTGCTGCTGCGGTACAGCGCAAACGCAAGTCCAAATCCCACCGCTGATCACCAATGTTAGAAATGGGATTTCTGGTTGGCTGAGGCTTGCGCCAAAGCCAGGCAGAAACCACCACTCTAGTCAGGGCTGGGGAGTTACACGCCAAAGATAACCCCTGCTCACCCCCTTGGTAGCTTGGCACGAGCAGTCAGGCTTATCTCTGAGGCGATGTGTAAAGCGTTTGCGCGCGCACCCAGCAACAACACCCAAGGCCCACCACAAAGGAAACTCCACACAAGGTATTCTATAAAAATAGCCTTTGTATTATACACAACACATTAGATAAAAACACACACTCTACAATGTGCCAACAGGCACGGGCAGAATTTACAAGGGATTATATATACAGGGGACAGGGCCACCTGGACCACTGTCCGGAATTAGCACTTTTTAGAACATAGGAATAATACTGTAGTACAAAATAGCAAAGGTAGCACACCACCAGTAACTACTGGTCACCAGAAAGTACCACCTACGCAACCCTAACCACCTTAGGACAATATTGCGCAGGGAATCAGGACCTCACTAGCACCACCTGTACTAGGGAGAAAACAACCACCTAAGTATCACAATACCTGTAGGGGTCTAAGCACATAAACACATGATGCATAACATTCAGAGGTGTAAAGCAAAGCACATGACGCATAACCACATTCAGAGGTGCAGGGAAACACAATTGCGCAAGAACTCACATAAGCCACTACCTGTGGCAGTCCCAGGCCAACTGGCCGTGAAGGGGCAAGGGCGCCCTGTGTCCAAATGTTAGGGCAAGGCTGCGCAAGCTGCGCCAGCCAAAACACAGAGGCTACAACCTAAACGTAGCAGTTGCCCACTAAGTGCTGGGCAACTGGAGAAATGCTGGGGCCAACGTTGGAGCCTCCCAGGGCTCTGAATCAATACTGTGCCCCTTGAGCCTCGCAGGCTCTAAATAATAATATGCCCCTTCGTTGGAGCCTCTGGGGCTCGAAATGGCCAATAGAAATGCCCCCGGGGAGCCTCCTAGGCTCCTGAAGAATGCGCCTGGGTGGAGCCTCGTGGGCTCTGAGGACGAGAATGCCCCGTAACGTTGGAGCCTTCTCGGGGCTCAGGGCAAACCAATGCAGGCCGTTGGAGCACACAAGTGCTCGAGAAAATAATGCGGGCCCCTTCGTTGGAGCGGCCCGCTGCCTTCCGGGGCCGCTCTGACTGCAGGAGAAATGCCCCCGTAGTTGGAGCGCCACTCGCGCTCTGGCCTGCTCCAGAATACTGCCCCCAGAAGGTTGGAGTCCCACTCTGGGACTCGAGCATAGACAGGCCCCCGCTGGGGCGGGGGCGAAATGCGGTCCGGACCCCCCCCCTCGGAGCCTCACTCACCGGGACTCCGGCGACGCTTCTCGTGGAGCCTCCGAGGCTCCAGGCTCACTGGACGCGTCGGGGTCAGGGCGGCCGGCACTAGAGAGCTCCCGCTCCTCGGGGGCTCTCTCTCTCTTCCCCGGCAGCCTCCTCTCGTTCCTCCAGGAAGCCGTCCAGTGCGGAGTGGGCTCCCGCCTGGACTTCCGTTGCAGGTCGAGGCTCCGCCCCCGTCCCACGAGCCGTTGCCTGACTTCCGGTTTGAGAACCGGGCCGCCGCAGTGATTTCTCCGGGGATAAGAGGGGTGGGCTCCCTCGATATGCAGTACACGGCGGGGTGGGCACCCGCCGTAGGAATACTTC
This sequence comes from Triturus cristatus, assembly GCF_964204655.1. Taxonomy (NCBI): domain Eukaryota; kingdom Metazoa; phylum Chordata; class Amphibia; order Caudata; family Salamandridae; genus Triturus; species Triturus cristatus. Next base: position 1,296,429,538 of record NC_140589.1, read on the forward strand.
AATAAGCGGGGTGGGCACCCGCCAACAAGCACACAATGCGGGGTGGGCACCCGCTTCGAATATAGCACAATAGCAGGGAATCCCTACGTCGGGGTTCCCTTGCTGATAATCGCAGCGTTGCGCTGCCGGCCTCAATTAAAGCGCTTCCAGGCGCTTAGGGGACCCAAACAAAGCGCTCCCAGCGCTATGAAGCCAAGAAAAGCGCTCCCAGCGCTATGAGGGAAAGGAAAGCACTGCCTGGTGCTTTAGGATAGAAAGAACCACAAAGTCCAGCAAAGTTCTTCCCTGCATGCAGCAGGGCAGGGGTGGGGGCAAGGCTGGACCCAGAGCCAGCTCACTGGGCCTCCAGGCAGGGAGGTAGTCCAAGTGGCGGTCCTCTGGTCCAGCGGCAGCAGCAGCAGCCCCCCTCAGGTAAGATCCTGGCAGAGAACCGTTTCTGTGGGGACACAGCCCCATTTTTATACATGCAAACCCTTTGTTCTGGGGTCAGGGTGAGGGGGAAAACCAGTCGCAGCTGGTTGGGGAGCACCCTTGATGTGCTCAGCCCCTCACTCTATTCACTGGAAGGGCTAGGGTCGTCAGTCGCACCACAGGGGGCGGGGCCAGCATTGTGTTTGGAAAACCCTGTCCTATTCAGGACCCAGGTGGACTCCTCCCACCCATCTAGCTGCTGATCTCCCCATTCACCACTGGGTGACTCATCCTGACACTGGGGAATCCCTAGCCCGTCACATGACATGACCAGCCAATCACGCGACAGACACACTGCACACAGAAGTGCCCACTTCTAGAAGTGGCACTTCCACACTAGGTACATGCACGCCGCACACATCATCGCGCAGCATTCACTCCCACGAGTCCGCACATACCAAACTCGGGCCTGCACACCCCACGCATCAGGAACTACTAGGGACACATACATCCCCCATGCATTCCTATGGGAGGGCAGGCCTATCTCACCACATGCACTCAGAGCACGCACGCACTTTACCCTGGGACACAGGGAAAGTGCGCAGAGACCAAACAATCACCATACCAAGTCACCAATAAAAATCCAAAAAGTCCAGGGGTGAACCTGCCAGAAGGGCCAAGTCCAACATCCAGGCACCCATTGGGTGTAGTGTCTGTGTCTGCGCTGCTGCTGTGGTGGTGTGTGCTGCCACTCTTTCACAGTGTTGGCTGTTCATTAGCTGCTGTCATGTGCAAAAACGTGCCTTCACCCCCATGTCTTCATGCAAGGCGTCTGCCATTTGCTGGCAAGTCTTTCCTGTGTGGGGACACACTGTTTGTCTGGCTGTGACCTAGGCCATATGGGCAGAGGGCATTGTTGTCTGCTTCTGAGTTGCACTTTGTGATTTTTGGGGCCCACACTCCCGCCATCCGGCTTACCGTGTCTTGTGTTGGTGTTTTCTGTGGCCTGTGACTTGGCATTGTCCAGCTGGGTGCATGGGGCATGGTGGCGCTAGTGGCATGTGCGTGTTCATGGAGTGTGGTTGAGTCATGCGATAGCTTGGGGTGGTTGTGTGACTGATTGTGAGTATGGTTGTGGATGACATTCCCTCCATGTGAGGTGAGTTGTTTGTGTACTCACCCGGGTCTCGGAGTCCTTCTAATCCGTCCACTGCCACCACCGGCAGTATGGCCATCACCCTCTCCTCCCAGGGATGGTATTGTACGGGTCTGCGTGGCGGCCCTCCTCCAGTGATGTTGGCCTGGTTGTGGTCGTCGGTCATTTTGGCTCGGACCCTCCTCCGCAGATCGTACCACCTGGCTTGGCATTCATGCCTGGTCCTTCTGGTGGACGCAACAGCATTCACAGCATCGACAATCCTCTGCCACATGGCTGTTTTTTCGGAAATGCTGGTCTGTCTGACCAATGTTCCAAAGAGGTGTGGCTCGACTCTGAGGATTTTGTCAACAAGGACCTCCAACTCTTGGCTAGTGAACTTTGGATTCTTGTTAGTGGGCATGGTGAGGGGTGTGGGTGTGGATGGTTGTGGGGGGTGTGGGTGTGGATGGTTGTGGGTGTGTGGGTGTGGTTGTGCAGGTGTGTGTGTGAATGTGATGAGGGAGTGTTTGTGAAGGTGTGTGTGTGAAGGTGTGCAAGTGTAAGGTGTAGTAAAGGTTCAAGTATGGTGCTGTAGGTTGTCTGTGGGGTCTGGCAGCAGTGAGTCTGTTGCAAAGGCTCATGGTTTGTGTCTGTGGGCCCTTTTTATTGGTCCATTGGTGGGTGTGGCTGTGTTTGAACTTTGGGTGGGTGTGTTATAAGGAGTGGTTGTGTTTTGGGCCTCTGTTTGGGATTTTGGCAGTTGCAGGTCAGTGAATGTGTTGTATTTGTGCTTGTTGGACATGTTTTGTGGCTTTGTGCCATTCGAATTGTGTATTCTTGTGTTGTTGTGCTTTGTCCTGGTTGTGTACGTGCGTTTTTAGCGTGTGTACGGTGTGTACTTCGGCAATTTTGTTGTACAGTGCTGTCCTTGTGTCTGGCTTGGTACGACTCGTACATGCACGATGTTGGGTGAAGGTGCTGGTGTTGGGGCCTGGAGTGCGCTCCGTACATACACGGTTGGGGTGGGGGTACGGGTCGTACATACACAGTTGGGGTGGGGGTACGCTCCATGCATACGCGGGTGGGGTACGGGTCGTACATACACGGTTGGGGTGGGGGTACGGGTCGTACATACACGGTTGGGGTGGGGGTACGCTCCATGCATACGCGGGTGAGGGTACGGGTCATACATACACGGTTGGGGTGGGGGTACGGTCCGTACATACACGGTTGGGGTGGGGGTACGCTCCATGCATACGCGGGTGAGGGTACGGGTCGTACATACACGGTTGGGGTGGGGGTGCGGTCCGTACATGCACGGTTGGGGTGGGGTACGCTCCATACATACACGGGTGAGGGTACGGGTCGTACATACACAGTTGGGGTGGGGGTACGGGTCGTACATACACGGTTGGGGTGGGGGTATGCTCCATACATACGCGGGTGAGGGTACGGGTCGTACATACACGGTTGGGGTGGGGGTACGCTCCATGCATACGCGGGTGAGGGTACGGTCCGTACATACACGGTTGGGGTGGGGGTACACTCCATGCATACGCGGGTGAGGGTACGGGTCGTACATACACGGTTGGGGTGGGGGTGCGGTCCGTACATGCACTGTTGGGGTGGGGGTACGCTCCATACATACGCGGGTGAGGGTACGGGTCGTACATACACGGTTGGGGTGGGGGTACGGGTCGTACATACACGGTTGGGGTGGGGGTACGCTCCATGCATACGCGGGTGAGGGTACGGGTTGTACATACACGGTTGGGGTGGGGGTGCAGTCTGTACATGCATGGTTGGGGTGGGGGTACGCTCCATACATATGCGGGTAAGGGTACGGGTCGTACATACACGGTTGGGGTGGGGGTGCGGTCCGTACATGCACGGTTGGGGTGGAGGTACGCTCCATGCATACGCAGCTGAGGGTACGGGTCGTACCTACACTGTTGGGGTGGGGGTACGCTCCATACGTACGCGGGTGAGGGTACGGGTCGTACATACACGGTTGGGGTGGGAGTATGCTCCATACATATGCGGGTGGGGGTACGGGCCGTACGTACGGGGGTGTACATACACGGGTGGGGGTACGTATCGTACATACACGGGTGTACATACACGGGTGGGGATTCGACTCGTACATAGGAGGGCTGGGGGGAGTGTTGTGCGTGTATGCGGGCACATATCTCCATGGTTGCTATGGGAGTTCGGTGCGGACGGTGTTTTTTCCATCCGGTTGTAACATCGGACGCACGGGATGGATCGTACTCGCGCGGTCGGACTTCAGTTTTCACATTTGTACGGTAAATCGTCCGAGGATGTGTCGGACACATTTTCCGACCCGAGGACGTGTGGGGAATAATTCCCAATGCGATTCGTATGGACTTTTTCCCATGCGAATCGTACTTGGCAGTTTGTACGGCACTTGTACGATTCGTACGGTAAAAAGACCGGATACGAGTCGTACGGGGAAATTTTTTACAGGATCGTAATTGGCACCTCAGTGTGTCACTCTCCTTACAGGTACACAGCTAGAAGTTTGAACAGCTTTTGTTAATACTGATGGAGACACTTTGGTAAGTGCACGTATGTACATTTACGGATGGAGTAACTGCACAGATTAGTGTTTGTGCATATTTAAGGTATGGTGATAGTAATTGGCCATCTCACCAGTTTTCGGATGACCCTATGAGAAAAAGAAAAGATTTTTTTGCTGATAAATTCCTTCCGGGCTCAGAGGAGTAGATTTATTCTTGTGAATATCCAAATAACTAGGGTGAGTACCCCGAGAACATGGAGGCTCACACATTTGTATATATTTTATTCCACACTACCCTAACAGTCCCCTTTTTCTCCTGAAGAAGACCCTACTTGTTCTATCTACAAACACATATACCCACTGTTCTAATTCTGAGCCTGCTGTTGTCGAGTTGGGTCTGAGGTAGTTAGTGGGGCATATGGTGGGCAATGACAGGTGGGTTTGGGTCCTAGCTGGTGATACCACTACAGCTCTTCCCTACCTGACTTTTGGGGGCCAGTGCATGCATGTTTGGTGCCCCAGGACATGTTCAGCATTCACATGATACATAGGGGGTCTGCAAATAGGTAACGCATAGCCAAGCACTAATAAGCGAGACAGACCGGAGGTGGGGTGCTCATAAAATTGTACTGGCACTGCAGCATCTGAAGTGACTCAGCTGTGAGTCCCCAGCTCACTGCGCCATGGGACAGCTGTGCTCGATGACTGTACACTCCCACACATGGCAACAGGGCCCCTAAGGCATCGGATGGAGATTCCTAGAGGTTTGTGACTCAGGGTTTATCAGCAGCAATGGAAAGCTAGTTTAATGTTTCACTGACTGCTATAGAAAAGGACCTCCTTGGAATCCAGGATAGACAGAGTTGCCACAGACCTGACACTGCTGAGAGCGGACCACCACAAGCTTGCAGATAAGGTTGCTTTGACGGAGCAGATTGTGGAAGAACTCCAGCCTGCGACCTGGAACTTTGACACCTCACTGAAGCTGCTGTCAGATTGTATGCGCACATTGGAACAGAGAGCTGAGGACGCTGAGGGAAGATCAAGGAGGAATAATATCCAAGTAGTGGGACTACCAGAAGAAACAGAAGGCCATGATGCCATTGCATATGTAGAGGGATGGATATGTGACCTACTGCCTCCACAGGCGCACTCTCAGTACTTCACCATTGAGCACGCACACCATGTTCCAGCACGCAGACCCCCGCCTGGCTCTCTTCCCAGACCTATGGTGTTTAATGTGTTGCAGTTCCAGGACAGAGTTTGCATGTTATGGTTTTTCCAGATGATATCGCAGTGGTCCAAAAACGGTGCAGCACATTCACCGCAGTGAAACACAGGCTCCTAGTATTAGCCCTGAAATATGCGTTGCTTTACCCAGCCAGGCTCGGAGTGGTCGCAGATGGCATCACACATTTCTTAGACACTCCGGATGATACATGGTGATGGTTTGTGACCTATGGCCCCGTGCTGCCCCTTCGTTGGAGCCTCTGGGGCTCGAAATGGCCAATAGAAATGCCCCCGGGGAGCCTCCTAGGCTCCTGAAGAATGCGCCTGGGTGGAGCCTCGTGGGCTCTGAGGACGAGAATGCCCCGTAACGTTGGAGCCTTCTCGGGGCTCAGGGCAAACCAATGCAGGCCGTTGGAGCACACAAGTGCTCGAGAAAATAATGCGGGCCCCTTCGTTGGAGCGGCCCGCTGCCTTCCGGGGCCGCTCTGACTGCAGGAGAAATGCCCCCGTAGTTGGAGCGCCACTCGCGCTCTGGCCTGCTCCAGAATACTGCCCCCAGAAGGTTGGAGTCCCACTCTGGGACTCGAGCATAGACAGGCCCCCGCTGGGGCGGGGGCGAAATGCGGTCCGGACCCCCCCCCTCGGAGCCTCACTCACCGGGACTCCGGCGACGCTTCTCGTGGAGCCTCCGAGGCTCCAGGCTCACTGGACGCGTCGGGGTCAGGGCGGCCGGCACTAGAGAGCTCCCGCTCCTCGGGGGCTCTCTCTCTCTTCCCCGGCAGCCTCCTCTCGTTCCTCCAGGAAGCCGTCCAGTGCGGAGTGGGCTCCCGCCTGGACTTCCGTTGCAGGTCGAGGCTCCGCCCCCGTCCCACGAGCCGTTGCCTGACTTCCGGTTTGAGAACCGGGCCGCCGCAGTGATTTCTCCGGGGATAAGAGGGGTGGGCTCCCTCGATATGCAGTACACGGCGGGGTGGGCACCCGCCGTAGGAATACTTCAATAAGCGGGGTGGGCACCCGCCAACAAGCACACAATGCGGGGTGGGCACCCGCTTCGAATATAGCACAATAGCAGGGAATCCCTACGTCGGGGTTCCCTTGCTGATAATCGCAGCGTTGCGCTGCCGGCCTCAATTAAAGCGCTTCCAGGCGCTTAGGGGACCCAAACAAAGCGCTCCCAGCGCTATGAAGCCAAGAAAAGCGCTCCCAGCGCTATGAGGGAAAGGAAAGCACTGCCTGGTGCTTTAGGATAGAAAGAACCACAAAGTCCAGCAAAGTTCTTCCCTGCATGCAGCAGGGCAGGGGTGGGGGCAAGGCTGGACCCAGAGCCAGCTCACTGGGCCTCCAGGCAGGGAGGTAGTCCAAGTGGCGGTCCTCTGGTCCAGCGGCAGCAGCAGCAGCCCCCCTCAGGTAAGATCCTGGCAGAGAACCGTTTCTGTGGGGACACAGCCCCATTTTTATACATGCAAACCCTTTGTTCTGGGGTCAGGGTGAGGGGGAAAACCAGTCGCAGCTGGTTGGGGAGCACCCTTGATGTGCTCAGCCCCTCACTCTATTCACTGGAAGGGCTAGGGTCGTCAGTCGCACCACAGGGGGCGGGGCCAGCATTGTGTTTGGAAAACCCTGTCCTATTCAGGACCCAGGTGGACTCCTCCCACCCATCTAGCTGCTGATCTCCCCATTCACCACTGGGTGACTCATCCTGACACTGGGGAATCCCTAGCCCGTCACATGACATGACCAGCCAATCACGCGACAGACACACTGCACACAGAAGTGCCCACTTCTAGAAGTGGCACTTCCACACTAGGTACATGCACGCCGCACACATCATCGCGCAGCATTCACTCCCACGAGTCCGCACATACCAAACTCGGGCCTGCACACCCCACGCATCAGGAACTACTAGGGACACATACATCCCCCATGCATTCCTATGGGAGGGCAGGCCTATCTCACCACATGCACTCAGAGCACGCACGCACTTTACCCTGGGACACAGGGAAAGTGCGCAGAGACCAAACAATCACCATACCAAGTCACCAATAAAAATCCAAAAAGTCCAGGGGTGAACCTGCCAGAAGGGCCAAGTCCAACATCCAGGCACCCATTGGGTGTAGTGTCTGTGTCTGCGCTGCTGCTGTGGTGGTGTGTGCTGCCACTCTTTCACAGTGTTGGCTGTTCATTAGCTGCTGTCATGTGCAAAAACGTGCCTTCACCCCCATGTCTTCATGCAAGGCGTCTGCCATTTGCTGGCAAGTCTTTCCTGTGTGGGGACACACTGTTTGTCTGGCTGTGACCTAGGCCATATGGGCAGAGGGCATTGTTGTCTGCTTCTGAGTTGCACTTTGTGATTTTTGGGGCCCACACTCCCGCCATCCGGCTTACCGTGTCTTGTGTTGGTGTTTTCTGTGGCCTGTGACTTGGCATTGTCCAGCTGGGTGCATGGGGCATGGTGGCGCTAGTGGCATGTGCGTGTTCATGGAGTGTGGTTGAGTCATGCGATAGCTTGGGGTGGTTGTGTGACTGATTGTGAGTATGGTTGTGGATGACATTCCCTCCATGTGAGGTGAGTTGTTTGTGTACTCACCCGGGTCTCGGAGTCCTTCTAATCCGTCCACTGCCACCACCGGCAGTATGGCCATCACCCTCTCCTCCCAGGGATGGTATTGTACGGGTCTGCGTGGCGGCCCTCCTCCAGTGATGTTGGCCTGGTTGTGGTCGTCGGTCATTTTGGCTCGGACCCTCCTCCGCAGATCGTACCACCTGGCTTGGCATTCATGCCTGGTCCTTCTGGTGGACGCAACAGCATTCACAGCATCGACAATCCTCTGCCACATGGCTGTTTTTTCGGAAATGCTGGTCTGTCTGACCAATGTTCCAAAGAGGTGTGGCTCGACTCTGAGGATTTTGTCAACAAGGACCTCCAACTCTTGGCTAGTGAACTTTGGATTCTTGTTAGTGGGCATGGTGAGGGGTGTGGGTGTGGATGGTTGTGGGGGGTGTGGGTGTGGATGGTTGTGGGTGTGTGGGTGTGGTTGTGCAGGTGTGTGTGTGAATGTGATGAGGGAGTGTTTGTGAAGGTGTGTGTGTGAAGGTGTGCAAGTGTAAGGTGTAGTAAAGGTTCAAGTATGGTGCTGTAGGTTGTCTGTGGGGTCTGGCAGCAGTGAGTCTGTTGCAAAGGCTCATGGTTTGTGTCTGTGGGCCCTTTTTATTGGTCCATTGGTGGGTGTGGCTGTGTTTGAACTTTGGGTGGGTGTGTTATAAGGAGTGGTTGTGTTTTGGGCCTCTGTTTGGGATTTTGGCAGTTGCAGGTCAGTGAATGTGTTGTATTTGTGCTTGTTGGACATGTTTTGTGGCTTTGTGCCATTCGAATTGTGTATTCTTGTGTTGTTGTGCTTTGTCCTGGTTGTGTACGTGCGTTTTTAGCGTGTGTACGGTGTGTACTTCGGCAATTTTGTTGTACAGTGCTGTCCTTGTGTCTGGCTTGGTACGACTCGTACATGCACGATGTTGGGTGAAGGTGCTGGTGTTGGGGCCTGGAGTGCGCTCCGTACATACACGGTTGGGGTGGGGGTACGGGTCGTACATACACAGTTGGGGTGGGGGTACGCTCCATGCATACGCGGGTGGGGTACGGGTCGTACATACACGGTTGGGGTGGGGGTACGGGTCGTACATACACGGTTGGGGTGGGGGTACGCTCCATGCATACGCGGGTGAGGGTACGGGTCATACATACACGGTTGGGGTGGGGGTACGGTCCGTACATACACGGTTGGGGTGGGGGTACGCTCCATGCATACGCGGGTGAGGGTACGGGTCGTACATACACGGTTGGGGTGGGGGTGCGGTCCGTACATGCACGGTTGGGGTGGGGTACGCTCCATACATACACGGGTGAGGGTACGGGTCGTACATACACAGTTGGGGTGGGGGTACGGGTCGTACATACACGGTTGGGGTGGGGGTATGCTCCATACATACGCGGGTGAGGGTACGGGTCGTACATACACGGTTGGGGTGGGGGTACGCTCCATGCATACGCGGGTGAGGGTACGGTCCGTACATACACGGTTGGGGTGGGGGTACACTCCATGCATACGCGGGTGAGGGTACGGGTCGTACATACACGGTTGGGGTGGGGGTGCGGTCCGTACATGCACTGTTGGGGTGGGGGTACGCTCCATACATACGCGGGTGAGGGTACGGGTCGTACATACACGGTTGGGGTGGGGGTACGGGTCGTACATACACGGTTGGGGTGGGGGTACGCTCCATGCATACGCGGGTGAGGGTACGGGTTGTACATACACGGTTGGGGTGGGGGTGCAGTCTGTACATGCATGGTTGGGGTGGGGGTACGCTCCATACATATGCGGGTAAGGGTACGGGTCGTACATACACGGTTGGGGTGGGGGTGCGGTCCGTACATGCACGGTTGGGGTGGAGGTACGCTCCATGCATACGCAGCTGAGGGTACGGGTCGTACCTACACTGTTGGGGTGGGGGTACGCTCCATACGTACGCGGGTGAGGGTACGGGTCGTACATACACGGTTGGGGTGGGAGTATGCTCCATACATATGCGGGTGGGGGTACGGGCCGTACGTACGGGGGTGTACATACACGGGTGGGGGTACGTATCGTACATACACGGGTGTACATACACGGGTGGGGATTCGACTCGTACATAGGAGGGCTGGGGGGAGTGTTGTGCGTGTATGCGGGCACATATCTCCATGGTTGCTATGGGAGTTCGGTGCGGACGGTGTTTTTTCCATCCGGTTGTAACATCGGACGCACGGGATGGATCGTACTCGCGCGGTCGGACTTCAGTTTTCACATTTGTACGGTAAATCGTCCGAGGATGTGTCGGACACATTTTCCGACCCGAGGACGTGTGGGGAATAATTCCCAATGCGATTCGTATGGACTTTTTCCCATGCGAATCGTACTTGGCAGTTTGTACGGCACTTGTACGATTCGTACGGTAAAAAGACCGGATACGAGTCGTACGGGGAAATTTTTTACAGGATCGTAATTGGCACCTCAGTGTGTCACTCTCCTTACAGGTACACAGCTAGAAGTTTGAACAGCTTTTGTTAATACTGATGGAGACACTTTGGTAAGTGCACGTATGTACATTTACGGATGGAGTAACTGCACAGATTAGTGTTTGTGCATATTTAAGGTATGGTGATAGTAATTGGCCATCTCACCAGTTTTCGGATGACCCTATGAGAAAAAGAAAAGATTTTTTTGCTGATAAATTCCTTCCGGGCTCAGAGGAGTAGATTTATTCTTGTGAATATCCAAATAACTAGGGTGAGTACCCCGAGAACATGGAGGCTCACACATTTGTATATATTTTATTCCACACTACCCTAACAGTCCCCTTTTTCTCCTGAAGAAGACCCTACTTGTTCTATCTACAAACACATATACCCACTGTTCTAATTCTGAGCCTGCTGTTGTCGAGTTGGGTCTGAGGTAGTTAGTGGGGCATATGGTGGGCAATGACAGGTGGGTTTGGGTCCTAGCTGGTGATACCACTACAGCTCTTCCCTACCTGACTTTTGGGGGCCAGTGCATGCATGTTTGGTGCCCCAGGACATGTTCAGCATTCACATGATACATAGGGGGTCTGCAAATAGGTAACGCATAGCCAAGCACTAATAAGCGAGACAGACCGGAGGTGGGGTGCTCATAAAATTGTACTGGCACTGCAGCATCTGAAGTGACTCAGCTGTGAGTCCCCAGCTCACTGCGCCATGGGACAGCTGTGCTCGATGACTGTACACTCCCACACATGGCAACAGGGCCCCTAAGGCATCGGATGGAGATTCCTAGAGGTTTGTGACTCAGGGTTTATCAGCAGCAATGGAAAGCTAGTTTAATGTTTCACTGACTGCTATAGAAAAGGACCTCCTTGGAATCCAGGATAGACAGAGTTGCCACAGACCTGACACTGCTGAGAGCGGACCACCACAAGCTTGCAGATAAGGTTGCTTTGACGGAGCAGATTGTGGAAGAACTCCAGCCTGCGACCTGGAACTTTGACACCTCACTGAAGCTGCTGTCAGATTGTATGCGCACATTGGAACAGAGAGCTGAGGACGCTGAGGGAAGATCAAGGAGGAATAATATCCAAGTAGTGGGACTACCAGAAGAAACAGAAGGCCATGATGCCATTGCATATGTAGAGGGATGGATATGTGACCTACTGCCTCCACAGGCGCACTCTCAGTACTTCACCATTGAGCACGCACACCATGTTCCAGCACGCAGACCCCCGCCTGGCTCTCTTCCCAGACCTATGGTGTTTAATGTGTTGCAGTTCCAGGACAGAGTTTGCATGTTATGGTTTTTCCAGATGATATCGCAGTGGTCCAAAAACGGTGCAGCACATTCACCGCAGTGAAACACAGGCTCCTAGTATTAGCCCTGAAATATGCGTTGCTTTACCCAGCCAGGCTCGGAGTGGTCGCAGATGGCATCACACATTTCTTAGACACTCCGGATGATACATGGTGATGGTTTGTGACCTATGGCCCCGTGCTGCTCTCCGGTCTCTGTCAGACACTGATGCAGCTGCAATGTGTGAATGTAATGGATGCTGCAGGTGCCGTGCGAAGACATGGTGGGCCCCAGTGACAGGGGTTGCACCAGCAGAGCGCCGCCTGGTGTTGTAGCACGCAGCTGCTCTTGCGGAGATGTCACGGTACCTGAGGCCCAATACAGAGTTGCTTCATTCCTCCAGTAATGACAACTCAACTGCAACATGGCCTTCCAGGCAGGGCTCGGAGCTTCCCCCGGATGTGACTCCACAAACATCAGATGACGAGTATGACTCTTTACTACTTGAGTCATTACATCGCGTGCCTTCACAACGCGGTTGTTACAACAACTGTGTTGTTACCACGCAATGCCTTTACTAAGCAAGTCATTACATCGACTTGCAGTAGATGGCGCTATAACATTAGGAATGTATCATTTACTATTCCAACTCCAGCCTGCGCAACAGTAGGGATGGTGTTGGAATAGTAAACTATACTATTCCTTATGTTAGAGCGCCATCTACTGCAAGGCGATATAATGACTTGAGTAGTAATGGCATTGTGTGGTAACAATGCGGTCGTTGTAATGACTACGTTGTAATGGCATCGCGGTCTAATGACTGCTATGTAAAGGTTGTTTCCCTTAGATGACATATTTTGATGTGCTGCTATCACATTTGGTCCCAGATTGCTCGGTTGTGAGGGGTACCCTCTGACGTTTGTGACTGCAGTCTGAATTGTTAAATTCCTGATAAACATGCTCCCTTCTCATCTGCACAACATCCTGCCTCTGATACATCTCGTCAGACGAAGCTCACACAGATATGCTGGCAACAGCTATGGATTATTTAATTGAAGGGGTTTGTACACATGTTGCGTCTCTCTGCTCTTCTCCACCTTTAATTAACGCACTAGTTGGTGCACATATGTCCTTTCAGCCCTGGTTTGGGCAGATGCCCGGTTGGTGTTCTACTCTTCTGGTATCTGAGGTTGTGTGTTTTCTAAACTTGTTCTGTAGAATAAGGCCGCACACAAAATACGGCTCCACATCAGTCTCACAGCATTGCAGTTCCTGTCAGATCCTCTAATATGCGTATACATGTTGCTCCCTGACACTACCTCCATAGTCCACTCTCCTCCAGGCAATTAAATGGCAAATTTTTAAATCACATACTTCTCCTAGTTGTACTGAACCAGGGGTCTTCAACCTTTTCACTTACAAGTGCTACTTATGCTCAATGAAAATCATCCCGAGCTACTAATAATTTTAGTGTTGAACACATCAGACAGGAGTATATTAGTGGCCTCCCTATGTACGGTTACCAGCCATGACCTCCTCAGTGCAGGACTGCCAGCAGTAATGTGAAAAAAGGCTTCGGCAATTTGGAATACCTCTACAAGGGCAATACATAACAGCCACAGATGCAATGCCCCCTGGCATCAAGGTAATAACATTAGTAATACGTCTCTCATTTTATATCTCATATATTTCCAGCTTGTTTTTGGAGGCAGTAACCAGACGATGTGCACAAAAGTTGTGAAAACACCCCAGAACATCAGGGACAGCCTCAATGACAGTATCTCTATAAGGGATTTGACAGTATTTCTATAAAGGACTTGCTAAGAAACAATATTTGTGCAAATTGAGCTACTTTTTATTGTATATGTTCAAAATGTTGAGAATGTATGAATTATAAGAGGTGCCCATTAGATATAGGTGGTTTATTTTAGAGACCTTTTTAAATGATCATGAATAGGTGATGTTTGTTTATGGAAGCACTTGATTGTTTTAGATTTTTTTTTTATTCATACACTGCGAATATATTTATAAATAACTTAAATAAATATATTTTTCACTATAGGAAACGGCAATTATTTCTGGAAGAGTCAAGATAGTTTAAGTTCTTTATTCAGTGCATTCTGATTGATTAGCAATAGATCCTGAACATTGATAGGAGGCACAAAAGGGAAATTGTTTTGGATTGGATACATATATTACAGACCTGCCAACTCATACAGTGCCATCGCGTGTCAAACGATTTCGGCTCCCTTTACACGGTCCCCCAGGGCGGAGCTGAAATCACATGGTGGTAGGGAAAATGAGCTGAAAACCACTGTTAACATAATATAATATAAGTTAATTATAATAAATATTTTTAGCATTATTTAGAATTAATTAATTATATGTTAAATATTTTTGGCGGAATTCGGTGGGAAGTAATTTAATTGAAATCAATTAATTTATTATTTTATTACTTAATAATGTAATATTTAATAATGTATATTGTTAATTAAGTTAATTAATTTAATACTAATTAATTATAAATTGATTAATAACCATTAATTAATTGGTAATTATGTTAATTGTGTAATTTATTTTATTAATTAATAATTAACAAGGTATTAATTATTAACAATTAATTTGCAAATATGTTAATTTTGTACTTTTTTATCAGTAGGTTGAGGGTTGATAGGGGAGTAGGGTTGGAAGTACTTTATTTTTAATTTAATTTTTATTATTTGTTATATTATAATGTTTTTAAGTTATTTTATAGTGTTAATTGTGTGAATTAATTTAGATTTGATTGTTATTAATGATATTGGTAATTATAATTAGTTAATTAATTAATTGTTAATTAATTATGTTAATTTATTAATATGTTACAATATTGTAGGCAATGTTTAGAGGGGAAAATGGTGGGAGGTAAATTAATTTTTCAAAAATTATTAATTGTTAATTAATGTTAGTTATATTGCAGGAGTGGGTTTATTAAATTATTCCCCTTCGCTATCCAGCACTTTCCTTACTGTTGCACTCACTGGAGTGGGAATAGTAATTTTTACCCTCCCGCTATCCAACACTTTCGCTACTGTTGCACTCATTGGAGTTGGAATAGTAATGTTTACCCACCTGCTATCCAACGCTTTCCCTACTGTTGTACTCACTGGAGTGGGAATAGTAATTATTACCCTCCCGCTATCCAACGCTTTCCCTACTGGTGCACTCACTGGAGTGGGAATAGTAATTTTTACCCACCCACTATCCAACGCTTTTCCTACTGTTGCACTTACTGGAGTGTGAATAGTAATTTTTACCCTCCCGCTATCCAACACGTTCTCTACTGTACCACTTGTTGGAATGGAAATAGTACTTTTATCTTTTACGCAATGCAATCTTTTCAGTATTGTTATATTTAATGTAGTGTAAAATATTATTTAAAAAAAATTGTTTTAACTTATTATATATAATTTATTTTTATATTTATATTATATGTTTATGTATACATATGTGTAATTATATTTAAAATTATGTTTTTAACATTTAATTATTAAAAATATTGATTTTTTAATATTATTAAGTTAATATATATGTAATAACAAAATGCATGTTTATTTATTTTTTTAACTTACATTTATTATTTATTAATGTTAAGGTTATTTAATTATTTTTAAGTATATTTTACTTAATTATATTTATTATTTCATTAATTTTAGATTACTTTTAAAACAATTAAATAAGTTGATATTTTTCCAAACTATATTATTTACAACGATATTTACGATTTGATATTTTTGTACTTACCTGTTTGTAGATAGGAATTCGATATTCTGGTAGTCGATATTTTGTCACCGATATTTTTGTAGGTCGATATTTAGCTCCTTAATATTCTGTCAGTGATTCATCCAGAGACATACCCAAGGAGGCACAGACATGCTCAGTTACATATGTAGTCAAGTACTGATGCAATCAGTCACTAATTTGTACAGTAACTGATATATGCATGTATACAGTCAGTTATATACCGATTTGGACAATGAAACAGTCACTATGAAATCTAGTTACATACCAAGACAGTCAGTTGGAATTAGGAGACTGAAAAGTCTATTAGTAGTAAATATTGGTAAACTGAATGTTCCTAAGGTAGTACGTAGGAAGGTCATAGGGCAAGGTGGTATGTGCTTAAAAGATAAAACATGCACTTTGAAGTTTCAGTGCGATAAATGCACCCAGTGAAACAGTGACAGAGACACTTACCTATTCACTCACACACCAACACAGCATTTACATCTGCTGGAGTAACTTGCACACCAAGTTACATACCCATACACTCACTAATACAGGCAATAGGCAATCCTCACAGCAACTTACATACACATATACAGACCCATAGTGATACTAAGACAGCCAGTCATATAGTGAGATAGTTACTTATATGCAGTGGCGACTCCCCCATTGGGGCGTGGCCCCACTGCTTTCTCGCCGTGCGAGAAGGCAGAAACATAAATGGTAAAAACGACCATTTTATGTTTCTGCCTTCTCGCACTGCGAGAAAGCAGAAGTGCCTGGTTGGGGGCGGTCCTGCTCAATGGCAGGGGGGAGTGGGTTGCCCACTGTTGTGCATAGTGACTGTTTGGTCGGCCCCAGGGCCGACCAAACAGTCAGTACGTACAACAGTGGGCAAGCCACTCCCCCCCTGCCCTCTAGCAGGACCGCCCATTCTCCATGTTTCTCTTTGTAGGCTGCAGTAGCAGCCTACATAGAAAAAATGGCCCTGCTGGGGCGCGCTCCGCTGCGCCTCACCATTCGTGATTGGCGGAGGGGAGGGAGGGAGGGAGGCCGCATTGGTGAAGATGAGAGCTGCAGCCAGGAATTCGAAGAGCAGGACGGTGGGAGTTGGGAGTGGACCCATCCTGAAGCTGAGTAGGCGCAGGACGGTAAGTTTTATTTTATATATATTTTTTAATTACCCCTCCCGCCTCCCCCCCGCGACGACCCCATCCCCCCCCACCGCCTGTCATGCCGGCCGTGACCAGAAAATCAGTTGCAGTTCGGGTTGAAAGCCAATTCAAGAAACAAGCTTTGCAAAAAGTATTTAAGTGCTTCTGGGCTGCTGCCAGACCCTGAAAATACTAATCGTCAAACTAGCTGCAAAAAGTCTCGTCGGTGAAGGTCAGTGTGGCGGCTCCGTCTTAGTAAGTGCTGTGGTAACACGAGTGTACTTAAGAATTTGCACTATATAAATCCTGCATTACACTACTGAATGGGTGGCTTTTCATCACGCGAGCAGGCTTCAATTAGGTCTTAAGGCCCATACGGGAGCACTTCTCCCCCATTCCAGCACACCTTGAGTGTTTAGGACACTGCACGCGACCAAAGGCCCCGCAAACAGTGCTGTAAGGGACCCCAAGACCATACCCGGAGTGCCGTAAATGCCGTAATAGGGGGCCATTCATATTGATTTTATTCCAGTTTAGGAGTTTGTGATTTCGTGCCAGTGATTTCCTCGGGCGCATTCACAACAGATAAGAGGCTACTAACTGAGACGTTATGGAATCAAACCCCCATGCGCTTCGCACCGTCATGATATTGCCTTTCATCCATTGTGAGGTCGATACAATGAGTACTGTTGAGTGACAATAAACATCTGTTACTCCTTCGCATACTAGATTTGTCTGACAGAAGCCTCAAGAGGCATTTTGGGCGCACATGGCACTATATTCAATAATAATCATGAAAAAAATGGAGAAGGAGGGGCTGAGAGTGGGTTAGGAATAAAAATTAGGTCCAGAACCAATACTCCCAAAAATGAACGTTTAGTCACACTGTGGTATCTGTTCCTTACAGGTAAGAAAGTTCAGAGACAAGGCTCAGTCACTTTAAAGTAGAGAGAAGAAAAGGAAGACAAAGAGAGAAAACAAATCTCTGAAACTGAGGTGCTTCCCCCCTAGGGGATCTCTCCTACTGAAATGTAGGTCCCTAGTGGATCCCTTTGCGCTTCTTCAGGACCAAAAAGGTGAGGAAAGTGGTGTAAGGAAGAGAGTTAAACACTCTTAATCCCTAAAGTACTAGAGTGACTCCGCAGTTCGTGTTCCGGCTGGGCAGGTTAATAGACTTGATACGGGTGGTCCCAAAGAACCACCCCCACTGCCGGGCGAACGTGTGAGGGGGCACTTCTCTTTCCTCCTGGGGTCAAGGCTGGGACACACCACGTGGAGTCCCCTGCTGCATAATTTGCATGCAAAGAAACCTGACTAAAGTACTTTAGGGATTAAGAGTGTTGATGGTCGTGTAGGATAGAGGTCAGGATCTGCATTCCCCTGTGGCTTGATATCATAAGCATCCCAAGCATCCCCAGGATGTGTGTCTTCAAGTATATGATCATCCTGATCTACGATGGGTGAGTGAGGTGACATGTTGCTTGTTTCAGATTGATGTGACAAATCAGGTGGTGGAGTGGATGCTGGGGGTGGTGTTGGTGGATTTGATGAGGTAGGTATGGGAATATGTGAAGGACTAGTAGCCATGTCCTTGTTTTTCTTTTTGGGAGGCTGTATAGGAATTTTTTTAGCCTCTTCAAAAGCCAGTTGTCTTCGAAGATTGAGGCTTTGCTGGCTGAAGAATTATCTTTTTAGTTCCAGGTTCTATCTGCCAGGTTTTTTGCTTCAGATCAAGCCGTTCCTGCATAACATCAAGGATTGGTTCGGGTGGAGTTTTCGACCCGAAGGGGTAACATTTCGGAGCCGAAGAATGTTTTGGTGCCAGTGTAGTCAAAACCGAAGCCCGTAGCCCTTGTGTTTCGGAACCAAATGTATGTTCAGTGTAAATCTGACTTTGAGGAGGTGGATGCCCCTGCTATAGACCAAATTTTCGGTGCCGGGGCTTCCAAGTCAGTATGTCAGTGTCCCCTGGGGCTTTTTGCGGTGATGGACTGTGAGCAGCTTTTTCAGCCAGAACTGCTTTTTTGACTCTTGGATTGGGGGTAGTTGTACTCACGGTCTGATGTTTCTGGGGCGACTGGAGACTGGCTGAATCTTGTTCCATGTCTGAAGCAGAATCGGAATCGTGAATGGATAAGTATTCTTCTTGCGCTGGGGATGCCTCCTCTTTTTCCTCCTTCTGTCAACCAAAGATGTTCGTCTGCTTGTCTGCAATGCATTTCTTGGTGACTGGCACGTTGATACCAAGGTGCCTTTTTTGATCGAAATGACCTGTAGGCCTCACAGGTGTCCTCTCGATGATCTGGGGAGAGGCATAGGTTGCACACGTAATGTTGATTGCTGTGAGGGCATTTGGAACGGCACTTCGGACAGAAAGAGAATGGAATGCGTTCCATCAGCAGCTGATCTCTGATAGATATGTTGAATTGAAAAGGCCCAGCTGGGCATGGCATGTAGGCCGTGGAAGCGAGTCGAAGAACCAGACACGCAAATTGTTATTTGCTCAGAATGCAAGAGTAACTACGCGATCAAGACAATACAGTTGAACTGAGGGACCTACTGGCGAATGGAAGGGAACCCAAAGGAGTGTTGAATCGGAGCGTGAGATTGCATCCGAACTCGTCGGCGGAAAAAAACTATCTAACAATGGAGTCGATGCCCATGTGCAGTACAACCAACAGGAGGAGCCATACAACCTTGCAACTTGAAGAAACCCCCCTGAACAAAAAAAACTTGCAACCATCCAATCTTAACACAAGATGGCGGACCCATGCAAACCATGTACATCTACAGCACACATGCCTCGACCATATGTTTTTGTCTCAAAAAGGGCATATTGCTATAGTGGTCCCTGGCACTGTTGGGAACTACATTGTGTGTGGAGTTGCTCCTTGTATAAGAGGAAAACACCATCACTTACACAGTGGTTCGCCAATAGCTGAAGTGGGCTGCCTGAGAGCCCCATGCTGTAGTGGGCAGAATACAAATGTGGGTAACGCAACAACAGACCAATGAATGAAGAGGTTGAAAACCCTGTAATTAAGTATTTTATATAAGTATATATAACATTAGTAAAATTAAAAGGTCTTGGATAACACCAGACCTAAAAACAAATATTAGCAAGTCACTATTCAATCTTTGTTGTTTCTCCCTGTTTAGAACCATACAGCCTCACAACAGAAAGAAAATTTTTCTTATGCAATTCGAAGCTTCACTTCCAGGTAAACTGGGGTTGACAGGACAGACTGTGTGAGAACAAAGGCATTCTCCAGCCCAATTACCACCACAAGATATGGAAAGTCAGCCATCCAGACAAGTTGCCCTTTAAATATGTTTCGGGCCTGCTACTGCAGAGTCTGTGTGAGCAGTTTTACTATCAGGTTAACTTGGCATTTAAAATCACTTACCACACAACATAAAGAGGGGGGACAGGGAGCTAATTGGAAAAGAAAAGGTCCAGTAACAATGCTCCCAAGGACTGACGTGTTACTCACTGTGGGGTAACTATTCCTAAAAGACAACCTATTCTGTTTGGGTAGTTATGTCAGAGTGGTCTCTAAATGCAGTTGGGTCTAGATGAAGGTGGGGGAATTCCTCCTTTTAGAAGTAGAGCCCTCGCACACCCTTGCAAGTGTCATGCTTCATCATTGGGCGTTGCTCCTCATGGGGGTGGCACTGCTGTCCCCCACAGGCCCTGCAATAAGGCTCTTTATCGGCGATCTTTTTAAGGAGATACCACAGTTGTGCATGTGGGTGTGTGGGCCTAGGGAAGTGAGTGGGTAAGTTAAAATTAACTTCACGGTACCCAGAAACCAAGTTTCATTCAGTGGTCCGGAAGATAAGGTTAAAAAACAAGGGATGAGGAGCACCTCCTTCAAGCAAATGTAGTGTAGGGATGAGTGTCTTCCTGCTGCTCTCAAATCCGTGAAAGTGAGTGAAAAGTTAAATTAAGTCAATGTGTTTCGCGCTTTGTGTTGGTCCCTAATGGATCCAAGAGCACTTCATCAGGACCGTGAGGTAAGATAAGAGAAAGTAAAACTAGGAATCACTTGTCAAGCATTAAACTCTTTCTACTACATATATGTCAACCCTAAGGAAGGCTGTGGTTAGGCTATAGGGCAGGGTGTTATGGGCTTAAAAGATAAAACAGATACTTTTAATTTTCGGTGAGTGACATGCGCACCTACAGACCCATATGCCCAGTTATACATTCAGTCGCCCACCCATACTGCCACTGACATATTTTTAAAAGGCATAGAGTCACTCATACACCCAGTCACACAGAGACAGAGACACTTACCAATCTACCCACACACCCATACACCCATACAGCATTTATGTATTCAGCACTAATAGGGCCACTTGCACACACACATACACACTCCAACAGTCACTAACACAGCCGGTAAGCAATCCATTCAGCCACTTACATACACATTTACAGACCCATAGAGTTACTAAGTGAGCCAATCATATAGCAACATTGTTACTTATACATCCAGTGACACACCCACAAAGGATCTGAAAGAGTCACAAGGATATGTAGTCAAGTTCTGACTCTCCTAGTTAGCCATCCAGACTTGTAGCTCTTTAAACATGCCTTGGGTCTACTACTGCAGAGCGTGCATGTGCAGTTTTACAGCACTGTCAATTTGGCATTGAAAACCCCTTGCCAGTCCTTTAACTCCCCTTTTTCTGCACACAAGTTATTCCTGAGGTAGGCTGTAGGTTGACCAAAAGGCAGGGTGCTATGTGCTTATAAGTAGGCATGTATGGGAGCAAGCTGGCCGAACTAAAAAAGAAAGATATTGCGCTGTCTTTTTCACTTAGATCCATCTACAAAAGACTAAATGGCCTTAAATTTGCTCCAATCCTCCAGGTGGCCCAGACAAAGGTTATCCCAACCCTAACATATGGGTGCTAGGCTCTGAAAGGGCGGGACAGTGGACAACTAGACAAAGCAGTCACAAAAATGTACATAACAATCTTCCAGCTTCCTTCTTACATGTCACCAGCACAAATCAGCCTGGAATTCGGCATCTGCAGACAGGCACTGGCCCATATGGCGGCATTCCTAATAAGCTGCCACAAGCTTAGGGTGTAACGAAGGCAGTCTGACACACAATTTATGGATTCACTTGAACACAAGCCGCAGGTATGCGGGATTTTATTACCTGTCCCGAGCCCCCAGTTCTCTTGGCTTGAGCCACCTTTGGGACTTACATGTTAGCCAATATGAATTCAAGAGGTTAGCAAAAATCAGTGCGAACCGACTTTCCTCATTAGAAGACAGGGCCAGCCTCTCTGAACTGAACCACGGTTGGATGACTCTACGCACCTATCCACAATTGAAACCCCACCGCTACCTAACGATCACATTTAACAAACATACTAAGCTTCAGTTTTTAGAGCTGAGAATGGGGGTCATCCCCCTATCCTGTCACTTCCCAAAATAAAAAACAATCTGAGCCCAGGAAATGTGTCGGCCCTGCAGCCAACACAAGGAGGACATAATACATGTGATATGCTTGTGACCTAATCTCTTTGAAGATAGAAGGGCCCTGTTACCAAGGGGTTGGATTGCAAAAGACATAAGATCTTGCAGAGGAGTGGTCCTGGCTAGCTTTGACCCCTTGAATACTACCCTGAACTATGCCTTTGGTCAGATTTATGGTTCACTTCACTAGGAAGCTGGAAGAGGCGATATGCGTGCACGATGGACAGGCATGCAACCTGTCTCCTCGCCTCACTGAGTCTATGGTCACGGACCAACAGACATGCTTTAGGCCCAATATTGCTGCATGGCATAAGAAGAGCTTATTTGTCTATACTGTTTTTCTTATACAACATCTCCCCTCTCATTAGGAAGATGCCAAACTCTCCTCCTCAATCGAATATAATCCACAGTGTGTCATGGAATGTGCATCAGGTAATAGAGGCTTCTATCTCATAATGACTCTTTTTTTAATTCCCAACTGTTTAAACTTGAACTCACTGACTTTTTAGATTAGGTTTTCACGATGCTCTTAACTTCACCACCAAAGCCAGTACCCAAGGACATAACAATGTTTTTAAACATTATTATCAAAGCTAAGCACCTAGCAAGGAATCTCTATTTTTGTATATTGTTGCAAGGGTTTTTAACAAATCATGCAATAAAGTAATTTCTTTACTTATCAAAAATAAATGTATAAATGTGCTTAGAAGTAATACATGTAGTTTGAGTGGGAGTAGAGCTGAAAGATTTAATACCTCTGGAATGGAATGAAACACTGGTATAATGAATTATGTACGCATTTAGTTGCTTGAGGTATGTAATGTAATAGTATATAATGTAAAGCAAAATATATACTGTATTTTGTTTTCAGATATCTACTTGTGTGGTATGAGAAGAATTTACAATGACAAGAGAGGAGAAAGAAACAGAAAACACAGTACTTCCTGCAAAAAACTGATATGTAAAAAGAGGTGATGTACAGAATGTAGTGAGCAAAACACACAACTGCTGGTAAGAAAACTAAGGAGTTTCTTAAAACAGTAATAAGAAAAATGAAAAATGTAGAAAATTATGTCAATTTAAAGGGACCTCTACCAACTCAGGGACAAAAAGCAGTCAGTCGTGTTCAAAGTGGAAAATGTTCTAAAAAAAACACCCATCTGAGAGCAAGGCAGAAAAAATTCCAAGAGATAAGAAGAAGAATGTTTAGACGTTGGGTAATTCAGAATTTGTTAAGGAATTTAAAAGAGTTTCATTGAAGCAAAAATAACACATAGAAAGTAGAGTAGATAAAGCATTTGCCTTGTAGCGTTAAGTATTTTACTTAATAGTAAACAGAATGAGAACACTGGATAAAACAGTGTAGTCTATGAAGAGAAAAAGCCAGGAAAAAAAGACTTGCTAATAAAACTAATTTTTGCAAAAGCTTCAGGGGAGCGTACATCTAATGCTGAGCCATTCTGCTCCTGTGTATAAATGGGACTGCAGTAGTATTCTTAGTGTTCACCATGAATCAATTGATATATTAAGAGATTTTCTAAGAACATTTCAAAGTAAGAGTGTGAAACAGAAAATTGCAATCTTGCAAGGCTTATATCCATGAAAAGTGGGAAAATTGACTAATTTACAAGGACACTCATTCACATGTCTATCCAAGAAAGTGTGCTGAAGCACCTTTCACTATTTTCAAATATTGGCTGTTCATCATTCAAAAATGCTAAGTTTAGTTAGAAGACTTTATTATGTAAAAACTCTGGTATTGTCTTTAGGGCAATTAAACAAAGCACATTTGTATGGTACAGTATCAGAGGTTGAAAAAGTTTGTGATGTATTCAATTACGTTTCTTTGGTCCTGAAGTAGAGTCTGTAGAAAATGAGGAGTTAGTATGTCCAGGTGTAGTATGTCCAGGTGTAGATGAACAGAACACAGATATTAGTACTGATAAGTTTGCAGTAGAAATAACCAAGTTTAATGCAGTTTCTACAGAGAAACCAAACTTTGTTTGTATATGCCGTCGACGCACTCACTACAAAAGCCAAATACAAAATGTAGATTTGTTCTAAAAAACTGTTGAAGAAAACATAAACAAATGGCTAGAATTTACTGTATATTTATTTGAGGAGGAACAATTTGATTTGTCAACATGGTAGATTATCTCTAAAAATATTGCTATGACAAATTAGAAAGCAACAAAATGCCAGTGAGAGCGATACATAATAAGTTAGAATTGGTTCAAATTCCAGAGGAACTTTGTCATCTAAATATTTATGAAACAATACTGTTCCAATATATACACCCATTGCAAGCAATAGTTAGTATGGCGCCAGAGACCGGAAACGTGCCACCGACTCGACTACAGAAAGGACTAAAACGTAGAGTTGAAACTGTGGGTGTAGAGAGAGATATAGATGAACTGTGTATTATTCTAGTGGATAGTGTGCCCACAAAGAACAAATAATTCTGGCAAGAACTAGTGGATGTGAATAAGGTGAAACATGCTACATTCTACCTGAAACAAGATAATATGTATTACAAAGATGTGGATATTCTCACAGATGGAAGTTGCATGGAGGAAGAAATGTTACTTTCAAGTGGACAATTTGAAAAAGTGGGTAGAACGAAAACTGAAGAAATATATGAGCAGTACATCATCCATCCACTGCATTCGAAAGAAGTTATGGGAGATGCCATTGAACTCTACCAGACAAAACAAGCTAAAGGAGCTCCAATGAGTGTCTGGGAGAAAGGTTTAGAGGCCTGCTGTTTTCCACAACTATTTCCAAAAGGAGTAGGTGGACGCTATGATGACCGCCCAGTGCAAAGACCAGCAGCTGAGTATAGATCAAACAGACTATAATCCGAGGACCCTAGATTTTGTCAAACTATTCCATACATATTCTATCTGCTATTTCAAAAGTGATTTGTCTGGACTATCGTACGCTGTCAACCATATTGCACCTCAAGCTCACCCACCCATCTAGCAGCTTCCTTCCTTCTACTTAACCAGGCTAACAAACAGCCCACCTTATCCTCCACCTCACACAGCTTCCTCTGTGTTGTTAGAAATTGTTGTTTAAAATATACAAAAAAGTGTTGCAAGGAATGTCTGAATTAATTTAAGCCATGGGTAATTACTCGGGCCGCATCCCAGTCTATCGTTAATTTGAACACCATGCCACCTCAGTTTGGTCTCCGCTACATGCAAATCAGTCTTGACACTGCTCCAGTCCAGCTGAAACTGCAAAGTCAGATCCTCACTGAATCAGAACACAAGCAACCCAAGACCCATTTCACCCTAATTAGGGCTCATCAGCCAGGCATAGCTTGTTTCGATTAACACAGTGTACACGGACCCTACGTTGGGGCATACCCGTCCCATTTAGGGTAATACACTGAAGTATACAAAAGTGTTATGGATGGAATGCTTGAATTAATCTTAGCCACTGGTAATTCCTCTGGGATCCATCATGTGTCTTGAGCTCACCCACACACCTAGCAACTTCCTGCCTTCTACTAAGCCAGGCAAAGAACCAGCCCAACATATCACCCACCTCTTACAGTTTCCTTTGTGTTGCAAGAAGTATTTGTTTGGCAATGTCATGGGTAAGAGTGTGATAAGCCCTACCCAGGTGCAGGCTGTGTCCAGTGAGCTGATCTGTTTGGGCACAGAGTTCAAGGAGGCGAGGCGAGGATGGGGAGGAAGCAGAGGATTTTCTTTTCTTTTCCTCTCCTCAGGTTCTATAAGAGGGGCCAGCCACTCTGCACTCCCCTAGTCCAGGCTCCCCCCCCACCCCAGTGTCTAGTGGCATTGGGTCCTCTTCTCTTATAAGATTACTGCCTCCTGAACTTCCCTAGCAGAGTTGCTGGCGTTCCTCCGCTCTACACTGGCTTCGCTGTCCTACAGACTGTATTTGTCACTTCAGTCAGAGTCCATGGGCCTCCACCCACTCTACTCCAGGGGCAGGCGGGGACCAGGTTGCAGAGGCACCACTGCTCCACTCCTCCATACAGTCCCTGCAATGCCCCCGCTGAGGGTTCCTTAAAACTCTCCATAACCAGAGTGCCAAAGATCACCCGGCTCACGAGTCCCGGGTTCTATCAAAAACCAGGATCTTAAGCTGTGTCTGGCCTGGGGACACCCTTCTCGTGCTGTGATCTTGAGGGTCAGCGCTGATGAACCATGATCAGCTTGCAGCTCTGTGTTGTGAACCTGGCTCAGGAAAGGCATGAGCGGTTCAGTTTTCCTAAAGGTCCTCAGCCAGCAGTGGTCCACCAGGTCTGATTTCACCCAGGGACATGCCCCATCTGCCCCTGCTGCCAAAGGCCCAGGGCCAGCCTCCAAGTTCCAGGCATTTGCAGGGTGTCTGAAGACAAGTGTTCCTTCACAGGTGCATCGTATCCTGCCTCACCTCCCTTCTACTGAAGGGGCACAGGCGGTAAAGACGATCTCAGAGGGGTCTTCCCCATCTGTGGTGCCACTCCACAGCCAGGCCCAGTCCCTTTTGGCTTGCAGCCTATGCTTCAATTGAAGTACAAGCCTGGGACCGAGCGGCGTCTCCGGATCCCCAGTTTTCCCCTGTCCATGATCTTGCACCTGCTGGAATGGCGCCTGTGGTCAGGTTGGGATCGATGGGGAAGATCCCGTAGGATAAAAACAGATATTGGATTCTTGGTGGGAGCGCTAAGGAAACTTGACCGCCATCTTCGGCGGCTCGTCACGCCCCTGGAGGATGTCATTGTATGCGTATGTCTTTTACAGGAATCAAGGAAGCACAGTTTTTGTGCTGTCGCTCTTCTTTCCAAATACTACATTGTGCAATTTCTCATTCAGTAGTAGGTACTGTGTGAAAGGGCAAAAAGGAATGAACTGCATTTTGAATCAACTTTTGATCACTATCAGAGCCCCTTTCAGATGGCCAGGGGGCAAGCAGGGGTTACTGGGTCTAATCGTGGAGGCCTTTTACTCCTGATGTCCAGGGCCCAACCTACTATGGATTCTGAGCAACCGGGCCAAGTATCCCTCACTTGACCCTTAATAGTAATGTGGTGAAGCAGTCCAAGGCTCCCTTGTGGTGGAGGTGGGCATACATGGAAGTGAACACAGGCTCATAACTCAAAATGCAAGCAGAAATAGATCATTGTCCCGCCAACTACTCACTTTTAGGAAAAAAGGGATGCATTTAATTTATACCGCTACCATCACAAAGGAAAAATACGATATTCACAAACAACTACACAAACCCCCGGAGGTCAGGACTCTAGTCCTTTGTTTGCGATTCGCGTGTCCCACTCGCTCCTCGCTTCTATGGGCAGTGGTTATCCCCCATTCACTACAGGCAACATCCAGGGTAAGCTCCACTAGTAGTCTGAATCTCAAGAGTCTACCATGACTCTATTTTAACGTCAACAGTGTTCCAGTTCCACAGCGCTAACTAGCAGCAAGTTCCCCGGGGCTGATTGGCCCAAACTCAGTCTTGTCCGCATGTCGCAGGATTGGAGCAACCAGAGTTCCTGAGCGCCCCCCTTCTGTGAGCACTGGAGTGGCAGCAGTTGATTCAGGTGAGTCCGCTGTACATGAACCAAATTGGTTGCACTTAACGGTCGTAGAGTCCTCACACGCGGTCACGCTTTCGCAGTGACTGGGGTGCACATCCTTCATCCCAGGCAGGTAAGCAGGGTCCCACAGTGGCGGACGACTCTGACCATGTCACACGTCTTGCTGATCCTGGTGATCCCCTCTGACATATTGGGTCATCGTATCATCACAATACCCAAGCTCCAGCCTGAGAGGGACACGGAGGTCCTTGGAACTGCCCCACATGGCATATGTGGTCACTGCCCAATACTGTACATGGGCTATGCCCTTCACCGCCCAGCAGTCTTCCCACGGTGGCTCCTCCTGGCATACATGGTTAACGGCTTCCCACTATGCACTGGCTCTGACCCGATCGGTGCAGCTATGCACATGGCTCAGGTCAGGACTCTAGTCTTGTGTTTGTGATTCCCCAGGTCCCACTCGCTCCTCGCCTCTATGGGCAGTGGTTATCCCCCATTCACTATAGGCAACATCCAGGGTAAGCTCCACTAGTAGTCTGAATCTCAAGAGTCTACCATGACTCTATTTTAATGTCAACAGTGTTCCAGTTCCGCAGCACTAACTAGCAGCAAGTTCCCTGGGGTAAATTGGCTCAAACTCAGTCTTCTCCGCATGGCGCAGGATTGAAGCGACCAGAGTACCTGAGCGCCCCCCTTCTGTGGGCACTGGAGTGGTAGCAGTTGATTCAGGTGAGTCTGCTGTACATGAATGTGAGAGGGATGGGCGGAAAGTAAAGCGAGGAGGTCTTATGTGTGGCTGAACGATGACTTCATTTATTAACAATAACCCAAAGACAAAAAAAAATAATCCAAAAGAAGAGTCAGGTAGGATGGGGTTCGGACGTCGTCTGCTTCTGTTATGCTGGTGGTGGATCCTCTTCTCCTCGCAGGGCGATGGCGGCACAACCCCGGTGTGCAAAGTGGAAACAAAAGGAGAGGAGACGGTCAATGCAGCTGTCCCGTAAGGGAAGGCTAACGTGAGGTGACTCATGTTCCACCACCTTAGTCACGGAAACCACAGAGGAAGTGAAGGGATGAAAAGGCAGAGAAACAGGTGAAACTTAGGGTAAAGGGAAAAGTAGTACAAACAAAACAGAAAGAAATTACCTCTTTTATTCAGGTCCTTCTTTACACCAGACTCCTTATTATGTCAGGAGTTGGCTAATGTCTGACGAACCCCGATGGAGAGGCTAGAGTATAAGCCGTGTATCAGGGGTTTTTCGAACGGGCTGTGAAAGTGCTGTATAAGTCTTCAGGGTGTGCACAGGAGTGGAACTATAATAGAAGGGGGGAAATGTGAAGGAGTCAGTGAAATGCCGTGAGAAAATCGTGACCACCACACTACCCTGTGTCCCCTGAGTCCCTTAGACTCCCCTCCCACTTCCCACATTGCAATGACCCTTGCCCTGTTTCACGTACTGCAGTGGCCGCAACTCTTCTGAGCTGCGGCGGCGTTGAGGCGTCCTCCGGGGGTGTCCACCACTCTTCAGACCACTCCTCCTGCTCGGCGTCGCCTCTCTCCTCGTCCTGTTGGGAATCTTCATCTGCTTCTCGTCCTGGCTCGGTCGGGCTTTCCATCTTCTCCTCGATACTCCACGTTCCTTCTTACGGTGCTCTCCTTCCGATCTCCCTCTCCTCGGTGTCTTCCGGGTTTTCAGCCAAAGTCTCCGCCCCTTGAGTCCATGAGGCATCCTGCCATTGGCTGTTGGGTTGAAGAGGGCGTTCTTTGTCCTGCATGTGAGAGGAGTCGAATGAGATTAACTCTTTCCGGGCTGTACTCGGGCTAGCGAAAGGCATTCCCGGTACCCTAGGGGGTTTAGCAGGGGCCACGGGTGGGGTGATGTCCCGGTCCTCCTCACATCGAACCAAATTGGTTGCACTTAATGGTCGTAGATTCCTCACACACGGTCTCGCCTTCACAGTGACCGGGGTGCACATCCTTCGTCCCAAGCAGGTAAGCAGGGTCCCACAGTGGTGGACGACTCCCACCATGTCACACGTCTTGCTGATCCTGGTGATCCCCTCTGACATATTGGGTCACTGTATCCTCACGGTACCCAAGCTCCAGCCTGATAGGCACACTGAGGTCCTTGGTGACTGCCCCACATGACATATGTGTCTGCTGCCCAATATTGTACATGGGCTATGCCTTTCACTGCTCGGCAGTCTTCCCACAGTGGCTCCTCCTGGCATACATGGTCGACGGCTTCCCACTACGCGCTGGCTCTGACCCGGTCTGTGCAGCGATGCACATGGCTCAGTTCAAGGCGGTCCTCCTGTGGCATACGTTGGTCACTGACATTGTCCTGCATAGAGGCAACGACCCGATCGGTGCAGAAGCCATCTTCTCACACCTGACAAAGGGAGTACAGGTGATAGGGCTTCACACTGGACCTTGCTCTCTCCAACGCTCTCCAATTCCTTGATGGGTGCACTCGTCTTGACAAGCAGGCAGGTGCTGGTGATCCAGCTTTCAGTGCAGGTGGTCTTGGATTCCCTGGGTGATGTCCCCTTGCCCAGCAGGAAGACTAGTAGGCCTTGACCCCCAGTCCTGGTCAAAGGCAGAAGTCTTGCAGAGCTTCCTGTTCTCACACATTCCATCTGGCTTCTTGGCAGATGACAATTTTTGAGGCTCAAACCCCCCTTTTTATGACCTCTCTGTTTACTAGTACTGATCACTACGCAGTACACTGCCACCACTGTACTCATGCTGCTTAACTCCTGGTGAATGCAGTAGCCTACCGGCACAATGAGGGTAGCACTTTGTGTGCCCCTCCCTGTCCAACAGAATGCAATCCGTGAGACAGACCTATGTTATAGGTCATGGTGCACACACATGATCCGTGTTTGTCAATGACAGTAAAAATTTGCATTAGGGATCCAAACATCAGTACAGTTGGGCACTTGGGGCAGGGGTGCATGTCCATCACCAAGTGGAAGAATTTTCCATTCCACCAATCAGCTAAAAGGCAATTTGATACAGACCAATCATATTTTTCATTTTAAATATCTATCTTGTTTCCATGTTCTTTTGTAATTGTGGAGGGTTTCTTATCATAACTGAAATTATTTGTGTACTTATGGTGTAAGAGTAAATTATTTGTGTACATATGCTCTAAGGTAAAAATGACTAAAACTAAAAGTAATAAAAAAGATTATTAACACTATTAACCTTTGAAGTTTCAGAAAGGCTTTTCTGATATACATTTTCTGGCCCGGGCTCTTGTTTGGCAGCATTGGGGCACTCCATGCCCCAGGACCCATTGTGCTAGGAGGTGCCTGCCCAGCTGACAGGGAGAGGAGCCCCTCACTGCTACATAGCACTGTTATTCATCCCGTGGTCAGGGCTCTTGTTTGGCAGAATTTGGGGACTCCATGCCCCAGGACCCATTGTACTAGGAGCTGTTTGTACAGCTGAGAGGGGGAGGAGCCCCACTGCACTGCATAGTGCAATTGATCATACCGCTGCTTGGGGCTCTTCTTTTTTAGCATTTAGGAACTCCATGCTCCAGGACCCATAGCGCTAGGAGGCACCTGGACAGCTGAGAGGGAGAGGAGACCCTCTGTGCTACTTAGCGATGTTGTTCATCTTACTCCTCGGGCTCTTGTTTGGTAGCATTGGGAACTCCATGCCCCAAGATCCATGCTACTCGAATCCTTTTCCAATGGTCCCCCCATGTCTTGGGAAACATGAGGATACCAAGCAAAGAGGGGGAATTTTCCAGTTTAGTGACAGTCAATTTACCTCCCACTTGTTGCCCTTGTGTGGTAGTAATGACTAATGTCCCATAAGAGCCCCCGGGTTCAATCAAATCACCTGCCCAGTTCAGGAACAAAGTCCTTCACTGGCTCCAATCCAAGTTTGTTCTCCCAATTTCTAAAGCTGACCAAATTTTGCTGAAAAGAAGGGTTGTGTGGATTGGTCTAACTAAATTTTAAGTGGGACTGTGTTATTGTTAACTTTAAACAACCTAGGTTTGCAGAAGAGTCCTTGACTAGGTTTTCATCTCATACCCCAAATTCTGAAAATATTACATTTCTTCCTCTGAGTTATTTTCATCGCAACCTGCGCCAAGTCCCACAAGTGTCTAGCGGTCTATTACTCAACCAGTTCACTCCTGCTGATTGCCCACCTTACACCTTCTAATCTAATAGGTTCCGGATTTTGAGTGCTCTGCAGAAGATAGACTGGCTTCATACCGCTGAGGAATCTGCCTTATCCATCTGTTCGGATGATCCAACTGTCCAGGCTACTTGCCCCCCATGCCCCGATTTAGAGCTCATAGCGGTATCCACTGTTTCTGTTTCTATTAATCCCCTCTCACCATTCATGAATGCCCAATTTAGTTAATCTAGTCTCCCTGTTTTATCTTCAACATCAATATACCATGGCTAAGAAGGGATTTGCCATTTCATTTCATGGAAAATTTTTGGGCTTCAAAATAAATTAACTTCCCAAGATTGGTATAACATACTTCCACTTTGGACTTTAGGAAACTTGGCATGTGGAAACAACCCCTGTAGAAGGGTTTTCCTCCCTTATTACTACAGCCACACTATACCTGGCAGGGCTAGCTAAAGGTGGTTTGCAGCATCTGATTTCTAACTTGTTAATTGAAGGTTGGTTATTGTTTCTCCTTCTTATCAGTTTGTTTGGTTATCATTTAGAGGTGGATCTGATTTGGTGGTAGTCAATGTTTACAACAATGTGTTTGACTCCTCCCGTAGTGATGCAGTCTTTACCCTTGATGCAGACTTGGATGCATTCTTGTGCCCAGTTCACTGTAATTGCTCCATTCTTTGGGTGGGCGATTTTAACACACAAAAATGTCCTTTTTCAGAGGAGCACATATGTGGTGTAACTGATACAGCGGGTGTGGGAATCTCACATTTACCACATAACGCTTAAGGGAAACCACTAAAATCTTTAATTTTCAAATATGATCTTTTACTATTGGAGAGTGGTAATGTAAAGGGTAACAAACAGACTTCTTTATTTGTTGGTAGAGGAGTCTATACAACCATTGACCATATTTTGATATTCTCCACTGCCAGTAACCTTGCTCTCAACTTTAGAGCCATCCGAACCACTGCGAGTGACCATAACCCGCTAGCTCTATCCATGTCCGGTCAGGCAGAAGTCTTACAGAAAATCAACGTATTGCAAATGTAATGCCAGTTAGACCTAATGGTTTCCATATCAAATGGGCGGAGGTCGACCCTTTCTGCATGTTTCAGAAGTTGTTAACGATAAGCGCAGGCAAGTTTAATTATTGTCTGCATTTTGAGATGGACCAGGGCAAGTTGTTGCAGGCTTTTAAAAAAATTGCCAGGTCCCTTAATGTCCTTCTTACGCAATCCCTCAGACCACGATCTACAAAGAGACATTGTTGGTTTAATCATTCATGTACCCATGCATCTAAGCTCCTATGGACTGCCTTGCATAGTTCCCCTAGGGACTACCTTGTTATTAAGCAATTAAGGAAGAATTATAATCTGGTATTGGCTACCAGGAAAAAGGTGCTCAGGGAAGAGGCTTGGTTAAACTTGGCCCAGGAAGCTGAGGCTTACCGCTGACCGGGAGGCACAGCTGACCCTAGAGAGAGTGCGGCTAACCCCCCACATGGGCAGCAAACAAAGGGCACAGCAGCAACAGGACATGAAACGCGACAACGAGAAGGCCATTGCTTGACCAGGAAGTTTGCTTTCAAAGGGCCCAATCACTGCTTCTCCAAAGGCCAGATATAAATGGACCTCATTTTCCACACAGAAAGACCTGAAAAGTGGAACTCCATCCTTATACCACAGCTCCACATTTCCAAAACAACTAACACTCCTCATAGCTGCAAACTGACGATCTCAATCCCTAACCGCCCGATGCAGAGTTGGAACACCTCATGTGACCATCTACTCCAAAGGTATAGTCCTGATCAAAGCCAACAATTACAACCTAGAGGCATTTGACTCCCTTTTCCCCTCGCTTTGGACTCCTCTCTCTCACGCACATCCCCCCGCCCAACCCACTTCTGCTCCCTGGACAGCCGGATCCTTCAACAGAGCTCACCAACCATTCCTCCGCCGTTTGCAAACACAACTAGCTTTTCCCCATGAGACACCACCCGCACCTCTGTCCTCAAGAAAAGGGCTCCCCGACCCCCCTCCGACCACCACCTCTACCCTCCTCCCGCTTATCACCTCCCCAACAAGCAACGAATGACCTCAACACACAGTCAACGACTCCCAACTACTTCTCTATACGCACATGCAAAAGAACGCAGAATCCACAACACGACCCTCCACACACCACGCCCACGGCCCCACTCAGAGCCTACAAGGACAGCACAATCACAAGAAGGCAACATAGCAATGCCAGGCACCCCCCTTCTCGGGATGACCTCACCCAGAACACCCCCACCCCCGCCTCTGAAGAGAAAGGGCAGCGTCTCACCCTGCTGGAAAGCCAGCTAGAAACTATAATCCAGGGCTTTAACGAAATCCTAACTAACTTCGCCATGCTCCGAAAGCCTACCCAACACCCCCCCTGACTCCCACCTTCTCTAGCCTCACACACCGAAGGCCTCCCAAGGCTCCCGCCCTAGATGGATCTCAACCCCACTCTCGAATCAGATACAGAGACCCAAAAAACAAGCGATGCAATGTCCTCTAGTGAAGCGGCAGATCTTGCCTCCTTGTACGACACCCTATCTACTGTCACCCCACAATCCATTATTCAGGTGATCATCAGATTCAGAAGAGACTACTCCCCTCTGTAATCCCCAAGACCGGCAGCCTCCCGCACTAACATTTCCATGGCCCCCCTAATGAAGAAACCCAAAAAAGAGGAGTCCTCTACCAACTGCATGCTCATAAACAGCAGATCAGCCACCAAACACGCAACAGAGCTAGCAGAATCCATCCTCACCCATGATATAGACATAGCTTTCATCACCGAGACATGGCTTAATGACTTCTCTTCCCCAATCATGGATACACTGGTGCCGCCCAGCTTTGCAATCATCAACAAAGATCGAAAAGACCAATGAGGGGTGGGTATAGCAATCATTCACAAGAACAACATTTCCGTGACAGGAATCGACACCTTTAACTACAACACCTTTAAATGCTTAACTGCCAACATTAACACAAACAACAACAAAACACTACTCTGTCATCTCCTATACCATCCCCCAGGCAACACCACCGCATTCAGTGAACACTTGTCCGACTTGATTGCTCATTGCTCACTCCGAGACGCTAACAACCTAATTCTTGGTGACCTCAACCTACACTGGAATGAAGAAGAAAACTCTCTAATCCAAAACCTGAATGAGCTGCTACTCAGCAACAACCTCTCCCAACACTGCTCAGAGGAAACCCATAACAGAGGAGCAATCCTAGATGCCAATATTGCCCAACGTGACACAGTCATGATAGACCAAATCTTGCCCGTTGACTGGTCTGACAACCACTTAATCCTATTCCACATCACCCAACCGATCATATACCAACCCCCCACACAAGACCCCCCCAATGGATGAGAAATCTAACTCAGATCATCCTGGCTGACCTAAAGGAAAGGGTAAGCTCTCTCCTTCCAATCTCCACGGATGATGTCTCCACAACAGAACTCACCTCTCATTACAACACAACTATGACGTCCATTCTAGAACAATTAGCACCACTGAAATTAAAAAAACCAGGAACCTTCCATCCAGATCCTGGTTCAACATGGACATTAACTCCGAAAGAAGACAACTAAGAGCTACAGAAAGACTATGGAGGAACAACCCTTTCACAAGCCTCCACGAGCAACTCAAAGCAGCTCGAAGGAAATACAAAAAACACATCAACAATGAAAAAAACACTTTTTTCTGCACCGCTCTGGACAATGCAAAAAACATGCCCAAAGAACTCTTTAATATCATCAGGCAACAAACTTCCAAGCCCCCTGCAACCTCAGTTCAGGCCTCCAAAGACTTGTGTGACAACTTCGCTAACTTCTAGAATGACAAAACACTAAGACTGAGCTCTCACTGGATATCAACCTCAACCCCACCTGCAAAAGCCCGTTACCAGAGACCGAAGTCAGCACACACACGCACCCCACGAAATCCTGGAAATCCTTCAACCCCATCCCGGAAGCTGAGATTCTAAAATTGATCTCCACCTCCAAACCCTAATCGCACGTCCTAGATCCTATACCTACCCAATTGACCAAAAAGCTGAAACTCTCCCCGTTCTAATGCAAGATCATAAACAGCTCCTTAAGAACCGGAATCATACCATACTGCCTCAAAGTCGTCCAAGTCACGCTTTTACTGAAAAAAAACAGGCCTTGACACCAATGATCTGAACAACTTCAGACCATTTTCCAATCTCCCCCTCCTATCCAAAATCCTCGAAAGGTGCGTTCTCCTACAACTGACTCAGCACATGGACAGTATCAACCTTCTAGATCCCCAACAGTCGGGCTTCAGAAAAGGCTACAGCACCAAGACCGCGAACCTCAATGTCGTGGATGATATCCACAAGTTTCTCGATGCAGACCAATGTTCCCTACTCATTCTCCTGGGCCTATCGGCAGCCTTTGACACGGTTGATCACAATCTACTCATTAGGGCTCTTCAAGAAAGGATAGGCATAGATGAGGTAGTCTCACACTGGTTCTCCTCCTTCTTACACAACAGCTACCAAAGGATAAAAATCAAAAACTTTACGTCCGACCGACAACCCGTCAGCAGGGGTGTTCCCCAAGGTTCAGTGCTCTCCCCACAGCTGTTCAACATATACATGGAACCCCTCACCACGATACTTAAAAAAGTCAACATCCCCTTCCACATATATGCAGATGACACCCAGATCTATCTGACAACATTCAGAGACTCAACGATGCCCTAAAAGAAGTCCAACACTGGCTATCAATAAACCACCTTAAACTTAACCAAGACAAAACAGAAATCCTCTTAATTTCCAACAAAGAAGAGAACCCTCAAATCGTACAATGGCTAAAAGCAATTGATGCTCTCAACGGTGATCTCACCCTGGCTAACTCGACTATGGTAATGCAGTCCTCACTGGTACAGCAAAATCCTATCTAGCTCCCCTCAAAACAGCTCTCAATGCAGCAGCCAGAATGGTCACCGGAGTTAAGAATTATGACCACATCTCACCCGCACTCAGAGAACTAAAATGGATCCTAGTCGAAATGCGTGCCAGTTTCAGAACAGCCTGCTCACGCACAAAGCCCTGCACACAGGGATACCCGATTTACCTGGCCTCCAAACTCAAGAAGGTTGGTCAGTCAAGGAACCTCAGGAGCTCCAACATCGTACTACTCATCCCTATAAAAACACGCAAAAAAAAAACCTTCGCTGGAAACGCGTCCAAATTCTGGAACTCCATCCCAGCAGATATCAGGACTATCCCTTACTTTGTAAAATTCAAAAAACACCTAAAAGACCTTTTCCTCAACCGTTCCCTCCCGAAACGATAGCCGTTGCCGAAGCACACAAGCCTGCACACTGCAGTACCCTGACCCTGACCCTGTGTCAGTAATGACCTACTCCTCCCCGCTCCCTGACCCTTGCCCCGTACCCGCCTCCCTGAAAGAGGTTCAGCCCAAGACAACGTGCACTGAAAGAGGTTATCTCAGGTCTTCCTTACCTTAATGTTGCACAGCAAGCTGGGACTTCTGAACCAATATTTATACTACTGCTTTATTGTGTGACTCTCACATTGAAAACTTGTAAAGCACTCCGATACCCTCGGGTCTGGCCAGCGCTATATAAAACTCCTTAATAAATGATAAGTAAATAATCAGGAAAGAGGGACGTGGTCACAAGCATGGCCTAAAAGGCGACTGGGACAGGCAATCCCCAGCTTTGTCGCCGTAGAAAATTGTTGGAGGTCGCCATCGCCTTGAAGGCCAGCACAGGAAGAACAGAACGAGTTACCGCTGGAGACGATCTAAGGGGCAGAAGGATGGCATGCTCTGCAACGAGTTAAGTTAACACCTGGCAGCCTACCGAATGAATCTGGCCGGTGGTACCCCCAAAATGGTTGATGATGTCACGTAATGGAGGTAAGCTCAACAGAATGGATGCAGCGTAGCCTCAGGTTAATGCTGCAACACACCGAGCAAAATTGGGCGGGCGCGGGTAAGATGTGGATAGAGCACAAGATTTTGGCAAGAAACTTCAGGGTTTGAACCCCCCGCGAAACCAGCATGGCAGTTTTAGGCATCAAAGCGGATAAAGTGGATTCCTCAGTAACCTGCCCCGTTTTCTAAGGGGGAGTGAATCAAGGTGTTGTAGAGGAGGCAAGGGGTACTGGCGGGGAGGCGGTGAGCGTGATCGGGACGCATTGGCAACTGGAGCCAAGATGGCAGTACACCTGTGGGAAGGGCCAGAGGACGGGCCTTTGCAGGGGCACCTCAAGCCTTCACGGCGGTGCTGGTCGGAGGCGACACAGCCAGGGCACAAGTGGTATGATGAGTGACCAGGCGGCCAGGTCACGCACCATAGAGGGAGCGGGTAGAGGAGGTTCGATATTGGTGCAAAGATGAGGTGAGCCCGGGTTTGAGTCAGGTATTGTTGGCACCATCACTCCACTACCACAGATTTGTAATGTGGGGTTCGGTTCACGCCTGAATGTAGAAGTCGCAGGCGTGCGTCTGGCACCTTATCTTTCGGTAGGAAGTAGTCGGCAAAGCACTTCATGTCTGTCACTGCTTTAAAGCCGAGAGCTCGATCCCAAAGTAAAAGTCTAAAAAGGTGAAGAGATAAGACCACCTGCTGTTTTATCATTATCTATTGCTGTATTTTATTCTTGTACGTTTATGGCCTACTTTGAATGTGCCGAATAAAGACTTTGAATTGATTTACTAAGGCAACATTTAAAACATTATTTCCTGGTACCAATCTACAGAAATATAGGCTTTTGCTAGCGCGCTTTAAAATAGCTGCTATGTACAGTGCTGCTAAGTCTGCCAACCAGCCAGTGACCAGCTGGTTTGGTTAAGCTGCATATGGTGTGTCTTGGGCCCTATAACTTCTGTAACAGATCATTAAGTGGTTGGCGAAGCCTCTTCACGTCGTACAATTTACCAAGCACTCATTCCTAATAGCTATAATGGAGTCACAGTTGAATTTAGCAGCAATAAGGAGGCATTGGTGAGGTGAAATGACAGGCACATTGCAGTTCAAAAGCAGGACTGTGGGCAGCCTAATGAAATCCAACTTTTCCACCGAAAAGACCCCTGTTAACAAAGAGCCGGAAAATAAATTAGGTGAGAAAAAAGAACTGGGACCTCCATAAAATCAAATTGGGTTTAATGTCGTGTGATTTGGACATAACTAAGAATAATTATTGAAAATAAAACCAGAACAACTTGGGGACTTGGCCCACCACAGTTGTTTGGCCGTGTTATCTCCCCTCCTGCCCTTCATTGCAAAAAGAGCTTTAAAATGGCCGAGTTGAATGGTTGGTCATTTACGCCCATGGATCCCGGGACAGTGTGTTGCTGTTGCCTTCGCGAAGCCCCCTAATATCTCCGGGTGGAGTTAAAATGGACGATGCGCTTGTTAATATGGTATTGTCTGATCTTGGCGGAAGAAATAGAACGCATATTTTCATATTAATTAAGCGATTAAGGAAGAATTATAACCTGGTACTAGCTACCAGGTAAAAGGGGCTCACGGAAGAGGCTTGGTTAAACTTGGTCCAGGAACCTGAGACTAACGATGTTTCTCTGTTCTAGAGTACGGTAAACGCCATCTTCATAAAAAACGTTATCGCACCATAATTTACTTCATTTGTCCCTCATCAAAGGTAAGTTGGGCATTTTTGATTTTGTTAAAGATTATGTCCCTTTAGACGTAGGTAAGAGTGATAACCAATCTTGTAGCAGGTCCCTTGACGTCACTTTGGATGAGGTTCTCCTTCCTCTAGAATATAGTGCTGAGGGTAAGGCACCCTGCCCTGATGGTGTCCTGGTTAATGACCTTAGAGCAATGGGTGAACTTTAGGGCCCCATTTTGACTTGAGTGTTCAATGCAGCTGCAGAGGGCGTGTTCCCTTCAAGCATGGCCTATTCAATCACAATACCTATTTTTAAGTAGGGGGATAGATCAGACCTGAAGTGCTATTGTCCCATCTCCCTCCTGGATTCTTCGCCTAAACTGATGGGTAGGGTTCTTCTACTGAGATTAGAACAGTGGGCAGAGGACAATTCACTCCTTTCGGAGGCTCAGTATGAATTCAGGAGGAGGTTGGGGACAGTGGAGCAGTGTGTGAATCTTGACCTGCTCATTGGGATATACACTAAGTCTAAGCCAGGTTCGATCTATTTATGTTTTGCTGACCTAGGCAGCGCCTTTAATTTGGTTGACCACTTGATCCTGTGGCTTACACTGCTTTCGCTTTGGATCCACGAAATCCAACAAAATATTGAGTAGGGAGTCTTGAAATCTCTTTTTTCAATTATTCTTTATTTCCAGTCAAATACATCAACCCAGTCAAAACTTTCAAGGATTATTGCTTTTCATCCATATTGGTGTGTTCTCTGCTTGAGTGTAAACACCGTCTGTCTATCACGACGGCTAGACAGACGGTGTTTACGCTCGAGCGGAGAACAAGCCAGTATGGATGAAAAGCAATAATCCTTGAAAGTTTTGACTAAACAGACGCTACGGGGACTACCAGCGTATGCGCACTACAAATTATAATAGAAGATCGCTTCAGCTATCTTTAAGCGATATTTCCAACCCTGAGGAAGTCCATGTTGGACGAAACGCATTGGCTGGGCTGATGTATTTGACTTGATATAAAGTATAATTAAAAAAAGAGATTTCAAGACTCCTTGCTCAATATTTTGTTTGGATTTCATGGATCCAGAGAAATTGTGTATAATTTATAAATGAATTGTTGTTAACTGTATGCTCCTTTTCAAAATTTGATCATTTGGAGAGAAGTTCTTTCTCTTGTATTTGTGACTTTTAAGTGGTGGGGTCACGGGAAGTTTAGCATCTTCATTCTATGTATATGCGAGAATTAATATACTGGTGCAGCCTTCATTGCCTACACTGCTGTCTTCATAACTCTATGCTTTCGCTTGGGGACCCTGAGAACATTGTCCTTATTTTGTCGCAGCTAAGAGAATCTATCTGCTAAGGTCCGTTATGGTCCCAATGGGAAATGTTCCCCATTGTTTAACATCTAAAGAGGAATTTGACAGGGTTGCATTCTGGTACCTTTCTAGTTCTCTCCTTTATTAATGGGATAGATCATGTCCTTCAGGCTCTGCAGGCCGAAGTGCCCATCATCGCCATACATCTAGTCCCTGTGATCTTGTATACCAACGATGCTGTCCTGATGTCAAGGACTCCCGTTGGTCACTGATTCTAAGGAGGCCAGAAAAATGAAGATTAATAACTCTAAGACATTTGCAATGTCATGTGGAAGAAAAATGCAAAAGTGTAGGACCTTCTATATTAGGGGTTCTTCAATTAAGAGGGTTAATTTATTTTGTTATTTGGGAATCTTTTTTCCAACAATGGTTCATGTTCCCAACATATATAAAATGCCTAATCGGTAATTAGTAGAATTTGTGAGGGAGTGTTTAGGATCTCCCACAAACTTGGCAGCAGACCTGTTAACGAAATGATCAATACATACAAAGCGAGAACTTTGTTGGTTGCCAAGTATGGTGGAGGCCTCTAGGGCTATACAACCTGCTGGCCTTTTCAGGTTGTATTGGAGTATTCTCCACCCATATTTGTCAATGGGTTGTGTCATTGTCCTTCCTAAATGCTGGCTTCTGATTCATTAATAGGCTTGTTAGTCCCTCCTAAGTACTGCCTTGTCTTCATTTGTAACTTCCCATGCGGAGTGGCCTTTTTACTTTGGTTGTTACACTGTCTGTCTTATTTAATCTGTAAGCACTATTTTCTTTACATTCGGCGCGCTTTCACAGGGCACTTTTATGAAACAAGCATTTCGAATGCAATAGGTTTTGCATTTTCCAAGAGCTTAAGCGATAAGCATTTTAAATTACAATGCCTTTTATTTATGTTTTAAAAACAAAAACATAAATAAAAGGCATTGTCATTTACACTGTAAATAGCTCAAACTCGCGTAAATGCAAGACCTATTGCATTGCGAATGCTTGTTATATTTGGGGCACAATTTGAATTAGAAAAAGTATTTTATCTTAATTTATAGTATGAGGATGGAGATGGGGATTATTAACTGTATTGTTTTTAACATTCCATATCGTATATGTCTTTTTAAAAATGTTTTATCATTATCTATTGCTGTATTTTATTCTTGTACGTTTATGGCCTACTTTGAATGTGCCGAATAAAGACTTTGAATTGATTTACTAAGGCAACATTTAAAACATTATTTCCTGGTACCAATCTACAGAAATATAGGCTTTTGCTAGCGCGCTTTAAAATAGCTGCTATGTACAGTGCTGCTAAGTCTGCCAACCAGCCAGTGACCAGCTGGTTTGGTTAAGCTGCATATGGTGTGTCTTGGGCCCTATAACTTCTGTAACAGATCATTAAGTGGTTGGCGAAGCCTCTTCACGTCGTACAATTTACCAAGCACTCATTCCTAATAGCTATAATGGAGTCACAGTTGAATTTAGCAGCAATAAGGAGGCATTGGTGAGGTGAAATGACAGGCACATTGCAGTTCAAAAGCAGGACTGTGGGCAGCCTAATGAAATCCAACTTTTCCACCGAAAAGACCCCTGTTAACAAAGAGCCGGAAAATAAATTAGGTGAGAAAAAAGAACTGGGACCTCCATAAAATCAAATTGGGTTTAATGTCGTGTGATTTGGACATAACTAAGAATAATTATTGAAAATAAAACCAGAACAACTTGGGGACTTGGCCCACCACAGTTGTTTGGCCGTGTTATCTCCCCTCCTGCCCTTCATTGCAAAAAGAGCTTTAAAATGGCCGAGTAGAGATTTTACTTTCAAACTGGAGTTCTTATTTTTTTTTATAAATAGAAGGATACCTCTAATTATATAATTGCCCAGCTGGTAATCTTAGCCTATGTGTGACACGCCAGTTGGCAGGTACAGTGCACCCGCTTCCCCGCCCTCGTCCCCTGGGACTGCCTCAAAGCTCCCCTGTCTCATCTCTCCTGGGGACCGTCCCCAAACATTTTGAAGTTCTTTTTGAAAAAGGGCGGCCAGCTGTCTGAGCTAATGACTGTCGGCGGACATGCAGATGGAGCGGGCGGGAGGCGGTCAGCCCAGGAGCACACCTGAAATATGGCTTTCCATTCAGCAGCTGTCTTGCTCGCCCCAGTGCCCATCTCTGCCTGACTTGCCCGTGGCCCAAACCAGGCCTTTTTAATTATCCAAGCGTAGGTGTGGCTTCCCCTTTTAGACATGAATAATGGCAACTCCGCGAAGCAGTTCTCCATTGAAGCATGACATGAAAGGTACCTAAAATGCCCTAGGAAATTCCCCCTGTGCCTTCATTGTTTTATTTCGATATATTTTCGTTTCTTCTTCCCCTGCTCGCAGCGTTTCCGGCAGTTCTGACTGAAATGTGACATGCGAAATGACGGACAAACCTTAGGCCCTGTTTGCAAAAAGAGCGTGTGAGAGAGGGAGAGAAAAAAATATACGTGCGTTCTGAGCCGGTTTCTGCTCAGCCGCTGCCAAATCCAGACTGTTCCATTCAAAGAGCTGGGGGGGGATCAATGAGAACCGCGTCCTCGGAGACCCAGAGATATCGGTTTACTCTGAAAACGCTCGGTCTGACAAAGGCTGCGAGTCACAAGGTAAATGAAAATGGCTGGGAGGGACTTTGATGGCTGGAGCGCTGTAACAGTAGATGGCTTGAAAGGAAAAGTCAGTTTTTCGAAAAAAGAAAGGAAAGAGTGTGGGATGAAAACCTTTGAACTGACAAAGCTACTTAAAGGGAAAGTGTCTCTTCAAAATAAAAAGAAAAAGGCAGCCTGCCACTCTTTATAATCATTGTGTTTCGCACAAATGTTACCAAAGGAACACAAATGGACTTAGCAACAACAGGGGTGGGTCTTCCTGTCCGCCTCCTTCTTTCTTCTCTACAAAATATTGTGACACGTTCATTACACCTTCCCTCAAGGACCTTCGAAATCAATTCCTTACAAAATATACGCCTTAAAGGATGTCATGTGACCCCCTCTCTGGCAGTGGTACTTTAGATTATTGACACTTGATTCTTTTGATAGTTGCATTCAAAATAAGTCAGTTTTGAACCTCAGAATCCGAAAGGTAGTATCCGTGTTCACGGTTCTGGCAAACGCTCGTCTGTGAAAACACACTCAAAAGTGAGGAGAATGAAAGAACTGTGTCATATAAACCAAG
The DNA here is from genome assembly GCF_964204655.1 of Triturus cristatus. Taxonomy (NCBI): domain Eukaryota; kingdom Metazoa; phylum Chordata; class Amphibia; order Caudata; family Salamandridae; genus Triturus; species Triturus cristatus. Next base: position 1,296,473,600 of record NC_140589.1, read on the forward strand.
GTTGTAGGCCAGATGGAAAGTCACCTTGGCTAAATCTGCGAAGGGGGAAGTGTTGATGGTCGCAGTTGGAATACCAGCAGGCCCCAAGCACAGAAAGTGAACGCTCCTTAAGAGCCAGGACTTCTTTTTATATCGTCTATCTGCAGAGAAGTATTTATAGAGACTCTTAAATTGTCAGCAAAAACACAGGTTTGAAAATGCACACACGTGTGAGAGATCATAGAAAGTACAGCAGAGAAAAACATGCGGCCTCACCTTCTATCCCTCCACTATCCTTCTCAATCCAAATAACTGACGAACATCTCCACCACTCAAATTAGTTTAATATTTTTACTATACTAATTCACCACTAATCCTTTCTGGGTTCCGAAGTAGCGTGCTACACGCCAAAAAAGCGCTTCAACACCACATTAAAGGTAACAAGCACTATATAAATGCAAACCTTTTTCCCTCTTCTATCCCTCCACTATCCTTCTCAATCCAAATAACTGACGAACATATCCACCACTCAAATTACTATCATATTTTCACTATACTAATTCACCACTAGTCCTTTATGGGTTCTGGAGTAGCCTGCTACTCGCTGAAGAAGCGATTTGACGCCTCGCCAGGGGTTGTAAGTGCTACATAAATGCAATTACAATACAATACAATACACAAGACACAGTGCTTGGTAAACCTATCTTGCAGCTTCTACAAATGGCGGTCCTGATGAGTTGGTGGTGTCTGCGGGTGGCGCTCTTGAGGGCTGTGTGGTTGTCTGGTGTTCGGTCGTGGAGCCATTTCTTCTCCAGCTTCCGACAGGTGTGCTTGGAGATCCGGAGGTCCTCGGTGAACCAGGCGGCTTTCTTGTTGGTGTGGGTGATTGTAGAGGTCTTGAGAGGGGCGAGGGTGTTGGCGCAGTCGTTGATCCACTGTGTGAGGTTGGTCGTGGCGGTGTCTGGGTCGGTGGGGTCGGTGGGTGGTCTCAGGGCGAGGGCGGTAGTCAGTTGGTCCTCGGTGACCTTGCCCCAGCAGCGGCGTGGTAGCTGTTGGGTGCGGTGGTGCGTGGTGGGTTTTCTGAAGGTGAAGTAGACTCATCTGTGGTCGGTCCAGTGTGGTTCGGTGGTGTGGTTGAAGGAGACGTGGGGGCTTGCGGAGAAGATGGGGTCGAGCGTGTGTCCAGCAGCGTGAGTAGGTGTCGTTACAAGCTGTTTGAGTCCGAGGTTGTCGAGGTTGTCGATCAGGGCGGTGGAGTTGGCGTCGTTGTTGTTCTCGAGGTGGAAGTTCAGGTCCCCGAGGAGGATGTAGTCTGTGGAAGCGAGGGCGTGGGTGCTGATGAGGTCGGCGATGGTGTCACTGAACTGTGGGCGGGGTCCGGCAGGTCCGTAGATGAGAGTTCCTCTGAGAGTGGTGTTGGGGTCGGTGTGGATCTGGAAGTGCATGTGCTCGGCGGTGGTGAGGGTGTCATCGGTGTTCGTTGAGATTTTGATGGAGTCTTTGTGGATGATGGCGATTCCTCCTCCCACTCCGTTGGTGCGGTCTCTGCGGGAGATCTTGTAGCCCTGTGGGATGGCTATGGTGATGTCTGGTGCTGAGGTGGCGTTCAGCCAGGTCTCCATCAGGAAGGCGACGTCGGGGACGGTGGAGTCTAGGAGGTCCCAGAGTTCGATGGCGTGCTTGCGAGCGGAGCGGGTGTCGAGGAGGATGCAGCGGAGGTGGTTGGGTTCTCTGACTGGTAGTGTGGAGGGTTGGATGCTGGTGAATCTGCAGTTCCGGCAGGTGAAAGGCCCCTGGGTGCGTTTCGGGGTGGCCCGGTAGCAGGGGTGGTCTCGTCTGGTGTTGAGTGCGTGGAGGGTGCTCATAGTGCAGTCTGGTGTTGCGAGGGGTGCGGGGTCCAAGGGTTCTGGCGCTGGGTGTGGTCCAGGCGCGAACGGGCGCAGACAGGCATGCCTTAGGAGCGCCCGCGGCGCGCCAGCGGCGCGCCCGCTTCGCGGCCGCTTCATGGCCTCCATATGAGGGCAGAGGGAGGGAGGGAGGAGCAGCTGGGAGGTGGGAGCGGGGCGGCCAATGGGAGTGAAGGGGGCGGGCCGCAGGGGCTCAGCGGCGGGGTAAAACCCGGGGAAAAAACAGCGGGAAAAGACGGCGGGAGAGGGACAACAGAGCACAGGGGTACAGAAAGTAAAACACAGGGGCACAGAATGAAAAAACAAAGTGGCACAGAAAGCCAAGCGCAGGGGTACAGAATAAAAAAGGGAGCGAGCAGTCAGGCGGCAAAAGCGGCAACGGAGGTTCAACCCACAGGGGGCTGCGTGGCGGATGGTGGGAGCGACCTGCCTGGTGACAGGGTCAAAGATCGCTCTCTACCACCACTTCGCGGCCTCCATATGAGGGCAGAGGGAGGGAGGAGCAGCTAGGAGGTGGGAGCGGGGCGGCCAATGGGAGTGAAGGGGGCGGGGCCGCAGGGGCTCAGTGGCAGGGGAAAAACCGGGGAAAACTCAGGGAAAAAACGGCGGGAAAAGACGGCGGGAGAGGGAGAACAGAGCACAGGGGTACAGAAAGCAAAACACAGGGGCACAGAATGAAAAAAACAAAGTGGCACAGAAAGCCAAGCGCAGGGGTACAGAATAAAAAAGGGAGCGAGCAGTCAGGCGGCAAAAGCGGCAACGGAGGTTCAACCCACAGGGGGCCGCGTGGCGGATGGGGGAGCGACCTGCCTGGTGACAGGGTCAAAGGTCGCTCTCTACCACCACTTCGCGGCCTCCATATGAGGGCAGAGGGAGGGAGGAGCAGCTGGGAGGTGGGAGCGGGGCGGCCAATGGGAGTGAAGGGGGCGAGGCCGCAGGGGCTCAGCGGCGGGGGAAAACCCAGGGAAAAAACGGTGGGAAAAGACGGCGGGAGAGGGACAACAGAGCACAGGGGTACAGAAAGCAAAACACAGGGGCACAGAATGAAAAAACAAAGTGGCACAGAAAGCCAAGCGCAGGGGTACAGAATAAAAAAGGGAGCGAGCAGTCAGGCGGCAAAAGCGGCAACGGAGGTTCAACCCACAGGGGGCTGCGTGGCGGATGGGGGGAGCGACCTGTCTGGTGACAGGGTCAAAGGTCACTTCCCATTTATACTGGAACAACAAAAAACTTCAGTCATATTTTAGTCTGGGTGAGCATCATCAGGGTTGTGCATCATTAGCTGAGCATTATGAAGTGGCACAGTGAACTACGGTATGCGCAAATGGTCATACCTGTGACATGCAGCGTTTCGCTAACAAAAAGAATGAGATGAAGGATGGAATGCTTGAATTAATCTCTGTTACTGGCTTGCTACCCCAGGCCCTCTGGCCAAATGCTTCTACAGACTTTTGGTTCATGGCTTTCAAGCATAATCAAAAAGAAACAAATCAAAAGAGGCACCAGATTTGCCAAAGCACATGGATTTGTGACGTTATAGATCCCAATATAGGCATTATTTGTTGTAGGAATCTGAGGTACCAGCCTGAGAGGAAAAACATAAGGAGAAAGTAATGTATAAGCATAGCGGACATTGCAGGAGACAACACTCTAAGGTGCCGATTACGATCCGGTAAAAAATTTCCCCGTGCGACTCGTATCCGGTCTTTTTACTGTACGAATCGTACAAGTGCCGTACGAACTGGCAATCACGATTCGCATGGTAAAAAGTCCATACGAACCGCATTGGGAATCATTCCCCACACGTCCTCGGGTCGGAAAATGTGTCCGACACGTCCTCGGACGATTTACCGTACAAATGTGAAAGGTGAAGTCCGACCGAGGAATCACGATCCCACCCGTGCGTCCGAACTCACAACCGTATGGTAAAAACACCGTCCGCACCGAACTCCCATAGCAACCATGGAGACGTGCCCGCATACGCATCGACCCCCCCCAGCCCCCGTACGTACGCGCCGACCCCCCCAGCCCCCGTATGTACGCGCCGACCCCCCCCAGCCCCCGTACGTACGCGCCGACCCCCCCCAGCCCCCGTACGTACGCGCCGAACCCCCCTGTATGTACACCCGTGTACGTGTCGAACCCCCCCGTGTATGTTCGTGTCGAACCCCCCCGTGTACGTTCGAGTCGAACCCCCCCGTGTACGTTCGAGTCGTACCCCCACCACTCGTATGCACCGTACATACACAGGTGGGGGTACGACTCGAACGTACACGGGGGGTTCGACTCGAACGTACACGGGGGGTTCGACACGAACGTACACGGGGGGGTTCGACTCGAACGTACACGGGGGGTTCGACACGAACGTACACGGGGGGGTTCGACTCAAACGTACACGGGTGGGGGTTCGACTCGAACGTACATGGGGGGGTTCGACTCGAACGTACACGGGGGGGTTCGACTCGAACGTACACGGGGGGGTTCGACACGTACACGGGTGTACATACAGGGGGGTTCGGCGCGTACGTACGGGGGCTGGGGGGGTTGGCGCGTACGTACGGGGGCTGGGGGGGGCGGCGCGTATGTACGGGGGCTGGGGGGGTCAGCGTGTACGTACGGGGGCTGGGGGGGGTCGGCGCGTACGTACGGGGGCTGGGGGGGGGTCGGCGCGTACGTACGGGGGCTGGGGGGGGTCGGCGCGTACGTACGGGGGCTGGGGGGGGTCGGCGTGTACGTACGGGGGCTGGGGGGGGTCGGCGCGTATGTACGGGGGCTGGGGGGGGTCGGCGCATACGTACGGGGGCTGGGGGGGGTACGGTGCGTACCGGGCCACCTACTCTGGTCGATTCGCGCCGTACTTCGCTTTTCCGGCACTTTTTGGGTGCCGTGAAAATATTGCCGTCCGGACTGCTGTCGGTTCGAATCGTAATTCCTGGGTCGTGAAACGCTGCCTGAAATCGTCCCGACGTCACGTCGCAGCATTCCCGGATCACATTCGTATGTATATTTTCGTCGGTCGGTGTTTTTTACGATACGTACGGAAATGGTGTTTCCGTGCGAATCGTAATCCCATGTTTGTAAAGTTTTACGACCGGGTACGAGTCGGACGGGGAAAACGCTCCGACCGACGGTTCGTACCCGGTTTTTACCGGATCGTAATCGGCACCTAACTGTCTCCTGGATTACAGGAAGAAGGAGCCAGGCCACAGCCAAGACTACTAAGTTTATTTTTTCACGTTACATCACGTTACACAGGTCAGCTGAGGCAACATAGATTCTAGATGGGGAGAAGAGTAAGAGAGTGATTAAAAGAAGGAATAAACATGTGATCTTTTAATGTGAGTGGGATGATTATTTTTATAACATTCTTTATTTGGTTTTCTAAGGACATCATTTGTCAATTAAACAATTTATACAATAAACAATTGTCACAGTGAGTACTTGTTAGAAATGGGATTTTTGGTCAGCTAGGGCATGTGCGAAAGATGGACAGAGACCACCACTCTAGTCAGGATAAGGAAGTTACACTCCTAAAATAACCCCTGCTCACCCCTTGGTAGCTTGGCACGAGCAGTCAGGCTTATCTTAGAGGCAGTGTGTAAAGCATTTGCACATAACCAACAGTAATTCAGTGTAGGCACTACAAAAGGACACAACATCAGTTTAGAAAAATATCCAATAGTTTTATATACTTAAAACCAGACAAGACCAAAAACGATAAAAATACACAATACAGTACTTTAAAATCTTCAGTTATCAAAATATGCTTGAAAAATAGTTCCTTGATGTCGATAGCTCCGTCCGGGGGTATCACGGCATCGTGAGCAAACAAATCCAAAAAGATCTGGCTGACCGCGGCATCGCAGGCCAGCTATGGTGTCGGGAAGACCCACAAACAGTACCTTTTAGAAATGCAGGGCATCGGCGACCTCTCGTTGAGCTTCCGAAAGCATGGCGTCCACAGGCATCGGTTCCGGAGGTCGGGCCCTCAAAGTCACACACGTTACAGATCGAACTCCTCTCTGTTGAAGTCAGGAGCGCTGGCGTTGGCAGGCGTTGGGTGATGCCGTGCGAAGCGCAGCAGTGCAGCGTGCAGTGCTCTCAGGTGGCGTCGTCGGTGAGACCAGGGTCATGGTGCGAAGTCAATACGGTGCTCGTCGCGGTGCTGGCAGGTGGCAGTGCAAGCAGCAGCGTCGTTGTTGCTGGAGCGCTGTTGTCGGCTGACGAACTGGAGTCGATGGCGCCGGCACTGGTAGGCCAAGGCTGCGGTGTGCGATTAAGGTGGTGCATCGTGTAACTTTATGAGCGGTGCCCTCGAACCACAGCGCAAGCAGCGGCGTAGATTTCAGCATGGGGCGGCGTCGTCGGGGATACCAAGGTGTCATTGTGAAGCAGGGCGGTGCAGAGTGCAGTGCCCACAGGTCATGTTGCGAGTAGCGGCTCGGTGGCAGCGTCAGCAGGCGTCGTCGGTGAGACTAGGGTAGCGGTGCGGCGGTGCCCTCTGCTGTGCCTTCAGGACACGGAGTCGGCAGCGGTGTCGTAGACGTCGTCGGGTTGGTTTTTCTTCTGTTGCAGAACAAAACGCACAGTCCTCAGTGCTGAGGGCAGAAGGGATTGAAGTCTTTGCTGTTTCTGAGACTTCTTGAACAGGGGGCAAGCTCTACCTCAAGCCCTTGGAAAAACTCACAAAGTAGAATGCAGAAAGTTCAGTCCCGTCCTTTCACTGCCCAAGACAGAAGCAGCCACTGCAGGCCAACACAGCAAAGTACACAACAATGTGGTAGTTCTTCCTCACAGCTACACCAGCTCTTCTTCTTGGCAGTCTTCTTGGTCCAAAAGAGTTCTACAGTTCAGGGGTCTGGGCCCCAGTATTTATATCCCCAAATCCTTTGATCTCTTAGGCAGAGAGTGTCTGTGCCCCGCCAGAACCAGTTCTGCCTTCTCTGGTGTGACTTCCTGGAAAGAGGTGGAGGCGGCATTGTCAGAGGCAGACCAGGCCCTTTGATGTGCAAGGAAATCTCCTCCCCCTTCCCAATTGCAGCCCAGGTCTATTCAGCCCTTTCCTGTCCCACCTTCCTGGAGCCACTCCTGCTCCCCAGTCTTCTGTCATCCAAAATCCAGACAGGCAATCCACATTCCAGCAGAGGCACACAGGATGACCGAGCAAAAATATACCTACTTTCTGAAAGTGGTATTTTCAAACACAGAATGTAAAAATCACCTTCACTAAAAGATGCATCTTTAGATTCTGAGTTCAGGCATACTAAACTTTATTTTCCTACCTAGTTCCCTGGGCCAGTTATGTTTATAAGATATCATAATAAACACACTTCCCATTCTGTCCTATGGGGAACAGGTAGCTTTGCCATAGCGAAAAACAAAATGGGCTGTAGTTTGCTACCAGGACATGGCGTACACCAGGGCATGTCCTACCTTTCACATACACTGCACCCGGCCCACAGGGGTACCTTGGGCCTACCTTAGGGGTGACGGACATGTAAGAAAAGGGAAGGTGAGGGACTGGCAAGTGTGGGCACTTGCCAGTCGACATGGCGGTAGCACACCGCACACAGGCTCTGCCATGGCAGGCCCGAGTTACCTTTTACGGGCTGTTCATGTGGGTGGCACAATCCATTGCTGCAGCCCACCAACGGCATTGCAGTGCACTTTACTAGGGACTGACACGTAAATCCAACAGGCCAATCATGGAAACACCAATCCATAATACATTTTGCCACAGGAGCACTTGCACTTTACCACTGATCAGCAGTGAGAAAAGTGCGCAGAAACATTAAGCCAGCAAAAACAGAGTCAGAACCGGGAGGTCAGAAAGCAAAAACTCAGGGGAAACATGCCAAAAGATGCCAAGTCTAACGGTACTCAATCTCAATGACCACTGATACATAACATTGTGGTAATTAACAAACTTCTCAGAGCTCATCGCATGCAGAATAACTCTGCCAATTTCCCCAAACTTTACCATGATTTCCTGAACTTAAACACATATTGCCATGCTTTCGCACAATGGTCCATCCCCTAGGACCTTTCAGCTCTCAAACTGTTTTGGTTATTTTATGTTTTATCGCCAATATTGAATTCACATATTGTAATCAGAATACTGAAGCCATGTTGTCAATTACAACAATCGAAATATTTTCAAGGGACCGAAAGAAACACTTATTTTAAAGTTGTCTTATTTTTAGAAGAGAGAGAGGGAGATACCTTTTACCGCAAATATTTTACACTACAGACCTTGAAAATAAGCTTTTATTACCAAACAAATGATTGTTTTCCATCTGAGTTCCCCCCATTAACAACTCATCGTAATAATGTTGTTAGACCTGTGAGCCCTAGGGTGGTCTTCCCCTCAACGTTGTGCCTTCCTCCTCCATTTTGTGTGCTTATCTCGTTTTTGCTGACCTTAAGACTCTGTGCACCTTATCACTGCTAAACAGTGCTAAAGTGCTTGTGCCCTTTCCTTTAAACGTGGTAATATACCTGGGAATTTCAATGGGAAACCTCTAGAAGCTTTTCTGCCACTTCAAAGGCACAACTGGATATAAACACTGGACTTCGGACACCAATTCTTCAGTACCCTTCTGGACCTGTGAATACTCTGCCAGGAAGAAGGACTGCTGTGTTGCTGAAAGCTCTGCCACTCTGCTGTACTGCTGCTCTAAAGGGCTTGCTGCCCTGCTGTGCTGGCCTGCTGTCCTCTTGCCTGGGGAAGAAGAACTGGACCTGCAACTTCATCTTGAAACCAGAACCCCAGAGTGATTAAATGGGCTGGTCTCCTGGCCTCCTGATCTGAGCCTCAGAGACATAAAAGCCCCCCCCAAACCAGCTGCTGCCCAGCTGCAGAGAGTTCCTGACCCCCAAGTGGTGCCTCTCAAGTCCAGGACTTGAGGTCATCACGAGGCACCGCCAGCCAGCCTCTTTGCAGAGCAAGCATCGATCACCCATTAAGTACCACCACCATGAAGCTGCAGCCTGCCCGCGATGCCCAGCCTGCTCTTCGCACCACACTGCCCACTTCCCACGATGTTTTCCTTGCTCACTGCAACCCTCTCCAATGAGAATGGGACTCGTGGCAAAAAACTTGAGAAGGAAAACCTCCAGAGGTTGGTCTAAACTTTTGACTTTGACCCGGTCTATGGTGACCAGATGGCTGCAGGTGGCGCTTTATGCTTTTAAGCGCTATTTTACAATTTATTCTTTAGAAATTCATAACTTTTGTTCTACTGATAGGATCTTTGTCATTTTGGTTTCGTTTTATTTATTAAATTCAGCTCTATGTGACCTACCCTATGCAGTGTATGGCCTTTGGCAAACCCTATGCTGGTGCCCAAATTCCCACTATGCATGGCTTTCGACTATGTGTGGAATGGGGTTGGCAGCAGGGCTTGGCCTATGGCCAGGGTCTATGCACAGGACCCCGCTGGTACCCACTTTCTGCAGCCCCAACAACATAAAATAATGGTTGGTGGTGCCCCTGCACCTTCTAATGGCACTCCCAGGCTCAAAGAAATTTAGGTAAAAAGCCCTCACAGGACATTATGGGGCACTCCTTCCCTGGAACAATGAATATTAAATGAGCAGCTCCTGATGTTCATTTATTATTCCTTTTTTAATTTATATTATTTGGGTGCCCCAGTGCCCATCTGGGGCACCCACACCTTTTTTAATGTTGGAGGTGAGGGGGTAACTCTAAGGCCTCCATAGCCCCATGCCAGCTCCACACTAGAACCCATATTGGTGCCTGTAAGAGCAAGCATTTTTTTTAAAGTTGGGGGCACCCATATCGGATTGAAAACAGTTGGGGCCATAGGGGGAGCCCCAAGGCCCCTGTGGCACTAGCTGGTTCCCCACCAGCACCATACTGGGTGCTGGCCGAAGCGGGCTCTGTATATTTACTCCTGCCCGGGCCAGAGCAGCATTTTTAGGGTGTGCCTGCACTCTCCCAAGCATAAAACTACAGTGCCTTGGGGTGGGGCCCACGGACACTGCTTGACCAGACTTTGTGCGATGTGGTCCTTGTGGCTGTTTTTTGGCTCAGGGAGGGGAGCCCAATGCCCCCTTCCCCAAAATCAACTGACCTCAGGGAATGGGGTGCCCAGACCCCACTGTGGCTCATGGAGGGGGGCACATGCCTCTCCTCCCTTTTATTTTTACATACAGCTCAACATGACGAGGTTCACAGGGCCTCACAGAGGCTCATGGAGGGGGGCGCATGCTTCTCCTCCCTTTTGTTTTTAAATGCAGCCCCAGATGACGAGGTTCACAGGGCCTCTCAGAGGCTCATGGAGGGTGGGTCGTATGCCCCTCTCCCCTTTATTTAAAATATGGCCCTGAGAGATTGGGTTCCCAGGGCATCAAAGAGGCTTGGGGAGAGTGGCCGCTTGCCGACCCCCTCAAAAAATATTAGTACGCCGCCCCCGGACCCTGGCCCACTTAAGGTTTTTTTAAATAAAAGGTGGGAGACCACCGTTTTTTAATCGGAGGTGCAGATACATGGATCCTTCGCAAATCTGCAGCACCAATCAAAAAAACTGATATATTATTCTAATGGCAGTAGTGATAGTGTAGTTATGGTTAGGGCAGAACTTCCATATGAAGCCAGTTTTTGTTTGCTTAATAACTTTGCCACAGTTTGAGGTAATCTGCACAAAATCTTTCCCTCCCAAAAAGTTAATCTACTTGGGTTCCTTCTTGTAAGGTTTCACACTGACCCATCAAGCAACAGCTAAGAAAAAGAGGGGGGGTCTAAAAACATTGACTTCTCATTTTAATTGCAATAGAAAGGTTTGTTCTCCAATACAGAAAAAAACAGTTGCACAGATATAATCCACATTTGTCAGAAAGTTAGAACTTTATTAAGAAAGGATACGTTGTGTTATTTGGTGTAAATCCATTCAACAGTATTTGAGGTATCAGGATTTGATAATGTGCTTTTGTGAGCATGAAGGGATTAATCACCAGAAAAACGTAGGAACACTTGGCACGTTTGTGTCCAGATATTCTCTGATTTGTCAATTTGAAGGGGATGGGACAATTATAATTAGCTGGCTACAGCACAAACAAGATGTTGTGGCAGCCATTACAGGTCTCAGGGTCATTGGACCTGCGTCCTTAAAATGAATTACAAAAATATATGGGGTTAGGTTGAGCACATAACATATTGTGACAGCCATTACAGGACTCGGGGACATGGTCCCCATTAAAATACAATGTAGTGAATGCCTGGTTTGAGAGTCACAAAAAGGAGCATATACAAAGGGTGATTTTAGTCACAATATAACTCATTTACTGGTGGTGTCCTACTCACTTTAGGAATTCTGGTGAGTTCACATGTCCTTTTATATAGTGAAAAATGTTAATCCCCAGCAGGGATTTGATGAACCAAAACTTTTCTCTCTTAATTTTCTCATAGAGGTTATGGAAGGTGATCCAGAAGCTGAAGTGCGTATACATTTTCAGTACATTCACACAATCATTTTCAGTCATGTGAGAAAAAAGACAATAATCTGAGTAAAACATGAGATTCGAACAGCAGCAGCAACCAGTTATTAAATTCCCAAGTGTTCTATTGCAGCTTCACCAGTATGTCTTAATGAACAACTAGCGTGCTAAGATTCTGTATTCATGACAAAAGTGTTGAACACCTGAAAATCATCTTGAGAAAGTCAAAGCCACAAAACTGAAACAAAATTTCTACAGGGAATACGGCAGTATAAGCCATGGTTGGTGCTCTATAAAGCAAAAAGTAGAACACATTTTCATGAGTTCTCAAACTTCTTCCTTATCCATTTCAGTAAAACAGTCTGACATGCAAAGTGAAACATGGGCTTCCAACATCAGCATCAGTCAGTCAGTTAAGTCTCTAGTATCAACAGCAGCATCACCACATAGTTCTAATGAACAACTAGAGTGCTAACATGACAAAAGTGAACCACTCCTGAATAGTGTTTTGTTGCAATAGGAGTTTTTGAATTTAAAGCTTTTCCTGAGGAGAAGGCTTAAGTAAATGTGAATTAAGATTTTAATGTAAACATGACACCAGCTGGTTAAAAAAGTGTGGCAAGGTATGAGTTTTTTGTAATTTGGGGCATAATGTACTTCTAAAGTGGGTAATAATAGTTAAAGAGATATCTGTAAAAGTACAACAGTCACTTTCTACACCTGTTTACTCATCCTACCCATCTTCTCAGTCGCTTAACAACGCCCTAAATTTAAAATATTGTTATCGCTGCTATATATAGATTTCAGATATCATCAGTGATGTAACATGTGACGTCATAAGCAGTGCATCAGAGCGGTGCAAGTTATACTAGTTCTGCTATGTATAACTGGTGAATTTCACAGTTTTTTGTGTGGTTTTTATACATTATTTTTTATAATATTATATTATTAGAAGAACTACAAATAACTTCACATTAACCGTTGATCTTTTCAGTGACTTTCTACGTTATTTGTTTTTTTTTTTAACAATATTTGAAATTGTACTATCTTATGTATAACTCTTTAACCTTTGGTTTCTTTCAGTGAATTTCTATGTGTTTTTAACATAAAGTAAGATCTTATAACTGAATACCTGCTGCCAAATTCCCACCACACACATCCTACAGCCATGCAGAGCATGGGAATGAGTACAGGCCTGGCCTGCAGTCAGGCTCTGTACCCAAGGTACTGCCCACTGGGAGGCAATACCCCATGAGCAGCAAACCGGCCACAGACACAGACACACACACCACATTTTCCTGTTGTTTAGAATTTTTTGTGGTCCTATGGGACTCCTGTGAGAGCACAATGGTCTGTGCTGACTCCGGTAGGACTTCTGCAGGACTACACAGGAGCCTCTTTATCAAAAGCTCCTACAAGAATACCGTGGACCCGCCTGGTCAAAAATAATGTTTTATTGTGGGCCTGGGGGAGGGACCTCTATGCCCCCCCAAAAAAAGGCCAGGGTACCCATTGTCTGTCTCCTTATAGTTTCATTAATTTTATTTTTCTAAATACAGGGACCGAGTCCTCATGTCTTTAATGCTAGCAGAAACATTTTTCTTTATGTTGCAGCCAGACAGTCGGATTCCTGACCCAGCAGCGGTACCAATTAGGCTAATGGGCAAAAAGCCCTCACAACCCATCAGATAGCTTTATTTTTTAAATTTGCAGTCCTGCAGGAGTTCTGCTGCTTTGTTTTGTACCCTTCATTTCTGAAAAGCAGATAAAAAGATTTACACCAAATCACGAAACCACAATTTCTAGGTAAAGATCTATCTTTTCTGCATCAATGTCTGGAATTCCTTCTAGAAGTTGCATGGGAAAAAGGTGCTTTCGTACTCCCTTTTCTCAGCCCCTGCTTGACAGCTGAATGAAGCAGAAATCTAAATCTTCAACCAGAAAGTGTGCTTTGTGATTTGGTGTAAATTTGTTAAGTGATTTTCAAAACATCAAAATGTATGTATGCAGCAGGCCACAGAAAATCCAAGGATCCTGCAGACACAAATTAGATCTGATTGGCTTACTAAACAACAACAAAAATGTTGCAGCAGCCACTTTAAGACTCAGGGACCCAGTCCCCTGTCCTGAAAATAAATACAAAAATCATTTCTGCATTATTAATACAAAGATTAATACGAAGTGCGTCCTCCCTCTCTGAGCCTTTTAATACTTCCAGGGACCCCATACCCCAGGGCCTCAGTAAATCCTTTTTTTTAAGAGTAGGAAGGAAATTCAGCCCCCTTCCTGAGACATTTCTGGACCTGGGGAGCCCTTCCACCATGACCAAAAGTCTTATTTAGGAAGAGGGGCATGGGGCACCCCTCCCGAGCCATAGTGGGCCCAGGGACCTCATCCCTGGTTCCCATAGATAATCAGTGTCTGGAGAACCCCCATCCCTAAACACACAACCACATTAAGCCCACATCATTTTTCCTCAGCTTCCTGCAATTACTGACATACCTGTTTCTCCTTGCCAGCACAGCTGCAGACTGTGCAAGGACAATATTGGTTGTTGGAAAAAGTCATCACGAAGGCATTAGGTTTGCTTACTCTTGAATATGCACACGTTCCTCTCAGTGGATAGAAAAACTGAAAGGAAGATGCTTTTGGAGTAGCATAATTTTGGCTCCATCCTTCTACATTTGGCTAGGTCACATATATATGGCCTTATGTACTTGTGTGACACAATCACACTAAAAAGATGTGGTGAACTGAAGGTACAGAAGTGCATTTAATGAGTGTTTTGATATACATGTGTGTGCATATTCTTTATTTCCTTTTCAGAAACATCTGGACTGATAATATTAATCTTCTATAGGGTTAGATTGTAAGGCGGTGCACTAAAATGCATTTAATGCAGTGCATTCACCAGGGATTAGTTAGAATGAATTACATGTGTGTTTAATGCTTTCCTTATAAATTGTGATCCGCTGTTGTTTTTGCTTAATGAAATGTATTAGTTATTGTGCCACATATAAGACTACTGCACGATATAGCTTGATTTATTATTAAAGATTTGATTCATTGGATTATATGTGGGTTGTAGAACAAACATGTTTTAAAGAGAAATGTTAAATTAGCGGGATTGTGGGCCTTAAGCTTACAGTCGAGACAGTTAGTACTAACGTGAAAGTTATTTATTTTTCTTATGTTTTTCAACTTTTCAGGTGCAGACCAAAGGCATTCGTAAGTTAGTTAAATCACATTATACTTCGGAGATAGAGAGATGAGGAAGAGCTAGGAAGGCCGAATCATTTTAATAAAGAACAAAAGAACTGTTATCAGTTGGTACGCTTAGACGAAGGGAGGCACCAAGGGCGCTTTGGAGGCGGAAACTGGAATACAGGAATAGTGTTTGAGGTGCAAAGTTCTTTTCTGAGACCTAGATATCATATTATGATCTGTATAAGATCATGTTTTCTTTGTGCATTTTAATTATTTAACCCACCTTGGGTTTAGTCAGATTCCCTTTAGACTTAGAGATATACAGACCTCACTTTGACATCCTTCTTCCTACCTTGCTTCAATAGGGTTTGCACTATGTTTAGGTTAGTATAGGCTTTAATCGATGCTGCAAATTTTTCCCATGAATGGGGAGAAGGATCAAAACCATTTCAAAAGTCACTAAATTATTTTTCCTGATTCTGGATCACAGCTGCTGAGATACCTATATATTATTTACTGTTGAGGACCAATATTGTAAGATGCTTTGGTCTCCCTTTGGTTATTCTATACCTTTATACTATTAACTTGACATTGATTTATATTAGTCTGGATTAGAGTTTGTAATAAACCTTTTAACAACAAGTTACTGATTCAGACTTTTATTGTGTGATCTTAATGGTCATACTGTACCTTAAGATTTAAATTGTTGCTAACCCCTCTTCCTTTCAGGCTACTACAAATGTCTATTGACCAGACCTGAATTGGAAGAAATGGCCCACAGCATTCTCAATATAAACTACAGAGGATGGTTAGTTCCTGGAGTAGAGGGGTCAGAACACTGTTACTTTAGATTAGTGTAGACCTAGTCTTAGCCACTAATGCCCATGTTTTGACTTGGAGAATCAGTGTCAGTGATGTTACAGTGGTTCTAGAGCGAGTTGTAACAGTGGCGTAGTATCAATAGGTGTGTGAGTAAACGGCTTATGCTTAGCTTGCAATATTTGTTGCAATATTGTGGTGTTTAGCGGAGATTTCGTGATATGATGTGGTAATGTCTTAGATGATTGTGTGACTGTACTGCTTATTGTGGAGAAGATGTTATGGGGTCCGACTTGGCCTAAAATGGTCGGATGATATTACAAAGTGTAGGAGACACTGTATTGTAATTATCTGCTAAGGTTTTGTGGGGTTTGACGTAAGATGTTGCAGACAGCCCAATTGAGATAGGGATGTTTATTTTTGTGTGAAAGTGATGCACAATTAGTGTGGGAGATCTTTTGTGCAGAGGAAAGCTGCACTGTTTAGAGAGACTCCCCGCAGGACGAGGTTTCTTTTGAATGTGTGTTTGTGTTATTTTGTATGATTGATTTCTGTCCATCCTGTAGTAAAGTAGACAATTGTAATTTGTTGTTATTGCAATGTATTTAGTTGCAAGTGTGTTGTTGAAAAGAGTGTGTGTGAACATTTTTCAGAAGTGTGAGCTGCTGCAAAGAGTGAGACTGTTGTTACAGTGTGCCGGCTGGGATAGACTGGTTGTTGAGAAGCTGTGCTGTTATTAGCTGTCTACATCACGAGGTGCTGTGCTGTTATTGGTTGATGATTTGGAACAAGATTTTAGGCAAAATATAGATTTTTGTGTCAAAATGAACACATTTGAAATGAAAATGGATGTTTTAATGTAGGGGTGGACGAAGCTCGTGGAGTTTCCCTCTGTGGAATTCTGAGGGGTTACCAAAAACTTAGTGGGATTCCACGGAGTACCGCTAGCACGCAGAATTAGAAAAATGACCATATACTACACAAGGTGTTCAATTTCAGGAAGAGATAATAGTGCAGCTTGACAAAATAGCCACCAAGTGGCAGTAAAACTGCACAAAAGATACAATATTGACTTTGTGAATCGTGATCGTACTACATTATTATTAACCCGATGGATTTATTAATTATTTATTTGCCAGCCTGGCCCCGCTCGGACGAAAAATCACTGTAATCGTTGGAAGCTGTACTATGTATCATTCATGATTCTATGAGGCCACCAATGATGACTGCGCCCTACATAAATAGGTATAACAAAAGTTAAAAGTTATAAGATTAACAACAGGCCTTCGAATGGGAGGGATCTGGATTCTGGACTGCTAGAACTCTGACTGCACTCTGCTGCTTTTCTTTATTTTTCTTTCTTCAAAGAAGTCTGGCATTCCTGGTCACTGTGACGCACTCCCTCAAAAGGCTTCACTCCATCCACACGAGCCGGCCCAGCTCTTCTTGTGTGGCGGAAGCTTGGCCTGAAATTCCAGGTAGAACACGGCCACTACCGAACACAGCCTGTAATGTATTTCACTTGATTTTGCGCCAGATCTTATATGGAGGGTTTTGGGATTAGGGAGGAAAACTAATGCCAGAGAAAGAATGCAGTTTTAAAGCGTATTTGTGAGGGTGAGCAGTCTATATATCGACTTTTTAATATCGAGGGACATAAATATCGAGTCAAAAATATCGAATGTTAAAAATATCGAAATAGATAATATCGATGTGAAAAATATCGTTTTTTTTTTTTACTTATATGTCGATGTAAGTAATATCGTTAGTAATAATATCGACATGTGAAAATATCGTCATTGTGTGTTTAGTAAATATTTTGAAGTTGTTTGTATAAATAGTTAAAATGTATATAATATGAGAAATATTTATATTGTTTTAGGGGCGGGATGTTGGGTTATAGGGGATAAGGGTGGGGAGTGTTTTAAAAAAGTTAATTTATTTTTTTAATATATTGTAAAATTTAATTAGTAAATTTTATTTAAAATGTGAAATGTATATTTAATTTTAGGAGCGGGATGTTGGTTTATAGGGGATAAGGGTGGGAAGTGTTTTAAAAATGTTTATATATTGTTTAAAATTTTTAAAAATTAATTTAGAAATTGTAAATTAAATTTAGAATTTTAGAAAAAATTTTAGGAGCGGGATGTTGGTTTATAGGGGATAAGGGTGGGAAGTGTTATAAAAATGTTTATATATTGTTTAAAATTTTTAAAAATTAATTTAGAAATTCTAAATTAAATTTAGAATTTTCGAAAAAAATTTAGGAGCGGGATGTTGGTTTATAGGGGTTAAGGGTGGGAAGTGTTTTAAAAATGTTTATATATTTGTTAATTTTTTATTAAAAATATGTATAAATTGTAAATTAAATTTCGATTTTTACTAATATATTTCGGAGCGGGATGTTGGTTGATAGGGGATAAGGGTGGGAAGTGTTTTAAAAATGTTTATATATTTGTTAATTTAAACAAAAAAAAATAAGAAATTGTAAAATAAATTAAGAATTTTACTAATAATTTTAGGAGTGGGATGTTGGTTAATAGGGGATAAGGGTGGGAAGTGTTTTAAAAATGTTTATATATTTGTTAATTTTTTATTAAAATAATTTAGAAATTGTAACTTTAATTTAGAATTTTACAAATAATTTTAGGAGTGGAATGTTGGGTTATAGGGGATAAGGGTGGGAAGTTAATTTAAAATGTTTATATATTTTTTAATTTAAAAAAATAAAACATTTAGAAAATTTAAATATATTTTAGAATTTAACAAATCCCATAATTAAATATAGATTTCAGTCAGGATAGTAAATTAATTAAGTTCACTGTCCAGCACTTATCTTAATTAAATATAGACTGGAGTGGGAATAGTAAATTAATTAAGTTCATTGTCCAGCACTTACTGTAATTTTATATAGTTTGGAGTGAGAATAGTAAATTAATTTAGTTCAGTGTCCAGCACTTATCTTAATTAAATATAGATTGGAGTGGGAATAGTAAATAAATTAAGTTCACTGTCCAGCACCTACTCTAATGTAATATAGGTTGGAGTGAGAATAGTAAATTAATTAAGTTCAGTGTCCAGCACTTATCTTAATTAAATATAGACTGGAGTGGGAACAGTAAATTAATTCAGTTCAGTGTCCAGCACATACTCTAATTAAACATAGGTTGGAGTGAGAATAGTAAATTTATTAAGTTCAGTGTCCAGCACTTATCTTAATTTAATATAGACTGGAGTGGGAATAGTAAATTATTTTAGTTCAGTGTCCAGCACCTACCCTAATTTAATATAGGTTGGAGTGAGAATAGTAAATTAATTAAGTTCAGTGTCCAGCACTTATCTTAATTAAATATAGACTGGAGAGGGAATAGTAAATTAATTACGTTCATTGTCCAGCACCTACTGTAATTTAATATAGTATGGAGTGAGAATAGTAAATTAATTAAGTTCAGTGTCCAGCACTTATCTTAATTAAATATAGATTGGAGTGGGAATAGTAAATTAATTCAGTTCAGTGTCCAGCACATACTATAATTAAATATAGGTTGGAGTGAGAATAGGAAATTAATTAAGTTCAGTGTCCAGCACTTATTTTAATTTTATATAGACTGGAGTGGGAATAGTAAATTAATTTAGTTCAGTGTCCAGCACCTACCCTAATTTAATATAGGTTGGAGTGAGAATAGTAAATTAATTAAGTTCAGTGTCCAGCACTTATCTTAATTAAATATAGAGTGGAGTGGGAATAGTAAATTAATTAAGTTCATTGTCCAGCACCTACTGTAATTTAATATAGTTTGGAGTGAGAATAGTAAATTAATTAAGTTCAGTGTCCAGCACTTATCTTAATTAAATATAGATTGGAGTGGGAATAGTAAATTAATTCAGTTCAGTGTCCAGCACATACTATAATTAAATATAGGTTGGAGTGAGAATAGGAAATTAATTAAGTTCAGTGTCCAGCAGTTTTGTTAATTAAATATAGAGTGGAGTGGGAATAGTAAATTAATTAAGTTCAGTATCCAGCACCTACTCTAATTTAATATAGGTTGGAGTGAGAATAGTAAATTAATTATGTTCAGTGTCCAGCACTTGTCTTAATTAAATATAGACTAGAGTGGGAATAGTAAATTATTTAAGTTCAGTGTCCAGCATCTACCCTAATTAAATATAGATTGGACTGAGAATAGTAAATTAATTAAGGTCAGTGTCCAGCACTTATCTTAATTAAATATAGATTGGAGTGGGAATAGTAAATTAATTAAGTTCTGTGTCCAGCACATACTGTAATAAAATATAGGTTGGAGTGAGAATAGTAAATTAATTAAGTTCAGTGTCCAGCACTTATCTTAATTAAATATAGACTGGAGTGGGAATAGTTAATTAATTAAGTTCAGTGTCCAGCACCTACTCTAATGTAATATAGGTTGGAGTGAGAATAGTAAATTAATTAATTTCAGTGTCCAGCACTTATCTTAATTAAATATAGACTGGAGTGGGAATAGTAAATTGATTCTGTTTAGTGTCCAGCACATACTCTAATTAAATATAGGTTGGAGTGAGAATAGTAAATTAATTAAGTTCAGTGTCCAGCACTTATCTTAATTAAATAATAGACTGGAGTGGGAATAGTTAATTAATTAAGTTCAGTGTCCAGCACCTACTCTAATGTAATATAGGTTGGAGTGAGAATAGTAAATTAATTAAGTTCAGTGTCCAGCAGTTATCTTAATTAAATATAGACTGGAGTGGGAATAGTAAATTAATTAAGTTCAGTGTCCAGCACCTACTCTAATTAAATATAGGTTGGAGTGAGAATAGTACATTTATTAAGTTCAGTGTCCAGCACTTATCTTAATTTAATATAGACTGGAGTGGGAATAGTAAATTATTTTAGTTCAGTGTCCAGCACCTACCCTAATTTAATATAGGTTGGAGTGAGAATAGTAAATTAATTAAGTTCAGTGTCCAGCACTTATCTTAATTAAATATAGACTGGAGTGGGAATAGTAAATTAATTAAGTTCATTGTCCAGCACCTACTGTAATTTAATATAGTTTGGAGTGAGAATAGTAAATTAATTAAGTTCTGTGTCCAGCACATACTCTAATTAAATATAGGTTGGAGTGAGAATAGTAAATTAATTAAGTTCAGTGTCCAGCACTTATCTTATTTAAATATAGACTGGAGTGGGAATAGTTAATTAATTAAGTTCAGTGTCCAGCACCTACTCTAATGTAAAATAGGTTGGAGTGAGAATAGTAAATTAATTAAGTTCAGTGTCCAGCACCTACTCTAATGTAAAATAGGTTGGAGTGAGAATAGTAAATTAATTAAGTTTAGTGTCCAGCACGTATCTTAATTAAATATAGACTTGAGTGGGAATACTAAATTAATTTAGTTCAGTGTCCAGCACATACTCTAATTTAATATAGGTTGGAGTGAGAATAGTAAATTAATTAAGTTCAGTATGTAGTGGGAGTAGTATGTTAGTTAAGTTTGGTAAATGGCAAATATTAGAATTAAATATAGAGTTGAATAGGAACAGTTAAATTAATTGGATTTAATTTACAAAAAATCTGTAGATTTTAGTTTTGGTTGGATAAAAGATAGAAGTTATATCAGAATGCAAATTCCATTTTTTTTTTAAAAATAGTAGAAGGAAAATAAGATTTATTTTATAGTTGTTGGAATGTATATTCATTAGAGAGAAAATTGTGTTTATTATTAGGCATATTCTAATAATTAAATCATTGAAATAAACATGTAATAAAATAATTAATATTTAACATTTGTATTATAGTTATAATTTTTTTATAATGGATATATATTTGTTTAAATGTATATTTTGGACATGAATATATGAACACACAAAGGTGCCAATTCCGATCCGGTAAAAAATTTCCCCGTCCGACTCGTATCCGGATTTTTTTCCATTCGAATCGTCAAAGTAGCGTACAAACTGCCAAGTACGATTCGAACGGAAAAAAGTCCATACGAATCGCATTGGGAAGATTTCCCCACACGTCCTCGGGTCAGGAAAAGTCACCGACACGTCCCCGGTCGAAAAACCCACCGTGCGGAAAAATAAAGTCCGACAGCGCAAGTACGATCCCTCCCGTCCTCCCCATTTCACAACCGTACGCAAAAAACACCGTCCGAACCGAACTCCCATAGCAACCATGGAGACATGTGCCCGCATACGCGCCGAACACCCCACCACCCCCCCGCCCGCGTATGTACGCACCGAACCCCCACCCCAGCAGTGCATGTACGCCCCGAACCCCCACCCGTGTATGTACGCCCCGAACCCCCACCCGTGTATGTACGCCCCGAACCCCCACCCGTGTATGAACGGCCCGAACCCCCCCCAGCCGTGTATGTATGCACCGAACCCCCACCCGTGTATGTACGCACCGAACCCCCACCCCAGCAGTGTATGTATGCCCCGAACCCCCACCCGTGTATGTACGCACTGAATCCCCACCCCAACAGTGTATGTACGCCCCGAACCCCCACCCGTGTATGTACGCACCGAATCCCCACCCCAGCAGTGTATGTACGCCCCGAACCCCCACCCGTGTATGTACGCACCGAACCACCACCCTAGCAGTGCATGTACGCCCCGAACCCCCACCCGTGTATGTACGCCCCCGAACCCCCACCCGTGTATGTACGCACCGAACCCCCACCCGTGTATGTACGCCCCGAACCCCCACCCGTGTATGAACGGACCGAACCCCCCCCGCTGTGTATGTACGCCCCGAACCCCCCCCAGCCGCGTATGTACGCACCGAACCCCCCCAGCCGTGTATGTACGCCCCGAACCCCCACCCGTGTATGTACGCACCGAACCCCCACCCGTGTATGTAGGCCCCGAACCCCCACCCCAGCAGTGTATGTACGCCCCGAACCCCCACCCGTGTGTGTACGCACCGAACCCCCACCCCAGCAGTGTATGTACGCACCGAACCCCCCCCCAGCCGTGTATGTATGCCCCGAACCCCCACCCGTGTATGTACACACTGAACCCCCACCCATGTATGTACGCCCCGAACCCCCACCCGTGTATGAACGGCCCGAACCCCCCCCAGCCGTGTATGTACGCACCGAACCCCCACCCGTGTATGTAGGCCCCGAACCCCCACCCCAGCAGTGTATGTACGCCCCGAACCCCCACCCGTGTGTGTACGCACCGAACCCCCACCCCAGCAGTGTATGTACGCACCGAACCCCCCCCAGCCGTGTATGTATGCCCCGAACCCCCACCCGTGTATGTACGCACCGAACCCCCACCCGTGTATGTACGCCCCGAACCCCCACCCGTGTATGAACGGCCCGAACCCCCCCCAGCCGTGTATGTATGCACCGAACCCCCCCCAGCCGTGTATGTACGCACCGAACCCCCACCCGTGTATGTAGGCCCCGAACCCCCACCCCAGCAGTGTATGTACGCCCCGAACCCCCACCCGTGTATGTACGCACCGAACCCCCACCCGTGTATGTACGCCCCGAACCCCCACCCGTGTATGAACGGACCGAACCCCCCCCGCCGTGTATGTACGCCCCGAACCCCCCCCAGCCGCGTATGTATGCACCGAACCCCCCCCCCAGCTGTGTATGTACGCCCCGAACCCCGACCCGTGTGTGTACGCACCGAACCCCCACCCCAGCAGTGTATGTACGCACCGAACCCCCCCCCCAGCCGTCTATGTACGCACCAAACCACCACCCGTGTATGTACGGCCGTACCCACACCCCACCAGGGAATGTACGGACCGTACCCTCACCAGTGCATGTACGGACCGTACTGACGCCAAAAACACACATACTGAACCAGGACAAACCATATTTACACAAGGAGAGTCAATTAGAGTTTCCCCACACCACCAAACATGCCCAACAACCCCACAAACATCACATACACTGACCTGCAACTGCCAAACTGCCAAACAGAGGCCCAAAACTCAATCACTCCTCATAACACACCCACACAAATTTCAAACACAGCCACACCCACAAATGGACCAATAAAAATGGACCACACACACAAACCATGAGCCTTTGCAACAGACCCACTGCTGCCAGAGCCCACAGACGACCCACACCACCATACTTGAACCTCACACTTGCATACCTTCACACAACCACCTACACAAACACCCCCTCATCACATTCACACACACACCTCCACTACCACACCCACACACCCACAACCATCCACACCCACACCCCCACAACCATCCACACCCACACCCCCACAACCATCCACACCCACACCCCACGCCATGTCCACCACCAAGAATCCAAAGTTCACAAAGGAGGAGCTGGAGATCCTTGTCGACGAAATCCTCAGAGTCGAGCCACAGCTCTTCGGAACATTGGTCAGACAGACCAGCATATCCGAAAAAACGGCCATGTGGCAGAGGATTGTCGATTCTGTGAATGCTGTTGGGACCACCAGAAGGACCAGGCACGAGTGCCAATCCAGGTGGTACGATCTGCGGAGGACGGTCAAGAGGAAGATGACTGACAATCACAACCAGGGGAACATCACTGGAGGAGGGCCGCCCCCCAGACCGGTACAATACCATCCCTGGGAGGAGAAGGTGATGTCCACGTTGGCGGTGGAGGGACTACACAGACTACCAGGACTCCCAGACCCTAGTGAGTACACAAACAACTCACCTCACATGGGGGGGATGCCATACACAATCAATCATGCATGCCACCCCCCCCAAGCCACCACCGGACACAACAACACTCCACAAACACACACATGCCACTAGCGCCTCCATGGCCCATGCATCAATCAGGGCCATGCCAAGTCACAGGCCACACAAAACACCAACACAACACAGGATGTGGCCGATGCTGGGAGTGGGGGCATCAAAACTAACATTGAGCAACTCACAAGCACACAACAATGCCCTCAGCCCATATGGCCCAGGGCACAGCCATACAAACTGTGTGTACCCACACAGTACTGTCTTGCCTGCAAATGGTGGCTGCCATGCAGGATGACATGGGTCTGAAGGCACAATTTGCACATAACAGCAGACAATGAAGATGCATCGCTCTGATAGAGTCACAGCACACACCGCCACAGCAGCAGCCTACACTCAGACACACTGCCCAATGGGTGCCCGGAGAACAGGAACTAACTCACATGAACAAGCCAATGGCCATTCAAAGACCGGCTAACTGTGTGTGGCCAGGAAGCTGGCCTGAGGTGACAGAGGGTGACAAATAGAGGGAGGGAGAGGGGGAATGAGAGGGAAGGAGACAGAGGGGGACACAGGGAGACAGACAGAGGGAGGGAGTAGGGTGACAGAGGGAGACCGACAGAGGGAGGAGGGTGACAGAGGGAGGGAGGAAGGGAGACACAGGGAGACTAAATCACCCTTGGGTGGTGTGGCCATGTCCACTCGTCAGCCGGTGGACTGTGTGCATGCAGACAAGGTCTGGCAGTGCCTCAACCCCCCCCTTACCGTAGATGAAGACCGGTCCATGTGTCAATCTGTGCACGAGTCCATCCGTGTTGCAGGCACAGACCTAACCACACACCCAGTATACCCACCCACTGTGTCGGTAAGAACCCTGTCACAAATGCTTCAGTCACCTACCTGCAACATCAAATTGCCTTGGCAAAACACCATTTGGCCACGTACAGTGCAACACGTAAGGCGCCTCTGCATGGCTCGCTACGCCCGCACACCACACTGCTGACTGTGTACCCAAATAGATGCATCAACTAAGATTGTGTCACACATGCGTAAAGCCCTGACAGCTGTGGCCAAGGGACATACCCATGCACAAGTGCACTGTGAGAGGAATGCAAGACACATCCAACTACCCAGAGGAAGAGTGCCAAATCAGAAATGCATGAAACATGGATGCCACATGTAACACTGTTAACATTGTCTCTCTCACACACAGGTCAACGTCGACGATCACCCCCCAACACTGGGGGGGAAGTCTCACAGGACCAGGCTCCGCGGGATGAGGACCCCACCGCCAGCGACGACTCTCACCACTCCGTGGATGACCCAGACCAACCTGGCCCCTCTGGTGTCCAACCACCTGCAGCACCTGCGTCAGGTACAACTGTGCCAACCACCACCCCCATTGCTGCCACATCCCAGGAGACGTCCAGGAGCCCTGCCTGCACACGACCACCCAGCCAGTCTGCCCAGGAGGGACACGGTCCTCCGGGCACCCAGGAGGAGGCAGGCGGCAACGCAGATGCCATCCCTCAGGGGTCCCGGAGACCCGATGCGCCCACAACGGCAGGCCAGGTGCACGTGGGCAGGGGTTGCGGGAGTGGAGGACGGCGGAGGCGCGGACCTGACCAGGGAGCTCAGGACCCGGTAGTGTCCCAGGTCAGCAACATCCTGGATACATACCGGCGCGACACCAGGGGCATGGACCAGATTGCGTCCACCCTCAATGACATCAAGGGGACCCTCGAGGAGATGAAGACCCTGCAGGCCCAGCAACATGCCTGTCAACTGCAACACCAAGGAAGGATGGAGGATAGACAGGCTGAGCTCGTGGCAGTGCAAACCCAAATGACCGGTGTACTCCGTCGGATTGCCGACAACATGGGCAACCCTCCCTGTGGCACCAGGCGAAGGCCATTACCAGACACAGGGAGGGATCAGGAGGAGGAGGATTCATCTGACGGAGCGTCACAGACATCGTCACGGCCTGCTTCCGAGGGTCCCCGCAGGAAGGTGGGTCGTCCACGAAAAAGACTGTGAGAGTCAGCAGAACATCACCATCTCCCAGGTCACCTGGCCTGGCACCTGGCCCTCTGGCCCAATAGCAGCACATGACATTCTCTGCCACATGGACTTGTGGTCACTGTCTGACCTATGTTGACGAAGACTGTGGCATGGACTCTGACATTTCGCTACGGCAAGGATACCAACTCCCCCAGTGAACTTTGGAGTCTACACTCCCGCTGTGCACCTCTTGTCATCCCCACAAACCCGTACCCCACCACAAATAAATTAATCACACTTACAAGATGATGCCGTGATTCTGCATTATTACAATACATGTGTGTGTCGTAAAGTCAAAGCATGCCTGATCTCAGATTTAACTCCAACCATCCAAACCGTGGGGTCTCAGTCTTGCCCAGGACACACATGGGTCCCAATGTATCATCTGATACAGACATGGAGTACCATACTCACCTGTGCTGGGCCCAACCAGCTGAGTGGTTCCCGCACAACTGTGGCTACAGACACATTCAGGGGAGCAACAGTCATGCGCAGAGGTCAGGGATCATGTGGAGTGACCTGGCTTGCCGCTCCCAGGTATGTCTAGACATGTGTCCCTACCATGTCCTGCATGCTAGCGTCAGGCGGATGTTGAGAATGGTGGCTAGGCCAAGGTTGGATGCATGGAGATGCCAGAATGCAGTTTTGGATCACAGTGCCACATGGTTGTGTTGGGGTTGTGGGCTGCATCATGAGTGTGGGCGTGGATCGAGAAGGTCATCCTGCAGCTGGCTGTGAATCATTCCCCCCATCCCGTTTGGACGTTGATGTGGCCTGGTTGCCCGATGCAGTAGCAGAGCTGTGCAGATGCACTCCGGATATGGACAAGTATCATGGGAGTCGTAAGGCACATGTCCGTAGACTGCAGGGTAGGATTCGACACGGATGTTGTAGTTGCCCTGGGGGATGGTCTATCTTGCCTTGAGGTGGATGGAACTGTGCATCATGTGCATAATACAGTTTCCACTCCCTGACAAACCGCTAGCATCTTGTCACTCTACACATAGACACATATGCACCACCTCTGAAAACTACGCCAGACATGCCGCACGCACAGTGGCAACAGGCCACCATTGACAGGGAAGAGGCACCTTGGAGACAGAGGGACAAATTTATTAGTCATGTGTGTCGGAATGACAATGATACTCTGTCAACACATACACAGGTCATGTGGATGAACATGTGGGAGCAACACTGGCACCCCCCATTGCAACACAGATGCTGGTATTCAATTGAACTGGCACACAAGTGACGGATAACAGCTAAACACCCCCTGCTGCCACGGAGAGGCTGCTATACACCATTGAGGCCCTGATGGGGCAATCACACACCATGTCAACCCGGTGCAACCTGTATGTTTCCGAGGCCAGTGTTACACACATTGATGGCCTCATCACAATCCCCAATCCCCTGACACATGACAGTCACCAAGTCTGACCATGGCTCCAGGTGAAGCCTGCCCCATGTCATGTTCCCCATGTAGGATCCACATGTATGCAAATTGACCACACATGAACCGGAGAAGTGCACACAGACTACAAACAATTTACACACCCAAAACGCCGTGAGGCATCCCTTACCCTAAGGAGATTTCCAAACTTGCCCGTGCATGTGACGCAGAATCAGCACATGTTGCTGTGTTCATGAGGAGTAGCAGGAGCACAACAATGCCACCAGCAGACAGCATGCCCATGGACCTGTGGAAGAGAGACACACAAGGAGTCAGCCCAAAGGAGCACATCCGCAAGCATGTACTCAACACGTATCATGTTGTCAACATGACAGGTGACAATGATGACTCTCTGACAACATCCTTCCATTGCGCCATCACTCGAGTGACACTTCAATACACACCACTGACTCACTTGGCAGACATGCAGATGGACACACACATTGCAACACATGCCACACACGGCCCAATGCGTGCACACTCAGACACTGGAACTCACCACTAAGCAAAGAAGTTGCGTATGAGCCGACTCCGCATGTCCTCCACAGCCTCCTCCTCCTCCACATCACTTGCCCCGTCACCAAGGCCTTCATCCTCCACGGGTGGATGGTCCTGGTCATCTTGATCCAGTATGAGTGGAACAGCTTCCTCCACTGCCATGTTGTGCAGCATGCAGCAGACGATGATGATCTTGCACACCTTCACCGGGGCATATGGGAGTGCTCCGCCGGTCTTGTGGAGGCACCGGAATCGGCTCTTCAGAAGTCCAAACGTCCTCTCAATGACTCTCCTGGTCTGACCATGGGCGTTGTTGTAGCGGTGCTCGGCAGCCGTGCTGGGGTTGCGGACAGGCGTCATCAGCCATGGCATGTTGGGATAGCCAGCGTCCCCTACAAGGAAACATCATGGACAGAAGTGTGTCAGCACAGGCAGTGAGATTGGAAGATGACGCCAAACACTGAACTGCCAGAGTCTACCCACCAACAATACATGCTCGCTCGTTCCGCAGCTGCAGCATCATTTCAGGCAGCCTGCTACGCCTCATGATGAAGGCATCGTGTGCTGATCCTGGAAAGCGAACACAGACATGTGAAATCACCATGTTGGACAGACACACCACAAGGGCATTAATGGAGTGATAATGTTTGCGATTCCTATACACCACCTCCTGTGCCTGTGGTGGTACCAACGCAACATGTGTCCCATCTATGGACCCAATGACATGGGGCATCCCTCCCAGGGCATAGAACTCACGCTTGACATCTGTCAACTGCTCACGAATTGGGAATTTAATGTACTCATCCAGGTGAACCAACATGGCCTCTAAGAAATCATGCAGAACACGGCTGAACATCGTCTGGGACATGCCCCCGATGTCAGCAATGGTATGTTGGAACGTACCCGTGGCAAGGAAATGTAGAGCTGCCATCACCTTCAACTTGGGTGTCAGTGCACTGGGATACCTGTGGCGTGGTAGGAGTTGTGCTTCCAGCCGGCCAGTCAACTCATCAATCAACCATTGGCTGAATCTGTAGCGGCGTATACAGTCCCGTTCATGCAGGGCAGCCATGTCTGGCATACGTCGAGGGAGAGGCGGAGCCCTGCAGTGAAATGGAAGGAACACCGAAGAGTGAGCACTGTACAACGACATTGTCAATGCACTGAGCACATGTTACACAGCCAATACACAAATGCCACATTCTGAGTCAGGTCTGTGCCACATTTCCTGGACACGTGCACCAGTCAGGTGACACTCCTACCAAGGGACAGCCACTAACGGAGTGGGGCAAGCTCACGATGACATGGCATGAGACTAGCTGTGGGCCAGTGTAAGTGAACATGCACACGCATCACAGGATTCACAGACATCCACACATGTGCAGAAGTAGTATGCTTATGGTACAGACAGGTTGGTGGATGCGATATGCACTGGTCACATGTCATAGGAAAAGGACAGGCCACACACATTGCCTTGGAGGGGTACATGTCGAGACAGAACATACATAGAGAGCATGTGGATATGTACTTGTTTTGATACTCCGTGTAGTTGCATACATACACACCTCATGGCAGATCACATATGTGGGCTGGTGTGCGGAACAGTGTGCCATGGCCATCTACACACAGACACATGTTGGCAGCAGCAACTGCTGATGCATTGGACCACACACCTACAGCAAAATCATGGAAACACATGCCACACACATGACATGGTTGCAGCGTGAAACGCAGCCATACACATGTCATGTGTAATATTGCGCGTACCTGGCATCAGGGGACAGGTGCGGGTGTCCGTGACAGGGACATGCAAGTGACTCATGGCTCCACTAGTGTGTACGACATGCACACATGTCAAAGGAGTGCAGGGGATGTGTGGTACAATGCGCACCATCACACACGACATGTGTACACAGCTCATCGTACATATGCTTTGCCCACACCTCAGGGGTAAAGTGCCACATCACATCCTGACACACCTGTGTCACACACATGTGGTATTGCACAGACAATGCATTGGTGTCCACCCTTGGCAAAATCTGACCGCTCCATTCCTGTCTGTGTGCCGCCTGTCACCACTGACAGGTGTGAAACGCACTGTACATACGCTCTGATTGCGTGTATAGGGTCCCTGGGCCAATATGGGCGCTGGCGTATGCGTACGCCACAGTAGTACGGACTGTACACGCGGTTGTACGGTCCGGATCACAATATGGGCGCTGGCGTATGCGTACGCCACAGTAGTACGGACTGTACACGCGGTTGTACGGTCCGGATCACAATATGGGCGCTGGCGTATGCGTACGCCACAGTAGTACGGACTGTACACGCGGTTGTACGGTCCGGATCACAATATGGGCGCTGGCGTATGCGTACGCCACAGTAGTACGGACCGTACAAGCGCTTGTACGGTCCGTACTACTGTGGCGTACGCATACGCCAGCGCCCATATTGTGATCCGGACCGTACAAGCGCTTGTACGGTCCGTACTACTGTGGCGTACGCATACGCCAGCGCCCATATTGTGATCCGGACCGTACAAGCGCTTGTACGGTCCATACTACTGTGGCGTACGCATACGCCAGCGCCCATATTGTGATCCGGACCGTACAAGCGCTTGTACGGTCCGTACTACTGTGGCGTACGCATACGCCAGTGCCCATATTGTGATCCGGACCGTACAAGCGCGTGTACAGTCCGTATCACTGCTTGTGGGGTGCCCTAGGGCGCGGAACGCACCGTACCTGTGTGTAAATGTATGAAATCACATAGGGGACACATGAGGGACAAGTATAAGGGCCTAAATGCATGATGGTTGCCATGGAGACTGAGTTAGAATTTTGAATTTGAGCACCAGGTGCCCAGCAGAAGTCAGTTTGAAAGAATCTACATTGTTGCAAAGTGGATGTTGACTTGACATCATCATCAAAACTGAAACCATGCAAAGCCACACACTGGGGTAGGTTTGAAGGGATTGGATGAAACGTAGGATGCAAATGTGACTGACCAATCAATCTGTACTCCTGTACATGAACATGCCAGCCAGGCAGATATAAGCCAGCCAGGTCCCATGAGAGAGCACTTGCCTGCACATCCATTCATCCATGACCACTGCTGCTGATAGTGATTCCTCTGGCACCATGTCGAGGACTGTGGAGAGGTCACAGCCATTCACCCAGGAGGAGAACCTTGCCCTGATAGATGTGATCCTCCCACAGTTCCAGAGCCTGTATGGTCGACAAGGGGTTCAGGTGAGTGCAGACTCCACTAGCTTAGACTGTGCCCCTTTTGTGTGACAGTGAATTCTGGCATTGTGTCCATGTGTGACAGACATGCACTGTTGTTTAGAGTGGGTCCCAGGGTGTGGAAGGCCTCATGTCACCCATGCAGAGCATGCTGTGTTTCCTGTGTGCACTCCTCACTTGCATGGTGCCTACTGTGACAATGAATGCATGGTGCATGCCACATTCTGCCTGCATACTCCTCCTGGGGATGTTGTTTCCACAGTCCTGATGTGATCCTGTGTTCCCCCCAGTGTGACAGGTGACAGTACCCATGGATGTGTGTTTGTTCAGTGTACCTGTGCTGTGAGTGTCCAAAGTCCGTGTTCGTCCCCTGCACATTGGTGTGTGTGTAAGTCCCCTGTCATGTGGGTGAGTGCATATGGGGAGTGTTGCACACAAGCAGCATGAGGGATGGTTATAGCCTGGCCATCCGATGTGAGCAGGGAGCAGTGCTGTGTGCATGCCGTGCTGAGCCAGCCCCACACCTGTGACACCCCCCGTCTACTGGCACATGGGCAGAGTGAGGTGTGTACCCACAGTTGGCAATGCCATGTGATTGTCCTGTACCTGTGTGTGTCTGTGTACTCTGCTGAGGTAGCATCAGTGTGCTGGGGCAGGTGACTGCTGTGAGGTGCTGTACATAATCCTGGTGTAGCCTGTGAGGCACAGTGTGATCCCTGGTCAGTGAGTGTGTGGTGCCCCTCATGCCACCCGTGTACTTTCAATGACACGTAGTGCATTTGGCCTTCCACAGTGGATAATGTCCCTATGACAAAGGGGCAATCAGTTGCATGCATACCATGGCCTGTTCATAATGAGGATTGTACTATATGTGTGTCTCTGTGTCTTTGCTCATGTGGATTAATGTATTCTCACTTTTGCATCCTCACAGGTAGGCGCCATTGCCAAGGGCGAGATCTGGAGGGAAGCCGTCAGTGCCGTGAGGGGTACAGAGGGTCAGAGGCGGAGCCTGTCTCAGGTGAGGAAACGCTGGCAGGACATCCGGTGCTGGACGAGGAGGATTGCACGGCTCCTGCTGGGGGACTCACCTGAGAGCCGTAAGAACCGTGGGCGCCGTCGTCTGACCCACATCCAGAAGCGTGTGCTGGCGGTGGTCTTCCCCGATATGGACAGGCGCCTACAGGAGAAGCAGCAGCAGGAAGGGGGTAGGTACATGTGTGTCAGTTGTGTGTCCCCAGCCAATGTAAGTGCGCGGTTGCATGGATACACTGCCAGGGTTTGATTGTGCAGTGCGTCAACTTCTCCCCAAAGTAGCCCGGTGCTGTTCTCACTCCCTCCCTTCCCCTCCTTGCCATGTGTTCCCTGGTCTGTGTGTAGCCACTCTTGCACAAGGTTATTTAGGCAGGCTGTTTATGCTGGTGCCCAATGCTAGCAGCATCATGTGTGGGGGTGATGTGTCACAGGTCTGGGGACCTTGCGTGTGCCATGGCCAATGTCAGTCATTGTGGGGTCCATGTCACTTGGCAATGATTGTGAATCACGACATAGGGGTGTGTCTCCAAAGTGTACAGCCTTCCAGCATGCATGTCCAATTGTGTGCCCTCTGACATGATGTGCCTGAGTGGGAGGCCTGCTAAGTGCAGGAACGGTTGCTTAATTTGCAGTCATGTCCATCCTGGACCATGGAGGAGTGTGGGCACTACTGTGCCCTGGGGCACCTCTTCCTAGGTATCATGTGCGTCATCAAACAATATGGACATTCACTGTGTCTTCGCCAGGGGTTGGGTAGGGTGGCATTGTACCCTGGGCTCAACTGTTATGACCTACAGATTGCTACATGTGTCCACTGTACAGGCGGACCCATTTTGCTTGTGCATACTCACAGTGGGCATTACCTGTGTGTGTTGTTAAGACAATCTGATGATGTTTGCTTGTCAATGATGTGTGGACAGGCGCACGAGGGGCAGTGTGTGTACAGTCATGAATTAGTGGAGGCCATGTGTTTTCATCCCAGAGTAAGGGGTGTACATACTTTCTCCGTCTCCATGAGATTGTCTCAGGTGTGGGTCGTTTGTGCGTACAAGGCCTACATGTCAAGAGCTCCATCCTCCTTGCTGGGTTTGGCCTGTGTGTGATGTTTGACTGGACATACGCTCAAGGTGCAGTGACCCGGTCATGTTTGGCATGGTTTCATGTATTGCCTTTGCAGCATGTGCCAAGAGTAAATGGATATGATTCCTGCTCATCCCTTTTTGACGACGCAGTGTGGTGCAGATGCTGTGCACATTTGTCCCCAGAGGCTGGCTCCTCTGTAAAATTTGAAGTGAAGTGATTTGCTATTGTGTCATGCTCTCCATTGTTTCTCAGTGGCATGGTGGGTCGACAAACTGTGTGTTCCATGGCCTACATGTGTACATTGTTTTGTAGGTGTAACTCCTGTTGCTTTTCAGGCTATGCAATGTGACCTATGTATCTTTGACTCATGTGACATATGTGTACAGGTGTCTGATTATCTCCTGTCTCTTCACCTTGCCCACAGCATCGCCGGGGGACACGGAAGGCGACACTAGCACGGACCGGGAGGAGGGATTGAGCACCAGTGCCAGCAGTGCTGTCCTGTCTGGCACATGGAGTGGCACGGAGGCCGAGGGGAGTGAGGCAGAGGACCTGTTGACTGCCAACACAGACTATGACGCAGACGGGTCCGAGGCTGAGCTCCCAGAGGTGGCGGAGTCTGCCCACCCAGCTGAAGGCAGCCCTCCACATCCCCCCGCCACCTCAGTTTCCATCACCGGCCTCCCACCTGCTCGTGGCCCTTCCCTCCGTGCTTGGTCCCCACATGTCTCCTTCCTGCCAGGCACCGCACCCCCTGCCCCTGTCACCACTGCTGCGGTGAGTGCGGAGTCTGTGGACATCCTGAGGCAGTTGCAGGTTGGTCAGACTGCGATGCTAAATGTCCTCCATGCCCACACCCAGGTGCTGACCCAGATGGAGGCATACATGGAGGGCATGTCGGCTGCGCAGTCTGACCAACGGCAGTTGCTGAGGTCCATAGACTCCACACTGACTGCAGGACTGGATCTCCTGCAGCGCTGCCTACCCCCCCCTACCCCTGCCCCATCCACAATTCCCACTCCCGTGCCTGTCCCACGCACATCCAGACGTCAGCGTGCACGCACCCCAACAGACACAGGCACCACACCACCAGGGAAGTCGAAGCGCACACCTCCTGTCACGCACACACAGGGTGATGTAGGCACACCCACTGGGTCGGGGGGGAAACGTACAACACGCAGCCACAGTGGGAGTCCGCAGTCCACACAACCCACTCCCTCCAAATCCACTCCCCTTAGCTCTCCTGGCCAACAGTCGGTGACAGCATCATCCACTGCAAGTGTGCCCCCCAGCCCCAGGATGACACCACCCCGCAAGCGGTGGAGGCGGGACCCAGCCAGGGGAGTTCAGTCCCCCACCCTGTCCACACCCTCCCCCAGTGGCGCTGCGACCCATCCCTCTTCCCCCCCCCCTCCTTGGGGCCTGTGGTTCGATTGGGTGCGGGGGAGTCGCTGGGGGAACTTGCCGACGTGTGCAGCGCCATTCTGTCCTCCACCTTTGGCGCTGGCACCCCCCCTGTGGCAGTATCATCCCTCCCTGCACCCACAACACCTACCCTTGCCCCTCCTGTCCCTGCGGTGCCTGTTTCCACCCTCCCCCCTGATGCCCCCTCTTCTGTGGATGAAATGGACATGTGAACTGTGCAGGCAAGCTAGGGGACACACGTCCCGATGTGTACCCCCCCCGGACTTTGCTGCTGGCCTGGCCCATGGCCCTTGTACATAGTGGACATTTTCTCAGAGATATTTTCCTGCTGAATAAAGCTTTTTCTTTTGGTTTTGCACACTGATGCTTTCCTGGACTTGCTGTGGGTGCTGGTGCTCCCTGAGTTGGGGTGGTGATAATGTGTTAGGGGTCTGTGAAATGTTGGAGTGTGCTGCTCATGGGGTGTACCCTGCCATCTGCGTGCCATCACAAAGGTCTCTGCCAATGGTATTTGGTCATGTTTGCTCTCACTGTATGGTGACATTGTCCCAAGGTGTGTTCCATCCTCTGTGGAGCAGGCCATTTTCCCTGCAGGGTGTCTCCCAAATGCTGTGCTGTGCTGTGTCTACATTTCCTGGATGTGTGAGGGTTGCCTTTCAATATAGCCATGCTGGCTCAGCGAAGGCTCCACCTGCATCTGGGGTATCACCCTTGTTGGTCACTGAACTTGTTGATGGGGTATATTGTCCTATGTCTGGGCACTGCTGGGAGGACTCTGCACACACCCCTCCTGTGTCTGGGCACTGCTGGGAGGACTCTGCACCCACCCCTCCTGTCTCTGGGCACTGCTGGGGGTGTTAGGCACACACCATTCTTATTGCAGGTTAGGTGCGTACATACACGGGTGGTGGTTCGGTGCGTACATACACGGCTGGGGGGGGGTTCGGTCCGTTCATACACGGGTGGGGGTTTGGTGCGTACATACACGGGTGGGGGTTCGGTGCGTACATACACGGGTGGTGGTTGGGTGCGTACATACACGTGTCGGGGTTCAGGGCGTACATACACGGGTGGGGGTTCGGTGCGTACATACACGGGTGGGGGTTCGGGGCGTACATACACGGGTGGTGGTTGGGTGCGTACATACACGGGTGGGGGTTCGGGGCGTACATACACGGGTGGGGGTTCGGTGCGTACATACACGGGTGGGGGTTCGGGGCGTACATACACGGGTGGGGGTTCGGTGGGTGCGTACATACACGGGTGGGGGTTCGGGGCGTACATACACGGGTGGGGGTTCGGTGCGTACATACACGGGTGGGGGTTCGGGGCGTACATACACGGCTGGGGGGGGTTCGGTGCGTACATACGCGGCTGGGGGGGGTTCGGGGCGTACATACACGGCGGGGGGGGGTTCGGTCCGTTCATACACGGGTGGGGGTTTGGTGCGTACATACACGGGTGGGGGTTCGGTGCGTACATACACGGGTGGTGGTTGGGTGCGTACATACACGGGTGGGGGTTCGGTGCGTACATACACGGGTGGGGGTTCGGGGCGTACATACACGGGTGGGGGTTCGGTGCGTACATACACGGGTGGGGGTTCGGGGGCGTACATACACGGGTGGGGGTTCGGGGCGTACATACACTGCTGGGGTGGGGGTTAGATGCGTACATACACGGGTGGGGGTTCGGTGCGTACATACACGGGTGGGGGTTCGGGGCGTACATACACTGCTGGGGTGGGGATTCGGTGCGTACATACACGGGTAGGGGTTGGGTGCGTACATACACGGGTGGTGGTTGGGTGCGTACATACACGGGTGGGGGTTCGGGGCGTACATACACTGCTGGGGTGGGGGTTAGATGCGTACATACACGGGTGGGGGTTCGGGGCGTACATGCACGGGTGGGGGTTCGGGGCGTACATACACTGCTGGGGTGGTGGTTCGGTGCGTACATAAACGGGTGGGGGTACGGGCCGTACTTCCACGGGTGGGGGTACGGTCCGTACATACCCCTACCCACGCTCTGCGTGCCTGGGTACGGCCCGTACCCATGCCTTTGGTGGGTGGGTACGGTGCGTCCCCCCATTGTTGCGGTGCCGTGGGGTCCACACCGTACACAGGCCTTGGGGGCGTGGCTACGGGTCGTACCACGCGTACCCCTACATGACCCCAGCAATGCTGTTACGAGCCGTACCAAGGCCTTTCTGACGTGGGTACGGGCTGTACCGCCATTGTTGGAGTGACGTAGGGGGACGCGTGGTACGTTCCGTACCCACGCTCTTGCGGCCTGGGTAGGGTACGTACCGGTTCGCGTGACCATCC
Source organism: Triturus cristatus (assembly GCF_964204655.1). NCBI lineage: Eukaryota > Metazoa > Chordata > Amphibia > Caudata > Salamandridae > Triturus > Triturus cristatus. The sequence continues at coordinate 1,296,510,821 of NC_140589.1, forward strand.
ACTTCCGTTGTGGCGGACGCTTGCGTTGCTGGCCTCGCCCCCACCCCCTGGAAGTGACCAGGCCCTGATGGTCAGGTATGTCCAGGCCATGTGTGATTTGGTACCATGTGTTGGTGTTGTGTGTCCTGCCCCTGCCCCCCCCTTTGCCCCTGGTTGTTGTGCTGACCTTCTGCGGCATCTGCGTCGGTTCCTGTACGCCAGGTGGACTGCTAGGAGGGCAGGGATGGCACGTGGGTTCGGGTCCATGTCTGTTCGTCGCGTCCAGCTGCTCCTTGCGTGTGTCGTCCTGATTTCCCGGCAGTTTTTGGCAGCCGGTAAATATTTTCCGTGCGGGATGACGTCGGTTCGATTCGTACTTCCTGGTTCGTGAAACGTAGGCTGGATGCGTACCGACGTCAGGTTGGCGCCTTTCAGGATCGGAATTGTGTTTAGTTTCTGTTCGGTCGGTGTTTTGTTCGATTCGTACGGAAATGGTGTTTCCGTGCGAATCGTACTTGCATTTTCGGATGGATTTAGCACCGGGTACGAGTCGGACGGAGATAGGGCTCCGTCCGACGGTTCGTACCCGGTTTTTACCGGATCGGAATTGGCACCAAAATAATTAAAAATAAAAAAATCAGATTTTTATAGCTGTATAATATTTATAAATGTATATTGTGTACTCTCAAAATTTTTAGACTTTATTAGAATTTCTAAGAAATTGTATGTTTTGAAATATATGACTAATATATTTTAATTATTAATATTTATATTACATATTTAATATTGAAATTGTTTATATTTTAGAATATGTATTTTTTTAAAAAAAAATTGTATGTTGTAGATACAATATATTAATTATATCATGTTCATCTATTTATTTTGGTAATATATACTGTTTTATTGATATATTAATAAAAATATTTTATTTATTATATTTATTTTTATACGTTAAATAATTTTCACATTGATAAAAAAAATAGGTATTCTTTTTGAGTATTTTATTCTAATGTTTTACTAATTTTTAAAGTAATGTGTAATGTTAAATAAATAGTTAGGGCATTTATTGGTATTTTTTTAGTTGTTATGTTTGTTTGGGTCTTTTATTTTGTAACCGCTCGCTGTTCTTTTGGGTTATTTTGGTCGAATCCAGGTAGCGGTCGGGAGCTGTTTCGCGTTTGAGAAGGTAAGAGTTATTTTCTTTATTATTAAATAGTTTTAAGTGTTTTGTGGAAGTAGTAATGTTGTAATAAGTGTGTATTGATTGATGTTTTAGAAGTTAGGGTGTTAGTAATAGTTTGTATACGGTTTTATAATTTACGTTGTGTTCCGTGTTTGTGGCTTTGTTAGTGTTTTGTTATTTCGGTGTGTTAAAGTTTTATAGTGTTTGAATAACGTTTGTAGTGATGTTTTTAGGTGCGTTTTGTGTGTTTGTGGGTGGGTGGGAATGTTTGTTTCTCTTTTGTAGGTTTTACGGAGAAGATATTTTCGTCGGTTTCAAACACCTTATTTTTTTTAAAGGAAGTGTATATTAGTTGTGTTTACTAATGTTTATTTTACACTTCCTTTATTGTTCGGGTTTCCAGGAGCGGTTATTTACCTTTTTAATATTTTTCGGGATTTTTATGGTTAATGGATAGTCGTTTTTTTCCGTAGACGTTGTTTTCGATAAACAGTTGTATTTTTACATTTTATTAGGATTTTTTTTTGGATACCTATGGATTTTGAACTACCTGGATTTATTTGGAAGGAATGTTATTATCCCATTGGAGCAACTACACAGGTAAGTTCATTTAAATATTTTTATTGTTGGTGGCCAAACCTTATATATTTAATATTGTTGTTGTGTACTTGGTTTGTTTAATTATGTTGTCTAAATATATGTCCATATAATTGATTTATATATTTTAGACCACATAATTAAATATCTGATATAATAAAGTGGTTTATTTATGTTGTGATAGTTGTTTTAGTAGAATTGTGGGTTAATATTTAGGAAAGGGTTTAGAAGAGAGTTTGAGCTATTATATTTAAGTACTCAAGTCCTCTTGTGGATGGGTATAGCTGTACCTGTTGTTGTAGGTAATTATATATTTGAGTAGTTTGTCTAGACTGTTTTGGTTTTAATTGTAGGACAGATTGTTGCATTCTTAATTCTTGGAAACTTTGTTCCTTTTGTATGGCAATTAGTAGTTTTTGTAGTGTTGGAGTTGTTCTCCCAGTAGAAGTTAGGAATGCATTATGCCAGCCTTCGACGGCGTTGTTAGTTTTGGCTTGTTGGTTGAGTGTACTTACATATACATTCCACCAAGGTATTTGGAACTTGGGCTGACGTCTATGGCCTGATCTGTGTAGTCTCCCCACCCAGGTATCCTCAAAATAATCTAAGAGGGGAGATAACTTTACTTCATTTTGTTTGTAGAATGGACTTTCTAATAAAAGATTGTAATGTTCTGCAACATCTGTGGTTGGTACATAAGCTAGGGCTGTTAGAAGTTTTATTTGATGTGCAAAACTTATGTTAGTGGCATATTCTACACTTAGTGAAGATTTTTGTAAATGTCTCCATATACATTGGTTTAGATGGAAGTAACATCCTTGGATAGCTGTATGGGGGTACAGTTTGAGAATGGAATTTATCATGGCTTGCTCAAAGTCTATGATAATTCTTTGAGGGTAAAAATCATGTGATTCTTGTTTTAGTTTTCCTAGCATTTCATTATATGTTGTGTTTTGTTTGTTAGGTAATAGTGCATAAATTAAAGGTATGGAAGTGTTGTGATATTGACCATGTATTGTGTAAAGCTGGTAGAATGGTTTTGGGCATATTGTAAAGGTGCCATCCATCATCCATGTTTGGCATTGTTGCAGTTTAGTTATATTGTTTGCAGTAGCAAACATTATGATTCTTTTTTCTGTGCTTTTGTTATCAAAAAAAATAAAAGGTTCATTATTGTGGGTGATACTTAATTCTGGTTGAATGATGATCTCTTGAAAAGTTTTAGGGGATGGTATAGTTGTCGTGGTTGCTTTTTTGGTCCTAGCAATAGTTCTTTTTATAGAAGCAATTGATGGTAATTGGCCTCTTGCTTCTTTGGGCACTCTAGGTAATAGTTCTTTTAGGATTACACTTGTAGCAGTTTGTGAACCAGTGCTTAATTCTTTGATATTTTCAAGGGTTGATCTGACTTCTATTTCAGAGAGATTGGGTGGATGGTTATGCTCTCTTGTATATAGTACAGTTGTTTCTCTTGTTGTTGCTCGTCCGTAGCATTTGTTAGAATAATATTTAGTACACTTCCAGTTCACTTTTCGGTCCGTCTGCTTTTCTTGGGTGTATGTGTAACCCATGTAACACAATAGGAATTTTCCTTTCTGCGAAGTTATAAATTGGGCTTCTTCTGTCATCGTGATGTGTTAGAAATCTGGAAAAAATTTATATTAAAATATATGCAATAGTACTTTATATATTTAAATGAAAATAGCAAAAATGAATTTTTTTTAATATATACTTACCAAGTGTTTTTGGTTGTATTTGAATGAAGATGTTGTTTGTAGACAAAATGCTGTTTAGTTGATGTAGTCTCTGAAAGTTAAAGAAAATATATTGTTGTGGTTGGTTTAGTTTTTTTAGTGGGGTGGTATTGCTGTTTGGTATAGACTATATTTTTTTTGTTGAAACGTATTTTATTGTTTTACAAATCAACAACTCAAAAAACATTCCCCCGCCTTCACCTGTCCCAGAAGTACCACACATTTATCATCAAGACCAATTATTCAGGAGAATGAACAACCTTCCCACCCAGTTCTCTAGCCCCCCCCTCCCCCACCACATGTCAATGTACCCCCGTCCCCTACCCCTCTTACTATGTGCCCCTCCTCCCTAATAAATAAGATGCAGTAGCCTAACCTCTCCCTAAGCAAACAGAGCCTACCCTCATGCCCAGTGGTATAGACTATAGGTGTTAATTTATACAGGTTTTTAAAAATTTAATAAAGAGAACATGGATTTGTTTAGGGGTTTAGGATGTTTTGGGGTTTGAGTAGGATTTAATTAATATTTTATAAAGTATTTTGATAGTATACTTACTTTTTAGTGAGTCTTTTCTGGCAATCTTCAATATTTTCTTTAGCTGTTTGGAGTAATATCTGTAGTGGAAACATAAAGAGATGGAATATATAAGTTAGTTATTTATTTGGGTAAAGATAAATTAGTGTTTTAGTTTAATTTGGCAGTTTAGTTAGAAAAGAATATTTACTTACGTTTTTAGAATAGTAGTGGATGTAGGTTTCTTCTGTTTATTAGAGTTTCTTCTTCGTTCAATGCTTTGGTTTAAGGCACAGTAGAAGACTTGTTTTAATTGGTTCATATAGTGGTTTCAAATTGTTTCTTGAATGTTATTGGTTGTTTTCTGTATGTGGCCTTTCTATTGGATGGTTTGAATTTTTTTTAGTTAATTGGTTTCCTTTTATGGAAAATGCTAAGTAAGAGTATATTTAGTTTTAAAGGAGTAGAGTTTTAAATCATTATATATAAAAAGATTGTTTATAATGTGTAGTAATTTTATTTAAATGTGTTCGAAATGCCAATGTGATAATTATTTCAGTGTTTTTTTATTATGTTGTTTAATATTGAGATCGCTATAAATGTTATGTTTATGTTTAAGTAGAATCTCATTTGAAAATGTATGTTTTGGGAAAATATTGTCTTTATGTTGTTGAAAGTATTGGTTTTATTAGTATTAGAATTGTCGATATATTTAAAAAAAAACGATATTATTGATGTCTATATTTTGGTTATCGATATTTGTGACATGTGTCATATTTATTAACTCATGTCGATATTTAGTATTGCGATATTTATGTGTGCGATATTTGTGTGATCGATATAATTGTATTACGATATTGTAGTGTCGATATTAGTGTAGTTTTTTAAATAAGTATACAATGTCGATATTTTTGATGTCGATATATTTGATGCGATATTTGTGTAGTTCGATAATGTGTCTGTCGATAATATGTCAGAGATCCATTTGTGAGTCGGTATAGCCCCCTTAATTAAAAAGGCTCCAATGGTTTCTTGCACACACTCCTGTCTCACGTGCAAAGTGCAACACCTCGGCGAAAACAAGTCATTTTGCAGACGGCGCTGGAGGCACCATCATGCCAGACCCTCTACATTTCTATTAAACACTAAGGGGCATATTATCAAGAAACAACGCTAAGATTATCGCCGCTTTAGCGGCAGAAAACTGCCGCTAAAGCGACGATAATGGGCTTGATAATATGCCCTTGAGAATTTCCATAGAAGCCCATGTTTTGGTGTCAATATGGGCTTCTATGGGAATTCTCTGCGGCATATTATCGAGCCCATTATGGTCGTTTTAGTGCCAGTTTTCTGCCGCTAAAGCGGCGATAAGTTTAACTCCATGCTTGATAATATGCCCCATAGCCTTTCGACTTTTCAGTGTTTGGACTTAATCAGCCTCACAGTCAGTCCATGTGACACACTGCGAGAAGTGTATTCTGGGCTGGCACTGCACTAGATTACAATTGCCTGATGAAATAGCCCATACCAGCTTAGCCAGAGGCAAAGAGCCCCTCAGAGGTTTTACTCAAGGCATTCCTAGCAGCGCGGTTTGCATGCGTGCCACCATTCAAGTAAGGGCCATGAGCACATACAAGAATGGGGGTTCACTGCAGGGACTACTGTGGCAACGATGATGCGGTCTCTATTTCCAGGATGGGGTAGGAGCAGGGGTACTTAGGGGAGGGGCAACATAGACGATGTGTTCAGATATAGGTACAGTTTGGGTGGCTTACTTCAGTCATTAGCGGTGCCTATTGTGGCATGTACGGTAAACTCTGCTACGTGGCTGAAGCCAGAGTTTTGCTTAACTCCGCGATTGAAGCAGAGCGTGCAGTACCAAAACTCTGCGCATTCTGCCAGAGAAGTGGAGTTCACTGCACACCCCTATTTCAAAGTTGTTCGAGATTTGTTTAGAAGAGATGTTCACATAACTGCTAGAAGGGGGAACGAAGCCCCACCTGAAGATATGGCAGGTAATTATGTGACGACAAATGTAGGATTTCACATGTATTTGGCTAGAACAATGGCACAAGAACCCTAAGAAAGAAGGTGCACTGGCATTTCCACATTATGGAACATTTAATTTGAGATTTTTTGAAAGTTTGAGGAGAATTTTATATGAGATAAAACCACAACCTAGACCTATATAATTCGAAGTGCTTAACACTCGGGAGCATGCAGCTCATGTAAGAGAAAAGGAGAGATAGCCGGGACAAGTTAAAAAGGCAGTGCGTACTTATGCAGATGGGAGGTGGGATGCAGAGCAGAAATGGTGGAGAACTGATAGACGGAGCGAAATACCCATTATTGCAAAACAGAGAAGTGGAAAGAGGTACAGAAAAAAGAAAGAAGGAGAAAACAAGAGAATATGGAGAGAATGTAGTAAACAGTGATAGTGATACTTGTGGCCAATGTTCCCTCTAATTTCTCTTTATGTGCCGCAATAGAATGTTGGTTTGCACACTTTTCTTGCTTGTGTGTGCAACTGAGTGATAAGATGTGCAACAAGGCAAGTCGATCGGCTACCACTTATAGGTAAATAACAAGCATTGGCACTGCCAATAAATCTTGCTTTTAATTTAAAGTTACTTTTAGTCACTGATTGGTTTAAGCACTGAATAGGTCATCACCCATGCACCCTGTCAATCATCCTTGCACTTGTTCAGCCATAAATCACGTATTCATTCTTGCAGTATCTAACTTACACAACCACAATACAGCACATACACAAGTTGAGCCACAATTGCAAGATAAATTGAAAGAATAAAAGTAGAAAAAATACAACATGCTATTGCCTAAAAATGGCAGACATATGCGTGCAATAACAAAGTTAAACAAAGCAGCTTGTTTCTTGCCCTCTGTGCCTTCTCTACTCAATTCTTGTCCTCTGTGCCTTCTCTACTTTTTTCGTGCCCTCTTTTTTCCTTTACTGCCCATTTCTTGCCCTCTGTTTCTGACTTCACTGCTCATTTCTTGCCTTCAGTTTTTGCTTTCTCTGCTCATTTCTTGCCCTTAGTTTGTACCTTCTCTGCTTATTTCTTGCCCTCTATTTGTGCCTTCTCTGCTCGTTTCTTGCTCTCTTTTTGCCTTTTCTGCTTATTTCTTGTCCTCTTTTTGTCTTTTCTGCTTGTTTCTTGCCCTCTTTTTGCCTTTTCTGTTGGCTTCTTGCCCTCTTTTCTCCCTTCTCTGCTCATTTAGTACCCTCTTTTTTACTTTTCTGCTCGCTTCTTGCCCTATGTTTTGCTTTTTTCTGCTCGTCTCTTGCCCTCTTCCTGCCGTTTCTCCCCTCCCGCCACCCAGTGCTTCTTCCTCCCCCCGGACACCTTCACTGGCGGAGTTCAGAAAAAAACTCTAGACCTGGCTTTTTGAGGAGACCTTTCAACCCAGATATCCTTAGGGGTGACAGTGCTGCACTCTACAAATGCTGATTGATTGATTTAAATAAAGCAATTTTAGAAAAGGTTATGATTGTTTGAAAAATGCTGACTTGCAAAGTTTCTAAATGGAATGGATGAATACAATATGTATTTATCTTTAGCTCTTCATTTTCATTCTCGACTGGCCTGAGTATATTGTAAAGGGGTGGGTGGGGCTGCAGTTGTCTACGTGAATGCTCTGTGGCGTATCTCCTTTTTAGAAATGACTATCTGATTCCACAGTGACCTAGCTGAAATGCTCCAGAGGGTGACGTAGTCACTTCTCCAGAATGTACTGGCAGACAGCATGCTGGGGTCAGGCTAGTCAGGAATGGCCTTCAAGTTTCCATTGGGGGCTCTCTGGAACTGTCTCTGAGGTGAGTGGGAGCACTCAGTGATCTGGTTTGTGGGCAAGGGCCTATTGTTTGGGAAGTCTTCTGCGAGTCGTTGCTTTCTGGTTCACATTCTGAAGTACTTGATGTTTTGTTTTTATAATCAGGTAAGCAATATTATGAAATCATTCCCTAAATGCCTGAGGATCTTTCAAGAACTTAGTGCCTGGGCATGTATTTTCAGTGGCCACTTGCTAAAACTAAAATGTTTTCCCTTTTGCTTTGTCATGTGTACACTGTTGGCGATAACCTGTTGCACTATTAAAGATATGAAAAGGGCACTCACATGTTCCTAATCTGTCGGGGGCCCCACAAATCCTAGAACTGGCACTGCTGTTGTGTCTGTAACCACTGCTTAAGTGTCAAAAGCACCTATTGCAGAGCTCCCAGCAGTTTAGAGAAGTGCTGGTTGGAATAAAAACGAACCTATTCAGCAGTCTCAGGCGGGAGACACAAATGTGAATGGCAGCATGCAGTAGCCAGTGTTTCATAAGTCACTGCAGATGTAACTAACAATAATAGCTGAAGGTGCTGTATTGGATGAAACCAGCTTACAAACAGTAAAAGCACATGTGAAGCCACAGCCGAAGCCAGTGTTGCCACACAGTGCAACAAAAAAAAAAGAAGAGCTGGAGAAATTAAGAGGTTGCCTGGTGGGAGGCAGTGATGTAAGGTGCAGCACACTGGTGTGGTGCGTTTAACAAGTCACTACAGATGTGAATAGCCAGCAAAAATAGAAGAGGCTGCTAAACTGAGACCAACCAGCATACAGACTGATAAGGCCTCAGACAAACACGTGTGATGCCACAGACCGAGAAGGAGAAAACAAAAGGTGGAGGAGCCAGAGGTCTGTGGACTTGGCAAAGGGGACTCGGGCTGCAGAGAACACTCTGGGAATTCTCTCCTGCTGTTTAATGACTTTCCAGCAGGTTTTTAAACTCCCCCATCTGAATTTCTAAAGACGAAAAACACATCTTTAAAAATGCCTTTGGAAGTACAGCAGCATCACCATCAGCCGCACTTCAGAGGCTCCAGTGAAGAATTTACTGAATGCAGTGGAATCCTTTGTAGTGCGCTCTGATTGTAGGTGTATGCGCGGAGGGAAACCTAGGTGTGCATGCCCGCTCAGGTGTGCAGTTTAGAGGGAACCATGCCAGTGGCGACCACCGCCGTATAATGAGATTCGAACCGAGAGAGGTGGGAATGAGGCTGTAGGTGGGAATACTGGACAGCCTACTGGACCAGTACGTATGAGTACTGGTATGATAGGGATTTCTCCTGTGTAGAAGGACCAGAGCGTGATGGGGACTATTACAGTGAATCAAAACATGACAAGATGAAATTCACGGATTTGTGTTCCTGGGACCTCCACTGGTTGTGCAGTCCCAGATGCCCTTACAGTTCCTGTTACCATTGGATCCGTGTTTTCTATATATTAAACTGTTTCAGGGAGAAACAGGATTCAAAATTCAGCTGTTCCCGCTCAATAACATGTATCAGAAATCATCCCCATGAGTCGGAAGGTGGGAGAATTTGTTCCTTTAATTCCAATTAATGCAAGTCCTCCTTTAGGTGCAAGTGCGGATCCATCTGTGCATCAAACTGGATTTGGACCTTTAAGATCTGGGTTCACTGACCTGGGAACCCCTTTAAATATGCCTAGCAGTACACCTGAAGTAAAGGCAGTATCTGAAGCTTCTAAGGTAAATCCTGGTCTCTTAATGTCCAGGAATTGCAGGACTTTTTGAAAGCTCTTAATGCTACATCGAATGAGAGTGGGAGTACCGAAGTGAGTCAGGCAACTGATCAGTCCAATTTGAAAGTAAACTTGCTGGATGTGAGAAAACTGATGTTGGAATTTGTTGAAATGATGAGTGGTTGTCTTGCATTGGATCGCATAGCAGTGTATCAGCAGAGTGAACTTTTGTTCATGAGTGCCAATGTTACTAGGAGAGCGAGACAAGGCCAGGAAAAATTATCTGCTTAGCTCTGAAATATGAGTTAGATCTGGAGCGGATAAAAGCTTTACAGAAGAGCCACTGACTAGCTTTTAGTGATCAGGATATAGAACATATGAGAATACCAGAGATGAAGATGAAAATTTGGGAATTAATACACAGCATCCGGATTTGGTGTGAACTAGATAAATAGGCAGTTAAATGTAAAAAAGAATGACTCACAAGAAAACAATGGGAGAGCCACCTCCTCCTGGAGGGGGAAGGACGAGAGCTACAAATTTCTCTTCACAAGAGGTACCTAGTGGAGGTTACATATTTGTGTCTTGGAGAAGGAGTGATGTTGCGCTATTTACAAATGAATTCCCTAAATTATGAGAGAAGCCTGTGGAGGATACAAGTGAGTTGAGTGGTTTGTGAAAATTTCAAATGTTTTGTGGGCTGACCTGAATGCCTTGTTTGACACTGTGGTCTCAAATGATTTGTGAATGGCGTGTAAAATAGCCACAGAGGGACCCGAGAGACAGTCGACAGGAGACCCTGTGACTAATGGTCCTTCAGCTATAGTGATGAGGAAGCATGATCAAGTGATATCATGGTTGAAGTCTTAGGTGCCCCCCAAGATATTGACTGGGTCAAGATTGATCGAATGATCCAAGAACTGAAGGAGACAATTCATGCATACTATGAGAGATTGTTACAGGCATTTAAAGAGTATAGTGGAGTGGAAACACTGGAGCCTAAAGATACGGGACATTTTGTGTACAGGTTTGTGCCAGGATTGAGGTCTGCGATTAGTATGATGATTCAACAGCATATGATTTGTTGGCAGAATAAGCTGGTTGATGAGATTTTGCAATACGCCAAATTCTGTAGAGGCAGAAAAAGTTGAAGGAAAAGTTAATGGTGGTAAAAAGGAAAGCTGCTAAGAGAGAGAAATTCAAAATCCACTGTTTGTAGGGAATGTCCCTCTGATGCAGGGAGTGTCTGGCACAGCACAGCAGGGAGCTTTGGCGATGCAGGGTGGAGGTGGATTTCAGTCACAAGGTAGAGGTCGGGTTGTCCCTATTGATCTGAGTAATGGAATTGATGTAGCAAAATTGAAGAATTCTAATCCATGCTACTACTGCAATCGTTTGGGGCATTGGGAGCAAGAATGTCATCTTAAACCTACAAATCAGGGTTAAAATTCAGGATTTGAACCACCTCACAACTGTAATTCCATGCAGCAACAAATTTTACCCAGACCTAGATCTCAGAATTCCAATGTGCCACAGCGCCACAGCCCCGGGGATGCAGGTGCCCCAACCACCAATGCCACACAAGCTGCAAATGTTCCCAAATTTTCTTCAAACAAGGTCCCAAATTTGAATCAGAATGCTTTCCAGAATAATAATCCTTACCAACAATTTCCTATGTTTGAAAAAAGTGGAAATGTTGGCATCAATCGTTCCTCCAAAGCAGAATGGAAATAAAATCATCACTGCAGGTGACCAGGAGGCCTTAGGCAAATGTCCGGGAGTGCAGGGTTGCTCGATTAAAATAACCTGTCTAACAGGGATCAGCCATGGCAAAGGAGAACTGTCCAGTATCCAGAACCCTCGAAGCGTACCTCCTTAGGGGCCTGCGAAGGCTCCAGTGACTGGTCTTTTGTTTAGTGCATGCACTTTATTTCTTTAACTGAGACGCAGATCTCAGTTACTGTCTTTGCACACTTCTTTACCTGTCATCTACCTCTGTATCCTTTGCGCACACCCCTAGACAGGATGTTTACAAGTAATCTAACTAGATCTATCTGCTGCTCTTTGGATCTGTTGCACAAACAGCTGCACAGTGCCTCCTCTGTCCTTTAAATTGGTACCACACTGAAGTATGCAGTGCTTTCATCAAGGGCAAGGCCCAGGAAACGTCCTCTTTCTAGGTACTTTTTCTGGATGTCTCTTTCGCTGATGTAATATATTTTGTCTGTAACAAATTTGTGTGCATTTGGCACAAGGTACTAATTTGGTGGCTCGCAAGTGCTTTGAATTTTATATTCTCTTTTATCCAATGTATAATCCTGTCTTTTTTCCAATTGTATTGTCTTTTCCTTTTATGAATTGCAATGGTTTTAATGAGCCACGCAATAATAAATTACTTACTTACTTACAGTCCTCCTGACGGTGTCTGAGTGGGGAGGAAGATTGTGTGCTTGGTGCAGTCTGGGAGGTAGACCAGAGTGACCCATTTATAGATGCTGACGTAAATGGCTTTGATGTTTTTTTTTTGGTTTATACTGGTGCTACCAGTTCTACTATGAGATTAGTAGAAATCCCAAACCTACACCTCTCAGGAAGAACTATCCAAGTCGTTGGAGTTGCTAATCAACAAATCAAGAATCCCATTACTGAAGATGCCACTGTAACGATATGGAGTGTTGAGGATAATCATCAATTCGTAGTTTGCGATTTAAGTCCTGTGAGTTTATTAGGACGCAACTTGTTGTGCAAACACTGAATTGCACTATATATTGTACCCCAAAAAGGAATAGAGCTACAAACTCATGTTGAGGGCATTGCTTTTACATTGGCAAATCAAAATCCAGTTATCGGAAGTTATCTGAGACGAAGACAGTAGATTTGCCTTTAGATCTCAGAGATTCAGTGAGAGCAGAAGGTAAGGAATTTTTAGGAAAGGACATTGGACTCATTAAAGGAGTTGAGCCTGTCCGTATACAAAGAAAAGCAAATGTGGAATATCCCAGAACACCACATTATATTTTGACTTTTGAAATGATTATTGGAAAAACTCTGGTTATCAAGGCAGTGATTCAACAAGGCATATTAAAAAATGTCTTGGGTAGTCAATGCAAACCACCCATTATGGGCCTGCAGAAGCCTGTCGGTAAGTACTGCATAGTGCGGGACCTTCGCAAGATTAATAATATTGTGATCCCTTGTTCTCCCATGGTACTGAATCCTTTTGTAATATTGTTCCAAATTCCATGTGAGGCTGAGTGGTTTATCATCATTGATTTGTGAAATACATTCTTTTCCATATCCTTGCACGAGGACAGTCAGTTCCTCTAAGCATTTAGGGTTGGGAACCATGGTTTGGCATGGTGCCGAACTCCCACAAAGGTATACGGAAAGTTCTTCCACTTTTAACCCAATCCTTAATAAGAACTTGGAATCTTTGGTTATGCTCTGTAGCACTATCCTGGTCCAGTATATTGACAACCTGCTGGTTGCGTCAAATCCACGGGAATTATGAAAAAATTTTACTATTACATTGTTTAACCACTTGGTTGAGAATCGACATAAGGTATCTTATAATAAATTGCTGTACTGATTGAGAGAAGGCATATATCTTGGTCATCATATTGAGAAAGTTGCGGAAGGGTGTCACTAGAGAGAATTTTGCAGATCATGCACATTCATCCTCCAATAACACAGAAAGAGGTCAGGGTGTTTTTGGGAACAGTGAGCTACTGTTGTCAGTGAATACCTAACTTTTCCCTAGGGGCCAAGCCTTCACAAAGGCTGACACACAAAGATGCATTGGATCCTGTGCCTTGGGACAATGACTGTTTGCTTGCTTTCCTAGAGTTGAGAGAAAGTCTCTGCTGTGTCCCTACACTAGGAATGCCTGAATCTAACAAAGATTTTTTACTTTTCTGTCGTGAAAGAGAGGGTTATGCTCTTATCGTGCTAACACAAAATCGTGGAGGAACCTCAAGGCCAATTGGTTACTTCTCAGCCACGTTAGATCCAGTTGCTACTGCACTGCCTGGCTGTCTTGAAGCAGTGGCGGCGAGAGGTGTCAGCATTGAAAGGTGCAAAAGTATAGTAATGGGTCCTCACTTGAATGTGTTTGTTCCTCATTCTGTTGAAATTTTGTTAACTAGAACGAGGACACAGCACCTCACGAACCTCCGCCTGACTTGGAATGAGCAAATCATACTGGTGGCCGAGAATGTTTCCTATAAGAGATGTTCCGTTTTGAATCCTCTAGAAAAACAATGGGGGAGTTAGACGCTAAATTGGGGCAACGCTTAGCCTCCCCTAAACATTGTAATCAGTACGCAAAAGAGGGGAAGCCTCACAACTGATGGACTCCTAATGTTTTAGGAGATCAAATTAACTGGTCTCAATATATATCAAAGTGGAAAGGGTTCTGCACCCAGGTGAATCGGTGTGACCCTTGTATCACATGGATATATTAGTAGGATCCCCACCCACTAGTACCACCAGTAGCATGCTTCATCCTCGGATCCTCACCCACTGCACCTAGTGTGAGTGGGTGGACTCAACACGGTTTATAAGCGAAGCCCCTACTAAAACCTAAGTGCAAGTTAAAAAAGCTTTCAGGATGCTAATTCCTGATTATCAGTATTGTCCTTTAGCCGGGATAATAATAATGTGATGTTCAAATAGGGCAATAACCCCTAACATCTATAGCTCCGTATGGTCGACATGTTTCAGCCTAATAAAAGTTACACTGAGGGTCAGTAGGCTTTCTTCAGGACCGACTAAATATACAATGCTCTACAGATTGTGTTAAATACCAAATCGTAATGCTCGTTTACACAGTACGGTAAACATGAAGCAGGCAGTCATACAGACGGTATCAGACCTTATCCCTCTAATGGTCTATGACTCCTAAAAATTCAGGCTCCATGAGTAGTGAGGGTGGGGTGACCCCGTCAGAGATTGACAGCAAATATTTTGCCTCCTGTAAGCCATTAGATACTGCGTATGCACACAAACATAATTTGACCTGTATGATATCAAATGTGGAAAATACATTTTTAGATTTGGTGGAGGATAGATGGAGAGACCAAAAATCTCAAATTGAGACTGATAAGGATTTTAAAAATCACAAGTGGAGTAGTGAAGAAATTGAACATCAGGAGCAAGGAAATTTACTTGCCTTTAGATTGCAAACACAAGGGAAAGTTGTGTACACATGGTGATCAGAGTTATATAGATCTGTTATTTTTAGGGGAGAGTGAATGTGAACATACTTTTGAAGCGAGAGGGAAAAAGTCTTGTTTCCTGGAGGGAAAGACTCCTTGAGTCTATTTTATTTGTGAACAAACTGCATATTTCAAATTGCCATATGGATGGCATGGTACTTGTTATCTTGGCATACTTTTCCTGAAGATTTAGAATGTAGAACATTTTATTGATCCTGTATGGGAAGAGAAATCTAGAACCAAACGATGTGAGTAAAGTATAAGGAGATATTTTTGGTGCCATAATCTCATCTATGGGAGTAATTCTGAATGCCCTGAAAACTAGAAAGCGTCTACAATAGTGGACAAATTGGCTACTAGTAAACCAAATTCTTTGTTACTTGTAAATACTGAGATGATTGCAGTAAGGCCTGTGGTCTAGCACAGGGTTCTCCAAAGTCAAACCTGGAGGGCCGGATCCATGCCAGATTTTTAAGAAAACAACATTTATGTAAATGGGGAAATGCAAAAAATCTGGCATGGATCCGGCCCTCCAGGACTGATTCTGGAGAACCCTGGTCTAGCAGAAACGACTTGCGTTATACTTTTTGCTCACAAACGAGGATGGAGTCTGCTGGATATTGATGGTTCAACAATGCTGTACTTATATTCCAGACGAAGGTAAGGACCTGGAGAAATATATTAGGAATATATATCATGGTTGATGAAGGATGCAGAAGAGCTGGAAGTGACAGGTGCTTGGGAATCTGAAATGGGTTTGTTTTGATTGGCAGATGGTTTGGAAACTTGGGAAGTGAAATCTTGGGTGCCATTTTGAAGCCCCTTTTGATTATCGTCCTTTGTACGATATTTCTTTATTTGTTCTTTAAGGGATATCAGCATGCACAAGTGAGATAGGAAATGAAGAGAAAGAGAGCATATGTAGAGTTAGAAGAAGGTCAGCGCATTTTATGATGATATGAAGAGTCTGGAGGAGACTATACGAAAGACGCTCAAGACCACTTGGTTTTGATTGGTCTAATCTGATAATGATGTGATTGCAATCTGTGATGGCTTGATTGCCATCAGAGGGAGATTTGAGTAACAGCCTTTTGGCTCCATCCTTCTACTTTTGGCTAGGCCATAAGCATCTATATCAATATATATATGTGACCAAGACATTGGTGTGGCGAAATGTATTTCCTTTCGCTTATTGCTTAAATTTTTTTTTCGCTACCTTGCAACAGTTCCTTAGTGACTGGTTCTTTTCCTGCAATGCTTTGGGGAAACGTTTTCTTATATTTATGTATGTATATATGTGTGTGTGTGTGTGTGTGTGAGGTGTATTTACACTTGGGCTTCTGTAGTTGTATGACACAATAACACTAAAAAGATGTGGTGCTTTGAAGGTATAGAAATGCATTTATTGTGTGCTTTGATATATATGTGTGTCTACGTATTTATGTTTTGCTTTTCAGGAACATCTGTACTGCTGATATTAATCTTTTCTAGGTTTACATTTTAAGGTGGTGTGCTAAATACATTTAATGCAGTACATTCATCAGGGATTAGTGAGAATGAATTAAATGTGTGTTTAATACTTTCTTCATAAATTGTGATCAGTTGTCGTTTTTGCTTAATAGTGCCACCTATAAGGGTACTGCACAATATGACTCGATTCATTATTAAAGATTTCATTTATTGGATTACATGTAGGTTGTACAACTAATGTGTTTTAAAGAGAAAGGTTACGTTTGCGTGATTGTGGGCCTTAAGTTTACAGTCGAAAGAGTTAATACTAATGTGAGGGTGCGGACCAAAGACATTTGTTGCTTATTAAAAAGCACATTGTATTTTAGAGACTGGTAGAGAGGCAAGGAAGAGCTGGCAAGGTAAAATGATTTTAATGTAGAACAAAGGGAGTGTTACTAGTTGGTATTATCAGACGAAGGGAGTAACCAAGGGCACTTTGGAAGCGGAGACTGGAATATGGGAGAGTTATTTGACGTGTCAAGTTATTTTCTGGGAACTGGAAAAGATATTATGATGTGTATAAGGTCATATTTTCTCAAAAGTTCTTTTTGCATTTTAATTAGTGGACCCACCTTGGGTTTAGTCAGATTCCCTTTAGACTTGGAGAGGTATAGACTTCTCTTGACATTTCTGATTGTGTGGCTTTATGCTATACATGACTCTTTGCTTTTAGAACTTCTACAGAGGTTATGATGCTGACATCTTTCTTGCTATGTTGCTTCAATATGGTTTCCCCTATTCTTAGGTTAGTGTAAGGCATAATAGATGCTGCAAATCTTTTCCATGTATGGGGAGAAAGATCAAAACCATTTGATGAGTCACCAAATTCATTTTCTTATTTCCTGTATTGCGGCTACTGAGATAGTTATATGTTCTTTACTGCTGAGGACCAATATTGTAAGAAGCTTTGGTCTCCCTTTGGTTAGTTTATACTTTTATACTATGTTCTTGAGATTGATTTATATTAGTCTGGCTTTGAGTTTGCAATAAACCTTTAACGACAAGTTACTGATTCAGACTTTTATTGTGTGGTCCTAATCATCTTACTGTACCTTAAGCTTTAAATTCTGGTTAATCACTGTTCCTCTCAGGCTATTACAAAGGTCTATTGATCAGAATTGAATAGGAAGAAACTGCCCAGGGAATTCTCACTCACTCCTCCTGAGACAGTACTTAGGTCATTACCGGGAGATAAAAATAAACCTATCCAAAGCTGCCCAGCAAGTCGTGGAAAGTTATGTTGCTATTTGTAGCAACATGACTTAAAAAAAATTAGCCCAAATAAATGAAAGGGATTTAGAAGTGTTTCTTTGGAGTATGAGGGAAAGGTAGATAAAGACCAGGAAGTATGGCTACAAAGCCAAATATTTGAGATAAACAATATCATGAACAACGGAAGGATATTGTCCTGCACAGGGACAGGAAAATATGCTAGAAGGAAAGGTAGGAGATTCTGGTAGAAGCGAATGAACCTCAATGTAGTTCCCGAATCCTTCACAGACACCTCTGATGACTTCTGTCTGTAGAAGGGAGCAATTGTTGAGTCTGTTATTTGAAATATGTAGCTAGCAATGGATACTGATTGGGATTAGTGGAATTGTGAGATTCTGAGGATTCAGCACTTATGCCACATAATTATAGATGTACCACACTTACCACACAAATTTCCACGTAATTTGAAAATTATGTCACGTTTTGAAGCACATTGTTTGGGACTATTATTTTCAACAATTATGGCTAAGAGCAATATGTATGTTTTGTTGAAATTCACTAAGGTGTCGCTTCCTGCACAAAAACAATTGTGCCTATAATGTAGGCACCCTCGCACTATGGTGCAAGGGTGCCTATGTTGGTGCAAAAAACCTGTGCATTCTGCACAGATTTACACTGCCAGACCATGGTTAGGTCCTTGAGAACTTGTGGCCCCTGGAGCATGTGCAGCTAAAGTACCTGCGATGGATTGGCACCAACAGATGTCATAACCGCATAACACATTCTCTCCATAAAATCTAATTTCATGGTAGCCAAGAAATCAAGGCTGCATTTCGGTGGTCTCAATAACAGAAACTAGATCACCTATGTAGGGTGATTGCTATCCTGAGATCACATACAACAGTCAGTGGCTTGTCACTGACCTTCATTGGATCAACACTGTGATCTGAGGCAGGCTCTTGATATTTTTTGGTTGGTGTGTTTGTATGTGAACCTGTTAAAGACCACAGCGAAAGAGTTATCCTGGTTTAACTCTGGAAGTTGAACACAGGAGCCAAGGAGGAGGCCATACCCATCCCTTTCTCAGTAGGGCAATTGATCATGCCTCACATTGACTATATTTGATATAATACCTGATCAATGGGGATTATCTTCCGCTAATACCAGCTTGCTCCCACACATAACAATTGTTACCTTGAACACTGTACACCACATGTCTGCCTGTTTAATTTTATGTGTCCAGTAATATGTTGTCTATTAGAAATATTTTCCCTTAAATGTAAAACCGCCATCTGGACATTGATTTATTGACTGCTGTTACATGTTTCACTGAGGTCTGAGCATTTGCTGAGGATTGCCTGATTATGAGTTTGGTGGTGTGGGAGCGGGCCGCCATGCAGGCGCCCCTGCCCACACAACCAGATTACGTGTTTTCTCATGGTCTGGTGGACGGTCATTTGGCTTACTCGAGGCAGTGTCTATTAGAAAGGCACCGCAATGGGAGCGCCAAAGCCCTTTCCTGCACGGCATTGACTGTGCAGTCCATGCCTTGCAGAAGGTGCATGCACACAGGGGGCACACCATGTGCCACCCTGCTAGTATCCTCAGGCCCAGAGGCTTAGTTTCCTCACCACCAACATTTTAATGAGCACTGCCATCAGAGCGCTGATGATGAGGCAACTCATTATGTGCTTGGCGGGCCGCACCAGTACTGCCAAGCATATTGAGTCCGCAGACTGCCGCTCCACCACCAGGGATCGCAGTTCCCTGGAGGTTGCGGTAGTCCCATGGTAGTCTGACTGCACTGCCGCCGGCGCGCCACTGTGGGGTTGGAGGTCCATGGACTGCCAAACTCATAGTCTGCACGGCTTCGCTACCCTAACATTTAACGCTAAAGGGGAGTTCTAGCTCCTCAGGTTTGTGCTCAATATTTTAAGAGTAACTTCATGAACGTGGCAAAAATCTTAAAATCTTAATATAAAAATTATCAATTAACATGTAAGAATATATATATAATAAATGTATTATATGTATTAAAAAAATAAAAACAATCAATCAAATTGCCTAAGTACTATTTAATAAAATAATTATTGATGGATTGATAAATAATTACTATTCAATTAGTAATTAACTTCTCACCCTATACCCTTAAAAACCTAGCAGCCAGCACCTGAAATTTAATATAATAAAAAAATAACTATTCCATAATTTACATATTTAAAATCAAATAAATATTTAAGTAACAATTATTAATTAATTAATTATTTCTTAATTAACTTCCCACCATAAACCCCCTACTAACCTAGCAGCCCGCAACTAAAGAATAAGTAAAGTAAGTAAGTATTCTATAGTTTACATATTTAAAATTCAATAAAAAATGTAATCTACAAATAATATCCCTGGTCTGATAGCAACTAAATTTTTGTCAAGCTTTTTTCTATTGATCTTGACAAGCCTGCTCACTATAATAACAAATAAATAGTGCATAGCAAGACTTGATCTGATGACATTTCAAATATGGCTGACACACTATCTGACACATGTTACTTATTTACTCGTGATGTGGAAGTATAGACCGGTTTTGCATGGTTAGTGCTCTCTATAGCCATGTCCGGAGTACCCTGGATGACTCGTGCAAGGTGCAGAGAAAAAGATCATTCTAAAACATACTGCTTGTAAGTGGTACACACCCACTCTTATGTTAGAGAAATACACTCTAAAGTAATTGGAAATTGGGGTAAATCAATGGACAAAGCAAACAATCCCCAATCATTTTGTAAGGATTGTGTTTTTGGTCAGATCTGCAAAAGAAGCAATTTGCGCAAAAAAGATCTCCTTTTGCCAAAACATGACAAAGTCCCCACATGCCCTCAAGAAGTAGCAGACAAGCTCTCTACTGTTCTTTTAGGAAGTTCACAAGATGTTCAATTGGGTTTGTTTCACTCATCACCCAAGCCCCTGTCATTTGGTGTCCCCCAAGGACTAACAATTTGCTCGCTTTCTAAGTTAGAAAACTACAGCCTGAAGAAATGAGGCATTTGAGGTTATCTCTCAGTTCAATAGATAGAGCAAACTATTCCCAATATCTTTGTAAATGTTGGCTTTTAATAACATTGACAAAAAGAGCATCTTATGTCAAAAGATCTCCTCTTCCCAACATTTGATAAGGAGACCTTTCAAACAATTAACATGCTTACTAATTAACTTTTATGAGAAAATATGTACAATCCACACAACAGGACCTAGCAAACAAGCTCTCTTCTTTTCTGTCAGGAATATCACACGTTGTTCAGCTAGATTTATTTCAGCCATCAATCAAGTCACTCTCAAGGTGTCCCCCCAAAGAACAATGGTTTCCCCTGTTTTGTTTCATCTCTCTCTGCCCATATAGATTTATTGTTAAAAAATACTTTTATTGATGATACAAGTAAATATTTAGACTCTCAAACAACTCTGCATACTTCACCTCTGACCTCCCTCTGCCCTTAGCAGCTAGGCAAAGATGGATGGTGAAAAATATTTTTAAACTAATATTTGAAACTCTACCATCTTTAATAGAGTTGATAGATGGACTATGCCCTATGGCGTACCTCCCCAGGCACTTTCCCGCACCTTGTAATGACAGCCCAGAATATAAGAATCATTTGTGACTCAAAGCTGTCTTTAGAATCCCAAATAGTGATGTTACCACATCCTGCATCCATCACTTAAAAGTGCTAGACAGAATCTTTCCCAGTCTTTTCATCTCTTACTGCATCACCATCACTAGTGCCTTCATCCAGGCTAGACTGGATTTTGGTAGATCAGTACAGTGGTTAATATGTAAAGGAATAAGTGCTGGTGCCCAAAGCACTTCTCAGAAGTACATGGCCGGTGCTATTAAATGTTGGCATACTGAATCGCAAGGCTGCGTGGTGTTGAATCCACCTCATACCTCTTTAATACACCACCTGGCACTCTCTACCCATTTATCTCACTCTTGCCAGTTGCTGCTGTCTCTCTCTGTAATGTTTGATCTTTCTTTCCTTTCCTCCTTCTTCCCTCCTTGCATGTTTCTCCCATCCTTGTCTTCAGTAAATTTCTGACAAGGGGAACTAGGTGCCAGTCCCCAAAAATGAGTGCCTGTGGGCTCCACCAGCAACCACTGGCTCAAATTATGCACTGGATCACTATCGTGCTACTAAAAAAACACCCAGACAATCTGCAAAGGTTATCAAATGCACTGTTCAATCTGGAAAAGTTGACCGCATCATACCATCTTAAGGGGAAACAGTGTTTACATTGCTTGCGCAACAACGCATGCGATTACAATGCGGCTGTTACAATGACTGCATTGTTACAACGCAAGCCATTACACTGCAAGTCGTTTCTATAATTTGCTGCAGGGGGCGCGCCAAGCTAAGGAATAGTATAATTTGCTATTCCAACACCTTCCCTACTGTTGCACACGCTGGAGTTGGAATAGTAAATTATACTTTTCCTAAGTCCAGCTCGCCCCCTACAGCAAGTCGTAGAAATGACTTGCGATGTAATGGTTTACGTTGTAACAACGCGGTCATTGTAACGCCTGTGTTGTAATTGCATGCATTGTAGCGCATGCAATGTAACATCACATATTCCATCTTAAGCAACTCCACTGGCTTCCCATTAGAAAGCAAATCCAGTTAAAATCTAGATGCATGATCCAAAAGAGAATTACATGAAACCAGTCCTATATTTTTTTCAGAAAAAAATCAATACATTTATTTCAACACTGAGATAGAGATCATCAGCAAACATTGAAATAGCATTGAAACATTCCAAACTAAAGAACTGGGGAGCTGTGTCCTCTGAGGAGCCTCCCAATCTCTCGTTACTTGGCCTTTCTCTCTGTAACCTTTCTCTTTTAATTGTTATCAGTGAGTCTAAATCAGATTCATACTTCAATATCTCCTGTGGCCACTGCTAGTGAGAAACACTGCACTCTGTAAATATCAATAAATAAATAAATAATAAATCCATAATCTACAAATAAATAAAAAGGGGAGATATACATTTCTTGGGCCTATTTCTCGAAAATCACCCTTTGCTACATTTTGTGTGTGGTTGTTTACAGTTCTTTGAGGAGACCTTTTTCTCTTCCTTCATTGTCCTATTACAATTTCCTCAAAATGTTTTTTGATGATATACTAAAGAGGGGATAGTTGCCTCTTTTTTCAATTCATTCTCAACATCGTTCTTCCCTGTCGTTAAAACAATACACTATTTTTCATTAAAGCTGCAATATTTGTAGCAAACAAAAAGCACAAAGACAAGTGGGGATTTTTATAATGTATAATTGGATCGAAATGTTTTTTCTTGTTTCTATGTTAATACACTACAATTTGTGCACTGCAATATAACACAATACTGTGTAAGCAACAAGGGCCTAAAGATGGCAGCCAAGTGCAGCAAACAGCAAGTAGGTCGTCATATGCCAAGCTGCAGATTGAATATCCAAAAACCGGGCTATTCAGCCAAAAGCAAACATTGTCATTGTACCTGTGGCCGCTGATGCAGCCATATTTAAGCAGCATCTCCTCCACACTGAAGCGTGTACCCTTTAGTAATATTTTATTCTGAGCCTTTCCCCAGACAGCATTATCGATTCCTGTCACTGTTCTCCTTGTGCAAGAGTGTGTTGGGTGCAATGTGATACCGACTGTATTTTTCTTTTTATGGACTTTGCTTAATAGAGGAGGAAGGTGACTGTTAGCAACTTAAAGACAACTATTTGTTTAAAGTGCAAAGTTCTCAGAACGAATTGTGCAGAAAGGCGGCTGCCCTTTTATTGATACTTTGGATCAAACACGTGTAAAGCTAGAAACAGTGATTAATTTGTAAAAGAAAAAAAAATTGCTGGGTCCTATACTTTTAGGAGTCAGCTGCCCTCTTCTGTCGCGAACAGCCCCACTCCATCACTGGCCTGCCCCATTTCTCCCTGTCCACGATATTTCGAGTCATTCTACTAATCTCTATTAACCCCTTCGACGCGCATGACGGAACGGTTCCGTCATGCACGTCGGTTGCGCTGTGCGCATGACGGAACCGTTCCGTCATGGCCCCGCCCGCGCACGGAACCTTCAGCGTGGCGCGGAAATCCGCGCCGCGCTGAAGGGGTTAATATGCAGAAAATATGCATTTGAAATAACTATAAATGCTATTTTCAGCTTCCTCCCTAAAAACATTTGTTTGTGAACTTGACAAACAAATGCTTTTTTTTTGTTTGTAAAAGCGCCCCATACCACGCTTTCACTTTAATGGTTAAAGCGCACCTTTCTTTAGATGCGGCTCGTCTAAAGAAACGGAGTAGCCGAAGCATTTGCAATACAATAGGTCTCGCAGATGCGAGGGTTTAAGCTAATGGCATTGTAAATTACAATGCCTTTTATTTATGTGTTGTCAAAAAAAAAAAAAAACATAAATAAAAGGAATTATCATTTACAATGCCAATAGCTTAAACTCTTGCAAATGCGAGATCTATTGTTTTTTTGATGTAACCTCGTGTTGGATCAAACATAATAACACTGGGTGCTTCAATCTAACCAAGGAAACGTACACAGGTACACAGGACTACAATGAGGGCCTGAATTACAAAGGTACCTTACACTTTTAGGTAAGATTACTACTTTTTGACTATTCACAAAATCTGAGTGTAAATTTACTCCAAAATAGTAATTTACACGTCTCCACCAAATGGAGGGGTCTGGGGGCTATTCACATAAGTAACTTTCAGTTTTGAATAATCTGCTTGTGTAATTTATACTTACACGTTTGAGTCACTTTACAACTTTTACCTTTTCATAAAATCTGAGTGTAAAGTGATTTAAAAGTGGGAGAGTAAATTAAATGTGTAAATTACTTAAAAGACTAAACTACGTTTGGGAATCGCCTTTGCCGTCAGTTTGGTGGAGACATACAATTTTGGAGTAAATTTAGCAAAACAGTAGTAAACTTATTCAAAAGTGTAATGTATCTGAATCTGGCCAAAGACCCTACAGATACTTTTCACAGAGGCGAGTTACACTGTCAGTCAAGGCTTGTGATAATGAGTGACAATTTGGGACAGAAAGGCTATGTGGCCAATCTAGTAATAACGAAACCAAAAGGAGGCTTGAGTTTAGAAACATTCTGTTTAAACACAACTTTTATTACTGAAATGCGAATACAATTGTTTCCCCAATAGTAGTAATCTGGCCTGTACTGTCTACTGTAGACAGGGTCGGACTGGTATGAGAAATAGTCATTGAGCAACAAAATAAAGGGACCCCCATTAGTGAAACATATATCTAAAAAAAAGGCCAACATTTGCAATTGCGGTCAGTTTTGACCTTGTAAAGACACACTGTATGGGAATTTTTCAAGGTATGGGACACAGCATGTATTTGTGTCTTCTGCTAGCAATGTTTGTGATAATATTGAGGAAATCAACAGTAAAATCTTGCCCACCTGGCCATAACACAGGCCCACAAACCACTGAAAAACAGCCCACAGCTTGTTCTGTCACACCAGCCAGTTGGGCACTACCTAATTGCCCTACAGGCCAGTCCGCCCTTGACTGTAGATCAGTCAGTCCTTTAATATATCTCATAAATATCTCAAATTAACCCTTCTGTGGCAAAGCTTTATTTATTTGTTGTTATTATAGCATGGACATTACTCAAAGGTGTTAGGCCACTTTACAATAAAACAGGTTTTATTACAAGAAATGCAAAGTTACAAACAGTTGATAGCAACAATCATTACAAGGGCACAAAGTAGCAGGTCGAGACAGGGATAGCTGTTAATTTCGATCGTTACAAAGGCATGGCTTTAAAGAATATAAGAGAGGAGGAAGGTGGTGTAGGTAGTAGCATCAAGGTTAGGTGAGACAGGAGTAGTGCAGTTAGTCTCATTCCTGGGGAGGTTAAATTTAAATTTAATCTTTATATCGGTTTAAAAAACCATAAAAGATATGCATTACAATTTACACAGCAAAACACTAAAACATTCCAAAGGTATCGCTAGACCATTGCAGAAGTATTGAAATACATATTTTCAATACTGACCTTTCTCACCCATTAAAAAAATAAGAGCAATTAAAATTTAAATAATTTAAATAATTAAAACATATTGAGGGATTAGGACAAAATACATTGTATTAACCATGGACATAAAAAAAGTCTATCAAGCAAATTTTAATTAAAACTTCCTAGTTAGGGAATCACTTGTTAGAAAGTGCAAATGCATTAAGTGCAACATATATGCTTGGCTTGGCCTTCCACAATTTTCTTATTATTTAGTAAAGTGCAAATGCAGAAACAAATATGATAACAATGCTCCAAATATAGTGCATAAAATACAAGTGCAGAACTAATATAATATCAACATTCAAAATCTGGTACATTAAAATTTCAAGCCTTCCTTTACTCATACTAAGCCTACATCAAACAAAAATATCTACTAACACTAAAAACGACCTTTTGAGAAGTATTGGTTCTTAGTATTCTTTCTGCTTCATAGCAAGACCCAGTATCCAATAACCAACTAATGGGTTTAATCCATTTTTTCCTAGATTTTGCATAAGCTGGACAGAAGAATAACAAATGTAGGTCATTTTCTTTTGCACAGGATTGGCACAATACACAGCGTTCGATATATTCTTTCCCTTCTTTACGGGCCCATTTGGATGTGTTTGAATCAATTTGCAAAACACCATATCGAAATTTCATATAGAGCGATTTTGCAAGCTGTGGCTGCACCTCATCCAAAAATGGCTCAAAGCTCCATGTTGACTTCATTAAAAGAAACTGAGTTGTTAATGTGCCAGTAGTTAAGTTATGGGACACACTATCTTGGATATAGGCCCAGAAAGTTGATTTTAATATTTTCTTAGAGGCCAGAGACAGTTGAGCAGGTTCCTCCCAAAAATGACTCAACCCTAATTTATGGAACCAACACTTGACATGCTTGAGCCACAGCAAACCCATAGCATGATTAAGTTTTAGAATTTCCTCAAGCCCTTCTTTATAATGTACGAGCTCTGCTGTAGACCAGAGTCGCACCCAAAATAATATTGGTTTTAGGATTACCTGGTGATTCATACAGCGCACATTTAAGTCCATCACAATAGGTATTAGGGGTGTACGCATTGGAAGGAGTAATAATTTCCTAAAAAACTTATTTTCTCCTACCATAAAAGTATTATTGCTTGAAGGCCCCCCTAGCTCCGCCCAATAAAGAGATGCTGATTGTGCCCCATACTTGTATACCTCGAGGGCAGGGGATACAGCTTTAGACATACTCCTCTCGTGTTTCTTTACTATCGATAGAGAGTTTTGGAGTTAAATAATTTTACTTTTTTCCAATTGGGGTTTCCAAGTCATTTTTGTGTTTATACCTAAATAATAAAAATTATGCACATATTCTAGCTTCTGATTTTTTACATTTATACATTTATATTCTTTTTAAAAGACTTATGAGGATTTACCACCATATATTTTGTTTTGCTAGAATTTATTTCCAGGGCTTTAGCTTCACAATATACATCAAAATTGTCTATTAAACATTGTACACCTTTTGGGGTTTGGGATATTAAAATAGTATCATCTGCAAATAAAAGTGCAGGTACTGGTACCCCCCCTAACTTGGGAGAATCATGTTCGCAGCCCAATAGATATTCCAGTATGTCATTACAATGAAAATAGGGTGGGCGCACGCACACATCCCTGCCTTACGCCCCTTTTTACTTGAATTGGCCCAGTGAGCTCACCTCTCGGACCCCACCTAACTTTTGCAAAATGTTTCTCATGCAATCTTATAATTTGCATGAGACTTTCCCCCGGTACCCCTAGATTTTTTAGGGATTTCCAGAGAAGATTTCTAGGGATGAGGTCGAAGGCGGCCTTCAAGTCTACAAAGACTGTATGTTTCCAACTCATGCAGAGGAATCTAAAGACCTGGTCAATTGTGCCAGTTTTGGCTCTAAAGCTAGCCTGATATTTTGATAAAATACTATTCTCCTCAATCCAATCATTTAATTTCATGAAAATTTGTTGAGCATATCTTTTTTGTAAAAATCTATTAAGCTAATCGGTCGATAATGCGAAGGGTCTTGGCGATTTCCTTTTTTTAAAATTGTTGTAATATCAGCCCCTTTTCATGATTCTGGTATTGGTGCACCAGCGGCGACTAAATTACACAAAAAGTTAATATAAGGGCCCCAAACCTCTTTCTCATGCATCAGTAGATCTCCTGGTAGCTTATCTTGGCCTGGTGCTTTTCCCGGTTTTACTGCATCCATTGCTACCAGAGTATCTTCCAAACTAAAATGTAAAGGGGCTATAGTTGGGATTAATACATAATCTTGTATATTAAATTCTATATCACGCCTAGATATTGAGTAAAGGCGGGAAAAGTGGCTGACCCAAGTTTTAGCATCCAAGAAAAGGTCCTTGCTACATCTTCCCTCCTTATTAACCTTTGAGATTAGTCTCCAAAAACCGAGTGGACCTTGGCTTTGGCTGCACTAATCAATTCAGTCCGTATGTTATCATCCCAATTTTTCTTAGTTTGAAATAGTAATCTCTTATACTTGTTTCTTTTCTCCCTTAAGGTCTCTACATTTTTAGTTTTGTAGCCAAAATGAGTTCCTTTTTTGCCTCGCGGCACTCTTTATTATACCAGGGATTCTCTAGATTACTTATTTCAATTTTCCCCTTTTTACATTCTTTAGGAATCCTGCTCAAAATGGGAGTCAGTGCATCTACCAATGCATGATGTATGTTCATAATTGGTAACTCTGACACTGGCAAATCTATGTACGGAAAAATAGCATCTACAAAGGTATCGTAAATCTGCTTCATGGCCTCATCATTTCCCCCTATTGAAGGCCATTTTAAGGCCCTACGGTTATTGCTTAATAATGGTTCAATAACACTGAGGTTAGTATCTTCATTATTCAAGGATACTGGTTCAAAGAAATGAGCTGTTAATGTCAAACATAGAGGATAAGGATCGCTATCAGTTCTATTCTCTACTAACTTATCAAGCAAAATTGGCTAAAGGCCAATAGATACCAATATATAGTCAATGCTACTCTTACAGTTACTCCTACTAAATGTGGCATCATTCGGACTATCAGAGGGCAATTGGCCATTGCAAGCTTGGAGTCCATGTCCTGAAACTAATCTTATTAACTGCGCAACGGCAACTGTGCAGGGTACTACCGGACTGTTTTCCAATAGGGGAATATTATTTACCATATCTTCTTCCTCGAAGATACTTTCAAGTCCTACAACCGGCTCAAATTTGCAATTAAAATCAACCCCCACAATTACCATTGCCTTTGGATCAATTGAACATAAGAATTGATCTAAATGTTCTATCACCAAGGATTCTTTGCTAGCTACCCTTGGTCTACTATAAATATTTACTATGAATAATTCAGTTTTATCCTGTAATCGGATCTTCACTCCAACTATATCCTGGGATAGAAAATCCAACTGAATTATATCAATACAAAGGTTAATTTTTACCCAAATGACAAGACCTCCCGAGGGCCTCCCTCTAACCGAAGGAATAGCATTAACACTATGGTGCCTATCACGATCCGGTAAAAACCGGGTACGAACCGTCGGACGGAGCATATTCTCCGTCCGACGCGTACCCGGTCGTCAAAATTTACAAACAAGGAATTACGATTCGCACGGAACACCATTTCCGTACGATTCGTAAAAAAGCCCGACCGAACAAAATAAACCTATCAATGCGATCCGGGAAAGGGCCGACCTGACGTCGGGACGCTCGCAGCCTTCCATTCACGAACCAGGAATCACGATTCGCACCGACGTCATCCCGCACGGTGAATATTTTCCGGCTGCCAAAAACTGCCGGGAAATCAGGACGACGCGAACAAGGACCACCAGTACGCGACGGACAGACAGGACGCCGCGAACAAGGAGGACCAGTACGCGACAGGACGACGCGATCAAGGAGTACCAGTATGCGACGGACACACAGGACGACGCGATCAAGGAGGACCAGTACGCGACGGACACACAGGACGACGCAAACAAGGAGGACCCGTACGCGACGGACAGACATGGACCCGAACCTACGTGTCATCCCGGCCCTCATAGCAGTCCACCTCCTCTACAGGTTCCGACGCAGACGCCGCAGAAGGTCAGAACAACTAAGGGAGGGGGGAAAGTGGGGGGGGTGGGGGTGGCAGGACCAGGGCAGGCCACAAAACCCCCACCAAAGTCACACACCACACATGCCCAGGACATACCTGACACCCATGCCCTGGTCACTACGAGGGGGTGGGGGCGTGTCCAGCTAAGCCAGCGACCGCCACAACGGAAGTCCGTCACCACGCGAACCGGCAACACAACCAGACCGGTACGTCCCGTACCCACGCCTCAAGAGCGTGGGTACGAGACGTACCACGCCCACACCCACGTCACCCCAACAATGGCGGGACGGATCGTACCCACGTGGCAAAGGCCTGGGTACGGCCCGCACAAGCATCACATAGCGTGGGGACGGATACGTACGGACCCTACCCCCACCCGCGTACATATGGAGCGTACACCCACCCCAACAGTGTAAGTACGACTCGTACCCTCACCCGCGGACGTACGGACCGCACCCCCACCACACCAGTGTAAGTACGACTCGTACCCTTACCCACGTATGCATGGAGCCTACCCCCACCCCAACAGTGTAAGTACGACTCGTACCCTCACCCGCGTATGCATGGAGCGTACCCCCACCCCAACATTGTAAGTACGACTCGTACCCTCACCCGCGTATGCATGGAGCGTACCCCCACCCCAACATTGTAAGTACGACTCGTACCCTCACCCGCGGACGTACGGACCGTACCCCCACCACACCAGTGTAAGTACGACTCGTACCCTCACCCGCGTATGCATGGAGCCTACCCCCACCCCAACAGTGTAAGTACGACTCGTACCCTCACCCGCGTATGCATGGAGCCTACCCCCACCCCAACATAGTAAGTACGACTCGTACCCTCACCCGCGGATGTACGGACCGTACCCCCACCACACCAGTGTAAGTACGACTCATACCCTCACCCACGTATGCATGGAGCCTACCCCCACCCCAACAGTGTAAGTACGACTCGTACCCTCACCCGCGTATGCATGGAGCCTACCCCCACCCCAACATTGTAAGTACGACTCGTACCCTCACCCGCGGACGTACGGACCGTACCCCCACCACACCAGTGTAAGTACGACTCGTACCCTCACCCGCGTATGCATGGAGCCTACCCCCACCCCAACAGTGTAAGTACGACTTGTACCCTCACCCGCGTATGCATGGAGCCTACCCCCACCCCAACAGTGTAAGTACGACTCGTACCCTCACCCGCGTATGCATGGAGCGTACCCCCACCCCAACATTGTAAGTACGACTCGTACCCTCACCCGCGTATGCATGGAGCCTATCCCCACCCCAACAGTGTAAGTACGACTCGTACCCTCACCCGCATATGCATGGAGCCTACCCCCACCCCAACATTGTAAGTACGACTCGTACCCTCACCCGCGGACGTACGGACCGTACCCCCACCACACCAGTGTAAGTACGACTCGTACCCTCACCCGCGTATGCATGGAGCCTACCCCCACCCCAACAGTGTAAGTACGACTCGTACCCTCACCCGCGGACGTACGGACCGTACCCCCACCACACCAGTGTAAGTACGACTCGTACCCTCACCCGCGTATGCATGGAGCCTACCCCCACCCCAACAGTGTAAGTACGACTCGTACCCTCACCCGCGTATGCATGGAGCCTACCCCCACCCCAACAGTGTAAGTACGACTCGTACCCTCACCCGCGTATGCATGGAGCGTACCCCCACCCCAACATTGTAAGTATGACTCGTACCCTCACCCGCGGACGTACGGACCGTACCCCCACCACACCAGTGTAAGCCGACTCGTACCCTCACCCGCGTATGCATGGAGCCTACCCCCACCCCAACAGTGTAAGTACGACACGTACCCTCACCCGCGTATGCATGGAGCCTACCCCCACCGTGTATGTTCCAAGCGTACATATCCAGAAATAGGAGGTGTGTGTGCAGAGTCCTCCCAGCAGTGCCCTGAGACAGGAGGGGTGGGTGTGGAGTCCTCCCCGCAGTGCCCTGAGACAGGAGGGGTGTGTGCCTATCACTCCCAGCAGTGCCCTGAGACAGGAGGGGTGGGTGTGGAGTCCTCACAGCAGTGCCCTGAGACAGGAGGGGTGGGTGTGGAGTCCTCCCAGCAGTGCCCTGAGACAGGAGGGGTGTGTGCCTATCACTCCCAGCAGTGCCCTGAGACTGGAGGGGTGTGTGCCTATCACTCCCAGCAGTGCCCTGAGACAGGAGGGGTGGGTGTGGAGTCCTCACAGCAGTGCCCTGAGACAGGAGGGGTGGGTGTGGAGTCCTCCCAGCAGTGCCCTGAGACAGGAGGGGTGTGTGCCTATCACTCCCAGCAGTGCCCTGAGACAGGAGGGGTGGGTGTGGAGTCCTCACAGCAGTGCCCTGAGACAGGAGGGGTGGGTGTGGAGTCCT
Organism: Triturus cristatus; assembly: GCF_964204655.1. Taxonomy (NCBI): domain Eukaryota; kingdom Metazoa; phylum Chordata; class Amphibia; order Caudata; family Salamandridae; genus Triturus; species Triturus cristatus. The sequence continues at coordinate 1,296,542,921 of NC_140589.1, forward strand.
CCCAGCAGTGCCCTGAGACAGGAGGGGTGTGTGCCTATCACTCCCAGCAGTGCCCTGAGACTGGAGGGGTGTGTGCCTATCACTCCCAGCAGTGCCCTGAGACAGGAGGGGTGGGTGTGGAGTCCTCACAGCAGTGCCCTGAGACAGGAGGGGTGGGTGTGGAGTCCTCACAGCAGTGCCATGAGACAGGAGGGGTGGGTGTTGAGTCCTCACAGCAGTGCCCTGAGACAGGAGGGATGTAACACATATGTGTGAGGCTGGAAGTACACACATGCATACTGCCTACAAGGGAACATGTCCCCATGAACTCATGTCAACAGACTCCACACACAAGTACAGTGATCACCAAGGATGCCACGAATGTTGCAGGTGGATACATGGCCCTGCATGCATGGCCAAAGTAGAAGGGCTCCGTCACACACACAGCTCATGTAGACACAGCTCTGCGCTAAACATTGGGAACACCCTGCAGGGAAGATATCAGGGTACACAGAGGAAGGAATACACCCTGGGACAATTGCACCATGCAGTAACTGCTTACATGAACAAAGAAAGTTAGCTAACACCTTGTGATGGCACACAGATCCCAGGGTCCCCCCAATGAGCAGCACACTACTACATATCCCACACACCCAACACATAAACACCACCCAAAACCATGTAGCAGCCCCACCAACACCAATACCAACATAGCAGTAGTGTTATAATGAAAAAAAAATGAAGCTTTATTCAGCATGAGCACAATGTCCGTGGATCGCAGGCAGTTCAATATTCACAAAGGCCATAGGGCAGTCAATTAGTCTCAGCTGGATGGGGGACACAGTGGGATGCGTGTCCCCTACCTTGCCTGCACAGTTACATGCCTTCGTCTTCCACAGGGGTGAGGTCATCATGGGGGGGGAAGCAACAGGCACCGCAGGGACATCAGGGCAAAGGGGAGGCGTTGTGGGTGCAGGGATGGAGGACTCCACCACAGGGGGTGGGGCAGGGCCAAAGGCGGAGGCCAGGATGGCACTACACACCTTTGCAAGGTCCTCCAGGGATTCCCCTGCACCCGAAGGATCCACAGGCCCCAAGGAGGGGGGGGGGGTCAGAGGGATGGGTCGCAGCGCCACCGGGGGAGGGTGTAGACAGGGGGGGAGAATCAACCACCCTGACCGAGGACTTCCTTGACCGCTTGCGTGGTGGTGTCACTGTGGGGCTCAGGGACAGAGCGGCCATGAAGGAGTCCTTGGGGGAGATGGGGCCAGGAGAGCTGAGGGGAGGGGATTTGGAGGGAGTGGACTGGGTGGAATGCGGACTCCCACTATGGCTGCGTGTCACACATTTGCCCCCCGACCCAGTGGGTGTGCCTACCTCACCCTGTGTGTGCGTGTCAGGAGGAGTGCGGTGGACCTTCCCTGCTGGTGTGGTGCCTGTGTCTGTTGATGTGGGTGCATGCCGACGTCTGGGTGTACGTGGGACAGGCATGGGAGTGGGAAGTGTGGATGGGGCAGGGGTAGGTGGGGGGAGGTCGCGCTGCAGGAGACCCACTGCTGCAGTCAGTGTGGAGTCTATGGACCTCAGCAAGTTGCGTTGGTCAGCCTGCGATGAATGAATGCCCTCCAAGTATGCCTCGATGTTGGTGAGGGTTTGGCCGTGGGCATGGAGGACATTAAGGATCGCAGCCTGACCAACCTGCAGCTGCCGCTGGATGTCCACAGACTCGGCATTGGCGGCAGCAGTGGAGACAGGGGCAGGGGGTGCGGTGCCTGGCATGAAGGAGACATGCGGTGACCGGGCACGCTGGGAAGGGACATGAGCAAGTGGGAGGCGGCTGATGGGAACTGAGGGGCTGGTGCGAGGTGTTGTTCCGCTGTCAGCTGCTGGTGCAGCCTCCGCCCACTCGGAGATATCCTCCTCGGACCTGTCAGCTTCGTATTCTGATGTGCCAGTCGACAGGTCCTCGGCCGCACTATCCTCCGCCTCTGTCCCACTCGATGTGCCAGCCCCGATGTCACGGCTGGCACTGGTGCTCGGTCCCTCCGCCTGGTCTGTGTCCATGTCTCCCTCTGTGTCCCCCGACGATGCTGTGGGCAGGGTGGAGAGACAGAAATTAATCAGACAGCTGTACACATCTGTCACATGAGTCCAATCTACATAGGTAACATTGCATAGCCTGAAAAGGAAGATCCCTAACATCTACTAAACAAGGTACCGATGTAGGGCATGAAACACACAGTTGGTTGAGCCACCATGCCACTGAAATACCATGGAGAGCATGAGACAATAGCAAAATACAGGAAACGGAGTCTGACATAGCACCCAGGCCCTGGGGACAATCCAGCACTGCATCTGCACCACACAGCGTTGGCGAAAATACGGATGACCAGGGACCATATCCATGAACTTGAGACACATGCTGCATAGGTAATGCTGAAAACATGCCCAACATGACTGGGTCACTGCACCTTGCGTGTGTGTCCAGACAAACATCACACACTGCCCAGACCCAGCAAGTAGAAATCAGGATTTGACATATAGGCTTTGCCCGCCCCAACCACCCCCTACACGAGGCAAATTGTTGAGACACAGGTGGCACCAACATCCCATAGTCTGGGTGATAAACACAGGGGCAGGCAAAATGCAAGATTGGACGCAAAACACCCAAGGTGCGCCTGTACAAATAATGAGGTACCAGTGCCCATCCTCAGATGAGTATAACAAGACACACAGGCACTGGCAACTGTGAGTATGAAGAAGGACATTCAGGTCAGGCTGCACAGTGGACACCTGTACAAATTTGCACGTCTATATACATTGTGCCAGGGGACAATGGCACAGAGCACAACCTACGCTGTAGACACTGAGAGTGTCCACGTTTTGTGATAACACATACAACACTGAGGAAAAGGTGCCCCAGGGGACAGTAGTGGCCACGCAACTCCATGCTCCTGAATGGTAATGACTGCAACACACGCCTCCATCCCTGCACTATGCGTATCGCACACTCATGCACATCATGTCACAGGCCACTACATAGGACATGCGCGCTGTAAGGCATGACACATGAGAGACCAACTCCCATGTCTGGACTCAGCATCAGTGCCAACTGACATGGAACCCACATGCAGTGAACTTGACAGGGCACAGCCAAGGTCCCAAAACCTGTTACACACCACCCCCACACATGATGCTACAGGCATAGTTCTCGTGGACAAAGCGCCAGCCTACATTACCTTGTGAAGGAGTGACTACACACAGACCAGGGAACACATTGCAAGGAGGGGAAGGGTGGCAGGGGCGCAGCGCTATACTGGGGCAAACTGGATCTGCACAGCACCTTTAAACCCTGGCAGTGAATTCATGCTACTGTGCCCTTACAAATGCCGGTGACACACAACAAACACACATGTACCTACCCCCTTCCGGCTGCTGCATCGCCTGTAAGTGCCTATCCAAGTCTGGAAAGACCACCGGCAGCACACGCCTGTGGAGGTGGTTCAGACGGCGGCGGCCGCGGTTCTTGTGGCTCACAGGTGAGTCCCCCAGCAGGACCCGTGCAATCTTCCGCGTCCAGCACCGGATATCCTGCCAGCGTTTCCTCACCTGGGACAGGCTCCGCCTCCGACCATCCACACCCCTCACGGCACTGACGGCGGTCAGCCAGATCTGCTCCTTGGCAGTGGCGCCTACCTGTGAGGAAGAACAAGTGACACCACATCAATACACCAGCCACATGTCACAGAGAGACATTTGATAACAAATTAGCTGGTAACAACAAGGCATGTCATGCAGCCAACGCATTGCACCTTTGTCATAGGGACATGATCCTCTGGTGAGGGAAAAAGCAGTACGTGCCATAGTGGGTACACAGGTGGAATGATGGCAATGTCACAATCAATTATCAAGGCTCACACTGTGCATCACACCCACCCCTCCTGTCTCAGGGCACTGCTGTTAGTGATAGGCACACACCCCTCCTGTCTCAGGGCACTGCTGTTAGTGATAGGCACACACCCCTCCAGTCTCAGGGCACTGCTGTGAGGACTCCACACACACCCCTCCTGTCTCAGGGCACTGCTGTTAGTGATAGGCACACACCCCTCCTGTCTCAGGGCACTGCTGTTAGTGATAGGCACACACCCCTCCTGTCTCAGGGCACTGCTGTTAGTGATAGGCACACACCCCTCCTGTCTCAGGGCACTGCTGTTAGTGATAGGCACACACCCCTCCAGTCTCAGGGCACTGCTGTGAGGACTCCACACACACCCCTCCTGTCTCAGGGCACTGCTGGGAGACATCAGGCATCCCCCCCCCTGGGACCCCCCCAACAGTACATGGCATGTGTGTCACACCAGGACACAATGCCAGAAGTCACAGTCACAACATAGGGACAGTCTGTGCCAGTGGCCTATGCACTCACCTGATACCCTGGTCGCCCATACAGCATGGGGTACTGTGGGAGGATCACATCCGGCAATGCCATGTTCTCCTCCAGGGTGAATGGCTGTGACCTCTCCACAGCCCTTGACATGGTTCCAGGGAATCAGTAGCAGCAGCTGGGTCGACGAATTCAAAGATGTGCAGGCAAGTACTCCCTCATGGGACCTGGCTGCCTTATATGTGCCTTTCTGCCCTGTCTCATGCACAGGAGTACAGAGTGATTGGTCACTCACATTTGCATCCTATGTTTCCACCAATCCCTTCAAACCTAGCAGTCTGTGTGTACTCTATCTGTTTCATTCTCCTGCATGATGTCAGCTCCACAAACACATTGCAACAAAGTATTTTAATTCCAACTGACTTCTGCTGTTCACCTTCCAGAAGAAAATCGAATTTTGAACTTGGTCTCCATGACAACCAGCATGCATGTAGGCATTAATACTTGTCCCTCATGTGTCCCCTATGTAATTTTGAGCTTCACACACAGGTACGGTGCGTTCCGGGACCCTAGGGCACCCCAAATGCATTGCAACGGCCCGTACACGCGTGACTACGTTCACTATCACTATGGGTGGCCTCGCGTATGCGTACTCGTAGTGATAGGGAGCGAACAGGCGTGTGTACGGCCCGTACCACTACGAGTACGCATACGCGAGGCCACCCATACTGATAGGGAGCGTACAGGCGTGTGTACGGCCCGTACCACAACGAGTACGCATACGCGAGGCCACCCATAGTGGTACGGGCCGTACACACGCCTGTACGCTCCCTATCAGTATGGGTGGCCTCGCGTATGCGTACTCGTAGTGGTACGGGCCGTACACACGCCTGTACGCTCCCTATCAGTATGGGTGGCCTCGCGTATGCGTACTCGTAGTGGTACGGGCCGTACACACGCCTGTACGCTCCCTATCAGTATGGGTGGCCTCGCGTATGCGTACTCGTAGTGATAGGGAGCGTACAGGCGTGTGTACGGCCCGTACCACTACGAGTACGCATACGCGAGGCCACCCATAGTGGTACGGGCCGTACACACGCCTGTACGCTCCCTATCAGTATGGGTGGCCTCGCGTATGCGTACTCGTAGTGGTACGGGCCGTACACACGCCTGTACGCTCCCTATCACTACGAGTACGCATACGCGAGGCCACCCATACTGATAGGGAGCGTACAGGCGTGTGTACGGCCCGTACCACTACGAGTACGCATACACGAGGCCACCCATACTGATAAGGAGCGTACAGGCGTGTGTACGGCCCGTACCACTATGGGTGGCCTCGCGTATGCGTACTCGTAGTGGTACGGGCCGTACACATGCCTGTACGCTCGCCATCACGATGGGTACACATACGGCAGCACTCCCATAGTGATATGGGAACGTACACAGGCCCTCTTGGCAGCAGTACAGAGGTTTTCACACATCACAGTGGTGACAGGCGGCACACAGGTAGGGATAGGGCGGACATACTTGTGCATGGATGGACATACTTGTCCATTAATTGACATCGAGGCATCGTCTGTGCATCACTACATGTGTGGGGCACAGGTGTGACGGCCTGTGATGTGGAACATTACTCCTGAGTCGAGAAGGCACCAGATGTATGATGAGATGTCTACAGATGTACTGTGTGATGGTGCGATGTGTGCCAGGCATGCCCTTGACTCCTTTGACATGTGTGCATGTCGTACTGCGCACTTGGGGTGAGCGTCACTGGCATGGCACGGACACCAACACACGGAAGTGTCCCCTGATGCCCGGTACAGGGGTTATGACACCTGACTTGTCACTACCCACGGTGCACAATGTGACTATGTCATGTATGTGTGGGGGCTTCCCATCAGGTTGATGTTGGAGCACCCTCAAAAGCTGCAGCCGTTGCAGCAACCAACATGTGTCTGTGTGTAGATTGTCATTGCACACTGTTCCGCACACCATGCCACATGTGGTATCGGATGTGAGGTGCACATGTATGCGTGGGACACGGAGTAGCGTGACAAGGACATGTCAGCATCCTCACAAGGTATGTGTGGTGAGTCATGACATCTGCACCTTCATGGCAAGGTGTGTGGGCTGGCCTAGTGTAATGTCATGTGACCTGTGGCTCCAGTGTTCCGCTACCAATCTCTGCAATCGGCATCCTACTGCTGCTGATGTGTTGGCGTATGTCACTCCTGTGTTGCGTCTGGCTGGTCACTTGCACTGGGACACAGCTATTCCCATGGCGTGGCATGGGGAGGTTCTCAATCTCCGTGTGTAGCTGGGTCTTTGAAGGAGTGTCACCTTGCATCCATACGTGTCCTGGCCATGTAGCACATACCTGACTCCCTATGTAGCATGTGTGTATTGACAGATTAACATGTGCTCAGTACACATGAGTTGTTGTCGTAGTGCACTCACTCTTCCTTGTCTTTTCCAAATTACTGCAGAGCGCCGCCTCTTGCCCGAAGAATTCCAGACTTGGCTGCCATGCAGGAGAATGACAGCATCCGGCTCTACCGCTTCCCCCAACCGTTGATTCTGGAGTTGACGGCGAGACTGGCACCACACCTGCAACCGCAGCACAGGTATCCCACAGCACTGACACCCCAGCTGAAGGTAATGGCTGCCCTACATTTTCTTGCCACGGGTACCTTTCAAAATACCATAGCTCATGTTGGTGGCATGTCCCAGAGCACGTTCAGTGGTGTGCTGCATGATTTCTTAGAGGCCATGTTGATTCACCTGGATGACTTCATCAATTTCCCAACCCCTGAACAAATGACTGAGGTCAAGCGTGGATTCTATGCCCTGGGAGGGATGCCCCATGTCATTGGGTCCATAGATGGGACACATGTAGCTTTGGTACCACCACATGCACGGGAGGTGGCATACCGCAATCGGAAGCACTACCACTCCATCAATGCCCTTGTGGTGTGTCTGTCCAACATGGTGATTTCACATGTCTGTGCTCGTTTTCCAGGATCAGCACACAATGCCTACATCATGAGGCGTAGCGGGATGCCTGATATGATGATGCAGCTGCGCAACGAACGGGCATGTGTTGTTGGTGGGTACAGTCTGTCTGTCCTGTATTCAGTATAGCCTACCAGCACGACCGCTTCACCACTTCTAACGATGACCATGTGCTTTCCATGTAGGGGACGCTGGCTATCCCAACATGCCTTGGCTGCTCACACCTCTCCGCAACCCCATCACGCCGGCCCAGCTCCGCTACAACACCGCCCATGGCCGGACAAGGCGAGTGATAGAGAGGACGTTTGGCATGCTGAAGAGCCGATTCTGGTGCCTCCACAAGACCGGCGGCGCACTCCCATATGCCCCGGCGAAGGTCTGCAAGATCTTCATGGTCTTGTGGTAAATAAAAATTCCTTTACCGGGACTGAATTTGATACAGAAACATTATAAAATAGCTCAGTAAAATGAGAGGCAGAATCCGTGATATTAGAGTTTCGGAATGGGCTTTATTCCAATAATCGATTATAATCGGATGCTTCAAGTTCCATCACCACGGGGGTTCAGGAAGTGAAGTACATACTTTATTGACAAGAAGTAACTTTTATAGTACATACATTATAATGAAGTGAATACAGTAGGCGTAACAATTGATAAGGAAATTGACGTTTGGTCTGCGTAACCGAAAATGGGTGTAATAATGAGTAAAAAGGAACATGATTGGTTATGATGTCATACATAGGTGGATCTATAAGATAATACTTGGCCTAAATGCGCGCGCAGCAGTATGACGTGTAATTGACGTGTAACTAGGGGGTGACGGGGATTTGACATTTAGCTCTATATGTGGAGACGAGAAGTCTGGGGGGTCAAGTCAACCTAATCCCAAATCATATCTAACATCCTATGTTTAAAGAACTATGTTATCCACAAAAGAAGGACTCTCGGACAGAATCTATTCTATACTGACTGTGCGTGCGTGTACAAGCGTCTAAGTGTCTACACTGAATGCGAGGGGGTAGGAATATTCCATGGTAACAGGGCTATGAATTACTTGCATGAGGACAGAGAAGTTGGGCCTTTTTGCTTGGTAACTGGAAGAATGTTTACCTAAACTACTAGGCAGGAATGCATCGGCTGAGGGGGAGGCAGATAATTCGAAGGTGAAATACAGTTCTTGGCAGAGAATGGGCTGATGTCAGGCTTCGTGAGCTGCGCAGAGAATGAGATAAAGTTCATGGTCACAGATGCAGGCTCGGACTGGAGCTTTCAGAGGCAGAAGGCAAGAGGAGTTTTGATGACAGAATCAGGGCCTACTTGCCTGGACTGTAAAGTGGCATAAGTGAACCATATAAAGCCGGTGGCCTTTCATATTTAGGAATGGAATATCCGGCCTATTCATGGCGGATCTGTCAAAGGACATGTTGACGGTGGACGCACATGTGTTTGCGTCTTTATAACTGGAACTGGAGGGAACACACAGGTACTTGTGACATGCACATAGAACTGTTGGGGTCCAAGATAGGGGACATAACTGACCAGAAAAATCCATATTTCCACATTCCCTCCTTGTCCCCTACTTGCCCGTTAAGAGATATCAATCTTCATTAATCCATTGATCTGTTCATATAGCATCATTTGTTCTTCTTTCTTCTTCCGTGACGAATGAAATCTTGGTGGTGGAATACACGATGTGGCACACAGACCACAGATCGCTGGTCCACATTGTAGACATAGACAGCAACTGAATAGTAGGAGAAGGCCAATACCTAGGAAGGATAAAACTCTCCATCCCCAGGCTGATACCGCATTCCAAAACCAACTGGACCAAGTCCAAGTGCCTGGGTTCTGGTGTATCTGGCTTACAATCTTATGAAGGCGAGTGATGGCTTTATATACAGATGGCGAATTTTCTGGTATGAATACGCAGCAGCTTGATCCGATGACCCTACAGGCTCCGCCCCTATCAGCCAGGATGACGTCAAGGACAAGACGATTTTGAAGCACAACAATCCGCATAGCAGACTGTTCTTCCGTTAAATTGCCTAAGGCGGAAATAGTCTCATTCACTACTGCTTCAAGGGTTCTAGTTAATCTACGTATCAGCTTACTATTAGTAACAGTACCTATATAGGGAAAGATGCCTTTATTAAAATCTACATACTTGTCCCATGCCGTCTCAGTGTAATCGACAATGGGGAGATCTCTCCGTTCTCTGTTGTGTACTAAATGAATATTTCTGTAATAATCAGGAGGAGCTAGGAAAACAGGTGGCAAAAGGAATGCTATGTAGCAGGTACCATCCCAATCTAGAGGTAGACGCATATATGCAGTCTGACCACATATAAAGTAGGAGTGGCGATAAGCTCTGAATGAAGATTTGCCTTGATCACTGAATTCTACTGTAGTAGTGCATTGACTATGGCCCATATGTATGGAACCAACCTTTCTTACACACAATTCACCTTTTGCTGGGAATACTGACATGGTGGGTAAGACTAGCTCAACTTCGGATACGACATTTAGAATCATGAGATTAGGTGTAAAATTACCTAATCCATACACTTCATTTTCTAGATCAGTTCCTGTTCTTTTGGGGCGACCCTCCTTGTCAGGGTAGCAGACTTTGAGTAAAACTAGGTTCAGGTTTCCCCATATCCAATGATCTTGGTAAACTGCTGTGTCTGAGTCTATGGAATTGATTAAACTGAACCATGCTCCACAGGAGCCATTGTGTGTAAATGGGTGTGGAAAGAATGGCAGGACTCCTTCATAATTCTGATAGGGAGGGAGTCGGCCACACACCCAACAATTGGTGGCATTACTAGTCTGATGGGAATGATGTAACATACTAATGAAAGTGTTATTGCGCAGCGCAAGTCTATAAGACAATTCATGCGGAGGTAAGTCACTAAAAGAATGTTCAGCAGCAACATTATAAACATGTCTAGAAATAGGGTAATATATGTGCAACAACATACTTGTAATAATTATTAAAAGACTCAATAAAAACAAAATTAATAATGTCACTATGCAGTGGCTACGCAGTGATTTACAATACGCCTGTCGTTTCAACATTTTTCGGGTATTTTCTCTACTCAGGTCCAAGGGATACATGTCAGAGACAATTCAACCGCTTCACCTTGGAGAGGACTTAAACAATCAAATTGCTCGACTTGGTGGGCCTAAGCTTTAGTTTGTAATTTTCAGATTTGTTCGGTTCAACAAAAGGGAGTTTTGTATCAGTCTGTGAGGGAGTGCAGGGCACAATGTCTATATCCGAGGATTGTCCATGAAATTTCTTGATGTGGCTTGAATGAATCCAGCCCTTGCGGCCCTCGATCTTCACGGCTGTTCTTGTGGTCAACAGGACCAACTTGGGTGCTTTCCACCTGGGCTCCAGCTGAGTCTTTCGGTCGAAATTCCTCACAAAGACAAGATTACCCGGAACAACGTCATGGGGTTTCACCTCAGTGTTGTCGGGAAAGGCTGCAGCTACCTGTGAACGAGAAGATTGTAGTGCAGACATCAAGGAAGCCAAGTAATCTGTCAGCATATTACAGTCAATATCAGTTATTTTGCGTGGTATAGGCGTCCCCCACATATTCGGTGGTCTACCGAAGATCACCTCATACGGGGATAGCCCTGTTCGAGAGTGTGCTACCATTCTCATGTAAAAGAGTGCAACTGGTAACGCTACTACCCAGTCGACACCTTTCTCTCTGCATATTTTGGACATTCTAATTTTCAGTATCTGGTTATGTCTTTCTACGAGACCTGCTGCCTCGGGATGTCGGACACAGTGGAATTTCCACTGATATCCTAACAGGAGTGAAACGTGTTTCATTAATTCGGATGAGAACGGCTGGCCGTTATCTGAGTAAACAGCACGTGGTAAACCGTATCGTGGGAAGAATTCTCGAACCAACTGTTTGGCAGTAGTCGGGGCAGTGTAATCTGAAACCGGGTATGCCTCCGTCCAACGGGACAGAGCGCAGACAACTACGAGAACATATTTGAATCCTCGACATCGTTCCATCTGGATATAATCCATCTGGAGTACTTCAAAAGGATGATCAGGAGGCTGAAATCCACCCTGTTCTACGGGAATGCTTTTACCTGGGTTAAACTGACAACAGATCATACAGGTACGGACCTTTTGTTTTGCTGCTGCTCGTAAATGTTTATTGAACCAAATGTGTTGAATGCTGTCTAGCATAGCTTTTTCTCCTAGATGTGCTGGACTATGTATAGTGTTAATTATAACTTGGACCATTGAATCAGGAAGGAACCATACAGACTTTTCCTTCATCATCCATCCTTGGTCCGTTTGGATCCCTCCTAATTCAGTCCATTTCTTTATTTCGTCTGGTGTAGCATGTGTCTGTATGTCAATTACGTCAAGAGTAGGATCTTTAACTGTCATACAATGTGTCGGTGTCGGGACTATTGTCTTTGTCATGTCGGGGGTTTGAGTTTGAGCAGTCAGATTAGCTGTTCTGTCGGCTAGATCATTGCCTTGGGAAATGATATCAGTAACCTTCGTATGGGCCTTACATTTCATAATTGATATTTCAGTGGGTAGATGTATTGCATCTAATAATGCATGAATGAGGGGTCCGTGCTGAATGTGGGCACCGTGGGAAGTTAAATAACCTCTCTCTCGCCACAGCACGCCAAAGTCATGTACAACTCCGAATGCATAACGTGAGTCAGTGTATATGTTGACTTTTTTATTCATGGCTTGAATACAGGCTTGTGTCAGAGCGATAAGTTCTGCGGCTTGAGCTGACAAAGTATTTATACGATTAGTTTCAATGACTTCAGTATCTGTTGTGACTGCGTAGGCGGCTACTAACTCTCCTGTACTTGTTCTCATGCATGAACCATCTACATACAAGGTCAGGTCTGGATCTGACAATGGGACATCAGTTAAGTCTTGTCTGGGTTTTGTTGTTATTGTAATAACTTCAATACAGTCATGGGCTAGTGGGTCTGTTCCGACTACTGGTAAAAGTGTGGCAGGATTCAATGTGTTACAGCGTCTGATTTCTATATGTGGCTGAAACAATGTAAGCTCGTATCCTGTAAGTCGCGCTATAGTCAAGTGTTGTGTTTGCGTTCTATTTACAAGAACCTCTACTGCGTGTGGTACTTGAACTGTCAATGGATGTCCTAACACTATGGCATCGCTTTGTCTGATTGCTAAAGCTGTCGCTGCTACTGATTTCAGGCATGCAGGCAAAGCCTGAGCTACGGGATCTAATGTACTAGAAAAATAAGCACATGGTTTGTGTGCTCCTGCTTGATCCTGTGTGAGTACTGACAAAGCAGTACCTTCGCGTTCTGTAACAAAGAGTGTAAACTGTTTTCTGTAACATGGTGTTGCTAAAACAGGTGCTTGACATAAAGTTTTCTTTAGGCTTTCAAAAGCTTGTGTATGTTCTTGAGTCCAAGGGAGAACAGTCGATGTGGCTGCCTCCTGGGTTGTCAACTGAATGAGTGGTTTTGCTAGAAATGCATATTGCGGGATCCACTGTCTACAGTATGAAGTGAGGCCTATGAAAGCCCGCACCTCCTTTTGTGTCTTGGGTATTGGCATGTTAGCTATTAACTGAATGCGGTCTGGTGTAAGCTGCCTTCCCTCCTTGGACAGCGAGTGTCCAAGATAAATAACTCGCTGGACACAGAATTGCAGCTTAGAAGGGGACACCTTGTGCCCTTTTTCGGCTAGAAATTGTAAAACTGTCAGTGATGCTTTTTCACATTCAGGTTCGCTTCGGGCGGTGATCAGCAGATCATCGACGTATTGAAGCAGAGCAGTGTTAACTGGCATGTGGATACTGTCGAGTTCTCGTTTCAGTGCTTGGCTATAGATGCTGGGGCTTTCTGTAAATCCTTGAGGTGCGCGTGAGAATTTAAAGCTACGTCCATTTAAACTAAATCCGAACAAATATTGGCTTTCCGGATCTATTGGGACGCTGAAAAAGGCATTCTTGAGATCGATTACAGTGAAGAATGTCGCTTCGGAATCAATAGCTGTCAGTAATGACGAGATATCTGGGACCACAGGGAATTGTGGCACAATGCATTTGTTTAACTCGCGCAGATCAATAACCAATCGATATACTGGCGGGGCCTTCGGATCTGTTCGTTTAAGAATCGGTATTATCGGTGAATTACATATATTGGAGTCTGTTTCCACAACTACTCCTTGGGCAATGAGCTCGTCAATGATTTGTAGTAAAGCCACTACAGCATCTGGTGGTAACTTGTATTGTCGCATTCGTGGTAGCACCACTCCTGCCTTTAATGTGACTCGATATGGTGTAATATTCATGCATCCAACATCAGTAGGGCCTTGTGCCCATAGACGTGTAGGTAAAATCTGTAATCGGGGATCCATGTCTCTAGACACATAGTGACCTTTAAAATCACGTAAAAACAATCTTACTCCTTCCGGAGAACAACATATTATAGCTCCTAGAGCTTTTAACGTTTTTATTCCTAATAGATTTTCTGGACATGATTTAGTAAGCAATAAATCTGTAGTTCGGGTCAAAGGTCCTATCGTAAGTGGAAGAGGCTGTGATACTTCATTAACAATAGGTTTTCCTGAAAAACCAAGGGAAATATTCTGAGAGCCTGAGAGGGGTGCCCCTGGAACTTCACTACGTTTTATAGTTGTTCGACTTGCCCCTGTATCGAGTAAAAATTTTCTATCTTGACCTAACAATTCACTATGTACATAAGGTCCTTCTTGATCTACAGGAATCTCGATAAGGGGTAAGTCAACTTCCCTCTCTAGGCCAGTTCATTCGTAACGCTGATACTCGGGATATTCATACTGTGCGGTCTGATACATTTGTCGTGTTGTTGTCTGTGTGGCAGCAACAGGCAACGGTGGTGCAGCTGGCACAAACTGTATTGGCTGTTGTGCGGCTGGCATGGCCTGGGCATGCTGCATAGCTCCTTGTACATTCTGATCTTGTCTGAGTGGCCGTGATCTTTCTTGTGTTTTACCTATGGCGATATTATGTTTTAAAACTGGACAATCGTGTACGTAATGGCCTGGCTTTTTACAATAATTGCATGTCCCTTTTACAGGTCCTGCTGAATCGGAATGTGTCATACCCCTTTTATACCCTTCAGCTGGAACTGTCTGGGAAACTAACATTTTCATTTTCGTGTCTTTCATGCGTCTGTGTTCATGTTCTTGTTCCTCTCTAATTCTATTGTGATGGTACTGTAACATTTGTAACATTTGTGATGGAGTGTTACCTTGCCAGGTACTCTCGAATTTTAATACTCTATTCTTTACTGGGGGCAGAGCATTTTCTACTAATTTTGTTACAAACAGATGTGGGTATGATTCGCTACTTGCTTTTATGCCACTATTTATACCAAAACATTTTTCAAATCGGGCATAGTAATCACTAGTGTCTTCATCTTGCTTCTGCTTACAGGCTGAAATTGTACCCCAATCTTCCTTTTTTGTAGTTAATAAACGCGGCAGTACCTGTACTAGTAATCCTGGTAATGCCTTAGTTTTGTCCCCAAGCCCTGCTCCTGCAGTTCGGGCCTTTTCTTCAGCTTCTAACACTGACCATTCTATCTTTTGGTCTCCTACCTCCCACTCTTTTTCCTTGAGTTTTTCATAAATGCCAGCAGGCATCAATACCTTTAATATTGTCATAATGTCGGGGTAGGTATACTCTCCCATGAGTAACATGTCTTTAATTTCTCGGTGAAAACCCGCTGGGTCTTTGTCATGACTGGGTACCACTTTCTTCATTTGTAACAATTCTATTTTCGATATGGGCGTATATACAAATACGCGTTTAAACTGATTGTCCTCACCCTTTATTGGGTGCACTTCTCGTAAGGGATTCTGTCTATCTATGTGATACGTAGTTCTCTTCTTGACGGACAATGGAACATGTTCTGAACATACAAAAAGAATATACTGCTTTCTTGATTCTAGAATTTCTTTAATTAATTCAGTACCTGGACCTCTCCATTTATTCATAAGTAATTCAGTCAGTATGTCAGGCAAGGGACCAGGGTCCGAATGCTGACTCCGATATAGTATAATGAGTTGTTGAATCATATAAATCCCAGCTAACCTTTGTTCATCTGGGGTAAGATTCAAAAATGTGCGTACTACTGTATCATCCCTATATTTTCCGGGACTGTCCACCCAATGGACAGCTGCCCTGGCTAAATCTTGTTCATCCATAGAATCGAGGAAATGATAACCCCTTCGTTCTCGGAGTAGTTTGTCGGCGGTTTGGAACGAATGCTCGTTAGACCTTATATTAATTATAGGTATTTGAAAATTCCTGTTATTATCTGGACATATCGGATGTATTGAGTCAGTATGATATCTAGTCTGATTCCTATTACAAGATCTTCCTCTACCTACATAGGCTATGGTGTCCGACTGTCCAGTGGGCAGTCCTGACCCTTCTTCCTCGTTTTGTTCGAACTCGTCTACCTCTAATCGCTCTTCGTGTAGGCGTTCTATTTCTTTACGGATCTTTCGGCACATGGCTATTATACAATTTTGTTTATCATGTCTCCCTTCTGATATATTCTGGCTCCATCTTGTAAGAATTTTCATTGCTTCCGGGTCTACCCCCGGTCGGTCTTGATTTCTGATCACACAGTTTATGAGGAAACGTAACAGTTCCCCCTGTATCTCTACTTTCTGGTATTCCATAGCTCTGTAAATACATTCTGGATCTCGCCCTGTTTGGACAAAATGATATATATTATCTAGATGCGCAGTCATTCCTGGTAACTTCGCTAAATACACTGCGGCTCGTCTGATACGCAATGATGCTAGGGTCATTTCGTCCTCCTTTCCAGGCACCGGGTCATATCTACAATCTATAAGAAGTTCCTTAAGCGCACGGGCACTAAGGAGTTTGGGTGTACGTGAATGCGCTGACTCTTGAAAAGTAAGTTTATTTATTCTGGGTGGCGTAGAAAAGATATTGGTAGCTCCTCCCGCGGCCCCATCTGGGGCGTCGGGTGTAAAAGGATTCGTCGAACGTGACACAGCAACTACAGGTGTGGACACAGCCATAGAAGTAGCTGTAGGAGCGGATACAGAAACAGATGTGCTTGCCGGAACTTGTGACTCGATTTGTTGCTGTAAGGATACGGGCACTGGATCTTGGCGTTGAACCTCCCTGGTATGCGGTCTATGTGGGGCGGAATTAGCATACTCGGGAGCTGCGTCATCTAAATATGAGGAAAGAAAAACATCTTCTGCGGTTCTAGGATGCCCCTTAGGATGTACCTTTATTGGGAACAATGGGGTTGGCAAGTCTTTTGGTGTTTCTGGAGTAGCCTTAGGTAATCCTTCGGCCAGAAGGGGATACATACCATTCATAAGGGCATTTCTTTGTCTGTCTACTTGTTCTGATTTCACTCGGATACCTTCCTCAATTAATAGATTCTCTCGAACTTTATTGGAATTCTCTTTACTCTTCTCTTCCTGTCTACGTGCTTTTTCTGTTCGTCTATGTGATTCTTTACGCCATAATTCAACGGCGTCTTTCTGTGACTGTCTGACTTTCCTTTTCCATAACTCTTCCTCGACTTTCATGATGCACTCTGCATCCCAGGTCCCCGCTGTGGGCCACCTCTGACTTTCTGGTAATCCCTTGGTATAGTCTACCCATAAATCAAGAAATAATATAGCGTCTAAGCCATGTTTGTGATACATAAAGTGCCCTGGAGTGTCCCTAGGAGGAATAGGGACGGCTTCTTCGAGAACCCCTTTTCTGGTAGTGATCTGTCTTAATTTCGAAAAGAGCGGCATATTGAGAACTGACCTTATACTTGATTTTGAACAGACTTAATACAATAAACACGATAATGAACAGTCATTCATACCACGATATACAGAACATACTTAAACACTTTAAACATTAAACATTAAACCTTTAACTGAAACAACAATGATGATCGTCTGCATAACTAATCACCAAGCTTAATTCTCGACAATAACTAGACAATAACTAGACACTTCGGAATACTTCGGAATACTTGATATACTGCTAAACAGTACAGATACACTG
Organism: Triturus cristatus; assembly: GCF_964204655.1. Classification (NCBI taxonomy): domain Eukaryota; kingdom Metazoa; phylum Chordata; class Amphibia; order Caudata; family Salamandridae; genus Triturus; species Triturus cristatus. Next base: position 1,296,560,390 of record NC_140589.1, read on the forward strand.
CTAAAACAGTGCAGACTGGATTTGTGTACCCAAACCCGTCTTGACCGGCACAACCTATGTGCACGTCAGAAATGCCTCCCCAGCAATGGTACTCACCGGGTAGCTTCGGAAACGGAAGGCCTCAGTAACTTGAACTTGAACCGGACTGGACTCGACTCGACTCGACTCGTCGGACACTGGGCTTGACTTCGGACTGGTGGGTCTCTGTATACCTCGGATCTTGCTCTCTCAGCTAGGCTCTGGTCGGGATACTTCGCACTTCTCACCGCCTCGTCTGGGTGTTGATCGCAGTCTCAGTCGCCCCCGCTTGACCGGAGGGAGATACAGGAAATCCTGCTGGTACGCGTTATTGTCCGTCCAGCTGTGGCAGGAGACCGGGCCTGCAACGCACCGCCGGCGCGTGAGATGAGAAAGTGTCCCTGTTCGGGCGCCATCATGTGGTAAATAAAAATTCCTTTACCGGGACTGAATTTGATACAGAAACATTATAAAATAGCTCAGTAAAATGAGAGGCAGAATCCGTGATATTAGAGTTTCGGAATGGGCTTTATTCCAATAATCGATTATAATCGGATGCTTCAAGTTCCATCACCACGGGGGTTCAGGAAGTGAAGTACATACTTTATTGACAAGAAGTAACTTTTATAGTACATACATTATAATGAAGTGAATACAGTAGGCGTAACAATTGATAAGGAAATTGACGTTTGGTCTGCGTAACCGAAAATGGGTGTAATAATGAGTAAAAAGGAACATGATTGGTTATGATGTCATACATAGGTGGATCTATAAGATAATACTTGGCCTAAATGCGCGCGCAGCAGTATGACGTGTAATTGACGTGTAACTAGGGGGTGACGGGGATTTGACATTTAGCTCTATATGTGGAGACGAGAAGTCTGGGGGGTCAAGTCAACCTAATCCCAAATCATATCTAACATCCTATGTTTAAAGAACTATGTTATCCACAAAAGAAGGACTCTCGGACAGAATCTATTCTATACTGACTGTGCGTGCGTGTACAAGCGTCTAAGTGTCTACACTGAATGCGAGGGGGTAGGAATATTCCATGGTAACAGGGCTATGAATTACTTGCATGAGGACAGAGAAGTTGGGCCTTTTTGCTTGGTAACTGGAAGAATGTTTACCTAAACTACTAGGCAGGAATGCATCGGCTGAGGGGGAGGCAGATAATTCGAAGGTGAAATACAGTTCTTGGCAGAGAATGGGCTGATGTCAGGCTTCGTGAGCTGCGCAGAGAATGAGATAAAGTTCATGGTCACAGATGCAGGCTCGGACTGGAGCTTTCAGAGGCAGAAGGCAAGAGGAGTTTTGATGACAGAATCAGGGCCTACTTGCCTGGACTGTAAAGTGGCATAAGTGAACCATATAAAGCCGGTGGCCTTTCATATTTAGGAATGGAATATCCGGCCTATTCATGGCGGATCTGTCAAAGGACATGTTGACGGTGGACGCACATGTGTTTGCGTCTTTATAACTGGAACTGGAGGGAACACACAGGTACTTGTGACATGCACATAGAACTGTTGGGGTCCAAGATAGGGGACATAACTGACCAGAAAAATCCATATTTCCACAGTCTGCTGCATGCTGCACAACATGGCAGTTGAAAGAGCAGTGCCACTCATCCTGAATCAACATGACGAGGACCATCCACCCGTGGAGGACGAAGGGCTTGGCAATGGGGCTAGTGATGTGGAGGATGTGGAGCCGCAAGAGGACATCCGGACTCGGCTCATACGCGACTTCTTTGCATAGTGGTGAGTACCAGTGTCTGAGTGTGCACGCATTGGTCCCCGTGTGGCATGCCTTGTGATGTGTGTCTCCACCTGCATGTATGGCACGTGAGTCAGAGGTGTGTGTGGGTGTGTCACTGGAGTGAGGGTGCCAGTGATGGTTGTACTTCCGCAGTCATAATTGTGACCTAGCATGTTGTCATCCATACATGTGTCGAGTAAATGCACATGCAAGTGGCTGTGCTTTTTGTGGCTGACTTCTTGTGTGTTTCTCTTCCCCAGGTACCTGCGCATGCCGTCTGCTGGTTGCATTGTTGTGGCACTGCTATTCCTCATGGACATGACATCATGGGCTGACTCAGCGTTACAGGCACGGACACGTTTGGAAGTCTCCATGGGGTAAGGGATGCATCTGGGGTGTATTGGGTGTGGCAGCTGTTCACGATGTGTGCACACTGCCCCTGTCGGTGTTTTGTTCCTCTGCAGCCATGTCGCATCCCCATGGGACACGACATGCAGCTGTGTACACCTGAATAGATGGTCTGCCTGGTTGACAGTCATCAGTGATGGGATAGGGGATTGTGATGATGGCATCAATGTGTGTGACACTGCCCTCGGACACATTCGGTTAGCATTGGCTTGACATGGTGTGGGACTTCGACATCCGCGGATCTATGGTGTATGGCAGGCTCTCCGTGTGCAGCTGTGGGTATTTAGCTGTTAGCCGACGCTTGTGTGCCAGTTCCATGGCGAACACGCATGTGTGCTGCTGAAGGGGGGTGCCAGTGTTGGACCCACATGTTACTCCACATGATGTGTTCATGTGTACTTCGAGTTGCCTCTGCAATCCCGAATACATGACTAATAAAGGTGTCCCTATGCCTCCAAGGTGCCTCTTCTCAGTCAATGCTGGTGTGTTGCCACGGTGCATCCTGCTTGTCTGGCATGGTATTCCCTGATTGTGGCTATGTGTCAATGTGTCGAGTGGCAAGATGCAAGCTGTGTGTGTGGGCTGAGACTGTGTATTGGGCATGATGTCCATGACTGTGTGGGTATTGTGACATGTGCCATCCCCATGCATCCAACGTTGGCCAGGCCCCCATTCTCTGCATCCACCGGACTCAAGCTTGCAGGACATGTTTCTGCCACCTGTCTACACATACCTGGGTGCCCCCCAGGACACTGGACTGGATCCCTGACCTCTGCGCATGACTGTTGCTGTACTCAATGTGTGTGTCAGCACGGTTGTTCGGTAACCCCCTCAGCTGGTTGGGCCCATCACGGGTGTGTATGGTGCTCCATGTCTGTCTTGCCTAATACACTGTGACCCATGTGTCCTGTGCCAGACTCAGGCCCCAGGGTGTGGGTGGTTGAAGACAAAAGATGACTCAGGCATGTTTTGACTTTACAAGACACATGTTAGGTAATAATGCTACCAGCAGGCATCTACTCTTCATAGTGTGATTTATTATTGGGGGGGGGCAACAAAGTGAGTGTCTTTCCGGGAATTTGGAATCCAAAGTTCAGTAGGGGAGTTGGTGTCCTTCCGTGGACGACCCGGCCTCCTGCGGGGAACCTCAGCAGCAGGCCGTGACGACATCTGGGATGCTCCGTCGGATGTTTCCTCCTCCTCCTCCTCCTGATCCCTCCCTGTGGGTGGTGATGTTCTCCGCCTTCTGGCACAGGGAGGGTCGGCCATGTTGTCGGCCATCCGACGGAGTGTAGCGTGAATCTCCATGAATGCCGTCACTTGCTCAGCCTGTCTGTCCTCCATCCTCCGTTGGTGTACCAGTAGACAGGCATGTAGCTCCGCATGTTGCTGGGCCTGCTGGGCCTTGATCCCCTCGAGGACGGACACAACCTGGGCCATGCCCGTGGTGTCCTGCCGGTATGAGTCCAGGATGTTACGGACATGGGAAAATACCGGATCCCCAGCCAACTGGTCAGGCTCGCGCCTCCGCTGTCCTCCACTCCCACCACCCCTGCCCACTTGCGCCTGGCCTGCCCTTGTGGGCACATCGGGTCTCCGGGACCCCTGAGGGGTGGCATTGGCGTTGTCGCCTGCCTCCTCCTGGGTGCCCGGGACACCGTGTCCCTCCTGGCCATCCTGGCTGCATTGTGGTGTTGGGGCAGGGATCCTGGGTGTCTCCTGGGATGTGGCAGGAGTGGGGGTGGTGGTTGGCACAGTTGTACCTGACGCAGGTGCTGCAGGTGGTTGGACACCAGAGGGGCCAGGTCGGTCGGGGTCGTCCACAGAGTGGTGAGAGTGGTCGCTGCCGGTGGGATCGGGCTCCTGCAGATCCGGGTCCTGTGAGTCTTCCCCACAGTGTTGGGGGGTGCACCACGATGTTGACCTGTGTGTGAGAGAGACAATGTTAATTTTGGTCCATGCAACATCCATGTTTCATCAGTTTCAAAGTTGGCACATTTCCTCTTGGAATTAGGATCTGTCTTGCATTCCACTCACAGTGCACTTGTGCATGGGTGTGTCCCTTGGGCACCACTTTGGCCCCTTTAACTATGTGTGGCACAGTCTTACTTGCTGCGTCAAGTGTGACTGCAGTCAGCAGTGGAGTGGGCAGGTGTTGCGAGCCATGCATTGGCGCCTTCCGTGTAGCACTGTACATGTGCACATGGAGTTGTTCCACACACTTATGTGATGCAGGTAGCTGTCATTGTGCTCGTGCACAGGTTGTGACATGGCCCTGTGTTTTGCCATGGAGAAGAGGGGGGGTTCTGGCACGGGCCACCCTTGGCTACATGCACGCAGTCTACCTGCTGACGAGCAGACATTCCCACACACCACACGGCTGATTTGCTCTCCCTGTGTCTCCCTCCCTCTCTGTCCCCCTCTCCCTCCCTCTCTGTCCCCCTCTCCCTCCCTCTCTGTCACCCTCTCCCTCCCTCTGTGTGTCAGCCTCCTCCCTCTGTCCGTCTCCCTGTGTCTCCCTCCCTCTCTGTCCCCCTCTCCCTCCCTCTCTGTCACCCTCTCCCTCCCTCTCTGTCCCCCTCTCCCTCCCTCTGTGTGTCACCCTCTGTCACCTCAGCCCAGCTTCCTGGGCACAGACTGTTAGCAGATCTTTGAATGGCCCTTGGATTGTTGATGTGAGTTTGTTTCTGATCTCCAGGCACCCATTGGGTGTGAAGTGTGTCTCTGCGCTGCTGCTGTGGTGGTGTGTGCTGCCACTCTTTCACAATGTTGGCTGTTCATTAGCTGCTGTCATGTGCAAAACAGTGCCTTCACCCCCATGTGTTGATGCAAGGCGTCCGCCATTTGCTGGCAAGTCATTCCTGTGTTGGGACACACTGTTTGTCTGGCTGTGACCTAGGCCATATGGGCAGAGTGCATTGTTGTCTGCTTCGGAGTCGCTCTATGTGATTTTTGGGGCCCAGCCTCCCGCCATCCGGGTTACCGTGTCATGTGTTGTTGTCTTCTGTGGCCTGTGACTTGACATTGTCCAGCTGGGTGCATGGGGCATGGTGGCAGCAGTGGCATGTGCGTGCTCATGGAGTGTGGTTGAGTCATGCGATGGCTTGGTGTGGTTGCGTGCCTGTTAGTGATTTTGGTTGTGGATGCCGTTCCCCCCATGTGAGGTGCGTTGTTTGTGTACTCACCCGGGTCTCGGAGTCCTTCTAATCCTTCGACTGCCTCCACCGGCAGTATGGCCATCACCCTCTCCTCCCAGGGATGGTACTGTACGGGTCTGCGGGAGGGCCCTCCTCCGGTGGCATTGGCCTGGTCGTGTTCCTCCTGCCTCTTGGCTCTGACCCTCCTCCGCAGATCGTACCACCTGTTCTGGCATTCCTGCCTGGTCCTTCTGGTGTCCGCAACAGCATTCACGGCATCGACGATGGTCTGCCACATGGCTGTTTTTGCTGCCAGGCTGGTGTTTCTGACCAATGTTCCAAAGATCTGTGGCTCGACTCTGAGGATTTGATCAACAAGGACCTCCAACTCTCGGTTACTGAACTTTGGATTCTTGGTAGTGGGCATGGTGAGGGGTGTGGGTGGGGATGGTGGGGGGGGTGTGTGGATGTTGGGGGGGGTGTGTGGATGGTTGTGTGTGTGTGTGTGTGTGTGTGTGAATGTGATGAGGGGGTGTTTGTGAGGGTGGTTGTGTGAAGGTGTGCAAGTGTAAGGTGTGGTGTAGCTTGTAGTATGGTTCTGTGGTGTCTGGCAGCAGTGAGTCTGTTGCAAAGGCTCATGGTTTGTGTGTGTGGGCCCTTTTTATTGGTCCATGGGTGGGTGTGGCAGTGTTTGAAGTTTGGGTGGGTGTGTTATAAGTAGTGGTGGTGTATTGGCCCTCTGTTTGTCTTTGGCAGTTGCAGGTCAGTGAAGGTGTATTTGTAGTGTTTGTTGGCCATGTTTAGTGGCTTTGTGCCATTCGAATAGTGTATTCTTGTGTTGTTTTGTTTTGTCCTGGTTGTGTACGTGCGTTTTGAGCGTGTGTACGGTGTGTACATGGGCCATTTGGTTGTACGGTGCTGTCCTTGTGTGTGGGTTGGTACGACTCGTACATGCGGTTGTGATGTTGGGGCCTGGGGTGCGCTCCGTACTTAGGAGGTTGTGTTGGGGGTAGGACCGGAACGCACTGGGGTGTAGGTACACGGGGGTATGACACGTACAGGGGTGGGGGTACGACTGGAACGTACTGGGTACACGGTGGTGCGACACGTACAGGGGTGGGGGTAGGACTGGAACGTACTGGGGTGTAGGTACACGGGGGTATGACACGTACTGGGGTGGGGGTACGACTCGAACGTACAGGGGTGGGGGTAGGACTCGAACGTACTGGGGTGTACATAGACGGTGGTACGACACGTACTGGGGTGGGGGTACGACTGGAACGTACTGGGGTGTAGGTACACGGGGGTATGACACGTACTGGGGTGGGGGTACGACTGGAACGTACTGGGGTGTAAGTACACGGGGGTATGACACGTACTGGGGTGGGGGTACGACTGGAACGTACTGGGGTGTAGGTACACGGGGGTATGACACGTACTGGGGTGGGGGTACGACTGGAACGTACTGGGGTGTAGGTACACGGGGGTATGACACGTACTGGGGTGGGGGTACGACTGGAACGTACTGGGGTGTAGGTACACGGGGGAATGACACGTACTGGGGTGGGGTACGACTGGAACGTACTGGGGTGTAGGTACACGGGGGTATGACACGTACTGGGGTGGGGGTACGACTGGAACGTACTGGGGTGTAGGTACACAGGGGAATGACACGTACTGGGGTGGGGTACGACTGGAACGTACTGGGGTGTAGGTACACGGGGGTATGACACGTACTCGGGTGGGGGTACGACTGGAACGTACTGGGGTGTAGGTACACGGGGGTATGACACGTACAGGGGTGGGGGTACGACTGGAACGTACTGGGTACACGGTGGTGCGACACGTACAGGGGTGGGGGTAGGACTCGAACGTACTGGGGTGTACATAGACGGTGGTACGACACGTACTGGGGTGGGGGTACGACTGGAACGTACTGGGGTGTAGGTACACGGGGGTATGACACATACTGGGGTGGGGGTACGACTCGAACGTACTGGGGTGTACATAGATGGTGGTACGACACGTACTGGGGTGGGGGTACGACTGGAACGTACTGGGGTGTAGGTACACGGGGGTATGACACGTACTGGGGTGGGGGTACGACTGGAACGTACTGGGGTGTAGGTACACGGGGGTATGACACGTACAGGGGTGGGGGTACGACTGGAACGTACTGGGTACACGGTGGTGCGACACATACAGGGGTGGGGGTAGGACTCAAACGTACTGGGGTGTACATAGACTGTGGTACGACACGTACTGGGGTGGGGGTACGACTCGAACGTACAGGGGTGGGGGTAGGACTCGAACGTACTGGGGTGTACATAGACGGTGGTACGACACGTACTGGGGTGGGGGTACGACTCGAACGTACTGGGGTGTACATAGACGGTGGTGCGACACGTACAGGGGTGGGGGTAGGACTCGAACGTACTGGGGTGTACATAGACGGTGGTACGACACGTACTGGGGTGGGGGTACGACTGGAACGGACTGGGGTGTAGATACACGGGGGTATGACACGTACAGGGGTGGGGGTACGACTGGAACGTACTGGGGTGTGGGTACACGGTGGTGCGACACGTACAGGGGTGGGGGTAGGACTCGAACGTACTGGGGTGTACCTAGACGGGTGGGGGTATACATACATGGGGGTACATGTCGGACGTACGGGGGCTGGGGGGAGTGTTGGGCGCGTATGCGGGCACATGTCTCCATGGTTGCTATAGGAGTTCGGTGCGGACGGTGTTTTTTCCATACGGTTGTAACCTCGGACGCACAGGATGGATCGTGATTCCTCGGTCGGACTTGACTTTTCACGTTTGTAAGGTAAATCGTCCGAGGACGTGTCGGACACATTTTCCGACCCGAGGACGTGTGGGGAATGATTCCCAATGCGGTTCGTATGGACTTTTTACCATGCGAATCGTGATTGCCAGTTCGTACGGCACTTGTACGATTCGTACGGTAAAAAGACCGGATACGAGTCGCACGGGGTAATTTTTTACCGGATCGTGATCGGCACCTGAATGTTTTGAATCCTACCTTATAGGGTGTTTCCAGGGCCCAGGTTTCCTGCAAAAGAACTATGTCACTTTTCCCAGTGTACTCCTGCCACTCCCCATCCCCTAAGTTTCTTTTTAACTCTGCTATATTCCATGAAGACAGTCGTATTGCGGGTTCATTTTTCTCCCTATATTGCTGATTAAATGCTAATTCCGTCGCATTCCTTTGCCCTAAATTTTTCTGACATTTATCTATATCCATCTTATTTCTTTGCCCTGTACTATGCTGGCAATCATTATCGCAATTAGGGTCATGGTTCAAGTAATCTATTCCACTATATATATTTGGCTCTCCTCTACTACAACCACATTCTCACCAGGTCGAGGCACTAATGGTATATTTAATGTATCATGAAGCTTATCTATTTCTATTTCTTTTACCAAGAGTTTCCCAACCTGATTACCAATACTGGATTGTGCTCCTCCTATATTTTTATTAAAAGTGCACAAATCAATATTTGCTTTAGCCTTGTCCAGAACTAACTGATCATCTTGAATGTCAGTTAAGAAAGTGAATGGAGAAACCTGAAGCCCAACCAGGGAATACAAATTATATTGTGGTACAGGTGGTTGTCATTCTTGAGCATCTAAGTCTGTTAGAGCCTGCAATCTATTACACAAAGGAATTGAAACAAATGTATTTACAACGGACACACGTGGAGGTTTATAAAAGTATCCCAAGGGAAGGGCACAAAAACTAGTACTTTGAGTATAAGTTGTCTCACGAGAATTTAATAGCCAAGAACCATCTGTGGCCTACGAAAATTAATCACGATGCAATCGCCATTATTACCTTTGGGAGATGGACCAACCCATCCGACTCTGCGAACCATCAAAATCTCCTTTATGGCAGACGGATGGAATCTTTTATGTTTTGTTAGCGAGTCCAAGGTTTTATTACGTAAATCAACCCACGTCTCCCTCTGGTCCTCCTTCAAAACAGAAACACCAGCCGAAACTAAAACATATGGACACGTGGCTGGAGGTAGGCTCAAAACATCAGTATTGGCCTTCAGGTGGTTGCTAGTCAAAGTATTTGATGCACTTCCTAAATCTATATTTCCAAAAGGAAAATTATGAAGACCTACCGAATTCGTACTTAAGCTTTTGGATACTTCCTGCATTTTATCTATCCTAGCATTAGTATTCATCTTCACGGAATAATCCTTGGCATTACCATCTAATTTTGTTTTAGCATTTAAATTGCCATTTACTACTGTTTTAGAACCCACTCCCTCTGCAATGTTAGATTGCTGATTGACGTTTATACTACTTAGATTCATTTTGGCAATATCCATTTGATCCAATTTTTCCCATAAAAGGGTCAATTTCTTGTCAATTAGTTCATGTACAGAGTTAACACATTTACCAATACTAGGTCCTCAGCGATAGCATGCGTAATGATGTTAGCATCCACAGTGTTAGCATGTGATTGAGTGGAAAATAAGGAAACCACATCAGTCTGCGTGCCAACAGAATTTGTTTTCAATGAACCAAGAGCGTTTGCATTATTATTACGATTGGCAAGATGAGGACCCTTTGTATTTTTGACTTTTTGAGCACCAACACCCCTTTTTCTTTTTACTGGTGGTTCCATCGCCTTTCTAACTTTGTGAGGTTTTGAGACCCGTGCTCTAGTGACTATACAAGGTGCTACTGGATCCTCGCATAGTGGTGGGTCCAAATCTAACACAGGAGAGGCAAGTGGCACATTTGAAGGGACATTTGGGGGCGTTATAAGCGTTTCAGGCAGACATGCTTGTGCAACATCCCCCAAATTAAGGTCAAAAATACCCAAGAGGAACGTCTCTGCGAACTAACTGGATCCAAGGAAAGGCGCCGTTCAGTTATTTCAATTTCATGAGTCAATAACGACTCTGCCCTAACTAAAAATGCGTCCAAAGTTCCCACAACTCCTTTCCGTTTGCTCATGATCGAGCTTTAAAACACTAGTTCATGTGCAGGACCACACAAGTAAACACAAATACTAGATGTTTAAGTCACAAATGCACTATAATACCTGCATGCTACAACTTATAACCAAGCAAATGACCAAATGTCAGAGGGGTGGCCCAGCTTAGCCTCCTCTGGGATCTGGCGGGCGCAGACGGGCCCACGCTTGGCCCGGGCATCGCCCGGGCATGCCCCTGCGCGTCCAGTGCTGGGGGAGCCCGCGGCCACTTTTGAAGCGCCTCCTGATGCTTCCTGATGACGTTGTTGGCCGTGCGCCACGTAAAGCAGGCTGGGTGTTGCGGTCCCCTCAGACCGTTACTGCAGTTGGAAGCAAGCAGGAGCAATAAATCCAAGGGTTGCGGTTGCCTTGGACCGGAGATGGCAGCAAATGAGCAGCTGAGCAGGGCACTATGCGGCAGAGAGAGAAAGCGGAACCCACGCTGCGGGATCCTGCGGCCGCTTTTGAAGCTCCTCCTGGTGCTTTCTGATGATGCTGTTGGCCATGCGCCACGTAAGACAGGCTGGGTGCTGAGGTTCCCTCGGACCGTTACTGCAGTTGGAAGCAAGCAGGAACAATAGACCCAAGCGTTGCAGTCACCTTGGATCAGAGATGGCAGCAAATGAGCAGGTGAGCAGGGCACTATGTGGCAGAGAGAGAAAGCGGGAGGTTAAATTATATTAGAGGAGGTTGGCTAAAGGGTCAACTGGTTAAAATGTCTTTTCAGGAGAAGGGCTTTCAGCTATGTTTTGAAGATTGGCAATGAGGTGGTGGTGCGTATTTTCATGGTAAGGAGTTCCATTTTCTATTTACCCTACCCAAGAAAGATAGTGCAATGAGTCTTTTGTGAAGGTCAGAGGTAACCTAGCTTCAAAATGTTGCGATGCTCATGAGATTCCCGAAAGCTTTCATTTGTTTGCTATGTAGCTAATAGTGGATGTACTCAAGGCCTTGTGAGTGATACAGGCAATCTCATAAATCGTCCTGGCCTCTATGGGAAGCCAGCAAGGAGTGACAAGTTCTGATAAGATATGGTTGTTTCTTTTCTCCCCATAGACAATGCATGCCATTGAATATAGAACTGAATTCAAAGGAGTGCAGTGGGTCTTGGGGAGATCTGTCAAATGAAGGTTACAGAAATCGATTTAATAGAGAGCCATGATTGAGTAAATTAATGATTACATTTATTGTATCTATTAATAAAAATTGTTACAAAGAAATCGGGTGAAAATATCTCCGCCCACACACTTTCTTCAATCTAAATAATACATAATTAACAGATCTAATAATCATGACTAAAACATGAACAAGAGTTTGCAGCTACACTGTGCTGCAAGCCCAATAGCACAGCTTTAAACTTACAACTTATTCATTTTCAACGTGTTTATTTCCATATTTTTCCAATTTATCCAACTTAACTTTTTTAATCACGATAAAACTGTCCAAATGCCCATTTGCTTCACATGAGGCAGTTGTGCCAATCCAGGCCTCTTACCACATCACGTAGGGACTTTAATTCATATTTACAGCTCATTCCCAATGCATTTCGCTAATTTAGCCAGTTTCATTGGGATCTCCAATTTGAAAAGAAGTTTCAAGGCATCTGTGCAAGTCCGTGTGCCATATTTTAAAAACAGAGGTTTCAATAAAGTGCACCGTGTGAGATTCAAACAGTTATTTGGTTCGGAAGAGCACACCAGTTTGAGTAGAATAGATGACTGAACCAATATTTTGTCTCTTGAGTGTTTTTAACTGTTTAAGGTGCTACAGTGCTACACTTGCTGTCGCTCCAAGTGTTGAAATTGATAGGTGCTATTACAGGTATTATAACATGAATGCACTGTGCACTATTCACTGAGTCTAACTATGACTCCTGATTTTTACCACAGTAAACAATTTAAACTGAAATATATTCAAATGTAATTTTCTTTTGTCAACCAATTCTGTTCTTTTGGTTATAACATTGGAAATATTATTTTCAATAATAAATCATGTTTCGGCGCGACGTCAAACATTGGCGCTCACTACAGCTCACATTGCTAGGAAGGGCAGCCCTCTTTAAACTGATGGCACTCCCCAGATTCCTATATGCACTCCAGAATACACCGTTCCCAGTTACTTCAGCATATTTTGCAGCGGTAAACGCGGAAGTTACCAGTCTGCTGTGGGACAGAAAAATGGCCCGTATTGCCATGCATAAATTTATAAAGAACTGGTACGACGGCGCCATTGCCCTCCCCAATATAAAAGTATATTATTGGGCTTCGCAGCTCATCGTAATAAATCAATGGCTTCACGCACCTCAAGACAACCCAGCGTACCGCATGGATAGACATCTGAGCAAAAAAGCCATCTCCCAAACCTACAGGAAAATAATAAATAATCAACCGGACCCCACAGCAGCCCTTAAGGCCAAATGTGAATCAGACGTGGGCGAATTAGACGACACAGATTGGCAAGAGGCACTTGCGTCCCCAAAGGAGGTTGCGATATTGTCCAAACTCAAGTTGGTACAATTAAAAATCTTACACCGTACTTACGAAACGAACACTTCTACAGAACATTGGCAAGACAGACACACCACTCTGCCTAAGACAGTGTGGCGCATCAGGCACATTCCTCCACACGCTCAGGCTATGTCCAGAGATTGTGTATTACTGAAGTGCGGTTATGCGCACAATCTCGCAGGTTACGACTGTTACGGTTCTCCCAGAACCAAAGAGATGCCTTCTTAATGGATGGGAGCCCACGGATGTCAACCATATGACTCAGGACTGGGTGATACTAGGCATGACGTTGGCTAAGCAGAATATTGCTCAATGCTGGGGATCCCGACAGACTCCTACCCTTCACCAATGGTGTTGAGACATGAACAATGCAATTATAGTGGAGAAATCCATCTATGTCCACAGAGGATGCCGCAAGAAATGGACGTGGATGTGGGGGAGGTGGAATACTTACCGAAGGAATATATGTGAACCCCCGCACGAGGAATCACTTTCAGAAGTCAGTGAATAACGAGACCAAGACAGAAAGAAGATGCAAGTTACAGCAAATCTTTGTTGCTTTCTAGCTAGAAACAGCGTAGAACATTCACTGATGATGATGTCAGCTATTGAACTACTGTATAGCTTTTTGGAACATTGTGTATGCACCACCAAATCCTACTGTACTGTACCAAATTGATTTTGTTACACACAAAATGTCAATAACAACGTTTAAAAAAAAAAATGAATCATGAATGAAATGAAAAATAAAACTCTAATGAAAAACATAATTATTGCTCATGTATAGAACAATTCATCATTTGACATAGTTATCAATAAACATTATTCTTGTAACACTCAAATGAATGCCCAATGCATTTCAGGACGTATCAGTCCCTTCCTCGGGGGCCAATCTACAAAGAAAAACAGTGTAATCAAGGAATCATCATCATACAAGAAGATACTACCTAAGAACCATTACCCAGTAATAGATGCCTTTACCAAAGTTCAGCTAAACATGCACCGAAATGACTGTGAAATAAATGGCCAAACGCAGTGCATGGCAAACTTGCTTTTGCATTGTAATTAGTATTGTTGATACCATGTGGTGTGGATATATGTGTGTTATTTCTCAAGACACCCGTAGTGACGGTGACTGCCCAAAACTAAAATTGTTAATTTCATGCTAGTTACCTCGACTCTGTGTCTAAAAATACCAATGAACGATCTCATCCAACCTGCCACGGAATCATAATCATAATGAAAAAAAACTAAAAAAATAAACATAATTTAGCTGCTTCATTAATAAAAAGCAAGCGTTAATATAATGCTCACCTCCAGAAATGCCCCGTGGAGTCCACTTTACATCATAAAAGAAACAAGTTCCACTGCCTGCAACCAAATAAAATGGATGTAACCATACAATTAAACTTCTGGCTTCCATAATGGAATCTCAGTTTAATAAGTAACTGGGGCTCACCTTCAACAGATGGGTAGCCGCGCTTAACAATTTTCTCGAAACTGTTTTAATTCAATACCGTCCTGCAACGAGGAAGCCAATAACATAAGCATTGTCGTTAACTCACATAGGCACATAACTGCTCTTGACCCGAAGTACCCGCTCTTTGCTATCTCACCTGCTAGACTCCAAAACTGTCCTATCGACCAAGATGTTTTCTCCAACTGCTGTCTACCGCATACCGCGCAAAAAAAACACTTATGACCTCTCACGTGCAAGGCTTAAAAATAGGACTCCACGAATCATGTATACAAACAATCGTCGCCATCTTGACACTGTCTAAATGCCTACGAGAATAAACTAGATAATCAATAATTAAAATAATGCTTTTAATGATCTAGCCAAAGGGATCCCTATAATGTGTGATAAAACCATATTACTGGCAAATGAGACAGACCAATTATCATTATTATCTCTTCAAGTGGATTACTCATAAACATCCTACATTTAAAAACCTCAAGTACTACCACGTACTGAAAACAAACCTCGACAACAACTAATGACAAACTATTGTAATTTCCCATCACTACAAAGTGTTAATCACTTAAAATGCAACCCACCACCACTGTTGATGTTATTTGTGTGTAATGACAAAAGTGTTCTGTAATTAAGATGTTACAGTTAGCTGTATGTTCTGGGTTAGCTACAGTGTTCATGATTATAAAAAGCAGCTCATATCCAAATGGTCATTGAGAACTCTGGGCATCATGGTATCCAAATGTTTGATCCAGTATATCTCCCTCTGAAGAAGTTTCTTAGTACTGTCAATTCCTGGTTGTAAAATCACTTTTTCAATAATCTGAAACCTAAGTTGAGACATGGTGTGTTTGGCCTCAGTCCAATGAACTGCTATGCTTGATGTGGTATTCTGGGTGCGGATCTTGCTTTTGTGTTCTGTGATCCAGACTTTAAGCTTACGTGCTGTTTTCCCGACATATACTTTACCACACGGGCACTTAATACAATAGACCACGTTGCTCGTATTGCAGTCACTAGTGTGTCGTAATTTGATCTTTTTACCGGTCAATGGGTATGATAAAGTGTTACCTAGAATTGAGTTATTGCAATGTATGCAATTATTACATTTTCTAGTCCAATGCATTCTGTCCCTGCTTTCATTTTTTCCGGGGTTGGACAAAATTGTACGAAGATTTCTGCCTCTGGTGTAGGCATGTAAAGGTTTACGCTGGAAAATTCCTTTGAAATCCTGTTCATTTTCCAATAATTCCCACCTGGTGCTGATAATCTTTTTAATAGCTCGTGAACTGGTGGTATACTTGGACACAAAAAATATTCATTTTTCATCAGGTTTATGCTGTTTGATGAACAGGTCACAATGTTCCTTTGTCTGTGTTCGTCTTATACTGTCTTGAAGTATATTTTCAGGGTACCCTCATTCAATATATCGTTGTTTATATTCCTCTAGTTTTTGGATGCAAATGTTAGGATCTGAACATATCCTTTTAATTCTGATAAATTGAGAATATGGCAGATTCGCTAATCAAACCCTTTCAGTGAAAGCTGGTAAATGCCAAGGCGATGTTGCGTTCTGTTGGTTAACTAAAAATTTGAGTTTCAAAGTGTGTCCCTGCTGGTGATTTGATGATTGAGCAAAAACCAAAGGAAATGATGGACGGAGTGTTGAACATTGCAAGCACTCACCCCCAGTCAACTGATCTGGGTTGAATCCATCACCGTTCTTTAGCCCACTCTGCCACCCCAGTTCAGACATGGCCATATGCAAATCAGTCTGACCCTGTGCCTCATGGGAACAGTCCAGCCCGAACTGCCAAGCCATGTCTTCCCTGGACCGGAAACAAGATTCCTAGGACCGGTTTCTAGCATTTCAGCTGTCTTCAGCCAGGCTTGCTTGAATTCAGTGGCAAAGTGAGCAAGGGACTCACGTCTGAGCATACCCTGCCAACTTATGGCGAACAAAGCAAAAACCAAAGGAAATGATGGACGGAGTGTTGAACATTGGAAGCACTCACCCCCAGTCAACTGATCTGGGTTTAATCCATCACCGCTCTTTAGCCCACTCTGCCACCCCAGTTCAGACATGGCCATATGCAAATCAGTCTGACCCTGTGCCTCATGGGAACAGTCCAGCCCAGACTGCCAATCCTTGTCTTCCCTGGACCGGAAACAAGCTTCCTAGGACCGGGTTCTGGCATTTCAGCCGTCTTCAGCCAGGCTTGCTTGAATCCAGTGGCAAAGTGAGCAAGGGACTCACGTCTGAGCATACCCTGCCAACTTATGGCGAACAAAGCAAAAACCAAAGGAAATGATGGACGGAATGTTGAACAATGCAAGCACTCACCCCCAGTCAACTGATCTGGGTTTAATCCATCACCGTTCTTTAGCCCACTCTGCCACCCCAGTTCAGACATGGCCATATGCAAATCAGTCTGACCCTGTGCCTCATGGGAACAGTCCAGCCCGAACTGCCAAGCCATGTCTTCCCTGGAACGGAAACAAGCTTCCTAGGACCGGTTTCTGGCATTTCAGCCGTCTTCAGCCAGGCTTGCTTGAATCCAGTGGCAAATGTGAGCAAGGGACTCACGTCTGAGCATACCCTGCCAACTTATGGCGAACAAAGCAAAAACCAAAGGAAATGATGGACGGAGTGTTGAACATTGCAAGCATATGGCCATGTCTGAACTGGGGTGGCAGAGTGGGCTAAAGAACGGTGATGGATTAAACCCAGATCAGTTGACTGGGGGTGAGTGCTTGCAATGTTCAACACTCCGTCCATCATTTCCTTTGGTTTTTGCTTGTTTGCCATAAGTTGGCAGGGTATGCTCAGACGTGAGTCCCTTGCTCACTTTGCCACTGGATTCAAGCAAGCCTGGCTGAAGACGGCTGAAATGCCAGAAACCGGTCCTAGGGAGCTTGTTCCGGTCCAGGGAAGTCAGAACTATGGCAATCCTCCTCCTCTCTCAGTACAAAAGCGGCCAAAATGCCTACTCTTCACCATGTGCTATTAACCGGTTCCATGCCTTGGACATAACGGTTATGTCCAAGGCTGTAACGCTCCGGTGCCATGGACATAACCATTACGTCCAAGGCACACTATTTAGAAATACCTCTGATGTAAACAGCAGAGGGATTTTCTTTTTTTTCAGCCTTGGGAGCTGGGGAACAGCTTTCCCAGGGGCCTGAGGCATTTCTTTTATTTTCAGTGTAGTGGCTAACAGCTTGCATGGCACACCAACGTCATTTCACTGCATACGTGCCCTTGGGGCTATCTCAACCGCCCAAGCTCCAAGGGGCAGAAAACCACTAGACTCTAGTGAAAGTGTGTGTCTGCGAACTAGAGTTCGGCTGATGGTCTGTGTATGTGGACTAGCGCCTGGCTGGCAGTGTGTGTGGACAGTCGCTTGGCTAGTGGCCTGCATGGATGGCACGTGTCTGGCGGTGTGTGTGGACTGTCACTTGGCTGGCGGTGTTATTGGACTGTCGCTTGGCTGGCGATGTGTGCGGATGGCGTTTGGCTGGCGGTGTGCATGTATTGCGCTTGGGTGGTGGTGTGCATGGATTGAATTTGGCTGGTGGTGTGGCTTGTTTGGATCCTTCAGTGTTTTATTACCCAAATCCCCTGCAAACCTTACATTTTGCTAAAAAGTCACAATTTCCTCACATTTCCGTGTGGTAAAGCTGTGGGATCACCGCACCGGCACAAATTTACCACCACCCAGCATTCCCCTCAGCCTCCTGATAAAAATGATACCTCACTTGTGTGTGTCACCAAAGCAGAGAACTTAACAACATATCAAATGAAAAACTGATGGGGAACAAAAGTGGGTCCAAAAGGCCAGCTTTTTACAAATATTTGTTTAGGCTGACTCTGCTTTGGGCACCCACATAAGTGAGGTATCATTTTTATCGGGAGACTGAAGGGAATGCTGGGTGGTGGGAAATTTGTGCTGACACTGGGATCTTACACCCTTGCCACACAGAAATGTGAGGAAAATTTAATGTTTAGCTAAATTTGAGGTTTGCAGGGGATTCTGGGTACGAAATCTTTGGGAGATCCATGCACGCTACACATCCTTGGACTTCCCTGGGTGGCTAGCTTTCAGAAATGTCTGAATTTGGTAGGTTTCCTTAGATGGCCACCGAGCTGGGACCAATTTACCATAGAAGCATTTAACAATCTACTATTAGTAGTTTGCCTTTATGTTTTACTTTGTAAAAACATACTCAATTAAAAGCCAAACACTCCCTAATGACCAATGTTTCCACTCGTTTAAACTTTTTAAAGTGCAACACTGTCACTCTTAGGGGTATCTGGGTGCTGTGTTTCCATCTAAGAGATCGGTATTGAGGTTTTTTTCTGAAGTCTGCCAGTGAGGGGGCTGTACGGAGCTGGAAAGGAAGTTCGTTACAGGTATTGGCAGTGATTTAGGAAGCTGAGTGTGTGTGCGAGGGCGAGTGAAGAGGAGCGCAGGTGTCTAGAGGGTTGGTGGAAGTTCAGTTGATGGTTGAAGTAGGCAAGTCCTAGGTTGTGGAGGGCTTTGTATGTGTGAGTGAGGCTCTTGAACTGGCATCTCTTCTGAATGGGGAGTCAGTGGAGGTCTCTGAGATAGGGGACGATGTGGTTTCATTTGGGGAGGTCCAGGGTGAGTCTGGCGGCAGTTTTCCATATGGTCTGGAGTCTTCTGAGGAGCAAGGTAGGGATGCTGGCATTGAGGGCATTGCTGTGGTTGAGGCAGCCAGTGACAAGGGCCTAAGTGACGTTCTTCCTGGTGTTGGTTGGGATCTATCTGAAAATTCTGGGGAGCATGTGGAGTGTGTAGAAGCAGGAAGAGTTTCCTCTGTTCTCTTGACATTTCATGGTCAGTTGGCTGCTGAGAATGATGCAGAGGTTGTGTGCATGGTCGATTGGTGTGGGTATAGGTCTGAGTTCTGCAGCCACCAGCTGTGGTCCCTTTTGAAGATCCATACTTCAGTTTTGTCAAGTTGATAATAGTGTCGCAGAAGTTGGTTTTGGCATTGGAGGGGTCCTCAGTGAGTGAGAGGATCAGTTGAGTGTCATCTGCGTAGGAAATTATGTTGAGTCCATGGGATTTGACAATGTTTGCAAGGTAGGTCATGTAGCTGTTGAACAGGGTGGGGCTGAGGGATGAGGTAAAGGGAGGTTGTTGGATGCTATGTGTGCATCCTGTAAGGAAGGAGGATAGCCACTTGAGAACGTCTTGCTGTATGCCTATGTTGTAGAGTCTGTAAATGAGGGTGTTGTTGGAGACTGTGTTAAATGCCATAGAGAGGTCGAGGATGATCAGGGTTCTCTGATATCGTCTGTGGTGGTGCTCCAGCGTGGAGTGCAAAATCCCTCCCGCCGTCACAGACCAATGTTCTCACATACACACA
This sequence comes from Triturus cristatus, assembly GCF_964204655.1. NCBI lineage: Eukaryota > Metazoa > Chordata > Amphibia > Caudata > Salamandridae > Triturus > Triturus cristatus. Next base: position 1,296,580,111 of record NC_140589.1, read on the forward strand.
CTATCCATACATTCGCTGGTGGGGCCCATAACACCAACATTCACTCACCATCAATCTATGTTTCTTGGGAGGCGATTATCTTCCAAACGCTGGCATGAAAGGAAATCTCACCTTTTACCCTAATGAGTGACACATCTACATAACCTTCTGATACTCATTAGGCCCTGAACTTCACCTTTAGTATTCCTCTCATAAATCGGGATGGATCAATTAGTTGCAAGTTTAGATGGATTTCTAGTTCTCTAATTAACCTTTTCGTTAACACATTTTCAATGAATAAACAACCCAACTCATTTCTGTAGTTATTCAATTTCAATCTTTATCTAAATAATGCAAATTAAATCATTCATTTAATCATGTTGCCATTTATATTTACCTATTCTGGCTAATTGTCGTCCTCTATGTCAAATCTGGCAGTCTCGCAAATCTATGCCCATCAAATTTAGTAAATTCAGTTCATCAGGAGTTTGGGCATTAATTCAGTCCGTCAAAGATTCAGGGAAACAGCTGTCCTGCAGTGTCACCGTCCTCTCCGTCAGCATAACGTCAGGAAATCGAGAAAGGCCAGAAACGAACCAGCACCAACCTCTCTATTCTACCATAATTTATAGTAAAAATCATTGACAAATTGTAGCAAAAACGGGTCTTCAAATCTTCTGATTGGTCAATCGAAATCGTCTGACAAGATTCCCACCAAAATAATGTCTCTGAGGTCATTATTCTTGCTTGTTCCGGTTTTTAGAAGCACATTATTGTTCTTTCCGAAAAGCTGGCTTGCTTCCCAGGATAACCTTGAAGGGTACAGTCTGGTTAGGGTCATGACGAGGCCACTGTAGCTGGCGCCAGTGCAGGCGCACTTCACCCAAGCCTCATACAGCGTCGACAGTCGGGTTAGGCACCAGGGGCAGCCATTTTGTGGCAGGCCCAAATAGTCAACTTAAGCAAAAGAAACACAAAACGTAATTAATACATAGAAATGACTAAATAAATGTTATTCCCTACCTAATACCCATATGTGTGTGTATTTATCTAGCAATAAGCAACACTCAAGCGGTTTATACTTACTGAATAAAGCACAAATCACAAATACATCACAAAAGCGACATATATCATGCGATATTCTAATTGTCTAACATTAGTATGCGTACATATTTTAGTTTACAATTTAATAAAGTCATGCAAAGCAATCCCACGTGTATTTCAGTAATTAATAAGGTTGATTAATCATTACCACTTCAATCCATTAATTCGATTATAATTAATTAATGAATCTAATTAGTAAACATGCAAAATGGGGTGGATATACAAAGGTGCCGATTACGATCCGGTAAAAACCGGGTACGAACCGTCGGTCGGAGCGTTTTCCCCGTCCGACTCGTACCCGGTCGTAACACTTTACAAACATGGAATTACGATTCGCACGGAAACACCATTTCCGTACGAATCGTAAAAAACACCGACCGACGAAAACATACATACGAATGTGATCCGGGAATCCTGCGACGTGACGTCGGGACGCGTTCAGGCAGCGTTTCACGACCGACAGCAGTCCGGACGGCAATATTTTCACGGCACCCAAAAAGTGCCGGAAAAGCGAAGTACGGCGCGAATCGACCAGAGTAGGTGGCCCGGTACGCACCGTACCCCCCCCCAGCCCCCGTACGTACGCACCGTACCCCCCCCAGCCCCCGTACGTACGCACCGTACCCCCCCAGCCCCCGTAAGTATGCACCGTACCCCCCCCAGCCCCCGTACGTACGCACCGTACCCCCCCCAGCCCCCGTACGTACGCGCCGACCCCCCGTGTATGTACACCCGTGTACGTTCGAGTCGTACCCCCACCCGTGTATGTACGGTGCGAACCCCCGTGTACGTTCGAGTCGAACCCCCCCCCGTGTACGTTCGAGTCGAACCCCCCCGTGTACGTTCGAGTCGAACCCCCCGTGTACGTTCGAGTCGAACCCCCCCGTGTACGTTCGAGTACGCGCTGGGGGTACGCACCGTACATACACGGGTGGGGGTACGACTCGAACGTACACGGGTGTACATACAGGGGGGTTCGACTCGAACGTACACGGGGGGTTCGACTCGAACGTACACGGGGGTTCGCACCGTACATACACGGGTGGGGGTACGACTCGAACGTACACGGGTGTACATACACGGGGGGTTGGCGCGTACGTACGGGGGCTGGGGGGGGTTGGCGCATACGTACGGGGGCTGGGGGGGGGTCGGCGCGTACGTACGGGGGCTGGGGGGGGATTGGCGCGTACGTACGGGGGCTGGGGGGGGTCGGCGCGTACGTACGGGGGCTGGGGGGGGTCGGCGCGTACGTACGGGGGCTGGGGGGGGGTACGGTGCGTACGTACGGGGGCTGGGGGGGGTCGGCACGTATGCGGGCACGTCTCCATGGTTGCTATGGGAGTTCGGTGCGGACGGTGTTTTTTCCATCCGGTTGTAACCTCGGACGCACGGGATGGATCGTGATTCCTCGGTCGGACTTCACCTTTCACATTTGTACGGTAAATCGTACGAGGACGTGTCGGACACATTTTCCGACCCGAGGACGTGTGGGGAATGATTCCCAATGCGGTTCGTATGGACTTTTTACCATGCGAATCGTGATTGCCAGTTCGTACGGCACTTGTACGATTTGTACGGTAAAAAGACCGGTTACGAGTCGCACGGGGAAATTTTTTACCGGATCGTAATCGGCACCAAAATGTTTGCATTACCCACTCCAGCAATCCCACCTTTGGTGATTTTATCACCATACCACCCAAAACTTTTGTTCTATCTTTATGGAATCTTTAAATGTTTTCTTGCTCTTAATCATAATTCAGTTTCACCTACGTCTTCTCTTTTTGCTGATTCGTACATACTCTCCTTTCACTCCTCCAATTCTATCTCCTCAATTTCCCTTTCTTGTTTCTTATCTTTTCTTTTTAATTTTTCGCTTTTTAATCTTTTCTTGTTTTTAATATTTTTACAACAAATACAGCCTAATCTTATCACTAATATTAAGCAAAATACACATGTTAATGGAAACAATATTTTGCCTACAAATGTACTACCAAGCTTAACTAAGAAATTTTTAATAGCAGCTATTTTCTTTCCAATCTTGTCCCAAACACCTTCAACCTCCAGTGGTACAATTTCATCATGCAATTCAGTAATATTCCTAATATAAATTTTCAGATCTTTGCTTTCGTCAGGAATGTAAGTACAACAATGTTGAACTTTCAGCATTCCACAGACTCCACCCTCTTTTGCCAATAATATATCAAGGGCAAGTCTATTTTGCATTACCATAGCATGCATGGCAACCATTTCAGTGTCTACCAATAAGAATCCTTCAGCGGTGCTTGTTGACAAACGATCCACTACTGTTGAAAGTCTTCTAATTTTGTTTGCATTCAGAGTTATTCCCACTGCTGGTATCAATGCTCTAAAAATGTCACCTACAATTTCTGCCCAAGATTCTCTCTTACTCCTCGCTAAATGATTACTTAAACTATGTACACGATTTTCCCCTCTATCCATATGAAATTTTTTCGGAAAGACCAGGCCTACGTAACATGTGCCATACCAATGGTCTGGCAAACGATAATATGCCCTGTTCCCACAAATAAAATATAATCCAGGAAAGACTGGATCTTTTCCACCTTTAAATCCCCATCCACCCATGATTCGATATGTATCATGGCACTCACTATTACCTAGAAAATAATTATCATACACAGTTTGATTACTTCGAATACAAAATTTCCCTTTCTGAGGGAATCCAAAGCTATAGTTGGACTAGCTTCTCCTTTCAAGTGTTTTTCTCTTTCTACATCCCAGACTGTTTTCTCCACTTTCCCTTCTGCTGCCTTTCTTTGCATTTTCAGTCTCCTCTCTTCAACCATATCTAAGAATGTCCTTTCCTCTTTCTTCAAACTGCATGTCAGATTGTTTCTAAAAATATATTCTAATGTTAGTTCTTTAGTTTCTAAGAAAAATTTGCCTAATACCCCTAAGAAAAATTCGCCTAATACCCTAGCAGGTTTCACTTTGTTTAGTTTATTAAAATAAACTAGCTATTACACTACATGTTATTCCATACGTTGCTGGAAGGTGATGATAAGTCACTCCTTCAGAAACAGATGCAGGTAACTGCATGCATACGTAGGAGTCCCGTACGTCCATTGTCTTTACATATTCATACAATAATTTTGAAAACACATTATTAGAAAAATCTGTTATTGACCTGTCTTTATGTAAATAATTACTATCTATTCTAGTTGGAACTACCTTTGGAATCTTCCCTATATTAGTTTTGTTCTCACTATGTCCTTCTAATGTATCTATAGTGACCTTAAAAGAAATGACAAGAGCAAGGATGCTTCATAAAAGCATTAATAATCCTGTACAACAACAACACATTTTACACCATCTTTTCATGAATGCACATCTACCTTTGCTACTATCTATGTTAGCCATCTTTGTTAAAATGGACCGTGTCTTTTGGCTTAGCCTCTTTCACTTCACAACTAGTTTTCTAACCTAAGGCTCTACCACCTATTTGGTTCTACCAGTATCTATCTTTTGATTTAATTTCTTGTTCCCTTCATCAACAGTTTTCTTGATTTATTTAGTTTGGCATCTCATCATTCTTCACTTTCCTCTCGTCATCCAAATACAGAATTTCCTGAACTTCCGTTTCTTCTTCTCCAATGTCGGACAAGAGAACTCTCAGGATTTCCGATTCTACTTCTTCTTCAACCACTTTCAGTACAGCCTCCTCTGGATTTCCTTAACTATCTGCCTCTTCTCCCTTTTCAGGCAGAGCCACGTAAGTCCATTCCGGTGACTTATACTTCTGGTTAGGTTTCCTTGTTCTTTAACTCTCTTTATCCTCAGTTATTTTGTCTTCTTCTGATTTTTCTTGACTTGTCACTTCATTCACCTGTTCAGCTCTTGGTGAATTCACTCGTGTCAGTCGATATCTCAATTTCCTTATTTTATTGGGCCAGACATCATCTTTTGCAACTCTTTTTACTTTACTTCCTTTGTCGTTCTTTTCATTCCTCCAAGCTCTCTTTCTTAGAACTCGACCTTCAGGTATTTCATTTTCACTCTCTTCAGACTCTGTCTCAACTTGCTTTGTCTTTTCAATGATTTCTTCTTCCACCACTTGTTTTGTTTTCCCTACTTCTGTCCCTCCTCGGATCTCCGACACGCAATCTTCCTGCTGGCTACTTGTCCCTTCACCTAACTGGATGTTGCAGTTCCCTACACCTCCTCGGGGGTCTTCCGCAGAAATCTGTCCATCTCTTTCTGTACCTGTCCCTTGTTCACTTAAATTTGTTATTTCAGGTGGAATTTCTCTCAGTCTCTCATTTGGTACTTCCTTTTCACGAATTTCTTTTATTGTTTCTTCAGTACTCTTTCCTCTTCTCTTTCTGTGTTCTTTTATAGAGCCCTGCACTTCTTGCTCGTTTCCATAATCGCTGGATTCAGAAATCTGCAATCTTCTTCTCAGAGAGCTACTTTTTCGGGACCAAAGCTTGACTTGGTTCTGTTTCCCCCCTTTCAGAGTTTTCTCGTGTCTTCGACCCTTCGTCATCTGACTCAGTACTTGATTCTGATTCATCAAAATATTCTTTTCCTGTGCTGTCCACTGGATTCGGAATTCTCAATGTATGACTTGCGTGGATCCAGTTTTTCAGTCCAGCACACTTCACAGCTGTTGTCGTGGTCAGAATGACTTGTCTTGGTTTTCCCCACCTTGGAACCAAACAATTTCTTCTTCTGTGGACCTTTATCCTTACCCAGTCACCTGGGCTCAGATCATGGGCTGGCTTCTTTTCAAGTTTGGTGGCATCCGCTCCAACCTGATGAAACACAGAATGAACTGCGTCAGCCAGGCCTTTACAGTATTCCAACACCATGTCATCAGATATAGTCATCAGCTTGTTGACTGGTATAAACTTGTGTCTCATTTCGCGTCCCATGATTATTTCATGAGGACTCAATCCTGTAGTTCTGTCTGGAATTGACCTAATAGTCATGAGTACCACAGGCAAGACATCAGGAAATTTCATACCTGTGGCCAAACACATTTTCCCTATTCTATTTTTGATAGTACCATTCATCTGTTCAACCACACCAGAAGCCTCTGGTCGGTAGGCACAATGTAGTTTTTGTTGTACATTCAATGCTTCACAAATTAATCCTACAATCTCATTATGGAAATGTCCTCCTCGGTCTGACTCAATTGTCACTGGGAACCCAAACCTAGGGATGAACTCTCTCAGTAGTAGCTTGGCTACTGTCATCCCATCATTTCTCCTTGTTGGGAATGCTTCCACCCACCTAGAGAATAGGCAGACCACAACCAAAGCATACCTTAGTCTGTTACAGGGAGGCATTTCAATAAAATCTACTTGCATTCTGGTGAAAGGCCCTCCTTCTCGACCTATTGTTCCCAGACTCACCACTGTCTTTCTCCCAGGATTGTATTGCTGACATATTAGGCATCTTTGACAAAGACTTTCTGCTACAAGCCTGAATTTTGCATTGTACCAGGTCTGCTTAAATGACCTGATCATGGCATCACTCCCAATGTGTCCCTGGCCATGATACATCCGTGCCATGGTAGACATTATGCTATCAGGCATAACTGGTCTTCATCTCGATAGACCCACACATGATCCTTTTCGGCACATCCTGCTTTTGCCCACTGTCTCATTTCCTCATCTCCTGCCTCTTCTTGCAACTGTCTTACCTCTTCCCAAGTTCCTACAATGTTAGTAAACATCAATGAGCAAGAAGACATTTCTCTTTTCTTAGCCCGATTGACCGAATTCTGATTACGTGCACAATACTGTGCCATGTCATTAGCGTACCGATTTCCTGTGGCGATATAATCACCACCTTGACTATGAGCAGCACATTTTACAACAGCCAGTTGTCTAGGCAGCTGTATCGCCTCAAGCAATTTTCCAACCACCTCAGCATTCTTAATAGAAGTTCCACTCGAGGTCAGGAAACCTCTTTGTAGCCATAGTTGGCCAAAGTCATGGACCACTCCAAAGCCATACTGGCTGTCAGTTATCACAGTCACTCTCACACTTTTGCCAATCTTGCATGCTCTAGTCAAAGCCACAAGTTCTGCTACTTGGGCCGATTTCACTACTTTCAGATAGGATGCTTCTATTACTGCTGCGACTGTGCATACTGCATACGCTGCACTCAGCACTCCTTCATCTGTTCTCAAACATGACCCATCAACGAACATCACAAAATCACTTTCTGGCAAAGGTACATCTTTTATATCTGGTCGTGGTTTTGTACAAAAGTCAAGTACATCCAAGCAATCATGATCTACTTCATCTCTTACCTCCACAATCTCGGCATCAGGCAATAAAGTTGCAGGATTTACATTCAAACATCTTGCAAGACTCACATTAGTTGCACCTAATATGACCTTTTCATAGTTAGTCAGCCGACTGTGTGTCATATACTGAGTACGACTCCTTGTTAACAGGATCGCTACATCATGAGGTACAAACACTTTCAAAGGATATCCCATCACAGTTCCTTCACTCTGCTCCAAACTTCGACATGTTGCAGCCACCGCTTTCAAACATCCAGGTAAAGCTACAGCTACTGGAACAAGCATTGATGAAAAATATGCAATTGGTCTTCTCAGTTTTCCATGCTTCTGGATCAACACAGAAAGTGCACATCCTTTACTCTCACTGCAATACAACTCGAATTCTTTCTCATAGTCAGGCATACCTAATGCAGGTGCTTCACACAAACTATCTCTTAATTTTCTGAACGCTGCCAATTCCTCCTTGTTAAATTCGATGGGATCTTTCACATCACTTCTCGTCAGTCGTACCAAAGGTTTTGCAATCAGGGAAAAGTTGCTAATCCACTGACGGCAGTACCCTACCATTCCCAGGAACATTCTCACCTCTCTTTGAGTCATGGGGGCATTTCTTTTATGATTCTGATTCTGTCTATTGTTATTTTCCTTAGTACTTTCTCAATGTTATGTCCCAAATACTGTACTTCCTTCTTACAAAACTGTAATTTTGCTGGTGACACTTTAAGTCCTCCATCTGCCAAATGATTCAGCAAGGCTATCGTGTCTACCTCACAGGCTTCCCGTGTTTTTGACGCTACCAAAAGGTCGTCAATGTATTGAACTAATACAGAGCTTTCAGGCATTTCTAGACTCTCCAATGACTTCTTTAAGAGCTGATTGAATATTGAGGGGGTTTCTGTATACCCCTGTGGGATTCGGCACCATGCCAAAATACGCTCACCAAAACGAAATGCAAAAATCTGCTGGCTGTCGTGGTGCAATGGGATGGAAAACAAAGCATGACACAGATCAATCACTGTATACCATTCTGCATCATGGGGAATCTGATATAAAATCACTGATGGATTTGGTACTATGGGGCAACATGATACCACAATTTTATTCACCTTTCTCAGATCTTGCACTATCCTAAATTTCCCATTAGGCTTTTTCAGTCCCATTATCGGTGACTACTCAGTATTTCTCTCAAGATTCCTTGCCTGATCATTTTCTCTATTACAGGAGTTACTCCTTCAATTACTTCAGGTGTCAATTTATATTGCGGAACATTTCGATATGTTACTCCTTCCTTTACTGTTATTTTAATTGGATCTACATTTCTCATTAGCCCTACATCTTCTCCAGTGAAATCCCAAACTTCTGCTTTTACAGATTGTCTCAATTCTTTAGGTAATTCATCAGGGTTGAATACAGCATATGTTTCAGTAACTTCATTTTCTCTGTTAGCTATAGTCATTTTATACAGTACATCATCATCTGGTGTTTCAAAAGGTGAGCAGTCTAAATATCGATAATTTAATTTCAACCTACCATAATATCGAGTCTAGAATATCGTAGGGACAGAATATCGATGTCAAGAATATCGATGGACAGAATATCGACCCTAAGGTAAGTAATATCGATTGTTGTTATATCGATGATAGTAATATCGAAGTTAGTAATATCGATATGAAATATATCGATGTTACTAATATCCATGTCACTAATATCGATATTTATAATATTGTTATGTATTTTATTATGTATTTAATATGTATGTGTTAATTATTTTTTGTTAAGTGTTCTACTGTTTTTAAAATATATGTATACAATTTATATATGTTAATAATGTTTTTTTTAAAGTTAATTTTGTGTTTTAGTACCGTAGCGGGTTGTGGGTTTATAGGGGAATAGGGTGGGAAGTAATTTAATTATATGAATTTAATTATAAAATTTTAGGAATTATAAATTAATTTTTAATATTTTTTGCGTTTAAATTCTGTAGCGGTTGTGGGTTTATAGGGGAACAGGGTGGGAAGTAGTTTAATTATATGAAATTAATTATGAATGTTTAGGAATTATAAATTAATTTGAAATAATTTTTGCGTTTAAATTCTGTAGCGGGTTGTGGGTTTATAGGGGATTAGGGTGGGAAGTAATTTAATATTATGAAATTAATTATACATTTTTAGGAATTATAAATTTTTTTAAAATAATTTTTGCGTTTAAATTCTGTAGCGGGTTGTGGGTTTATAGGGGAAGAGGGTGGGAAGTAATTTAATTGTAATTAAGTAATATTTATATTTATTTATTGGTATTGATAATTATATTATTGTTAATTAAGTATTAATTGGTAATTAATTTTTATTAATTGGTAATTAGTTTTGAATAATTGATTAATTGATAATTATGTTAACTGTATTATTTTATTATTTGAGTGTTTCGTGCGTTTATAGGGGAATAGTGTTGGAAGTAATTGAAATTTAATTAAGTAATTATTAAATTTGTAGTTGGGTATTGATAATTAATTAATTGTAGATTAATTATTAATTGGTAAATATTTAAATTAATACTTTTTTGGTTATGAAAAATAATTTATTGTTGATTAATAATGGTAATTAAATATGTTTAAATATTATTTAGTGATATTTCTAATTAATATATTAATAAGAAATTATTAATTGGTAATTAATGTATAATAATTATTATTTTGGGTTAAAAAATATGTAATTGTTTAAGATTTTTTAATTGGTAATTAATGTTTGATAATTAATTTTTGGTATACAAAATTTAATTGTTCAATAATTTTTAAATTGGTAATTAATATTCCTTAATTATTATTTATTGGTATTTATTAATAATTTTTTGCTAATTAATTATTTATTGGTAGTTATGTTTTTAATAAATATGTATTGGTATTTGTAAGTAATTTTGAGTTATTTAATAATTATATTATTAATTATTTTAAATAATTATTTTATTTAAAAGTATGTTATTTTTAACTTCTAAGCTATCCAACACTTTCTCTACTGTTGCACTCTCTGGAGCTAGAATAGTAATTTTTACCCCTACGCAATCCAACACTTTCCCTACTGTTGCACTCTCTGGAGTTGGAGTAGTAATTTGTACCCCTACGCTATCCAACACTTTCCCTACAGTTGCACTCTCTGGAGCTGGAATAGTAATTGTTACCCCTACGCTATCCAACACTTTCCCTACAGTTGCATTCTCTGGAGTTGGAATAGTAATTTTTATCCCTACGCTATCCAACACTTTCCCTACTGTTGCACTCTCTGGAGTTGGAATAGTAATTTTTACCCCTACGCTATCCAACACTTTCCCTACTGTTGCACTCTCTGGAGTTGGAATAGTGATTTTTACCCCTACGCTATCCAACACTTTCCATACTGTTGCACTCTCTGGAGTTGGAATAGTAATTGTTACCCCTACGCTATCCAACACTTTCCCTACTGTTGCACTCTCTGGAGTTGGAATAGTAATTTTTACCCCTACGCTATCCAACAATTTTCCTACAGTTGCACTCTCTGGAGTTGGAATAGTAATTTTTAACCCTACGCTATCCAACACTTTCCCTACTGTTGCACTCTGTGGAGTTGGAATAGTAATTTTTAGCCCTACGCTATCCAACACTTTCCCTACTGTTGCACACTTTGGAGTTGGAATAGTAATTGTTACCCCTACGCTATCCAACACTTTCCCTACTGTTGCAGTCTCTGGAGTTGGAATATTAATTTTTACCCCTACGCTATCCAACACTTTCCCTACTGTTGCACTGTCTGGAGTGGGAATTTTAATTATTACCCCTACGCTATCCAACACTTTCCCTACTGTTGCACTCTCTGGAGTTGGAATAGTAATTTTTACACCTACGCTATCCAACACTTTCCCTACTGTTGCACTCTCTGGAGTTGGAATAGTGATTTTTACCCCTACGCTATCCAACACTTTCCCTACTGTTGCACTCTGTGGAGTTGGAATAGTAATTGTTACCCCTACGCTATCCAACAATTTCCCTACTGTTGCACTCTTTGGAGTTGGAATAGTAATTTTTACCCCTACGCTATCCAACACTTTCCCTACTGTTGCAGTCTCTGGAGTTGGAATATTAATTTTTACCCCTACGCTATCCAACACTTTCCCTACTGTTGCACTGTCTGGAGTTGGAATTTTAATTTTTACCCCTACGCTATCCAACACTTTCCCTACTGTTGCACTCTCTGGAGTTGGAATAGTAATTTTTACTCCTACGCTATCCAACACTTTCCCTACTGTTGCACTCTCTGGAGTTGGAGTACTAATTTTTACCCCTACGCTATCCAACACTTTCCCTACTGTTGCACTCTCTGGATTTGGAATAGTAATTTTTACCCCTACGCTATCCAACACTTTCCCTACTGTTGCACTCTCTGGAGTTGGAATAGTAATTGTTACCCCTACGCTATCCAACCATTTCCCTACTGTTGCACTCTCTGGATTTGGAATAGTAATTTTTACCCCTACGCTATCCAGCACTTTCCCTACTGTTGCACTGTCTGGAGTGGGAATCTTAATTTTTACCCCTACGCTATCCAACACTTTCCCTACTGTTGCACTCTCTGGAGTTGGAGTACTAATTTTTACCCCTACGCTATCCAACACTTTCCCTACTGTTGCAATCTCTGGAGTTGGAATAGTAATTTTTAACCCTACGCTATCCAACACTTTCCCTATTGTTGCACTCTCTGGAGTTGGAATAGTAATTTTTACCCCTACGCTATCCAACACTTTCTCTACTGTTGCACTGTCTGGAGTGGGAATCTTAATTTTTACCCCTACGCTATCCAACACTTTCCCTACTGTTGCACTCTTTGGAGTTGGAGTACTAATTTTTACCCCTACGCTATCCAACACTTTCCCTACTGTTGCACTCTCTGGAGTTGGAATAGTAATTTGTACTCCTACGCTATCCAACACTTTTCCTACTGTTGCACTCTCTGGAGTTGGAATAGTAATTTTTAACCCTACGCTATCCAACACTTTCCCTACTGTTGCATTCTCTGGAGTTGGAATAGTAATTTTTATCCCTACGCTATCCAACACTTTTCCTACTGTTGCACTCTCTGGATTTGGAATAGTTATTTTTACCCCTTCGCTATCCAACATTTTCCTTACTGTTGCACTCTCTGGAGTTGGAATAGTAATTTATACCTCTACGTTATCCAACACTTTCCCTACTGTTACACTATCTGGAGTGGATATAGTAATGTTTAGCCCTGCGCTATCCAAAAATTTTCCTTTATGTTGTTTTTTTGGGAGCTGGAGTAGTAGTTTTATTGTCTCTGCTATTTAATATTTATTTTTATTATTTTAGCTAATGTAGTATATAATTAATTTTAACAATCTTTAAATTAAATGTAATTTTGTAAATTTGTTATACATAATTATTTAATTTTTATTTATGTTATTGTTTTATGTGTGTAATGTGTTTGCAATTTTTAATATTTTTAAATAATTTATAATTTATTACAATAATTATAAAAACATTATTAAGTAAGTATATATATTATATATCAGGTGCCAATTACAATCCGGTAAAAAATTTCCCCGTGCGACTCGTATCCGGTCTTTTTACCGTACGAATCGTACAAGTGCCGTACGAACTGGCAATCACGATTCGCATGGTAAAAAGTCCATACGAACCGCACTGGCAATCATTCCCCACACGTCCTCGGGTCGGAAAATGTGTCCGACACGTCCTCGGACGATTTACCTTACAAACGTGAAAAGCCAAGTCCGACCGAGGAATCACGATCCATCCCGTGCGTCTGAGCTCACAACCGTATGGAAAAAACACCGTCCGCACCGAACTCCCATAGCAACCATGGAGACATGTGCCCGCATACGCGCCCAACACTCCCCCCAGCCCCCGTACGTCCGACACGTACCCCCCGTGGATGTATACCCCCACCCGTCTAGGTACACCCCAGTGCGTTCAAGTCGTACCCCCACCCCAGTACGTGTCGTACCACCGTCTATGTACACCCCAGTACGTTCGAGCCCCACCCCCACCCCTGTACGTGTCATACCCCCGTGTACCTACACCCCAGTACGTTCCAGTCGTACCCCCACCCCAGTACGTGTCATACCCCCGTCTATGTACACCCCAGTACGTTCCAGTCGTACCCCCACCCCAGTACGTGTCGTACCACCGTCTATGTACACCCCAGTACGTTCCAGTCGTACCCCCACCCCAGTACGTGTCGTACCACCGTGCACCTACACCCCAGTACGTTCCAGTCCTACCCCCACCCCAGTACGTGTCATACCCCCGTGTACCTACACCCCAGTACGTTCCAGTCGTGCCCCCACCCCAGTACGTGTCATACACCCGTGTACCTACATGCCAGTACGTTCCAGTCGTACCCCCACCCCAGTACGTGACGTACCCCCGTGTACCTACACCCCAGTACGTTCCAGTCGTACCCCCACCCCAGTACGTGTCGTACCACCGTCTAAGTACACCCAAGTACGTTCCAGTCGTACCCCCACCCCAGTACATGTCGTACCCCCGTGTACCTACACCCCAGTACGTTCCAGTCCTACCCCCACCCCAGTACGTGTCTTACACCCGTGTACCTACACCCCAGTACGTTCCAGTCGTACCCCCACCCCAGTACGTGACGTACCCCCGTGTACCTACACCCCAGTACGTTCCAGTCGTACCCCCACCCCAGTGAGTGTCGTACCACCGTCTAAGTACACCCCAGTACGTTCCAGTCGTACCCCCACCCCAGTACGTGTCGTACCACCGTCTATGTACACCCCAGTACGTTCCAGTCGTACCCCCACCCCAGTACGTGTCATACCCCCATGTACCTACACCCCAGTACGTTCCAGTCGTACCCCCACCCCAGTACGTGTCATACCACCGTGTACCTACACCCCAGTACATTCCAGTCGTACCCCCACCCCAGTACGTGTCGTACCACCGTCTAAGTACACCCCAGTACGTTCCGGTCCTACCCCCAACACAACCTCCTAAGTACGGAGCGCACCCCAGGCCCCAACATCACAACCGCATGTACGAGTCCTACCAACCCACACACAAGGACAGCACCGTACAACCAAATGGCCCATCTACACACCGTACACACGCTCAAAACGCACGTACACAACCAGGACAAAACAAAAAAACACAAGAAGACACTATTCGAATGGCACAAAGCCACTAAACATTGCCAACGAAAACTACAAAGACACCTTCACTGACCTGCAACTGCCAAAGACAAACAGAGGGCCAAAACACCACCACTACTTATAACACACCCACCCAAAATTCAAACACTGCCACACCCACCCATGGACCAATAAAAAGGGCCCACACACACAAACCATGAGCCTTTGCAACAGACTCACTGCTGCCAGACACCACAGAACCATACTGCAAGCTACACCACACCTTACACTTGCACTCCTTCACACAACCACCCTCACAAACACCCCCTCATCACATTCACACACACACACACACACACAACCATCCACACCCCCCCCAACATCCACACCCCCCCCCCCACCATCCCCACCCACACCCCTCACCATGCCCACTACCAAGAATCCAAAGTTCAGTAACCGAGAGTTGGAGGTCCTTGTTGATCAAATCCTCAGAGTCGAGCCACAGATCTTTGGAACATTGGTCAGAAACACCAGCATGGCAGCAAAAACAGCCATGTGGCAGACCATCGTCGATGCTGTGAATGCTGTTGCGGACACCAGGAGGACCAGGCAGGAATGCCAGAACAGGTGGTACGATCTGCGGAGGAGGGTCAGAGCCAAGAGGCAGGAGGAACACGACCAGGCCAACGCCACCGGAGGAGGGCCCTCCCGCAGAACCGTACAGTACCATCCCTGGGAGGAGAGGGTGATGGCCATACTGCCGGTGGAGGCAGTCGAAGGATTAGAAGGACTCCGAGACCCGGGTGAGTACACAAACAACGCACCTCACATGGGGGGAACGGCATCCACAACCAAAATCACTAACAGGCACGCAACCACCACAAGCCATCGCATTACTCAACCACACTCCATGAGCACGCACATGCCACTGCTGCCACCATGCCCCATGCACCCAGCTGGACAATGGCAAGTCACAGAAGACAACAACACATGACACGGTAACCCGGATGGCGGGAGGCTGGGCCCCAAAAATCACATATTGCGACTCCGAAGCAGACAACAATGCACTCTGCCCATATGGCCTAGGTCACAGCCAGACAAACAGTGTGTCCCAACACAGGAATGACCTGCCAGCAAATGGCGGACGCCTTGCATCTACACATGGGGGTGAAGGCACTGTTTTGCACATGACAGCAGCTAATGAACGGCCAACATTGTGAAAGAGTGGCAGCACACACCACCACAGCAGCAGCGCACAGACACACATCACACCCAATGGGTGCCTGGAGATCAGAAACAAACTCACATCAACAAGCCAAGGGCCACTCAAAGATCTGCTAACAGTGTGTGCCCAGGAAGCTGGCCTGAGGTGACAGAGGGTGACACACAGAGGGAGGGAGAGGGGGACACAGAGGGAGGGAGAGGGGGACAGAGAGGGAGGGAGAGGGGGACAGAGAGGGAGGGAGACACAGGGAGATGGACATAGGGAGGGAGAGGGTGACAGAGAGGGAGGGAGAGGGTGACAGAGAGGGAGGGAGAGGGGGACAGAGAGGGAGGGAGACACAGGGAGAGCAAATCAGCCGTGTGGTGTGTGGGAATGTCTGCTCGTCAGCAGGTAGACTGCGTGCATGTAGCCAAGGGTGGCCCGTGCCAGAACCCCCCCTCTTCTCCATGGCAAAACACAGGGCCATGTCACAACCTGTGCACGAGCACAATGACAGCTACCTGCATCACATAAGTGTGTGGAACAAATCCATGTGCACATGTACAGTGCTACACGGAAGGCGCCAATGCATGGCTCGCAACACCTGCCCACTCCACTGCTGACTGCAGTCACACCTGACGCAGCAAGTAAGACTGTGCCACACATAGTTAAAGGTGCCAAAGTGGTGCCCAAGGGACACACCCATGCACAAGTGCACTGTGAGTGGAATGCAAGACAGATCCTAAATCCTAGAGGAAATGTGCCAACTTATGAAATGATGAAACATGGATGTTGCATGGTCCAAAATTAACATTGTCTCTCTCACACACAGGTCAACGTCGTGGTGCACCCCCCAACACTGGGGGGGAACACTCACAGGACCCGGATCTGCAGGAGCCCGATCCCACCGGCAGCGACCACTCTCACCACTCTGTGGACGACCCCGACCGACCTGGCACCTCTGGTGTCCAACCGCCTGCAGCACTTGCGTCAGGTACAACTGTGCCAACCACCACCCCCACTCCTGCCACATCCCAGGAGACACCCAGGATCCCTGCCCCAACACCACAATGCAGCCAGGCTGGCCAGGAGGGACACGGTGTCCCGGGCACCCAGGAGGAGGCAGGCGACAACGCCAATGCCACCCCTCAGGGGTCCCGGAGACCCGATGTGCCCGCAAGGGCAGGCCAGGCGCAAGTGGGCAGGGGTGGTGGGAGTGGAGGACGGCTGAGGCACGAGCCTGACCAGTTGGCTGGGGATCCGGTATTTGCCCATGTCCATAACATCCTGGACTCATACCGGCAGGACACCACGGGCATGGCCCAGGTTGTGTCCACCCTCAATGAGATCAAGGGGAGCCTCGATGAGATAAAGACCCAGCAGGCCCAGCAACATGCGGAGCTACATGCCTGTCTACTGGTACACCAACGGAGGATGGAGGACAGACAGGCTGAGCAAGTGACGGCATTCCAGGGGATTCACGCTACACTCCGTCGGATGGCCAACAACATGGCCGACCCTCCCTGTGCCAGAAGGCGGAGAACATCACCACCCACAGGGAGGGATCAGGAGGAGGAGGAGGAAACATCCGACGGAGCATCCCAGATGTCGTCACGGCCTGTTGGTGAGGTTCCCCGCAGGAGGCCAGGTCGTCCACGGAAAGGACCGTGAGGGTGGGCGCTACATCACCATCTCCCAGGACACCTGGCCTGGCACCTGGCCCACTGGAGCAACAGCATCACAGCATCAAGAGACATTCTCTGCCACATGGCCCTGCTGGTCACTGGCTGACCAATGTTGACAAAGACTGTGGCATGGACTCTGAGGACATCCAATGGCAAGGACACCAACTCCCCTACTGAACTTTGGATTCCAACTTCCCGGAAAGACACTCACTTTGTTTCCCCCCCCCCCCCCCAATAATAAATCACACTATGAAGAGTAGATGCCTGCTGGTAGCATTATTACCTAACATGTGTCTTGTAAAGTCAAAACATGCCTGAGTCATCTTTTGTCCTCAACCACCCACACCCTGGGGCCTGAGTCTGGCACAGGACACATGGGTCACAGTGTATTAGGCAAGACAGACGTGGAGCACCATACACACCCGTGATGGGCCCAACCAGCTGAGGGAGTTACCGAACAACCGTGCTGACAGACACATTGAGTACAGCAACAGTCATGCGCAGAGGTCAGGGATCCAGTCCAGTGTCCTGGGGGGCACCCAGGTATGTGTAGACAGGTGGCAGAAACATGTCCAGCAAGCTTGAGTCCGGTGGATGCAGAGAATGGGGGCCTGGCCAACGTTGGATGCATGGGGATGGCACATGTCACAATACCCACACAGTCATGGACATCATGCACAATACACAGTCTCAGCCCACACACACAGCTTGCATCTTGCCACTCGACACATTGACACATAGCCACAATCAGGGAATACCATGCCAGACAAGCAGGATGCACCATGGCAACACACCAGCATTGACTCAGAAGAGGCACCTTGGAGGCATAGGGACACCTTTATTAGTCATGTATTCGGGATTGCAGAGGCAACTCGAAGTACACATGAACACATCATGTGGAGTAACATGTGGGTCCAACACTGGCACCCCCCTTCAGCAGCACACATGCGTGTTCGCCATGGAACTGGCACACAAGCGTCGGCTAACAGCTAAATACCCACAGCTGCACACGGAGAGCCTGCCATACACCATAGATCCGCGGATGTCGAAGTCCCACACCATGTCAAGCCAATGCAAACCGAATGTGTCCGAGGGCAGTGTCACACACATTGATGCCATCACCACAATCACCTATCCCATCACTGATGACTGTCAACCAGGCAGACCATCTATTCAGGTGTACACAGCTGCATGTCGTGTCCCATGGGGATGCGACATGGCTGCAGAGGAACAAAACACCGACAGGGGCAGTGTGCACACATCGTGAACAACTGCCACACCCAATACACCCCAGATGCATCCCTTACCCCATGGAGACTTCCAAACGTGTCCGTGCCTGTAACGCTGAGTCAGCCCACGATGTCATGTCCATGAGGAATAGCAGTGCCACAACAATGCAACCAGCAGACGGCATGCGCAGGTACCTGGGGAAGAGAAACACACAAGAAGTCAGCCACAAAAAGCACAGCCACTTGCATGTGCATTTACTCGACACATGTATGGATGACAACATGCTAGGTCACAATTATGACTGCGGAAGTACAACCATCACTGGCACCATCACTCCAGTGACACACCCACACACACCTCTGACTCACGTGCCATACATGCAGGTGGAGACACACATCACAAGGCATGCCACACGGGGACCAATGCGTGCACACTCAGACACTGGTACTCACCACTATGCAAAGAAGTCGCGTATGAGCCGAGTCCGGATGTCCTCTTGCGGCTCCACATCCTCCACATCACTAGCCCTATTGCCAAGCCCTTCGTCCTCCACGGGTGGATGGTCCTCGTCATGTTGATTCAGGATGAGTGGCACTGCTCTTTCAACTGCCATGTTGTGCAGCATGCAGCAGACCATGAAGATCTTGCAGACCTTCGCCGGGGCATATGGGAGTGCGCCGCCGGTCTTGTGGAGGCACCTGAATCGGCTCTTCAGCATGCCAAACGTCCTCTCTATCACTCGCCTCGTCCGGCCATGGGCGGTGTTGTAGCGGAGCTGGGCCGGCGTGATGGGGTTGCGGAGAGGTGTGAGCAGCCAAGGCATGTTGGGATAGCCAGCGTCCCCTACATGGAAAGCACATGGTCATCGTTAGCAGTGGAGAAGCGGTCGTGCTGGTAGGCTATACAGAATACAGGACAGACAAACTGTACCCACCAACAACACATGCCCATTCGTTGCGCAGCTGCATCATCATATCAGGCATCCCGCTACGCCTCATGATGTAGGCATCGTGTGCTGATCCTGGAAAACGAGCACAGACATGTGAAATCACCATGTTGGACAGACACACCACAAGGGCATTGATGGAGTGGTAGTGCTTCCGATTGCGGTACGCCACCTCCCGTGCGTGTGGTGGTACCAAAGCTACATGTGTCCCATCTATGGACCCAATGACATGGGGCATCCCTCCCAGGGCATAGAATCCACGCTTGACCTCAGTCATCTGTTCAGGGGTTGGGAACTTGATGAAGTCATCCAGGTGAATCAACATGGCCTCTAAGAAATCATGCAGCACACCACTGAACGTGCTCTGGGACATGCCACCAACATGAGCTATGGTATTTTGAAAGGTACCCGTGGCAAGAAAATGTAGGGCAGCCATTACCTTCAGCTGGGGTGTCAGTGCCGTGGGATACCTGTGCTGCGGTTGCAGGTGTGGTGCCAGTCTCGCCGTCAACTCCAGAATCAACGGTTGGGTGAAGCGGTAGAGCCGGATGCTGTCATTATCCTGCATGGCAGCCAAGTCTGGAATTCTTCGGGCAAGAGGCGGCGCTCTGCAGTAATTTGGAAGTGACAAGGAAGAGTGAGTGCACTACGACAACAACTCATGTGTACTGAGCACATGTTAATCTGGCAATACACACATGCTACATAGGGAGTCAGGTATGTGCTACATGGCCAGGACACGTATGGCTGCCAGGTGACACTCCTTCAAAGACCCAGCTACACACGGAGATTGAGAACCTCCCCATGCCACGCCATGGGAATAGCTGTGTCCCAGTGCAAGTGAACAGCCAGACGCAACACAGGAGTGACATACGCCCACACATCAGCAGCAGTAGGATGCCGATTGCAGAGATTGGTAGCGGAACACTGGAGCCACAGGTCACATGACATTACACTAGGCCAGCCCACACACCTTGCCATGAAGGTGCACATGTCATGACTCACCACACATACCTTGTGAGGATGCTGACATGTCCTTGTCACGCTACTCCGTGTCCCATGCATACATGTGCACCTCACATCCGATACCACATGTGGCATGGTGTGCGGAACAGTGTGCAATGACAATCTACACACAGACACATGTTTGTTGCTGCAACGGCTGCAGCTTTTGAGGGTGCTCCAACATCAACCTGATGGGAAGCCCCCACACATACATGACATAGTCACATTGTGCACCGTGGGTAGAGATAAGTCAGGTGTCATAACCCCTGTACCGGGCATCAGGGGACACTTCCGTGTGTTGGTGTCCGGGCCATGCCAGTGACGCTCACCCCAAGTGCGCAGTACGACATGCACACATGTCAAAGGAGTCAAGGGCATGCCTGGCACACATCGCACCATCACACAGTACATCTGTACACATCTCATCATAGATCTGGTGCCTTCTCGACTCAGGAGTAATGTTCCACATCACAGGCCTTTCACACCTGTGCCCCACACATGTAGTGATGCACAGACGATGCCTCGATGTCAAGTAATGGACAAGTATGTCCATCCATGGACAAGTATGTCCGCCCCATCCCTACCTGTGTGCCGCCTGTCACCACTGTGATGTGTGAATACCGCTGTACTGCTGCAAAGAGGGCCTGTGTACGTTCCCATATCACTATGGGAGTGCTGCCGTATGTGTACCCATCGTGATGGCGAGCGTACAGGCATGTGTACGGCCCGTACCACTACGAGTACGCATACGCGAGGCCACCCATACTGATAGGGAGCGTACAGGCGTGTGTACGTTCACTATCAGTATGTGTGGCCTTGCGTATGCGTACTCGTAGTGGTACGGGCCGTACACACGCCTGTACGCTCCCTATCACTACGAGTACGCACACGCGGGCCCACCCATACTGATAGGGAGCGTACAGGCGTGTGTACGCTCCCTATCAGTATGTGTGGCCTCGCGTATGCGTACTCGTAGTGGTACGGGCCATACACACGCCTGTACGCTCCCTATCAGTATGGGTGGGCCCGCGTATGCGTACTCGTAGTGATAGGGAGCGTACAGGCGTGTGTACGGCCCGTACCACTACGAGTACGCATACGCAAGGCCACACATACTGATAGTGAACGTAGTCACGCGTGTAGGGGCCGTTGCAATGCATTTGGGGTGCCCTAGGGCCCCGGAATGCACCGTACCTGTGTATGGAGCTCAAAATTACATAGGGGACACATGAGGGACAAGTATTAAGGCCTACATGCATGCTGGTTGTCATGGAGACCAAGTTCAAATTTCGAATATCTTCTGGAAGGTGAACACCAGAAGTCAGTTGGACTAAAATTACTTTGTTGCAATGTGTTTGTGGAGCTGAAATCATGCAGGAGAATGAAACCGATAGAGTACACACAGACTGCTAGGTTTGAAGGGATTGGTGGAAACATAGGATGCAAATGTGAGTGACCAATCACTCTGTACTCCTGTGCATGAGACAGGGCAGAAAGGCACATATAAGGCAGCCAGGTCCCATGAGGGAGTACTTGCCTGCCCATCTTTGAATTCGTCGACCCAGCTGCTGCTACTGATTCCCTGGAACCATGTCAAGGGCTGTGGAGAGGTCACAGCCATTCACCCTGGAAGAGAACATGGCATTGCTGGATGTGATCCTCCCACAGTACCCCATGCTGTATGGGCGACCAGGGTATCAGGTGAGTGCATAGGCCACTGGCACAGACTGTCCCTATGTTCTGACTGTGACTTCTGCCATTGTGTCCTGGTGTGACACACATGCCATGTACTGTTGGGGGGGTCCCAGGGGGGGGGGATGCCTGATGTCTCCCAGTAGTGCCCTGAGACAGGAGGGGTGGGTGTGGAGTGCTCCCAGCAGTGCCCTGAGACAGGATGGGTGGGTACAGAGTGCTCCCAGCAGTGCCCTGAGACAGGATGGGTGGGTACAGAGTGCTCCCAGCAGTGCCCTGAGACAGGAGGGGTGGGTACAGAGTGCTCCCAGCAGTGCCCTGAGACAGGAGGGGTGTGTGCCTATCACTAACAGCAGTGCCCTGAGACAGGAGGGGTGTGTGCCTATCACTAACAGCAGTGCCCTGAGACAGGAGGGGTGGGTACAGAGTGCTCCCAGCAGTGCCCTGAGACAGGAGGGGTGGGTACAGAGTGCTCCCAGCAGTGCCCTGAGACAGGAGGGGTGTGTGCCTATCACTAACAGCAGTGCCCTGAGACAGGAGGGGTGTGTGCCTATCACTAACAGCAGTGCCCTGAGACAGGAGGGATGTGTGCCTATCACTAACAGCAGTGCCCTGAGACAGGAGGGGTGGGTGTGGAGTGCTCCCAGCAGTGCCCTGAGACAGGATGGGTGGGTACAGAGTGCTCCCAGCAGTGCCCTGAGACAGGATGGGTGGGTACAGAGTGCTCCCAGCAGTGCCCTGAGACAGGAGGGGTGGGTACAGAGTGCTCCCAGCAGTGCCCTGAGACAGGAGGGGTGTGTGCCTATCACTAACAGCAGTGCCCTGAGACAGGAGGGGTGTGTGCCTATCACTAACAGCAGTGCCCTGAGACAGGAGGGGTGGGTACAGAGTGCTCCCAGCAGTGCCCTGAGACAGGAGGGGTGGGTACAGAGTGCTCCCAGCAGTGCCCTGAGACAGGAGGGGTGTGTGCCTATCACTAACAGCAGTGCCCTGAGACAGGAGGGGTGTGTGCCTATCACTAACAGCAGTGCCCTGAGACAGGAGGGGTGGGTACAGAGTACTCCCAGCAGTGCCCTGAGACAGGAGGGGTGGGTACAGAGTGCTCCCAGCAGTGCCCTGAGACAGGAGGGGTGGGTGTGGAGTGCTCCCAGCAGTGCCCTGAGACAGGAGGGGTGGGTGTGGAGTCCTCCCAGCAGTGCCCTGAGACAGGATGGGTGGGTACAGAGTGCTCCCAGCAGTGCCCTGAGACAAGAGGGGTGGGTACAGAGTGCTCCCAGCAGTGCCCTGAGACAGGAGGGGTGTGTGCCTATCACTAACAGCAGTGCCCTGAGACAGGAGGGGTGGGTACAGAGTGCTCCCAGCAGTGCCCTGAGACAGGAGGGGTGGGTGTGATGCACAGTGTGAGCCTTGATCATTGATTGTGACATTGCCATCATTCCACCTGTGTACCCACTATGGCATGTACTGCTTTTTCCCTCACCAGAGGATCATGTCCCTATGACAAAGGTGCAATGCGTTGGCTGCATGACATGCCTTGTTGTTACCAGCTAATTTGTTATCAAATGTCTCCCTGTGACATGTGGCTGGTGTATTGATGTGGTGTCACTTGTTCTTCCTCACAGGTAGGCGCCACTGCCAAGGAGCAGATCTGGCTGACCGCCGTCAGTGCCGTGAGGGGTGTGGATGGTCGGAGGCGGAGCCTGTCCCAGGTGAGGAAACGCTGGCAGGATATCCGGTGCTGGACGCGGAGGATTGCACGGGTCCTGCTGGAGGACTCACCTGAGAGCCACAAGAACCGCGGGCGCCGCCGTCTGAGCCACCTCCACAGGCGTGTGCTGCCGGTGGTCTTTCCAGACTTGGATCGGTGCTTACAGGCGAAGCAGCAGCCGGAAGGGGGTAGGTACATGTGTGTGTTGTGTGTCACCGGCATTTGTAAGGGCACAGTAGCATGAATTCACTGCCAGGGTTTAAAGGTGCTGTGCAGATCCATTTTGCCCCAGTATAGCGCTGCGCCCCTGCCACCCTTCCCCTCCTTGCAATGTGTTCCCTGGTCTGTGTGTAGCCACTCCTTCACAAGGTAATGTAGGCTGGCGCTTTGTCCACGAGAACTATGCCTGTAGCATCATGTGTGGGGGTGCTGGGTAACAGGTTTTGGGACCTTGGCTGTGCCCTGTCAAGTTCACTGCATGTGGGTTCCATGTCAGTTGGCACTGATGCTGACTCCAGACATGGGAGTTGGTCTCTCATGTGTCATGCCTTACAGTGCGCATGTCCTATGTAGTGGCCTGTGACATGATGTGCATGAGTGTGCGATACGCATACTGCAGGGATGGTGGCGTGGGTTGCAGTCATTACCATTCAGGAGCATGGAGTTGCGTGGGCACTACTGTCCCCTGGGGCACCTTTTCATCGGTGTTGTATGTGTCATCATAAACGTGGACACTCTCAGTGTCTACAGCGTAGGTTGTGCTCTGTGCCATTGTCCCCTGGCACCATGTATATAGACGTGCTATTTTGTACAGGTGTCCACTGTGCAGCCTGACCTGAATGTCCTTCTTCAGACTCACAGTTGCTAGTGCCTGTGTGTCTTGTTATACTCATCTGAGGATGGGCACTGGTACCTCATTATTTGTACAGGCGCACCTTGGCTGTTTGGCGTCCAATCTTGCATTTTGCCTGCCCCTGTGTTTATCACCCAGACTATGTGATGTTGGTGCCACCTGTGTCTCAGCTATTTGCCTCGTGTAGGGGATGGTTGGGGTGGGCAAAGCCTATATGTCAAATCCAGATTTCTACTTGCTGGGTCTGGGCAGTGTGTGATGTTTGTCTGGACACACACGCAAGGTGCAGTGACCGAGTCATGTTGTGCATGTTTTCTGCATTACCTATGCAGCATGTGTCTCAAGTTCATGGATATGGTCCCTGGTCATCGGTATTTTCGCCAACGCTGTGTGGTGCAGATGCAGTGCTGGATTGTCCCCAGGGCCTGGGTGCTATGTCAGACTCCGTTTCCTGTCTTTAGCTATTGTCTCATGCTCTCCATGGTATTTCAGTGGCATGGTGGCTCAACCAACTGTGTGTTTCATGCCCTACATCGGTACCTTGTTTAGTAGATGTTAGGGATCTTCCTTTTCAGGCTATGCAATGTTACCTATGTAGATTGGACTCATGTGACAGATGTGTACAGGTGTCTGATTAATTTCTGTCTCTCCACCCTGCCCACAGCATCGTCGGGGGACACAGAGGGAGACATGGACACAGACCAGGCGGAGGGACCGAGCACCAGTGCCAGCCGTGACATCGGGGCTGGCACATCGAGTGGGACAGAGGCGGAGGAGAGTGTGGCCGAGGACCTGTCGACTGGCACATCAGAATACGAAGCTGACAGGTCCGAGGAGGATGTCTCCGAGTGGGCGGAGGCTGCACCAGCAGCTGACAGCGGAACAACACCTCGCACCGCCCCCTCAGTTCCCATCAGCCGCCTCCCACTTGCTCGTGTCCCTTCCCAGCGTGCCCGGTCACCGCATGTCTCCTTCATGCCAGGCACCGCACCCCCTGCCCCTGTCTCCACTGCTGCCGCCAATGCTGAGTCTGTGGACATCCAGCGGCAAATGCAGGTTGGTCAGGCTGCGATCCTTAATGTCCTGCATGCCCACGGGCAAACACTCAACAACATCGAGGCATACTTGGAGGGCATTCATTCATCGCAGGCTGACCAACGCAACTTGCTGAGGTCCATAGACTCCACACTGACTGCAGCAGTGGGTCTCCTGCAGCGCGACCTCCCCCCACCTACCCCTGCCCCATCCACACTTCCCACTCCCATGCCTGTCCTACGTACACCCAGACGTCGGCATGCACCCACATCAACAGACACAGGCACCACACCAGCAGGGAAGGTCCACCGCACTCCTCCTGACACGCACACACAGGGTGAGGTAGGCACACCCACTGGGTCGGGGGGCAAACGTGTGACACGCAGCCATAGTGGGAGTACGCATTCCACCCAGTCCACTCCCTCCAAATCCCCTCCCCTCAGCTCTCCTGGCCACATCTCCCCCAAGGACTCCTTCATGGCCGCTCTGTCCCTGAGCCCCACAGTGACACCACCCCGCAAGCGGTCAAGGAAGTCCTCGGTCACGGTGGTTGATTCTCCCCCCCTGTCTACGCCCTCCCCCGGTGGCGCTGCGACCCATCCCTCTGACCCCCCCCCCCCTCCTTGGGGCCTGTGGATCCTTCGGGTGCAGGGGACTCCCTGGAGGACCTTGCAAAGGTGTGTAGTGCAATCCTGGCCTCCGCCTTTGGCCCTGCCCCACCCCCTGTGGTGGAATCCTCCATCCCTGCACCCACAACGCCTCCCCTTTGCCCTGATGTCCCTGCGGTGCCTGTTGCTTCCCCCCCCATGATGCCCTCACCCCTGTGGAAGACGATGGCAAGTAACTGTGCAGGCAAGGTAGGGGACACGCATCCCACTGTGTCCCCCATCCAGCTGAGACTCATTGACTGCCCTATGGGCTTTGTGAATATTGAACTGCCTGCGATCCACGGACATTGTGCTCATGCTGAATAAAGCTTAATTTTTGTTTCATTTTAACACTACTGCTATGCTGGTATTGGTGTTGGTGGGGCTGCTACATGGTTTTGGGTGGTGTTTATGTGTTGGGTGTGTGGGATCTGAAGTAGTGTGCTGCTCGTATGGGGGACCCTGGGATCTGTGTGCCATCACAAGGTGTTAGCTAAGTTTCTTTGTTCATGTGAGCAGTTAATGCATGGTCCAATTGTCCCAGGGTGTATTCCTCCCTCTGTGTACCCTGATATCTTCCCTGCAGGGTGTTCCCAATGTTTAGCGCAGAGCTGTGTCTACATGAGCTGTGTGTGTGACGGAGCCCTTCTACTTTGGCCATGCATGCAGGGCCATGTCTCCACCTGCAACATTCGTGGCATCCTTGGTGATCACTGTACTTGTGTGTGGAGTCTGTTGACATGAGTTCATGGGGACATGTTCCCTTGTAGGCAGTATGCATGTGGGTACTTCCAGCCTCACACACATGTGTTGCACACCTCCTATCTCTGGGCACTGCTGGGAGTGGTAGGCACCCACCCCTCCTGTCTCAGGGCACTGCTGGGAGCACTCTGTACCCACCCCTCCTGTCTCAGGGCACTGCTGGGAGGACTCCACACCCACCCCTCCTGTCTCAGGGCACTGCTGGGAGTGTTAGGCACACACCCCTCCTGTCTCAGGGCACTGCTGGGAGCACTCTGTACCCACCCCTCCTGTCTCAGGGCACTGCTGGGAGCACTCTGTACCCACCCCTCCTGTCTCAGGGCACTGCTGGGAGGACTCCACACCCACCCCTCCTGTCTCAGGGCACTGCTGGGAGCACTCTGCACACACACCTCCTATTTCTGGATATGTACGCTTGGAACATACACGGTGGGGGTACGCTCCATGCATACGAGGGTGATGGTACGGGTCGTACTTACACTGTTGGGGTGGGGGTACGGTACGTACATACGCGGTTGGGGTGGGGGTACGCTCCATGCATACGCGGGTGAGGGTACGGTACGTACATACGCGGTTGGGGTGGGGGTCCGCTCCATGCATACGCGGGTGATGGTACGGGTCGTACTTACACTGTTGGGGTGGGTGTACGGTACGTACATACGCGGTTGGGGTGGGGGTATGCTCCATGCATACGCGGGTGAGGGTACGGGTCGTACTTACACTGTTGAGGTGAGTGTACGGTACGTACATACGCGGTTGGGGTGGGGGTACGCTCCATGCATACGCGGGTGAGGGTACGGGTCGTACTTACACTGTTGGGGTGGGGGTACGGTCCGTACATACACTGTTGGGGTGGGTGTACGGTACGTACATACGCGGTTGGGGTGGGGGTACGCTCCATGCATACGCGGGTGAGGGTACGGGTCGTACTCACACTGTTGGGGTGGGGGTACGCTCCATGCATACGCGGGTGATGGTACGGTCCGTACATACACTGGTGGGGTGGGGGTACGGTCCGTACATACACAGGTGGGGTGGGGGTACGGTCCGTACATACACTGGTGGGGTGGGGGTACGGTCCGTACATACACGGGTGGGGTGTTGGTACGCTCCATTCATACACGGGTGGGGGTTCGGTCCGTACATACACTGTTGGGGTGGGGGTAGGCTCCATGCATACGCGGGTGAGGGTACGGTACGTACATACGCGGTTGGGGTGGGGGTACGCTCCATGCATACGCGGGTGATGGTACGGGTCGTACTAACACTGTTGGGGTGGGTGTACGGTACGTACATACGCAGTTGGGGGTACGCTCCATGCATACGCGGGTGAGGGTACGGGTCGTACCTACACTGTTGGGGTGGGGGTACGCTCCATGCATACGAGGGTGAGGGTACGGGTCGTACTTACACTGTTGGGGTGGGGGTACGCTCCATGCATATGCGGGTGATGGTACGGTCCGTACATACACTGGTGGGGTGGGGGTACGGTCCATACATACACAGGTGGGGTGGGGGTACGGTCCATACATACACTGGTGGGGTGGGGGTACGGTCCGTACATACACTGTTGGGGTGGGGGTACGGTACGTACATACGCGGTTGGGGTGGGGGTGCGCTCCATGCATACGAGGGTGAGGGTATGGGTCGTACTTACACTGTTGGGGTGGGGGTACGCTCCATGCATACGCGGGTGATGGTACGGTCCGTACATACACTGGTGGGGTGGGGGTACGGTCCGTACATACACTGTTGGGGTGGGTGTACGGTACGTACATACGCGGTTGGGGTGGGGGTACGCTCCATGCATACGCGGGTGAGGGTACGGGTCGTACTCACACTGTTGGGGTGGGGGTACGTTCCATGCATAGGGGGGGTGGGGGTAGGGTCCGTACATCTCTATCCCCACGCTATGTGATGCTTGTGCGGGCCGTACCCAGGCCTTTGCCACGTGGGTACGATCCGTCCTGCCATTGTTGGGGTGACGTGGGTGTGGGCGTGGTACGTCCCGTACCCACGCTCTTGAGGCGTGGGTACGGGACGTACCGGTCTGGTTGTGTTGCCGGTTCGCGTGGTGACGGACTTCCGTTGTAGCGGTCGCTGGCTTAGCTGGACACGCCCCCACCCCCTCGTAGTGACCAGGGCATGGGTGTCAGGTATGTCCTGGGCATGTGTGGTGTGTGACTTTGGTGGGGGTTTTGTGGCCTGCCCTGGTCCTGCCACCCCCACCCCCCCTCCTTTCCCCCCTCCCTTAGTTGTTCTGACCTTCTGCGGCGTCTGCGTCGGAACCTGTAGAGGAGGTGGACTGCTATGAGGGCCGGGATGACCCGTAGGTTCGGGTCCATGTCTGTCCGTCGCGTACGGGTCCTCCTTGTTCGCGTCGTCCTGTGTGTCCGTCGCGTACTGGTGGTCCTTGTTCGCGTCGTCCTGATTTCCCGGCAGTTTTTGGCAGCCGGAAAATATTCACCGTGCGGGATGACGTCGCTGCGAATCGTGATTCCTCGTTCGTGAATGGCAGGCTGCGAGCGTCCCGACGTAAGGTCGGCCCTTTCCCGGATCGCATTGGTAGGTTTATTTTGTTCGGTCGGGCTTTTTTACGATTCGTACGGAAATGGTGTTCCCGTGCGAATCGTAATTCCTTGTTTGTAAATTTTGACGACCGGGTACGCGTCGGACGGAGAATATGCTCCGTCCGACGGTTCGTACCCGGTTTTTGCCGGATCGTGATCGGCACCTATATGTATATGTTTAATTCATTTTTTAATAAATTATATTGATTAATTATTAATTTTTAACATTATTAAATATATTTAATTATGTTTATTTTATTTATAAGTATTATTATGTTTATTTAACATATTTATTGTAACAAAAAAAAACCGATATTTTTAAAAACGATATTTTTGACATCTATATATTTTTTTCGATATTTTTGCACTTACCATGTTGTAGAGAGGATGTCGATATTCTTGACATCGATATTTGTGTTGCGATATTTTTGTAGGTCGATTTTCTGACCTTCGAAATTTTGTCAGAGATCCGTTTCAAAAGCTATTCCATCCAGAGTGCAAAATATAGTGCAATTCATTTTGCACAACAGGTCCCTACCTAATAAATTCACAGGACTGGTGTCACACACCACAAAACGGTGCATTTCTGAAAATTTCCCTATGCTAACTTTCACTGGTTCTGTGAGATATGTTTTAATCTGTCTGTTGGACACACACTTGGATCGTTTCATCCGGGAGAGGAAGATTCTTAACATCAGCTGATCTAACAGTTGATCGAGTAGCACCAGTATCCACCAGGAAAGTAATATTTTCATCATTAACCTTCCCATCTACAAAAGGTCCTGTCTGGTCTACTTCTAGAGTTGCGCCAAGTACGCACTCCCCTTCCTCCCTTCGGCACCGTCAATAGCTGTCTTCTGAGTCACTCTCATCGCGTTGCAGCCAATACTGCGAAACAGCGCTAGCGCGTGGCAGCTTATTTACCTGTTCTTCATTGTAGAATCCCGATTCACTACTATACTTCTGTGTGTTTCTGCTCTGTGGAAAAGGTGGTTTTGGCACCTGATTCTGTGGGGGAACAACTTGCTGCTGTTGCTGCAGTTGACCATTCACCTCATGCTCCACCTGTGGGTTCAATGATGGATTTTCATTGTTAGTACTCGGGGGAAACTTACACTCGGATTTCCAATGCCCTATCCTGCCGCAATTATGACACAGAAATTTCTTTTTAGCTTCTTCAATATTCCCTTTATACTTCCCAGGATTAAATTTCAGCTTTGCCCCTGCTTGTTCCACTAATTGTGCTTCTTGTCTCTCCGCTACCTTTACCTGTGCCCACATTGCCTTCTCTTTTAGTTTCCGCTGTTTTGCTTCAATTTCATCACTGAAATATTTTGCATGTCTCAATACTTCATCTATTTTCTAGTTTTGCCAAACCACCGTATGCTGTTTAATCATTTCACCAATTTCTGGACGTAAACCATATACAAATCTGTATACAAAATGACTCAAATACTTTTCACTCAGATTCTCATCTCCGCTAAACTGCTTAAAAGCTAGTATTAGCCTCTCATAGTATGCATGTACTGACTCTTTACTTTCCTGGTGTTATCGATCAATCTTTACCCAATCTGTCTCTTTAGGGGGCACTTTGTTTTTCAAAAATACCATAACCTGCTCATATTTCTTCATTACCTCGGGATCTGAGCTCCTGTTTTAGGATCCCTAGGATATTCCTGGGTTGGCCAATTAATCATAAGGTGCACTCTGTCCATAGATCTGCTGGTACAATTATGTCAAACAAACTATTCAAATCAATCCATAATACTTTAGACAATTTCACAAATCTGTCTACCTGCCTGTACCACTCGACGGGCTTCTCACGCAGTCGAGGGAAATCATTCGTAAAAGACAAAATATCCTGTCTCGTCCATTGGACATGTACATATCCTGCTCCTGGAATCTCTCTCATAGGGCATTCTGTCACTACCTTCTCTTTTTCTCTTACAAGAAATGCTGAAAATGTCTTATCTGAGGCATCATCGTGTTTTCTATACCACCTGCTTCTCCATTTATCCACATCTCCCCATTTTCTCAGCAAAATGATTATGTCCGTAATTTGACCTATTCGTCTTGTGGTGTTCATATTTTCAATATCCTTTTCGGTGAAATCTACTCAATAGATTGGAGAATGGAGTTTCGCCAGAGTCAAGCCCGTCTGGGCCCGTCCGGGCCCAGACGGGCCCAGGGCACACCACTCTGCTAAACACCTCTTGCCCTCAGATCCCCTGTTACAGGTACTCACGGGACACACTGCTTGCTTTACGCACGCCCAGACACCCCAGCTGCTGCTATTATTGGGCTGAGGGCTCCGTTTTCAATCATTGTCTTGACTGTCGCCCGTACAATACTTGTAAGCACCCTAACTCTCTTACTATGGCACTGCTCAACTGTAGATCATTGCCTTGTCATACTACCGAAGTTCATTCCCTCCTTCTGGACCATGGTCTGGATGTTTTATTTCTGACGGAAACGTGGCTGACTACAGGTTCCGACCCCGACATCGTCAACGCTCTTCCCTCGGGGTATCTTATGTTCCATCTTGATAGGCCGGATGGGAGAGGGGGTGGAGTGGCCATTGTTTACAGAGACACATTTGTATGCAAAGCAGTCGACTGTGGCATTAACAACGCTGAAAGTTGTCAGTTTACCCTTTGCATCTCCTCAACTGTCTCTATCTCTGGCCTCCTTGTGTATCGGCCGCCCGCTACCCTAGGGAATTTCGTGGATTCCTTCATGGAGGCTGTCATCCCATTGGCTGCTGCCTCGTCCCACTTCGTCACCCTTGGGGACTTCAATTTTCATTTTGACGACCCCAATGATGTAGTGGCAAGGGAGCTTGTAAGCTCGCTTGGTGCACTGGACCTTCATCTTGTTAATATGGGAGTTACCCATAACAGAGGCCATCAGCTTGATGCAGTTTTTGCTAACTCTGTGAACTTGCAGGCTCTTCAGATGTTGGCTCTCCCCTGGACTGATCATCATCTTGTTCCGTTTAGCTGGCTGCTGGGGAACCGCAGAGACCCCGCTCCTAGACAACATACTGTGGATCGACTTTGGTCGAAGCTCCCGGTGGACAGTTGGGCGGAAGAGCTATCTAGAACCTGTCCTCACTTCACAGATGACCCCAACACTGCTGACCAGCTCTTGGGCAAATGGCTTACCAACTCTCTGGACTTACTGATCCCTAATAAAAGAAGGCTTGTCAGGGAGAGAAGGATTGGCTCTGCCCCCTGGTATACCCCCGAACTGGGGTGCATCAGAACCTCTTGTAAAAGGCTTGAACGTGCCTGGAGGAGAGAGTGGACGGAAGATAGCCGGGCCAATTATAAAAGGGAACTTAGGAAATATAAAAGCGCACTGAAGGACGCTAAAAAGACTTTCTTTAGCGACCGGATTGAGAGAGCAAGCAATTCTTCAGGAGAATCGTTTAAAATCTTCAAGGAACTTCTGAAAGCTCCGGTCCCTCCAGTGTTGCATGATAATCCCAAAGAAAAATGTGAGGAACTGGCCAGCTTCTTCCACTCTAAAATAGAGAAAATATTATCCTCCTTACCTACTATCCCTCAAAGCGATGAATCGGTTGCTAGTCCTACAAGTTGCCTGATTGAGCTAGCATCTTTTGGCCCCTTTTCGGAAGAGGAGGTCATAAAAGTCCTGTTAGAGATGAAGAGTGGCTCCCCGAGTGACCCAGTCCCCATAAAACATCTCAAACTCGTGGCTAACACCTTGTCAACTCCTCTGACTGACCTCTTGAACCTTTCACTCACGCAGGGCATAGTGCCCCAGAGATGGAAAAAGGCCGTGGTGAAGGCCTTATTGAAAAAGCCAGGAATGGACTCATCCAACTTGACCAACTTTAGGCCAATTTCACTTCTGCCTGGTTTCTCAAAAATTGCAGAGAAGCTGGTTAACCGTCAGCTCTCTCACCATCTTGAGTCTAACCACCTGCTAGGAGACTCCCAGACTGGTTTCCGTCCCGGCCATGGAACAGACACTGCCTTGCTGGCAGTAGTGGAGGAGGCAAGGAGCACTCTAGATACAGGAGGGTCAGTGGCAGTGATCCTCCTGGACTTGAGTGCTGCCTTTGACACTGTGAGTCATCAAGTGCTCCTCCAACGTCTGTCAGAGGTAGGTGTCTCAGGGTCGGCCCTGAAATGGTTGGGATCTTTTTTATCTGACCGTTTCTACCAAGTCTGGGAGGGGTCAGAGCAATCTGCCCTAATCCCTCTTCAATGTGGAGTCCCGCAGGGCTCATCGCTGAGCCCTACTTTATTTAATATATATATGACTCCACTTGAAAGAGTGGTCGCCCCCTCGGGGGTGAAGATCATCAGCTATGCTGATGATACTCAGCTGGTGGTCGGCCTCACTCAGCTGGCGGAACAACCTGAGGTTTTACACGACTGCCTCGCCAATGTTTATCGTTGGATGTCCATCTCTGCCTTAAAGCTCAATGGAGGTAAAACCGAGCTGATGCTCCTGGGCAATCCCAGTCCCTCCATTATTGCGACCTGTTGGCCCCGGTCTCTTGGTGACCCACCATCCCCCAAGAAGGAGATCAAGTCCTTGGGAGTATGGTTGGAAGAAGATCTGTCCTTCCGGACTCATGCCAGGAAGACCGCAGGGGTTTGCTTTGGCTTACTGAAATCAGCCCGAAAGGTGCTACCTTTGCTTCCTGATCCAGCAAGGAAGCTGTTGATACGTGGCCTAATCCTATCGAGGCTCGATTATGGGAATGCGCTGTTTCTCGGTGCCCCCGAAGCGACCTTTAAAACTCTCCAACAGGTGCAAAACGCAGCTGCGAGAATCCTTATGGATGTTTCCAGAAGGCAGTCTGCTGCTCCTGCTCTCAGAGCGCTTCACTGGCTCCCCGTGAAGGAGCGGGTGAAATTTAAGGCGCTATGTACTGCCCACAAAATTCTACATGGCAAAGGCCCCCCTATCCTTGCGCATATGGCCCGTCCCTATAAACCTCCACGTCTGCTGCGCTCGGACCAAAAACACCTTCTGCAGTCAGCCAGAGTAAGAAAAGCTCGTTCTGGGGGTAGGCGTTTCTCGGTGCAGGTGGCTTCTCTTTGGAACTCTCTGCCCATCAGGATTCGCTCAGAGCCCAAGATCCTACCATTTAGGAAACTTCTTAAGACCTACCTGTTTCCACAGTAGTGACTAGCTGAGTCTCCCCTTCTGGTCTGTTGCGCCGGGACGCCCCTGGGTAAGCTGAGCGCATTACAAATTTCATATTATTATTATTATTATTATATGGTTTCTGTAAGGCTTTTACCTTTTCAATGTCAATGCCCATCTCATTTGCCACTTCTTCTAACCTTTCATGTCAGTTTTTTGCTCTCCAGGTCACACTTTTGCACAAAAATAATAATTCTTCATCCTGATAGGTTTTCAACTTTTCTGTTGGGATAGTCCCTACTATTAATTCTTCCAATACCATTCGTAACTTGCCACATCACTTGATTGGGATTCTTTGTCTTTCCTTTGCAAGTTTCTTAACCATTCACTTAACTCCTTTGTCGATGGTCCTACTGGTTTTTCTACACTTCCTTGTCCAAAATCTTTTTGTGTTTCTGACACTGTCTCTATCATTGTCATAGATCTCTCTGCACAATTCTGACCTACAAATGGATTATTTGAAAAATTCGGCTCCATTACACTCATTGTCTGTCTCCACGGATTCTCATTCTGACTCACTCTTGGTTGTTCTACCGGTTTATTACTTCTGTAAGGGACTCTCAAACAATTCTCACTATCCTTCTGTTTGTCAAAAATAGGCATTACTGGACCTATCGTTACTGGAACAGTTACCGCTTCTAGATTCTTAGTCAATTCTCTTATTTTCTCAGTTAATTCCAGGGTCGTTTTCGCCAATTCTACAGAATTTTCTCCATCTGTTTTTTCTTCCTACCTTTTTTCTACTTCTCTAGTAGCACTGTTTTTACCCAAACTTAGGGATTCTGGTTCCGATTTTATAATTCGCACTGTTTCTCTCATTGGGGCACTTGGAGTTAATATTTCTGGTTCTGGTCGATACGGTGGTGGATTTTTATAGAACATATCATCTAGAACATCATCCTCAGACTCATTCACTCCGTACCCTCTCGACTCCACATTATGCCTCTTTTCTTCACACTTCCGTCCTTCATTCTCCCCTACAGTTCTTACAGGGAACACACCCTCAGTCATACTCGCATCCCGCCATCTTCTCATTCGATCATTATGCGTTTCATGTCCGTATGGTCTTCCAAACAGGTACCTATATCCTCTACCATTTCTTTGTCTCTCTCGTTCATGCATTTCGTCTTCCCATTCCGTCAAAGCCTCAAACTGCGTCGGTCTAGGTCTTGGTTCTAAATTCATAATTTTCTCTCTCAAATTTCTCAAAACAGCCAAATTAAATGGACCATGTTCTGGAAAAGCTAATACTCCGTCTTCCTTCGTGTATCTCACCCAGTTATCTAACCAAATACAAGTATGATACCCATATTTCGTGATCATAAAGGGTGCAGGGGTTTTCGGTGAAGGAAGCAACTGTCCTTCCCTAGTTTTAACTGGTTTGTCCTTCTTAAACCACTTCTTAATTCTTCCTAACCATGTTTTCTTCTCTTTTTCTGGTGGATGGTAATACATTTTCTTGCCTTTCGTGTATCACTAGTCTCTCTTTGCAACTATACCGCTAGTCTTTCCAATCACAGGGCGACTCACACTATTGCACCAATAAGGAACGTCTACCTCACCCTGTATTTCTTCACTCCTAGCGCGGCGTACACTAACGCACCAATCCGGAGCGTTTCACAGTTTTGACCGACTGTCCAATCCCAGCGCGGTCGTTCTGACGTCAGCAGCCGCTGCGGCAGCTCCTGCTCCTGTTTCTGTCTGCCCCTCCTTTACAAAATTGCTCCGTAAGTTTTTGTTTCAATTTCTACACTTCTGTTAGTAACAACATAGAAACATCTCCATTGTCCGCTTCGCTAACCAAAGAACAGCAAAAGACCTTTTCTCACGAGAATTGCGTCTTTCCCGAGAGCTGCGCTTACCTCTGCCCTACTACGGAATCATTACTTCCGTTGATAAAGTAGCACATCCCTCTACTTCACCCTTCTAACAAGCATTAGCTAATTGTTTCTCTAGTATTTAAGACACATAGTTGGAGACCCAATGCTCCTGAGAAATAAACCCAGAGTTTCGCAATTAACCCGAATGCCTTTACATTCACGCTCATTCACACAAGAAAAATATAGTACATTCATACAGAATCCTGTCTTTCCCGAGAACAGCGAACAGTCTGTTCTACTACAGAATTATGACATACGTTAACAAAGCAGCGCTTACCTCTCCTTTGTCCTTCTAACAAGCTCAGAGAGTACCTATTACCTTTCCAGTGATAAGCGTTATCGGAATGCCAGTTGGATCCCTGGTACCTAAGACCAGAATTTAACAGGTAACCTTCGCTATCATACCCTCTTCTCTCATACAGAAAATATCTTTAATGGCAACACACGACGATGCTACCAAGTCGAACCCAGACAATGCGTCGTGCAACTTCAATCGTCACACGTTTTCTCCTGTGTACCTACAGGATAACAACAATTCCGTCTTTCCCGAGAGCAGCGCTTACCTCTGCTCTACTACGGATCCGTTACAAACTTCCGACTTCCTACATCCCAGAAGCAGTGCAAACAACATATGACTCAACGTAACTCAACATAGAGTGTTAGTACATAAATCAATACCAATCAATAACCAAAAATCAATAAGCAATGTACAAGCAATAATCACCAAACCAAAACAATAACAACCATCATCCTGCTACCAGAAAAAAACTGCTCCAGCGTGGAGTGCAAAATCCCTCCCTCCGTCACAGACCAATGTTCTCACATACACACACTATCCATACGTTCGCTGGTGGGGCCCATAACACCAACATTCACTCACCATCAATCTATGTTTCCTGGGAGGCGATTATCTTCCAAACGCTGGCATGAAAGGAAATACCACCTTTTACCCTAATGAGTTACAAATCTACATAACCTTCTGATACTCATTAGGCCCTGAACTTCACCTTTAGTATTCCTCTCATAAATCGGGATGGATCAGTTAGTTGCAGGTTTAGATTGATTTCTAATTCTCTAATTAACCTTTTCGTTAACACATTTTCAATGAATAAACAACCAAACTCATTTCTGTAGTTATTCAATTTCAATCTTTATCTAAATAATGCAAATTAAATCGTTCATTTAATCATGTTGCCATTCATATTTACCTATTCTGGCTAATTGTCTTCCACTATGTCAAATCTGGCAGTCTCGCAAATCTATGCCCATCAAATTTAGTAAATTCAGTTCATCAGGAGTTTGGGCATTAATTCAGTCCATCAAAGATTCAGGGAAACAGCTGTCCTGCAGTGTCACCGTCCTCTCCGTCAGCATAACGTCAGAAAATCGAGAAAGGCCAGAAACGAACCCGCATCAACCTCTCTATTCTACCATAATTTATAGTAAAAATCATTGACAAATTGTAGCAAAAACGGGTCTTCAAATCTTCTGATTGGTCAATTGAAATCGTCTGACAAGATTCCCACCAAAATAATGTCTCTGAGGTCATTATTCTTGCTTATTCCGGTTTTTAGAAGCACATTATTGTTCTTTCCGAAAAGCTGGCTTGCTTCCCAGGATAACCTTGAAGGGTACAGTCTGGTTAGGGTCATGACGAGGCCACTGTAGCTGGCGTCAGCGCAGGTGCACTTCACCCAAGCCTCATACAGCGTCGACAGTCGGGTTAGGCACCAGGGGCAGCCATTTTGTGGCAGGCCCAAATAGTCAACTTAAGCAAAAGAAACACAAAACGTAATTAATACATAGAAATGACTAAATAAATGTTATTCCGTCACTAATACCCATATGTGTGTGTATTTATCTAGCAATAAGCAACACTGAAGTGGTTTATACTTACTGAATAAATCACAAATCACAAATACATCACAAAAGCAACATATATCATGCGATATTCTAATTGTCTAACATTAGTATGCGTACATATTTTAGTTTACAATTTAATAAAGTCATGCAAAGCACCCCCACATGTATTATTGTCATTAATAAGGTTGATTAATCATTACCCCTTCAATCCATTAATTCGATTATAATTAATTAATTAATCTAATTGGTAAACATGCAAAATGGGGTGATATACAAATTTTGTGCATTACCCGCTCCAGCAGTGGCGATCAGCATAGTCTCAGTGCTGGGGTTCGCACGGAATCCTGATTGCAAGGTTTTGTTCCGGGAATTTGGTGAGCTGCTGGTTGCTGGCTTTCTCAAGTACTTTTGCTGGGTAGGGGAGCAGAGAGATTTGTCGATCATTTTTTAGATAGCGGTGGTGAGTGGAGGCTTTCTTTAGGAGGGTCTGACGTCTGCCTATTTCCATCTGTCCGGGGAAGATTGCTATTGAGATGGAGGTGTTGAGGATGCTGGTCAGTTGCATGCTGATTGGATTTGTTGCAAGTTTGTATAGGTAATGGGGACAGGGGTCGGTGGGTTCCCCGGAGTGGATGGAAGACATGATGGCTGAGGTGGTCAGGGCAGTAAGCGGAGACCAGGTGGTAATGGTTTGGCTGGTGTTTGCTGGTAGGTCGAGGTCGTTGGTATTGAGGGTGGTAGGTTAGAGGTTGAAATTGTTGTAGATGTTAATGATCTTGCTGTGGAAATAGTCTGAGAGGGTGTCACAGAGGTTTTGAGAGGGGTGGATGGTGTTCTGTAGGGCTGGAGAATCTTTTGACTATTTTAAAGAGTTCCTTTGTATGGTTGGCCGTGGAGTCGATTTGGGTGGTGATGGCTGCTTTCATGGCTTCTTTGATGTGTTGGTGATAGTTGCTGAGGACTGTTATATGAGATGCTGTTGGCGGGGTTCTTGGTGGCGCGCCATCATTTCTCATGTTGATGGCAGTTGCGCT
Organism: Triturus cristatus; assembly: GCF_964204655.1. Classification (NCBI taxonomy): domain Eukaryota; kingdom Metazoa; phylum Chordata; class Amphibia; order Caudata; family Salamandridae; genus Triturus; species Triturus cristatus. The sequence continues at coordinate 1,296,619,948 of NC_140589.1, forward strand.
TGGTGGTCCTGAGTTTTTGTTCCCTTCCCCCATATTCTTTTAGCTCAGTATCCATGATGACCAAGTTAGCAGCACTCTATCACTAGGTCAAAAATACACATTGTTTATGTAAGCAGCATGCTAGCTTCAAATTAAATTGTAGAAGGGGTGGTTGGCTGGTTGCTAGTCCAAATAGATCCCTAACAACATAATTTAAAAAAAACATTCAAAAACCAATTACAGATGTAGTTACTTTTTTCTCCAAATCAGTGCCTAATTTTAGTTCCATGCACATCTCCACCATCCAATCAAATGTTTTTTTTTATATTCTTCTTGCTGTCCTCCATTTTAGCTCCCTTTCATCTTCAAAAATACCTCATTCTACTGCAGCCTTCTCCTCTGTGCTACTCCTCCTTCCCTCCAAAATGATTACAGTGCAGATTGTGGGTCATAGTTTAGTTTGAGCATTGAAGAACCCAAACAAAAAGCACACATTCAACACATAATAGCACTGAGTTTTCTTCAGCCAAAACCATTGATATAAAACAACAATACTTTTAATACAGCAGACACATAACTGGCTGCATGGGTATCTAAGAGAGTGTGGGAGTGCCTGTATAGGTCTGTAAGTAGGAGTGTCAGTGGTTTTGGTGTTGTGTGAGTGGGTGGTTGTAAAAGAGGCTATATGTGTCTCTAACTGTGTGTTTGAGTGCCAGTATGGGTTGCTGAGTGAGTTTGTGAGTTTGTGGGTGTGTAACAGGGTGAGTGAGTAGGTGTTTGACTGGCAAGAATGTTCCTAAAGAGGAGAGAATGAGACTACAAAGAGGTGAATCCCAACAAAAGGCTACTTCCTCTTCACTATATAAAGCAAGTGCTTCTTTGCTCTGTGGAGACATCCTCATAGTCCTGGGCATAAAGAAAACGTCACCAAATTCGGTGGGGAATGCACTGGGGGGGCCTTTTGGTAGGCTGTCCATCATCCTGCCAAAAGGTGGGCAGACTTTTGTATACTTTTAAAGTGGATAGGGCAAGGCCAAATGGGTGGAACTTCCAGGTGATTTTGCACATTGGCCTACTCGTAGTAATTTAAAGGGGGCCATAGAGCCCACCTACCCGGGCTGATTTTGGCCCTGAGGACCCCATGCCCCAGGACCTGGACGAGAGTTAGTGGGGGAGGAGGGCTGTATGGAACCCCTTCCCGGGCTTATTTGGGATTTGGGGACCCCATTCTCTGGGGCTTGGCAAACTAAGGCTGAGTGCCCTGGTGCCCACCCAGGGCACCCAGTGAGTATTGTTAGGGCCCCAATGCCCCTGCGATTCCTGCCAGCCACCTGCCTCCAACGGGAATTGGCATTGCTCATGCATGTAGGGAGCAATCCTTTCGTTTGTTTTCCTGCCCACCTGACAGCAGGCAGGAAAACAGATGAAAGTCTGCTCCAGCGAGCGGGAGAAGTTTTCCTGCTCCCACCTGCTGGGGGCAGACTTACAGTTTGCTCTCATTTAGGGGGAGCTGTTAAAGCTCCTGCCAAGCAAATGCAAACTGTTATGGGCACCTCGGGAGATAGAGAGCCGGCCTACTGGGGGTGACGGTCCCCAGGGCCATTAGTCATTACAGGAGAGGGGCTTGGTAGCGCCCCTCAATCCTGTTTGAAGAGCTTGCCCCATAGAGGTAATGGACTCCAGGTCTGAAAACGACCCAGAAGGGGGGTTGTGCTGCCCCCCTTACACTTTTAATGTAGCAATGTCCCAGAAGGTGGATGTCTCAGAGGCCAAATATGGCCCAGGAGGAGGGCCACATGGCCCTCTCCCCCTTTTTTGTAGTTCCATGCCCTAGGAAGGTGGTGGTCCCCGGGGCAATTTTGAATACAGGAGGGGGGTATGCACGGCCCCCTCTTATTTATCTCTCAAGCCCCAGGGAGGTGGTGATCCCCGGTGCCCTCTCATATTACTGGAAAAAGCCCCTTGCAGGTGGCAGTCCCTGGGGCACAAACTGGCCTTGGTTAGGGGACTGCATGTGCCCCCTCCCCATTTCTTATTCATATGTATGCCCCCGGGATCTGGCCCCCCCGGGGGCTAAAAAAGAGAAAAGAGCAGGAGACAATGCTTGTTTTTTTTTTTGTTGCCATGAATATATCAAGATTTTCACCATGAATTTGTGAATCCATCATGATTTGTGCCACAAAAATGTTTTACAAAAAATATTTTTGGCCCTGGCAGGGGCCCCGAGGACACCAGCACCAGGCAAAGGAGTCAGGGTATTCCTACCCTGCCCCCTTCTCTTTTTTATGTTTTTCTGTGGGACTCAGCTGAGTCCTAGTCCCAAGATGGCTGGCAACAATTCCTGGTTTAGGTGTTCGCATCCAATCAGATCTCTGTACGAGATCAGCAGTATTTGTGGAGAGTTTGCATCCCTAGATATGCAAATTTGATTTCCCTTTAATATCTCACAACTTTGATTGATAGATTTACACGATATCACAAAAAGCATGCTTTCTGGACCAAGATCTAGCTTTCTGCTGAATTTGGTGTAATTCCGTTCAGCGATTCAGTCTGTAGTCATGTCTAAAATCTCCATGGAAATTAACGCAGGAAATGCACTTTTTTTGACTCCCCCTTTTTGTTGTACCCCGCTTGACAGATCAACCTGGAAATTTCCATGCACAGCCAAACAGAAGAGAGCACTTTTGATGGTGGAAAATGTTGTGAAGATCTGTCAAATAGCCCTAAAGTTATAAGCAAGTCAGAAATTGATGTTCCAATGGAAACTTGGTCCTCATTATAACTGACTTCTGCCGACCGCCATTAGGTAATATAGGTCAGCATTCCAGTGGGGTTGCTATCAAAATAATGTATTTATTTTGGCAAAAGAGAAAATTACACTTGTGGGAAAAACTACCTTTTCAAACAGGAATTGATTCAAAATACCAGGTTACTACCTTTACAAAGGTCAAAACAAACTACAAGTAAAAAACAGACACCATCACCTGTGGGTTTCTGTGTCATCACATATCATTAGTAGTATTCTTGTGATTGTGCCATCAACTATTTTCATATTAGTTTTTAGTAACTAAAAGTATTTACATTTTTATAGTTGCAATAACAAAAATGAAACATGTTAACATCATATATCAGACCACTGTGATTACATGCTCATCTTGTGGTCATAATAAGACAATGATAGATGCTAACATCATAAGTTTTATTTGCATTGAACCCAAGTGGGTAACACTGTTATGTATATCCATATCCACAAATGCATATGAGACCCAAGTAGGCATAATCATACTCAAAACATAAAGACATCCTTCAAAGAAGACCTGCCTCTTCTCATGTGCCCTTTAGTGGCAGTGACATTTCAAAAGAAAAAAAGATAATAATAAGGAAATCATTAGATCAAGGGTTCACAATTCCTCTATTGTGACCAGTAAAAACATACAGGGCCTAATTATGATGAGAGTTGAAAAGCCTCCAACCGCAGGTCGGAGGCTTTCTGAGTCTCATTTGTGTTTCAGTTTCGACAGCCACATTACAGCCACATTGCAGACTGTCGAAAGTGAAACCGGCTGGTCGTTCTAGCTGGATTCCGATGGGCTCAAGGAGCCCGTCGGCCAGTCGGAGGCCTGCCCGTAATCCCTATGGATGATGTTTCCGCCATAGAAATTACGATGTCAGTTTCTGACAGGCTTTCCGTGTCGGGCTTTCCGACATGGAAAGCCTTCAGAAAGCGACATTGGGGGCCACTAGCAGGCTCCCAGTTGGGGACCTTGTAAATCCCTGGACCGCGTGGCAGGCACCCTGAGGTGCCTGCCACACAGTGCACAGATGAACAGAATCTCCCATTAGTCTATTGGAGCTTGTGCTACAGCTGGTTTACAGCGCAGCACAAGCTCCCAAAGAAAATTGGTAGTATGTGACCGCACCATGTGCGATCGTACTGTAATGGCGGTGTCGGGACCGCTGCCGGAGGTCGGTCTGTCGGTCGGTTCCAAGACCGACAGACCGACAGTGTTGGGCGTCCCCCCAACATCATAATTAGGCCTACAGTTGTGAGTGAATAAAAATAGATACAAAAATCTCTACTGACGTGGTTATGAAGAAATATTGTTTAATTACAATTTCTAAATAATAATGAACTCTAACAGTGGTAGAGAGGGTGGCATTTTTTAATTTTAACTTATTTTAAATAATAAAAATTATAAATTATTCTAATATTTTTTTATTTCATTATTTAGTAAACATTTGGTTTGATGAGTTGATGCACTGTAACATTATATTTCTCAGTTCCAAATTAATAAGAATTATTTTAAAGTCATTTGCAATTTTATTTTTTAGATTTACATATTTATATATTCTTTAATAATTACTACATTATATTATTTTCCATACACTTTACCAAAGGGAGATCTGTGCCTTGGTGGAAGAGATTTCCATCAGTGTTTGAAAAGGTACTGACAGTAACTTTACACTTGCAAATCCTGTTCTAGCAGACTCCAATGCCAGTTTTAAGGTGGTGTAAGCATGTAAGCCTGCACGTCGTGGTAAATTTACACTCTGAAATAGTGATTAGCAAAAAAGAGTAAAGTTATTACAAAGTGCAGTAGTACATTTACACATGAGTTAATCTGCATGTGTACATTTACCTTTGTGAATAAACCCCAACATTTGCAAGATAGTTTTTAATGCAATGCAGGATCATGTTCATTGCAATCAAACTCTAGTCAAAATGGAAGATGTATGAAGACCTTTTCTTTTGAATTTTGCCATTTACTGAGATATGATATTTACAATGGCAAATGTATGCAGATTTTTTTCTCTTCATGTTTCTCGTTTGCTAAATAAATTGTTGCAAAATTATTGATTGTTCACACAAAAGCATGTGGGAAAATCTGAAACTGGGCAACTCTGTGAAGTTCGCTATGTTATTCAGAAAACTTCACAAAAGTAAAATTGTTTGGTTCAGTATAAGACAGTATAATATCATTGATGGCAATTACCAATTATAGGAAAGGAACAGTATTCATTGCCTCCTTTCTGTAATTAGGACTTTGATTTTAAGAATAAATTATCGAATTAAATGCAATAAATTTGGTTAATAAACGTGAGCTACCACAATAGGTGAAGAAAAGTTTTTGGATAATTAAGTGAGTGAGGAATAGTTAAAGGTTTAAAAGCACTTCAATGGAAGTATCAAACTTTAGAGTGAAGCTAATTTTGTTGTAAATATAAATTTATTAAAAAGTGATGATATTCAAGATTCAGCACTGAGAAATTCAGGTATAATACTCAGTTCAGAAATATTTTATTAGCACCTAGAATGAGATTAATACGTGGTAGCCACCTGAGCTGCCACACCTTAACCTTCTGACATCTATTGCATTAATGTCTTTTTTAGATACCTTAACTGGCACCTTCACTGGTTCTCAGCTCTTTTCTGGGGCCTCTATCATCTCAAGGCTCCGACAGTTTCTCTGTGTTCAGCTGAAAGTAAGAAATACGATTTGCAATGGTTAATTCGACTATTAAGGACAGTAAATTCAGTGTTGACAATTGAACATAATGGAACATTTCTTAATAGATCTTTATTTCGGCACAAATCCATAAAAGAATAAATAGACATAATACAATTAAAAAGAAGAAACAGTTTGCAGAGAATCCCAACTCATAGATTAGTCCAGCCAAACCTTTGATAAGGCGCCCTACATACATCATTCCATACAAACAATCACATGTACATAAAACACAAGATACAAATTAAAATCACTTTAACCTGAAAAACACATTACTCATAAAATGAATAGGAAGTGCCGTGCATAAAAACAACACCCACTAACTTAGTGGATTTTTCGATCTATACCTTCACATATGCATACCCAAATTGAGAGACAGAGAACACAATACATTGACTGGAGTTACTACTTAGAATTCTAGATGCAGTCCTATAATTTCTTATCCCCAGGTTGCGGCAGAGAGGTAAAATCTACTTCTTTCTAGTTGCTTGATAACCAAAGAAAAAGAAAATAACACGCTCAACCGTCCCGTCAATCAAGGGGCAAGGGAGAGAGGAGCCATGGTGACGAATGGGAAAAATCCCTAAACGGAATTTAATATATAGTGACTTTGCCAGTGGAGGTTCGATCTCATCCAAATATGCTTCCATACAATAATCCAACTTAAATTCTAGAAAAGTAAGCGATCCTTCCCTTGAGGAGCACAATACCTGGTTATTTATAAATTGTCAGTAGGATAATTTCAGCTCAGATTTAGGGATTGACCTGACATCGCCAGGGGAAGACCACAAACTGGAGTACCCAATCTGACCCAAACAGACTTCTATTGACTACAGCCAAGAAATATTATAAGCCACAGGTTGCCTCATAACAGTTTCTAGGGCCATACGAAAAGGACAGAGTTAGAGAGTATCCCACAGCCTTCACCAGTACAGGAGTTACCTAAATCCAACAACATCATTAAGCCGTCGAAGGCCATAATCTAGCCGTAATGGGACCAGTGGGGTACTCACTGTTAGACCACACAGAATCCAGTGCAAATCTATTTTCATTTAATACTAGACAGTGGGAGTCTTGAAAGCCCCATAGTTCTCTGCCATACTGGGTAGCCCCCAAAGCCTGACATTTTTAGATCTCAAAGGCAGGGGTCACTGGCCGAAAGGAGGAGCCACGGTGCGCCCTCAAAATGCCTCCATAATGCTACTTTAGTTTGGGGCAACGCACCTTGATGTGTAATGACCAGTCAAAGCTCTCTAAGAGTGTAACCCCAAGCTATTCAAACACCTGCACTCTTTCTGGGGCCGCTCCATTGAGGGTCGGGTTGGCACGATTTGGGATGCAAGGGTTATAAACCATAAACTTGGTCTTGCTGAGGTTAATCGCGAGCCCTCAATGCTTGCAGAACGACCCAGAGCAATCCAAAAGATTCTAAACCCCCATGGGGGATTAAGATAGCAAACGGGTATAGTCTGCAAACAGGAGGGCTGTGACCTTAACCCCTGCAAGCCACTGGGCATTTCCCTCACATTGCTCCATTTACACCACCAAATCCTTGATATATAAAAGAAAAAGATTTGGCGCTAACACACACCCCTGCTTGACTCCCCGACCAACCGGAATGGGGTCATGGAACAGTTCTATTTTTTTTATTTAGCTCTTAAAAAAGTGTTCAACTATGTAAACATTAGTCATATAAAGGGTATTCTTCCTCCAAAATAGGTAGACTTAAAGAACATTGGGGCGAGGGAAATTAAATAGCTAAAAATTAAAAGCCTCTGAGCTTCTGTGGCAATTGAAAACCAACTCCACATGACACGCAGTATCCTCTCTGGATCATTCAACTTAATGATTTAGTAAATACTTTCTTATGTACCTCATAATACTGTTCCTATCTCTCCTATTAACAATTGTCAACATTATGTTGTACATTAATTGTACAATTCTGTTTTGCCACGATGCACAGCTTTTTTTGTTGCAGATTTATATAGCGCGAACTTGATCCTAAGGTATTGGAGCGCTTTACATGAGCACCGGTTACATTACACAAGAACACATTCATTTTTCGGTGGGCGCGGGGAGATTAAAGTGTTTTGCCCAGAATCACAGCATTTTGAGCCGACGCCGAGGCTCGAACCCGGTTCCCCAGTTCCATAGTCGGCACCAGCCATAAGGGTAGATCCTCTACTTTCACATGTTAAGCTTGTTGAAGCTTAAAATGAATTACAAATTAAAACAGTTACCTCTCACATTTTTTATCACCATGTTAGCACAGGAGCTTTTATTGACTTAGTTACCTGAACCGGAAGTCGTGTACTAAACGTTCTTTTCACTGTCACATTATCGCCCGGATGTGAGTGTTGTTTGCTTTAATTACGTTACAGTATCTCAATTGTTGCAGAATATGTGTTGAGAGAGCTTAGAAATGGGCTATCATGAAGCAGCATGAGTAAGTTAATACAATATTCTCGCTGATAAATCAATTTACGCATAACCAAGACGTACAATTCCTTGGGTTGTTTTTATTTCTTTTTTCCACAGTCTGTCGGGTGATTTGTAGGTGTGTATCTTGAGTGTTAGATGAAGGTGGTGAGCATTGCTAGTTTTTGTAACGCTGTTGGTGGAGACCAATCCCTCATCACTAACAGCTCGTATGATGGACGTTTGTTTCGGGCAAACTCGAGGTCAGACTGGCAAAAAATAATTTAAACCTAATTTGTTGAAATAATGCAGGTGTTTAAATGAGCTGGTTGACATGAAGAAACAGACTGAACTCGTTTTTCATCGCTGAGTTTTGTGACGTTTAATCACTTTTTCGTATGCCATATTTCTGTTGTGTGCCCAAAGTGTGCGTTATTTTGCAAGTGCTAACAGAACTTTATAAGGTAAGCATTACAAAGTTATAATTTATGTTTTATTCATTTTGTATGCTCTGTCATGCGTTTGTCAGAAGTCAAGAGATGGACTTCAAAGATTTTATGTTTTAATAATAAGCCTCAACAGGCACTTCTAAGCACTATGTAAGATGGTCAACTTACACAGATAAGACACACTTCTAAGCCCAAAGTAAGATGGCCAACAGAAACCATAGGGAATAAAGGAAGCAAACCAGAGGTCAACAGCAGAACAACATTTCACAGAATAAACACCCACAGTGAATATGGCCTTTGGTGCAAAACTCTTGTTGGTTTTGACCCAGAATGTGGAGCACTGCTAAAGTGGCCTGTTGCGGGAGATGGCATAGATGCAGTTTCAGTTTTTTTAGGAGAGACTCTGGATTGTTTTGAGCATACATTTTGATAGGCTTCATTCTGTTTTCTGCTCTCCTATAGTATTGGAAGCTCTGTTGGTTTTTTAAAGTTTTATTGTAGGGTGACGAGCACTAGGTAATAAGTTGAAAGACTGGCTTGACGGAGATGTGAGATGGGTGGACTGATCGGAATCTGTAATGAAGGATGGGAAAACTGCGAGGTAGATGGATATGCTGTGTGGAAGCATGCTGCACTTTACAAGACCACCCTAGTAGAAGCCCCCATGATGGATACATCCCCATAAGATGTCATGGGTGGCTATTTTGCAGCTGTAGATATGACCCCTGCTTGGGAATCCCTGCAAGACGCCATGGAAAAAACCATCAGAATACCAAGGCAGAGTTAAAATAAAGTTATCTTGTTCTGAAGATTCCACTGCAAAACAACAACGCGATGCAAGGAATTCTTGAATTTATCTCTGCCATTGACAATCACTTGGACCGCATTTTAATTCATCTTTTTTCATCACTGTACCACTCAAGGAGCATGCCATCTCCCGTGAATAAAAGAAGTTCATGAGCAGGAGGTAGTATTTGGAATCCTTCTTGGTCATTTACAAGAAACTAGTGTTACCCTTCAGGCTATACAATCCTCCATCCATAATTCATCTTTCCATCAACTTTCTGCCGGGTCACGCATCTTCTCAGCTCCTGCTCTCCTGCCTCCGACAGGACCAGGAAGCAGGCAGCCAGGCTCCCTCCCCTAAGCCAATCACAATGCTGAAAGCAGTGTTGTGATTGGTCGGGACGCCACCCAGCCAGGGGCTAATGGGGTGGCCATGTCCTCCATGCAGGCTGCAATCAGCCTGCATGGAAAAGGGCAGAGTGTGCATGACAGGCTTGGGCGTCCCAAAATGGCCGACCAAACAGTATTTGCGCACCCAGCAGTGGGCAAACCACTACTCCCCTGCCCTGCTCAAAGAGCATAGCAGCCCCGCCCTCCGGCAATGCGCAAAGCAAACATAAAATGGTAATAACTTTTAGTTATTACCATTTTATGTTTTGGCTTTCTCGCACTGCGAGAAAGCAGTGGGGCGACACACCTCCACCCTAGTGGAGGAGCCGCCCTGTTCAGTAGTTATGCAGTAGGTAAATGTTGCCAAAGGAGCTCCTCACCTAACCTTAAGTTCTGCAGTGCTTCTTTCTGCAATCACTTTTTATTGATTGTCTTTTCTAGCTCTGGAGAGCCCAACCTATTGAAATAATCACTTTTCAGACATCTAAACTCCTGAAAAATTCAAATGCATAAATATGTCAGTCCACCTACCCCATCAACATATTCTTCCACTCGGCATGTTAAAAAGAAATGGTACAATTTTGGAGTTTTATGCAAAATACTCAATAACGAAAGTCAGTCCACAAGCTGTCCTTGCCAGGCAACCAGAAGACAAGAAGGCCCAGATTTACAAAAACTTTACTTCAGCTTTGCTTCATATGTTCCAGTGCAGACCCGCTGCAAAGTCTTTTGGTGAGTGTTACAATCGAACACAAATCCCAATTGGGGTTTGTTTATAACCCAAAGTAACATGCTGCTTTGTGTCAGTAAATTCCATGGGTGGTGCATGGGCATTCCTGTGCATCCACCATATCTACGAAGACTTGTAGACATGGATTTATGCAAAATCCTGCTCCTGCCTGAAGCTGGTCTAATGAGGAGAAACATTCTTATTTCTGCTAATTATTTTCTCTCTGCATTTGTGTGTTGTGTAGCCTCAAAGGATATTTTTGTACATGAAGTCATCCCTCCCTACCCCAAAACTATTCCACCTACAACACAGACACTTTTGCACTATGTAGCAATGGTGGCTGCATTGTTACAAGGCTGCACATGGAGAAGAACACTGCCATTTGTTTGTAGACATGGTAGAGTCCTGCTCTCTCAAGTTCACAACGCAGCATGGCAACTTTGCTTGCTGCCCTGCGTTGCGTTAACTGTTTGCAAATCTGGGCCAATCTGCAACGCAACAAAAGAGGTGACTGAGTGCTCAGGCTTAAAAAATACGTAGTCTTGCTCTTTTTGCCTCTACTCTCTGGAGTGATATGGATCAGCTAATCTGTGATGTAAAATTGCCTACAGTGTTCCTGTAATATCCTGATGGGGTCAAATGCGACAATATCGCCCGCGAGGAAGGCAATCAAAATGAAAAAACAAACATATCCTTAAAATACATGTTAAGATATATAGTAGGCAAGGGGATAACTCAGTAGACGAGGGACTGGAGACAATGGTCATCTCAGTAAACAGTCCTAGTCTTGCAGGAATTAAAAATGGCATATAGTTTGGACAATATAAATCTGGATAAATTGAAAGCTAGAAGCAAACTTGTGTGGAAGGCTTCAGAGAAGCATTCTGAAATACAATCTCTGGACCCTGAGTGGCGCAGTACCACAGCACCCGAAGAGTTTAGCAAACTTAAGACTTAAATGTACTGTTATGACCGAACCAGGGGCGTAACACAGGCCCCGCATCCCCCACGGTGCGGGCCCCTGAGCTGCAGGGGGCCCGCAATCCCCACGGTGCGGGCCCCGAGCTGCAGGGGGCCCCCTCAGCACAGTACTCAGGCCTGAGCATTCCGGATTAAATCCGGAGTGGGGCCCCTCCTTTTACGTTGAAGGGGGGGACCTTTAAACTTTCATTACGCCACTGGACTGAACACTTTTGAAAACAATTTTTAGACAACTTATACAAGGTAACGGCGATTGAGATATTCGGAGAAATGCATAGAATATATTAATGCAATAGATAGGTATGTCTGCTGTAACCTTACGCATGAAGACATTTAACTCTATGGGGCTGATTCACAAAAGCATTTAAGAGTAAGTGAAGTAGGACTACAGGAGTAGTCTTTTACGCACACTCCCATGCCGATGTGAATCAGCCCCAAAACTTCCAACTGCTCATTAATAAAAGTGAAAAGAGGGCACATTCCTTTATTTTTCTACTAATTGAATTTGAATATTCCATAAATATTTTTGGTGTTTTGGGGCCAATTCACAAATGCGTGGAAGAGTAGGTAAAATGTTCTACAGGAGTACTAGTTTCCACACTTCCAAATGCTTTATGAATAGGGCCAAAATATCTATTTTTGAATATATTTTAATTTTGGTTTAATATTGTGGGAAGTATAGAGTGTGGTATTTTGGGGAACACATAAGACACAAGCCTGTGTCTAGCTGCATTTTCAGAAATGTATACCAACTCTGGGTCCATTTTATCGTTCCTTCACATATGAACATATGTGCAAGCAAGTACTAACCATCTGGAACGTGAAACCGACCAGCTGTTACAAAGTGAAGCTGTACTTGAGAACTTTTATTTTACTTTCACATGTTTTGTAAAGCTCATTTGGTAACGCTGTAAGAAATTAAAATGTTGGTTTGAGTTGTTTTAAAAGGGAATCACGTCAGTATTCCACATATTTATCAACTGTATCACACTTTGTGACGTTCTGGAACAGGACCAGATGGGAATCAAAAGCAGAGCTAGCCAAAAGGTTCCAAGCAGTCCTGCTCCCCTCTATCTTTTGCTCTTTCCATCAGCCCCCTCCCTCCCTCTCTCTCTCTCTCTCTCTCTCTCTCCCTCTCTCTCACTCTCTTCTCTCGCTTTGACCTCTCTTCACCCTCTCTCTACTGTGCCCGCTGCAATGAATCTCCAGGAGCTGGAAAAAGTAACAGAGGTGCCAGCTGCAGTCCTGGGCTTGCAAAAATATTTTCTAAAGGCTCCAGCCAACTGGGGAAATGCCCATTGCTAGGTAGCCCTTCCGGCCCTGATCTGTGACAGCAATGTGCAGCTCATTGAGTCTATTTAAAAACACGCACTTAAACAAGATATAGGATGGTGCAGACCATGCACTAACAGGGCGTGTGGTAAGTGAGGAACTTCTGTAAACAACAACTCAGTTAGGTCCCAATTACGAACGTTCAGCAGAGACGTGGTGTGGCGCTGCAGACCGCCGCGCCACCACTCCGCCAAAGGTCACTGCCACCCGGCTGCCAGACTACTACTTTTCAGTGGTCTGGTGGGCGGGTGGAGTGGTAGTTCCCCTGCAGTGCCCTTTCAAAGGCACCACAATGGGAATGCCTTGCAGGGTTCCTGCACGGCATGGACTCAAAAGTCCAAGCCTTGCAGGAACCTATGTGCATGCACACAGGGGGGCACATGTTATTCCCCCCTGTGTGCATTCACATATGTTTAAGGCGCAGGGGACCCCTGCAGGACCCCCTTGGTTTCCTCTCCGCCAGGCTTTTCGGGGCGGTGGAACCACCATGAAAAGCCTGGCTGAGAGGAAATTGGTAATATGCTTGGCGGGACCGGGGCGGTCCCGCCAAGCATATTGCAGCCTCATACTGTGGCTCCTACGCCAGGACAAGTGGCGGACCTAGGGTAGTCTGACTGCCAGAGTTGTAATCAGGTGGTCGGACCTCCAGTGCTGCAGTGGCTAGATCTGCCACTTCCACGCCACCATGAGTCCGGTGTTCCTCAGCCCACCAGACTCGTAATAGGGCCCTTAGTGTCAACAGCACAGGAAGTCCACAATCATGGCTATCAGATCCTTGAAAATATGCAGGGCAATCAGCAGCCAAGCGCTGATGCCCACATAGTACATTGAAGAATAGCAAAAAAGTGATGGATGGAATCCTTGAATTAATATCAGCTACTGGTAATTACTCCGGCTGCATCCCAATGCATTGTTATTTTGCACACTATGTCACCTCAGTTTGAACCCACTTATATGCAAATCGTTCTTGACCCTCCTACAATTGGAACAGTACAGCCTGAACTGCAGAGCCAAGTCTTCCCTGAACCGTAACAAAAACAACCCAGGACGGGATTTGCCTAGGTATGTGCTCATCAACCGGGCACGGCTTGGTTACAGTGACAGTGTGCATTCATTTAATGTTCTCTTGGTGGGACCATGCCTAGCATGGTAGTCAAAGGCAAAAAACACTATCGTTGAGAAGCTAGCAAAGTGCAACTGACACAGTGAAAGGACCAATCCGGCAGATCCCCATAATCTGAGTGCTAGAATTCCGCCATCTTTGAATATCCAAAGAATATCAAATCACCGTGAAAAATACATATATCATGTATAAAATCCTGATAACAACATTATTTGTATTTTTCACGGTGATTTGATATTCTTTGGATATTCAAAGATGGCGGAATTCTGGCACTCAGATTGTGGGGATCTGCCGGATTAGTCCTTTCACTGTGTCAGTTGCACTTTGCTAGCGCTGAGAATGAATTTAAAGTAATGGCGATACCAGCGTTTCGTGCTAAAACATCGAGAAAGGCGACCTGCCGAAACGCGTCTGTTGTGCGCCCAGAGTTCCTGAAATAAATATACTATCGGAACTCTCCCCCGTGAGTGTTGTCTTCTGTGAAACAGGGTACGATTACCGATTGACAGTCTGGAGCTGATACACATATATATATATATATATATTACCTACTGGCGGTCGCCAGTAGGTAGTTATAGTTAGGACCACGTTTCCATAGGAAATCCGCAACATTCTATTTTGAATAACTTTGGCGCCGGTCGACGAATCCTCGCGAATTTTTCAAAATAGGTGGGGCGCTACGCTCCGCTCCTACCCTGAAAGTCTCGTGGGGATTCGTCAAGCGGGGGCTGAGATAAAAGGGGGGTCCCAAAACGCGTTTTTCCCATGCATTTTTCCATAGGACCTTTAGACAGGGCTACAGCCCGAACGTCTGAACAGAATTACTAGAAATTTGGCAGAGAGGTAGTCCTCAGGTCAAGGAAGTGCCTTTTGTAGGTTTGGTGTAAATCTGTTCAGTAGATTCTGAGAAAATAGCCTTTAAATCAATATATATATCTGAGCCAGCTTACGGTGCGCTTACGGTACGCTTACCGTACGCGTACGGTGGCGTGCGCGAGCGCGATTCTGATTGGCTCTTAGATCTTAGTAAACATTCGAATCGGTCGAAACCAGGAAGCGGCGGCCGCCATTTCGTGTGTTTCACTCAGAAAAAAAAGAGTGATAACAAGAAAAGGGGACAAGGAGGAGAGTTACAGACCCCCTAAAATTTGTAAGGGGGTCAAAGAAGGACAGAAAAGTACAAAGAAAACATTTATTGATTTTAAAAAAAATCACGGGGTACGCGTACGGTAAGCGTACGGTAGAAAAAAAAATAAAAAATGAAATGAAATGCAGATTTAAGTGTTTAGATATTAGGGGGCTCTAAAAAGAGCCGTTGTGTTTATGAAGTGATTTTTTAGTGGCACCTACAAGTAAGTACCGATGCAGAGTCTAAGGTTCAAGAGGAAGACTCTGTTCCCTTCATCATTGAAGTGTACACCATCTCCTCTATAAATGTCTTGCATGTCGTAACGCAAGTTGTTGTGGTAAATGGAACCCATACCATAGTCACGGAGGAAAGCAGAAACAGATTTGTTGACGTGCTTTCTTGCTTTGTCAATCTGCGGACAGAAATGATTGGACCAGTTCCATTTTTGCCTTTGGCATATGTTAGAAAACACAAAGGCAGTTTTAGGGAAAAGTGAAAACAGTTGTGCAAAGGTGTCCTTCATAAGCATTTCCAGACCTACCCCAGTCAAAGTGCCTAGGTCATTGTCACCACAGTGCACTATTATGAGGTCAGGGTGTTGGTTTTGCATGAAGGATTTCACCAATGGCATCAATTGGTGCCACTTTAACCCTCTCTGACCAATCCATTTAATGTCTACATTTGGCAAAGCAAGGTCTCTCACCATACCTGTTTTCTCTGCAAACTTTTCACTCCAGAAGACATAGCTGTGCCCTACAATCCACACTGTGAACATCTTCAAAGGAGAACTGGATGCACTCAGGAGGTGTAATTCAGTAGAATGGTAAAAAGAAATGAAAGACAGTTTGGAAATGGAGGCATACATATTTTTTTCATAAAAAAAAGAACTGATTGGCTGTTTCATACCATTCTAGAATAAAAACTAGGCTGTATGTGTAAATTAATAGAAGCATGTTTTGTATTGGTACAGAAAAATGTGTTACCAAAGAACAGTACTATGGATTTGCTGTTAGGTTTGAAAAGTCAAGCACTCTTGCTCTGTGGAATTGAAACATTGTTTGGCGAACTTCTGACCTAACTCCACACAGCAGTGTTCCATGAGCTGTTGCTATGGTAGCAGGCAGAAGTCAAGTTGGGGGAAGGGTACTAGGCAGAAGTCAAGTTGGGGGAAGGGTACTTTTGGAAAAGGGTTGGTTTTCAACCAATAGAAATGTGTGATTACATTTGAAAAAAAGGGGGAAGCACTGAGATTTGAAATTAACATGTATATATGTGGAAAAAGAGAGGGACAGTTTGCCATTATCTGGTTCTGCTGAGAGAAGAGAGGTGTAAAGAACAGAGATCCTGGCTCTGATAATCTGCTGTTTGAGTGCCACATTTCTTTCACAACTAACTAATTTTAAAGGTGAGTTTAGAGTTTGAGAGGGGATGTATATGGTAAATTAAGAAATGAATAATAGAAATGCAATTCTTTTTGTTGAAGTTGTGTTTATTATTTTCTGTTTTGGGAGAAATTTAAATGTGAGGAACAAGTAAAATAATATGGACTATGTTTTCACAATAAATTAAGGTGTACTGGTATAAAAAAAGAATAGTTTAAGGGTTTGAGGTTGGACTCAGTAATGCAAATACATTCAGCATCACTAATGCTGTTTGCCCTTGCTGGAGTGTAGGCAGTCACCCAGGTTACAAATGGTGCTGGTCTGAAAAAGCAGTTTGGACATGTGCTTTTTAAAAAATCTGAAAAGTGGATTCATAATGTGTCAGTCTGTAAAAGTGTTTATCACTTGCCAAAAAAAAGAGCAGTAAGTGTGCTTTCAAATTGGCAAAGAAATTTCGTTTTGTGACTAATGTGAAAACATGACTCTGTGTGCAAAGAGGAATTATAGGCAGAGATTTATTGCGTATTGCTCTGGTGATTTCACAGTTGCATTAGATGGAAAGGGGGAGCCATTTTTTGGTGCAGAAGCAGACTCTTAGCACACACCCAGCTGCTTACTATGTGGAATCATGTACAGTATTTACAAGCGAGTGGGGTTTGAGGTATCAGTCAGTAATGCAAATACATTCAGCATCACTAAGGCTGGTTGCCCTTGCTGGAGTGTAGGCAGTCACCCAGGTTACAAATGGTGCTGGTCTGAAAAAGCAGTTTGGACATGTGCTTTTTAAAAAATCTGAAAAGTGGATTCATAATGTGTCAGTCTGTAAAAGTGTTTATCACTTGCCAAAAAAAAGAGCAGTAAGTGTGCTTTCAAATTGGCAAAGAAATTTCGTTTTGTGACTAATGTGAAAACATGACTCTGTGTGCAAATAGGAATTACAGGCAGAGATTTATTGCGTATTGCTCTGGTGATTTCACAGTTGCATTAGAAGGAAAGGGGGAGCCATTTTTTGGTGCAGAAGCAGACTCTTAGCACACAGCCAGCTGCTTACCATGTGGAATCATGCACAGTATTCACAAGCGAGTGGGGTTTGAGGTTTCAGTCAGTAATGCAAATACATTCAGCATCACTAAGGCTGGTTGCCCTTGCTGGAGTGTAGGCAGTCACCCAGGTTACAAATGGTGCTG
Source organism: Triturus cristatus (assembly GCF_964204655.1). Lineage (NCBI taxonomy): Eukaryota > Metazoa > Chordata > Amphibia > Caudata > Salamandridae > Triturus > Triturus cristatus. Next base: position 1,296,637,341 of record NC_140589.1, read on the forward strand.
GTCTGAAAAAGCAGTTTGGACATGTGCTTTTTAAAAAATCTGAAAAGTGGATTCATAATGTGTCAGTCTGTAAAAGTGTTTATCACTTGCCAAAAAAAAGAGCAGTAAGTGTGCTTTCAAATTGGCAAAGAAATTTCGTTTTGTGACTAATGTGAAAACATGACTCTGTGTGCAAATAGGAATTACAGGCAGAGATTTATTGCGTATTGCTCTGGTGATTTCACAGTTGCATTAGATGGAAAGGGGGAGCCATTTTTTGGTGCAGAAGCAGACTCTTAGCACACACCCAGCTGCTTACTATGTGGAATCATGCACAGTATTCACAAGCGAGTGGGGTTTGAGGTTTCAGTCAGTAATGCAAATACATTCAGCATCACTAAGGCTGGTTGCCCTTGCTGGAGTGTAGGCAGTCACCCAGGTTACAAATGGTGCTGGTCTGAAAAAGCAGTTTGGACATGTGCTTTTTAAAAAATCTGAAAAGTGGATTCATAATTTGTCAGTCTGTAAAAGTGTTTATCACTTGCCAAAAAAAGAGCAGTAAGTGTGCTTTCAAATTGGCAAAGAAATTTCGTTTTGTGACTAATGTGAAAACATGACTCTGTGTGCAAATAGGAATTACAGGCAGAGATTTATTGCGTATTGCTCTGGTGATTTCACAGTTGCATTAGATGGAAAGGGGGAGCCATTTTTTGGTGCAGAAGCAGACTCTTAGCACACAGCCAGCTGCTTACCATGTGGAATCATGCACAGTATTCACAAGCGAGTGGGGTTTGAGGTTTCAGTCAGTAATGCAAATACATTCAGCATCACTAAGGCTGGTTGCCCTTGCTGGAGTGTAGGCAGTCACCCAGGTTACAAATGGTGCTGGTCTGAAAAAGCAGTTTGGACATGTGCTTTTTAAAAAATCTGAAAAGTGGATTCATAATGTGTCAGTCTGTAAAAGTGTTTATCACTTGCCAAAAAAAAGAGCAGTAAGTGTGCTTTCAAATTGGCAAAGTAATTTCGTTTTGTGACTAATGTGAAAACATGACTCTGTGTGCAAATAAGAATTACAGGCAGAGATTTATTGCGTATTGCTCTGGTGATTTCACAGTTGCATTAGATGGAAAGGGGGAGCCATTTTTTGGTGCAGAAGCAGACTCTTAACACACAGCCAGCTGCTTACCATGTGGAATCATGCACAGTATTCACAAGCGAGTGGGGTTTGAGGTTTCAGTCAGTAATGCAAACACATTCAGCATCACTAAGGCTGTTTGCCCTTGCTGGAGTGTAGGCAGTCACCCAGGTTACAAATGGTGCTGGTCTGAAAAAGCAGTTTGGACATGTGCTTTTTAAAAAATCTGAAAAGTGGATTCATAATGTGTCAGTCTGTAAAAGTGTTTATCACTTGCCAAAAAAAAGAGCAGTAAGTGTGCTTTCAAATTGGCAAAGAAATTTCGTTTAAGGGCCTAATGTGAAAACATGACTCTGTGTGCAAATAGGAATTACAGACAGAGATTTATTGCGTATTGCTCTGGTGATTTCACAGTTGCATTAGATGGAAAGGGGGAGCCATTTTTTGGTGCAGAAGCAGACTCTTAGCACACACCCAGCTGCTTACCATGTGGAATCATGGACAGTATTCACAAGCGAGTGGGGTTTGAGGTTTCAGTCAGTAATGCAAATACATTCAGCATCACTAAGGCTGTTTGCCCTTGCTGGAGTGTAGGCAGTCACCCAGGTTACAAATGGTGCTGGTCTGAAAAAGCAGTTTGGACATGTGCTTTTTAAAAAATCTGAAAAGTGGATTCATAATGTGTCAGTCTGTAAAAGTGATTATCACTTGCCAAAAAAAAGAGCAGTAAGTGTGCTTTTAAATTGGCAAAGAAATTTCGTTTAAGGGCCTAATGTGAAAACATGACTCTGTGTGCAAAGAGGAATTATAGGCAGAGATTTATTGCGTATTGCTCTGGTGATTTCACAGTTGCATTTGATGGAAAGGGGGAGGCATTTTTTGGTGCAGAAGCAGACTCTTAGCACACACCCAGCTGCTTACTATGTGGAATCATGCACAGTATTCACAAGCGAGTGGGGTTTGAGGTTTCAGTCAGTAATGCAAATACATTCAGCATCACTAAGGCTGGTTGCCCTTGCTGGAGTGTAGGCAGTCACCCAGGTTACAAATGGTGCTGGTCTGAAAAAGCAGTTTGGACATGTGCTTTTTAAAAAATCTGAAAAGTGGATTCATAATGTGTCAGTCTGTAAAAGTGTTTATCACTTGCCAAAAAAAAGAGCAGTAAGTGTGCTTTCAAATTGGCAAAGAAATTTCGTTTTGTGACTAATGTGAAAACATGACTCTGTGTGCAAATAGGAATTACAGGCAGAGATTTATTGCGTATTGCTCTGGTGATTTCACAGTTGCATTAGATGGAAAGGGGGAGCCATTTTTTGGTGCAGAAGCAGACTCTTAGCACACACCCAGCTGCTTACCATGTGGAATCATGCACAGTATTCACAAGCGAGTGGGGTTTGAGGTTTCAGTCAGTAATGCAAACACATTCAGCATCACTAAGGCTGGTTGCCCTTGCTGGAGTGTAGGCAGTCACCCAGGTTACAAATGGTGCTGGTCTGAAAAAGCAGTTTGGACATGTGCTTTTTAAAAAATCTGAAAAGTGGATTCATAATGTGTCAGTCTGTAAAAGTGATTATCACTTGCCAAAAAAAAGAGCAGTAAGTGTGCTTTCAAATTGGCAAAGAAATTTCGTGTTGTGACTAATGTGAAAACAAATGTAGTAATATATTTAAATAAAATAAAGGAATTTTTTTTTAGTTTTTTTCAGGTATTGCTGAAGAGCAGTGAACAAAATTTAAGATGCCTACAAAATCCAGAGTAAAAAAAGACCACAAAAAAAACCTATATTTGAAGACAACTGGAGGACCTAAGGGGGCATATCAACAACGGCTTTATCTCTGCTTTTTTGGCTTTAAAAGCCAAAAAAGCAGAGATAAAACTAGCGCCCTATCAACAACAGGGTGCTAACATGCAAATTTGCATGTTAGCACCCTTTTACTCTACGCTTCCCCTTGCATCTCTAATGAGATGCAAAGGGGGCGTCCCAGAGTAAAATAATAGGAGAAATGTCGCTAAGCCACATTTCTCCTATTATCAAGCTTCACGCTAACCCTGTTAGAGACAAAAAAAGCAGCGCTAACCGCGGTTAACGCTGCTTTTTTACGTCTGGTATTTTTCTGACTTAGCCATGATATCCTATGGAAGGAGGATATTATGGCTAAGTTTGTCTGTCCCTATCAACAAGGTAATGTGAGATTATCGCTGGGTTTCCAGCGATAATCTCACGTTAGCCACTTAGCGTGAAGATTATTATCGCTATTGAGATAAGCGTTGCTAATAGCACGCTATCTCAGCGATAAAAATCAACGCTAGCTGGCGATAATTATCCTAGCGCTAAGTGCGCTTAGAGATAATTATCGCCGGTTGTTGTTGATATGCCCCGTAGTTAGTTGAAGATGCTCATGTTGGGAAAAAGAAAAAATCTTCTGGTAAGTAGACAAAAATGTTTCTAAAAAACATATTCAAAAAAAGGAAAAATGTACAAAATGTCTGTACTGGAAAGAATGATTTCAATCGAAAAGCACAGGAAAAAATTGAGAATTTAGTTAATGCAAATATACCTTCTGCAACTAAAAAGATTAACTTAAACAGAAAAACAGCGTTTAAAGAGATACGTAGAAAAATGTTTCAGAGAAGAGTTATGTCCAATTTGATAAAGGATGTGAAGAAATATAAGCAAAAGGCTAAGTTTTATAAGAGAAAAAAAGAAATTGCAGCCATTGCAGCAAAGGCATTAGAATTAAAAAGGAAACTATTCATTTTAATTTTGAATAGGATGCGTACATTAGATAAAATGGTTAATGTACTGAAATCACATAGCAAAAGGAAAAGAGTAGTGAACAGAACAAACTTTTCTAAAGTGTTTTTAGGAAAATGGATGCATAGTTCAAGTAGTGAACCTTTTTTTAATGAAGGGAGTTATTTTCAAAGTAATAGTTTGCTGCATGCAGTTGACACCAGAGGTCGTGCTTATGAAGTGAAAAATGGTTGCATAATGGAGAAGGAGATAATGGTTCCAAGAGATGAGGTACAAGTGATGGCGGATGAGGCTATGGGGAGACGTCCTAAAGCCCCAGTGTACACTTGGAATTGTAGTAGTATTTGCACTGTGCGTCAGGAATCTATTGATAAATTTCGTGAGTTTCTAAGAGAATATAGCAAAAAAAGTGTAAAACAGAAGATTAAGGTGCTTCAAAGTTTGGATCCATGCAGAGTGAGAGAGAATACTGGTTTGCAGGGTCATCCTCTGGCTTGTCTATCTAGAAAAGTGTGTAATAGTGTTTTCCATCATTTTAGGATGCTGGCTGTTCATCATACTGAAATGAGAAAGTTTGTGAGACGGTTGTATTTTGCTAAAAGTCCAGCAATAAAGTTAGATGAATTGAATAGGGCTCTGTTCCGTGGAACGGTATCAGATGTAGAGAAGGTTGTTGATGAAATTCAGTTTTGTTACTTTGGTCCTGAACAAAACAGTGCAGAGAAGGACACAGTAAATGAGGAAGAAGTGGAAGAGAATGTAGAACCCTCTGTAAGTAAGACATTTAATGATCACATAACAAAATTTGCAATAATCTCTAATGAAAGACCAAATATTACTTGTATTTGTTGCCGCAGAACTCATTATAGAAAACAAACCAGGTATGTTGATCTCTACAGAAAGAGTGAAAATGAAGATAATTATAAGTGGAAGGATTTTGCCACATATATATTTCTTGAAAATTGTTTTGAATTGGGTGAAGTTCAGCGTATTTCTAAAAACTGTTACAACAAGTTAGAGGAAAATAGAATGCCGACCAGAGCTGTACATAATAATTTAGAATTGGATGTTATTCCTGCTGAACTTTCTGAATTAAATACATATGAGTCTATACTCATTCAATGTGTTCATCCGTTCCAGACCATAGTACGTATGGAGCCCAAAACTGGTAAATTACCTCCTTCAGATTTACTGAGAGGTTTAAAAGGTAGAGTGGTGTATTTGCCCTTGGATTTGAAAAAAAATATGGAAACTATTGATGCGGATACTTTGGAAACTGAACCATTAATTATTCTGGTTAATGGTGTACCTACAAAGAATAAGAAGATTTGGCAGGAGCTGGTAGATGTACGGAAAGTACAAAGAGCAAATTTGTATTTGAAAAGGAATAACAAATGGTATGAATCAATTTATATAGAAGAAGAAGAAGAAGAAGAAGAAGAAGATTTACAAGAAGACACAGAAACACCAACTGGACAAATTGAAAAAGTGGACAAGTCAAAGGAAGAAGAAATTTATGAACATTTTAGCATACATCCTCTTCATTCAAAAGAAGTTATGGGAGACAATATTGATCTATTTCAGATGAAGAAAGCAAAAGGAACTCCCGTGAGTGTATGGGAGGAGAGCTTGGAAGCTCGATGTTTTCCCCAGCTGTTTCCGAAAGGAAAAGGAGGACGATACGATGAACGTCCAGAACAGATTCCAGCTTCTGAGTATCGGACTACAAGACTATATGCTGAAGATCCCAGATTTCGACAAAGTATTCCTTATTTGTTCCATCTTTTATTTGAAAGCGACTTGTCTGCATTGTCTTATGCAGTAAATCACATTTTAAAAAGTGGAGTACATTTGCAAAATGTGTCTGCTAAGGATCTTATGGAGAAAGTGCAGCACCGAGATGATCATTTGGAAACACAACTGATCAATCTGATGGCTTGTCAGTGTGGGACAAATGAATATTGGTACCGACGCCATGGTGAATTAAAATGCATGTTACGGAATTTAGGAACACCAACATGGTTCGTTACCCTAAGCTGTGCGGAGTACGCTTGGGATGATTTACTGGATTTTCTACGAGAGGCAAATTCAAACATTAAAAACATCGAATACAAGACAGCAGGAGAACTGTGCTCATTGGATCCGGTTAATGTTTGCAGATATTTCAATCATAGATTTGAGGCTATGATGTCCTTCATCTGCAATAAAAAAAATCCACCTCTAGGAGAAGTAGTGGATTTCTTTTGGAGAAAAGAGTACCAGGCAAGAGGTGCTCCTCATATTCATATGCTGTTGTGGATCAAGGATGCCCCAAAGTTTGGAACAGATACTGATGAAGCAGTGTTATCTTACATTGAAGAATATGCAACATGTGCTATACCAAAAAGCACAGAAGAGAAAAAGTTAAAGGAGCAAGTTTTACGTTTCCAAAGTCATCGGTGTGGAAAATACTGTCGACGGAAATACAAGAGCAAAGATAAATACTACACTAAATGTCGATTTGGATTTCCTAGACCTGTTCTTTCAAATGGAAGAGTTAACAGTTTTATGTCATCTGTGAGACATACTATCACAAGAAAATCACCTAAGAATACCTACAACCTTAAAAGAAAAGAAGAATCAAAAAATATAAATGACTACAACCCAGTGATTTTATCCATGTGGAACGCTAACATGGATATACAGTATGTAGCTGACAATTCCATTGCTGTTGCTCGATATGTAACGTCTTACATTACGAAATCAGAAAAAACAGAATTGAAGGAAATGTGGGAAGAGATTTCTCACGAGAAAACTGTCAGTAAGAAGCTGTACAGTTTCAGTTTGAAGATGTTATCGCATCGAGAAATTGGATCCTACGAATGTTCAGATAGGTTATCTTCTGCAAGTCTCTACTCGAAATCAAGAAGAATAATTTGGGCAAGTTTAGGCCTTGCAGCAATGAGAAATTGGGTACTGAAATCTGTTGGAGAAATTGAATATTTGGCCGAGAATGACCCAGAAAGTACAGATATTTTGAAATCAAACATGTTGGACACATATTATCCCAAGAGAAGTCATCATCTGGAGAACATGTGTCTCTATGAAGTGCTGCAGAACTACATTTATTCACGGAAAGCCGCAGAAGACATCAACAATGGAAAATATAAAGTCATTGGTGAGGAAGGATGTTTGGTGAAGCAAACAAAAGGAAGTTTGATAAATCACCGGAAGCTGAGTTGCGACACTACTGCCAAAAAGGAATTTTACTACTTGGCTCTTTTACAGCTGTTTAAACCATGGGGTACAGAGGATGAACTACTGGGAGAATTTCAAAGCTATGAAGATTCTTTTAATGCTTGCAAAGACAGCATACAATGCAATACATTCACAACTTATCTGCAAATGTGAAATGAAGAAATTGAACAGGAAACTACAATTGCAGCAGAAATAGCTAGAGACAGTTCTCAGGACAGCCAAAGTTCAGGAACACTCAGTCAAGATCCCCTAGGACAACCAATCGTTGAAAATGAAGCATCAATAGCCATGAATGAAGTGGAAACGGCTATGAATCAAGCTCAAGGAGAATTTATAGACTTACAAAATTTGGAAAGACAACTGAACGAAGAGCAGCAACAAATTTATGAAGAGATCAGAAAAAAAATTGATCACGGATTTCTACATGAAAAAAAAGAGTGCTCATGCACATCATTTCATCCAATCAGGATGTATGTAAGCGGACAAGCTGGAACTGGAAAAAGTTTCCTAATAAAAGTCATCAGAAGCTACCTACAGCAAAAAACGGATTCTACTTTGTCTTGTGTGGTTACTGCTCCAACTGGGTTAGCAGCATATAACATAAAAGGAATCACTTTACATCGTTTGCTAATGTTACCAGTGGAGCATGAGAACAAAATACAATACAACAAGCTAACTGGAGAAGCATGCTTGGAAGTTTCAAGAGTATTGAAGAAGATGCAAGTTCTCATTATTGATGAGGTGAGCATGGTATCGAACTTAATGCTTGCCTTTGTGCATTTAAGAATGCAGCAAATTCTGAAGACAGACTATGACGTGTTATTTGGAGGAAAACACGTCATAGTTTTTGGAGATCTTTTGCAACTTACTCCAGTTAAAGGACAACCAGTGTTTAATACTGTGACACATGAAGACACGAAGAAGTCATTGGGAAGCATCGGTAATACAAATATGTGGTCCTTCTTTGAGTACAAGGAACTTACAACTAATATGAGGCAAGCAAACGATGAAGAATATGGAAGTATTCTGAAAGATATCAGGATTGGACTACTCACAGAAGCTGGCAAAAAAGCATTACAGAGTCGGCTGCTACATAATTTATTTCCAAAGGAAGAAATAGTTGCAGAGAAGATATACAAGAACATTGCAGAAAACAAAAGTGTCATCTGCTTAATGCCAACTCTACGTGAATGCTCAATATTCAATGAGGAACTTTTGAAATTGGAAAAGGAAGATATCAGGAAATTGGAAGCAGTGGACAAAATTGAGGATGGAAGAATTACTGTCACATTAACAGGCACACTGAAAAATAAATTGGATTCACTAGAGAAGAACATTTCCAAAACAGCTGGATTAGAAAAAAATCTATATGTTTGCATGAACTGTAGAGTATTTTTAAGGAGAAATTTGGATGTTGAAAAAGGTTTAGTTAATGGAGCTATGGGAAGAGTTGTGGGTTTTATTAATTATCAGAAAAAAGATGGAATTGAATGTTTAAAAATAAAATTTGATCAGATAGAAGAAGTTAAAGACATTTGTCGTTGTTCAGTTCGTTTCATGCTTGTGAAAGACTTATATGTACGTAGGAAGCAGTTTCCGTTTTCGCTAGCATATGCTGTAACTATTCACAAGTCTCAAGGATTGACTGTAGATTGTGCATTTGTGAACATTGGTTGAACTGTGTTCAAAGAAGGTATGGCATATGTTGCTTTGTCACGAGTGAAAACATTATCAGGTTTATTCATGATAGACTTTGATGATTCAAAAGTTAGTGCTGATACAAATTGTGTAAAGGAGTATAATAGATTAAGAAGAAGCTATGCTCCTCATTTAGGTCAGTATCCTGTGTTGGAGAAACGTGTAGTTTCTCGTAAAAGGAGAAATGAGAATATCTGTAATGAAGATGTAGAGAGGACGAAAAAAAGAGGAGTGATGTAATTGCAAGCAAAAAGAATAAGGAAAATGAAGAACAGGTTGTAGGATGTTATTTTGAAAATAGCTCTGGTGTCAACTGCTACGCTAATGTAGTGCTGAATGTTGCATTTTATCTGGAAAGTTTGCAAGAGCAGATAATAGTAAATCAGGGAAAAAGATTCTGTTCTGTGCTGAGTCTCCTTTTTGAAAAGCTGAGTAATGATAAAACTCAAATAGAAAGTGCTACTGAAATTAGAAAAGTTTTAGATGTATGTTCAGGACGAACACAGTTTTCTCAAAATGTACAGCAAGACGCACAGGAATTCTTGATTTATTTTCTTCAGGTACTGGAAGAAGAAGGGGTTCCCATTGAAAATGTATTTGGTCTCCCTTATAAATGGGAACATAGTTGTGAAAACTGTTATAATATATGTGGCTCTAATGTTGATTCTGAAAGGTTTATTTATTTAACATTGCCAGAGAGTAAAACAGTCACTTTTGCTAAATTAGTTAAAGATGCTAATCATAGCATGCAATGCGGTGAGTGTAAATCTGACATGTTTTCAACATTAATTTTAAAGGAATACAGACAGTATGTAATTTTAATGATGCAACGATGTAGAGCTGATGGTGTAAAATTGGATACTTTAATAAAGAAGTTTACAGGACAGCAATTATCAATTTCAGGAAAAACTTTTGTAACAGTTGCAATAATTTTCCATGATGGACCTACTGTAACTTCTGGTCATTACACAGTTTATCTTAAATGTGAAAAAGGCTGGACACTGTGTAATGATTCCCAATTGATTTTTAAGCAACGTTTGCCTTTTGATTTAGCAAATTCCTATCTAATCTTCCTGAAACCTAAATTTTAGAGAGATTTGGCAACATCTGGACAAAACAATTTTACCATTTTATTGGATTACCATTTGGAATTTACAAATAAAAAGATTTAACAAATTATCATTTGGCCTAATGGAAAGGTAACCAATTGTAATGTGGAATTTTTCAATTTTTTAAGGAAACTTTGGAAAACCAAAAATTTAGAAAAAATCGGTAACATCTGCACAATTTAAATTTTGGAATGTTATTGGATTGCCATTGGAAATATTTTCAAAAAAGATTTTTAAAATTACTATTTGGCCATGCGGAAAAGTAAACAATTCTATTGTGGACTTATTTAATTATTAATTAATCTTTCGGAAACCAAAATGTTACAGAGAATCGGTGACATCTGTACAATTTAAACTTTAGATTTTTATTGGATTACCATTGGAAATTAAACAAAAAAAGAATTTTAAAATTACTATTTGGCCTAAAGGAAATGGAACCAGATGTATTGTGGAGTTATTTGACATATATTATTGTGATTATACTTCTGAAACAAAAATATCAGACGTTATTTTAAAGAAATAAGTATTGATATTAGATGATATTTTTTAAGAATATTATGCATTTCTATAAAGTTATGTTTATGCAAAAAGAGATTGTGGGCTTTTTTAAAAACAATCTTTGAGATTGTTAATTTTTTTTTTGCCTGCTGTTAAATGATGAATGCAATTGCTTTCACAATTTATAGTGAAATGCAATATTTTCTGAAAACAGCAAAAAAGGCAAAAATATTTTTTGAAAAATATGTAAATATGTGTACTGTATTATTAAATGTTTTATTAAATATTAATACTTTTTTCTTTTTTTTCAGAATGAGATAGAAAATTTTCGAAAACTAGAACCATTTTTAAAGCAATTAAAAAAAAAATTAAATGAATAAATCTTTTTTGGAGTGGGTATGGTAAGTCAATAATGTCATGGTCCCTTTTTTCCACTTCTCTACAATCACATTTTCAGTTTTTAATTGTAGTCTCTCAAGGACCTTGTAATGTGATAATTGATTTTTAGTGTTTTTTAAAAAAAAAAAAAAAATTACGCGTACCGTACGCGTACGGTAAAAAAAAAATTAAAAAAGTTTTTAAAAAAATATATAAAAAATAGATGAAAGGTAAGGTTGGCTCTTAAAAGAGCCGTTGTGTTCATGCAGGGACAGAGGAAAGAAAGATTGGGAATATTAGACGGTACGACAAGTGTGCTGATCTATTTTACTGTTCACTAGGGAAATACTGGTCTCCCTATAAGTAATTAGATCATGACAAGTGGCGCACCGTACTTCAACCCTCGCAAACCGATGGTTGATTTCCAGAGGACCAGAAAAAGGAGATGCTCCCCCCACAGATGAAGGGCTCACCTGACCTGCAGAAGAAGGACTCGGCCCTGCAGATGATGGTCCAGGCTGAGCTGCTGTGGATGTGCTTGGTTGATTTACTGAAGGGTTACCTTCAGTAAGTCGAGCATGTGTCCTTCTGTGTACATCCTTAAGGTGTCTCATCATGGTGTGATTCCCAAAGGAATACTTCCTGTCAGGATTCCCTCTTGAAAGTACACGCTTACACAGCTTGCAAGTCACTAAGGGTGCATTTACCTTTTGCTGGCCTTCTGGAAAAGTAAAATACTCCCATACGTAAGAGGTCTTTTGTTTCCTCGCTCTCTGCCTCAAGGTAGTGCTGCTAGCCTCACTCTAAGAAGAGCTCTGCTGTTCAGCCATCGTATCACAAAGACAACCCAGCTCCTTCTCCTAAGGGATCACAAGCAGAAATGAGGGGAATGGGTGTGGTGTAGGAGAGTTCTAGAACTGAAAGTAGTTTCAACCAATCAAAAGTTGTGTTTCATGATCACATGACCTACCGTACGCTTATGGTACGCTTACGGCAAAAGTACGCATGCGCGTAAAAAAGACACGGGCTCGCGCGCATGCGCATAACAGACACTCCCCGACACTTCCGCGTAACGTGCGCGTGTAGCGTACACGCGTACGCGCCCCACGCGGAGTACGCGCGGCTATGCAAATTGCGTAACTATACGCAAACAGCGTAGATAAATTACGGACATTGCGTAAACCGTACGCTTACCGTAAGCTTACCGTACGCGCACTAAAAAAAAATAAAAAAAAAGGAAAAAATGTATTGCTAATAAATTTTACCTGTTTATTTTATAAAAAATGTAAAAAAAAAACATATTGTAGAATTTTAAAAATTTAACCATAGTCTTTAAAAAAGGATAGAAAATTAAAATAAAAATATGTAAAAAAAAAAAGAAGAAAAAAAAAAATTAGCATTTAAAAAACCTTGCAAATTCACTGAAAAAACCATGGGTTTCACACACGTTATAGTTAGGAATTAGCATTTAAAAAACCTTTGAAATTCACTGAAAAAACCATGGGTTTCACACACGTTATAGTTAGGAATTAGCATTTAAAAAACCTTAGAAATTCAATGAAAAAACCAAAGGTTTCACACATGTTATAGTTAGCTGGACATTTCACTCGTAAAAAACCAATGAAATTCCCCCGTTATAGTTAGTTCAGCTAACTATAACTCGCGCGCCCGCAATGCACTACTGATGACGTCACATATTACATCACTCATGACATGGTCAGTGACATCACTCATGACATCACTGATGACATCTCAAATGACATCACTGATGACATTATCCTTGTGACAGAGTGGTACACCTCCTCTCACCCTAATATAACCTTTGATACAAACATTCAAAAATAGAGACTAAAATTTTCAAAAAAATGGACATACCAATAACAGTTACAACAACCTATTCAGTAATTCTAAGATCCACATACACATCCACTCATCCACCAACAATCCTATACAGTCACTCATACATGTACTCACACATCATATGTACTCATACACCTAAACATCCTGTAACACAATGCCACTCATCCATAGAGTTACTCACACATAGTCACTCATGCTAATAAAGAATCAAACATCCATTCACTTGCATATACAGTTATACACACACCACCACACTTACTTTTACAGAAACTTACACATACTTAGTCTTTTAAACAATCACTTATAGAAACACATACTTATTCATACAGGAAGTCTACCAATCTCTCACTCTCACATATACTCACTTATAAACACCAATAGTCACATATACTAGTTTAAAACATATGTAGTTACTTATGAAGACACTATTGAGACAGTCATTCACTCACTAACACACCCATGCACACACTCATCCACCCATACAGTCCTGCACACATGCTGTCTTCAACACATACAAACAGTGAGTCACTCATTCATGCATCTATGCACTACGTAATACCCCCCACCGCACCATGAAGACACTCAGACACTCATACTGATACTCAAAAAACCAACTATTAACCTATATAGACACTCATGTAGCTACTCACCAATCCATGCAGCCACTTATATACAAAGTGAGAGACTGATACAGGTATTTACACATTTAAACATTACTCACTTAGCCATGTATTCAAAAAGATACACTTAATCAGTCAGTAATACAATTAATTTTTCAAAAACAAATCATCAATTTAGACATTTATATACTCATTTATTCTTCCATCGACCTTGAGATATACATATATAAAACATATTTAATTTTCAGAAAAACACACATTCACTGGATGATGTCATCAGTGATGTCATTTGAGATGTCATCAGTGATGTCATGAGTGATGTCACTGACCATGTCATGAGTGATGTAATATGTGACGTCATCAGTAGTGCATTGCGGGCGCGCGAGTTATAGTTAGCTGAACTAACTATAACGGGGGAATTTCATTGGTTTTTTACAAGTGAAATGTCCAGCTAACTATAACATGTGTGAAACCTTTGGTTTTTTCATTGAATTTCTAAGGTTTTTTAAATGCTAATTCCTAACTATAACTTGTGTGAAACCCATGGTTTTTTCAGTGAATACATATATATATATATCCAAAACCAATCCCGCCTCAGCACAGAAACGGGTCTGACACTTGCTCCGGACCACTCCAGGTAAATTTAATGCCACTCGGTAACTGGTACAAAATCACAATAAAAACACCTGGCAGACGCGTTTCGGTGAATGCCTTCTTCATTGCCAGCTTCGTGTTTGTCCGATTGAATTTTTGCGGGGCTGTCACATACTGTTTGCTGTCATCCTACTGAACCTCATTCGTCCAATCAGAGAGCTGCTGGTAGAGTCTCTGTCACAGTAAGGTTTGACATTTTTGCTGGTCATTTAAAACCCCTGTATAGTGATAACCGTAAGTCTCCATACATAGCGCATACAGGTAGTCCCATTCAGTGTACGTAGGTTGAGCAACCGGTTCATGCATATAGTAATGCCCTGATGATGTCAGCTGCGGGGCCGCCCATTCACTATTGCGGAGTCTTTAATGGCGGTAATTTATCATCTGGAGGTGTATATATATGGTCAAGTAGAAGGCTGTGAAGCCGAAACGCATAGGCCGTCCTATTTTTGATGAACTGTGATGTGTGCTAAAATGAAATAAAAATAACCTGTTATTTTAACTCTGTGTTGGTGCCGTGTTCTATTGTTGAAGATCGAAGATCAACGTGGTGTGTTTCCAATTATATATATATATATTTATATATATATATATATATATATATATATATATATATATATATATATATTCACTTAAAAAACCATAGGTTTCACACAAGTTATAGTTAGCTGTACATTTCACTCGTAAAAAACCAATGAAATTCCACGTTATAGTTAGATCAGGTAACTATAACTCGCGCGCCCGCAATCCACTGCTCATGACGTCACATATTACATCACTCATGACATGGTCAGTGGCATCACTCATGAGATCACTGATGACATCATCCTTTTGATAGAGTGGCGGTCGCGCAAGTTACAGTTACCTGATCTAACTATAACGTGGAATTTCATTGGTTTTTTACGAGTGAAATGTACAGCTAACTATAACTTGTGTGAAACCTATGGTTTTTTAAGTGAATTTGCAAGGTTTTTTAAATGCTAATTCCTAACTATAACGTGTGTGAAACCTATGGTTTTTTCAGTGAATTTGTACGGTTTTTTAAATGCTAAGTTATGTATTTATTTTTAATTTTGCGCGGACGGTACGCTTCGCGCACCGTGCGCGCACTGTGGGCACTCGGTGCGCTTCGCGCACCATGCGCCCACGTTGCGCATTTCGTACCGTGCACGCCTCGCCATTTTTTACAAAATATCAATTGTTTTTTTCTCCCTTGGGGGTCCTTAGATTTATATATTAAATGTGATTGTTAATTCTTTTTTTTTATTTTATTTTTTTTTACCGTACGCGTACGGTAAGCTTACCGTACGCGCACTCCGCGATTTTTTTTTAATAATTATTAAATTTATTTTTCATACTTTTTGGTCCTTCGTGAACCCCCTGACGAACGCTAGGGGGTCTGCAACTCTCTTCGTTGCCCCCTTTTCATGTTATCAACCTTTGTTTTTCAGTGCGAGAGACAGAAAATGGCGGCCGATACTTTCTGATTTCGACCGATTCGAATGTTTACAGTCATGTAACCACCAATCAGAATTGAGCTCGCGCACGGCACTGTACGCGTACGGTAAGCTTACCGTAAGCGCACGGAGCACGCTTACAGATATATATATTGATTTAAATGCTATTTTCTCAGGACCTACTGAACAGATTTACACCAAACCTGCAAAAGGCACATCCCTGACCTGAGGACTACCTCTCTGCCCAATTTCAAGTAATTCTGTTCAGCCGTTCGGGCTGTAGCTCGGAGTAAAGGTCCTATGGGAAAATGCATGGGGAAAACGCGTTTTGGGACCCCCCTTTTTTCTCAGCCCCCGCTTGACAAATCCCCCCGAGACTTTCAGGGTAGGAGCGGAGCGTAGCGCCCCATTAGTTTTGAAAAATTCGCGAGGATTCGGCAACCGGCGCCAAAGTTATTCCAAATAGAATGTTGCGGATTTCCTATGGAAACACGGTCCTAACTATAACTATCTACTGGCGACCGCCAGTAGATAATATAGCCGGGACGCATCAGCCATGGTGCGTGCCAGGGTACGAGGATACCCTGTATACTTTTCGATCCACTCAGCAACAACGCTGTACAGTGCACACTCCTTCCGGAAATTATGAAGCACAATCCATTTAGTGCATGGGGTGGTTTATTCTAGGTACCAAGCCGAAAACCCAATGTGTTTCGGCGTTTGTACGCCTTGATCATGGGTGGAACAACAATATATATATATTACGAGATATATATATATATATATATTCACCGAAACATGTTGGGTTTGTTTCTGGCTTGGTGCTATGAAAATGAACTCTTCCCAAGCTCACTGATCTGTGCAATTATTTCGGAAGGAGTGCACGCGTGCAGTTTGTACGGTGAAACTTATATATATATATATATAAAATTGTGCAGTGTGCTGGTGTGCTTCCTGAACGCTGGTGGTGCCAGCTGAAAAAGCTAAAAAGCTCCACTGCTGGCGCTTTGAAACACCAACAAATATGAGGAGGGAGTAAACACACACACACACCATGTTTCCCTTTGTAAAAATGACATCGACTGCCTTTCTATTTAAATGGTTTGTTGTCATTTTGATTTAGTTTGAAGCCTATGTGACAGTTCAGGGTGATAGGTTTTTAGTGCTAACATCCCTGTGATTGGCAGGCCCAAGTTTGAATCCTAGCAAGGCCAAACTTAACCTTTCATCCTTCCGATGCTCCTATATTGTTAATTGGTGTCCTTTAAACAGCAGAGAAACTGTACGTCGGCGGTATTAAGTGCAATAAGACCCTTTTTTTAAAAATGATTTCATTAGTAGCCTGGAAGAATACAAAAGCAAGGGGCATGGGAAAGTGGGAAAGTCGTTTTGAATATTCCATGAACATCTGTTCCTTGCTTCCCACGGTTAATTGACTTAAGGTCTTTAACTCTGCCTGCTTGAGAGGCAGCTCACTCAATGCCACTCCATGTGCACAGCTCTTTAATAAACAGCATATGTTAATGCAGGATCCCAGCCACGTTTCCCGAAAAGTCACGAGAGCGCTCCTATAGCCTGACTTACAATTGCTTCGAATCCACACCCATCAAATTGACAATCATGAGACCAGTCTTCAAAGGACATATTAAATGTAAACATTTGGGGGGAAAGTCCTAAAATCTCCAATGATTACTATGGTTAACTCGCCATGATCCTACAAGTGCTCGAGTTACTACTAACTCCAAAAGGGAGCTTCGCCGTGTCTGTTATCATCTCATTTCTAGCATTTGAAGTTCTGTACAATAAGAGGGAAGAAGGACACATCTGCGGCTCTGGGGGAAGCGCAGGGCCATGCAGCTGAGATTTCTGCAGAGGTTTGCAAAGGTTTCAGATCAAGTTTCTCAGCTGCATTTTGATTTTCAGCGTGGAAGTGGGGGATTAGGGATGTTTTATATGGGGCATATTAATGCCTCGTTGGAAGAACATAATCAGGCCATAATGCCCCATGATGTATTTTCCTTACTCACAAGCATGCACCAGGTCTCTGGGGGAAGTATCAATGTTTTAAGTGAATTATTTCCCTTTTTATTATAATTTAGGGAAAAAGTATCATGCCTATCGTTGTCAAAAGAAGTTCAGAAGGATTCATTTGAAGTAAGAAAATCATTTTTATTTTATTATGGATGCACTTATGCATAACAGAAATATTTTCGGTATCTTTTTTCGTCGAGGATATCACTTAATCATTCACACTGCATTCAATGCTGTTTGAAACAGTCGATTGATCTTTTTTAAATGACAAAAAAAGCGATAGTACTTGTGGACTTGGACCTTTCTACAGGGTCATTCCCAAATCCTTCACCATCAACCTCCTGTTGTCTTAACCCGTTTCCTTTTTATTGGCCTTTAGAAATCTGTGGGGCAGATTTACAACTTCTGGCGCATCTCTGCAAATCAGCAGGGATGCGCCAGAACAGATGCGTCACGTAATCCCCCCCTTGCACCACCACAGATGCGTCGCATTTACAATGCGGCACACCATGGTGCAAAGAGGGGAAGATGCGTGACGCATCTTGTGGTGTAAGGGCGGCGCATTGCTGGAGTCGCGTCGCAAGTGTGACGCAACTCCTGCAATGCACAGGAGCCGCCCATACTTAACGTGGTGCGTCACTCCTTACGCCTGCTTCAAGCAGGCGTAAGGATTTGATGCAGCAGCGTCGTAAAACTGACTCAGTGAAATCTTGTAGATTTCGCTGCGTCAGTTTTACGGGGTTTTCCTGCGAGGGAACGCCCACCCTGCGACAGAACGCCCACATGAAACCTGATGCAGGTTTCATGTGGTGCAGGGCTTTACAACGTGACGCATCTGCCTAGATGCATCACGTTGTAAATAAGTCGCAACGTGGCGCATGGTTTACGCCGCCGCTGCATCACAAAAGTGACGCAACGTCGGCGTAAAAGTGTCGCAAGGGACTTGTAAATCTGCCCCTGTGCACTTTACCAATGCTAACCAGTGTAAAGTGCTTGTGCTCTCTCCTCTAAACATGGTGAAACCGGCTTATATCCAATTGGCCCATTTAATTTACTTGTGAGCCCCTAGTAAAGTGGTACTACAGGTACCAAGGGCCTGTAAATTAAATGCTACTAGTGGACCTTCCGCACTGATTGTGACACCCACTTAAGTAGCTCTTTGAACATCTCTCAGGTCTGTCAAGTCAAGTCAAGTCAAAGTCCACTTTATTCGATTAATTAAAATCATAAAAGTATTCTACAACAAATATCTTACAATTCATATAAAACAGTATTAAACAATTGGTAAATTTAAAAAGCAAGTTAAAAAGGCATTATTTACACAAAATTCATTACAGATTGCACTCAGCATTGCAATAAACGTGGATTCAAGCATCTATCCTCATCTGTGCTTCCAATCTTAACCTTGATCTCTTACATCTGACAGATGCGGCCAGAAAGCTAGCAGTGCAGTACATGATTATAGGAGAAAGCGACATCTGTAAATATAACAACGCAGGCTTGTACTGAATAAAACCCAGCTCCTTCAGAATTGATTTTAAATATCTGGTACGTGGTTCATGATAAAAGGAACAAAAGAACAGAAAATGGGCATTATCCTGGATAGAGAAACCATCGCATTTGCATGGAGACAATTCCTCGAGCTTGCACCAGTCTTTCTCGTCCCACAGTACCATATAAGTTTGATTAAACCGAAATTTGGATAATAGCCATCTATGAAAAGAATTGGTTACCACTGTTAAATAAGGAGCCAGCTCACAAGATGGGGTTATCAATACATGAGCCCTCACAGAGGGTTTACATAAATCATCCGCTTCACGCTCGGCCATACGTATTCTAAAGAAATTGGTCTTCGCCCACAGCAAATCAGCTTTACACAAGGTTTCTGGGCTACTAAAAATTTCAGGGCGTCCCAGAAGTGCTGCCGTAGATTCAATATAAGATAGCCACTGAATATCCCTCCTGTGATCTAGTGCAAGACAATCTTTGATGATGCGGTGGTTAAGGCTAAGGTTCGGGTTAAGCCAGAGCTTAATCCACATCAAGAGTGGAGCTAGATTGATTGTATCTAGAATGTAGCCCATACCCAACTCAAGATGTACTGAGTGGGTGGCAGTTGACTGGGGTAGGCCCAACAAAGAACGAAGAAATTTATTTTCCTCTATCTGGATGCTTTTAGAATTAACATAACCCCAGACAGCTGCTCCATATCTAGCGATTGCGACTGTCTTGGCATTGTAGACGGCCAGAATAGCCTCCATAGGTTTCCTCCCCAATCTCTTAGAAAACCCCAGGATTGCAGCATATGAACTTCTTACCGCATTCATTTTAGATGTTAACTGCGGTGTCCAAGTTCCCCTTTGGTCAAAAATTACACCCAAATATGTAAAGACTTTCACACTTGTGATTACCTCTCCGTCGCAAAAGAAGGTTTTTTCTTTACGCTTACCACATCCTACTGACATGGTGTGTGATTTATTTTTGTTGATCACCAGGTCGAGACTGGACATAAAATTACCAAAGGAGTCGAGTAACTTTTGTAGGGCAACTGGGGTCCTGGCCATAAGCACCGCATCATCGGCATAGAGGAGCACCGGAATTGGTGCACCCCCCATGCTCTGGATATCCTTTGTGGCAGCCGTTAGGTCGCCCTCCAAGGAGTTCACGTAAAGCGTGAACAACATTGGCGCCAGGATGCATCCCTGACGGACCCCTCTAGTTGATCTAAAACTCTCGGTACACTTTCCGTCGGTGGTCATTCTAATGCGGGCCCTCAGATCTTTGTGGAGCTCCGCCAGAAAGTGTACCAAGGAACTATCGAGGCCCATCTTCAGGAGCATTGCCCACAGCTTAGATCTGTTGACAAGATCAAAGGCTGTGGACAAGTCCATGAAACCAAGGAATAAACTACCCCCTTTTGCTCTGGTGTATTTAGAGAGTATGAGGTGAAGGTTGAGGCATTGGTCCTCAGTACTCCTCCCTGACCTAAATCCAAATTGTGCCTCGGACAGGATGTTGTTCTCCTTTGCCCACGCGGAAATTCTCGCCAGGACAGCCTTTCCTAGGATTTTTACCGAGGAGTCCAGCAGCGATATTGGTCTATAGCATTTTGGATCTCCTCTCTGCCCTTTTTTGAATATTGGGACAATTGTAGCTAAAGACCAGGTCTGAGGGAATCCCACTACAGCGGCAGCATTAAAAACTCTTGTTAAAATATTGGCCCAAAACAGCGGATTTGCCCTGAACATATCCGCTGGCACTCCATCGGGGCCCGGGGCCTTGCGTCCTGCTGTCTCCTCTATAGCTCTAAGTACCTCACTAGTATCGAATCTCACGGGCTCCAGGGGGATCTCATTAGTAGGGATTGTGAAAGGTTCCGGCTCCCTATTACTGTCATAAATTTTTCCAAAATGTCGAAGCCAGTCCTCCTCTGAAATGTTTAATTCCAGCTCTGAGTTTTGGACACCTGAAAGTAATGGGGAATTAATTATTGTCCAAAACTCAGCACTGTTTTTTAGGATAGCTTTATCCCTTAAATCCTCCCAGGCTTTGCTTTTTAATTCATTTTTACGCAGAGTAGTGGCCGTGTTATAATCCTTTCTTGATCGCGCCACTAACGCCTTGTCCCTTGGGCGAGTATTGAGGGCTTTTTTAAGGCGGTTATGAGCTTTGCTACAATTTTTGTCAAACCAGCCTTTAGCCGGTTTATGTTTGCCCCCCTGCCCTTTGGCTGTTAGACTAATAGACACAGACCGGCAAATATCTTCGAAGGAAGATATAATCTCCTTACTCCCAGCTGACGGATTGGCACACACATTTAGCTCTTCAGAGACTGAGGAGGATAGAGTTAGGAAAAAGTTGTCCGGTACGACCATCTCCCATTTAATTCTTCTCCCCTGATCCTTGTCTTTTACAGGGAATATAGTCTGATGGAAGACAATTGATTTTGACAAGAAGGAGCTATTCGCTAGCTCCAACCCCACAGGGTTATGATCACTCATAGGCATAGCAATTGCATTATATGAAATCACATAATTAAGAAAACCTCTTGAAACAAAAATAAAATCAATTATCGAATCGCTAGCCCTTCCCGTATAAGTGGCAACCCGTGTACTTTTATCATAAAATTCTGATTCATATAGCTCATTTACCCGCAATACATTTTCAAGCACCCGACCCTTCTGTGTATGTTCTAGGTGAGGGGGGGACACGCTATCTGGTCCGTCTTCTTCCACTATGACACAATGTGAGCACAAATGAACATTAAAATCACCCATTAAAATGAATCGACACAAAGTGGATTGCTTGTCTCTGTAGAGATTTAAAAAGTCTGATAGCCATGTAAAATGCATAGATTCTGGATGGCTGTTTGGAGCATTATAACAGTTAACCAAAAGCAATTTGCAACCATCCTCTAATGTTAACTCCAGAATGATGAAACTATGGGAGGCACAGTCTATCGGGATAATTTTACCCTTTATGTTCACCGAAACCAACATCATAAGACCTCCTTTGTTCCGGCCTGCGGGGGAAGGCAAAGCAGGTACAAAATAAGATGTGAAACCGTCTAACCAGTAATCACACTCCAAATCCCAAGTCTCTTGTATAGCGATGATATCGTGGCGCTTTACAAATTTTTCCCAATTAGGGTCTCCCTTCTTAGACCGCAACCCAGCAATATTCCAAGATAACAGTCTAACCGTGTCCCCTTTATCAGTAAAGAACTCTGTTAAACTGTTGTTGACCGCCTCAGAAGAAGGTACAAGGACCGTTGGTGTTGGGTCCACTACGACATTGACCACTGTACCCTCTCCCTCACCCCGTCAATCACAGAGGTCGAGGCCTGAGAGCGCATTGAATCTGTTATAAGTTGTAATGGGGGGACCAAAGGTAAAGAGGTTATCTCGGCCCTGCAACGAACTTTGATGAGCCAATCTGGGCCCCACCGGGGTTAAATGGATTTAATCTTTGTCTGGGCAAAGAGGGTAAATTGACATGGTTGTAGAAATACCCAAGCGGGCGCACTCGAATACCATTACTGTCCTCCAACAGAGATGCTGCCCGTAGGAGGACTGTGGCCACATGTTGTGGGTATTTAAAGTTCACGACCACACAATCCCCTCTACATGTTTTCCTCGAGGGGCCAATCCAGTTCACTCTCCTCGTCGTGATAATGTCTCCAGCACGTTTAGTAGGAAAACCGCATTTAGCACCTAGCCAAGCCACCACTTTATTTTTAAGGGAATCATGCGCTTCCTCTTGTGGCTCGGAAGTGCCTGGGCTATACATCGGAACATTGGCTAGCACGACGACATAGGGGGCGCAATCCGGGGGCAGATTAATAGAATTATTGCGCCTACCTTGTACGGCATTAGTGTTATATAAGAGACCAGATCTCTGATGGCACCCAGCCTGATCAACATCCAAGTCTACTAATGGGGGACGGATGGCTGGGGGAACAGTAAGGTTGTTTACCGTACAGTTGACCTGAGGAATCAAAGGAGGTGGATTGGGAGCTATTGTGGCACTTTTTCCTATAACATCAGGACTCACTGAACTAATTGAAGGGAGTGAGGGGTTCGCCTTAGGTAGTTTGGCCAACTGTTGATCAAGTAGACCTCCTAGTCTTTTGAGCTCCGCATTCGCGGTGTCCAATTTGACTGCAAGGCAGTCAATGGAAGCCTTAAGTTTTAGGTCAAAAGCGGCCTCTATGCGTTTAATTAGCAAACCTAACTGCTCAGTGTTCAGTGTGATACTGGGTTCCATTGTATTCTCTACGTTTGCTTTGGTTATAGGGGAGATGTGACTATCGGGCAAGTGATTATCCCCTCTTCTCCTGTGGATGATCTTACCCCCCCTCTTGCTTTGCTGCTTTCTGCATGTTCTGACAGGTCTCTTTCTTTTACTTCCTTCCATTACTTCCACCTCTTCCTCAGAGTCTGAACATACTTTATCAAGCATTGTAGGATCAATCGTTATAGTATCAGGGTCCCGGTGGATCGAAGCTACTATTACGCTGGCTGGATTGCTTGTGTTTTGATCTCCTAACATACAGTCAGCGCTATTTTCGCCCTCTTGTGAAGCCTCCGATGTAGCTTCTCTTGCTGGAAGGGGGTCATAGTCTAGAGAAGCTACTTTGCCCAAAGAAGCATTCTATCATCATTAATTTTATTCACCATTTTGACAAGGAAATTGTTCATGGAGCCTGCCCCCGTGACCACCTTGTCTTTCTTAGAGCCTGGCATAGTAGAGAACTGAACGTGGTTGATTATCAGCTTTGACTAATGTCTAGCTGCCAGCAGACTCAAATGGCCAAGTTACCCGGGTATGAGCCTGTAAAGTCTCGCAGCCTTTAACCTACACTACTCCGGGTAATAAGGCACGGTTTATCTCTCCCAGTATCTTAGTGCAGTTGGTGTCACTACTCTTGTCTGGAAAATATCAAATATCAAAAGGGGATCCCAGCCGCAAACAGACGAAAAGGTGTATTGCGGCAACCGCAAACAGTATCCAGATTGCGACCAATGTACGCAAACACAGACCAAATCCACAGCAATACGCAAGGAGCGATATAAATAAATCAACAGCAGTACCTGGTATGGGGCAGAAGCCCTGGTGCCAAGTTTCAGAGGGAGGGCCCAGCCCTGCCTCCTCCTGCCCCGGACGGCCACAGACGGCCCGCCCTCTGCCCGGGCTCAGCCCGGCGACGCCCGCGCGCGTCCCGCGACGCGGAGGGAGCCTTGCTCTAAGTAGCGCCTCCGTGCGCGATGTCCGGCGGATGTGGGCGTGGCGGGGAGGGATGCTGGGACCTGTAGTTGTCTCCCTACTCCCAACTGCGGCCTCGAGTGTTAGGAGGAGGCGGCGGGAAAGGCTGGCGTCCAGGAGAGTATGCGGGCTGCTCACATAAGCCCAGGTAGGAGCTGCGCTGTCTTTCCGTTAGGTAGATTGGCTCCGGAATGATCCCCCGCTCCACCGAGGGAGCCTTGCTCTAAGTAGCGCCTCCGTGCGCGATGTCCGGCGGATGTGGGCGTGGCGGGGAGGGATGCTGGGACCTGTAGTTGTCTCCCTACTCCCAACTGCGGCCTCGAGTGTTAGGAGGAGGCGGCGGGAAAGGCTGGCGTCCAGGAGAGTATGCGGGCTGCTCACATAAGCCCAGGTAGGAGCTGCGCTGTCTTTCCGTCAGGTAGATTGGCTCCGGAATGATCCCCCTCTCAGGTCTGTCATTGTAGCCCATGTGCATAGTTTTTAAACTGCCATGTCGAACTCGCCAGGTAAACCTTTTGCCAGGCCCAAACCTTCCTTTTTAATACATATAAGTCACTAATAGGGTAGGCTTTGAGTGTCCCAAAGGACAGGGTGCAGTGTATATAAAAAGATGGACATGTACTTTTACGTTTTTCATTTCCTGGTAGTGAAAAACTGAAAATCATTTTTCACTACTGCAAGGCCTACCTCTCCCAATGAATAACACTGGGTTACCTTATCACATTTAATAAGTGGCAACTTTCAATTGGGAGCAGGTAGAAAAGTTGAGTTTGGTGTATAAAGAATTGTAATGAAAAGCTTTCTTTAATGGTAAAGTTGGATTTTTCAATCAAAGTTCTGAAAATGCCACTCTTTTAAAGTTTACATTTTCTTGTCCTAACTTTTTGATGCCTACACATAGGCACATGACTAGGTTTAGCTAGCAGTTGGTCTTTGTATATTTTTCTTAGACAGTGAGACAAACGGAAGATAGGTGTTGGCAGGAAGGGCCACTCTGAGTTAATGGGGGGGGGGGGGGTGCTGTAACCTACCACACTTGTACATCAGTAAGCCTCTGCCTGAGCAGTCTCACAAAGGGTCTGTCTCTAGTCTTTTGTGACCCCAGACAAGCTGGGCCAGGGAAGGGAGGAAGGAGATGCCTGAAACCTCAAGGGGGTGGTAACCTCTAGAACATTCTTCTACTTCAAAGTGGGCACCAAGCATAAATATTGGACGTCAGACCCCAATTCTTCATATAACTTCTGGACCTGTAGACTCTGCCAGGAAGAAGGACAGTCCAGCTTTGAAGCCTGCCCTGCTGACCTGCTTTGCTGCCCAACAACTACTGTTGCTGTACTCGGACTCTTCTGCTGTGAGCTGCCCTGCTGAAATTAGCCTTCCTGTGTGTCCCAGGTCTCCAAGATCTCTAAGGGTCAGCCAGCTGACCTCCTGTTCTAAAGTCATGGGGCACACCTAGCTTTCCTGTGCCACACATCTTTGACGCAGGGCCATGCATTGCCTCGACTGCTTGGCAAGCTTCATCCAGAGTGGCACATTTTGAAGCTGACGACTGGCCCAGTGCCCCACAGCTCATCATAGCTCTGACGCAGGACCAAACATTACCTTGATGACTCCGCCAGCCCGACCCAGCACAGGGCATCGCAACGCTGACAACTGGCCCAGCCCAACACAGCATGGCGCATCTTGACGTATGTCCTCACAAGTCCCAACACTGGCCCAGCATGATGCACCCTGACTTCAGAGCCAACACATCACTAAGCAAGTCTTCGCAAGCCCCAGCGCCTTCCTCGACAGTGATACAAGACCTCACAATGCAAGTTTCCATCGATGGTCACTGACTTTGCTGCGCAATTTATCTTGGCGCAGGACCTCGCATCACAAGCTTCATGCCTACAGTTTCTCGACAGCGGCCAGCACAATTCAACACAAGGAGTTCACATTGCTGCGCAACAAGGATTTAAGGTACTCTTGCTCAGTGGGCCTGGCTGGGTCCCTGTGGATGGCCCCCACTTCATTGTTGTCAGTTTGAACTTGTAACTTTGTCCCTTTCCGGCACGACTAGCTAACCACAATTGGTGCTTTGTACTTTTTGGTGCTATCTTCACTAAAATCTTATCTCTAGTTCTACTACATTTTGGTCTTGATTTGTTTATTGAAATGTAATGGCCGGCATGACTCACGGGTGGGGGGCAGGGGGGTCACACGAGGGGCAGGGGAGGCTAGTGAGGTTTAATTAAAATAAAATAAAAAAAGCTAAACTTATGTTTGCCGGCGCGGTCGGGTCCCGCGTCACGTCTGCTTCTTTCTCTGCTCCTCACAGGAAGCAGGAAGCCTCCCTCCCCTCCCCTAAGCCAATCACAACACTGCAATGGCAGTGTTGTGATTGACTGGGATGCCGACCACTTCCCATATTGACAAAAGTCCTCCAAAAATTTCAAAATCTTTTCATCAGCTACCATTCGAAATGACTGAATTCAAGAAATGAAGAAAGCCTGAATTAATTAGAGTTCTTCTTGTGTTAAACAATACATTCAAATAAACGTTAAACAACATATACACATGCTGTAGCGATAAATAAAAATACTATATCACCAAAATAATAAAATTACCCCAAATACAAATATAACTCAATATTTATCAATATGAGTTAACACATTTATATAACAATCTAAATATCAATATCAATAACACAGAATTCAAAAATATCAAACTACATATTAAATATTATAAAGAAAACATCAATTAATATTTACCATAGAAGGGCATTACTGATTTATTTTTTTAACTGGAACAGAACTAACTAATACAATTAAACTATAAACAAACTTAATCAATAAAATCACACAAACAATTAAATCAACAATATAAAAGGCACAAAATGTTTATCAGCCTAATACTCCAAAAATGACAAAAGCTGTAAGAAGAGGAAAGTCTGCTGGATTCTCTGACCAGAACCTGAAAACAGAAGTATATAAATAGTGACAACTATCTTGCGAAGGGAGTGTAACTTATATTTAAACTACAACATACTTTTAATTCAAATAAAATTGTAAAATAACAAATAATTAACAAAACTCTCTACTACTATTATCTCTTCAAATGTACTTCCTAACAAAGTATTCAATTTTTCAAAGAAAGAGAAAGAATTAAAAAGCGAAGACACTGTACACATTTACCGCTGTCAGGAACTTATTCGTTCACTTAAAAAGAACCTTAAAGTGAAAATTGCGTTTAAATTGGAATACCAATATAGCACATAATCACTCATTCGTAAAAGTGCAAGAGTGCTCTCTGTATGTTGTAATTGTAATCTTGGTATGTAAATGTTATGTGGTGTCGGCTCTGGCCACATTCCTCCTTGTATAGATTTTCGAATTGCCCGTTTTGGTGTTGTGGTTGAGCACCACCTCTGCTGCCATGGCAGGAGTTAGTTGATTCAGGTAATCCTGGGTTTAAGGCTACAGTTCTGAGATAGCTAACGCATAGGTTACTATCACTGTTCCAATACGGATTGGGAATCAGTAAATGATCTTAGGCGACAGGTGCCCTGGATGCCCATTTGTTACTTTGGCACTTACAGGGCCAAGATGCATTAAAGTGACCGTGATTTCTACTCTTGGTATGCAAAAATGCAGTAAAGAGATGGTGCTTGACTATCTGTATATGGGGAGAGATCAGGATTGCTGTGTCTGATATATGCCCATCTCAGTTTTCAGTTTTCAGCAGTCAATTTTTTAATTTTCTGCTGAACTTTCATAAAATATTTCACTAATCTGCAGTTGAACTGTGTGTCTCTTGGATTAAAACAGACTATGATAGCCATTCTGCAGTAGCCCAGCCCCCTGATGTTAAACATCATTTTTAATATTGTTTTCAATCCTCCACTGTTGATTTCCATAGACAGATTATGTGTACCACAGTTTCTGGTCTTTGGCCACATAGCTGCATAACTCCCTACCCTCAGTGCGTTGCCCCCGTGGCAGATATAAAAGTGAGAGCAGGCCCCCCCAGTGATATTTCAGGAACTTTCCTTTGGTGTGAACATTGGAGCCGGATCCCAGGTACAATTGCGTTGTCAGTGTTTTATAGCTAGCTATTGTAATCCAGGCACACCACAGCTTTGAGAATGCTGCTTTGTCTGCTAGCATTGAAGCAAGCTTGATTGATTTATTTACACTTTATGCCCACCTTAAAGTCTGTTATTTCAGGGTCTACTAATCTTACATTTTAATTCTCATTAAGACTGTCACCACCTTTCCTGAAAGGTATCTTGTGGGTGTCCACACTCTGAGTAGCAAAAGCATTTTAATTGTCCACTAACACATTGGATTTTTCTACTTATGTTGAATAAGTGAAGCCAAAGCCAGCAGTGTCATGAGTTGCCTGTGCAGCATTTTCATCATCCATTGCCGCCCAAGAGTATTCTGATGTTCTATCACGATCTAATCACCAAAAATAGAAGGTTGAGAAATTAGAAACACACAAGTGTTTAAAGGCAGCACAGATATTGGCAAGGGTATTTGGAAGATCTGTAAAAAATTTCCACAAGTATTGTACTATAACAGGCCATGACTGAAAGGACCATGAGGTGCAAAAGTTAAGGGATTGTCTGAAATTATAGTCAAAGAACAAGATGGAATCTCTTCTATAGGACTGGGGATGGACACAAGTGCCATGGAACTAAGGAGTGGCTCTGACTGCATCTGCACCTCGTCATTCATCTTTTCTGCTTGCCTCAGAGTCCCCTTGCCTACGGGGTTATATCTGCCTGGCGGGACCGGAGTACCAGAAACGCCGTCTGCCCCTGTTCTTACTGGCGCTGTCCATCAGTGGAGGAGACTACTAGTCCCAGGGAGCAGTGCGCCATCCTCAGCTGCCGCTAGTGAGGGGGAGGCATCTGCCATCGCGCTTAAAGCGCAGCCCCTCCCCCTGCGGCGTGGGACGCGTGCGGGCCACACCCGGGCAAAGCCCAGGCCAATGGCAGGCCCGTCCTTGCCCGTCATTGCCAGGAAGAGGCAGGGCAGGGCCACCCCCCTTTTGTTTGCTGCAGAGCTGGACTACTGTGAGGACCCATTATTGGCTATCAAGGTACTGTTTGATTGGCTTCCCTACTTGCATGCAGTGGAAATTTGATAACTGTTTGCAGTCCAGCAGAGCAAACTTGTGAAGCTGCTTTGAGAACTTCTACTATTCCACAGACATGGGGAAAAGAAAGTCCATGGAAAGTGGGCGAGGTGGGGGGAAGGTGGCACGGTTAGCAGAACTCGTAAAGGGAAAAAGGCTAGGAAGGCAACTAAGCATTCTGGCAGTAATTGTGTATTGGATCGTATAGATACATTAATTGAGGAATGTGAGGATTTACTAGTAGGTGAGCCAAATTTGCATTTGGATGCGGATAAGTCCCCCTCCAGCACAGTACATTCTACTAGGGGAAGCCCAAATAATCGCTCTGTTATTCCTGCTATGTTCCTTAAGCAAAAAAAAGGTCCAAAAGACAATAGGGAGGAGAGCCATTTGAATCTAACAAGGATGGCAGAATCTATTGTTAGCACCCCGAGTCCTTCTGAAATAGATGGTAGTCATTCTCAAATTATTGATCCCACAGTAATTTGCACAAATAGATATGCTACATTGTCAAACCTTCAGGGGGAGGGAAGCACCCAGCTACCTGAACTACCATTAGACAGAGCTGGTTGTAAATCATATACTGGCTACGCAGGATGTGATCCTTGTGGTCCACTCTCTTCGGGCCGAAATAGGGTCCATGAGGGTAATGATCGAGATTCTAACAACTATGGTGGGGCTTTTATTACAAGGAGGGTCTCCATGCACAAATTGTGCAACACGTAGTGCTACCAATCCTCCTCTACTCAGCCCACCCATTGCTCAGGTAAAATCATCTCCCCCTCGAATCAGTGTCTCACAGAGTAAAGTCACACCCTTGTTTAGTGAGGTGGTTAAGCAGAAAAAACTTTCATCATTGATACCCATTGCAAATAATGCAGCTCCTATCATTCCAAATACTCCTGGGTCTCGAAGTACAGATACACTAGGAAGGCATCCATTGTATGGTAGGAGCATCAATACTTGCACATCTAAAAATATGCAACATGCAACATAGTACCCAAGAAGGGAGGGGGGACCAGAACATTGTCAAGACAGAACATACTCATTGAATATACATGGTGAATGTTCCGAAGTTGGATTCCAACAAAATAGAAAGTGTAGATTCACTAACCAACAAGACCATACACTGGATACGGCATGTAAGGCGTTGTCGTTCTGTGATCAGGGAAGACATCATGAAGACGCATAGGCTTACCTCCTCCCCTAATCATTTAGACTGTATTGAATTAACCTTTCAGAGGGAGGAGTTGGCCGAAAACTTATCAACACTTGAATTTAGAACTTGTTCCCCTGATTTTTCATCTATTCAGTTTAGGCAGTTTCCGCCTGTTATCCAGCCTAGCAACCACCATGAGCAACTGGTTGCTGGTTGGATAGGAAGTTCTACGTTAGAATGCAATGATTGACTGGCAGGAGAGCCTGAATTCCATTCTGTTTGTACCCACAACCTAATAATCTCCAGGAGTAGCTACCCATTGATAATTTCTAATTGACAGTAATGGGCCTATAAAGTCTACCCAAATGTTATTCTCGTCTCCATCCAAAATAGCGTGCCAGCATGAGTCTAGCAGTATTTCCCTAGTGAACCCAAAGGAACCATCATTTATTTTTTATACTTCTAAAAGGGACACATTGATATCATGGAATATCGCAGGAATGAGTTCAAAACTTACGTCTCCGGAATGGTTTGCTTTTATTGACTGTTTTGGCATTTGTTGTTTTCAAGAAACGTGGCTCTTGACACCACAACACTGTGCAGGTTTTTTAAATTTCCATGTTCCGGTGGTGAAAGGGGCAAAAGGTCGGCCCTCAGGTGGTTTAACTATATGGGTCCACCAAGAGCTAGGCATTAATGTCAAGGAACTTCCATATATGAGTAATGATATCCAAGTGCTAAGATTAAACATGGGCCCGCTAGCGAATGTTGATATCTATAACATTTATGTGAGGGTAAGTCTCAAGTTTTTACGGCTTTGGATGACCTCCTTGATTTATACTTAATGGAGAGCAATATCATTATTGCGGGCGACTTTAATTCATCCTTCGAGCCACTTGCTACTGAAGAATTGCTTCTTACTGAAGAAGAAGACGCCCAGTGGGGAATTCCAAAATTGGAACTTGTACCAATAAAGAAATGGACGGAGGTGGTCATTCAGATTAATTCTATCTGTCTAGAGAAGGGGCTAAGGGCACTAAATGGCAGGAACCCACAAGATAGACTGGGGGCGAATACATTTAATAACGGATTCAGCAAAAGTAGGATAGATTACATACTTATGAGTTTGACATTCTGGTATTCCATTGTTCACATGGATGTAAGGGATCGTCTTGAAAGTGACCATAATCCCCTGTTTGTAGCCTTAAGGTGGTGGCAGCACGACCAATTGCCCTGTAGGGAGGTCGAACTACATTCCCACGATGTAGTCCCTACTAACGACATGAGACGGCTTAAATGGTCAAGAATAGCCGAAAATTCTGTGTCCTTGGATAATATTTCCAAGGACGTTGATAGTGCTTTACTGGAGTTAGAAAACATCCTCTCCATTAGTGGGGAATTGGAGCTCGTTATCCAGTCCCATGATAGATTTTTCACGCTTATGAGAACCTACTTTGGTAAACACTGTAAGCCAAAGAAAACAATAGACCAGGAATTTTGCCGTTGGTATAATAAGGAATGTAGGCCGGTAGGGAATGCAATTAGAGGTGGAGAGCCTGCCGTGGTATGCGCAGCTAGGCAGGCATACAAGAGTTCCATGAATAAAGCTCAACGCTCCTGGGATGAGAAAAGATGGACCTCAAAGAGGCTAGCACTAGGAATAATAGCAAATTATTCTGGAAGATCATAAAGTGGGATTGAGGGGGCCAACCCGAACATCCACATAATTATGTCACACAGGAAGACTGGGTCAAACATTTTAAACCACAATATGCCCGTCTTTCAATTGAACCAAATATTGAAGGCCCCAGTCATGTGTTTTATGTAGAAGAGGCTTTCAATATTAATGATGTTGTGGTTGCCCTGGAAGCAGTGGTTGGTGGCAGAGCGCCTGGTCCTGATGACGTACCTGCCGATGTGTTTCTACATGATAAAACAAGATGAGGCAGGTATATCATGTTGTTGGCTAACGCAGTTGCTAATGGTGCCCCCATATCGGACTCCTGGAAAGGAGCTAAATAATCCCAGTATACAACAAGCATTTGCAATGCAATAGGTCTCGCAGTTACACGAGTTAAAGCTATTGGCATTGTAAATGACAATGCCAATAGGCATTGTTATTTGCAATGTCAATAGCTCAAACTCGCGTAAATGCGAGACCTAATGCATTGCAAATGCTTGTTTCATAGAAGCCATTAGCGAATTTCCATAGTCGAGGCAACTAATTATCAAAGCTTGGACTAAGGATTCTCTTGACTGAAGTGGTAGCCACGCAGATAGTTTTCTGAGCATGCGCTTTATCCAAAGCAAGCGCCAGTGATGTCGTTAATATGTTCTTTGATGGAAAGATCCTCACCCACCATGATGCCCAGGTTTCTGCCCACAACCTTCGGAGTTGGGACTACACCCAGGCTATTCGGCCACCAGTCATCCGACCATACCGAGTGAGCTTTACCACATAGAACGATCTCGGTCTTGCTTGTGTTAAGCTGCAGACAGTTTTGCTGCATCCATGTGGCAATGTCATTCATACAGTCTCAGAACCGCTCCTTGGTGGATTCTGGATTAGGTCCCATAGTGATGACAAGCCGAGTGTCATCTGCATAGGAGATGACCTCAAACCCATAGGATTTTATCACTCGTGCTAGTGTTGCCACATAAATATTAAAAAGAGTGGGACCTAATACAGATCCCTGTGGCACTCCCTAATCCAAGACTATGGTTGGTGAGACAAAGGACTCTCACTGCACCGTGCTGGTGCGATCACTCAGAAAATACTTTAGCCAGTCTAATGCTTTCCTTCCAAAACCAATCTCTGTCTTTTAATTAAGACTGCATGAGAGGGGGCGTGGCCAACCGCTGAGTAAGATGACCTGCGTAGTAGAGCAGCTCCGACCAAACACGCACGTTGAAGCCAAAATTCCCATATTTATCCATAGAGAATACCACTGTGACCTTCGGAAATTGTACTGGAGCCTGTCTGGAGTGACCCGATCGAGAAACTGAGTGAATCGGGCAAAAGTTCGGCCCGACTACGCAAGGTACAGTCCTGACAACACAGCCTACAAAGTGCAGGAGGGGGCGCTACGGAAAATAAAGTAGCAGAGAGCGCCGGACGGACGTAATTATCGGAGCAGACCTACTGAGACTTGCCCGAATGTGATCTGTATCGGGGCATACTGGAGCGTCTGTGGGCTGACAGTGCCCCAATGCGGAGGTTTTCGAGGGGGCGTGAGCGGCCTGGAAGGCACAGGATTGACGCACCGGGACGAGGCTGTGACACTGAGTACATCACGAGAAACGCCAGCGTAGCTCGTCTGTGGTGCACAAGCCCTAGTGTGCCGATCACTCAAGAACATCGCCCTTCACTGACGACCCCGGGGGTAAAATCGTGCAGAGACGGCACATCAGTTGATGTTCAAAGGTAAGGGAGCAGCGTAGAGGCGAGGGCTGGGAGGAGCAGCATCCCAGAGAGTCGGAGACAGCCGATGGGTTCTGTCTGCAGCCCCTAGACAATATTCTGCCAAAATACCCAGGGTGCTATATCTGAAACCTACCACACAGCTCCAAGTAGTTGGAAAAGAACTCCAATTTAAAGACGTTGTAGGCCTCCCACGTTGTGACGCGCTGGCCCTCCAAACAAGTAACTCGCACGCCGTCTATTATTTCTACTCGCAGCTTGCCTCAAATTGTGAATAACCCCCGCCGCGTGTGTGCAACTTTTGCATGGGTTATATAAATGGTATTGACTGCGTGTTAGACAGAGTAGTTCTTTAAACTTGCGCCCTGTTTTCAAAGGCTGGTGATCAAACATTCAAAAACGTAACGGTCAGCACTATGCTTTGTGATCAACTGCTTTGTGATCAACTCACCAGGTTATTCACGCGGTGCCAAGATCAACAAGCCGTCTCCGTGGAGCAAGTCAGCAACGAGGTGTGTGCGCGCGCGTTAGGCAGCCGGGTCGGCAGCGGCGGCGAGACCTAAAAAAATATTAAATAGCATGAGGCTGCCTAGGACGTGCGTGTTGACGAAAGTGAAACTGCATGCTGGCTTGCGAGGGAAGGGGGACAGGAGATGTGCACGCCGTGTGGCTGTAGGCGCGTACACCAACTCAAATCCGCCAAAAGCCTGCGCGTGCACATCTCCTGTCCCACTTCCGAGGCAAGTCAGCAACAATAGATCTCGCTTGCTACAGCAGCGCTTCGCGCTGCGTTCGCAGGCGAGACCTAAAAAAGGAGGTAAATCTTTGCCGGGGAACTATCGACCTATCAGCATGATAGATTCGTTGCAAAAGATTCTGGGGCGGCTGACACTTAACAAGATGCAGGATTGGATAGACGAACATAGCATATTGTCCCCCTTGCAGGCTGTTTTTCGGGCATATACCAGCACCATTGACCAGGTGTTTCATTTTGTTTTATTACACTGGAAGACAGTGGTCCTGGGCAAAGGCAGCTTATATGCTGCCTTTGTGGACTTAAAATCAGCGTTCGATCTTGTTCCCCATTCCAGCTTGTGGGTGACGCTGCAGGCATTGGGGTTGCCCATTGAACTCCTTACACTTATAATGAGATTGCACGAGGGTAATTATGCTAAAATTCGTTGGGGCTCCCAGAGCTTGGTGACCAGCCCTTTTCCAGTCGAGCGAGGGGTGCGCCAGGGTTGTGTCATGGCACCCACCTTATTTTCTTTGTTTATCAATGGAATAGTTGATTGCATGACAAATGTGAATACTGATGCCCAGGAGTAAAAATTCCTATTTTAATGTTCGTGGACGGCACATTGATAATTTCAAAGACACCAAGTGGGCTCCAGCGAGCCCTGTTAGTTTTTGAAGAATTTTGCTCTGCTCGTGGCCTTGAAGTCAATGTGTCGAAAATTAAATTTATGACTTTTAGCCCACATAGAGCGTTTAAAGGTGGTATTTTAATGAATAACCGACCATTGGAACAAGTGAGAGCGTTCATATACTTGGGGGTAAACATTCAGAACGATCTAAAGTGGAACCAGCAAATTGACATGGCTACACTCAACCACCGGCAACTGTCGGGAGCGTTAGGGCTGGAGCACAAAAAGTCTCTTACGAAATCAATTAGACCGGTGCTCCAAGTCTATGATATGAAAGTGGTCAGCTCAGCCCTTTATGGTGTAGAACTATGGGGGTTTGAGACCATTTCTAAACTTAGTGCATCAGAAAACAGGTTCCTCCGTGGTATCACCAATCTCCCCCAAAGTACGCCATTGTGTCCCTTATTTATGATCCTGGTTAGAAATGTTTTATCTGACATTGCAAAACTACGTCCAGTGTTATATTGACGCAGGTTGTGGACAACACCAGAACTCGCGCCATATGCCGCGGGCTTAATGGACGTAATAAAATCTGATAATTTTCATTAAATTAGCTGGCTACGCGGAATTAGAGATGTCCTAGCAGAAATTGGCATGACAGTGCTATGGGAGGATCCCATCACTGCTTGTTTTCCCTCAAAAAAGGTTCTAAAAGAAAAGTATTGGGAAATGGTTGCATATAATACTCTGGCATCCACACTGACAGGAATTTTCTTGGAATTCAAACATATCCTGAGCCTAGAAGCATATTGAGATACTGTAACCAAACCACTCAATAGGAAACTGTATTTTCAGTTGAGGGTGGGCTTGTTGCCCCTAAGGTCTTTTACAGCAAGGTGGACAAAAACAGGTGATAGTATGTGCCCTACTTACATGGCTTGCATAGAATGAGTTGTGCACATGTTATTTGCCTGCCCAGCCTATGAAGCCCCTCGTCGGGTGTGGTTGAGGCCTATATGTAAATTACTAGCCACCAGAAGAAGCATGGAAGCAGAAAGAATTATACGCACTAGTACCTCAACCCCCATTTTAATAGCAGTTGTAAAATATCTTGGGTGGGTGTAGGTAATAAGGTCGAAATTTACATCTGTATGAAATGTGTCTGCTAACTGTGACAAGATAGCCTATTGGTTTAGTGATATAAATCCTTACATTTATCTAAATCTATTAAGCTCTCTTTATAGTTTTAGGCCCATCTATCCAAGATGAATTTTTATCTACTGTGTTCCTTTGAATGAGAGTTGGGCGTAAGATTTGGACATTTGTTATTATTGAGATTTTTTCTTTGAAAAATGTTTTACCTTTGAAAGCTGACGCACAACAAGAATGTAATTATATTTTCCCAAACAGGTTTATTTTTAAATTATGCATGGCATTTTTATAGAAGCTATCAAATATTTTGTATTGTACTTTTATGACTACATGTCGAATAAAGCTTGTTTGGACTGGACTGGTATCTGCAGTTTCTCTCACAAGTCTGCCCTGATATGCATGATCAGCAACTATATCACACAGTTAAATACAATTTCATATTTAGATTTGTATCTGCTTCTCAATCTTGGTTGTTCTCCCCAGTAGCCTCCTACATCCATTCATTTAAAATGATTATCCTCTATCTTTGTCTGCCCTACCCTCCAAAATAGTATTACCGCCATCTACTGAAATGAATCATTCTCCATGTGCATGTGACTTAATGAGATGCCCTTCACGTTGTCTCACAAATGCTCACAAATGACTGGAGAACAGCATGAGCTCCATACTTATTGTTTGGGTTGTTATGCTTTATGGGTACTGCACAGGTTTGCTGGTTAGACAGGGCCAAAGGGAGAAGTCTAAATGTGCCTGTCCAGGGTGAAAGGATATAGTCAAGACTCCGACATGCCTCAGGTAGATATGGCAAATCATTTACCTGCTTTTTGTTTTAGTATAAAGCCATGGGTTAGAGGCAGCCATGCTTGGGAAATGTCTTTGTCATTTACCATGAACAGAACTATGGGTAATGAAATTAAAATTTGTAAAAGGTGACAAAGGTATTTTAAATTGGCAATATTTTTATAGGACAGTCTTATCAATGAGGGATAGTGAGGCACACCACCTAGTAACATAGATATGATCAAGGTATGCATGCTGAAAAGATGTACATAAGTCTGCTCACTGTAGTTTGTAGGACACACAAGTAAGATAATTGAATAGAGTGTTCTCAGGGTGTCATGGGGAGGAGCAGATGTTTGGCAACCTCTGGAGGGGCAGCAAGGGTGAGCCAGTGAGTTGGTCACAAGAATACTGAAAAGAGGCAAGTCCTTAGTTCTTTTGTGAAGCACAGTAAGCATGGAGGAAGTGTAGTGTGTTTGCTGGGGTATCTTGTACCAAAGTCTTGGGTTAGAAGCAAAGAAGATGATTTACACATATATTGTATTATTATATTTTTCTGTGTGTTCTGGCCATGTAGTCTTGCCCAGAAAGACCTGAAAGTGGTGTAGTTACCTTCACGAATCGCATGGATGCCGCCAGAAATGTAGATTTAATGAATGAGTCAGTAGCAATATGCAAGTGAATGGCCATGTAGATCAGAATATACTTTTAATTTGTTGAATGCCAATAGTGGTCTCACTCCACCA
The DNA here is from genome assembly GCF_964204655.1 of Triturus cristatus. NCBI lineage: Eukaryota > Metazoa > Chordata > Amphibia > Caudata > Salamandridae > Triturus > Triturus cristatus. The sequence goes on from NC_140589.1 coordinate 1,296,675,266, forward strand.
CAAGGTATCCTATATGTTTATTTATTAATCCGGCTGCCACACCGGAATTTCTCACAGAAAAAGCAAATCTTGATGCTAGCCGAGTGACAAGACCTTAATATTGTTTGAGAAACCCTCAAACATCATGTTGGTGTCATGCTTTATCATCGGGTCTCATCCCGGTCCCTAAAAACGTAGGATGGGCTCAACCATATTCCAGAGAGCACTTAGGATATTATACTGCTGGAGTCCTAAAACAAAAATACCTTAGAACACCTAGGTGTCCATTTATTAATGGTGATTCTGGTATGATTACATTTATATTATAAGGGGGTCTCTATGGAAACACTGACCCTACACCATGTATGTGAGCCATTGGCAGTAGCCACTGAAACTGTTGCAAGATTTAGTTGATGGGGTTGAATTTCCCTTGGAGTGTGATTTTAGAGGGCTTGCGTGTTGTCAGGCAGAATTAGAAGCAAGGCAATACTGCCATTTGAGTAGGGCTAGGTAAAGGGCACAGATGAGGTTGGGGGAAGGACATTTTTGAACCTGTGTAGGAGCTTCAATTAGAACCACACTGTCTGGAATTTCTTCTTTGTGCACTCCTTGAAGAGTAAATGATGTCTATGAGGAAGCCAGAGATTTTTGGAAGGTGGTGTTGCAGAGGGACAAGCCTGCTATGGGTGAGAACACAGTCAGTTTGAGGTTCAGATAATCTTGGTTTGGAAAGTATCACAGAAACATGATTGCACATGTCTCATGTTGTTATCCAACAATACTTAGAGGTAATATTGTATGCCATATACATATTCATGCAGGAAACCTGTGTATCAGGTGAGCCCTCTTAGTTCCATATAAATAGAGTTTATGATGCAAGTGACAGGAAGGAAGGGGCATTGAGAAGTGCATTTGGACCAGCTGATGTTGATCAGAGAGGCACGAGATAAGCCTTGCAAGAACAGTTCTGGAGGAGATGTCTATGCATTTTTAGAAAATCCTAGAAGGACATGATTGCCAGCGGTGCTAAATTCTACAACAGACAATGGACACTTTGAGGCAGAGGTCTATACTGTCAATGGTCTGTAAAGCATAATCAATTATTTACATGGTGTCTGTTGCAGAACTGCAGAGGCGTGGTGCACAGACTGGTAGAGCAGAAGGAGCTGATAGAAATCTATTTACTTTTGCAGACATGTCTATCTCTCTCTTTCTCTCTCTCTCTCCCTCTCTTTCTCTCTTGAATTTTCCCTCACTCAAAAAAAGTGAATAAAAGGCTGGTAATTGAAAAGCATTTCAGACTTACAGGTTAATCTTTAGGATCTGGTGAGTCTTCAAGGAGGAGTGGCAAATGTAGGATAGTTATTTTATGAAGGTGTCTCTTCCGGCACATAAATAATTATCAAATAATTATATTAGATACTTCTATGTGTGCTGCAGCAGGATGTATCTGCAGCATGCAGCACACTTAGAAGTAACAAATCGCCACAATTGATTGTTTATGTGCAGGAACGGGCACCTTCTTGCACATTAATAATCATTAGCTGAAATGCAGGCACCCTTGCACTACAGCGCAAGGGTATCTGTGTTGGCTCTAGGCAGCTATTTTTAATGCCAGGACTAGGGAAAACACAGGGGTGCACTGTATTGTTGTAAATACGGCACATCCCTGCATTTTGGAAATGGTGGAGCGCGGTGCTGCAAACTTTGCCGAAGCACTGCTCTCCACTATTTCCTTGTAAATATGCCCCTGAGTGTTGATATGGAACAAGGTGGGCAAGCATTACTCCTGCCTGACTCAACTACTCCAAGGTTACTGATATCAGACTCAGCCTCAGTTTGGACAATATCAATGATGCTGTTCATTTTGTCAATGCAATATTGTTTACTGTGGTAGATTTGTGTACTGAGCAGGAGATGAGTGCTGGGAAGAGTGTTAATGTGTTGCTTCACGACCTTGTAATACATCGGTTTTATTTTCCTTGGTGTTCTGGAGGATGGTTTCAGAAAATATTCTGACTATGCATCGGTGATGGTCTGTTTGTGACCTAGATAAGCTGCTTTGATTTCTGCAAAGTAATGAGTGGAATTGAAACTATCTAGAAATATGAAAGATTGTCATGTGTCTTATGTTGGCATTAGGTTCTTCTATGCACCAGGGTGCTGATGGCTTATGCTTGAATTCATTTCTCTGGGCAAAGTAGATATCCACTAGGTCATAAAGGGATTAATGAATTCATTGAGAGTAAGTTGCTGTTGGTGAGTATCAGAGGGGATACTTGTGTGGACTGCGTATGTTGTAGTCTAGATGCTTTTATTAGGGTTTATGGTGGTTGTGAGTTGTTATACTAAAAGGAATAGCATAATGTCCCCCTGAGGCTATGCTTAGACGACCAGTAGTGGGAAGGGAGGGGAGTGCTGTGATGATGAGTGCAAGTAAGTTGCCTTTAAATTATGTGAGTGCTTTCATTTGTGAAATGAAATAAAGCATTGTGATGTTTGAAAATCTGTATTTCACAGATTTACTGTTGATATTCCCAGGTAAAATGATGCGTGCATGATATGAATTCTCAGATTAAATGTTTATTGTAGTCAGAAAGTTGGTATATTTTCTACCTTGACATCATTGCATGAATTCCTATCCAATCTGAACTCCCGGTCAATCAATAAGTATATTCCATTAAGAGATGTCTATTACCCAAGTGTGTTTGTGGACAAATTGCAATTACATGGCATTTGAATTGCAGACATCATTCCAGTGTGCTTGAAGACCATAGTGGTGCATGTGATTGACCACTCATTTTTAAATACAGTATAAATGAGTCCATCTTACTGAAGTCACAGAGCCCATGTTGGCTCAATGTCCCGTGTTTTGTAACAAGAATGGGAATATCATGCATTTCAGCGGGTATTGAAGAGCATGTTTAGCTTTGCCTCATACAAAGTCTATACTACTATTTCTAAATACACAAAATACAATAGCTTTCCGAGATTATCCACTATACACATCCACAGATCCCTTCTAAGTGGCACAGTTATGTTATGTTATGTTATGGTAGCTTATATAGCGCATGGCTACCCCAGCAACGGGGCGTCCCAGCGCTTGCAGACAACCAAGTACGCAGCAGCCCAACCAGGTGTAGGAAGAGCTCCAGAGAGTCGGGCCTAAAGAATTGAAAATAGCCAGGTCTTAATTTTCTTTCTGAAAGCCAAATGATTTGTGACAACACGGGCTTCAAGTGGGATTGTGTTCCACAATTTCGGGGCCAAATATCTAAAAGATCGGCCTCCGGCTCTGCACCTCCTGATCAGAGGAATGTGGGCCAGAGTCAAGTCAGCAGAACGAAGAGGCCGGGTGGGGACATATAGAGAACCCAAATTCTGCAGAATTTTAGGGCCCGAGGAATACAAAATTTTATGGATAAGGCAAAGAGCCTTGAATTGAATACGCTGCTTTACAGGTAGCCAATGCAAATGATGAAGGATAGGAGAGATATGACAATTTTTGGGCAGTCCAAACAGACTACGTGCGGCTGCATTCTGAGCTCTTTGAAGTCTATGAATTGTGGATTGATTGGAGCCCAGCATGAGGACATTGCAGTACTTTTCCAGTACAGGACATGGAAATAGGGAGTATAATGTTTCAAAATGTTACTCAGGACTGCTTATGAATGCTAACTAAAAGCAGATGGTTATTTTTCATGGGTTGTTTTCTGTCCTCCATGCAGCTCGAGAAGGACACCAAGTAAAGCCAAGCACAGGAGACTAGCAGCCATAGGCAAATCAGCACCTTTTTGGAGGAGGGGGCACACAGATTTATTGTATTGTAATGTAATTGTATTATATGAAACCTACTACCCCTGACAAGGTGTCAAAGCGCTTTTCGGTGAGTAGCATGCTGCTCCAGAGCCCAAAGAGGATTAGTGGTGTATTAGTAGAGGGAGATATGAAATTCATTTGAGCGGTGGACATGCAAGTTTGTTATTTGTATTGAAAAAGGATAGTGGAGGGATAGAAGAGGGAAGGGTTTGTATTTATATAGCGCTTGCTACCCTGATGAGGTCTCGAAGCACTTTTCGCCAGTAAGCATGCTACTTCGTAACCCAAACAGGATTAGTGGGGAATTAGTATAGCGAAATATGAAATTAATTTGAGCGGTGGACATGTGAATCTGTTAGTTGGATTGAAAAGGATAGAGGAGGGATAAAAGGGAAAGGGTCTAGAAAGTGTTTTTTATAGGGCATCTTAGCAGCAAGAGGAGGTATGGAATGAGTAAAGGTGATTGGAAAGGGGAAGAGTCAGAGGGTAGGGTTTAGGAAGGCTTGTCTGGGAGATCTGAATGGTAAAGGAGGTTTGAAATGATGCAAGGAGGGGTAGAGGAGGGAAGAGTCTAGAAAAGGTTATTTTGGGGATCATAGTAGTAGAATGGGGTTTGGGATGAGTGGAGGTAGAGGATATGTTGAGAGAGGTATAGGCTGATAAATATGGTAGTGCATTGGAGAGGGTACTAGAATGAGGTGTGGGATGAACCAGAGAGTGGACGTAGAGGCTGTACTGAGAAAGGTATAGGGTGAGATATAGGGTAGTGCATTGGAGATGCTGAATTCGAAGTAAAGTAATAAATATAAGATACATAAGTACATGGAATGTGTATCTGTAAAGTAATATATGTAGATTTAAATTGTATTTAATATGCTCAGATGTTCAAGTGTTACTGTACTTCAAGCCAATTTATTTGTTTTTATAATTCAATAGTAAAACAATTTTGAGGTGAGGTGCCAATCAAGAGCGGAAGTTCCTTCGTTGAATGTATTTGGTTATTTTATTCCTGATGAAGAGCGGTCCTGTTCCATGTATCGCTTTATGGATCATACAAAGCAGCTTGAATGTGGATCTTCTGGTGACCGGTAACCAATGTATGGCCTTCAAGGCAGGGGAGATGTGGGCTTGTGGCTTTATATATAAGAGTAGTCTGGCAGCAGAGTTCTGAATCCGTTGAAGTCTTTTCATAGTTGGTAAAATGATCCGTGGTAGAGGCTATTGGCATAATCGAGTTTAGACAGAACAAGAGAGACATTAGCCTGGACCCTGTGTGGAAATCCCAGGTGGGGGAAGATGCATCGCAGAGTTTTTATAGTAATGAAGCTTGATTTTGCTAGTTTGTCCACTTAGGCATTCATTGTTAGCTTGGAGTCAATGGTAATTCTGAGGTTTCTTACTTCCTTAGATACTTTAAGTGGCGATCCCAGATCATCAGGCCAGGTGGTGAGTGGTCATAATTTTTCCAATCGCCACATGTGAGTATTTCTGTTTTGGAAGCATTCAATTTGAGATGGCACTCTGTCATCCACTGACCAACGGCTCTGAGGCAACTGAAAATCTGGGGTTTTCCAATGTCTTTGGATTTCCAGTGTAAGGAGTATTTGTGTGTCATCTGCATAGATATAGCATGAGAGGTAAAATTGATTGATCAGTGCTAGTAATGACCTCATGTAGATGTTAAAAAACATGGGTGAGATGATAGTGCCTTGAGGGACCCTTGTTTTTGTAAAGTATGATTTGGACGACAAGGGGGGTTATGGATGACATTAGTTCTGTTTTGAAGGTAGGATGTGATCCATTCGATAGCAGTCCCCTCTATCCTGGCTTTTTAAAGTGTTTGTACTAGAATGTCATGGTGAACTGTGTCAAAGGCAGCTAAGAGGTCTAAGATACTCTGCTGCGCTGTGGCACCACCAAGCATATTAGGAGTTTCCATACCACCGCAGTTTTCTCTGTGCCTGGGTATGCAAGTAGGGGGGAACATGGTGTGTCCCCTGTATGCATTCACCCCCAGTTCCTGCAGGGCATGGACTTGACAGTCCATGCCCTAAAGGAACTTGCAATGGCTTTCCCATTGGGGTGCCTTGCTATGCCTCACATATGAGCCTTAGCAATGCACTGCCACGGGCCAACTGTCACAGGACTGCTCGACTTGGATTTCAGTTGGAATCTGGTAGGCGGTCTCAATATAGCTTTGGTGTTGAAGCCACGGGGCGCTGGCGTGGCGGCCCGCTGCCACATCGCCAACGTCATAATAAGGCGCTTAGTGTTCAAAATTGAGTTTGTTTCACGGTCGATAGGTGGATGTATGTAAGGTGGTCTTAGGTGTGTTGCTTTGTGTAGTGTTATGTTGGAAACAAGCACATTGTGGTCTGACCATGTGACTGGAGTAATTGTTTGAAAAGGTAACTAGTTCTGGATTTGCAAAAATTACATCTAGGCTCTGTCCAGCGATGTGTATGGGTTTGGCACCAATCTGATGTGGGTTCAGCACCTCTAGACCAGTGATGATTGTTTTTGGATGGGGCATATTGGGTTTGTCAAACCAAATGTTTAGGTCACCAAGAATGCATAGATTTGAGTTTAGTGTTATAAGGTTTGAGACTGTGTCTAGAAGTGTGTCATGGAATGTTGCACTGCTATGCGGAGGTTGTAAATGAGTAGGAATTTACAGGAGGAAGATGGTGTGGGTTGCATCTGGTGAAGAGGGCCTCACAATCTTATATTGAGATGTCATCAGCTTCAGTGATATTTAATGTTTGCTTGAATACAACAGCTAAGCCACCACCACATTTGCCTATAGATTTTATGTGATAGTTGATAGCCTAGAGGACCGGCTTCATGCAATACTGGATCCATGTCATCTCCTAACCATGATTGAGTTATAAAGAGTAAGTCATGTTGTGCTTAAGTGAGAAGGTAGATGTGAAATGCTGGTGTTTTGAGATTGATTGTGCATTTATTAGTAGCCAGTTTAGAGAATGTGGTGATGGTGTAACTGTTTTGTAGATGAGTGAGCAGAGTTTTGTGGACTTGTAGCAGGGCTTCCTTAGTGCTGGTATGAGCTGTAAAAGGAATGGTAAAAGTGTAGCAGTATCACATTTCTCATCCAGCAGGCTAAGAAGGCATTTTGATGGGTCTGCATGTGCAGGTGGTGGAGATGGTGGTTCAGAGTGAGTTGGTGTAGGAGAGTAGGGTCTGCTATCCTATGGTCACCCCAAATTTTTGCTTTTTGCTTCACTGGTTTTTGACATATTGAGGCTGTGGGCCTGCCAATCAGACCCCCAGCCTGCTGTTCTCTCTACTAAATTAAAACTATGCACCCTAGGTGCATAACCAATTGGAAGTGGATCACCCTGTCAGCCCCTGTACCAGTGTACACTAGGTACCCAGGGCATTGGTGTACCCAAGGCCTGCCAAGGGCTGCAGCATGTATTATGCCACCCCAGGCTTGGCCTAACAATCTGACACAACTGGCTGATCACTCAGCTGGGGTAAGTTGGTGTAATCACCTCTTACTTAGGTGTAGTATACCTATACCTAACCTTAAATGGGACACCTGGTAACCTATAAGTCACTCCTATGGCAGGCCTTAACAATCCTGAAGGCAGAGTGCTTGGTTCCATGTGAGATGGTGCTCTGGCATGAGCTGAGCCTGTCTGCAGTGGTCGGAACAACTTCCTTCTACTGTTTCCAGATATCGTCATACCATATACTCTTAAGTGCATTATGAACCTCGCGGTTAAATGCTATCTTTGGTTTGGCTTTATCAAAACATGTCGAGTAAGGTGTCATACGAATTGGAATACTAACCCCTCGCCAATTCTGGCGACGGGGTTAGCATTCCACCCTTCTAGAGGGACACGACATGTACAGTACCTGAAACCCGGGTAAAATCAGACATAGCCTCAGCTCCACAAAATGGATGCTGCCACCACAGACACAAGTCTGCCCTCCTGCTGCTGGGAGTCCTTCCAGCTTGGGAGGTGTGGACAAAGGGTTTCCTGCCAGGGGAGGTGCGTGCACCACCCCAGACAGGATTTTGTGTATTGGTCAGGTAGGGCTTGAAAGAAACCAGACATGCCTGTGGCTCACAAGGAGCCTCGGTGCATATGCCAGTTCAAACCGGTCCTGGGGCACACCAGTCCCGGGCCTGGGGCGAGCTGGACAAAGGATTGGGGGTGTGACCACCCCCCTTCCTGGTCCCACCCATAGGGAGGGACCTAGCAGGTAGTCCGGCCCCTAGAATCCGCTTAAAGGTAGGAGCTGTGTCCTAAGACTTCAGACATCCTGGAATCAACTTAAAACTAAGAAGAAGACGGGAACTTCGACGCTCTGCTGCACAGAGGACTGAAGCCAATCTCCCCTGTGGTCAGGGAGTGACCACCTTGCTAACGCAAGCACCATCCAGCGAATCAACGTCTGCTTTGCCGCTGCCTCCCGCCGGAGCCCGAGCCCAGAGACTGACAACACCTGGACCTCCAGACCTCTCACCGCCCGATCCACAGTCCCTGCAAAGAGGAGACCCGTGGAGGCACCGAGACACGTGGAGCCAGCCATCTTGAAACGACTACGACAAGCTGACCAGTGCAACAACCGAGGCTCCCTCCAAGTTGTGCTTTGGGTCCTGAGAAGCCCAACCCTCGAGCAGCATCTGCACCAAAGGTGAGCCCTCCAGCATCTCCACGATCTGCGTGGGGCCCTTCTGCATTTTGCCACTCGACGCGCCTAACCGGTTGCTGGCCCGCTGGCTAGTGGCCATCTTGGCGACGAAATCTACGACAAACACCGCTGGTCTGGTTGCTCCAGACTGGCCCTTGCTCCCCTCCAAAGGAGCAATCCCTCTGACCTTGCTGGTCAGAACCAACAGCTGATTTCCGAATCCTCCTACAATTGCTTTTGCCAAGGCTTGGTTGCTTCGATCAAGTCGCCGACACCGCCGACAGCGAGAGCCTGCGTGGGACAGCTCGTGAGCCGACTCCTGGACGTCGTCGACCTTCAGGGACCACATGGCTGCGGAGACAAGCTACCCCTCATCACCTGTTTGCACCCGACATCGCCTGGTACCCACCTGGTGCCACGCTGGTCACTGGCTAGTGACTGTGAACACTGTCCCCTCTGCTTACAGGTCTTCAACATCTCCGATCCACTCTTGGATCCACTGCATCTCTCCCGGACCGACCGCCTGCGGCACTTTTGTCTTCAAGCTCCACGGAACAGATAGAAGAAACCCGACGCACTTCGAGGCCTATGCACCCGCTTCCTGTGGGTGAGGTAAAGCTGGCACACCTGTGCCCAAGTGTAGTATTACATCTCTAGTGCCTGTGTTCCAAATCTTAAGTTCCTAGTCAACCCGGAAGATCTTCTTTGCAGTAACTTTGTACTTTTTACGCACCCATTGAAACCTATGGGAGCACGCGTGTGACTATTTGCTCTGCACACGCCACCCGTGGACCTCCTGGTCACTAACTGACGTTAGCTCCTTGTAGGCCCAGCGATTCTAGAGGCCCTAGGCCTTTTCCCTTTTCTGTTCGTGGTACTTATACCACTATTTTAGTATATGGTTCGAGTGGCCACCAGGGCCTATCCATATAAAGTGCAACTTCTGTGTATTCTGTGATAATCTTGTTTGACGATTTGTGCTCCTGTGCTCATAAAGAGACTAGGGGTTACTTTGAGAAATAAATACATATATATTTTGAATATATATCTGTGTGGTGTCCTTTCATTGGTATAAAAGGGGGTTGCATTTGGTAAAACAGCTGGCTTAACACGCTTCACGAGTTTAGCCTCAAAGACTGCTTAGCCTACGCTACCACTAGGGCAGCTAGTCCAAAAAGGTTGACTTACAACCACACCATAAGGGTTGCTTGGCATGGTACAAGGTGGTCACTAGAACTAGTGAACAGCATATACCAGGCCAACTTCTCACATTGGTGAGCAGCGGTTGGATTTGAGCTTGCTGTGTTTTACCATTGTAATCTCTTGATTACCAATTGAAAGATCACATAGGTACCTGTAGGTACATATAAAACAAGATTAGATATACTTAAGTTCTACTGAACTTAGTTGTTGTAGAGCAAAGGGAGTAGCACACCCTGACTACAACTACTAGATAGGTTTAGTAGGTAAACCCAAGTGTAGGTAGATTGCAACACATCCACCCACACTTAAGAGCAATGGCTGGGGCAGAGGGGTCCACTGTACCCATCTCTGTTGAGAGTGACCCCCCGAGGGCACCATCCATCTTTGCTACCCTTAATCAGAATGAGCTCAGGCAGTTGGCAACTCTTAGAGGCCTTAAACAGCCCAAGAACCCTACCTCTGCTGTGCTCAGAGCACTCTTGCAAGAGGATGAGAATCAAAGAGAGCTCAAGAGAGCTTCCCAGTTAGCCCCCTTAGGGACAGGAACAGGAGGCCCCCCTTCTGAAGATGCCACTGAGGTACCCCTTTCCAATAGCCATCCCTTAGATGAAAACCATACTACAGAGGAGGAAAGTGAGGGGGATACAGACAGTGGTGAAGATGAAGGGAGAACTAGCCCAGTGCCAAGTGTTATACTTGGCCCAGCTAAACCAAGGCTATTGGGGACTGACAGTGGGTTCACCCCACTGGATCTCCCCAGTGGACTTAACACAGGGCTTGGAAGGCAAAGGAATCGCTCAGGTGACTCCAATGCTTCCCATGGCTCTAGAGGCTCTCAAGGTCACTCCAGGAGAAGGATGACCACCCCTCAGAGGAGGGAACATGAGGCCAAGATGCAAGAAGCCCAGCTGAGGATCAGGAAGCAGGAGCTAGAAGTAGCCCTGATGGAAGAGAAACTGAGCAAGGCTAGACAGCATAAAGAGAGTGGGTCTATACCCACTGGTGGCAGCATTGTCCCTAAGGACAAAGATAGGGTTTTCGATAATAGAAACCTGTCTAAGGTTGTGCCCCCCTACAAAAGTGGGGAGGACATCCACAAGTGGATAACTGCTCTTGAGAGAGCCTGCAAAGTACAGCAGGTTCCTGAAGACCAGTGGGCAGCAATCCTCTGGCTCTCCTTTGAGGGAAGAGGCAGAGACAGACTCCTCACTGTTAGAGAAGAGGATGTCAGAAACTACAGAGTCCTGAAGAGTGTTCTAGTTGATGGGTTAGGCTTAACCACTGAGCAGTACAGGTTAATGTTCAGAGACACCCAAAAGACACAGACTCAGGACTGGTCTGAATACATTGAATGTGCCACTAAGGCTTTGGAGGGTTGGTTGCTGGGAAGTAAGGTATCTGATTTTACAGGATTGTATAATTTGATGATGAGAGAACAGATTTTAAATAACTGTCAAAACCAGCAACTGCATCAACACTTGGTTGACTCTGATCTGACCTCTCCCCAAGAATTGGGAAAGAAGGCAGACAAATGGGTCAGAACCAGGGTTAAGCAAAAGAACCAGAACCAGGGCCAAGGGGGTGATCAGAAGAAAACAGACCAAAAGGGTGGAGATCAGAAACCTAAAGACCAGAAGTCTTCAACAGGGCCCCAAACTACTGCTAAGGAGGGTGGGTCCCAACAGTCCAAGAAGAAGAAAGAAGGTCAGAAGAAACCCTGGTGCAATCATTGTAAAAATACAACTCACTGGACTAGTGATTGCAAAAAGGGTGGAGCCCCCAACACTGTTGCCCCTAAGGCACCTGCTCCCAGTACTACTGTTAGCAGTGTTGGTCCCCAGACAAAGGGTGTAGTGGGAATCACTATGGGAACTGAAGGAGATTCTGACTTAGACAGAACCCTTACACAGGCAGTCTTGATCTGTGATGGGGACATTGATTTGTCCCTGACTGTGAGCCCCAGTAACCTGGGCAAGTACAGACAGACTCCTTTAATTAATGACAAAGTGGCTCAAGCCTACAGGGACACATGTGCCAGTGTCACTATGGTGACACCAGGCTTTGTGGACCCTGGACAGTACATACCAGGTGAGAACTACCTGGTGACCAATGCCAGCAATGCCACTACTTCACATAGTGTGGCAGTTGTTAACTTCTCATGGGGAGGGGTAACTGGCCTCAAAAGGGTTGTGGTTAGTGCAGACCTCCCAGTAGAATGTTTGTTGGGCAATGACCTAGAGAGTTCTCTATGGTCAGAAGTGGAGTACAGGACTCATGCAGAGATGTTAGGTATATCATCACATGTCCTTGCTGTGACCAGGTCACAGGCCAAAAAGTGCCTCACTGAACCACAGGTCTTGGATCCTGGAACAATGGACCAAGCACCTACCAAGAAGAAGAACAGGAGGGTCAAGGCTGTGCCTTCCCCCCTGCCTCAGAGTGATGATCAGCCTTCCCAGGAAGCTGATCTAGAGGACCCTGAAGGAACTGTCCCTGAAGAGCTTGAACCTGACCAGGTTGAGTTTCTGGGGACAGGGGGACCTTCAAGGGCTGACTTGAGGCAGGCTCAGTTATCCTGTCCCTCTCTTGAACCCCTCAGACAACAGGCTGCTGCTGAGGCTGCTGGGAATGCTCAAGGTACCCATAAAGTGTATTGGGATGAAGGGCTCCTTTATTCAGAGGCTAGAGACCCCAAGCCTGGTGCAACCAGGAGGTTGGTCATACCTCTGCAATTTAGGGGCTTCCTTCTTACCTTGGCCCATGACATTCCTTTAGCAGGACACTTAGGCCAGAACAAGACCTGGGACAGGCTTGTCCCTCACTTTCACTGGCCTCATATGAATGAAGATACAAAGGAGTTTTGTCGCTCCTGTGTTACCTGCCAAGCCAGTGGCAAATCAGGTGGCACAACAAAGGCCCCCCTGATACCACTACCTGTGGTGGGGGTTCCCTTTGAAAGAGTGGGAATAGACATAGTGGGTCCCATGGATCCTCCCACTGCATCTGGGCACAGATTTATACTGGTGGTAGTGGATCATGCCACCAGGTATCCAGAGGCAATTCCCCTTAGGACCACTACAGCTCCTGTTGTGGCCAGGGCCCTGCTGGGAGTATTCTCCAGAGTGGGGTTTCCTAAGGAGGTAGTATCTGACAGAGGTACCAACTTTATGTCAGGATACTTAACAGCTATGTGGAAGGAATGTGGTGTCAACTACAAGTTCACCACCCCTTATCACCCACAATGCAATGGGCTTGTTGAGAGATTCAACAAGACCCTAAAGGGTATGATCAAAGGATTACCTGAAAAGCTCAGGCGAAGATGGGACATCCTTCTACCCTGCCTTCTGTTTGCTTACAGAGAGGTCCCACAAAAAGGAGTTGGCTACAGCCCCTTTGAATTGTTGTTTGGGCACCCTGTGAGAAGCCCACTGTGTTTGGTGAAGGAAGGATGGGAGTTACCTCTCAAAAAGCCTAAGCTAGACATAGTGGACTATGTACTTGGTCTCCGCTCCAGGATGGCTGAGTATATGGAGAAGGCATCCAAAAACCTTGAGGCAAGCCAGGCCTTACAGAAAGCTTGGCATGACCAAAAGGCTGTCTTGGTTGAGTATCAGCCAGGACAGAAGGTATGGGTGTTGGAGCCAGTGGCCCCAGCAGCACTCCAAGACAAATGGTCTGGACCCCATACAATCCTGGAAAAGAAGGGAGAGGTCACCTACTTGGTGGACCTAGGAACTCCCAGGAGTCCCCACCGGGTACTCCATGTTAACAGGCTTAAAGCATATGTTGACAGGGCAGACATGGGCTTGCTCATGGCTACAGATGAGGGACAGGAGGAAGAGAGTGACCCTCTCCCAGACCTGTTGTCTCAGAACCCTGAAGATGGCTCAGTTGAAGGAGTGACCCTTGGAGGCAACCTCACTGCCCATCAGCAGACTGAATGTAGACAGGTTCTACAATCATTTTCACATATGTTTTCCTTGATACCTAGTCAAACTGACTGGTGTACCCATGTTGTGGACACTGGTGACAGTCTGCCTGTAAAGAACAAACTTTACAGACAACCTGACCACGTCAGGGACTGTATAAAGGCTGAGGTACATAAAATGCTGGAATTAGGTGTCATTGAACCCTCAGAGAGCCCCTGGGCTAGCCCAGTGGTTCTGGTCCCCAAACCTCACACCAAAGATGGCAAGAGAGAGATGAGGTTCTGTGTGGATTACAGAGGACTCAATGCTGTCACCAGGACAGATGCACACCCTATTCCAAGGGCAGATGAGCTCATAGACAAACTAGCTTCTGCAAAGTTTTTGAGCACATTTGACTTAACAGCTGGCTATTGGCAAATCAGATTAGCTGAGGAGTCTAAGGCCAAAACAGCATTCTCAACCCCAGGTGGGCATTATCAGTTTGTGGTGATGCCCTTTGGTCTGAAGAATGCACCTGCCACCTTCCAAAGGCTGGTGAACCAAGTCCTTACTGGGTTGGATGACTTTTGTGCAGCATATCTTGATGACATTGCTGTCTTTAGCTCCACCTGGGAGGATCACCTGATCCACCTGAAGAAGGCTCTTGAGGCCCTGCAGAGGGCAGGCCTCACTATCAAGGCTACTAAGTGCCAGATAGGGCAGAGTAAGGTTGTATATTTGGGCCACCTTGTAGGTGGAGGCCAAGTTCAACCACTGGAGAGTAAGATACAATCCATCAAGGACTGGTCCCCTCCAACCACCCAGACTCAAGTTCGAGCTTTCTTGGGCTTGACTGGGTACTACAGGAAGTTTGTTAAGAACTATGGGTCCATTGTGACTCCTCTTAATGATATGACATCCAAGAAGATGCCCAAAAAGGTTCAGTGGACAGTAAGCTGTCAAAAGGCATTTGATGACCTGAAGGAGGCCATGTGCTCTGCACCTATCCTGAAAAGTCCTGACTACTCCAAAGAGTTTATTGTCCAAACAGATGCTTCTGAGTTGGGTGTGGGAGCTGTGCTGTCACAACTTAATGTAGATGGTCAAGACCAACCCATTGCTTTTATTAGCAGAAGGTTGACCCCCAGAGAGAAGAATTGGTCAGCTATTGAGAGGGAGGCCTTTGCTGTGGTGTGGGCCCTGAAGAAGCTGAGGCCATACTTGTTTGGCACTCACTTCAAGATTCAGACCGACCATAAGCCCCTCTTGTGGCTAAATCAGATGAAGGGTGAAAACCCCAAACTGCTTAGGTGGTCCATTTCCCTACAGGGGATGGACTTTACAGTGGAGCACCGGCCAGGTACTGACCATGGGAATGCAGATGGTCTCTCCAGGTACTTCCACTTAGGACATGAAGACGAGACTGGTCAAGGCTAGTTTAATGTCCCAGCGTTTGGGGGGGGGTTGTGTAGGAGAGTAGGGTCTGCTATCCTATGGTCACCCCAAATTTTTGCTTTTTGCTTCACTGGTTTTTGACATATTGAGGCTGTGGGCCTGCCAATCAGACCCCCAGCCTGCTGTTCTCTCTACTAAATTAAAACTATGCACCCTAGGTGCATAACCAATTGGAAGTGGATCACCCTGTCAGCCCCTGTACCAGTGTACACTAGGTACCCAGGGCATTGGTGTACCCAAGGCCTGCCAAGGGCTGCAGCATGTATTATGCCACCCCAGGCTTGGCCTAACAATCTGACACAACTGGCTGATCACTCAGCTGGGGTAAGTTGGTGTAATCACCTCTTACTTAGGTGTAGTATACCTATACCTAACCTTAAATGGGACACCTGGTAACCTATAAGTCACTCCTATGGCAGGCCTTAACAATCCTGAAGGCAGAGTGCTTGGTTCCATGTGAGATGGTGCTCTGGCATGAGCTGAGCCTGTCTGCAGTGGTCGGAACAACTTCCTTCTACTGTTTCCAGATATCGTCATACCATATACTCTTAAGTGCATTATGAACCTCGCGGTTAAATGCTATCTTTGGTTTGGCTTTATCAAAACATGTCGAGTAAGGTGTCATACGAATTGGAATACTAACCCCTCGCCAATTCTGGCGACGGGGTTAGCATTCCACCCTTCTAGAGGGACACGACATGTACAGTACCTGAAACCCGGGTAAAATCAGACATAGCCTCAGCTCCACAAAATGGATGCTGCCACCACAGACACAAGTCTGCCCTCCTGCTGCTGGGAGTCCTTCCAGCTTGGGAGGTGTGGACAAAGGGTTTCCTGCCAGGGGAGGTGCGTGCACCACCCCAGACAGGATTTTGTGTATTGGTCAGGTAGGGCTTGAAAGAAACCAGACATGCCTGTGGCTCACAAGGAGCCTCGGTGCATATGCCAGTTCAAACCGGTCCTGGGGCACACCAGTCCCGGGCCTGGGGCGAGCTGGACAAAGGATTGGGGGTGTAACCACCCCCCTTCCTGGTCCCACCCATAGGGAGGGACCTAGCAGGTAGTCCGGCCCCTAGAATCCGCTTAAAGGTAGGAGCTGTGTCCTAAGACTTCAGACATCCTGGAATCAACTTAAAACTAAGAAGAAGACGGGAACTTCGACGCTCTGCTGCACAGAGGACTGAAGCCAATCTCCCCTGTGGTCAGGGAGTGACCACCTTGCTAACGCAAGCACCATCCAGCGAATCAACGTCTGCTTTGCCGCCGCCTCCCGCCGGAGCCCGAGCCCAGAGACTGACAAGACCTGGACCTCCAGACCTCTCACCGCCCGATCCACAGTCCCTGCAAAGAGGAGACCCGTGGAGGCACCGAGACACGTGGAGCCAGCCATCTTGAAACGACTACGACAAGCTGACCAGTGCAACAACCGAGGCTCCCTCCAAGTTGTGCTTTGGGTCCTGAGAAGCCCAACCCTCGAGCAGCATCTGCACCAAAGGTGAGCCCTCCAGCATCTCCACGATCTGCGTGGGGCCCTTCTGCATTTTGCCACTCGACGCGCCTAACCGGTTGCTGGCCCGCTGGCTAGTGGCCATCTTGGCGACGAAATCTACGACAAACACCGCTGGTCTGGTTGCTCCAGACTGGCCCTTGCTCCCCTCCAAAGGAGCAATCCCTCTGACCTTGCTGGTCAGAACCAACAGCTGATTTCCGAATCCTCCTACAATTGCTTTTGCCAAGGCTTGGTTGCTTCGATCAAGTCGCCGACACCGCCGACAGCGAGAACCTGCGTGGGACAGCCCGTGAGCCGACTCCTGGACGTCGTCGACCTTCAGGGACCACGTGGCTGCGGAGACAAGCTACCCCTCATCACCTGTTTGCACCCGACATCGCCTGGTACCCACCTGGTGCCACGCTGGTCACTGGCTAGTGACTGTGAACACTGTCCCCTCTGCTTACAGGTCTTCAACATCTCCGATCCACTCTTGGATCCACTGCATCTCTCCCGGACCGACCGCCTGCGGCACTTTTGTCTTCAAGCTCCACGGAACAGATAGAAGAAACCCGACGCACTTCGAGGCCTATGCACCCGCTTCCTGTGGGTGAGGTAAAGCTGGCACACCTGTGCCCAAGTGTAGTATTACATCTCTAGTGCCTGTGTTCCAAATCTTAAGTTCCTAGTCAACCCGGAAGATCTTCTTTGCAGTAACTTTGTACTTTTTACGCACCCATTGAAACCTATGGGAGCACGCGTGTGACTATTTGCTCTGCACACGCCACCCGTGGACCTCCTGGTCACTAACTGACGTTAGCTCCTTGTAGGCCCAGCGATTCTAGAGGCCCTAGGCCTTTTCCCTTTTCTGTTCGTGGTACTTATACCACTATTTTAGTATATGGTTCGAGTGGCCACCAGGGCCTATCCATATAAAGTGCAACTTCTGTGTATTCTGTGATAATCTTGTTTGACGATTTGTGCTCCTGTGCTCATAAAGAGACTAGGGGTTACTTTGAGAAATAAATACATATATATTTTGAATATATATCTGTGTGGTGTCCTTTCATTGGTATAAAAGGGGGTTGCATTTGGTAAAACAGCTGGCTTAACACGCTTCACGAGTTTAGCCTCAAAGACTGCTTAGCCTACGCTACCACTAGGGCAGCTAGTCCAAAAAGGTTGACTTACAACCACACCATAAGGGTTGCTTGGCATGGTACAAGGTGGTCACTAGAACTAGTGAACAGCATATACCAGGCCAACTTCTCACAGTTGGTGAGCTGTGTTGTTTTTTTTTATAGTAGCCTTGTTGTGCAGTAGACATGGAAATGCTAAGTTGTAAAGAGTGGCATGTTTTTTTGTTGTTAGCTTCTGTTTAGGGTGGAAGGTGTATGAGTTACGGGTGTGGTACAGCATGTGGGCCATGTTGTAGGGTTCTAAATTGTCGAATGGATGAGAGGCAGTTAAAAGCAGAATTGTTGTGTTGCTGTATATGTGTTAGGTGTGGGGGTACAGAAAAAGCTTGGCAGAGGACTTGGTTTAGGGTGTGTATTATTTGTTTAGTCAGGTTGGAGTGGGTGTATGTTTCTAGTTTGAGAAGGAAAGTATTATGAGGTAGTGTGTGTGTGTGAGATTTTGTTGTGTTGGTGTTTGTGTTATGTTTTGTTTTTGAGGAGTAGTGAGAGGAGGGGATGATGTACTTTCTGAGTAGTATCCATATTCAAAGTATTGTTGGGGAGTAGAAGTTGTAAGGTGTAGGGGGTGGTGATGTGTTTTGTAAAAGAGTGTATGTGGTCTGTGAGAGTGGGTGAACAAGAGCTAAGATTGTTTATGTTAGATTCTATAGCTGAAAGAGGTATAGTGTGTGGTGCAGTGAAGTGTAAGGGTTGTGTGATTGTGTTTATAGGTAAAAACAAGAGGAGGGTGTTGGTGGATGAAAAAATGGAAGGCTGAGTATAGGTATGTTGGTGATATATATAGGGAACTATTAGGAGTAGTCAGTCAGTCAAACTATTAGGAGTAATTAGAGCAGGGAGTGTGTGTCTGGATGGGATACAGCTATGTATGGTATGGATTTGGGTTGTGTTAGCGATGAGTGGATTGGTTAGTGGTATAGGGTAGAGTTGTGTTTTGTGTGTGCGTGAAGGTGCACATGTGTGATAGTTGGGGTACAAGGGTGTATAGGTGTGGTATGTGGGGTTTTGTAGTGGGTGTTTGTCACGATTTCGCAGTTAACCAAGCATGAACAACGACAGATCCGTAGTGGTTATGGATCTAATGTCGTTTATGCTCCCATGTGAAAATCCCCCCCCTATCCCGTGCATCCTGCACTCCCTAGGTTACTGTTATTGTCATCAAAGTGCTTAGGTGATTGCGACATGTTTGTGTGTTTATTTGTGTATGTTTTCATATTTTGATTCATTGGTAAATGCCTGTGAAAGTAATTCGTTGTGGCCTTTTTGATTTCTAATGTCTTCTGATATGCACAAGACCTTGGAGATACCCAGAAAGGGACCATCTCACAGGGATAGCCAGGACGGGTTCCCCAGCGGTCTACAGCGCCGGGACGCCCCGTTGCTGGGGCAGCTGTGCGCTTTACAAGTCTACAACATTTACATTTTACATTTACTTCGCATTATGCCCCGTGCTGAATGTAAAGGAGGAATCTTTGATGGAAGGGCGCCGCCTCGCGTATGAACGCGAGTGACGTCAACCAACGTTTGGGTGCGGTTCGGGTGTGGCAGGCCTATAAAAGCCACACCCGAGCCTCTAGAAGGTGCTTGGCCTTCTGAGTGCGGTCACGTACGCATCGCGGCAGCATCGCAGCAGCACTCTTGGCATCGCAGCAACTCACCTGATTTCCTTCAGACTTCTGGACTTCCTGGCATTCGTAGACTATGGATCCTCGGTACCTGAAATGAAACAGAGAAAGCTAAGTGACTTTTAATTCTGTTATTCAACAAGGCGCCCTACGCAAGAAAGGAGCATTTAACAACTTGAATAATAAGAACAATTTTTGGACCTACTTTTGAATATTTCAGAAGAACTTTACTTTGGCAATCTTGAATTTTAGATTATACGCTGAGTTGTAGATATAATTATGTTATTCTCTGATGCAAATGTGTTATCTTTAGACTAAGAACCTACGTCAAAAACGATGGAGAATGCGGAAAAGTACTTATGTGGAGTAAGTGAAAACCTGATTAGAGTTTAGAAAAAGAATAGGAGTACAGTGAAGCCCTTTTTGAATATAGAATTAAAATTGTTAATATGTGATTATTTCTTTTAAAAGGAAAAGAAGGTTTGATGAAAAAACACAACATCTTAACACGAATTTTCACCTGGACTTCACTCCTGCAAAACAACTCCATTTGACGACGACAACTGGATGCTAGGAATACACCTGTAGAATCGCAGGTAGGACGTTTACACTACATTGTTCTCAAATTAAAAGTCGAGAGTATTAGACTTAGGAAGTCTTACGTTCGTATTACTCAAAAAACTTCTTGTTGCCTCGCAGGTCGACAACATGATCCATTAGTGTCCGAATCAGCCCCTCCTCCCCAAGTTTCTACTGTATGGCCATAGCGTTTTCAATAGATATAGCTGGTTGTATTTTAGGAGTTCTGGGAGGTTGGTCCATAGCGTCTCTGCAAAACCCACCAAGCACCTTTCAGGTAAGAACAAGTATCCTGAAGGTAAGAGTGACTTGGTAACCTTGACAGTGTTGAAACATTGAAAGGTGTATTGGGTTTGTGTGGAGTGAGTGAGCAGAGTACATTTGCTGTGAGTGTGTCAATATGTTTTGGTGCTGGATGGGTTAAGGTGGAAGCTGGTGAATGGAAAAATGCCCTGAGCCCTGACCTTAAATAGCCCTAGTGATCAGGTGACCACTTCAGCCAATAGGAACCATAGCCCTAACCCTAACCAGTCACACCACTAGACCTACAGCCTAGGGCCAATAGATAGGAGACCAGGCCCTTACAGCCAATCACAGCCCTAGTCCCAGCAGCCAATAGAAAACAAAACCCTAAGCCCTAGGTCCAATAGAAACCCTTGCCCCAGAAACCAGCAAAAAAACCCTAGATCTGTTGGCTACTCAGAACACTAACCCTAGGCCCTACGTCCAATAGAATCACTCACCCAGGGACCCTTCTCAGCACTAGATCTATCAGTTAATAAAAACACTAACCCTAAACCCAATAGAAAAACCAGAAACAGCAGCCAATCAGAGCACAGATGTAACGTCCAATAGCAGCTTATATAAGGGATGTGTGACCTAAAGCTCAGATTGTTGGGAAGGGGTGTGGGAGGGATACCTCTCCTCAGACATGGGAAGAGGAGAAGTATGGCATGAAGACAGTGTCTACAACATTCCACAACGATGTCAGAGCCATCCTGGAAAAGAACCTGAGGATGAGTGGGAGGAGGCCACTTCTGCGACACTGAGGCCCTTTTGCTAGAAGTACAATTTTTCCCACAATATTCAAATGCTCTCCTGTCCCACGTACACTCCAACAACAGTCTGCTTCACACACAGAAGAACATTTCTAAGTTTCACCCTTCCTCCAGGGCAACCTTCCAAAGATCTTGTTGCACCTATGACAAGATTTCTTTGAGATAGCATTTGAGGAGACCACTTCTGAGGCTTTTATCCTGACTGCCTATTGCCTGGCAGTCTCCGAGATATTATCGTTTTTGTATTCAGTGGTGGATGTTTTTTAAGAAAAATCATCAAAAAACAAAATGAATGTGTCAAGGTGAAAGCCTATTAGTCACTGTGTTAGCTTATTTAGTAAAATATAGTTTTAAGGCATCATTTAGAGTTTGGCAAGGTGGAAAACCAGTCATGCTCTTGGTACTAAAACCTGCGACACCCGCACTTCATTTAGAGTTAAGAAAACCTCCAGGATTACACTGCCAGCGCTTCAACAGGCTGCACCGAAGTAAACCACTAATCTTGCAGTCATTCACCCCTTAGCGCCCTGGTCATAGTGAAGACCACCCCACCATATTTAGAGTAGGGCGGCCATCACAAGATTTCCCTGCCTGGGATCACCAGGTCTTGGGTACTGAAGGCAACCAATGACCCCAGATGTGCAGGGAGAAATCTACCAGTGTATCAGGGACTTGGTCTTTTTTGTTTCCAAGAAAATGTGGGAGTTTGTTTCTTGAAAACAAAACACCTTTGCAGAGCAGATTTGCGTATCCCAGTCCCTTCAGTAGAGTCACGGCAACTGCAGCTCCACTGTAGACAGACAGACATCTCCTATGTTTTTTTGGGCCGTCCTTCATCAGGGGGACAGCGGCCCCATTCTCCATAGACCTGGCGGGCTGGTGGGTAGTCCGTGTGGGTAAATGATGAACCTCTTTGCATGAGATTTAGTAATTGCTGTGGAATGCTTGGATTCCTTAATCACTTTATCTCTTCATCAATCTATAGAATCTGAGGTGGATTCTAAGAATACTGAAGACAATTTAATTATAGGCACTGATGCATATGATACTATTTTTTTGCTAGAATATAATAGTATAATGTGTCAATTAGGAGCATTAAAAGGTGTAATGTATGCCACGGGTTCACACTGTATGAAAGCTGTACATCAGTATCTCGGGTATACAATATTAATATAAATAGAAGAAGTGAGCACCAGCATCGGGCTTCTACTTTTGACCAAGGGTGTGCACTGCATACATAGCACAACTTAGTATATTTTCTATATTTTGTTAATGGCTTGCTTGTTTTCCGGTGTAATTATATGTATTTTCTTGGAATTAAAACCTATAATTCAAATGGTGTGTAAATAACCCTCAGTTCCACTGTTCGTTTACACACCCACCTGTCTGTTCATGACTAATGAATTTGCTTTTTTTAATTAAATACTTTTGTTCACCCAGGAACCTCCCCACGTGAACACCTTTCGATCCCCGCCTAAAAGAATTCCTTAACGTGCTCTCATTTCCTGCCTGCGCCTTGGACATCTGCGGGTGAGAAACAATTTCATGAACATTTTCAAGATGAATATTTTATGGCCTGTTTCCTTTTCCCCTCTGCGGCCATTGAGGGCCAGGCAGCAAACGCGAAAGATGCATCTACTTGGCTCAGACGGAAGCATCATGCAATCGGCAGAAAGGTAATTCAATCCCCAACCAGCTAATTAAAAAGGCATTACCTTCTAGCAGCACTGACCTCCAGCCACGTGAAGGATAAAGATGGCCGCCTGTCAATCAAGGTTACTGAACACTCTGGCGCAGCGTCCTACAAATGGACAGGGATGCGACTGCTCAGAACTCCCAGCTACCTCCAGTGCCCACTTTAAAGAAAATGAAAACCTCACGGTAACTTGAGACACCAGCTTGAAGGCCGAGGGTTCACCGACAACAACTCCGTCTAGTCCTTCTGGTAACAGATCCACAAAGTGCAGCAGTGGAAAGCCTGAAAAGATCCTAAGGGGCTTCTCATAACAGCCTAAGTGGACAGCGAACTAGAGAGGTCGTGGCAACTTTATAATTCATAATGGGATTTTGTGGTGGAGTTTCACATTACTTTTAATTTTCCAATGTCATAGGCAAAATAATGACTTCGTAGTATGTGCTCCTCAGCAGGAAAATATAAATAAAAAAATGATATTTACTGCTATTGACTTCGCTGGGCTCCATATGGAGGTGTGGCGCCGCGGCCAGGGCGACTGACTCCGGAATCTGGGG
This sequence comes from Triturus cristatus, assembly GCF_964204655.1. Lineage (NCBI taxonomy): Eukaryota > Metazoa > Chordata > Amphibia > Caudata > Salamandridae > Triturus > Triturus cristatus. The sequence goes on from NC_140589.1 coordinate 1,296,698,495, forward strand.
ATCACGGTTCGACCGCCGGCGGCAGATTAGCCCAGCACCATGTGACTCCAGGCCATAGCTTGCTTAATCTTCCCGACGGCCCCCAGCGCCTAGAGACCCTTACGGGTGATTGTTCGCGCTTTACAAATGTGGATTATATTATATACCAATTTGATGAGGGGAAGCTCCAAGATATTGCGTAAATTACGGCTGCGGCGTAACTCTACAAGGTGTGCTTTCTCACACACGGGTGCGTAGGTGAACTCGGTTCAATACACCACTGATGAATATGAAAGACAGATTATTATATGCTCACAAAACACTATTCAATGTGTAATTTACACAGAAGCATTTCTTTTGGGTTACTAACAATCCCATAAAGGATTCAGGAGCACCATAGAAGCAGTAAAAACCCTTTTTCATTATTCAGCATATCACACACACTGTACTTAGTCGAATTAACACCTTGAAATGAAAATTTGTTACTACTGTATGAACAATCTGTTTCTCAGTACATCTAAATGAGCCACACAGAATATTATTAAAACAGCAAGAAGGCATGTTATAAATAAAGAGAATAAAATGAACATTTTTAGCCTTGTTAAAAAGCCATTTAAAATGTCATCTAGAACCTAACACCCTAATGTCTACTTCTATGCACTATATATACTAAGAGAGCATGAAAGGCAGAGCAATTTGAAGTCTAGAGTTTCTTTAGGAGAAGAGACTCACTGCATACCTTGTTAAAAGCAAACTCTATCTTTATCAGGAAATAATCTGGGCGAAGGACCTCTCCTGACAAGTGGTTAAGTGGTTGCCTTATATATACTAAATCTTATAAGGAATCCGAACTTCTGACATAAGTTTACAAATGTCTGACATATATCATGTGCATCAAGGAATGCATCCCAGACCTTTCCTTCTCAGCATATAAGGTTAAAGGACGTCACTTCAGACAACACTATTTTGGTTATATGTCTGTATTGATTAACCTTTGCATGATAGAAAGTAGGCATTTTACTCAGACATGTCACATTGATGGTTGTATCTCTGTCATCAAGTTCTTAGAAAGATAAGGTCAGGCGACATCTGCATTTAATGGCAGGCATGACAATGATTCTGCATAAATCAGGACAGATGGTAACTTCAATTGTTTTAGAGAGGGAATATGGCGACCTCCATTAGCCAAGATGGAGTTGTGTCTGTATAAGATGAACTCAGACCTTAGGGACTTTATGTCAACTTTAGAATGTTGGATTCCTTGTACCAATTTAAATTGATGAAGCTCCAAGAACATACATGCACTAATCTCCAGGCTGAGCCTACCGTAGGGCTGGATGTGGAGGGCTTTTTTATTCTTCCAAGCAGTTCCCCAGTGAGTTAGTGCCATTGGAGGCTGGTTTTGAAACCATAGGGCCACTCCTGGTACCTCTGCCACATTCCCCAGCTCTTCAGGTTTAATTGCAGGAGGCACAGGGAGGATGTAAGAAAGAGATGGAATGAGAGCGAGGGAAGGTAAAGAGAAAGTGTTCAAAGAGTGAGAGAGAATGAATGAATAGATTGATATCAATAGCGCAAGAAGACAAAGGGAGTGGGGCTGGTTTGAACATTTGTGCAGCCTGTAAGGGACTGCACACAGAGGCCAGGGGATAGAGGATCAGCTGCAGAGCAGCTACAGTGCTTAACTTGTACAAGAATGAGTGCCAGTGCCAAAGTTCACCGACCCACGGCCGGTACTCTTTAATGTCAGGAAGCTCGAAACCAAGGCTGCATAATCTGGAATCCACCTCATGCCCCTTTAAACCACCACCAGACACTCCTGATCCTTTGTCTCAATTTTGCAGGTTACTGCTTTCTATCTTTGACACTGTTTTCCATATTTCTCTTCCTCCTCCTTTCCTTTTGTTCTGTTTTTTTCTCTCTTGTTCTGGGTCAAAGTCTGATGAGGAAAAATAAGTGCGGGTCCCCAAAAATGAGTGCTGGTGGCTCCTACCTGCAGCCACTGACTCAAATTACACACTGACTACAGCTGTATGTTTGCTGACAGTAGGATTGGGGTTTCTCTTTTATGCAAAAGAAATTTTGCGTAAATCCCGATTATTAAATTTTCTGCATTTAGTGTAATTTTTGTGTTTTTTCAACTTTGGCCAATTATTATATTCAGGAGACTGGTTCCAGCAGAAAATGTCTTGAGAATGTGTGAAACTGTACGTGTTTCACAACCATATTATCTACAGTAGGATTGTTGCTTGCGGGACTTTAGACAATGTATGAAAAATATATTGAGCAGGTATCTTGCATGACTTTTGTATGTGAAGGCATAGCTCACATATATTTTTCATGCACACTACTGCTCCAGTGTATTTCACATACCATTTGTAAATTACACATTTTTTATGTTCTTGGATAGATAAATGCCCCTCTGCATTGCTCTCAAAAGTGTTCACCCCTGCCTCAAGGCTGTGGTAGCAAGCTTTCAGTTTTTGATCCCCACCCCGGCACACATAGACATCATGAAAGCATGCTGGCAGGGATTGAGATCCAGAGCAGGGTTCTATTGTCAAAAGAGGAGCTCCATGTGCATCTTAAACCAAGAGTTCCTCAGCTTGACAGGCTGTAAAGGACTGACAATGGTGGCAGCAAGACAATTATAGTGCCAAAGCAGGCCTCTTCACCTAAGCCTTCCGGGGAGAGATACCTATCAGCCCCCAACTCTTTTCTTAAATTGGTGTGCCAGTCTCCTGCAACCAGGTCCTTCACCCATCCAAGTGTGTATCTTGGTGTGTGTGTGTGTAGAGGATATGTGTGTGGCATGTGTGTGACACATATTGTCATAGACCATTTTTTAGGAGCTTAATCCAGATGTTACCAAAAATGAAGAATTGGAGAGAAGCTAGAAAACAGATATGAATTGCAGGGCTTGTCTAGAACAACCCAGTCATCATTTGTAGTGAGTCAAACTTTGGGAGAGGAGGAGAGGATCTAAAGGGTCCCTTTGAAGCGTAGGGAGTTTCCCTGCCCCTCCGTGGCCCTTTGTTCATTGGAAGTGGTATCCCTCCATGATTAAAGAGGCAGTTAAATGGGACAGACTCCCTTTTGTACCTTGTGTTTGGATATGCCTGACAAGAGACTCAGCTCCACCTCACTTTCCAGTTAGAACCTTGTAACAAAGGAATTGGCTGGACAAGTCCAAGTGGTATAAGCAAAATGGCAGAACTTCCCAGACCAGTTACCAAGCTGACAACTGAAATACACAAGTACTGCCTGAAACTTTATTAAACAATTGGGCAGACACCTCAAATTAGTATGCCATGTTTTCTGTACTGGCATCAGGGATATCCACATCATTGGTGAATGAGAAACTGTCTATGCTTCAGGGTTATGGTTTTCACTGATAACTCCCCTTGCCATGTTTAGAAGACTGGGAACCTTGACAGGAGTGGCTGCATGGCTCCTGTTTTGAAGGAGAGAGCTGACCAACTGCTCAAGAGGGACATTGCCAGTGACCTTGTATGAGGGAGATTCTGCACAGTTGGACCAGGGTAATGAAGGACATGGAGTGGGAAGAGTAAAAGACTACAGCACATGGGAAAGTTGTGCAGTTCTCTACAGAATGAGACCCAGGATTCCAGCCTCACAGGGTTCTGCTGCTACACTAAGTGCTAAGAATCTTTCAGTGCTAAGAGAAACAAAGACAGCAATCTGTGGTTCCAAAGAAAGAAGCCAGAATGTTGTAGGAGAACCACATTGCCTAAGAGGCTGGACCAGGACCAAAACAAAGTACTCACCATTGCAAGAAGAGTGGGAACCAAGCTTATTTGGGTGGTGGGTTTGGTGTTTGGGCCTATGGAGTAACACTTGCCTCAAGATCCATTGAGCCACAAGCAACAAGACTCCACTGCAGCCTCCTTGACTGGTGCTGGAATTGCATCTGCTTTTATTACACTGTGTATATGCTATAACTGCAGTTCGAGCAGCAGTCAATGGGGCAAAGTTACCTCTGCTGCACTGCGTGAACCATGCGATCCACATCATGTGAAGTGATCCGTCAAAGTATTTTTGCCAAAATATTGTGAGACACAAATATTGTGGAAAAAATATTGCAATGCCAAAATATTGTGGGACAGAATATATGTTAACAATATTGTTCTTTTAAAAATAGTTATACATAACATTGTTTTAAAGTTATTTAGATACGTTTTATTAGCTTTTGTGTTCTATGTTATAATTATTATTATGTTAAGTATGTTTAATTAATTTTTAGCATGGTAATTATTTCATAAATCTGATAATACATTTTACGGTTTTATTTTGTGGCAATGTTTTGTTGAATTGTTGGATTTGTAGGGGAATGGTGGAAGTTTTAATTTTTTTTAATTGATTATAAAGTTTTAAATAAGTTTTAATTTGACCTTTAATTATGTAAATATTTATTTTCATTACTTAATAGGCAAGTTTGGAAAATGTAAAAATATTTGTTTTTATATGAAGTTTGGATACATTCATTAATTGCATTATGATTATATTTTTTGTATAAATATTAATTTCATAGTGTTTTTTGATTTGCAAGGTCATGGGATCGGAAGTATTTTAAATCTAGGTGCTAAACATTTTTAATCAACATTTTGTACATATAACTTTATATGTAATTGTGTACATTAACAGCATGGTTTTCATTTTTAATAGTTTATGTAAATTATGTAATGATAAAAATATATATTCAATTTAATTCAAATAATCTTCATTCAGATATGAAATATCCATAAAAGCACGTACAAAAAAAATACCAGCAAGAATACAGATTAGTATAAAAAGCACAATATAAAAACAATGGATAAAAAGAGACTTTCAAGTTGCATTAAAAGACTTCAATTATATGCATATATTATAGGACGTGATGTGCAAAACAGCAGTCTTATAAGTAGCGATAATACGTAGGGAATTTATGACCCAGGCAAGTGTCAACATTGTATTAAAAGACGCAATCAAATGTTCAACAAACAAATAGCAGCATATTATTATGATAAAGTGCAATCAGATGTAAACAGTTTTAGCAGCATGATATAAGGTGCGATTAAGTATAAACTTTATGAGCTAATTTCAGTCCAAGAATGGCACTTTCTTTTAGTGTTTCATACCATAAAATATTGATAAGTTAATTCGGCAAAACAGTGTTGTGTGCTCAAGTACACTTAGATATGTTACAGAGTACTCATAGAAGTGCGTGAACGAACTGCCACTCTCAGAAAAGAACTTACACGAAAAATCAAATCATCCCTCTCAAGCTTAAGAATTTCCAGGTCGGCTGTTCTGTAATCAGTGTTGGCGGTTACCTTAAAATAGGGGATCAAATATTGTTTAGTATATATTTGACAGAAGTTGCAGAAAAATAAAAAGTGTAACATCGTTTGATTGCTACAAATACCACAAGGGCAAGGCATTTGTTTGAGTTTGATGTTAAATCCAAACAAAGTGAGTATTTTAAGGTGCTGGCCTTGAGGCGAAAACGCAAACTTCTCTCCCAACGACCTATGTTATTCAGAAGATACTTGGATGGCATATAGGTTCGGGGGCTATTAGCATCCACTAGCGACATATACCTAGCAACTGATGATTTTGAGAGCTCTGTGGCATTTCTTGCATTATTATATGATTCAAATAATGCGTCCATCAGGATCTTTTTATTTATTCCCTCGTAGTTGGTTGGGTTTAGAAAAATATGTTCTAATTTCACGCTGCTTACACTTTTTTTAACAGCGGCAAACTCCCTCCCTTGTCGCATTTAAGACAGTCTGCTATTATGTCCCTCGCCAAGGTTGCTGCTGGGTTTTGCCAAACCTTTAGCCAGAATATGGCGGGATGGGACCTAATATAGTCTTCTATGTAATACAAATTTAGTTCCTTATTTATATGGCTATGAAATATATGTTATGTTTATTTTATACATATGTCATTTATTTTTAATTAATTTAGGATATGAAAAATTAAACCAGAGTTTTTAAAAGTTTAACATTTTTTGGGAATAGTGCTTGTGACACCTCCAAAGTCCAACACTTTGGGGCCAATTTATATGTTGGCGGTATGTGTACTCTGTTGCAACAGTGACAAAGTATAAAAAACGCCAGCATGAATGACTGCTGACATGATTTAAATGCAGGCAGACTCCAGTTTGGCCATGGTGGTGAATACTTCACCACTGTCAAAGCCAAACCTCTCAGTCAGAGAAATGGCTATTGGAGAAATGATTACATGTCTCACCCAATCAGGATGGGCAGATACATAGCTAATTTTTTCTATCCATCACAGCCAGGCAAACCCTGGTGGTGATGGACAGTAAAAACCAAATAAAGCCCCCCCCCGCCATTGGAGATGACTCCTATGGCATGCTGAGCGTTCGTTTTTTTTATTTTCTAAAAGAACATCCCGTTTTGGGATTTTCTTTTTACAAATTAAAAAAAGAATATGGATATCCTCCTTTATCTTTCCCACCCGCGGAGATCTATACTGGCGGTGATGGATGTTCTTGTAAGCTTCGGGAAGAATTCTGGGTTTTGCATCAATTGGGCGAAATCCGTCCTTTATGTTCTGCATGGCGACCCCCCCAGGCTGCCTGACACCTGTCCACTAGCAATCGCGGATGAGGGCTTTAGATACCTCGGAGTGTTTGTCACGCTGGATAAAGCCCTCCGGTTTGAAAGGAATCTCATGCCGCCGCTGCAACGGTTCCAGCGTGACTCAGCCTCGTGGCAACGGCTGCCGCTGTCGCTGCTGGGCCGCGCGGCCCTCTTCAAAATGATGGCCCTCCCTAGGTTTCTGTATGCGCTCCAAAACCATCCGGACCTGGTGCCTGCCTCGTATTTTGCGGCGGTGGAGGCGGCACAGAGGGCCCTCCTATGGTCGGGAGCACCCAGAATAGCGCTGCGGAAGCTCACCCTGGGGTGGTATGATGGGGGGATCGCTCTCCCGGATATCCGCAAGTACTACTGGGCCGCCCACCTATCGGCAATAAACCAGGGGACATACTGCGACGGCAATGACCCGGGTTACGGGATGGACAGGTGGTTGCTCCCAGGGGGGAACTATGACGTTGCGTTATACTCTAGACCGGGCAAGTTCCACCTCACGGGGCCAACAAAACACTCAGTTCAAATATGGCACACCGCGCACCGGGCGCTGGGGTGGGCTAACACATTTACACTGGCCACCCCCCTGTGGGCGTCAGAGAGATTGGGCAGCCTGAGGCATACGAAGGGGTTCCGTAACTGGGACCTCATTGGGATCTCCCGGGTGGGGGACCTTTGGGGGCCGGAGGGGGTCAGACCCTTTGCCTACCTCCAGGACACCTACGACATGGCACGAACAGAATATTTCAGGTACCTACAGGTCCGTCACTCCCTTCGAGGTAACATCCCTCCGGGGACCCGACCTCCGCAGGCCTCCCCGCTTGAGGACAGGCTGTTGGACGGCCACATGCCGGAGCATGCCATTTCCCTCACATACAAAAAACTGATTAACAACCCCCCCGACCCCCTAGACTCCCTGAAAGCAAAATGGGTGGCAGACGGGCTGGAGATTGACGATGAGGAGTGGATTATCGCGCTGGGGTCTCCTAGGGAAGTAGCGATATCAGCTAGACTCCGACTGGTGCAGTTAAAAATTTTGCACAGAGTGTATGTCTCCTGCACCAGGCTCCAGGCGATGGGGAGGGGAGGGACTGTGCCGTCGGGGTGTGGAGAGAGAGGTTCCTTTTTTCATATTTTATGGGAGTGCCCAGGGGTACAGCGGTACTGGAGGCGAGTGGTGTCCTGTATGGGGGAGGTGTGGGAAACTGAGATACGCACGGAGGCTAAGAGATGTTTGCTGAACATTTGGGAACCCACGGACTTGTCCCAACGGGGGAGACTATGGGTCACACTGGGACAAATGGTCGCCAAAAGGGATATAGCCCGTCTATGGGGGGCATCGACCCTGCCGAAATTGAGGGACTGGCAGAACGATATGGACTGGTGTATGCTACAGGAAAAGACGGTATACACGGCACGAAGGTGTCCCAGGAAATGGGAGGAGGTGTGGTCGCTTTGGAATGCATACCGGGGAGATATAGTTGAGCCGCCGCGGGCCCGCCTATCCGGCCTGGAAAGTGTGGACGTCATATAGGCTGCAGGCCGGTTCGGGCTGCTAGCCTGGTCTTTGGACTGTCCTCATAAGTTTCCGGTGCTGCGCCACCCTAGATGCACTGCATGAAAGAGACCTGTTTGTGTTTTGATGTCTGAAAATAATAAAAAGATTTAAAAAAAAAAAAAAAAAAAGAATATGATACAGCCCTGTACCAAACAGTGAGATGCATTGACAGGAAAAGCTGTAATGGCAGTTCCTGCTTGGCACTCATTTATAAATTTGGCAGCCAGTCCCTCCTAAATGGGGATGGAGTAATTTACTCCGCCCCCATGGTGAAACGGCGGGCCGTCTGCAAATATCTAAAGTGGCCCCATTGCCTACTGGAAATTTTAAATCTGATCCTTCCAAAGTCCAGCGCTTTCCCTACTGTTGCTTAGGTTGAAGTGGACATAGGAAATCTGACCCCTCCAAAGATTAACACTGTCTCTGTTGCTCAGCTAGGAGTGAGAATAGTAAATCTTACCCCTCCATAGTCCAACACTTTCCCAATTGTTCATTATAGATAGCATAGGTAGCCTCACTAAAGTCCTAGACTTTCCCTACTGTTTCTTACACTTATGTTAGAGTTGGAATAGTATTTTTATTTAATGTTGCATGTTATGGTTTTTATTTTTTATATTATAAATGTTGGACTTGGCCCTTTTTCCCTGATTTTTTTCGTTTTTGCAGTGTTAAGGTGCAGGTGCTTACTTCTCCCAAGATGGCTGCCACAGACCCCTGCTACTGCAGGGTGGTCGTTTTTCATAGTAGCACCCTAGCTGCCAGGAGCTGGCTGGGACCCACAACAATGTTGCGATACCAGCCCGCCTTTTTGTCCCATAGTTAGAGTGGGGAAGCTCCTGGAAGAAGCTGGAACCTTCTAGAAGGGAGGTGGGGTTTTACTTTTGCCGCCTTGGCTAGAGGTCACCTGACCTAGGGCTACTTAAGAGTGGGAGGGAAACTTTTGTGGTGAGTTGGCCATTGGGGTGAAGCAGAGCTGGAAGAATCCACCAGGAGTGTAGGCGGTAGGGCCTAGCCAGGGACTTATGCCTCTGAGAGTGACAGGATTTAGGTACTGCCTCTTAAGTGAGTGAGGTGCCCTGTGAATCCCACTGATCTTGCCCAGTAGTAGGAGGACCCAGAGACTCTCTGCCAGCCTGACTAGGAAGGTCCTATTCGCCCTCTCCATCCCTACCCCTGTAACAGAACCCCTTAAGGGTGCCAGATACATCTGCGCCAAAAGACTTCATCTGTCAACTGAGAACTGAAACCTAACTTTAAGAACTGAGACTGCATGACAAGAGCGAGCTGTAAGCCTTGAATGCCAGAGCTGAGACTGCGTGTCCAAGCTACCCTAGTGAACAAAATACTAAGCCGATTGCCAAGCCACCGGGGATCGACCAGGTACTAGCGCTGTGACCCCCGCGCTCCCTGCCCTGGTCTGGGACCCCCGGCAGCGTGCTCCGCTGAGCACCATATCCCCATCCTTAATTTGAGCCCCCCCCGTGCGACGACGAAGCCAGCGCGCTCACCGCCGCGGCCTGGAGGCCTGGGAGAGTGCCCTGCTGTGTCGCGAGGCCCAGGCGAAGTCCGGGGCCCCGTCGCTGCCGTCGCAGCCGTGTGAGGAGAAGCGCAAGGTCGGGGCCGAGTTCCCCCAACGTCGTGAGGACGGACGCCTGCTGACGCCGAGACGGAGGTAAGCCCGGAGGCCGAGATCCCCCCTGGTGCGCCCCCTGCTGGTCTGGAAACCACACCGCACTTGGCCCGGGTTGTCACCTCCGTGGGAATCCCCTCCCCTGCCTGCGCGACGGAGAGACCCCGCCGAGGGATCCTGTCCGTGTCCCCCCTCCTGTGTTACTGAGCGCGGTGCTCTGTGAACTGCACCGGAGCATAGGGACTCGCTCCTCAAGTCCAGTAATCTTCCCCGCTGGAAGCCGTTCAAAGTACTGACAGACATTACTCTCGTGTGGCGCTTCACGCCACCGGCTCTGCTTCCTCAGCCGGAGGGACCGGGACGGCGAGTAACCCCATGTGGTATATGCACTGCTCGAAAGTAACTATATGCCAAGGAATGCGAGTAGCGCATTGTGTTATATGCTCTGCTCGAAAGTAATTACATGCCAAGGAATGCGAGTAGCGCATTGTGTTATATGCTCTGCTCGAAAGTAATTACATGCCAAGGAATGCGAGTAGCGCACTGTGTTACATGTTCTGCTCGAAAGTAATTACATGCCAAGGAATGGGAGTAGCGCATTGTGTTATATGCTCTGCTCGAAAGTAGTTACCTGCCCAGGAATGCGAGTAGCGCACTGTGTTATATGCTCTGCTCAAAGGTAATGACATGCGACCGATTACGAGTCACGCGATGTATTAAATGTTCTACGCAAACGTATCCACATGCAACTGATTGCGCGTAGCGCTATGTTTATATGCCTTGCTTCACAGTACTAGGGGCCCTTGATCACGAGGAGCGCTGAGTTCTACAGGCGCCATGTTAAGTGAACCCAATGTGTCCCCTTTCAAGTATTACGCTTAGTTAGTCGGCCGGTTCAGGGAAAGACTTTACGTAAGCGCGCACGGCGCTAGAACAAGGTTAGGCACTGCATAGATATCACCCAGAGTGTCGAATGTAATGTCACAATGGTATTATGATTCATGTATTACCTTGTTATTTCCTGAACTGCATCTGACCAGCTATACTTGGATAAACTTGAAGTATTTGCATAATTTAAACGGTGTGGCGTCCCTTATTGTGTGTGACTCTAGTCCATGAGAAGCGTGTGGTGTATGGTTGCTTAACACATAGCCCTCTGGTTGCCCGACCGGCTCGCGCCACGCTACCGCCTATAGGGCCTGGTGACCCCAGGTTCCTACAATAAATATATCTTTTTTTAAATTAACTTTTCTTAAAAAAATGTTAAAATATGTTTGAAAGGCAACATAGTGCAGAATAGTTACATTTGATTAACTTATTTATTTTATGACAATATTCTGGTCTTCTATATTTTTGTTGTCGATATTTTTGACTTTACATAGAGAATATGCAAACTCATTACTTTTGTCCACAATATTTTTTTCTGCAATCTTTTGTCACACAGCCTTATGTAGATTGGCACTTCCTCATGGAAAACACTAAAAGCACAGGTGCTGCCTGCGCTGCCAGGATCAATCAAATTAATAAACAAATGGTACTGTAAAACCCAAGGGAAACCAAGAGGAGGAAATTCAAGTCCTCACATCCTAGGATGAAAATAATTGTATGTACTGCCCACAACAGAATCAGCCTACCCTAGAAGTATATTGTGTCCCTACACCCCTACAAGGAATAGTGATCAGGACTAATCCTGATTGATTGCAGAAGGAGTAATAAAATTGTTGCCCCAAAGGGACAGTTTAGAATGTCTCCTATGATTAATGGAAGTTATCAGTAACCCTAAAAAATATTTTACTGCCTACTGCGATGTTACATACAGTATTATGTTGCATGTGTTTTGATCAAAGTGCTTCATTTTCCCTAAAGATGAAGCACTGACTAAACATTCAGTAATTAACTTGTATTGGTTGGTTTGTTGAGCTTTGAGTCTTTAACCCCACATCATCTTGTTGAGTAAGCCTTGGACTTCTCAGCATTACTACCCTGTGGGACAAGTTCTAAAGGGGTGTACTTGGTGCTCAACTTTGAGTTCAATTGTAAGCTTAAATTCGTCAGCATCAGTGGTAAAACCATCAGAATGACACAATCTGAGCCCAGTTATCTCTGTTCCCCTTACGAAAGCGAGAACATCCCAGAACTTCATCCACTACTAGCTGACAAATAATGGATATGGCTACTCATTGATAAGCTGAATGAAACGGTGTAGCATGTCCAGTGATTTGATGGGAGCGCTGCTGATGATTTTAGGGATTGCATGATATTTATTTTATCATGATAAAATAGAATATAAACAATCTTCAAATGTGCTGAACACTTAACTGATCTAATGGAAAGTCAGGTTTTTACTTAAGTTCATGGAGGACTAAAGGCAATGGACAATCGTTGTCTCAATTATAATCTTTTGGCTAGGTACTTAAGAGGGCAGGGAGGTATTGTTATTCCCTACTACACTTTAAAGGTGAACGCGCTGTCAAAGCTGTGTCTTTAAACAATAGATCTTTATTTACTGCAGTGAGGAACAAAGCAGGAAAAACAGGGAGCAATACAAAAGAAGAACTAGATGTTTTAACATCGTTCTTAGGGAAAGTTGATTCCAAGCTGATGACAATGCAGAATGCTTTCAAATGCAAAAGAAGCATGTTTGCCACTGGATCAGGAAGTCACAGTGGTGTTTGCCCTGCTCTTTTTAGGGTGGTTTGAACATCACTGTATTTCTCTGGCAGGGACCACCACACAAGTCATGGTAGCACAGGCACGGAAAATATGCAATGACCCTGACACACAAGGAGAAAACACCCTGCGCATAAAGGCCATTGCTTTTTTGTTTCATAAAACATGCTCACACTGCGGGAGTTTATTTTAGAAAAACAATAAAGGATGTTGATCAGGGTTAAACAAACATGGCACCCGCTCAGCATACGGCGCTTTGCACTGGAGACAGAGACATCTGTTCAAGATGGATATCTCATAGAATGGTAAGTGATCCTCACCAGGGGTGAAGAGAACAAGGCCCCAACTGAACTGGTAGTCTGACTGGCTACCTATGAGGGGTTACATGAGCCTGAGAGTTTGTTGATGCCAAGAGTTCATGGGCTGTTGTTTTGGAAAGAGTGATCTTTCCAAAGGAAGACTTTGGAAATAGCAGGAGCCTAGTTTACTACTTTCGGATCCTTCTATCACTGAAAATGAGATTAAAGGAGTGTCTCCGCCACTTAGACTTTGATTCAGCAAAATGCCAAGAGTAGCAGAATAGATATCTTGTACCATTTGATCTATCATATTATAAGAGACAATGGTCCCTGAAAACAAAGAAGTATAACCAGCAATAATCAATATAGCCACAATAGGTACTATATTATAGCCTATGTCCAGCCGGACAAGGCAGCTTTAATAAGCAAAATGATTTTCAATGATCAAACAAGATGTAAGCAAAGCATTGGTGGGACACAAGCCTGTATCCTATGGCTTACATATCAAGAGGACATGCGTTTTTGAAAAAACACACACAGGCAATTGAAGCGATGTTTCTATGACAAGAATAGCAGATAGTGAAACATCCTAGTCACCTTCACGACATTTTATACACATAAGTAGTCATAGTGTAAGGTGAACAACATAGTCGACGACGTTTCGATCCTTACTGGGGGGGTGTTAGGATCATCATCAGGACTGATTAGTATAATTGCCTATAAAAATGCCTGAATATACAACAATTAACACAAAAACCAAGGTGGTACAATAAAGAGGGAAAAAATGGAGGGAAAGAAATTGGAAAACACATAATAATTAAGTTTAAATAAAGTTACAACATAACATAAAACAGTTTGTGTCAGAACACGAGCTAATCATGATCAGAATGGCTTAGTGAACTATCGGACACGGATCGAAGGGGAAAAATATATAGTGGAACATGCTCCGTGGCAGGCCGTGTAAATGATGGAAGGTCGTGGTTGCCGCGAGTATTAAGGAATCTCGACAGTGGAGAAGTGCGTGGTCGATATCATGCTCAAACTGAGGGCGTGTCTGAGATTAAAGAACTGTGGATGTCGCAGGTGAGAAGGGCGAGTAAACTACAACGGAAACTATGTCAGGTGAGCTTGGCGTGATATGCGGGGAGCAATTTACCTCATGCTGTCCTTGAATACAGCAAGGAAGATGTGTCCGCTTAGTTGATAAAACTAAGCGACTGTTAGAACACGGAATCGGTCTGTAATAAAAATAAGGAGGTCATAAACAGGCTCGAGGAGTGGATCGGAAGTGCAGTGCACAAAGGGAAAAAGCGGCTTACCTAGGTCCGCGGGAGTAATACTTAACGCGGTAGTGAAAAATCTGTAGGTAAAATAAGGCAAATTACTGGAAGTAATCACATCGTAATTACGGGGGTGGGGAGCCGCCGGTTGGAAACAAAAGACATACCACGATGTGAAGATGTAGTCACGTTCCGGGGGAGTCGGCAAGGCAACGTCTCGGTCAATGCCGGAAGAGTTGTGGTGGAAGAGTGCTTGCGCCGGTTAGATGTGATCGTGGCTGGATCAGGTGATCAGTCACATGTTCTAATAGTTGCTAATAGTAACGCAGTGCCCGTGAGTGATGAACAAGGCGAATTTAGGGCGCCATATTGGGTGAGTGAAAGACGGCGCGTGGTGAGGATAAAAACAAGGGTAGAAGGGCAGAGAATGACATTTGAAGAGCTGGTGCATGGATGTATAAGATATTGCATTTATAAAACATGGAGAGCACAATTTCAATGGGAACAAAAAAATAAATTAATGATTCTTAAAGTCAGGTGGTAGTATTGTGGTGGGTGTATCATAGATTGCGGACAGTTCCAATTGCACAATCATAGTAAGGAGGTCCAATCCTCTAAGCGATTCAATCCACTGTGAGTGCTTCCCGTTTTCAAAATCCATTTTAATTCTTCCTTATTCAAAAGCTGTGAAATGTCTGCACCTCTTGGAGGGATTTTGACAACAGTGACGACTGTCCAATGAATGTCATCCTCAGTATGACCAGCTGATTCGAAATGTTCCACCAGCGGTGCGTTTGGTGTTTTACACCTCAATCTGCTTCTGTGTTGGCAGATTCTGATCCGGATTTTCTGTGTCGTTTGTCCTATATAAATCATGTCACAGGGGCACAGAATTGCGTAAATGACATTGCTGGTGTTACAATTACTGAAATGATTATGGGGTTTACGTATGTTACCAAACACAAACTCTTTACAGTCAGTAGTGAATACACATACAGAACAATTGCCACACTTGTTGTGCCCAGTAACTGCGGGTAAAGACCAATGCTCGAGGAGCGTGCCAGTGTTTCTGGTCTCAGGGAGTGCCGCTCTTATCAGATGGTCTTTGATATTTTTGTTTCTTTTGAAGGCAAAGAGAGGTCTTTCAAGATTTAGTATTCCAGCATTTAACACATTCCAGTGTTTAAGAATACTTTTACGTACTTTGTTGGAAGATGGAGAAAATGTGGTGACACACACTAGGCGGTTTTCACTTCTCTTGGTTTTGGGTTCCAAGAGAGCATCCCTGGGACAGTACCATGCTCTTTTCAGGGCACTGCGAATTAGTTTTTTGGGGTAACCTCTTGATGTTAGTTTGTCGCTGAGTGTTTTGGCTTCCCTGAAATAATCCTCCTTTAGGGTGCAGTTGCGTCTGATGCGTAAGTATTGTGAGTAGGGAAGAGAGTCTCTAAGGGCCCTTGGGTGGCTGCTACTGTATTTTAGGAGAGTGTTACGCTCGGTGGCTTTCCTGAAGAGGCTGGTGATCAGGTGTCCATCATCATGTATTATGTTTAGATCAAGGAATGGTATGGATGTTTTGTTGTATGTGAGTGTGAACTTGAGACCACCACAATTATTGTTAAGCCAGTGGAGGAAGTTGATAAGCATGGTTTGGGTATCATGCCAAATGAAAAAAATGTCGTCAATATAACGTTTCCATAGTGTTATTGCAGATTGGAAGGGGTTCTGTTGGGCCAATATGTAATTCACCTCAAGGGCATTCATGTAAAGGATAGCCAGATTCGGTGCGAAAACTGCTCCCATGGATGTTCCCTTGGTTTGTTGGTAATAATGACCATCAAATAGAAAAAAGTTTCTAGTCAGACAGATCTCGAGGAGTTGTAAGATGAAGATAGTGGGTACAGCATGTGGCCTAATACGAGTGTCTAAAGTAGTCTCAATGATGAGTAATGCATCTCGTTGCGGAATGTTTGTGTAAAGAGACTCAACATCTAACGTGCAGAGTGTATCGATGGAGGGGTTGAACCTGTGATTTTCTACCAGGGTAATCATCTGCATACTGTCTCTAACGTAATACGGGGTAGATGGAACAAACTCCTTGATAAAGTAGTCAACATAGAGACCCAATGGCTCTAGAATAGACCCGCAGCCTGAAACGATGGGCCGTCCAGGGGGGTTGGAACTATCCTTATCTATCATGGCATCATAGTATCAAGCTCTTGTCCCAGCCCTAACCCCTCAACAGCATTCTATTTTCTGTTGATACCCTATGGAAAGGGAAAGGAGGGAAAACTATAGAAAGAAGAAAGGGTTATGTGGGTCCTGTTTCCCTTTTATTTTTGCCCCCATGTCCTGAACAAAATACATGGACCTTATGGGGGTATGACCGAGGGCCTTCTCCCTTACCCCCGTTCCAAAAACACAAAGAATATTTTTAACGGTATCACAGCACCACAGTGCAATTTTTAGAAAACCTGGCGAGCCCTAGCCCTTTTCAATTTGAATCCCCTTGGGATTAAAAAATCAAGAGAGGGCATTTTTGAGCCACCAACTCAAGGTCATTATTGGCCCCAGTGACCCCCCATTCCTCGGTGCCTGACCATATTTTTATTTTAAGTTTATATATACTGGGGAAGGGGGCTGTGTGTGGCCCCCCTACCCAAGCCATATATTGGCCGGAGAACCTATTCACCAGAATAAGGCAGCGAACATTGCTGCAACTTAGGGTGGAAAAGGAAAATCTCCCATCGGGCAGAAGCTGAAATCAACATCCCTGTCCACAAGAGTGTGAGCAGGGAACAGTGAATGCATTCCATCTGTGAGAGTAGAAGTTGATGCTGCTCCCACGGCAAAAGCAAATTTAGCATTGCTGGCTCCCTCCGGCACCCATGATGGTGCTGGCTGGGGAACATATGGGGTTGCAGGGGGAATAAGCCTTCCCATATGGCCCCCAACATTTAGAAAAGTTGTGGGTGCCCTGGATGAAACCGGGGCACTCAGCAAAAAATAAAGGAAGCTTGGCTGGTGCAGTCGTGGGGTCCAGGCCCCCCTCCCCTGCCTCCAACATGCCATATACTTACTGGATGTCCAGGGTGAAACTGGGGCACCCATGAATAAACATTATCAAAACACAAACAACAATGGCAGGAATATAGAGGAGCAAAGTAGCCACTCATTTAATTTTTATTGTTCCTGCCAGGAGCACCCCTTAATTCCCTCTGAGAGCTTTTCATACCTCTTTTCTGTTCCTCATGGTGCCCCAAGAAGGGGTAGGGGTAGCACCAACCATTTTTTCAAATGTTGTAGGGCCTACAGGGAAAGAAGCAGCCACCCACCCAAAACAACCTTTAAAAAAACAACTCATAGTAAGTATATTGGGTCATTGAATTTGTGACCTCAGAGGAGTATAGCAAAGTTTTTTAAAGACCCCTGAGCTGGAGCTGTATGCTCTCCAGTGTGAGTCTGGGGAGCCATTGCAGTGGGTCCCATGACTGCATTCTGTGGCCTGAAGAATGTTAAAAAAAGACTCAATGATATCTTTATGATTGTTTTGATTAAAATACTTTATTTAAAATATTTTTGTGACAATAATTATTATCCATTGTTAAATGTGTACATGCAAAAACATTGACTTATATTAATTGATATTTATTGTGGTGATGTATTGAAAATGACAATAGGTCTCCTTTACAGATGTTGAAGTGCAGACCCCTGTTAAAGCCAGATCTGCCTTACTTAATACGATGACCCTTTAATATTGTTAGTTTAAGTTAAAAAGAAACCAGATATTTGGTGTAAAACTAAGGGTACATTGACTTTATAGTTAGGTGAAAATGTCACTTAAAATGTAATATTTTGAAATAGACAAACACTGAAATGTACCAGTTATAGTTATCTGAAGTAACTGTAGCTCTCACCCTCATCATGCACTTCTTATGATCTCTCATATTGTATCACTCATGACATGTTTTATGACATAATTGATACAATAAATGCACCACCTGAAATTACATCATTGATGATGACACTGTGCATGGGGAGGGTGTGAGTCATAGTTACTTCAGTTAACTCTAAATGGTGAACTACAGCGATAGCCACTCTAATTATAATTAGGTTTCACAGAGACAGGAATTCCTTGGATTTTTGTTACGGATAAATTTGCCACCATTTGACAAATCTCGACAAAACATTGCTGCCCTATTGCTTTTTCTACATTTACAGATGATGAAAAGTTTTGTTGTGATTCGTTAAGAGGGGGCGCTAAGGAAAAAGGAGAGTCCCAAAACACATTTTCCACCGATGCATTTTCCATAGGCGATTTAGACAGACTTTACAGCAAAACGGCTGACTGGATTTTCATCATATTTAGTAGGAATATAGATTACTGTGCAGAAAGGATCCTTTTTGGTATTGGTATTGAATTGGTTTAGTAGTTTTCTTTTTCTAAGATACAAAAACTTAGTGATTTATTGGCCCACGGTATACCGAGGTAGTAAGGTGGTACACCATGGTATCTGGCAATGAAAAAAACACAATCTTATTGGTTAATGAACGCCCTTGGAAAATGAAGAGGCCGCCATATTGTTTCTTCCACACTTTGCCTGTGTTTTGGGTTTTCATATAAAATATACGGTATTACTGTTGACAGCATGCACAGTAATGAATGAAGCACTTTATCAAACTCTGTATGGGTAGGGAAAAGTAGTTTGAAATAGTTATATATTTTGTAAAAGGTTTACGGAGTACTACAGTACTCCTGTGGACGTATCTAGGAAGTACTGCTGTACCTAATGAAATTCCCAAAACAAATGTTGGAGAAGACCACATGTTTATTTTGGAGACATACACATTAGGGTGTTAAACCAATAAATATATACAGAATTAGATGATTGGCCAGTAGGAAAGAATGTTATATGAACATTTCAAAGGAGGGCAATGATATACTTAATACAATTTGGGTTACTAATATAACACAATTTAACCAAAAAAATAAACTAGTCATGCACAAATGAAGTTTACCAGTATTAGAAAAGCATTTTAAACACACATTTCTGGTCACTTGACAAAGGAAGCCAATGGAAAGATAGATAAGATACACAAGTAAGAAATAAAGATTATGTGATTGGTTATTGACAGAAAGTGGGCTATAAACACAACCTAATATTGCTAAACACAGGTTTCTGCTCCCATGAGTATGGGAAAGAATAGAAAATTAAATAACAAATACTATGGAAAAAGTAAAGCATTTTATCTTTGTATAATAAGACAAAGTGGCCTATAAACACCAGCCCACTAGTACTAAATAAACACAAGACAAGACAGATAGACGCTATGGTGACTGTTGAAAAGCAATATGGCTTTTTTTCTTCTGCCGAGATATTTTTGAGAATTTGCAAATTATGCCTCATCACCTCTATCTATGCATTTTCAGATAAAATGGGTATATTGTTTTATGGAATACAGTTTGAAAATTAATATAGCAAAATAAATTAACAAAGTTACCTTTAGTATTAGGACAATCATTCTTGTAAACTATACTTCGTTGTTTTTTTCTAAAACAGATTTCCCCACATTCAACACAATGCCTACAAAACAATACCTGGAGAAGCACAAACTGCAATTTAACTGCAGAGAGAGGATAAAGAAAAAATTGAAAAGACAAAAGGAAGACATCTAAAGAAAAACAATAGCACTGGTAAGAGTACTGGAAATGTGTCTACTGTATGTACACACACACTGACGTTAGTAATAATTGCCAAATAGACCACAATTAACAGTTAGCCATTCCAAAAAAGAACATTTTGCCGAATAAATAAAAAGATACACTTTCACAAGAAGAGACAAAATTAGGACTATAACTGCAAACTTTAAACTTGTGTCCTAAAAAATCTGATTCAAACAATTCCTTTCATAAGAAATAACACAGAGAAACTCATAGAGAAACTATATATTCAACATATCATTAAAAAAAGCATTCAATGGTAAAAGAAAACTCTTCATTTTCATAATTACATCAAAAACCTGGATCATTTCATTTCAACCTATACTATACATAAACTACGCAACAAAACAACTAAGGAGACTCAACTTCTGCAACATTTTCCAGGAAACTTGGAGACATGCATCAAGCACTGAATGATAATTTAATGAAGAGAGTTACCATCAACGGTTTACTTGCGTGCTTTCAGTCACACATGAAGGCTGGTGTTATGAAGTACTACATGGAAATATTGTAGGGAAAGAAAAATTATTATGGTCAAGATGGCGGATTGACACCGCCGGAGTGGTGAGCACTGAAACGGGTCCAGGCGGATACCAAAACAAATGATCTGAAAACCGTGAAAACCGCGATCTTGAAAACAGCAACTGCTTTTTTCTCATATGCCAAAAAAAGACTTACGTGAACTGCAGGAACAGAGGGGCGCGCTGAATGTTGCAGCTACGGCGGGTTGGTGACCGCATCCTGAGTCAGCTACGGGCTGCTAGCGCGAAGAATACCGCGGCCTCAGCAAGTCAGGAACCTTCGCGCGGCCAGCCGAGTTGGCTGAGTCTGACAAGGTGGACAAGGTGGACGAGACTGACGGTACTCGATTGGTTTGGCTTGCGTTCCCCCGCAGCACCGGCAGCAGCACAGCCACAGCCAGAGGAGACGAGCGGCAGCGGGAGCAGTAACACGATGGCTCCAAAACCTCCTACGCGCACGACCCGCACAACAGCTGCTAGTGGGAGAGCGACGACCCCCCTGCTACTCTCAATCGCAGCCACAAACGAACTTACAACAAGTAAGAAAATTTCATGTGTTAAGAGCGCAACGGATGTAGCCTTAGATGCAGAGCAATTGCATTTAGGTAAACTTGGGGAGAAATACCCGACTCAAAAGAAAAATTGTGCAGGTGATTGTGCTGCTGATAACACAGTTGATAACCTATTAGTATTTGAGGGCACTCAAGTGAGAACAGAGGAGTTTGAGAATTCTAGTGTCACTGCAAATATGCTATTTACAGCAGACACTACTGAGTTGGCTGGCGCAGAGGAAGAGTTAACTAGTCTGTCTAAAGTTCTAACCAAAGAAGATAATGAACCAGTAGTACTGGTGAATAAATTGACTAGTTTTGATATTGATGCTGATACTAGTATGAGCACCCCTCACTTTGAAATAATTAATACAACCAGCATGCCTGCAGACAAAGGGAGCACTGAGGGCATGGGAGAAAGTGAGGGCGCTGAAAATACTGACAATACCGACATCGCAGAGACAGATGAAGAATATGTGGATCTCAACGATGTAGGTAGCAGCATGATGTTAAAAGCAACCAAAGACAAAAATAAAACACTTACCACAAAGAAATTAAAGGGCAAAAATAAGAATAAAGCTACTAAAACTACATGCAAATCCAAACCAAATGTTATGAAAATGATTGCGGAGAACAGCCCTATTAGACAATGGGTACAGGCTAAGGGTGGTGTTAAATCTATGGCAATGAGATTATCTGGTAACACCCCTAACGATCAAGACACTATCTCTAAAGACCTAAACCAGATCACTGTACCACTCAGCCCTACCCAGACCAATATCCCCAATGTAGCAAAGGCGACAAAAGCAAAGACCGATAGTTTTGATAAATCTGACCTGAATAAGGAATCGGCAGAGTCTTTGGGGTCTTTGGGGGAAAGTCTATTGGATCAGCCACACCCTTCAGTACCTTCAGTGCCCTCAGTGCCTAACACGATACTTACGGAAGACAACTCCGCTTCTTTGTCAAAGAGCTGCAACAGTAGCATTAACAAGAATAACAATAGTGGCAGCAGTGGCAGTATAACCCAAGACCTAACTTTTGACTTGCCTGACACTCTAATTGGGCCTACAGATGAGGCATTAAATACTCCGACAGAAGAGAACATACAAGAATTATACACGGAAAATACCGCTTCTTCCTTATCTAACGGGCCAACAGAATGGGATCTACAAGGGGAGGTGTCTGCTTCTTTTCAGACAATCTTACAACTCCTACATGAACAAAAACAAGAAGCTAAAGAACATTATCGGCAAATGAGGGAGGATAATAACAGAACTCAAACCTCTTTGCAAGAGATGGCGAGCAAATTGGGGTCAGTATCTCAAGATATAGAGGAACTACAGCAAAGAGTGGTAGTGACAGAGGAGAAATCACAGCGCTCTGAAATAGAAGTGAATAAACATGCCTCTCAATTAATTCAGATGCAAAATAAGCTGGAAGATTTAGAAAATAGACAGAGAAGACAGAATCTCCGTGTTTTTGGTATTGTTGAAGGAGCGGAGGGGGCGGACCCAAGAGCATATGTTACCCAACTATTTCAAAAGGCATTTCCCGACCTTTCAGATTGGGACTGGGACTCTCAGATACAACGGGCTCATCGCTTACCCCTATTCCAAAAAGATAAGAGTGGTAAATTTCCACGGCCGATTTTGATCTATATAGGCAACTATCTGCTTCGACAAGCTATTTCTCTAAAAGCACGGCCTAACACTCCAGTCACCATTGACTCTACTATCTTTTTTGTGAGATCTGATTTAAGCAAACTCACGTTAGAAAGACGATGGAAACTGAAGCAATTCATTGATCCAATTAAAAAACTTGGATATCAAGCTTATTTGCAGGAACCTGCTAAGTTGAAAGTGATTAAAAACGGCCGATCTTATTTCTTTGTGGAAGTAAATGAGGTTGAAATTGCTATTGCCTCCTGGCGACAGGGGAAATGATTAAGCTAACAACTATGATAGTGTCTAAGGCTAATGCTAATGCTCAGTGCATACGCTTTTAGTTGATTTTTCAGTTGTATCTTGGTTAGTTTTAAAAGTTTATATGGTAACTGAGCGATTGCTCCTATGAATATTGGGTAGCACATTGGGTAGCACAGGTTTCTTCCTCTTTCTTTTTGTGTTGCTGTTGTTTTCTTATGATTAGTGTTGAAAGCCTGGACCCTAAAAGTGTTTTATCCACTCACCGACTGCCAAGGGAACGGCAGTCAACCGAAATGGGGGGACCAGAGGGGGGCTACTGGGTGGGAAATGGGGGAGGGGAAAAAATAAAAAAATGCATCATGAGTACAAATATATCTATGTTCTTTTGGCTAAGAGAAGCTTATATGGTTTGCAAGAATGTTATGGTTTTTTTTTTTTTTTGGGTAGAAGCTCTGTCAGAATTTATAATAACAATATCAATTAAATGTATCAACTAAAACTTTTAGCTTGGAATGTGGCTGGGCTTAACAATCGGAATAAGAGGAGACTAGTATATGAGGAATTTAGGATGCATAACCCACAGATAGTGGTTATAACTGAGACTCATATTGCATATAAGGATAGACAGTTATTGAATCAGCTAGGCTATGATCTTTTGGTTTGTACAGACTTCAATGCTTCAATTCGAGGGGTGGCCATAATGAAGCATAAACAGTTTAAAATAGAAGTCATCAAAAAAATGACGGATAAAGCGGGCAGGTGGGCCATGGTACAAGTGACTTTGGAAGGCCTCAAATATATAATTTGTGGGGTTTATGCTTCAAATCAGGATGAACCGAGAATAATTGATCAGGTCAATATGGAATTACTTACTTGGGAAGGGGAACGTATAGTGTTGGGTGACTTTAATTGTGTTATGGATTATAATATGGACACAACCAGAAAGGGGGCGTTGCAAAGGATGCGTAAGACGAGGGCTGCCATCTTAGATTTGGCTAATATACATGCAATCAAGGATGCCTGGAGATATCTTCACCCACACTTAGCAGGGTATACTTACTATTCTTCCGCCCATAAGCTCTGCTCGCGTATCGATATGGTTTTTGCCTCTAACTCTATACTGTCAACTAGTAAAATGTCAATATGCCCTAGGGTGACATCGGATCATAATCCGATTTCATTCATAATAGAAATTGAAACGGACAGACATCCTCCTAGACCCTTCTCTTTTCCCCGGTATCTTTTTTCTGATGCTAAGTTTGTGAGTTTGCTGAAAGGACATATAAAAGATTTTATCGATATCAATGGGTCCACTACATCTCCTTTGATGGTATGGGATGCTTGTAAGGCCAGTATCCGTGGGTTCACACAACAGTTTGTTTGGCAGCAAAATAAAATCAATAGGGTTCATAATAAAAAATTACTAGATGATATATCTAATATCGAAGAGAGGCTATCTAAGTTGCTAGTTAATTCCGCCACTACAAGGGCTAAAGAAATTGAAGATTTAAATGTAAAATTGATGGAATCAAGATTAGTTTTGAAAAATATTTTTAGGGAGAAAAGCATTTCTAAATTAGCTAAATATAGGCTAAATCAATATGAAAGTGGGGAGAGGATAGGAAAAATTTTGGCATACAAAGTGGCGGAGGATCGAGCCCAAGCGTTGATCAAGGAAATAAAAGGTGACGATGGACAATTATACCAAGATTCTAAATCAATTTTATATCAGTTTGCCACATACTATCAAGAGTTATATACGCCTGAAACAATTCCAATAGGAGATAATATAAAAGTATATCTGACAGAAAACGCTGTACAGAATATAAAGGATGAGCAAGCCGATCACTTGGAGGCAGATATAACAGCTGATGAAATACAGGCAGCTATCAATTCCCTAGCACTGGGAAAAGCTGCAGGCGAAGATTCAATCCCCATAGAACTTTATAAAAAATGCATGGAAGAATTAATTCCTTTTATGATTATGGTTATCAAAGCTATTGGTAAAGGGGAACAAGCTCCAAAGTCCTGGAACTGCACTCAAATTATATTTTTTCTTAAGAAGGGGAAACCCCCACAAGAGAGAGGGTCTTATAGACCTATATCATTAATCAATGCCGATGCAAAGATTTTTGCAAAGATACTAGCAACAAGGCTGGCGTCACTAATGCCACAGATGGTTTCACCATTTCAACACGGGTTTATCCCCAAACGGGACACTACCGCACACATTAATACTGCTATATCGGCATTTGATGTTGCTAGGACGTATCCCACCCCACTCGGAATGATCCTTTTAGATGCGGAGAAAGCTTTCGATCGCGTGGGGTGGGATTTCCTCTGGGCAGCCTTGGTTGCATTCGGCATAAAAGGCCAGTACCTAAAATGGGTTAAATCCCTATATGATCAACCAAGGGGTAAAGTATGCTATTCAGGACTGTGCTCACCTACCTTTTCAATTGAACGTGGCACTCGACAAGGGTGCCCTCTGTCTCCTTTGCTATTTGCTTTAGCAATAGAACCCTTTTTGATTGCATTGCACAAACAAGAGATGATTGTACCGTTCAAAAATGGCCTTAATGAATTAAAAATAACTGCTTACGCAGATGATGTAGCGGTTTTCTCTACAAATGTCCCTGAAGCTATATCAGGCATAGGTATTGAAGCAGATAAATATGGTATGGCATCAGGGTATAGGTTAAATATCAGCAAAACACAAATAATTACAAATTTTACTTCACTAACACCAATAGAGGGAATATGTAATGTGGCAACATATCTCGGGGTAAAAATATCTTCTAGTATTGAGTCAATAATTGCACTCAACTATGAACCTTTATTAAAAGAAACTTCTCTTCTTCTTAAGAAATGGCACAAACTTCCAATGGGGATTTTGGGGCGAATTAACTTAATTAAAATGAAGATTTTACCCAGATTTCTTTATCTTTATCGGTCCATACCTTTAAGAGTATGTAACACTTACTTTAGTAGACTGGAGGGCATCATCAGCAGCTTCATATGGGGGTATAAGAAAGCACGGCGGGCGATATCTTTGCTCAAACTCCCCTATGACCAAGGTGGACTCGGGCTACCAGACTTTAAATTATATTATTGGGCTGCTTTTTTAACTCGTTTTCGTAGCCTACTTATTTCTGACAAATGTCTTTATTTTCATAAATTTACATTAGGGGATGACGCTACTATGTTTCTGTACAGATTTAATGACCCCAACTACTTTAAACGAGTACGGTTCAAGACGATTCGGGACACAGTGAGCATCTGGCGATCTATTCTTGTTAGGAATAACATCTCCCTATTTCACACCAAAACACCACTCTGGTATAACCCAGGGTTGCCAGGTGTTTTTCATGATCTAGCTACTTCTATGCTCTCGGATAATGGCATAAATAATTTGGGAGACTTGTATGACCATACTGGATTTTTTGATTTTGAAAAGTTAAAGATGATGAATAAAGTACCAGAAAGGGCGTGGTTTAAATATAATCAGATCAAGGATTATATTACCCATAGAATAGGCCTTGATAGTATATCTGAATCCGAAATCTGGAGCTGTATGTATAGGGATTCTGACAAGGCACTGATCAGGTGTGGTTATAAGACTTTCTCTATCTTAAATAAGGATGACATTAGTAAGGTGGCAGAAAAGTGGAGCACAAAGTTGGGTGTGAATGTAACATCAGACTTAATAACTTCCTCATTAAATAGCCTAAACAATGCAGTTCAATCATCTAGTCTGAAGTTACAGCTGTTTAAAACTGTGTTTCAACTGTATTACTCACCAGACAGGATACTAAAATGGGCTTTTAATAATGATCTGAATGATCCGAATGACCGTACAAAATGTCCTAAATGTGCACTTAAGGGGGCAAATATTGTTCACATGTTTTTTTCATGCCCCGAGCTATCCATTTTCTGGAAGGATGTAGTTGGTGTTATTTCGACTAAATTGGCTAGGCCCATTTTACTTACGCCATTGGATATTTTGATCGGAGTTGTTGGGGTAAAAAATAGATCTCGTGATTTGATGAATATACTTTTCACATGTGCTAGATTAACCATTGCCAGGGCCTGGATACAAAGCCATCCCCCCACGGTTATGGAATGGTGGCTTCTGGTTAAAGACATTTACGATATGGAAAATACTTTAGCGATGACTAAGGGACTGAGGCAAAAACGAAAGATACAGGAAATTTGGGGAGTAATTATGTCTTAATAATTTAACGGAAATATTGCTTTTCTGTACTGTTTTTGATTGATGCTTTATCTTATATGAGTTAACTGACATTGTTTATATATGTAGCTGATGTTACTCATGATGCTAATAAAAAAAATTCTCAAAAAAAAAAAAAAAAAGGGAAAGAAAAATTATATTGCAAGAAAAAACAATATCTACTGATGATTTGAAGGGAAAAAAACCAGAAGCTGTATATGCGTGATTTGCACTTCCATAAGTCATATCAGAGATCATTCTATTCTGAACCTCAGGATATTTCTAATCACATACAAAAGGTCATCATTACTTACAAAAATAAAACTACTACAACAGTTAGATGTCTCCCTATTTCTGAACATTACTGATATCCAAGGATATTCTTTAGGTTGCCTCAGAAATCACATGTGTGACACCACATTCCATCATATCAAAATGCACTCAACCCATCATTCAATGGGCAGACATTCTACTTTATGAAAAAAACCTTTATAGAATCAGAACAACTGAATTATGCTCTGCTTCACTACAGTCTAGCACAAGTCAAATATCTTACAGAGTATATCCAATCTAAATTCTTTGATGCACTCTCTGACAACAATAATTCTCCACAGTTTGCCTTTACTAAGAATGAATCATAAAATCCATTAATGGAGTTACCCACTAACGAATTGGATATTCTTAAATTTCAAGAAACATTTTCTGAAATCCCTAATAAGATTTGCATTTGTTGCCAAAGAGACATTATAAAAAGCAAGTAAAAAGTATTGATCTTGAAAAAAATGACAATGAGGATAAATTGGAATGGAGAAATGTGTCGTAATGTGAGCTATTTTGATTTGCTTGAGCAAGAGCTTCTCTTTCCAAGTTGCTATACTGATTCTTTCCTTTAAAGAATGTATTGTTTGAACCCCTCTGTAGTTCAGCTCTGGCCACCATTCCACTGGTCACTTATTCTGGGGACATTGCATACAATAAAAGTAATCTACTTCATACCTGATTCCGACCATCTTTACTACAATATGTACCTCTCTTTCGCTCTGTGAAAGACAGATACAATGTCGGTGAATAC
This sequence comes from Triturus cristatus, assembly GCF_964204655.1. Taxonomy (NCBI): domain Eukaryota; kingdom Metazoa; phylum Chordata; class Amphibia; order Caudata; family Salamandridae; genus Triturus; species Triturus cristatus. Next base: position 1,296,726,559 of record NC_140589.1, read on the forward strand.
CACATAAACTGCAATAACTGCCTTGGAAAACTAGACCATAACGTTATGCCTTCATGTGGAATTCATACCAATTTGGAAATATACTAAATTCTGTCAGAAGTACAGCAACTACATTTATATGAAAGTATTTTAATTCAAACAGTTCATCCTTTTCAAACCATTGTTAGGATGCAACCAAAGTCTGAAAAATGTCGTCCACATGAATCAGTACGTGTGTTGAAAGGAAAGTTGTTTTTCTACCATTAGATTTCAACAAAAACATAAACACTAAAGAACACAAAGTTGAGAAACATTTAGTGGTACTAGTGATTCGAGTACCTACAAAAGACAAACATGCTTGGCCATAGTTAGTTAGCACTGAAAAAGTTCAAAAAGCACCACATTACCTTCAGAAAAACATCATATACTCTACAAATTTAGACATTGCTAATTTAATTTCGTCTACATGCTTATCATTTGGAAAAGAAAATCAAACTGGAAAATGTGTGCTGACAACTGAAAAACAAGCTGAACAAATATAGGAACATTAAGCTATACACCCACCATACTTCAGAGACATGCTGCAGGATGCTTTAGAGCTGTATCAGATGAAGGAAGCTAGAGGAGAGCCTATCAGTGCCTTCAGAAAACACTAGTAGAAAGTTGTTATCCACATTTATTCCCCACCAGGAAGGTGGACAATATGGTGATCATCTAGTCCAAATTTCAGCATGTGAGTACCAAGCAACAAGATTATAGTCAGATGATTCAAGCTTTCAACAAGATATTCCTTATATTTTCACATTACTGTACGAAAGTAAACTTTGTCACTTCTTATGCTGTTGCATGTTATGCGCACTGGAACTGGCTTTACTTATATAACAGCATAGGATTTTTTTGAAAAGGTGCACAATAAAGATGAAAATCTGGAATCAAAGCTGATCAACATTATGGCTTGTCAATCAGGAAGAAATTACTACTGGTTTCAAAAGCACGGAGAACTGAACTGCATGCTCAGAAATGTAGGACAACCGACTTGGTTTATTACTTTTTGCTGTGCTGAGTACATTTGGGATGATTTGAATCAATTTCTTCTTAAAACAAATGCTAATATTCCAGACATTAACTGCAAAACAACAGCAGAATTATGTTAAATGGATCCTGCAACTTACCTAACAAAAAGAAAAACTCGTTGAAGAAGTACTTTATTACTTTTGGTGAAGAGTATCAAGCAAGAGGTGTACCACACATTCATATGCTTCTGTGAATCAAAGATGCACCTAAGTTTGGATACGACTCTGGTGAATCAGTTTGAAATTTTATTGTATGTTATGTGACTTGTAACATCCCCAAAAAAGATCAGAACAATAAACGATGTGAGCAGCAACTTTTAGGCTTTCAATCACATGTGAGGGAAACACTGCTTAAGACAATATCAAAGCATATATAAATATTACTCAAAACATTGCTTTGGATTCCCTACACCCAGTTTGAACAAAGAGTCAACAATTTAAAGTCATCTGTTAGACAAGTAGTTATGGGGAATTCACCCCAAAACACATACAATATTAAAAGAAAACAAGCATCGTAATGGATTTATGACTACAAACTTTTAATTCTATGTATGAGTGATGCTAACATGGATATACAGTTTGTTGCTGAAAACAGTTGTACATTATGTTACTTCCTATATTACAAAGGCAGAAAAAGCAGAAATAAAGGAAGTATGGGAAGAAATATCTGTTCGGCAATCCTTAACTGAAAGATTATACAGATTTAGCCTACAAATGCTATCTCACCGTGAGGTCCATAGTAGGGGTAGGTGAAATATTTCATTACGCCGGTATAATTGGGGGAATTTAGTAATTATGCATTACTCTTGTAGCAGAGAACTACTAATAAATGCCACTGCTCCGCTCTGCCAATGGAATTACAAGCTAAAAGAGAGAAAACAACAGCTTAAATGTATCATGCAGGTTCTCAGTATACGCTAAGGCATGGCGGTGGTGACTGTAGTGGAAACTAAACCCCTTGAAGCAAGTGTGGGGATTTCCATGGGAAGCACATGGTGTCCACGACTTGAGTTCAGCTCTTATTGACACCACAGAGCGGAGGGGGCTGCTGGGTGCCGCCTGCACTCAGCACCTGTGACAAGTTAACCAAAAGGTGAGAGCACTGGTTTTAATGGCAAGCCTAAAGTGTTCATAAATGTATAGAACTCCTGCCATGCCTGCCACAAATCAATCACACCCTTCTTTTGTAAACACACACAGAGTCTAGGATGGCACCTTAAAGGTGTATATTCATCTGTGAACCTGGCCTGAAACCTCACTGCCAGGTGCTTGAGAACTACAGTCCCTGCTGTCCGTCTAACCTCTTTTTAATCAATTGTAAGGGCAACGCATGTGGAAGTGAGTTTGTAGATGTCATCATAAAAGTGTTATGTATTTGAGGGCATTGGACAGGTTTATTCACCCGGCTCTTATGCTCTTATAATGAAGTTTCACCCATACATCCATCTACCTGTGCATGTTCTCAAAATTGTAATTTATATGCAAAGTCAAGAATCTTTCATGCTATTTACTATTGATCATTTTTAAGCAATTCAGTGCATTTATACGTATGGCACATTCAGCCTTTGTTATTTTTGGTGAGGCAACATCATTGAATTGAACAAAACCCTGCAAGACTGGTGTTTTCTAAATATGCATCATGTTTCACAGGGAGAGTTTTGTTCATGTGAAGTTAGTATGGCGTGTCAATGCATGGCTGCTTACTCTCCATGTAAAGTGGTGTGTGGGATACATCGAGGGAGCTGCACAAAGTTATCAGGTTTTGTGCTTGAATGGTATATGTTCACTTTAACTTTTATCCAGACTGCATTGAGGGCAAACTGTCCCTGCCGGCTGGTGTGAGGCACGGTGGGGGTCAAGTCGACATGACCTGTGTCAATCAGTAGCCTCTGATGAATGAGGAAAAAGGGTATGGGATGGTCTGTTAGCGGCTGCTGGAAATTGACCAGCTGCATTTGAGGCTTGAATTTAGGGCCAAGTAAAGGTGTGCCAGCCCCATGTGCGACCACAGTGATAGTGTAAATGTAAGGCCTGTGAAGGGGTGTCTGCCCTAGGGATAGTGCAAATACATTGTTTGAGAAAGGGGAGCTTCCGCTGCTTGCACCTGTGGGGAACACAAGTAGTGCAAGCAATGTGCAGCTGTGGGAATAGTGTTAATGCAGGTCTGAGGAGGGGTGCCAGCAGAGTGGGCAACTATGAGATAGTGTGAATGCATCATCTGGGAAGGAGTGCCAGCACAGTGATAGTATAGTGTCGAAGCAGGGCCACATGGGAGGGTGAGTGGGACAGTGTTGTTTGCAGCTGTGGAGGGTATACCAGGAAATACAGGGATAATTACGTGGTGTCAACGGAGTGTGCAGCTGTGGGGATAGGTTAAATGTATGGTCACATAAGGGCTAGTGGTATTGCGTGTCACTGAAGGAAAACTGGGTACAAGCCAATAAGAACGGCTTCGAACAGTGCACCATTGATAGATCCAAGTGACTGTTGTCAGCGCATTTTGTGCTGCTAGAGGTAATGTGGATGTGCACTAATTTAACAGATCCTATGGTCTTCTTGGTGGAATCGAGGAGGGATGGTGCACCAGGGCATATATTATGTGCACGGAATGCATGGCATTGGGAAGGGGGTCTCACTGTCCGTTAAGAGTGAATGTAGCACTTGGGAAGGGGCTCCCTCTTGGCATGCAACTGGAGGAATTGTGGACGCTCCCTTCTGGTGTGCAACTGGAGCTAGAGGCCAGTGTTAATGCATAGCTTCAATAGGGGTGTGAGGAGAGACTGAATGCACATGCCAGCACGTTTTGAGGTTGGGAGGATTGTGAACATGCATTTTATTTTACACAGTAATTGTCTTCTCAGTGGGGATGGAGGGGTGGAGAATGCACTGCTTAAGGGATGACAAGCAGAGTGTGCAGTTGGGTGTACTGTTACATTTCTTACAGCTCCTGCCTCTTGCACTGGGGCAGCTTGTATGCCTGCATGCAGAGACATGCACTTCATTCATTTAGCATAGAGTGAGTCGCCTGTCTGTTTTTATGGCCTAAATGGTGGCAATAAAAAACAGCAGTTTCGGTTTGGCGGGGTGTGAGGTGAAATATTTAAACCTCACAGTTGTCAGAAATTAATTTGGTCTTTATTTGTGCTAGTACTATCTTTATTTTGTCTAAAGGTCATTGAAGGGAAAATACAGTGTGTCCTTTTTTTACCCGTTAGGCTGGTACGATCCTATGTAAATTTGTAGTGGTTAGACTCTACAGCAAAGTGGTTGGCAGCACATTATAAAGCTGTTAAATAAATGATGAAATTTTCCCTCTGTGGCACAATTACATTGGCAAATTGAAAAAAATGCGTAACATCCACAGCAGAAACACTGGCAGCCACTTAACTACACTTGCCAAAGCGTGTACTTTGCATTTTTTTCTGTATGTTTCATATGTTCTTGGATTGTAAATTCATCTGTAGCGTAATGACTGGAAGTACACACATGCACATACGGCAATTTAAATACTAAAGTAACATCTTTGAATCTTAAAAGTAGGGGTGGGTAGAACTCCACAGAATCTCGCAGAGTTTGTATGTAACTCTGCGAGTTCTGACGATCCCTAGATTGTAGCTAAGAAGCATGTGACCACTTAAGTTCCTTAAGCTTTTATGGTAAATCACAGGTAATCATGTGACTTAGGGCATCATTAGGACGGCGGGCGGACAAAGTCCGCCCGCCATCCTTTCATAGAATGGGCCCGCCCGACATAGGTGCGGGGGTCCAGTGGGTGACATTAGGATGCGCCTGCCACACTGGCGGGTGCATCCTGCATTCCTGACATTGCGGTGGGCGGTGCTCTCAGCACTGCCCGCCGCAATGCCAAAAAGGCATGTTGTGCCGTTCCATGCACAATGTGGCAGGCACTGCGCGGTGGCTGCCATGTTGTGCATGGAACTGGTACCCCCCACGTGCATCCCCCAGAGTCCCTGGGGGCCCGCTATGGGCCCCCAATGGCGAGAACCACCTGCCTTACCGTGGCGGCATTGCCGCTGTGAAAAGGCAACACCCCGCATGCATCATAATATTGATGGCGGTGTCTCCCAGACACCACCACCATATTAACTGCTTTTCCACCCGGTAGGAAATCGGGCGGATTGCCTGCCGGTGGAAAACCGGCGGATGGTCTTTCTGTCCGCTGGGGTCCCCCCACCATAGTAATATGGTGGGGGGATTGGCATGCGGGCGGGCACAAATGTCGGGCGGATCGCCACCGCAATGCGGGCGGTGGGGATCCGCCCAATATGCTAATGGACCCCCATGTTTAGGCTTGTCATCATCACGGTGAAGAGGTTTGAAAAGCCTAATCAAAATCGAATACCTTGCACATTTTATCCCACAAATAAAGGCATATTGAAAATAAAGATGTTGGACAAGAGAACAACTATCACTTTATGAAGTTGCTCAGAAGTAATGTGGCAGAAGACATCAGCACTGAAAAAGATTGAGTTCAAAGTACCAATGGTTGTTTAATACGCCATAGTAAACCTCCTCTTATTAATCATGGTAAACGTATTTGTGACACTGGTGAAAAGGAATAATTTGGCTACTTACCACTTATTCAACTGTTTAAACCAGGGTGCAAAGAAGAAGAACTTATAGGTCACTTACAGACATATGAAGATACATTTAATGTGTATAAAAATGACATTGCATTCCCTGAATTTCAGACATACACACAAATGCCTGCTCAAGAAATAGAAGAGAATAATACTAATTCAGAAATTCAATAGAAGACTCCATCTACTAATAATATTTCCAGTTCCAGAACTGCTGACATTCTTGAACAACCAATTATTGATACTGAAGCTGTGGTTGCTGTGGGCGAGGTTCAAAATGCAATGGGCCAGGTGAAAAAGGATGTGGATAGTGTAGAAAACTTAGTATCTCAATTAAATAGTGAACAACAACAACGCAAATACCTGTAAAAGATCAATCAATTTTTAGCAAACTTATGCCGGACCAAACACAGAATTGTTTGGGGAGTAAAGGCAATGTCAACATTTGGTTGCATTTGAAATACACAGAATTTACGCAAAATATGAGGCAAGCAAAAAAGGAAGAATATGTCAAGATATTAAAAACCATTAGGCTTAGCATCGTAACAAATACAGCAAAGATTATGCTAAGGAAATGAAACAAAAGCAAGTTATTTCCTAACCTTCATTCACCTGCTAAAGTTATGCTTTATCCTCTTTTGTAGTCACAACCCATTGTTTATTTAATGTCAACTATTGAACAATGTGCTCAAATGTTGCTTCTGGAAAAATAAACAATTGTACATCTTCCTTCTAATTATAAAGTGAAGAATCATGGACTAAACATACCTATCAACAAAATATTAGCTACAAAACTATAAAAGGGGAAAAAACAATTTCACAATCAGCGGGACTGGATAAAGATTGACAGCTATGTAAAAACCGTTGTGTAATTTTACGTCAAAAATGAAATGTAGAAGAAAGACTAGTAAATGGAGCTATGGGATTAGTAGTGGACTTTGTGACATCTTTACAAAATGAAGTTTCTATATTTATTGTGGTCAAGTTTAACCACATTATACATCAAAAAAATCTTACATCATACAGCAAAATTATTTCTTCAGAAAGAATGTTATATTTGCAGACAACAGTTTCCTTTATGCAGTAACAATACACAAAAGGAAAGGGCTAAGCTTAGATTATGTACTGAATTGCATTGACTCTACCTTATTCAAAAAGGGAATGGCATAGGTTGTACTTTCCCGCATTAAAAAACTTACAAGACTGTATATTACTGATTTCGATGAGACAAGAATTAATGCAGACAGTGTCAAGGAACACAATCATTTGTGAAGCAGAAACGCTCTTCATCTTGGTGAATATCCAATTCTGCTAAAACCTAATATGTCTTTTAAAAGAAAACATTTAACGAACTACCATAAGACTGAAGAATTGGAACTACCTAAAAAATCCAGAAAACAAAACATATGGAAATGCCAGAACTTCAGTTTCAAAATCAAAATGGTATAAATTATTAAAAATATTACTACAGCACTGCCTTTGTTAATCTTCTTTCGTACCTACCATCTGTCAAAGAAATTTCCAGCAGCATGTAGACCAACATTTCTGCAAAACTGTGATAAATCTTCATGAAAACATTTTACTACACAATCACATATGCCACTCTACAAGTGCCTTAAGACAAATGGTAAATATGTGTGGCAGTTCTATTTAATTTTCAGTCAATCAACAACAAGATGCTCAGGAATTTTGTATAGCTGTTCTACAGATAATGGCTACCAAAACTCAAGCAACTTGTGACCTCTTTGATCTAAGCTACTCTTGGGAACATGGATACTTCCATTGCCTACATTCATGTTGAGATTTGTATATATACTAATACCTGATTGAAAATCAATTCCATTTAACAATTTAATATGTAAAGCTGTGCAACAAAACACATTTCCAAAGATGTACTCTCAATAACTGAAAAAAATAAATACATTGATTTCTAAGGTTGCTGCTTCACAAATTTATTTTTCGGAATGCACTTATACTGCTAGTGCCATCATTCTTTATCATGGAGAGACTGCAGTATCAGGACACTACACAACATGAAGCTTTGGCCTCCTCAGTTAGCTTTTTTTGTATCTGGGGTCTGTCAGGAGGTGTGCACCGGAGTATCGAAGAGTTCTGCTCGGCAGATACCAGGCCGGCTTTTGTCTGATGAAAGCAGGGCTAGAATTTTGGAATACCTTATAGGTTATAAAGAGCTCTATGAATTTAAATCTCTTTGTGATGGGAGCCAGTGGAGGTCAGTGATCACTGGTTTGATGGGACTAAATTCAGGAGTTCCAGATAGAAGTCTGCTGGCCGCATTCTGAAGAACATGAAGCCCAAGAAGATTTTGCTGCTGAATGTTCGGGTACAGACTGTTACAGTAGTCTGGACAGTATAATTGAGGACACTACAGTTTTTTGGGCATCTAATGGTATGAAGCACAAGATGTTTCTTAACTTTCATAGAATAAAGAATGTTGAGGAGGTAACCGAGTTAACCTGCTCGAGTTAACCTGCTCTCTAAAGGTAAGTCTGGGGTCCATGATAACTCCTAAAGTTCTTACTTTTTTGGCCAGAGTAGGGAGCAAGCCCAGTACTACAGGCTACCAGGAAGGAGACCAGAAGGATGGGTTGTTATTAAATAGGATAACCTCTGTTTTATTGGAGTAATGATACTACTGCTACTTCCAAGCACAGACTGCCTAAAAATTCAAAAGACAGTTGCCTTCTTATTATACATCAAAAGTTCTAAGTTGTCATGTTAAATAGATAGTTTATTTCAGAATATGATTCCTTAACACACACAATATAATACATCAACATAGATGTCTACTGCAATAGAAAATACTAAAAAGTCTCTCATCTTACATGATTTACGATATTCTTAAAAACATCTCTTCAGTATCACAGTACTGAATCATAAAAATATTTTTCCAAATCACTCATTAAAATACACGTGCAATCAGCATACCATGTTGCCATTGTTATAAAGCTAACGTGGTGTTTGTGAATTGTACCTACATAATTCAGTAGATATGTCATTATGCAGCCTGGCACGGTTGATGGCATTTTTAAAAATCTGCTGTAAGTATTAGTGTGTTCCATGCTTTCGCATACATCATTTTACTTTGTTAAATATTTGAACAGTTGGACATTCAATTTTCTTTCTACAATCCAATGGATTTGTGTCTCCCCAATGTTTTATGTTGAATGCTACCATGTCAGCATTTTAACTATAAATGTTCTAAATGATGACATACTACTGTAACAAAAATATTACTTACTTCTAGGAAAGGGAATAAATTCCTGTAATGTTTATAACATACAATCATATAATACTGTAACTCTCTATTATAAACTAACCATCTTCAACCATTTCAATAGCAGGTGTGGAACAGTTGCAGGGTGCCTTCAGATAAAAAATATTTAGGTCTACAAAGTTCAACAAATTTCTCCTTCAGGAAGAATACAATTGAATGGGGATAAAAGGCATACACTTCCTGTTTCCTATAGTTGGGATAGTTGGAAGCCAATGAAATACTGTTTAGACAGTCAAAAGTACAATAAAAGTACGTTTTGCAAAAGCACTTATTGCTCTCTCCTGTATGACACTGTAATCCACTTAACGAGACTGTACAACACACCATTTGACTGTATGACATGTCACAACACTCTACCACACAACATCCCACTTCACCTTACAACATTGAACCCTATGCCCCTCCACTGTAACACACTATATGACACCCCACTCTATGACACACTACTCCACGGTACGCCAGTGAGCGTTTTGATGCTCTACATACTGTATGACACTAGACTCACTGTAGTACACTGTATGCCACCCTATGAACCTCTACTCCACTATACTACACTCTACACTCCTCCATTCTACAACACTCTACATCACTGCATGCCACTGTACTTCACAGTACTCCACTGTACAACACTCCACTCTACATCATTCTCCCCCACTGTACTCTATGCCATAACACTGTTTGCCAGTGCACTCTTTGTCACTGCACTCTACAACACTTGACTCACTCTATGGCACAGTATGACATTACACTCAATGATACTGCTCTCCAGAACACTACACTGGACCGACTCAATGAGACTCTCTCAATGACACTGCGCTATCCGACACTCCACTCTATGAGACTCCACTCGACGAAAATCCACTCAACAAGACTCCACTTCATGACACTCTAGTTCATAATACTCCTCTCTATGACACTCTACTCCACTCAAGTTTATGCCACTCCACTGTACAACACTGTACTCCACTTCAAATAGAATTAGATATCACTATAGCACTGTTTTATAAACTTACCAAGTATTATAAAGCCACCATATGGACATGTTTAACTTACCTTACAATTACTTTGTATCTCTATATTAATTACAATTTTGTATTTCCTATGCCTATAAAAACATGGTTAGTAGCGTTACAAGCACTTTACTTTAATTTTTTTAGATATTTGGTTAGTTCTTAAAAAAAATACTTTTTATTTATTTTTGTTTTTAATTCTTTCTGGAAGCTTTTTCTTCAAAAGGTCAACAAGACCAACCAACATACAAATTCACAAGAAAACAGCAGGTGAGGTGGACAAAGGAACAAAACAAAAAGATAAGGGTATTGATGAGGACAGGCATGATCTGAGCCTGTGACCAGCTTGTGATGGATATTCATGTCCATCTCAGCACCAACAATCCCTGTATGGCAGTGTAGACAGTATGTTGCAGTGTATATCCTGTCTCAACAGATGGCCTGTCACCAAAGTACCAGGAGTAGGTACTGCTACTGGGATAGATGAAGTGGATGGTTTCAATGGACCGGCAATGCTGCAGAGGGTCAAGGTGTTGAAGCCTGCTGCCAGGCCCTATGTCCGAACCCCTAACAGGCTGCCAACCACATGCCACACACAGCCTTTGGTGTGTGCAGTGTAGGGTTGGCCTTCAGGTCCTGGGGACTACATCCCCAGGGCAAAAACAAATATATTAAGGGGAGGGGTAATGCAGCCCCCCACTCTGAACCTTAATTGGCCCCGTGGACACCATCCTCCTGGGCCAGTTCCAGGAAAAAGGAGAGAGGGCCATGTGTCCCCTGTCAATAACTCAATTCAATTCAATTCAATTCTTCTTTATTCGGTTTCAACTAATTCAAACCATAAAGGTACATGATAAAAAGTACATAATAAAATTCCATGTTAAAATTAAACAATGTACATGATTTGTTTTAAAATCAGGGCTGCCATCGCCATAAGATGAATTCGAAATGAGAATTCATATCAAATATAGGACAGCAATTTAAAACACAGATGACATAGTTCTAAAAACAAACTGACATTCTTGTGCAGACATTGACTTACGCGCTAGCACTGCAACCTTCAAAAACAGAGTAACGCAGTTAATAATAGCTACATCATCCAATCGAAGTAGTGCATTATTAGCTTCTCTAAAATCACCAATTTTTTACTTCTTAATCATAGGAAATAAGATGGTTTTGGTGTATATGGAATAAAAATTACAGAAGAATAAAAAATGCAGCAGAGATTGGCCAGATTTCCCATCACAGGGACATGGACAGTTATCTAAGTTAGCTTGACAGCCTAATGGGAAGGTCAATGAAGAATTTTATTGTATCTTCCCTGAAGCGAAACTGTAAGCTACGTTCCCAGTAATTCGTAGGGCCAATCCAGTAATTTTGAGGTTGAACAATCCGTCCCTGGTTTCTAATGAAGTAAGCCAATACTCTTGATTTTGCTAACACCCTGTTTGTTCTCTTTGTCTGCACGTGTTGGTACCAACACACCTGCAACTGCTTCTTACTGGTGGTACATGGGCCCTCTGGGTTATCAAATAACTGGCAAAAACCAATCGTGCGCAGGCAGGCAGGATTCCACATACTTTATGCAGGGGATTTTCCTACCATTGTCTCATGCAAGGCAATCTTTTGTGATGACTTTCATGAGTTCTCCTTCTGTATTTTCCTAATTGCACACTATGAAAGCAGCGGTCGGGCACTAATATAGTCTTCAACAAAAGGGAGACCTAACTCATTTTGGCAGATAAAATTGGAGCTTGAGATCCGCACTCTCAGCATTTTTCTCCAAAATCTGTTTTCCTCGAACTGCACTTGATGACAACTCTCTGTTCCCCAGATCTCCGCTCCGTAGGTCGCAGATGGAAGACATTCCCTTTCTTGGAGTGACGCAAGATGAGTAGTGATCCTATGGCTCAAGACAGTTTATTTCCACTTTTTCCTATGTGTGCTTTCCAAGAGACACATTAAAAGTCAAACCCAAGTAAGGAAAAGTGCTAGTGCTAGATAGAATATGTTCACCTAACTTCAGGGATGGGATATTATATTTCTTAGGGCCTCAGGACACGATAAGGGACTTATTAAAATGTGTTTGCACATCTAGTGATGCCATGAGTTTAATGAAGCCTTTCACTAAGAGAAAGAGGGCCTTTGGTGTGTGAGCCATCAACACTGCATTGTGGAAATGTGGATTTTCCTGATCAGTTATGTCCCCTATCTTGGACCCCAACGGTTCTATGTGCATGTCACAAGTACATGTATGTTCCCTCCAGTTCCAGTTTCCAAAACGCAAACATATGTGCGTCCACCGTCAACATGTTCTCTGTCAGATCCGCCATCAATGGGCTGGATATTCGATTCCTAAGTATGAAAGGCCACCGACTTTATATGGCTAAGTTACTCCATTTTTACAGTTCAGGCAAGTAGGCCCGATTCTGTCCTCAAAGCCTTCCCTGCTCTCTGTCTCTGACAGCTTCAGCTTGAGCTCGCATCTGTATCCATGAACTTTGTCCTACTCCCTGTGCAGCTAACGGTGCCTGCCTCGGCCAGTTTTGCCTGCCTGCCAAGAAGCTGTATTTCACCTTCGAATTATCTACTTTGCTCTTCAGCCGATGCATTCCTGTCTAGTGATTTAGGTAAACATCTCCTTTAGCTCACAAGCAAAGGACTCGGCCTTTCCGTCCTCCTGCAAGTAATTCATAGCCCTGTTGCCATGGAAAGTTTTCTGCCCCTCGCATCTCATATAGACACTTAGACGCTTGTACACGCACACGCAGTCAGTATAGAATAGATTCCTGTCCGAGAGTCTTTTCTTGTGGATAACATAGTTCTCTAAACATAGGATGTTAGATATGATTTGGGATTAGGTTGACCTGACCCCCCAGACTTCTCGTCTCCACATGTAGAGCTAAATGTCAAGTCCCCTTCACCCCCTAGTTGCACGTCAATCACACGTCATGCTGCTGCGCGCGCATCTATGTTAAGTATTATCTTATAGATCCACCTATGCATGATAATCAGAGCCAATCATGTTTCTTTCTGCTCCTTATTACGCCTAGTTTCGATTACGTACCACTATGTCATTTCTCTTATCAATTGTTACGCCTTTTGCATTCGTTTCATTGTAATGTATGACCTATAAAAGTTACTTCTTGTCAATAAAGTATTGTACTTGACTTCCTGAACCCTCGTGGTGACGGAACCTGAAGGCCGCCACTCGAGTCGGCCATTTTGGAATAAAGCCCATTCAGAAAATCTCTTATACCACGGATTCTGCCTCTTGTTATTCTGAGCTATTTTACTTTATTTTAGATTCCGTATGAAATTCAGTCAAGGTAAAAAGAATATTTACCACATAATGGCGCCCGAATAGGGACACTTTCTCATCTCACGCGCCGGCGGTGCGTTGCAGGCCCGGTCTCCTGCCACAGCTGGACGGACCATAAACGCGTACCAGCAGGATTTCCTGTAAGCTCCCTCCGGTCAAGCGGGGGCGACTGAGGCTGCGATCAACCCAGACGAGGCGGTGAGAAGTGCGAAGTATCCCGACCAGAGCCTAGCTGAGAGAGCAAGATCCGAGGTATACAGAGGCCCACCAGGTTTTCGAAATCCCGATGTCCAGAGGGTCCGCTGTCCGCAGTCATCGAGTCCCGTTCATTCTCTGAGGCCTTCCGTTTCAAGGAGCTACTCGGTGAGTACCATCGCCGGGGAGGCGTGTTGACAGCACATAGGTTGTGCCGGTCAAGACGGATTTGGGTACACAAATCCGGTCTGCACTGTTTAGCAGTGTATATGTACTGTTTAGCAGTATATCAAGTATTCCGAAGTATTCAGTTATTGTCAAGAATTCAGCTTGGTGATTAGTTATGCAGACTGTCATCATTGTCGGTCATTTTTTTTTAAATGTTTAATGTTTAATGTTTAAAGTGTTCAAATGTCTTGCATATTGTGGTATGAATGATTGTTCATTGTTCACCGTTCATTATTGTGTTTCCCCGTATTAAGTGAGTTCAAGAGTAAGTATCAGATCAGTTGTCAAGATGCCGCTCTTCTCGAAGTTAAGACAGATCACTACCAGAAAAGGGGTGCTTGAAGAAGCAGTTCCTATTCCTCCTGGGGACACCCCAGGGCATTTTATGTATCACAAGCATGGCTTAGATGCCATATTGTTTCTTGATCTATGGGTAGATTATACCAAGGGATTGCCGGAAAGTCAAAGGTGGCCCGCAGCGGGAACCTGGGATGCAGAGTGCATCATGAAAGTGGAGGAAGAGTTATGGAAAAGAAAAGTCAGACAGTCACAGAAAGACGCTGTTGAGTTATGGCGTAAAGAATCTCATAGACGTACAGAAAAAGCACGTAGACAAGAAGAGAGGAGTAAAGAAAGTTCAAAGGAAGTTCAAGAAAATCTATTAATTGAGGAAGGAATCCGAGTGAAATCAGAACAAGTAGATAGACAAAGAAATGCTCTTATGAACGGTATGTATCCTCTTCTAGCCGAAGGATTACCTAAGGCTACTCCAGAGATACCAAAAGACTTGCCACCCCCATTATTTCCAATTAAGGTACATCCAAAAGGGCATCCCCGAACCGCAGAAGATGTTTTTCTTTCCTCATATCTAGATGACGCAGCTCCCGAGTATGCTAACCCCGCACCACATAGACCGTCTGGCGGAGGGGTTCAACGTCAGGATCAGGTATCTGTCCCCGTGCAACAGCAAGTCCCGACACGAGCTCCGGCAAGCACATCTGTTTCCGCATCTGTCCCCGCAATCGATTCTACAGTGGTATCGACACCTATAGTTGCTGTATCACGTTCGACGAATCCATTCACACCCGACGCCCCTGAAGGGGCCACGGGAGGTGCAAGCAATACTTTTACGCCACCTAGAATAAATAAACTTGTTTTTCAAGAGTCAGCGCATTCACGTACACCCAAATTCGTAAGTGAACGTACGCTTAAGGAACTCCTTATAGATTGTAGATATGACCCGGTGGTCGGTAAAGAGGACGAAATGGTCCTGGCATCATTACGTATCAGACGAGCCGCAGAGTATTTAGCGAGGTTACCAGGAATGATTACGCATCTAGATAAAATATATCATTTTGTCCAAACAGGGCGAGACCCAGAATGTATTAACAGAGCTATGGAATTCCAGAAAGTAGAGATACAGGGGGAACTGTTACGTTTCCTCATAAACTGTGTGATCAGAAATCAAGACCGTCCGGGGGTAGACCCGAATACAATGCTTACTCTTACAAGATGGAGCCAGAATATATCAGAAGGGAGACACGATAAGAAAAACTGTATAATAGCCATGTGCCGAAAAATCCGTAGAGAAATAGAACGTATTCACGAAGAAAGATTGGAAACAGACGAGTTCGAGCAAGATGAAGTATCCGAATCAGGGAATTCCGCAAGACAGTCAGAAACCATAGCATACGTAGGCAGAGGAAGATCCTGTGATAATACTAGATGCTTTTCTGATCCCATACACTCTGAATGTCCAAATAATAGCAGAACGTATCCGACGCCTGTAATAAATTTAAAGTCTCCTGAACATTTGTTTCAAGCCGCAGATAAACTACTACGAGAACGAAGGGGTTACCATCTCCTCGATTCCATGGATGAGCAAGAATTAGCCAGATCAGCCGTTCACTGGATTGACAGTCCTGAAAAATACGGTGATGAGACCGTAGCACACACGTTTTTTAACCTTAGTGCAGATGAACAACGTTTAGCTGGAATCTATATGATTCAGCAACTCCTTATATTATATAAGAGCCAACATGCTGACCCTGGTCCTTTACCTGATATATTAACGGAACTACTCACGAACAGATGGAGAGGTTCTAGTAATAAGTTAATTAAAGAAATATTAGTGTCACGTAAACAGTATGTCCTTTTTGTAAGTCCGGATTCTTTCCCGCTGCCCCGCAGAGAAAGAACGCCGTATTGTATGGATAGACAAAATCCCTTACGAGAAGTGCACCCAATAAAAGGCGAGGACAATCAGTTTCACCGTGTATTTGTATACACACCCATATCAAAAATTGAATTGTTAGAAATGAAGAAAGTAGTACCAAGTCATGACAAAGACCCAGCGGGTTTCCACCGAGAAATTAAGGACATGTTGCTGATGGGAGAGTATACCTATCCTGATATTATGACGATATTAAAGGTGCTCTTACCTGCTGGCATTTATGAAAAACTGAAAGAAAAAGAGTGGGAAGTGGGAGACCAAAAGATAGATTGGACAGCATTAGAAACGGAAGAAAAGGCCCGAGCTGCAGGTTCAGGGCTCGGGGATAAAGTCAAAGCATTACCAGGTTTACTAGTACAAGTACTGCCACGTTTATTAACTACGAAAAAGGAAGATTGGGGTGCAATCACGGCCTGTAAACAAAAGCATGATGAAGACACAAGTGACTATTATGCCCGATTTGAAAAATGTTTTGGAATAAATAGTGGTATAAAAACAAGTAGTGAGTCGTATCCACATTTATTTGTGACAAAATTAGTAGAAAATGCTTTACCTCCAGTAAAGAATAGAATATTGAAATTCGAGAGTACCTGGCAAAGTAACACTCCGTCACAAATGCTACAAATGTTACAGTATCATCACAATAGAATTAGAGATGAACAAGAACACGAACAAAGACGTATGAAAGATACAAAAATGAAAATGCTAGTGTCTCAGACAGTACCGGCTGAAGGACATAAAAAGGGTATGACACAGTCCGATTCAGCAGGACCGGTAAAAGGGACATGCAATTATTGCAAAAAGCCAGGTCATTACGTACACGATTGTCCAGTTTTAAAACATAATATCGCCATAGGTAAAACACAAGAAAGATCACGGCCACTCAGACAAGATCAGAATGAACAAGGAGCTATGCCGCATTCCCAGGCCATGCCAGCCGCACAACAGCCAATACAGTTTGTGCCAGCTGCACCACCGTTGCCTGCTACTGCCACACAAACCACAACACGACAAATGTATCAGACTGCACAGTATGAATATCCTGAGTATCAGCGTTACGCATGAACCAGCCTAGAGAGGGAAGTTGACTTACCGCTTATCGAGATTCCTGTAGATCAAGAAGGACCTTATGTACATAGTGAATTATTAGGTCAAGATAGAAAATTCTTACTCGATACAGGGGCAAGTCGAACAACTATAAAACGTAGTGAAGTTCCAGGGGCACCCCTCTCAGGCTCTCAAAATGTTTCCCTTGGTTTTTCAGGAAAACCTATTGTTAATGAAGTATCACAGCCTCTTCCATTTACGATAGGACCTTTGACACGAACTACAGATTTATTGCTTACTAAATCATGCCCAGAAAATCTGTTAGGAATTAAAACTCTGAAAGCCCTAGGAGCCATAATATGTTGTTCTCCGGAAGGAGTAAGGTTGTTTTTACGTGATTTTAAAGGTCACTATGTGTCTAGAGACATGGATCTCCGACTACAGACTTTACCAGCACATCTATGGGCACAAGGCCCTACTGATGTTGGTTGTATGAACATTACACCATACCGAGTCACACTCAAGGCAGGAGTGGTATTACCACGAATGCGACAGTACAAGTTACCGCAAGATGCTGTAGGGGCTTTGCTGAAAATCATTGATGAGCTAATTGTCCAAGGAGTAGTTGTAGAAACAGACTCCAATGTATGTAATTCACCGATAATTCCGATTCTTAAACGAACTGATCCTACTGCTCCGCCAGTATACCGATTGGTTATTGATTTGCGTGAACTAAACAAGTGCATTGTACCACAATTTCCTGTGGTCCCCGATATATCATCATTATTGACAGCAATTGATTCCGAAGCAACATTCTTTACTGTAATTGATCTCAAGAATGCCTTTTTCAGCGTCCCAATAGATCCGGAAAGCCAATATTTGTTCGGATTCAGTTTAAATGGGCGCAGCTTTAAATTCTCACGCGCTCCCCAAGGATTCACAGAAAGCCCCAGCATCTACAGCCAAGCACTGAAACGAGAACTTGACAGTATCCACATGCCAGTCAATACTGCACTGCTTCAATATGTCGATGATCTGCTGATCACCGCGAGAAGCGAACCTGAATGTGAAAAGGCTTCTCTGACAGTTTTACATTTTCTAGCCGACAAGGGGCACAAGGTGTCTCCTTCTAAGCTGCAATTCTGTGTCCAGCGAGTTATTTATCTTGGTCACTCGCTGTCCAAGGAGGGAAGGCAGCTTACACCAGATCGCATCCAGTTAATTGCTAACATGTCAATACCCCAGACACAAAAGGAGGTGCGGGCTTTCATAGGCCTCACTTCATATTGCAGGCAGTGGATCCCTCAGTACGCATTTCTAGCAAAACCACTCATTCAGTTAACCACACAGGAGGCAGCCACATCGACTGTTCTCCCTTGGACTCAGGAACATACACAAGCTTTTGAAAGCCTAAAGGAAGCTTTATGCCAAGCACCTGTTTTAGCAACACCATGTTATAGCAAACATTTTACACTCTTTGTTACAGAACGCGAAGGTACTGCTTTGTCAGTACTCACTCAGGATCAAGCAGGATCACGCAAGCCATGTGCTTATTTTTCCAGTACATTAGATCCCGTAGCTCAGGCTTTGCCTGCATGCCTGAAATCAGTGGCAGCAACAGCTTTAGCAATCAGACAAAGCGATGCCATAGTGTTAGGACATCCATTGACAGTACAAGTACCACATGCAGTAGAAGTTCTTGTGAACCGAACACAAACACAACACTTGACCATAGCAAGACTTACCGGTTATGAACTGACATTGTTTCAGCCACACATAGAGATCCGACGGTGTAATACATTGAATCCTGCTACACTATTACCTGTAATTGGAACAGACCCACTAGCTCATGATTGTGTTGAAATTATTGAAATAAAGACGAAACCTAGACAAGACTTGACAGACGTTCCATTGTTAGATCCAGACCTGACGTTGTATGTAGACGGATCGTGCATGAGAACAAGTACAGGAGATTTAGTGGCCGCGTATGCAGTCACAACAGACACTGAAGTTATTGAGACAAATTGTATAGATACTTTGTCAGCTCAAGCAGCAGAACTTATTGCTCTAACACAAGCCTGTATTCAAGCTACAAACAAGAAAGTTAATGTATACACTGACTCACGTTATGCATTCGGAGTTGTACACGACTTCGGCGTGCTGTGGCGAGAGAGAGGTTATTTAACCTCCCATGGTGCCCACATTCAGCACGGAACCCTCATTCATGCCTTGTTAGACGCAATACATCTACCAACTGCTATATCGATTATGAAATGTAAAGCACACACGAAGGTTACTGATATCATTTCTCAAGGCAATGATTTAGCTGACAGAACAGCTAAACAGACTGCTCAGAATCGCACATTAGACATGACAAAGCCAATAGTTCAGACACCAACACAGTGTATGACAATTAAGGATCCCGCACTTGACGTAATTGATATACAGACACATGCTACTGCAGAAGAATTAAAGAAATGGACTGAACTAGGAGGGATCCAGACAGATCAGGGATGGATGACGAAGGAGAAATCTGTATGGTTTCTTCCTGACTCCATGGTCCAAGCCATTATAGCTACAATTCACAGCCCAGCGCATTTAGGAGAGAAAGCTATGCTAGATAGCATTCAACACATTTGGTTCAACAAACATTTACGAGCAGCAGCTAAACAAAAAGTCCGTACCTGTATGATATGTTGTCAGTTCAACCCAGGAAAAAGTGTTCCCGTAGAACAGGGTGGATTCCAGACTCCTGATCATCCTTTTGAAGTGCTCCAAATGGATTATATCCAGATGGAACGATGTCGAGGATTCAAATATGTTCTTGTAGTTGTCTGCGCTCTCTCCCGGTGGACTGAGGCGTACCCAGTATCAGATTACACGGCCCCGACTACTGCCAAACAGTTAGTTCGAGAATTCTTCCCACGGTACGGTTTACCACGTGTTGTATATTCAGATAACGGCCAGCCTTTCTCATCCGAATTAATGAAACATGTCTCACTTTTGTTGGGATATCAGTGGAAATTCCACTGTGTCCGACACCCCGAGGCAGCAGGTCTCGTGGAACGACATAATCAAATTTTGAAAATCAGATTGTCTAAAATATGTAAGGAGAAAGGTGTTGACTGGATAGTAGCCTTACCAGTTGCACTATTTTACATAAGAATGGTAGCACACTCTCGAACAGGGCTATCCCCGTATGAGGTGATCTTCGGAAGACCACCAAATATGTGGGGGACACCTATACCACGTAAAATAACTGATGTTAATTGTAATATGCTGACAGATTACTTGGCTTCCTTGATGTCTGCACTACAATCTTGTCGTTCACAGGTAGCTGCAGCTTTTCCTGACAACACTGAGGTGAAACCCCATGACGTTGCTCCGGGAGATCTGGTGCTTGTGAGAAATTTTGATCGGAAGACCCAGTTGGAGCCCAGGTGGAAAGCACCGAAGCTAGTCCTGCTGACCACAAGAACAGCCGTGAAAGTTGAGGGCCGCAAGGGATGGATACATTCCAGCCACATTAAGAAATTTCATGGACTATCCTTGGATATGGACTAGGCCTGGGCAAAAATTTCGTTCCGTTCGCGGAAATTGCGATAATTTGACATTTTTGCGTTCCGCGGAGAGCGCGAAAATGTCAAAAATTCCGGTTTCCGCAGCTTGGCGATAATTTGTTTCTTGCTCGCGCTGTAAAATGATACATTCTCGCGCGCGCGCGATCGCCTTACCTGAATCCCTGCGTTCGCCGACAAGTTTTCTTGATCCGGTCGCGTTCTCCATGAGATGTTGTATTGTTTTTAGCCATTTGCGCTGTCTCGCGACAGTTCGCGCCCGCAGTGACGTCATGCGTCGCGTGATCACGTCTTTCTTCTCGCGATCATGCACCGCGAGAACAACTCAAAACAAGATGGCCGCGCCCGCAAGCAACCACATGGGTAAGTTGGCGACCCGCAACCATGCAGAAAATCTCGCGGACATGCCGGAAAAAAACTTCCGCATCTTCGCGATATTTCTGCTTGTTTGCGATAATTTTAAACATTCTCGCGATAATTTGCGAAGGTTAATTCCGCAAATTCCGCCCACCCCTAATATGGACACTGTGCCCTGCACTCCCTCACAGACTGATTCAAAACTTCCTTTTGTTGAACAGAATGACTCTCAGTGCTATAAATTAAAGCTTAGGCCCAAACAGTCGAGCAATTTGATTGTTTAAGTCCTCTCCAAGGTGAAGCGGTTGAATTGTCTCTGACATGTATCCCTTGGACCTGAGTAGAGAAAATACCCGAGAAATGTTGAAACGACAGGCGTATTGTAAATCACTGCGCAGCTACTGTATGAGGACATTATTAATTTTGTTTTTATTGAGTGTTTTAATAATTATTACGAGTGTGATTTTGCACATATATCATCCTATTTCTAGACATGTTTATAGTGTTGCTGCTGAACATTCTTTTAGTGACCTACCGCCACATGAATTATCTTATAGACTTGCGCTGCGCAATAACACCTTCATTAGTATGTTACATCATTCCCATCAGACTAGTAATGCCACCAATTGTTGGGTGTGTGGCCGACTCCCTCCCTATCAGAATAACAAAGGAGTTCTGCCTTTCTTTCCACATCCGTTCACACACAATGGCTCCTGTGGAGCATGGTTTAGTTTACTAAATTCCATAGACCCAGATACAGCCGTTTATCAACAACATTGGATATGGGGAAATCTGAATCTAGTTTTATTCAAAGTCTGTCATCCTAATAAGGAGGGTCACCCCAGTAGAACAGGAACTGATCTAGAAAATGAAGTGTATAAATTAGGTAATTTTACACCTAATCTTATGATTCTGAATGTCAAATCCGAAGTTGAACTAATTCTGCCCACTATGTCAGTATTTCCAGTTAAGGGTGAATTATGTGTAAGAAAAGTTGGTTCCATACATATGGGCCACAGCCAATGCATTACTACAGTAGAATATAGTGATCAAGGTAAATCTTCATTCAGAGCTTCTCGCCATTCTTACTTTATATGTGGTCAGACGGCATATATGCGTCTGCCTCTAGATTGGGATGGTACCTGTTACATAGCATTCCTTTTGCCACCTGTTTTCCTAGCTCCCCCTGATTATTATCGGAATGTTCATTTAGTACACAATAGAGAGCGAAGAGATCTCCCAGTTGTCGATTATACTGAGACGACATGGGACAAGTATGTAGATTTCAATAAAGGTATCTTTCCCTATATAGGTACAATATCAAATAGTAAGCTGATACGCAGACTAACCAAGACTCTCGAAGCTGTAGTAAACGAGACTATAGCTGCCCTAGGCAATCTGACAGAGGAACAATCAGTGATGAGAATTGTTGTTCTCCAGAATCGTCTTGTCCTTGACGTCATCCTGGCCGATAGGGGCGGAGCTTGCAGGGTCATCGGATCCAGCTGCTGCATATTCATACCAGAAAATTCGCCATCTGTATATAAAGCTATAACACGCCTTCATAAGATTGTAAGCCAGATACACGAGAATCCAGGCACTTGGACGTGGTCCGGGTGGTTTTGGAGTGTGATATCAGCCTGGGGATGGAGAGTTCTATCCTTCCTAGGTATTGGCCTTCTTATGCTCTTCAGTTGTTGTTTATGCCTGCAATGTGGACCAGCGATTTGTGGTCTGTGTGCCACATCATGCATTCCATATCAAGGTTCTCGTTCAAAATGCCGGAAGAAGAAGGAAGAAGAAATGATGCTCCATGAGCAAATCGATGGAATAATGAAGATTGATATCTCTTGAAGGGCAAGTAGGGGACAAGGAGGGAATGTGGAAATGTGGATTTTCCTGATCAGTTATGTCCCCTATCTTGGACCCCAACGGTTCTATGTGCATGTCACAAGTACATGTATGTTCCCTCCAGTTCCAGTTTCCAAAACGCAAACATATGTGCGTCCACCGTCAACATGTTCTCTGTCAGATCCGCCATCAATGGGCTGGATATTCGATTCCTAAGTATGAAAGGCCACCGACTTTATATGGCTAAGTTACTCCATTTTTACAGTTCAGGCAAGTAGGCCCGATTCTGTCCTCAAAGCCTTCCCTGCTCTCTGTCTCTGACAGCTTCAGCTTGAGCTCGCATCTGTATCCATGAACTTTGTCCTACTCCCTGTGCAGCTAACGGTGCCTGCCTCGGCCAGTTTTGCCTGCCTGCCAAGAAGCTGTATTTCACCTTCGAATTATCTACTTTGCTCTTCAGCCGATGCATTCCTGTCTAGTGATTTAGGTAAACATCTCCTTTAGCTCACAAGCAAAGGACTCGGCCTTTCCGTCCTCCTGCAAGTAATTCATAGCCCTGTTGCCATGGAAAGTTTTCTGCCCCTCGCATCTCATATAGACACTTAGACGCTTGTACACGCACACGCAGTCAGTATAGAATAGATTCCTGTCCGAGAGTCTTTTCTTGTGGATAACATAGTTCTCTAAACATAGGATGTTAGATATGATTTGGGATTAGGTTGACCTGACCCCCCAGACTTCTCGTCTCCACATGTAGAGCTAAATGTCAAGTCCCCTTCACCCCCTAGTTGCACGTCAATCACACGTCATGCTGCTGCGCGCGCATCTATGTTAAGTATTATCTTATAGATCCACCTATGCATGATAATCAGAGCCAATCATGTTTCTTTCTGCTCCTTATTACGCCTAGTTTCGATTACGTACCACTATGTCATTTCTCTTATCAATTGTTACGCCTTTTGCATTCGTTTCATTGTAATGTATGACCTATAAAAGTTACTTCTTGTCAATAAAGTATTGTACTTCACTTCCTGAACCCTCGTGGTGACGGAACCTGAAGGCCGCCACTCGAGTCGGCCATTTTGGAATAAAGCCCATTCAGAAAATCTCTTATACCACGGATTCTGCCTCTTGTTATTCTGAGCTATTTTACTTTATTTTAGATTCCGTATGAAATTCAGTCAAGGTAAAAAGAATATTTACCACAGCATCATCGGCATACAGTAATGCAGGTAATGGGGAGCTTCCCATCTTGGGGACATCAGTAGTAATAGTAGTTAAAAAGGGATGAAGGTCATTAATATACAGGATAAATAAAAGTGGGGCTAAAACACAGCCTTGTATCACTCCTCAACGTCATCTGAAAATTCACCATTGGTACTGATCCTTGTTCTAGCTTTCATTCCTCTGTGCAAATAAGCTAAGAAGTGCACTGAAGCTTCTTCCAGACCAAGGGAGATTAAAATAGACCATAGCTTGGACTGATTAACACTATCAAAGGCTGTTGAGAGGTCCATAAAAGTTAAGTACACAGGTGAGCTTCTTGCTAATGTATACTTTCCTGTGATTAATTGAAGGTTGAGGCACTGCTCTATAGTGCCCACTTTACGTCTATAGCCTAATGGCTGGGATGTAATATTGCTTTTTCTTCTGCCCAGTCATTTATACGATTGTATAAAACTCTACCCACTATTCTTAGAGTGGCATCTATTAAAGAGACTATAGCAGCTGCGCTGAGAGCAATCCGCTTTAAAAAAAAATAGGCACTATGATCGAAGTTGACCAAGATTCGAGGATAGGAGTGATGGAGCGGCTATTGAAGACATCTAGTAATAAAGGAGCCCAGAATGTTGGGTTGTATTTAAAAAGATCTATAGGCACTCCGTCAGGACTAGGAGCCTTACCCCCAACACTCTGTTGTAATACATCCTCTACCTCCTCCAAAGTCAATTGAATTGTGCTAAAATCAGGATCTGCAAGATGTCCATGTCTGAATTGACATGGGCATACATTTTAGAGAAATTATTCTCCCAGTCCTGGCCCTTCTCCATAAGCCTTAAAAGGCCCATGGACCCCTTCACCCATGGCCAAATGCAATTAAACAGTGGAAAGGGGCCATGCAGCTGCCCTGCCTGAGCCTTCTTGGGCCCTGGGTACCCCATCCCCCATGGTCGGAGGTGGGTGCCCCAACCACACCTGGGAAAGCTACATGCCATATGCTGGGGACTGTGGGAGGAGCCCAAGGGCCTCCTTAGGCTCAGCCAGCTCACCACATGGTGTGGGAGTCAGGATTGCTTCCTCCCAAAAGGAGCAGCTATTGTTGCATGCTCCCTCCAGTATGTGTTCTGTTTTCCTGTCCACATCAGTGCAGGCACGGAAACAGGACACAAGTCTGCTCCCAGCGGGTGGGGAGCTTTTTAAAATCTCAACCCCTCCGCCCCTTAATTAAATATACCCGGCCCTCGGGAATATTGTTCACAGGGCCCAAATGGAATGGAGCGGGGGCCCTATTCATGTCCCTCTCCCAATATATATAAAAAAAATGGCTGCTGCATTTGTTTTGTTTTTGTCGTGATCCTGTGAGAGCCCTGTGGGAATGTGGTGAAAACTGTGGAAGTTTTTTATTTTGGCCCCAGAGGGGTTCCTTCTGGGTTGATCCCATAGTTCATTAGTAGCTGTTCCCTCTTGGCAGAGCAATGCTTTCTCCCGCTACTTCGGTAAGCCGACTGTGGCCACGGCCATGCCCCCAAGGAGTATATGGTGGGTGCCCTGGGTGGGCACCAGGGCACCCACCTTTAAGAAACGTGGCCCCGGGATGGGGTTCCGTAGGCCAGAAAAGATTTGGGGTCTCCAGGGCCTAACAAGGCTCGGGTATGAGGGCCATGTAGGCCGCCCCCCTAATAATTTAAAAAATCAACCCTGGGGGTGGGGTCTCTTGTGAGGGGGGCTACATTGCACCCTCCCCTTTATTCGAATAAGTAGTGGCCCTTTTGGATGGGGTTCCTAGGGCCTAATAAGTCTCGGGAATGGGGGGCCAAGCAGGCCCCTCCCTTCAAAATAAACAAGGCCCTGCGGGATGGGGTTCTTAAGGCCTACCTACAAAGCTTGGGGAAGGGGACCACATGACCATAATAGGTTCAGGGAGGGGGGCCACATGGGCCCCTTTCTTTTTAAGAAAAGGCCCAGGGGGATGGGGTCCACAGGGCCAGGCCCTGTGTCCAATCCCTCAACCTGCATGGTGGTAGGTCATGCACAACCTGGGGCTCGCAGCATGTGGGGGTTGGCCGCTGTGGTCAACCCCCCACCGTACATGACCGAAGGGCCTGCACAGTACAGGGTTGGCTGCCTTTACAGGGTTTGGCCACAGGGCCTGGCTCCGATGCAGCCCGTGCAGGTAAAAGCAGTAGGGCAGTGTGGAGGGATTTCAACATATAACCACAAGGGAAAATTAAATAAATAATTAATTTCCCTCGTGGTTGTATGTCAAATCTCCCCTACCCGCCCCACTGCCCCACCGTTCTTACCTGCATGGGCAGCAGCTGGGCTTGCTGCAGTCCAGGCCTTGTGGCCAACCTCGTACTACACACGGCTGAAGGCTGCGTACAGTGTAATTTTAGCCGCATGTGCAGGTTTGGCTGCAGGGCATGGCCGTAGGCGAATGGTTGGATTTACGCATGGCAATGCAATATAACTTTAACTTAATAAAAACCTAGAAATTCACTGAAAAAAATTTGTTATGGCTAGCTTAGGCCACAAATTATAGGTACTTGAGATAACAATAACTGGTGAATGTCAGTAGTTTTTCGAGTTTAAAATATTACATTGTTACTGACCACCTAATTATAATGTTACTTTAATCAGTGCATATATATATATATATATATATATATATATACATATATATATATATATATATATATACATATATATATATATATATATATATATATATATATATATATATATATATATATATATATATATATATATATATATATATATATATATATATATATATATATATATATATATTAATATTAAATAGGTTGCCAGTAGGTAGTTATAGTTAAGACCACGTTTCCATCGGAAAAGCGGTTTTTGACTTGTTTATATCTTTGGTGCTGTTTGACAAACCTACACGGAATTTTCCAAAAAGTACGGCGGTAATTCTAGTTGAATGGATAGGTTCGGGGTGATCTGTCAAGCAAGGGCTAAGAAAAAGGGAGAGGTAAAACAATGTGCTTTTCCCATGTTGATTCCCATAGAGCCTTTAGACACGGCTGCAGCCCGAACTGCTTGACGGAAATATACCAAATTTTTCAGGAAGGTAGATTTTGTTCCGCCGATCACGCTTTTTGTTATCTGGTGTTATTTGGTGTATATGTTCAGTAGCTTTTGAGATATTAAAGGAAAAACAAATTTGTATATCTGGGCAGAGCCTTAGCACAGATCTCATGGTGAGATCCGATGGGCTCTCAGCACTTCAACCAGAAAGTGATGACAGCCGTTCTGAGACTAATAAAGATGATTGTACCCCATTGAAATTCATTGTAG
Organism: Triturus cristatus; assembly: GCF_964204655.1. NCBI lineage: Eukaryota > Metazoa > Chordata > Amphibia > Caudata > Salamandridae > Triturus > Triturus cristatus. Next base: position 1,296,753,885 of record NC_140589.1, read on the forward strand.
AGAATGGCAGGGTTTGAGGGTCAAATAAAGTAGAATGTAGCGTACAAACAATGATAACAGATCTTATTTACAATAGAAATGATTTGTTGCTAAGTTGATTTTACCCTGTGAAAAAACCTTCTGCTGGGATTTAAAGAGTGATGTTCGAGAGTAAACAATTTTTTCATGAATTAAAATGAGAGCATATTTTCTAAATATTCACACTATGGGGCTTATTCTCAAGGAGCTATCGCCAAGTTAACGGCACTTTAGCGCAGCCAAAGTCACGATAAATCCATCTATCCATTCACAAGCCGGTGCAAACTGCCGATACCACCAGTTTTCCCGTGATAGCATCCTCAAAAAACATTGCCACGGATGAAATTTATGTGGTAAATATTTCATTACCGGTACTATTTTTTATGCGGTAAAGTCTATGAGGAATAACTCAGTAAATATAAGAGGCAGAATCCGTGGTATTAGAGGTTTAAAAAGGCTTTATTCCTATACAAAGGGATGTAATTCGAATTACAGGCTTCTATTCCATCACCACGAAAGTTCAGGAAGGAAGGGCATACATTATTGACAGGTAATCATTTTTATAAGAATTACATTATAGTGTAACAGATGCAGGAGGCGTAACAGCTGATAAGAGAGATAAAATATGCATACGTAACCAAAAAAGGCGTAAACATGGGTGTAACTAAAATACGTCATTAAACATGATGTCACAAATGGGTGAATCCATAAGAGAATCCTGCAATGTCAGCAGAAATATTTGGCAGAGATGCGTGCGCAGCCGCATGACGTGTGATTGACGTGCAACTAGAGGGTGAAGGGGACTTGACATTTAGCTCTACATGTGAAGACAGAAGTCTGAGGGTTATGTCAACCTAATCCCAAATCATATCTAATATCCTATGTTTAAAGAACTGTGTTATCCAAAAGGAAAAGTTTCTTCGGACGGAATCTATTCTATACTGACTGTTAGTGCGTGTACAGGCGTCTAAGTGTCTACATGAGATGCGAGGGGGCAGGAATTTTCCATGGTAACAGGGCTATGAATTACTTGCACGAGGACAGTGAGGCCTGGCCCTTTGCATGGTAGCTAGAGGAATGTTTACCTAAACTACTAGACAGGAATGCATCGGATGAGGAGCGAAGCAGATAATCTTGAAGGTGAAATACAGTTTTTGGCAGGCAACTGGCTGGATCAGGCACCGTTAGCCGCGCAGGGAGTAGGACAAAGTTCATGGATACAGAGGCTGGCTCAGACTGGAGCTTTCAGAGGCAGAAGGCAGGAAAAGGCTTGATGACAGAATTCAGGGCCTACTCGCCTGAATCTGTAAAATGTGGAAAGTGAACCACATAAAGTCGGTGGCCTTTCATACTTAGGAATGGAGTATCTGACCCATTCATGGCGGATCTGAAAGAGGACATGTTAACGGTGGACGCACATGTATTTGCGTCTTCAAAACTGGAACTGGAGGGAACATACATGTACTTATAGCATGCACATGGAGCCGTTGGGGTCTACGATAGGGGACATAACTGATCACAAAATTCATATTTCCTCATTCCCTCCTTGTCCCCTACGGACCCTCAGGAGATATCGATCTTCATCAATCCATCGATCTGTTCATATAGCATCATTTGTTCTTCTTTCTTCTTCCGGGATCTTGAACGAAAACTTGGAGGTGGAATACACGATGTGGCACACAGGCCACAAATCGCTGGCCCACATTGTAGACATAAGCAGCAACTGAATAGTATGAGAAAGCCAATACCTAGGAAGGATAGGATTCTCCATCCCCAGGCTGACAACAGGCCCCAGAACCAACCGGACCAAGTCCAGGTGCCTGGACTCTGGTGTATCTGGCTTATAATCTTATGAAGGCGGGTTATGGCTTTGTATACTGACGGCGAATTTTCTGGTATGAAAATGCAGCAACTTGATCCGATGACCCTACAAGCTCCGCCCCTATCGGCCAGGATGACGTCAAGGACAAGACGATTTTGAAGTACAACAATCCGCATAGCAGACTGCTCTTCTGTTAAATTGCCTAAGGCGGAAATAGTTTCGTTCACTACTGCTTCAAGGGTTCTGGTTAATCTACGTATCAGCTTACTATTAGTGACTGTACCTATATATGGAAAGAAACCTTTATTGAAATCTGTGTATTTTTCCCATGCTGTTTCAGTGTAATCGACAATTGGGAGATCTCTCTGTTGTCTATTGTGTACTAAATGGGTGTTCCTATGATAATCAGGCGGGGCTAGGAAAACAGGTGGCAGAAGGAATGCTATGTAACAGGTACCATCCCAATCTAGAGGTAGACATATATATGCGGTCTGGCCACATATGAAGTAGGAATGATGGGAAGCTCTAAATGTAGACTTGCCTTGATCACTGAATTTTATTACAGTGGTGCATTTACTATGGCCCATATGTATGGAACCATTCTTTCTTATACATAATTCCCCTTTTACTGGGAATACTGACATGGCGGGCAAGATTGGTGTAGCTTCAGATTCAACGTTCAGGATCATGAGGTTAAGTGTAAAATTACCTAATCCATATACTTCATTTTCTAGATCAGTTCCTGTTCTTTTGGGAAGTCCCTCCTTGTTAGGGTAGCAGACTTTAAGCAAAACTAGGTTCAGGTTTCCCCACACCCAGTTGTCTTGGTAAACTACGGAATCAGAATCTAAGGAATTAATCAAACTAAACCATGCTCCACAGGAGCCATTGTGTGTGAACGGATATGGAAAGAGGGGCAAAACTCCCTTATAGTTTTGATAAGGAGGGAGTCGGCCACATATCCAACAATTTGTGGCATTGCTGGTCTGATGAGAATGATGTAACATACTAATGAATGTGTTGTTGCGCAGCGCAAATCTATAGGACAACTCATGCGGAGGTAATTCACTAAAAGAATGTTCTGCAGTTATATTGTAAGCACGTTTTAGAATAGGGTAATACATATGCAATAGTATGCTGAAAATAATGATCAGAAGACTTAGAAAAAACAAAATTAATAATGTTACTGTGCAGTGACTACGAAGTGATTTACAATATGCATGTTTTTTCAGCTGCACCTGTTGATTTCTTTCTCTATTCCGGTCTAGAGGATACATGTCAGAGACAAATTCAACCGATTCACCTTGGAGAGGACTTAAACAATCAAATTGTCTGACTTGCTAGACCTCAATTTTAGTTTGTACAGTTCTTGTTTTGATTTCTCAACCAAGGGGAGCTTTGAGTCTGTCTGTGAGGGAATACAAGGTTGAGTATTCACGCTGGAAGGTAGTCCATAAAATTTCTTGATATGACTCGAGTGCAACCACCCTTTGCGACCTTCAATCTTCACGGCAGTCCTTGTAGTCAATAGAACCAACTTAGGCGACTTCCACCTAGGATCCAGTTGGGTCTTCCGGTCGAAATTCCTGACCAAAACCAGGTCACCAGGAACCACGTCATGGGGCTTCCCCTCAGTATTATCGGGAAAAGCTGCGGCTACCTGTGAACGACAAGATTGTAGTGCAGACATCAAGGAAGCCAGGTAATCTGTCAGCATATTACAGTCAACATCAGTTATTTTGCGAGGTATAGGCGTCCCCCACATATTTGGTGGTCTACCGAAGATCACCTCATACGGGGATAGCCCTGTTCGAGAATGTGCTACCATTCTCATGTAAAAGAGCGCAACTGGTAAGGCTACTATCCAGTCGACACCTTTTTCCCTACATATTTTGGACAATCTAATTTTCAGAGTTTGATTATGGCGTTCCACGAGACCTGCGGCCTCGGGATGCCGGACACAATGGAATTTCCATTGGTAGCCTAACAAAAGGGAAACGTGTTTCATTAGTGCGGATGAGAACGGCTGGCCGTTATCTGAGTAGACAACACGTGGTAAACCGTACCGTGGGAAGAATTCTCGAACTAACTGTTTGGCAGTAGTCGGAGCAGTGTAATCTGAAACCGGGTATGCTTCTGTCCAACGGGAAAGAGCACAGACAACTACGAGAACATATTTGAATCCTCGACATCGTTCCATCTGCATATAATCCATCTGGAGGACTTCAAAAGCATGATCGGGAAGTTGAAATCCACCCTGCTCTACGGGGATGCTTTTTCCTGGATTAAACTGACAACATATCATACAGGTACGAACTTTCTGTTTAGCTGCTGCTCGCAAGTGTTTGTTGAACCAAATGTGTTGAATGCTGTCTAGCATAGCTTTTTCTCCTAGGTGCGCTGGACTATGTATTGTGTTAATGATGACTTGGACCATAGAGTCGGGAAGAAAGAAACCATATAGATTTTTCCTTCGTCATCCATCCTTGATCCGTTTGGATCCCTCCTAATTCAGTCCATTTCTTTATTTCTTCTGGTGTAGCATGTGTCTGTATGTCAATTACATCAAGGGCGGGATCCTTAACTGTCATGCAATGTGTTGGTGTCGGAACTATTGTCTTTGTCATGTCAGTTGGGTGAGTCTGATTCTGAGCCGTCTGTTTAGCTGTTCTGTCAGCTAGATCATTACCCTGAGAAATGATATCGGTAACTTTTGTATGGGCTTTGCATTTCATAATCGATATTGCAATAGGTAGATGAATCGCGTCTAATAGGGTTTGAATGAGGGGTCCGTGTTGGATGTGGGCACCGTGAGAAGTTAAATAACCTCTCTCTCGCCACAGTACGCCGAAGTCATGGACGACTCCGAATGCATAACGTGAATCTGTGTATATGTTGACTTTCTTATTTTTGGCTTGAATACAGGCTTGTGTCAGAGCGATGAGCTCTGCTGCTTGAGCTGACAAAATGTTAATACAGTTTGTTTCAATGACTTCAGTGTCTGTTGTGACTGCGTAAGCGGCCACTAACTCTCCTGTACTTGTTCTCGTACATGACCCATCTACATACAATGTCAAGTCTGGATCTGACAAAGGGATATCTGTCAAGTCTTGTCTGGGTTTCGTTGTGATAGTAATGACTTCGACACAATCATGTGCCAATGGATCTGTTCCGCCCACTGGTAACAGTGTGGCAGGGTTTAATGTATTACAACGTCTGATTTCTATATGTGGCTGAAATAATGTCAGTTCGTAACCGGTGAGTCTCGCTATAGTCAAGTGTTGTGTTTGTGTGCGGTTCAAGAGAACCTCTACTGCATGTGGTACTTGTACTGTCAATTGATGTGCTAACACTATGGCATCGCTTTGTCTGATTGCTAAAGCTGTTGCTGCCACTGATTTCAGGCACGCAGGAAGAGCCTGAGCTACTGGATCCAATGTACTAGAGAAATAAGCACATGGTTTGTGTGATCCTGCTTGTTCCTGAGTGAGTACTGACAGGGCAGTACCTTCGCGTTCTGTAACAAAGAGTGTAAACTGTTTACTATAACATGGTGTTGCTAAAACAGGTGCTTGGCATAAAGCTTTCTTTAAGCTTTCAAAGGCATGTGTATGTTCTGGAGTCCAAGGGAGGACAGTCGATGTGGCTGCCTCCTGTGTTGTCAACTGGATGAGTGGTTTTGCTAGAAATGCATATTGAGGGATCCACTGCCTACAGTATGAAGTGAGGCCTATAAAAGCCCGCACCTCCTTTTGTGTCTTGGGTGGTGGCATGTTAGTGATTAACTGGATGCGGTCGGGTGTAAGCTGCCTTCCCTCCTTGGACAGCGAGTGCCCAAGGTAAACAACTCGCTGGACACAGAATTGCAGCTTAGAAGGGGACACCTTGTGCCCCTTGTCGGCCAGAAATTTCAAAACCGTCAGTGACGCATTTTCACATTCATGTTCGCTTCGGGCGGTGATCAGCAGATCATCGACATATTGAAGCAAGGCAGTGTTAACTGGCATGTGGATACTGTCAAGTTCTCGTTTCAGTGCTTGGCTATAGATGCTGGGGCTTTCTGTAAATCCTTGAGGTGCGCGTGTGAATTTAAAACTTCGTCCATTTAAACTGAATCCGAACAGATATTGACTTTCCGGATCTATTGGGACGCTAAAGAAAGCATTCTTGAGATCAATTACAGTGAAGAACGTTGCTTCTGAGTCAATAGCCGTTAATAATGAAGAGATATCTGGGACCACAGGGTATTGTGGTACAATACATTTATTTAATTCGCGCAGATCAATAACTAATCGATATACTGGTGGTGCTTTTGAATCCGTTCTTTTAAGAATCGGAATTATCGGGGAATTACATACATTGGAGTCGGTTTCGACAACCACTCCTTGTGCAATGAGCTCGTCAATGATTTGCAGCAAAGCCACAACAGCATCGGGTGGTAATTTGTATTGTCGCATTCGTGGTAGTATTACTCCTGTTTTTAGTGTGACACGATATGGTGTAATATTCATGCAACCAACATCAGTGGGGCCTTGTGCCCATAAATGTGTAGGTAAAGTTTGTAGTCGGTGATCCATGTCTCTGGACACGTAGTGACCTTTGAAGTCACGTAGAAATAGTCGTACTCCTTCCGGAGAACAACATATTATAGCTCCTAGAGCTTTCAATGTTTTTATACCTAACAAGTTTTCTGGACATGATTTAGTAAGCAATAAATCTGTAGTACGTGTCAATGGACCAATCGTAAGTGGAAGAGGCTGTGTAACTTCATTCATTATAGGTTTTCCTGAGAATCCAAGGGAAATATTTTGCGAGCCTGAGAGGGGTGCCCCTGGAACTTCACTGCGTCTTATAGTTGTTCTGCTTGCCCCTGTATCAAGTAAAAACTTTCTGTCTTCCCCTAATAGTTCACTATGTACATAAGGTCCCTCTTGGTCTACAGGAACCTCAATAAGGGGTAAGCCAACTTCCCTCTCTAGGCTATCTCATGAGTATCGCTGATAATCGGGATAATCTGCTTGTGCATACTGATACATTTGTTGTATTGTCGCTTGTGTTGCAGCAATAGGCTGCGCTTGCGGTGGTGCTACGTTCTGTGGTGCAGCTATTTGTTGCGGAGCTAGTTGTTGCGGAGCTAACCTAGGTTGTGCATGCTGAGGGATTGGTTGTTGATTCTGATCCTGTCTAGGTGGACGTGGTCTCTCCTGCGTTCTACCTGTAGCAATATTATGTTTCAGGACTGGACAATCGTGTATATAATGACCTTGTTGTTTACAATAGTTGCATGTCCCTTTCGTAGGACCTGCGGGATCAACCTTTTGGTGACCATTAGCTGGTACTGACTGAGCAACAAGCATTTTCATTTTTGTATCTTTCATACGTCTTTGTTCGTGTTCTTGTTCTTCTTTAATTCTATTGTGGTGATATTGTAACATCTGTAACATCTGTGATGGGGTATTTCCTTGTGTGAGAAGTTGGCCTGGTATATGCTGTTCACTAGTTCTAGTGACCACCTTGTACCATGCCAAGCAACCCTTATGGTGTGGTTGTAAGTCAACCTTTTTGGACTAGCTGCCCTAGTGGTAGCGTAGGCTAAGCAGTCTTTGAGGCTAAACTCGTGATGCGTGTTAAGCCAGCTGTTTTACCAAATGCAACCCCCTTTTATACCAATGAAAGGACACCACACAGATATATATTCAAAATATATATGTATTTATTTCTCAAAGTAACCCCTAGTCTCTTTATGAGCACAGGAGCACAAATCGTCAAACAAGATTATCACAGAATACACAGAAGTTGCACGTTATATGGATAGGCCCTGGTGGCCACTCAAACCATATACTAAAATAGTGGTATAAGTACCACGAACAGAAACGGGAAAAGGCCTAGGGCCTCTAGAATCGCTGGGCCTACAAGGAGCTAACGTCAGTTAGTGACCAGGAGGTCCACGGGTGGCGTGTGCAGAGCAAATAGTCACACACGTGCTCCCATAGGTTTCAATGGGTGCGTAAAAAGTACAAAGTTACTGCAAAGAGGATCTTCCGGATGGACTAGGAACTCAAGATTTGGATCACAGGCACTAGAGATGTAATACTACACTTGGGCACAGGTGTGCCAGCTTTACCTCACCCACAGGAAGCGGGTGCATAGGCCTCGAAGTGCGTCGGGTTTCTTCTATCTGTTCCGTGGAGCTTGAAGACAGAGATGCTGCAGGCGGTCGGTCTGGGAGAGATGCATTGGATCCAAGAGTGGATCGGAGATGTTGAAGACCTGTAAGCAGAGGGGACAGTGTTCACAGTCACTAGCCAGTGACCAGCGTGGCACCAGGTGGGTACCAGGCGATGTCGGGTGCAAACAGGTGATGAGGGGTAGCTTGTCTCCGCAGCCACGTGGTCCCTGAAGGTCGACGACGTCCAGGAGTCGGCTCACGAGCTGTCCCACGCAGGCTCTCGCTGTCGGCGGTGTCAGCGACTTGGTCGAAGAAAACAAGCCTTGGCAAAAGCAATTGTAGGAGGATTCGGAAATCAGCTGTTGGTTCTGACCAGCAAGGTCAGAGGGATTGCTCCTTTGGAGAGGAGCAAGGGCCAGTCTGGAGCAACCAGACCAGCAGTGTATTTCGTAGAGTTCGTCGCCAAGATGGCTACTAGCCAGCGGGCCAGCAACCGGTTAGGCGCGTCGAGTGGCAAAATGCAGAAGGGCCCCACGCAGATCGTGGAGATGCTGGAGGGCTCACCTTTGGTGCAGATGCTGCTCGGGGGTTGGGCTTCTCAGATCCCAAAGCACAACTTGGAGGGAGCTTTGGTTGTTGCACTTGTCAGCTTGTCGTAGTCGTTCCAAGATGGCTGGCTCCACGTGTCTCGGTGCCTCCACGGGTCTCCTCTTCTCAGGGACTGTGGATCGGGCGGTGAGAGGTCTGGAGGTCCAGGTCTTGTCAGTCTCTGGGCTCGGGCTCCGGCGGGAGGCAGCGGCAAAGCAGACGTTGATGCGCTGGATGGTGCTTGCGTTAGCAAGGTGCTCACTCCCTGACCACAGGGGAGATTGGCTTCAGTCCTCTGTGCAGCAGAGCATCGAAGTTCCCGTCTTCTTCTTAGTGTTAAGTTGATTTCAGGATGTCTGAAGTCTTAGGACACAGCTCCTACCTTTAAGCGGATTCTAGGGGCCGGACTACCTGCTAGGTCCCTCCCTATGGGTGGGACCAGGAAGGGGGGTGGTTACACCCCCAATCCTTTGTCCAGCTCGCCCCAGGCCCGGGACTGGTGTGCCCCAGGACCGGTTTGAACTGGCATATGCACCGAGGCTCCTTGTGAGCCACAGGCATGTCTGGTTTCTTTCAAGCCCTACCTGACCAATACACAAAATCCTGTCTGGGGTGGTGCACGCACCTCCCCTGGCAGGAAACCCTTTGTCCACACCTCCCAAGCTGGAAGGACTCCCAGCAGCAGGAGGGCAGACTTGTGTCTGTGGTGGCAGCATCCATTTTGTGGAGCTGAGGCTATGTCTGATTTTACCCGGGTTCCAGGTACTGTACATGTCGTGCCCCTCTAGAAGGGTGGAATGCTAACCCCGTCGCCAGAATTGGCGAGGGGTTAGTATTCCAATTCGTATGACACCTTACTCGACATGTTTTGATAAAGCCAAACCAAAGATAGCATTTAACCGCGAGGTTCATAATGCACTTAAGAGTATATGGTATGACGATATCTGGAAACAGTAGAAGGAAGTTGTTCCGACCACTGCAGACAGGCTCAGCTCATGCCAGAGCACCATCTCACATGGAACCAAGCACTCTGCCTTCAGGATTGTTAAGGCCTGCCATAGGAGTGACTTATAGGTTACCAGGTGTCCCATTTAAGGTTAGGTATAGGTATACTACACCTAAGTAAGAGGTGATTACACCAACTTACCCCAGCTGAGTGATCAGCCAGTTGTGTCAGATTGTTAGGCCAAGCCTGGGGTGGCATAATACATGCTGCAGCCCTTGGCAGGCCTTGGGTACACCAATGCCCTGGGTACCTAGTGTACACTGGTACAGGGGCTGACAGGGTGATCCACTTCCAATTGGTTATGCACCTAGGGTGCATAGTTTTAATTTAGTAGAGAGAACAGCAGGCTGGGGGTCTGATTGGCAGGCCCACAGCCTCAATATGTCAAAAACCAGTGAAGCAAAAAGCAAAAATTTGGGGTGACCATAGGATAGCAGACCCTACTCTCCTACACAACCCCCCCCCAAACGCTGGGACATTAAACTAGCCTTGACCAGTCTCGTCTTCATGTCCTAAGTGGAAGTACCTGGAGAGACCATCTGCATTCCCATGGTCAGTACCTGGCCGGTGCTCCACTGTAAAGTCCATCCCCTGTAGGGAAATGGACCACCTAAGCAGTTTGGGGTTTTCACCCTTCATCTGATTTAGCCACAAGAGGGGCTTATGGTCGGTCTGAATCTTGAAGTGAGTGCCAAACAAGTATGGCCTCAGCTTCTTCAGGGCCCACACCACAGCAAAGGCCTCCCTCTCAATAGCTGACCAATTCTTCTCTCTGGGGGTCAACCTTCTGCTAATAAAAGCAATGGGTTGGTCTTGACCATCTACATTAAGTTGTGACAGCACAGCTCCCACACCCAACTCAGAAGCATCTGTTTGGACAATAAACTCTTTGGAGTAGTCAGGACTTTTCAGGATAGGTGCAGAGCACATGGCCTTCTTCAGGTCATCAAATGCCTTTTGACAGCTTACTGTCCACTGAACCTTTTTGGGCATCTTCTTGGATGTCAGATCATTAAGAGGAGTCACAATGGACCCATAGTTCTTAACAAACTTCCTGTAGTACCCAGTCAAGCCCAAGAAAGCTCGAACTTGAGTCTGGGTGGTTGGAGGGGACCAGTCCTTGATGGATTGTATCTTACTCTCCAGTGGTTGAACTTGGCCTCCACCTACAAGGTGGCCCAAATACACAACCTTACTCTGCCCTATCTGGCACTTAGTAGCCTTGATAGTGAGGCCTGCCCTCTGCAGGGCCTCCAGAGCCTTCTTCAGGTGGATCAGGTGATCCTCCCAGGTGGAGCTAAAGACAGCAATGTCATCAAGATATGCTGCACAAAAGTCATCCAACCCAGTAAGGACTTGGTTCACCAGCCTTTGGAAGGTGGCAGGTGCATTCTTCAGACCAAAGGGCATCACCACAAACTGATAATGCCCACCTGGGGTTGAGAATGCTGTTTTGGCCTTAGACTCCTCAGCTAATCTGATTTGCCAATAGCCAGCTGTTAAGTCAAATGTGCTCAAAAACTTTGCAGAAGCTAGTTTGTCTATGAGCTCATCTGCCCTTGGAATAGGGTGTGCATCTGTCCTGGTGACAGCATTGAGTCCTCTGTAATCCACACAGAACCTCATCTCTCTCTTGCCATCTTTGGTGTGAGGTTTGGGGACCAGAACCACTGGGCTAGCCCAGGGGCTCTCTGAGGGTTCAATGACACCTAATTCCAGCATTTTATGTACCTCAGCCTTTATACAGTCCCTGACGTGGTCAGGTTGTCTGTAAAGCTTGTTCTTTACAGGCAGACTGTCACCAGTGTCCACCACATGGGTACACCAGTCAGTTTGACTAGGTATCAAGGAAAACATATGTGAAAATGATTGTAGAACCTGTCTACATTCAGTCTGCTGATGGGCAGTGAGGTTGCCTCCAAGGGTCACTCCTTCAACTGAGCCATCTTCAGGGTTCTGAGACAACAGGTCTGGGAGAGGGTCACTCTCTTCCTCCTGTCCCTCATCTGTAGCCATGAGCAAGCCCATGTCTGCCCTGTCAACATATGCTTTAAGCCTGTTAACATGGAGTACCCGGTGGGGACTCCTGGGAGTTCCTAGGTCCACCAAGTAGGTGACCTCCCCCTTCTTTTCCAGGATTGTATGGGGTCCAGACCATTTGTCTTGGAGTGCTGCTGGGGCCATTGGCTCCAACACCCATACCTTCTGTCCTGGCTGATACTCAACCAAGACAGCCTTTTGGTCATGCCAAGCTTTCTGTAAGGCCTGGCTTGCCTCAAGGTTTTTGGATGCCTTCTCCATATACTCAGCCATCCTGGAGCGGAGACCAAGTACATAGTCCACTATGTCTAGCTTAGGCTTTTTGAGAGGTAACTCCCATCCTTCCTTCACCAAACACAGTGGGCCTCTCACAGGGTGCCCAAACAACAATTCAAAGGGGCTGTAGCCAACCCCCTTTTGTGGGACCTCTCTGTAAGCAAACAGAAGGCAGGGTAGAAGGATGTCCCATCTTCGCCTGAGCTTTTCAGGTAATCCTTTGATCATACCCTTTAGGGTCTTGTTGAATCTCTCAACAAGCCCATTGCATTGTGGGTGATAAGGGGTGGTGAACTTGTAGTTGACACCACATTCCTTCCACATAGCTGTCAAGTATCCTGACATAAAGTTGGTACCTCTGTCAGATACTACCTCCTTAGGAAACCCCACTCTGGAGAATACTCCCAGCAGGGCCCTGGCCACAACAGGTGCTGTAGTGGTCCTAAGGGGAATTGCCTCTGGATACCTGGTGGCATGATCCACTACCACCAGTATAAATCTGTGCCCAGATGCAGTGGGAGGATCCATGGGACCCACTATGTCTATTCCCACTCTTTCAAAGGGGACCCCCACCACAGGTAGTGGGATTAGGGGGGCCTTTGTTGTGCCACCTGATTTGCCACTGGCTTGGCAGGTGACACAGGAGCGACAAAACTCCTTTGTATCTTCATTCATATGAGGCCAGTGAAAGTGAGGGACAAGCCTGTCCCAAGTCTTGTTCTGGCCTAAGTGTCCTGCTAAAGGAATGTCATGGGCCAAGGTAAGAAGGAAGCCCCTAAATTGCAGAGGTATGACCAACCTCCTGGTAGCACCAGGCTTGGGGTCTCTAGCCTCTGAATAAAGGAGCCCTTCATCCCAATACACTTTATGGGTACCTTGAGCATTCCCAGCAGCCTCAGCAGCAGCCAGCTGTCTGAGGGGTTCAAGAGAGGGACAGGATAACTGAGCCTGCCTCAAGTCAGCCCTTGAAGGTCCCCCTGTCCCCAGAAACTCAACCTGATCAGGTTCAAGCTCTTCAGGGACAGTTCCTTCAGGGTCCTCTAGATCAGCTTCCTGGGAAGGCTGATCATCACTCTGAGGCAGGGGGGAAGGCACAGCCTTGACCCTCCTGTTCTTCTTCTTGGTAGGTGCTTGGTCCATTGTTCCAGGATCCAAGACCTGAGGTTCAGTGAGGCACTTTTTGGCCTGTGACCTGGTCACAGCAAGGACATGTGATGATATACCTAACATCTCTGCATGAGTCCTGTACTCCACTTCTGACCATAGAGAACTCTCTAGGTCATTGCCCAACAAACATTCTACTGGGAGGTCTGCACTAACCACAACCCTTTTGAGGCCAGTTACCCCTCCCCATGAGAAGTTAACAACTGCCACACTATGTGAAGTAGTGGCATTGCTGGCATTGGTCACCAGGTAGTTCTCACCTGGTATGTACTGTCCAGGGTCCACAAAGCCTGGTGTCACCATAGTGACACTGGCACATGTGTCCCTGTAGGCTTGAGCCACTTTGTCATTAATTAAAGGAGTCTGTCTGTACTTGCCCAGGTTACTGGGGCTCACAGTCAGGGACAAATCAATGTCCCCATCACAGATCAAGACTGCCTGTGTCAGGGTTCTGTCTAAGTCAGAATCTCCTTCAGTTCCCATAGTGATTCCCACTACACCCTTTGTCTGGGGACCAACACTGCTAACAGTAGTACTGGGAGCAGGTGCCTTAGGGGCAACAGTGTTGGGGGCTCCACCCTTTTTGCAATCACTAGTCCAGTGAGTTGTATTTTTGCAATGATTGCACCAGGGTTTCTTTTGACCTTCTTTCTTCTTTTTGGACTGTTGTTGGGACCCACCCTCCTTAGCAGTAGTTTGGGGCCCTGTTGAAGACTTCTGGTCTTTAGATTTCTGATCTCCACCCTTTTGGTCTGTTTTCTTCTGATAACCCCCTTGGCCCTGGTTCTGGTTCTTTTGCTTAACCCTGGTTCTGACCCATTTGTCTGCCTTCTTTCCCAATTCTTGGGGAGAGGTCAGATCAGAGTCAACCAAGTGTTGATGCAGTTGCTGGTTTTGACAGTTATTTAAAATCTGTTCTCTCATCATCAAATTATACAATCCTGTAAAATCAGATACCTTACTTCCCAGCAACCAACCCTCCAAAGCCTTAGTGGCACATTCAACATATTCAGACCAGTCCTGAGTCTGTGTCTTTTGGGTGTCTCTGAACATTAACCTGTACTGTTCAGTGGTTAAGCCTAACCCATCTACCAGAACACTCTTCAGGACTCTGTAGTTTCTGACATCCTCTTCTCTAACAGTGAGGAGTCTGTCTCTGCCTCTTCCTTCAAAGGAGAGCCAGAGGATTGCTGCCCACTGGTCTTCAGGAACCTGCTGTACTTTGCAGGCTCTCTCAAGAGCAGTTATCCATTTGTGGATGTCATCCCCACTTTTGTAGGGGGGCACAACCTTAGACAGGTTCCTATTATCAAAGACCCTATCTTTGTCCTTAGGGACAATGCTGCCACCAGTGGGTATAGACCCACTCTCTCTAGGTTGCCTAGCCTTGTTCAGTTTTTCTTCCATCAGGGCTACTTCTAGCTCCTGCTTCCTGATCCTCAGCTGGGCTTCCTGCATTCTGGCCTCATGTTCCCTCCTCTGAGGGGTGGTCATCCTTTTCCTGGAGTGACCTTGAGAGCCTCTAGAGCCATGAGAAGCATTGGAGTCACCTGAGCGATTCCTTTGCCTCCCAAGCCCTGTGTTAAGTCCACTGGGGAGATCCAATGGGGTGAACCCATTGTCAGTCCCCAATAGCCTTAGTTTAGCTGGGCCAAGTATAATGCTTGGCACTGGGCTAGTTCTCCCTTCATCATCACTACTTTCTGTATCCTCACCACTTTCCTCCCCTGTAGTATGGTTCTCATCTAAGGGATGGCTATTGGAACTGGGTACCTCTGTAGTATCTTCAGAAGGGGGGCCTCCTGTTCCTGACCCTAAGGGGGCTAACTGGGAAGCTTTCTTGAGTGCTCTCTGATTCTCATCATTCTGTAAGAGCTCTCTGAGCTCAGCAGAGTTTGGGTTCTTGGGCTGTTTAAGGCCTCTAAGAGTTGCCAAATGCCTGAGCTCATTCTGATTAAGGGTAGCAAAGCTGGATGTTGCCCTCTGGGGGTCACTCTCAACAGAGATGGGTACAGTGGACCCCTCTGCCCCGGCCATTGCTCTTAAGTGTGGGTGGATGTGTTGCAATCTACCTACACTTGTGTTTACCTACTAAACCTATCTAGTAGTTGTAGTCAGGGTGTGCTACTCCCTTTGCTCTACAACAACTAAGTTCAGTAGAACTTATGTATATCTAATCTTGTTTTATATGTACCTACAGGTACCTATGTGATCTTTCAATTGGTAACCAAGAGATTACAATGGTAAAACACAGCAAGCTCAAATCCCACCGCTGCCACCAATGTGAGAAGTTGGCCTGGTATATGCTGTTCACTAGTTCTAGTGACCACCTTGTACCATGCCAAGCAACCCTTATGGTGTGGTTGTAAGTCAACCTTTTTGGACTAGCTGCCCTAGTGGTAGCGTAGGCTAAGCAGTCTTTGAGGCTAAACTCGTGATGCGTGTTAAGCCAGCTGTTTTACCAAATGCAACCCCCTTTTATACCAATGAAAGGACACCACACAGATATATATTCAAAATATATATGTATTTATTTCTCAAAGTAACCCCTAGTCTCTTTATGAGCACAGGAGCACAAATCGTCAAACAAGATTATCACAGAATACACAGAAGTTGCACGTTATATGGATAGGCCCTGGTGGCCACTCAAACCATATACTAAAATAGTGGTATAAGTACCACGAACAGAAACGGGAAAAGGCCTAGGGCCTCTAGAATCGCTGGGCCTACAAGGAGCTAACGTCAGTTAGTGACCAGGAGGTCCACGGGTGGCGTGTGCAGAGCAAATAGTCACACGCGTGCTCCCATAGGTTTCAATGGGTGCGTAAAAAGTACAAAGTTACTGCAAAGAGGATCTTCCGGATGGACTAGGAACTCAAGATTTGGAACACAGGCACTAGAGATGTAATACTACACTTGGGCACAGGTGTGCCAGCTTTACCTCACCCACAGGAAGCGGGTGCATAGGCCTCGAAGTGCGTCGGGTTTCTTCTATCTGTTCCGTGGAGCTTGAAGACAGAGATGCTGCAGGCGGTCGGTCTGGGAGAGATGCAGTGGATCCAAGAGTGGATCGGAGATGTTGAAGACCTGTAAGCAGAGGGGACAGTGTTCACAGTCACTAGCCAGTGACCAGCGTGGCACCAGGTGGGTACCAGGCGATGTCGGGTGCAAACAGGTGATGAGGGGTAGCTTGTCTCCGCAGCCACGTGGTCCCTGAAGGTCGACGACGTCCAGGAGTCGGCTCACGAGCTGTCCCACGCAGGCTCTCGCTGTCGGCGGTGTCGGCGACTTGGTCGAAGCAAACAAGCCTTGGCAAAAGCAATTGTAGGAGGATTCGGAAATCAGCTGTTGGTTCTGACCAGCAAGGTCAGAGGGATTGCTCCTTTGGAGAGGAGCAAGGGCCAGTCTGGAGCAACCAGACCAGCAGTGTATTTCGTAGAGTTCGTCGCCAAGATGGCTACTAGCCAGCGGGCCAGCAACCGGTTAGGCGCGTCGAGTGGCAAAATGCAGAAGGGCCCCACGCAGATCGTGGAGATGCTGGAGGGCTCACCTTTGGTGCAGATGCTGCTCGGGGGTTGGGCTTCTCAGATCCCAAAGCACAACTTGGAGGGAGCTTCGGTTGTTGCACTTGTCAGCTTGTCGTAGTCGTTCCAAGATGGCTGGCTCCACGTGTCTCGGTGCCTCCACGGGTCTCCTCTTCTCAGGGACTGTGGATCGGGCGGTGAGAGGTCTGGAGGTCCAGGTCTTGTCAGTCTCTGGGCTCGGGCTCCGGCGGGAGGCGGCGGCAAAGCAGACGTTGATGCGCTGGATGGTGCTTGCGTTAGCAAGGTGGTCACTCCCTGACCACAGGGGAGATTGGCTTCAGTCCTCTGTGCAGCAGAGCGTCGAAGTTCCCGTCTTCTTCTTAGTGTTAAGTTGATTTCAGGATGTCTGAAGTCTTAGGACACAGCTCCTACCTTTAAGCGGATTCTAGGGGCCGGACTACCTGCTAGGTCCCTCCCTATGGGTGGGACCAGGAAGGGGGGTGGTTACACCCCCAATCCTTTGTCCAGCTCGCCCCAGGCCCGGGACTGGTGTGCCCCAGGACCGGTTTGAACTGGCATATGCACCGAGGCTCCTTGTGAGCCACAGGCATGTCTGGTTTCTTTCAAGCCCTACCTGACCAATACACAAAATCCTGTCTGGGGTGGTGCACGCACCTCCCCTGGCAGGAAACCCTTTGTCCACACCTCCCAAGCTGGAAGGACTCCCAGCAGCAGGAGGGCAGACTTGTGTCTGTGGTGGCAGCATCCATTTTGTGGAGCTGAGGCTATGTCTGATTTTACCCGGGTTCCAGGTACTGTACATGTCGTGCCCCTCTAGAAGGGTGGAATGCTAACCCCGTCGCCAGAATTGGCGAGGGGTTAGTATTCCAATTCGTATGACACCTTACTCGACATGTTTTGATAAAGCCAAACCAAAGATAGCATTTAACCGCGAGGTTCATAATGCACTTAAGAGTATATGGTATGACGATATCTGGAAACAGTAGAAGGAAGTTGTTCCGACCACTGCAGACAGGCTCAGCTCATGCCAGAGCACCATCTCACATGGAACCAAGCACTCTGCCTTCAGGATTGTTAAGGCCTGCCATAGGAGTGACTTATAGGTTACCAGGTGTCCCATTTAAGGATAGGTATAGGTATACTACACCTAAGTAAGAGGTGATTACACCAACTTACCCCAGCTGAGTGATCAGCCAGTTGTGTCAGATTGTTAGGCCAAGCCTGGGGTGGCATAATACATGCTGCAGCCCTTGGCAGGCCTTGGGTACACCAATGCCCTGGGTACCTAGTGTACACTGGTACAGGGGCTGACAGGGTGATCCACTTCCAATTGGTTATGCACCTAGGGTGCATAGTTTTAATTTAGTAGAGAGAACAGCAGGCTGGGGGTCTGATTGGCAGGCCCACAGCCTCAATATGTCAAAAACCAGTGAAGCAAAAAGCAAAAATTTGGGGTGACCATAGGATAGCAGACCCTACTCTCCTACACCTTGCCAGGTACTTTCAAATTTCAATACTCTATTCTTAACTTGCAGGAGGGAATTTTCAACTAATTTTGTCACAAACAGATGTGTATATGACTCACTACTGGCTTTTATACCACTATTTATACCAAAACATTTTTCAAATCGGGAATAGAAATCACTAGTGTCTTCATCTGGTTTTTGTTTACAGGCTGAGATTGCACCCCAGTCTTCCTTTTTCGTAGTTAATAAACGTGGCAGTACCTGCACTAGTAGTCCTGCTAGTGCTGTAGTCTTTTCCCCAAGTCCTGCTCCTGCAGCTCGGGCCCTTTCTTCGTTTTCTAATGCTGTCCAATCTATCTTTTGGTCTCCCACCTCCCATTCCTTTTCTTTAAGTTTCTCATAAACACCGGTCGGTAATAGGACTTTTAATATCTTCATAATGTCGGGATAGGTATACTCTCCCATGAGTAACATGTCTTTTATTTCCCGGTGGAAACCTGCTGGATCCTTGTCATGGCTGGGTACTACTTTCTTCATTTCTAATAATTCTAGTTTAGTTATAGGCGTGTATACAAACACGCGTGTACAGTTATTACCGTCACCTCTGATTGGGTGTACTTCGCGTAACGGGTTCTGTCTATCTATGTGATACATTTTTCTTCCCATAATGGGAACTGGAACGTGTTCTGGGCATACGAAATTTAAATATTGATTTCGGAATTCTAAAATTTCCCTAATCAAATCAATACCTGACCCTCTCCATATATTCGTGAGTAGTTCTGTCAATATGTCAGGTAAGGGTCCTGGATCGGAGTGTTGGCTTTTATATAATATAAGGAGGTGTTGAATCATGTATATACTAGCTAAACGCTGTTCGTATGGGTCAAGATTCAGAAACGTGTGTGCAAGTACATCATCATTGTAGTCGCTGGGACTGTCAGCCCATTGTACTGCTGACCTAGCTAATTCTTGTTCATCCATGGAATCGAGCATATGGTACCCCCTTCGATCTCGGAGTAATTTATCCGCGGCTTGGAATAGGTGTTCGGGGGATTTGGTATTTAACATAGGATTTGGAAAATGTCTATTATATTCTGGACGTATTGGACGTATCTGATCATTAAAACCTCTAGTATTATTATGGGGTCTTCCTCTACCTACATAAGCTATCGTTTCTATTTGTACTGATTCTTGCTCCTCCTCCTCTTCTGATTCTACTCTGTCTGTTTCTCGTCTTTCTTTATGTATTCGTTCTACTTCTTTGCGGATCTTTCGACACATGGCGATTATACACGCCTGTCTATCATGTTTCTCTTCTGATATGTTCTGACCCCATTTGACAAGTCTTTGCATGGTATCGTGATCTGCCCCGGGCCTGTCTTGATTCCTAATTACACAATTTATGAAAAAACGTAATAGTTGTCTTTGTACGTCCACCTTCTGATATTCCATAGCTTCGTTGATACTTTCTGAACCTCGCCCTGTTTGGACAAAGCGATATATATTGTCTAGGTGTTCAACCATTCCTGGTATCGTCATTAAATATAATGTAGCTCGTCGCATACGTAGTGATGATATGAGCAATTTGTCCTGTCTACCTGGCACTGGATCATATCTACAATCCACCAGTTGTTCTTTAAACATGTCGGAGGTCGCTAATTGGGGTGTACGTTGGAGTGCTAAATCTCTAAGGGTCTGTTTATTTCTCGGCGGGGTGGCAAACATGTCTGTCGTACCTCCTGTAGCACCTTCTGAAGCGCTGGGCACGAAAGGATTCGTTGGACGTAGGATAGAGATTGTGGATGCGGGAAAGACTGTAGAAACGGACGGACCCGTGGGAACTTGTGTAGGAGTTTGTAGTTGCGGGGATGCAGACGGATGCTCTTGGTGTTGAACACCATCGGCAAGCGGTGCGGGTGGCATAGCATTAGCATACTCGGGAGCTACGTCGTCTAAATAGGAAGAAAGGAAAACGTCCTTTGCTGTTTTGGGATGTGTTTTGGGATGTGCTTTTATCGGGAGTAATGGAGGAGTTAAGTCTTTTGGTATTTCCGGGATAGCCTTAGGTAACCCTTCGGCCAGAAGAGGATACATACCATTCATAAGAGTGTTTCTTTGTCTATCTATTTGTTCTGAGTTTACTCGGGTACCTTCCTCAAGTAATAGATTTTCTCGGGTTTTATTTGAATTCTCTCTACCTTTCTCTTCCTGTCTGAGCGCTTTTTCTGTACGTCTGTATGATTCTTTACGCCATAATTCAATGGCATCTTTCTGCGACTGTCTGGCTTTCTTTTTCCATAATTCTTCTTCTACTCTCATGATGCAATCTGCATCCCAGGTCCCAGCTGTGGGCCATCTCTGATTTTCTGGCAAATCCTTGGTGTAGTCCACCCATAAATCAAGAAATAATACGGCATCTAGGCCATGCTTATGATACATAAAATACCCTGGAGTGTCCCTAGGTGGAATGGGAACAGCTTCTTCGAGTACCCCTTTTCTGGTTTTGATCTGTCTTAGTTTCGAAAAGAGCGGCATTTTTAGATCTTATTATTAGAACACACTTAATACAGTAAACACAATAATGAACAGTCATTCACACCACAATGTATAGAACGTATTAAAACATTTTAACATTTAACAGTTTTTAACGAACAATGATAACTAATAGAAAACTAGTTACTGACATAATACTTATTTATATGCAAGACATACTATATATACTGCTAAACAGTACAGATACACTGCTGAAACAGTGCAGACCGGATTTGTGTACCCAAACCCGTCTTGACCGGCACAGACTATGTGCACGTAAAATGCCTCCCCGGTAATGGCACTCACGGAAGGCCTCGGAACGGAACTGAAACTGGACCGGACTGGACTCGACTCGACTGGACTCGGAACTTCGGAACCTGGTGGGTCTCTGTATACCTCGGGTCTTGCTCTCTCAGCTAGGCTCTGGTCGGGATACTTCGCACTTCTCACTGCCTCGTCTGGGTGTTGATCGCAGCCTCAGTTGCCCCCGCTTGGCCGGAGGGAGATACAGGAAATCCTGCGGGTACGCGTTTTTGTCCGTTCAGCTGTGGCAGGAGACCGGGCCTGCAACGCACCGCCGGCGCGTGAGATGAGAAAGTGTCCCTGTTCGGGCGCCAATTTATGTGGTAAATATTTCATTACCGGTACTATTTTTTATGCGGTAAAGTCTATGAGGAATAACTCAGTAAATATAAGAGGCAGAATCCGTGGTATTAGAGGTTTAAAAAGGCTTTATTCCTATACAAAGGGATGTAATTCGAATTACAGGCTTCTATTCCATCACCACGAAAGTTCAGGAAGGAAGGGCATACATTATTGACAGGTAATCATTTTTATAAGAATTACATTATAGTGTAACAGATGCAGGAGGCGTAACAGCTGATAAGAGAGATAAAATATGCATACGTAACCAAAAAAGGCGTAAACATGGGTGTAACTAAAATACGTCATTAAACATGATGTCACAAATGGGTGGATCCATAAGAGAATCCTGCAATGTCAGCAGAAATATTTGGCAGAGATGCGTGCGCAGCCGCATGACGTGTGATTGACGTGCAACTAGAGGGTGAAGGGGACTTGACATTTAGCTCTACATGTGAAGACAGAAGTCTGAGGGTTATGTCAACCTAATCCCAAATCATATCTAATATCCTATGTTTAAAGAACTGTGTTATCCAAAAGGAAAAGTTTCTTCGGACGGAATCTATTCTATACTGACTGTTAGTGCGTGTACAGGCGTCTAAGTGTCTACATGAGATGCGAGGGGGCAGGAATTTTCCATGGTAACAGGGCTATGAATTACTTGCACGAGGACAGTGAGGCCTGGCCCTTTGCATGGTAGCTAGAGGAATGTTTACCTAAACTACTAGACAGGAATGCATCGGATGAGGAGCGAAGCAGATAATCTTGAAGGTGAAATACAGTTTTTGGCAGGCAACTGGCTGGATCAGGCACCGTTAGCCGCGCAGGGAGTAGGACAAAGTTCATGGATACAGAGGCTGGCTCAGACTGGAGCTTTCAGAGGCAGAAGGCAGGAAAAGGCTTGATGACAGAATTCAGGGCCTACTCGCCTGAATCTGTAAAATGTGGAAAGTGAACCACATAAAGTCGGTGGCCTTTCATACTTAGGAATGGAGTATCTGACCCATTCATGGCGGATCTGAAAGAGGACATGTTAACGGTGGACGCACATGTATTTGCGTCTTCAAAACTGGAACTGGAGGGAACATACATGTACTTATAGCATGCACATGGAGCCGTTGGGGTCTACGATAGGGGACATAACTGATCACAAAATTCATATTTCCTCAGGATGACCCCGGCAACTATCGCCAATGAGATGCAGAGTGAGCGTTCCTGAGCAAAAAGCCGCGACAACACCACTCCACAACATTCTCAACGACCAGCCTGATCTGCAATAACACAAAATAGGTGATAAGGCACATTAGCAGCAGGAAATTAACACCTGCTCTGACCTGGTGCAAAGTCGGACGACAACCGGCACCAGACAAGGGAGCACAGCCCATAGCCAAGCATGAAGAACAACAGACGCCCGAGCAACTGAACATGCAGCCCAGATCACCAAGAGGGCAACAACACATACCCTCAACCCCACCTCGGACCCCACCCCCCCTCCCTCCTGACAAGGAGATTGCACATCAACCCCACGAAACCATGACCTAAACAAATTGCCCAAAGTCGCACAACCACAATACCCAACAGACAGGTGTGGCCACAAAAATTTAAACACACATCCACATCATATAACCAAAACAAAACCTTTATTACAGATTAAACAAATAAAAACAATAATGAAGAGGCACTGCGTGTCTTCTCCGGGCATTCCGTAAGTCACAGCCTGCAAGACAGAAAGACAGATAAAAAGGTGTGTCATGCGCCCATCAAAGGACAGAGACGGAGAACGACAGAGAGAGAGAGAAAGGGAGAGAGGGAGAGAGAAAAGAGAGGGAGAGAGAAAGAGAGAGGGAGAAAGGGTGAGTCGGAGAGAGAAAGACAGAGGGAGAGAGAGAGGTAGAGAGAAAGAGAAAGGGAGAGAGGGAGAGAGAAAGAGAGAGGGAGAGAGGGAGAGAGAAAGAGAGAGGGAGAGAGGAAGAGAGAAAGAGAGAGGGATTGAGAACGAGAGAGGGAGAGAGGGAGAGAGGGAGAATGAGGGAGAGAGGGAGAGAGAGGGAGCGAGGACAAGAGAAAGAGAGAGAGAGGGAGAGAGGGAGAGAGGGAGAGAGAGGGAGAGAGAGGGAGAGAGTGCTGACACTGCGGACCCAGGCCCCACTGCTCACCTACAGCCACCGATGTGTCTCCAACCACATGCCGGCACATACTGCAGTCCCCCAAGTCACTCATCTGTAACAGTTGACAGAGACATGAATTGCAAAGTCCATAAAGTAGCACACGTCATCACTGCTTGCCCGCCCCTGCGCACACAGGCTGCTGCACCCCAGCCCCTCCTGCCACCCAGCGGAGACTGCTCCCCCCTGTGCGACCAGGCCTCACTGCTCGCCTTCTGCCACCGGCGTGTCTCCAAGATGGCCCACCACTTGCCGGTTGGATCTCTAAGCCCGTGGGCCACCACCATGGCACCCTCCACATCATGCAGCCATGCACTGTGGGCCACCAGGTCACACACATGATTCTGGGTCTTGATTTTGCAATGGCAGAGAACACATCAGTGCACAGGGCATCATCGCAGGCTGCACACCCGCTCAGCCCAATAGGTGCCACTAACTCTGTGAACTGTGAGGCGATGCCATGTGGCGGGAGGCACGCACT
This sequence comes from Triturus cristatus, assembly GCF_964204655.1. Lineage (NCBI taxonomy): Eukaryota > Metazoa > Chordata > Amphibia > Caudata > Salamandridae > Triturus > Triturus cristatus. The sequence continues at coordinate 1,296,777,799 of NC_140589.1, forward strand.
ACCTGCTGGCTCAGGCCTACACAGCGGTCCAGCAGGACTCACACCAATGCCACCATTCCGTAACACCCGGACAGTGCATCATCGCAGGCTGCATACCCGCTCAGCACTGAAGGTGCCCCTCTGTCAGTGCACCGAAAGACACCGTCCCGTGGCGGTGTGACTGTGCCTGCCGCAGTGCATCTGGTGCCACCGAGTCTGTGCACTGCTAGCCATGGACCCTTTATGATTGAGTCCCATGGTGCGAATGCCATCATGTCCCCACCGGCACTGGGCAATGTGATGTGGCAGGGCCCTAGGCCCTCCTGCATAAAGGATACCTACACGGAGAAACCCATTTGTAGAGTGGAAATGGCGCCCAGCACATGCCCCAGGCCCTTTTTTTTGGAACGGTCACATGTCCTGTGTTGCCGGTGCCGAATGGGTGTGGTGTGGGTGTGAACCAGCCATGGCTGTGGCATGCGGACAACTAGACCTGTGAGCAGCAGATCCCTACAGGGAAGATCTGGGAAACGTAGCGTTGTGGCCCCCCCTGTGAGCGTGAGTGGAGTGGACTGGCCTGGCATATGCCAGTCCAGCGTAAGTGTGTGCGTGCTCCCGTTCTGGCCTGGACAAGGAAGTAACAAATGCGTGTTTCCCCTTTCTAGAGTCAGCGCCAACCGGCACGCAATAGGCAATGTGTCACCCTGTGACCCAAGTCCCACAACATAATCAACATGGACATAAGGTGCAATCAATGACCCTACATGCATTCATGCCTCCACACTTGCAAGATCATAAACATGACACATTGTTGTGAAAATGAATGTTTAATGCACATTAAATGGAGTGCTGTATGCGGAGCTGTATAGGGCCATGTAAAGCCCACCTTGCAGCGTCTGCTGTTTCAGGTACCTCACATGTGGGTGGTGGTGTTCTGTCTCCAGCACGGTGTGGCAGTGACACCACAGGGGCCGGAGGTGGAATGTCTGGCACATTGTGTGGCACTGATCCATCAGTGCCTGGAGATGTGGATGGAGTGGTAGCAGCAGCATGCATCAGCACCTGGCCTTGTGGCAGCAATGCCATGAGGATGGTCTTTATGGCATTGAGGGACCCAGCCAACTCTTGCTGGTGTGCAGCCATGTCTGCCACTGTTTCCACACGCTGACACTCCCTGTCCTTCATGAGCCTCCGCATGAGTCCCAACTCCCAGGCGAGCTCGCTGGAGCCACTATGACTGGACAGTCGTTCTTGCCTCTGAGTCAGGACCCTGGCAATGTCGGACATGGTTCGTTGGAGAGCATGGAGCGGACTGTCGGTGTCCATTAAGGACTGTGAGTGGTCCCTGATGGCACTTAGACACCCACGTATGGCGTCTAGTTTGTCTGCCATGAGGTCGAACCCCACCTGCACTTGTTTGGCCAGCTTCTCCTGGCACCACAACACACCAAGTTGGAAGGCCATGTGTTGGTCATGGGGGTCCTGGGAGTCAGCAGTGATGGCGGGTGCTGCCTGCTGTGCATACTGTGCAGGGGGTGGGTTCTCCTCGTAGCAGCTGGGCTGCCCTGCTCCTGGAAGTGGGCTCTAGAGGCTGTCCACAAGCTGTTGGAGGGCATCGGGTCGAAGGTCTGGTTGTCCTCTTCATCATCAGAGAGGAGAGGTTGGGACTGCTCTACAGGAGGTGTTGTATTTCCCTCTGCAATGTGAAGGGGAGATGCAGTTTAACATTATGTTCACATGTATGTTGACGCATTGAACATGTTTACATGCAGACTGAAGGACAGTGTACATTGTGACTGTTTGTGTGGAGCTGCCTATGTGATGTGGTACAGTGGACATTTTGACTACTTCACGGATGTGTGTTTGTACTTGTACATTGTCAACTCACATTTCCCTGCAATGCCATATGTGATTGGCCAGTTACTGCACACAAGCGGGACCAGTTGTGTCCCCTGTTCTGTTGTGGACATGTTGCGGATTGTGCCACGTCGTTGTCAATGTTGTAGTGCTCTGCATGTGATGTGTGTGCCGCATTTTGGGGACTCGCGGTGTGCCTCTGCCTTCTGTGCTTATACACTTTTGGTATGTGGCATTTGTGGGTGCATTGGTATCTTGGTGGGAGTTGGGGGCCTGGGGCATGGTTTGTCTGATGATGTGCTGTGCTTACTTGTGCATGTGTGCCATTGTACCCATCTCCCCCGTCCACCCAGTCCCTGGTCATTACTCACCCTGTTGCTGTTGTGTCCGGTCCTGTTGAGCAGTGTCCAGGCCCCCAATTTCTGCCACCGTCTCCCCACTGATGACTGTGGACACCATTTCCTCCATCTCATCCAGCTCCTCTTGTGGCACTGGACTGCCACCTCCAGTCTGCATTGCTGCATTCCAGTTGTTTGTGAGATTATGCTTGGTTTTGCGCTTGACATCATTCCAGCGCCTCTTGACCTCGTCCATTGTCCTCTTCAGCACTCCGACTGCATTCACCTTGTCCACGATGGTCTGCTATATTCCATTTTTAGTTGCCAGTGACACAGTGGAGGTGACGAACAGTAGTTGATGGTGTTCTATCACCTCCGTTATCAGGATCCTGTTTTCCTGCGGACTGAACCTTTTCTTCCTACTCTTCTTCTCCTTGGCCTTCCCTGACCCCGAAGTCCCAGGCTGGTCCTCCGGGGGGCTTGTAGGGCTCTGGTTTTCCTCTGCACTTGCTCTGGCTGACTTCATTGTGCTTCGCTGTTGTTTGGCTTTTGTATGTGTTTTTTTTCACCTTTTGTAGTGCATTTTCCCGCATGCCGCGTGGGGATTGCAGGCCTGTGGCTGGTTTTTGCTGATTTTTGTATCACGATTGGCATCATCGCAGGTTTTTGGCATTGGTGTTTCTCATTTTTGCAGCTTCGCGTTGGTTTTTACGCGTTGGTTTGACGTGTTGTCGTGGGACTATCGCATGTTGCCGCCAACTTGGGAATACCACGTTGACACAGAGTTATTTTCCCGCGATGGACTGCGATGTGGTGAGTTGCGATAAGCTACTCTTGTGGTAGTTATCACACGTTCTTGAGAATATACCCCTATGTTTCTCAGCCATAGGAGAGTGAAGTCTGATATTCTCAGTAAAACGTATAGTTCCAACATGAGCAGCCTTTCAGTTGATTCCTTTGTGTTCAACTGCAGCATTCCAGTGTTCCAAAGAACAACTAGAGCGGTAACAATCTTACTTATGAGAAAAATGTGTGGCACACCTGAAGCTATCTTAAATGAAGCAAACTGGTAAAACTTAAAATGTTTAATTTAGAAAGGAAAAATTAACTGAAAAAACCTAAGGAATTAAGGGTTTCATTCTGTCATAGAAATAATGATTAGTGCTGTAGAAAAAAAAATTAGAACACGTTTTAAGTGAGTTCTCAAATATCTTCCTCTTCTATTTCATTAAAACATTCTGACATGTAGACTGAAATATGCACTTTCAACAATTACTCCCTTGTGATCAGCAGTTTACTGAACTGTTTTGTGAGCAACTAAAGTGCTAACATTCTGAATTTATGCCAAAAGCGTGGCACATCAGACTTCTTTCTTAATGGACTAGAAGTGGAAAACTGAAAGCATTTACTATGACGATACTGCAGTAAATGAGGAGGTTAGGGACCTTCATAACAAAAAAGTTTCCCAAGATTGCCACCAGAGAGAAAAGAGGACAAATGTAGCACAAATATTACCCACATGAAGCCCAGGCATAGCCGAATGACACGAGTGTGCAAAACACTTAATTGTTTTTTTTTGTTGCAGTTTTATATACAAAAGGTATTGGAGTGCTTTACGTGAGCATCAGTTACATTACGTAAGGGCACATTCCTTTTGGGCTTTAGGCATGGAGAGATTAAGGGCCATATGTATGAACACATTTTCCCATAGACACAGAATGGGTAAACCCCTTTGATACATCTGGCCCTAAGTTATTTCCCCAAAATCACAACATGTTGAGCTGACGTTGATGCTCAAACTCGGTTCCCCAGCTGCAAAGTCTGCAGCTCTGGTGATATCAACAGATTCTCTCTCCCCAAGTGCAACATATTATCAAGTGATCAACTGGATAAAAAAAATATCAATGGTGGAAAGGGGCGTAGCCAACCATCATGGCCAACCGGACATAACTCCGATTGGCTCCGTGCCAGGCCCTAATGATTCTGTAGTTTGCGAGGCAGCTCCTACCCCAAATCTGGGTCACCTGCCCATCTGAGGTTCCCAGCGGTGTGGAGGCTTGCAGGCGGCGCACTTGGACCCCCCTGATGAGGTTTGCAGGGTGAAAATATCTCTACCATCGGAGACCGCAGCGCAGAGTAAGATGGATGCTCCCGCTGCGCTTTGCTGCTGAGGCGCTCGCCACTGCACTGGGACCTGCAAACCTGGGTAGCCAGCTCGTCTGAGATGCCCGAAGGTGTGGAGATTTGCAGGCGGTGAACTTGGACCCTCCTGATGCGATTTGTGGAGTGAGAATATTCCTACCTTCGGAGCCCGCAGCACGGGGTAAGATGGCGGCTCCCGCCACGTTTTCCTGCTGAGGCCCTCACCGCTGTACCGAGACCTGCGGGGTACCGCGATATCTGCAAGCAAGTTGGGAGCTCCGGCGGCCCACTTGCTTAACCCTGGGGGCTGCCACCAGCCGCAAATCAGCAACACATGGCTGTATTGGCACTCGCGTCAGGAGACGTGTTCTCTCAGCTCTGCCAGATTGCGGAGTGGGGTCCCCTGGCCGAGCGGAGACACAGGGAAGCCTTCACAGATGATAGCGCCAGATGTGGTGAGGAGTGGGGGGACCTCCCTTACACCAAAGCGCACTGCCAGAATTAATCCCGACTGTGCGGTGCTTGACCCTAAGATGCCGGCGGTCAGGCGCCTTTCCATAGCCTCGTGAGGAGGCCCCGGCTGGAGACTCTCTGTCCTTGTTGGTGTCCTCCTCGGCGACCTGTCGTTACCCCTGGAAGAGCCATGAACCAAATCACCACCCTCCCTGCAGTTGCTCTTCGAGGTGTCACCCTAACCTTTTCACCAGGAGGGGCTGCAGCGCCGATCAGCGGGGTTCCCATGAGGCCCTAGGGGGTGGCGCGACCTTGATGAGGGTGACCGCGAGTTGCTGTCTGGTCACAGTACTGACCAGAGGTATGGATGGCAAGGGACTTCTAGATCCCGACGAATAGCAAGGCGCTGCTACGAGACTGGCAGTGGTCCCCGGGCCACGTGAGACCTGTATCCAAGGTAGAGAAGCCCGGCCCTAACCCCACCATCTTAGGCGAAGATCTCTGGCTGATAGTCCCAAAGGGTTGTGGCATACTCAAACTAAACCCCACTCCTATAATCTGGTGATCCCTGGATTCTACGGTGCAGTACTTCAGCGTCACTGTACTTCTAACACCCGAAACAGAAAGGTCAATTCAAGTGGGCAGAGTTGGGGGTCCCACGGTGGTCCCCAGTTCCCCCTGCACTTTTCTACTGCAGGGAGGCCCCGAACAAGCAGTGGGCGTGGACCCCTATGCCACCCAAAAAGCGCAGCCCACAAAAGTATCCAGCTTCTTCTCCATCACCACCAAGGGGGCGATCAGTGACGAGACGGCACGGACTGACAGCAATATGGTGCTTACACGGGAAAACATGATGGCCTCGCTCCGAGAATCCAACAAGAATTCAGAGACGATAGTAGGGCCGATATGGGGTCCCCTTTGTTGATGCGTTCAAAGCCGAAATGGGGGGCCGGCTGGTGGCCCTACAATCTGATGTTGATTCAATCGGGGCCCGCGCTCTAGACCTTGAGGCAAAATATCAGGAGCTGGAAGACCGCGTGCGCCCCATGGAGGCCCAGTCTGGTGACCTACGTGCTCAGCTGAAATCCAGGGTGCTCAGATGCGAAGATCTGGAGAGACAGTCCCATCAGAATAACATTCGGGTGAGAGGCCTGGAAGAAGGATGCGAAGGCCCAGATCTTGAGGCTTTTATGGTGGGGCTTTTTTCCACAGTGTCTCGAGACTCTGAACCAGAGGTTCGTCTGGAACGAGTTCACAGGGTGGGGCCTCAAGCTCCGGGAGATTCCAGAATACCCAGGGACGTGCTGGTACAGTTCAGCTCTTTTAAAACCAAGGAATTGGTCCTTCAGAAGGTGTGTGCCCTCGACAGAGTGTCATTCCAGAACGCCACATGTTCGCTCTACCAGGATGTTGCACAGGCCACACTTGTTCGACGCCAGCAGTTCCGACCTGTCACTACAGCCTTAAGAGACTGCACGGTGAAATACCGCTGGACTTACCCCTTTGGCTTAGCTTTCACACTAGACAACAAGAACTAACACTGCACGGATACGGAGGAGACAATGGCTATCCTGGGTATTGAGATGCCAGCCTCGACAAGCGGTGAAGTAGAGAGGTGTGGAGGTGATGGCAGGTTCGAAGAAGTGGGGGAGCCCTAGCTTCAACAGCGGAGAGCAGGCAAGAACACTGTTGGATGATGAGGTCCAGGTTCTTTGTCGTTTGGAGACTTTGTTTCACCTGAGGTATCAAGTATGACTAGCGGTTCATGGTCCTTGGTAGCTGCATGAGAAGCATGCTGGTATGACCTCAGACACTCTGACTTTCGAGCAGAGACGGAGAGGGGAAAAGCTCGAAGTAATCACGCTGTCCACAACACTCAAATATATTGTTAGCTCTTATCTCTTTTTTCTGTGCCTACGAAGCTGCGCTCTCAGCCTTGGTGGCGGAATTTGGACCGCCCTAGGTACTGCTCGAAATGAGGTTCTCCTCTGTGATTGAGATCCTCCAAGCTCAAAGTTCGGATGCTTATATGGTACTGTTCACTATGTTTTGGTGTCACAGTATTGTTTGCATTTTTTATGTCACTTGGTTGGGGCGGGAGGGGCAGGGGAAGAACATTGAGGTAATGACCCGGGACTATTTCTTTTTCTCACATTCTCATAGGACATACTCCAGAATTGATCACATATTCATTAGTCAATCCCTTCTCTACATAGCGGGATCCCAGTTCCATTTGTCTCTCTGAACATGCTCCCCTAGAGCTCGTCCTTGATTGGCCCGTCCCGCGTTCTAAGCTTGTCAGTTGGTATTTTCCCAACTTCCTTTGTAGGGATAAGCTTCTTAGAGATGAATTACGAAAGGCAATCACAGAGTTTTTTTACCTTAAGGATCCGGCGCAATCCTCCTTAGCTAACAACTGGGACGCCTTCAAGGCTATTATTCGGGGGAAGTGCATCGAATTGGACCCCACCCTCAAAACACAACGTAAGGGGAACGTCTTCTCCTCGAGGGGGAGCTCCGAAAGGCTGAATCTGACCACAAATCTAATCCCTCGATCCAGTCTGAAAAGACCCTTCTACGCTTGCAAGCCAGCAGCTACGAGGGAGGAAACAAGGTTGGATCCCTTTTAGCATGCCAACTATGAGTGAGACAGGAAAAGAACTACATTAAGCACGTAATCGATGGGAAAGGGATCTCTCTCCAGAGTGAAGCAGGGAAAGCCAAGGCCTTTGGGGAATTTTACAGCTCCTTGAATACTGCAGACTCATTAGATCCACAGGTTCAGGACCAATACCTAGAGGCTCTGGACCTACCACAGGTCCTGCCCTCTACAAATGAGGACTTAAGTAGAGCCATATCCGCAAAAGAGGTCCAAAAGGCGATTGACTCCCTCAAGCTCCAAAAAGCACCCGGCCCTGATGGCCTCATTGCCCACTTCTATTGTGCGTTTGCGCCAGAATTAGTACTCCGCCTCGTGCTACTCTTCAATGATATAGCCGACAGGCAAGAGGTTCCCCTTCTATGGGAGAGGATCTGATCTCCGTCATCCCCAAACCGGGGAAGAACCCCACTAGCAGTGCCTCTTACAGGCCTATAGCGCTCCTGAACTTGGATGCCAAGTTATACTCTAAAATACTGGCCTCGCGCCTAGAACATGTTATGCCAACGCTCGTACAGCCAGACCACGCGGGCTTCATCAAAGGGAGGCAAACTCACGATAATCTTCTGAAGGTGGTCCACATTATTGAGAAAACCCAACGGAAGGCCATACCTACAGTACTTCTCTCAATAGACGTGGAGAAGGCCTTTGACCGGGTTGAATGGGACTTTCTGACCCGTACACTACGATGCTTTGCTTTTAATGAAGCCTTCATTGGAATGATCAGGGCTAATTATTCAGCTCCGAGATCCAGGGGCTTAGTGAATGGGGTCGTATCAGAACCTTTTAACCTTCCCCGGGGAACCAGGCAGGGGTGCCCACTGTCCCCCCTTACTATTTGCAATCAGCATTGAACCTCTTGAGGAACGCATTCGATCCAATCCAGACATGGGAGGGTCCCATTTGGCACGGAACATTAGATCTCTCTCTTTGCGGATGATGTGCTACTTTCAGTCATAAAGTCGCAGTTCTCTCTTCCAGCGATTCAATCTGAGCTGACCAAATACGAACAGGCCTCGGGATTTAAGGTGAACCTCTCAAAATCTTTCCTTCTCAACATAACTGTGCCTAAGGAGTCCTTGTGGGTTATTGAAAGTGCATCACCTTTCCAGATCGCGCCCAAGGCCATTACATATCTTGACATCAAATTCACCCGCAAGCTGAAACATCTCTACGGAGCTAATTACCCGCCCTTGCTGCGCAAGCTTTAAGCTGATTTGGATAGATGGAGGACTGCCTATCTCTCATGGATTGGGTGAGTCAATGCCATCAAAATGAACATCCTCCCATGCCTGCTATATCTCTTTCAAGGCCTTCCTATTCCAGTGGATTGGGCACTTTCCTTTGAGCTGAAGACAATGATAATCAAGTTTATTTGGCGAGGGCAGAGAGCTCGACTCTCGGGGGGAACATGACGGCCAGCTAAGGAGCACGGCCGTGAGCTCCGGTGTTCCGAAGCATAGATATCGGTATTGTTTTGGGGAAACATGATTTAAGAACAGATTTCTTTTTACTGAAACTCTGAGACAAAATTTAAATTTAAATTCACGTACCTGAGCTTGGTAATCCGACTCATGGTTGATCCTGCGGCTCCTTTTGTTTTCATCGCAGCGGGGCAGGGGGGTCGGCGGAGAGTGTGTGGCTGCTCAGTTTGCGGCTGGTTCGTCACTGTTGCGTGCCATTCGACAGCAGTGGAGAGGCCGACACTGCCATATGACCCCAAAAAAAGGAGTTAGAGGTGTTTCAAAAAAGAAAAAGAACAAAAACGCAGATAAAACTGGTGGTACAGAAGGGCAAGGAAAGGTAGTAGACCAGACAGGACAAGAGCGAACAACCCCTGAAAAAACTCTTGAAATAATCCCCGAAATAACTAACAACATTTCTAAAGACAATTTAATTTATGAAAAAACAGGTTTTGCAAAAAATAGATACTCCCTGAGGAAAGCAGAGTGTGTACAGTTGATAGCCCAAGGATAGGGGGGGTATCAATAAGGACAAAGGGATAGGCATAGTATCAACTCGAGACTTACCTCCCCTGGTAACACACAGAAAGTCTGCAGCATTGCAACAAGAGAGCACGGACAAATTACAGAAGATTACAAGGAGCAATAAAAATTACCCAGGGAAGCCTCGAGTTACACCATCTTTGAGGTCATATTTCAAAATAAGAGAAGCAGAACCTTCAGACAAACCAACAACACCGGTTCTACAAGTAGCTAAAACTGCCATGGCTACTTCTAAATCTATTGGGGATACGCAAATAATAGTTGAGACTAATCTCCCTACTTCAAATAGATACTCGGATATAGTCATTGAGGAACACTTGTCACACACTCTTCCAGGAAGTGAACTCACCCCAAACATTTCTAAGATAAATGCACAACCAGATAACCAGCCAAATGTGCAAGCAAAGGAGAACTTCATAGATGTAAGCTCAATGTTAATACAGCTCTCAAAGGAGATTAAAAACAAATTTGTCATAACGGAAAATAATCATTCTAAAATACAGGAATCATGTGTGAACGTGGAAGCTAAAATGGCTGATATAACGGCAAGGCTAACAACAATGGAAACAGCGTTTGGAGGCTTACAAGAAGAGGTGAAGAACAACCAGAGAGAGATTCAAACCTTAATAAGTAGTGAAGGAAATCAGCAACAAGTTGGAGGTGTTAGAAAATAATTCCAGGTGGAACAATTTAAGGCTCCTAAATGTTCCAGAAGGGCTGGAAAAGGGAAATCTGAAAGATTTTGTGGTAACCATAATTAAGGAGGCTATGCCGGAATTTCTAACATGGGACTTGGAGCAAGATATACAAAGGGCACACAGGAACCCTGTCAGACGGGACCCAAAAAGGAATAACCAAGAAAAATATTGATACATTTTCGTACCTATGTCATTAAAGAGGCAATACTCTCAGCTGCCCTTAAAGCAAAAATATTTCAAAAAGATGATTTGTCTTACTCTATAAGATCAGACATAGCTAATACCACATTAAATCACCAGTGGGAACTAGGGAAGCATATCAAAACCCTGGAGGCACGGGGGGGCAATGGCACAAATAAAATTTCCGGCTACTTTCAAAGTTATGTGGAGAAATAAAATGCATAACTTTAGGGAAGTCTCAGAGGTTGAGAATTTCATCGACTATATAAACAGTCAAAGAGATACAAAATAGATACATGGAAGGGATAGGAACGTCAGAGCTTCAAGGGGGGCAATGCGTCACCCCATATGGAATAAGGGAGGGTTCACCAGGGTAGGAGGGTGGTTTCAATGTGAGGGATGCACCCTTTCACTTGTAATTATGAGCACTGGGTGGAGAGCATTAGGGGAAAAAACAAAAAAAAAAACTCATACATGACATTGACAAATATCAGAAAGAACGTATTAAAGAACAAGGGCAAGGGCGAGGGAGAGATGAAAATAAATATTATCCTGGAATGTCAATGGTTTGAGAATACATAGGAGAAGGAGGAAGATTTTTGAATAATTAAATTGTCCGATAATTATATAATTATCCTGCAGGAGACACACTTACGAGAAGAGGAATGGGAAGGCATATTTAAACTAAACAAGTGGATAACACAATTGGTATGCTCCAAGCAATCTTGTAATGTTAAAGGAGTAGCCATATTGTTTAAAAAATCAGCTAACGTTAAAATAGAGAACTGTAAGGTGGATAAAGGGGGTAGATGGATTATAGTGAATATTAAAATTGACAAATTAGGACTCACGTTGGTAGGATACTATGGCCCCAATGTGGACGACCCTTCCCCTCTTAATGAGCTGTATAAACACCTTAGATGCCAAATATAACATAATTATGGCAGGAGACTTTAATATTTTAATGAATCCTCTACTTGATAGACCATCAACACAACAAACTATAAGTGCCCCAAAAATGAGAAAGAGCATACAACAATTAGTAAAGAATTTAGGGCTAGTTGATATATGGAGACTCAATGGTGGTAACAAAAAATAATTTACGTATCGAAATAAGGAATACTCACACGCCTCAAGAATTGATTTATTTTTGGTGAATGAGAGATTAAGGGAAAACCTGAGCATTTGTCTGACCACGCGGCAGTGAGGTTAGAAATGTCCATGGGGAAAAACCTGATAGAATATAGATGGACATTAGACAGAACACTCTTGGGGAAACAGGGAGTGGTGGACATGTTAAAAAAAGAAGTGATTGAATTTTTTGACATAAATTATGAGTCTGCAGTGCCACATATAGTATGGGACACTTTTAAGGCTTATCTTCGGTGGAGACTCATAAGTCATACTTGCTTCCATAAAAAAGAGAAGTCAAAGTATACGAGGATAAGATTCAAATAGCACAGGAAACTCTCTTAGGTTGTCAAAATATCACATTAAGACCTGGACTGCAGGATAAACTAAATGAGGCTAAAGAGCAGTTAGCAGAATTCCTGGAGGGAAAGATTAAGAAGCGATGGGAAGTCAGTAAAATGGCTCATTATGAATATGGGGAAGGGTGTGGGAGACTTCTTGCATGGAAGACAAAGCACGACCAGTTAAGAAATGAGATTAGTAAGGTACAGGATGCAGATACCCAAGAATTACATGAGGACAATTCTAGTATAGGTAAGGCTTTTGGTAACTTCTTCCAAGAATTATATACTGAAGATATGAGGGTCTCCCAATCAGAATTGGATCAGTGGTTAGACCAGTATCTCTTACCTAGGATAAACACTAATCAACAAAGTATGTTAAATCAGGAAATTACTATTTTAGAGATAGACCGGATGGCATCCCTACTGAACTTTATAAAGTTCTAAAGGAGATCTTGGCCCCACATCTCCACAAGCTATTAAATAGTATGTATATTCATCATGCCTCTATCCCTCTATCCCAGCTGTTATAACTTTGATGCTAAAACCTGCAAAAGACCCTCTGAAATGTGAGTCGTATAGGCTATTTCTTTTTTCATAAATAGTGAGTATAAAATCTTCACACAAATTTTAGCTACAAGGTTAAGCATGATATTGGGGGACATTATACATTTAAACCAAAAGGGTTTCATGAAAAATAGACAGTTAAAGGATTTAACACACAAATTAGTCACTGCAATCGACATAGCTATTACAACAAAATCACCATTAACGAACGATGCTGCCAAAGCATTTGACAGAGTAAGTTGGCCGTATTTATACAAAGTTATAGAACAAAACAACTTTCTAAATGCTATAATATCAGTTTATGAAGTACCAACAGCAAGGATAGTGGTAAATGGATCTCTTTCACCAATGATCAAGATAGAGCATGGGACTAGGCAGGGATGTCCCTTGTCTCTTTTATTATTTAACATGTACATAGAACCACTGGCCAGAAGAATTAGATCAGAAACTGAGATTCTCCCCTTCAGATATCTAGACTGGGAAATAAAGACAGCATTATATGCTGACGACCTGATGATAAATACACCGAGCCCTGGGATATCATTACCCCGTATAATGGACATAATTGGAACTTTTGGAACAATCTCTGGTTACTTAGTGAATAAGGATAAATCCAAAACTATGACTTGGAATGGTCCAATAAACTCCCCATCAGTAAAGCCAGAGATTAGATACTTGGGTGTTAGGATAACCAAGGACTTGGACAACATAGCCCTTATCAATTTTAAGAAACTGCATTTGGAAACCAAAGCATTATTAGAATCATGGATGCACTTGCCTTTATCTATACTGGGAAGAGTTAATTTGATTAAGATGATGATTCTTCCAAAGTTCACTTTTATCTTTAATGGTCTACCATTACATTTCAAAACAGAATGGTTGCAGGAACTGCAAAGTGATTTGAGCGGTTTTGTGTGGAAAAATAAGGCTGTGAGAATAGCTTGGAAAAAATTACGTAAAAAGAAAATTGATGGGGGAATCGCCTTGCTGGATTTTAAACGATATCATTGGGCTTTCTTTTTTAAAAACACCAGACATATTCTCATGGATAATGCACAAAATATTCCCTTTCACTCACGGGTCTTAAAAAAGAATTTCCCTTAAGAAGGACATTTTTTTCTATTCAAATATGGTCATCCCAAATTTTTAAAAAGATCAGGTTCAAGGTTTTGTTAGCAGTTTGTGATGTGTGGGTGCAAATTAAACGAATTATGGGTATACCATACTATAGCTGTAAAGTGCCAATTTGGAACTCTCCAGGTACTCCAGAATGCCTCTCAGATGTTCTAGCTCTTCCTTTATTAAGGGCGGGCCTGACAACTTGGGGAGAGCTAATTGAAAATAATTCCCTTATTTCTTGGAACACACTTGCATCAATTTACTCTAGCAAGATTTAAATATATTCAATTGACAAGTTGTGTCCAAAACGAACGGCAGATTGGCTTGGAGTCAGAATGGAAGGTATAATTAGTGAAAAACCTAGCTTTTAAAAAGGAAGTGCCTAAGTGGTACTGGATGCTCGTGGAGGCGGAGGACAACACGTTACCGGCACCAGAAGAGATATGGAGAACAGACATGCCGGGAACAGATATTCAAACTTTATGGCAAGTATCATATGCTGCACTTTGGTCCACTATAAGACCCGCACCCTTAAGAAGAAACCATCTCTTTACTCTGGCACAAGGTGGGTGAGTTTGTCTCTAAAACATTAGGAGCTAAAATCCAGGTAAGCATTGAACTTGTAATATTTGGAATATTACCTAGAGGTAATAAAAATTATATAGCAAATATATCTCAAGCACATTTGTTATTCACATTGATAATTATGGCACGCAGAGAAATATGCACGAAGTGGGTAGCACAGACTGCTCCATCTCTAAGAGAATGGATTTTATATGTAAGGAACACCTGTAGGGTAGACTTGCTAAGGGTTCATCTAAATGGATTAAAATGTGGGGACCAATACGGGCGACACTATCAGGTAAGTAACGGGGTTACATTATTTGGGACTATATAAGGAGGATGTCACTTAATAAAGTTCAATGAATAAGGCATACTAAACTATGTTGGAGTTTGGACAGGTCGCACATATCTCCAGATATATAGTTCAATAAAGTTCAATAAAGGGCCTTATGGTTTTCTGGGTAGCAGTGTGCTGTTGTGGTTTTCCCAGTATGAGTGCACACAGCCTGAGTTCTAGGTCTAATGCCATGTATGAGGACAAAAAAAAGAGAGCACGACTCTCTAATCGAGTGCTAACTAGGTCGAAACAGGAGGGGGGGGGTTGGCCCTACCGAACTTCCTGGGTTATTATAGAGCGGCTTCAACCCTGAGTTTTCTCCGGCGCTGTGGGAAGGGTCATTTGAGGATTGGCGGGAGGTAGGACGTCTCATGGTCTCTCATCTGTTTGAAAAGGGAAAATTGCTGACCTTTGCAGAATGTGTTGAAGCGTTTCACCTTCAGCCCTCGGAAGAGTATCACTACATGCAACTTAAACGTTGTGTTCTCCAACCGCAGTAGGGATCTACTTCCGATTAAAAGATTTGCTCAATCAGGTGCCTCTACAAGGGGGACCAACTCTTTCCTTTACTCACTCATATGGTCTCTGGGTTCACACCACACCCCTAGACACCAAAGGTTCTGGGATTCAATTTTAGCCACCCCACTGGAGAGGAAACAATGGACCTCCCTGTATAGGGACATTCCCAAGTATAACCACTCCATGTTTTTAAGGGAGGCCCATTACAAAATTATGTATGAATGGTACCTACACCCTTAGAGGCTACACACTATTTTCCCAAAATCCTCCGATAGGTGCTGGAGGGTATGTGGGATTCTGGGAGACTTCAAACATATCTGGTGGGATTGTCCATGCATCAGGCCCTTTTGGAAGGAGGTACTTTCCAAAATCAAGCTAATCCTAGGTTATCCGATTCCAGACACACTAGAACACACTCTCCTGGGAATTAGGGGTCCCAACTTGAAGTGCCAGACACAGGGCGATCACTCCGTGAAGTGGCTGTGCCTAGGGGTTGCTAAAATGGCTGTGGAGGCTGCATGGAAGAAAGTGGAGGCCCCCTCTCTCACCCAATGGCATGCCAGGTTATGGCATTCATTGGCAATGGAAAGAATGGCGGACATTGTGGAAGACTCTAGGAAGGGTTTTGATTATGTGTGGGCTCCCTTGGTGGAATACCTATCAGAGGGGCTGCCTCTGTATGCATGTGGGCCACGGCTGCGAGCTCTCCATCTCTTTTACATCTAGAACGACCGTAGGCTCCCCTGAATTGCCAGAGGAGTTCTCGTTGGTTGTGGGGTCCCCCCTTCTCCATAATCCAGCCCTCACCTGAAAACACATGTGAACTTTGTTTGACCGTGACACCATAGTTAGTATTTTTGTGTTTATTGTTTGGGAGTTGGGGGGGAGGGAAGGGAGGGATGACTGCCATTAACTTCGCTGCCTTTCATGGGAACTTGTTGACTTATGCAGTGTGAGGGGTCCGTGGGAGACCTGTTAGGTTTAGGCTGAGCTTTTTTTAAGGACTTGCCGAGTCCTAGTACATAAACTGTATATCATGCTTTAGCTTTCTGTAGCTCTCGGCATATATGATGCATTGCTGTCTCCTCCTGCAGTCTGTTTTTTTTGGTGTACTATCTCACCTTTGAAAACCAATAAATATATTTTTGACAAAAAAAACATCAAGACAGCAAATCATTTAAAAGTGCTATGTCAGAAAATATGTCCTCATTTTAGTTTTTTTAGAACATTAACCATCATTTCTAAAGGGAATAAGATCTTCTTATTTATATAATTTTTAAAGGAAATGCATTAGGTATTACAGTTTTGATTACCTCAACATGATGTCAGGCATTTGTAATGAACATAGAATGTTAGCAATCTAGTTGTTCATTAGAATACTGCAGGGAGGCAGGTGTCAGGAGCACGGATTTGGATAATTGAGAGCAGGGAGGATGGTGCAGAGTAAACAAGTTGACTAGGCTGGGCAGGCGGTAGGGAAGGGCAGTGGCAGCATAACGGACCATGGAGGGCTAGGGATGGGGGTAGGGGCAACAAACCAACCATGCAGGACAGCCAACGAGGCTGTGGGAATATAACAGACCATTGAGGCAGAAGGATGAGGTAGTGCCAGTACAACCATACATTCCAACAGACTTGATTCAGACAGGAGGCTCCTGATGTTTTTAAGCCCAAAAGGGATTTATGTTTTCTGTATCCTGCCTAAAATCTCACTTTTTTATGTAAGTCAATGGGGAAAATCCATTCCCCATGTTTTTTTTCTTCAAAATCTTCCTCTTGCCAAATTCCAAATGTTTGCAAGTACGGTACATTGGACCACTGAAGGTAGGAGGAATGGGTTAGGGACATGCCCTTTGATTAAATAGGACAGGAGGGAGATGGGCAGGGGAAACAAATTTACCTTACAGGGCAGGGGTTGCAGCAGCACAATTCACCACACAGGGCACCATACAGGGGAAGCGGGATGGCAGTGCAGCACAATGGACCATGGAAAGCAGAAGTGAAGGGACAGGGACATGCACATCAACAACAGAGAGCAGAGAGGAAAGAGGCAAGGGCAGCAAGCGGACCATACTGGACAGACAGGACGGACAACTGCAGCATAATGGACCATGAAGGGGAGAAGGGTGGGGGCATGGGCACGAAAACGTACTACATAGGGCAGGAGGGACCCTCCTGGTAGGTCGCTCCCCCTCCATGCAGCTCTGACTGTGTGCCCCTGCTGCCGCTGCCGACTCGCTGGTAAGTGTCCTTTGGCTTCTGTGCCACTGCTCCCCCTCTCTGTGACCCATCTTTGTGCTCTGTGCCACTCGTTTTTCCCCCCCTTTGGTGCCCCTTTGCCTGTGTGCCCCGTTTTGTGCTCTGTGCCACTCGTTTCCCCCCCTTTTGTTCCCCTTTGCCTGTGTGCCCCGTTTTTGTGCTCTGTGTCACTCGTTTCCCCCCTTTTTGTGCCCCTTTGCCTGTGTGCCCCGTTTTTGTGCTCTGTGCCACTCATTTTTCCCCCCCTTTTGTGCCCCTTTTGCCTTCTGTACCACTCTTTTTCCCCTCTTGTGCGCCATTTTGCTTTCTGTTCCACTGCTTCCCTGCCGCTGTGCCCCCTGTGGCCCCGCCCCCTGCCCACTCGCTGCTCCCGCCTCCCACCTTCCAGCTGCTCCTCCCTCCCACCTCCCCATATATGCCGGACGCTGCGCGGTGAGGTGAGTGACCCCTGACCCTCCTGGTAGGTCGCTCCCCTCCATGCAGCTCCGACTGTGTGCCCCTGCTGACGCTGCCGACTCGCTGGTAAGTGTCCTTTGGCTTCTGTGCCACTGCTCCCCCTCTCTGTGACCCATTTTTGTGCTCTGTGACACTTGTTTTTTCCCCTCCTTTGGTGCCCCTTTGCCTGTGTGCCCCGTTTTCGTGCTCTGTGCCACTCATTTCCCCCCCCCTTTTGTGCCCCTTTGCCTGTGTGCCCCGTTTTTGTGCTCTGTGCCACTCATTCTTCCCCCCTGTTGTGCCCCTTTTGCCTTCTGTACCACTCTTTTTCCCCTCTTGTGCCCCATTTTGCTTTCTGTTCCACTGCTTCCCCGCCGCTGTGCCCCCTGCGGACCCGCCCCCTGCCCACTCGCTGCTCCCGTCTCCTGCCTCCCAGCTGCTCCTCCATCCCACCTCCCCATATATGACGGATGCGCCTGGACCGCGCCCAGCGCCAGAACCCCTGGACCCCGCGAGCGCCACAACACCAGACTCCGCTACGACGCCAGCACCCTCCACGCACTCAACGCCGGCCAAATCCACACCTGCTTCCAGGCCGCCCCCGAAACGGACCCACGGACCCTTCTCCTGCCGCACCTGCAGCTTCACCTGCAACAGAGCCACCAAACCTCCAAGGACAGGACCCAACCACCTATGCTGCATACTCCTCAACACCCGCTCCGCATGCAAACACGCCGTTGAGCTCTGGGATCTGCTCGACACCTCCACCCCAGACGTGGCCTTCTTGACCGAGACCTGGTGGAACGACTCCTAGGCGCCCGACATCGCCATAGCCATCCCGGACGGCTACAAGATCACCCGCAGGGATCACGCCAACGGAATCGGAGGAGGAATAGCCATCATCCACAAGTCCACCCTCAAGGTTGCCACCCATGCAGATGACACCCTCAACACCGCCGAACACCTGCACGTCCGGATCCACACTGACCCCAACACCACCCTCAGAGGAACACTCGTCTACAGACCCCCCAGACCCCGGGCTCAGTTCAGCGACTCCATCGCCGACCTCGCCAGCACCCATGTCCTCGCCTCCACTGACTACATCCTCCTCGGGGACCTGAACTTCCACCTCCAGAACAACAACGATGCCAACTCCACCACCCTGATCAACAACCTCGCCAACCTCGGCCTCAGACAACTCGTCACCACACCCACCCATGCCGCCGGCCATGCGCTGGACCCCGTCTTCTCCACAAGCACCCACGTCGCTTTCGACCACACCACCGAACTCCACTGGACCGACCACCGCTGCATCCATTTCAACTTCAAGAAACCAACCACGCACCACCGCACCCAACAGCTTTCTCTCCGCTGATGGAGCAAAGTCACCGAAGACCGGCTGATCATCACCCTCGCCCAGAACCCACCCACCGACCCCACCAACCCAGACTCTGCAGCCCGCAACCTCAAACAGTGGATCAACGACTGCACCAACACCCTTGCCCCGCTCAAGAAACCCTTCAACAACCACGCCAGCAAGAGAGCCACCTGGTTCACCAACAAGCTCCAGACCTCCAAACGCGCATGCCGGAAACTGGAGAAGAAATGGCTTCACGAACGCACACCGGACGACGCAGCCCACAAGGACGCCACCCGCAGACATCACCACCTCATCAGATTAGCCAAGCGATCCTCCTTCAAAGAATGCCTGGATAACAACGCACACAACAGCAAAGAACTCTTCAGCATCGTAAAGGAACTCTCCAACCCCAGCGCCAATGACATCTAGCCCTCACAAGAACTGTGCAACTCACTAGCCACCTTCTTCCACCGCAAGATCGCTGACATCCACGACAGCTTCAACACCACGACCGCCCTGACTACACCAGACTCCACCTCCCCTGCGAACACCACCAGCACCAACCACCTGACCTCCTGGTCCAACATCAACGACGACGAGACACACAAGGTCATGAACTCCATCCACTCAGGATCCCCGTCAGACCCGTGCCCACACCACGTATTCAACAAAGCAGACGCAGCCATCGCACCCCAACTACGGAAGGTCATCAACATCTCCTTCGAAACAGCAACATTCCCGCAAAGCTGGAAGCTCGCCGAAATCAACGCCCTCCTCAGGAAGCCCAAGGCGGACCCCAAGGGTCTCAAGAACTTCCGGCCCATTTCCCTGCTCCCGTTCCCGGCGAAGGTCATTGAGAAAATTGTCAACAAACAAATGGCCCGCCACCTTGAAGACAACAACATCTTGGACCCGTCCCAGTCGGGATTCAGATGAAACAACAGCACCGAGACAGCCCTCATCGCTGCCACAGACGACATCAGGCGCCAACTAGACAACTGCGAAACAACAGCCCTCATCCTCCTGGACCTGCCAGCCGCCTTCGACACGGTCTGCCATCGCACCCTAAAGACACACCTCCAAGAAGCCGGAATCCAAGAGAAGGCCCTCGACTGGACCACGTCCTTTCTCTCCGACAGAACCCAGAGTGTCAGCTTCCCACCCTTCTGATCCAAAGCCAACGACAGAATCTTCGGCGTCCCCCAGGGCTCATCCCTTAGCCCGACGCTGTTCAACGTCTACATGGCCCCCCTCGCACAAGTGACCCGCCATCACGACCTCAACATCATCTCCTACGCTGACGACACCCAGCTAATCCTCTCCCTCACCAAGGACCCACACACCACCAAAACCAACCTCCACGACGGAATGAAGGCCGTCGCCGACTGGATGAGGAGCAGCCGTCTGAAGCTGAACTCGGACAAGATGGAGGTCCTCATCCTCAGACCCACCCCCTCAGCCTGGGACGACTCCTGGTGGCCGACCACACTGGGAACAGCACCGACAACCACCGAACATGCACGCAACCTAGGATTCATCCTCGACTCCTCCCTCTCCATGTCTAAGCAGGTCAACGCCGTCTCCTCCTCCTGCTACAACACCCTCCGTATGCTACGCAGGATCTAAAAGTGGATCCTGACCGAACAAGAAGAACGGTGACACAGGCCCTCGTCAGCAGCAGACTGGACTACGGCAACGCACTCTACGCAGGAATCCCAGCCAAACACCTACGACGACTACAACGCATCCAAAACGCCTCCGCCCGACTGATCCTCAACGTCCCCCGCCGCAGCCACATCACCCCCCACCTGAGAGACCTACACTGGCTCCCCGTCAACAAGAGGATCACCTTTAAGCTCCTCACCCACGCACACAAAGCACTCCACAACGCCGGACCAGCCTACCTTAACAGCAGACTCAGCTTCTAAACCCCCACCCGCCAGCTCCGCTCCGCCATTCTTGCCCTCGCCGCTGTCCCCCGCATCCAAGAACGACCTCCGGTGGCAGATCCTTCTCCTACCTCGCCGCCAAGACCTGGAACACCCTCCCTGCCCACCTACGGCAGACCCAAGACCTACTAGCCTTCAGAAGACTCCTCAAGACCTGGCTCTTCGAGCAGTAGCGGCACCCCCCTCCCCTCAGCACCTTGAGACCCTCATGGGTAAGTAGCGCACTTTATAAGTACTCTGATTGATTGATTGATTGATTGAGGGAGTAGATACGGGCCTGCACATGGAAAAAGGAGGGCAGTGGGCAGGGCTAGAGCAGCAAGCCGACCATGAAGGACAGACAGGATGGGTACTGGAAGCACAATACACCATGGAGGACAACAGTGAGACTATAATGGCATGCACCCAGACAATAGAGGGAAGGTGGGAGGGTGGGAGTGGGTCAGGGGCAGCAAGCTGTGGTAGCATAACATCCATGCTGGGCAAGGGGGAGGGGGCAGGGTCATGCACAAAGGGTCATGGAAGACAGAAGCGTAGGGGCTGAACACAGGCAAGAGAGGGCGGGGGAAGGGGCTTCACAACAGACCATGCAAGATAGACAGGAAGAGAAGTTGCAACACAATAGAGCACAGATGGCAGAAGGGAGTGGAAGTAAAATGAATCATGGAGGAATGGGAAAGGGGCATGAAACTTAGACAGGCAGGGTGGCGGTCACAGGGACAGGCGGCAGTCTTATGAGCATGCTAGGTAGGCGGGAGGGGCAGTGGCAGCTTAACAGAACACTCAGATTAGATAGGAGGTGCAGTGGGAGGTCCATGGAGCAATCTAAGCACAGGGGCTTACCAGGATGTTAATGATGGGATATAGAATTTGGCAGTGGAAGGCAGGAGAAGTGGGCAAGGATATCAAGCTAAATGGAGCAAATTGGACCATGCAGGGCAGGAGGGAGGCTGGTACATGGACTCAGACAACAGGCAGTAGGGAAAAGGTGACTGGGGAAGCAAGATAACTGTTCATGGCAGACAGGAAGTGCAGTGGCAGAACAATGGCACATAGTGCTGTAATGAGAGAGTAGTGACATGGAAAATGGATGGCAAGGAGGAGGGAGGACAGGGGGCCAGCACAATGCCATGCCAGGCCCTGAATCCACCCCCCCCCCCCCCACCATGCATTGCGATGGACATTTTACTTAATGTTAAAAAAAAAACAAGAAATTCCCTGAAAAAAGCAAAGGTTTCAGGGATGTTATAGTTAGGAAATAGATTTTTTTTTTAACTTAGAAATTCACTGAAAAACAAAAGTTTATAGAGAAGTTATAGTTAGGTTCAGACTTTAGAAGCAAAAGACCATATAAATTCAGCTGTTATAGTTATAGTTATTTCAGGTAACTATAACTCGTGCCCTAAGATAACTATAACTTGGAACATCCCCATGTACTTCTAAATAACCCCAAATATTACATCACGCACATCTTCTGTGACATCATTGATAATATCACAGTGACATTTGCAGTAAAAGTATTGACGAGAAAACTGTGTATGGCGAGGGTACAAGTGGCATGTCATAAAGTATAGTGGAGTGGCGTAGAGCAAAGTAATCTGTCATAGAGAAGAGTGGAGCAGCATTTCTTAGAGAGGAATGTCGTATAGTGTATTAGAGTGGAGCAACGTAGAGTGGAGCGGCGTAGAGTGGAGTGGTGTACAGTGGCATGTTGTAGAGTGTGGTAGAGTGTAGTGGAGTGGCGTGTCATAGAGTAGAGTAGAGTGGCATGTCAGAGTGGAGTGGCATATTATAGAGTGGAGTGGAGTGGCTTGGCATCCAGTGGAGTAGAGTGGAATGCAGTGGAGGAGCATACAGTAAATTAGTTTGTTGTAGAGTGGAATATCATAGAGTGGGGTGTAGTAGATAATAGAGTGGAGTACCATACAGTGGAGCGTCATAGAGTGTCACACAGTAGTGTAGAGTAGAGTGGCCTTGAGTGAAGTAGAGTGGAGTGGCACAGAGTAGAGTAGCAGATTGGAGTGTAACAGTGTGGAATGCATTAGAGTGGAGTGGAGTGGGATGGAGTGGAGTAAAGGGAGTTGCATATAGTGTCATAGAGAGGAGTAGAGTGTCATTCAGTGGCATTGAGTGGAGAAGGTGTGTCGTAGACTGGCATAGAGTAAATTGTGGTAGAGTGGAGTGGAATGTAGTGGAGCGGAGTGTCATAGAGTAGAAGGGTGTAGAGTGCTGTAGAGTGTAGTAGTGGAGTTGAGTAGAGTGTTGTAGAGTGGAGTATAGTGTTGTAGGGTGGCATAGAGTCAAGTGTAGTGGCATAGAGTAGAGCAGAGTGTTATAGAGTGGAGTGGCATAGATGGAGTAGAGTATCATAGAGTGGAGGGGTGTGGAGTGGAGTAGAGTAGAGTGGCACAGAGTGCAGTGGTGTAGAGTGGAGTGGCATACAGTGTCATTGTGTAGAGTGTTGTGTGGAGTAGAGTGTTGTGGTGTAGAAGTCATAGTGCACAATGGAGTGGTGTAGAGTGGAGTGGGGTACTGTGGCATGTCTCAGTGTGGAGTGGTGTGTCGTACAGTAGAGTGGTGTGGAGTGGCATAGAGTGGACTACAGTGTCGTACACTGTTACAGAGAGGTGTGGCATAGAGTGTCACAGAGTGGAGTGGCATAGAGTTCCATTAAATATTGTGGTCTTGAAGATGGTCTTGTGAATTTACACACAATTGACATTCATCTGTTTTCACAGGTGAGCGGGCCTCTGGTACATTCTCAAATGTAAAGGAGCAGCAGTGTGTAGCTTTATTGGGAAACACACTGTCCATGTACTATATGTTATCATTATCATCGTAACCCATCATATATTTTGTTTGAGCCGAATATATGTTGCTGCATTTAATAAGCATATACAACTGTCTTTGTGATTTATTCACTGTTTTATTGTTTCAGATTAATAATAATTAAGGCACATTGTCACGCAATGACATCCTCAGCTGACTTATGTTATTTTTTTATTCTATTTTATTTTAATGATTTCTTCGTTGGCAGTTTACCTTACCAATAGTTTGATACCCAAGCCCACAAGGGAATATTGACTTGCCCTTTTATACACAATAGTCTGTAAATAGACAGGCATACCATGCCATGTGATGAAAAGCGGTACAGATCAGAGCATATATTGGTGAAAAGGGGGCACCATACCATTTGAGTGGTAAGAGTGGACCTGAACGTTATCCAGGGGGATTATTACTCTCTAAAAGATTAAAAGGACAGTAACATCACTAGTGACATCTCTGGCTGATCTTACTACAGAGTGTGACTACGGGGACATGCCCTCTTGCTTGTCCTTTGAATGAAAAGAGGTAGCACTGAGTACTCCCTGGAAACAAGGGTACCTTCTAGGCAGTTTTAATTCACAATGATTAGATCCAGTTGGTGAAAATATCAAAAGTGCTCTCTGGAACATAATTAGGGAGTTGAATACCCTAGTATGGGAAGTAAGGTACAGGATATGTTTGTGTGGTAGTATATTTAAAACCCACTGAAATTAGAAAGTTACGGTTGCTATCAGCCCTGCACAGGAGTGTTCGACACAGAGAGTAGCGTATGGATGGGCACTGCACCAAAACCCCTGCCACAGTCAACCCCGACTATGCTTGAAATTTAGCAATGTACTGCAAGGGAGAGCTCAACATGACTGTCATTGTGTTATTGAATGAATTCCTCCTATTTGTAAGCTATTTATGTGATTCATGCAACCTTGCCGATTCATGTTGTTTAATAATATGAATTATAAAAAAAATATTAATACATCATTCCTATGTAGACCTTGTAGTCTACAATTCAGGCTGCATGGTATTTAAAAGTAGTAGTAGTAGTAAAATCTGAATACTGTATCTCAAGAACAGGACTAGCTAGAAAAATATTTAAACAACTATGTTGATGGTTCCTAAAAATTCAATTCAATGGTGCCGCCTGATTTTTTATAAATATTAAGGGAAAGTAACTTTTAGAAAGTTACCTTTTCCCTGGCTGAAGTAGCTGGAAGCTAATTTGCATTTGCTCTCAAGCTTTCTCCAGCCAGGGATTAGCATCTTAATAGATGTGAAAACCATGTGAAATGCTTCCCAGGAGAAGACAAAGGGCTAACTTAATTGGGCAGAGATTACTTCTTTGAACCTTACCAAAAATAAAGGGTGAATGCTGTGAGCACCGTTTTTTGCTTTACATTGTCAAATCCTTGTTGAGGATCAAATCCTGCTTAACTGGTCTGGTTACGTCTGTTCTTGAAAACAATACCAATACTTACATTGGCCTTTGGCATTGACCCACTGCTTACCCATTAGTTGCCTTTCTCATCAGTCTCATTTGCTTGCTCCATATTCATTTTCTTTACTTCTTGTGTTTGTCTCTGCCCTAAAGCATAGGTTCATTACCATCCTTTTGATTGAATGACTTGGTACAATTTCTTTACTAGTTTACCAATCTGAGATGGCCATCCACCATCTTAGAATTTTGAATTAAATCAAACAGGAAAATGTCCCGTACATCTGTGTACGCATGCCTAGTGAATCTGGGGCTGCCTCAGGTTGATGACACATGCACATATATCCCTCAACATCCATTCGTGCAATAACAACAATTTTCTCACCGTTATTGTCTTAGCAGAAAAGGTCACTTTTATTAAGATAGGTAAAACAATGTTTTCCTTATGCAAAAACTATAAACATTCATTATCATATCAGAACCCCTTTTTGCATTATGCTTCAACCAAACCCAAAAACATTATATCATAATAAACCCAAATAGTTCCAACAAAACTTGCATAAAAACCCCCTGTAATGCAAACAATCCCATCATTCCCTTTCCCTTCCTTTGCTTCTTGACCTTTCCCCCCCGCCCCCACCCCCCCAGAGTGATGGATAAGCCCGCTCCAGACTATCCAAACCCCCCCAAAAAATGCCTACTAGTAAAGAAAAAATTATACAAAGAAAAACTGTTACCTGTTCTATCATGACATAGAAAATTATACATATATATTTTTTTTATGCATAAATAAAGGGTAGGTGGGCGAGTCACAAAAACGAACCGCTACCTAGCCTCAAAGAGTGCCCTCCCACCAAAAGCACACCTATTTCATACGTACCTGCAAGTCCCGCCCCTAAACCTACCTGCACCTGTCACGCCGCGTGGATTGTTCCACTGTGCGAAAAATACCAGGAGGACACTGGCTCGCACCATGCTCCACCTGGGTCCCCATCGGGCAATAACAACAATCCACTCACCCTTATTGTCTTAGCAGAAAAGGTCACTTTTATTAAGACAGGTAAAACAATGTTTTCCTTATGCAAAAACTATAAACATTCATTATCATATCAGAATCCCTTTTTGCATTATGCTTCAACCAAACCCAAAAACATTTTATCATTATAAACCCAAATAGTTCCAACAAAACTTGCATAAAAACCCCCAGTAATGCAAACAATCCCATCATTTCCTTTCCCTTCCTTTGCTTCTTGACCTTTCCCCCCCGCCCCCACCCCAGAGGGATGGATAAGCCCGCTCCAGACTATCCAAACCCCCCAAAAAACGCCACTTAGGAAAACCCCAGAGTTTTCCTGGCCCAACCCAAAATGCTTGGTGAAAGATAAATTTATCAAACACTTTTATTGCACCAAAGATTTTCGTTCCAAACATTTGCCAGCAAATCCCTCATCTCCAATAAATAATAGTGTTGACCCAGCTGTGACAAGTGAACACCATCCTCTCTGAAAAGATGATCTTCAGCACCTGTGATATTGTCATGTCATAAAAATGTATTCCCCATAGCCTGGCAAAAAACTTTCATCACCCGGTTAAGCTTCCTTCTGGCCTTTCCAATTGCAGCGTGATTACGTGCCCTCTACACTGTTGTCGGTAAATAAACTCTGTCCACACCAAACATGTGCCTGACCAATTGTTCTTTAATACTGCAAGATCCAACTTCATCTGCTTAATAAGGGATAAACCCAACAAAGGCACCAAGTCATTTTCGCCTAAATGTATAATTAACATGTCAGGAAAGCCTCGTGCAAAAGACAGCTCCTTTAACGTGGGAAACAAACCCGCCCACCGCATACCACCTTTTCCTTTCCATAAAACTTTGTACCCTTTGCTTGGAAGTCCAAGTGCTCTGCCATATATCTGCTGTTCAGCAAAGACGGCTGCCCATTTAACCCCTTCGCTGCTGCGGACATTCCGCTGCAGCGCTGGGGGGGGCAGGGGGGCAGCGCGGTGGGCCTGTGCTCATGACGGAGCCGCTCCGTCATGAGCCACAGTTGAGCTGTGCTCATGACGGAACGGTTCCGTCATGACTCCGCCCATTTGCGTTGTCGCCCCGCACAGGCGGGGAAACAGCGCCGCGCAGGCGGAGCGGCCGCCAACAGGATTGTCATGACGGAACCGTTCCGTCATGAGCACACGCCAACCGTGGCTCATGACGGAACGGTTCCGTCATGAGCGGGGAAGGGGTTAATGAAAGAGTGTCCCACTATCCAGGTGCACATCTTTGTTGACAATGAACCTTTCACGCAACTTAAATGGAAAAAAACAAAATTAGCAAAAAGCAATGTATAAACAACAAAGTTCATTTCCTGACATATCAAGTACAACAGGCAGATTTCACCCTCCCCATCCTCTTGATATCCTCCCAATCCCAACCCAACCTGGCCGCTTCAGTGGCCGCACTAATACGAAAGGAGTGTGTCCCAAACACTAAAGGGTCTTTGCCAAGTTTAACCAAAGCCTTCCTTAACACAGCCAAAAGTTGGGCACTAGAAATTTTAGACCAATTCCAATGAGAAAATGTTACACCAGGCCGAAAAATAGCAGATTTAGAGAAAAACTCCCACTCCTTCAAAGGACAGCAATCCATGACCCCGCTGCCGTTTAAATGAACCCACATGCCTTTCCCCAGTTGGTCGGTTTTCAACTACCTTAACCAGATCCTCAGTTTGTCACCCTGCAACTGAACCTCGCTACTCTGAATGCCTACCTGATCCCTTAAGCCCATTAATTCAGAAACCCTGAAAGCTCCAAAGAACAACCAGAACATGCATAATCTAAAACGAGAAACCTCCCAATCTTCATAGCAGAAAACTGGTAATTGTGACAACTGTTGCAAAAGAGCAAAAGTAACTGGCTCACGTAATGGCAAAGAATAGGTATGTTCTCTGCTAAAACCTTTCAACATTCTTCTTAACAAAACATCTTCCACCGGGTCTTGACCCCACCATAATTGGCCATAAAAAGAAATTCCAGCCAAGTTCCCAGAAATGGTCGTGTGCGACAAGCCCTTGTTAATCAAATGTAACATAAACTGTCAAATGAAACATTTGTTACCATCTTTTTTCCCAACAACATTTTGAGAGTTTGCTCCATGCCTGCTGATAGGTTCTTCTGGTGGAAGGAGCTATAGATTTTTCAACTAACTCGATGATCCTCAGTCCCCCAGCGCCCAGGTGCTCTGCGAAATTGGAGTTTTGAAGCTGTCTGCCCCTGGTGCCAAGCTGAGGAATTTCTGCCAATTAAAGCAAGACAAAGAGTCTGCAATCGAATTGTTAAGGCCTGGAATGTGCCGTGCTCTGAACACTATATTTAATTTCAGGCTCTGTAACATGAAAACCTGTAACAGGCGTAACAAACCTAGATCTTTAGCTCTTTGATTATTAAGAAGATCTACCACAGACATATTGTTGACGTGAAAAAGCACACATCTATCCCAAAATTCCTCCCCCCAAACCAGGAAAGCAACAATAAGAGGGAATAATTCCAGGAAGGCAATACTGTGACCTTGTTGAAGCCAATGAGGGGGCCTCCTTTTTTTGCACAGCAGCGACCTTCCCAAAACAAACCGAGTCCATGAGCCCCAGACGTATCTGAAAAGAGCTGGATCTGCCAAATGGTATTGTCCTCCACCAAAAAGAGCGAAACTCCATTAAAATCTTCCAAAAACTTAAGCCAAATGAAAAGATCTTCCTTGATGGCCATGGAAATTCTAATCTTGTGGTCAGGAAGGTGCGCCCCTGACATTGCTATCCCCAGACGTCTGCAAAAAGTCCTGCCTGCCCTAACCACCCGACTGAACCTGTCTGAGCTCAATCTTGTCTTTGACGATTACACCCAGTAAAAAAGGACCTGATTTTCTGTACCTTTTCATTTGGCAAACGAGCCATCATATCCTGTGTGTCGATTTCTATACCCAAAAAGGTGAGTTTATTGCTCGGGCCTTCAGTCTGTTCTGGAGCCAGCGGGACACCCAACTCTTTATCCATGTCCTGAAAAATGCCTAGAACCCTGCTACACTGATCTGAATGTGCGGCTCCAATGAACATTAAGTCATCCAGATAGTGGCAAACATATTGATGACCACTTCTCTTGGTAAAGCACCATTGCAAAAAAGTACTAAACATCTCAAAAAGAGCACAGGATACTGAGCACCCCATAGGGAGAACTCTGTCTACGTAAAATGCTCCATCAAAAACCATGCCCAAAAGTTCAAAATCCGATGGATGTATTGGTAGCAAGCGGAAAGCTGACTGAATATCGCTCTTTGCAAATTCTGCCCCAGTTCCAACCATCCTTACCAATTTTAATGCATCATCTACCGAGGCATAAGACACATTAGAATCAGCAGGGAAAATGAAATCATTAATGGATTGACCCTCTGGCCACGGGAGATGGTGAATTAAACAAAATTCCCCGACACTTTCTTGGGTACTAATCCCAAAGGCGATACAATCAAGTTGGCCAGGGGGCACTGCCAGAATGGACCCGCTATCCTGCCTGCTTTCAATTTCACATCCAATTTCTTTCGCACAATCTGTGGTGCCTCCTTGGCAGATTTCAGGTTATCAGCCCAACGATTATACCTTGGCCCCTGATAACCAATCTTGAAACCGTCCCTGAATCCCCAATAAAGTTTGGAAGCAACCTCAGAATCTGGGTATTCAGTCCGCCACGATTCAAGAACCAACAGCCTAATTGGTGTATGAGCCCTTTGGGATAGGTTGGAAAACTGATCCCTGTCCCCTTCGAAATCTCCCTTGTTCCCCAAACATTTGATTGGTGAAACATTGTGTCATTGCATGTTTTCCTCCACATTGGGAACATTCATGTTGGAATCTACAAAACTGTCTGGTGCAGATACCCAGGTTAAAATTCCAACAGGCTCCGGATGCTGGAAACTGTCCCCTACCAAACCAACCCGCCCCGATTTGGGCGGGGCGCGGCTGAAAGGGCCGGTATGTGATTGGCAAGCCACTTGCTGTATGCGTCGTGGCAGGCGGTTGGGCAGAGGACATCCACTGGAGTCAAAGCTCCGAATCGACATCACCCCACGGCTTATCGTGGAATCAATTAACCCTGGCTCTAAATTCCTCGTTGTAGCTGAGCCACGCAAAACCACCAAAGTGCATTTGGGCCTTTCTAATAATGGTCATGTATTTGAATATTGCAACTGCCCTTTCTTAATGTCTTTTGCAATAGACACTCGCGTAGATAAAGAATGCTGACGTTCAATTCTCTATGTTCTTGGGGACCCTGGGACGTTTAGCAAGCTCCCATTCCTCTTCTTTGGACCCTTCTTTAGCCTGAATGTCCCTATGAAGTAGTTTAAACACATCAACAAACTTGTGCTTCCAAATCCTGTTTTTTATCTTATCTGAAAGATGCATCCCCAATGGCATAGCTATTCCCATATAAAGGAGCTTCTTATGAATATTAGTAATCTCCCCCGCCTGCACATCACAGGAATTACTTACGCCATCCACTTTTTTATCTAAACTTGAATCCTTATTTACCACATCAGCACTACTAACAGTTGGAGACTGTGAAGCCATATTACCAACCACCTTTCCAGTAGACACCCCCACAACATCCGACAATGAGAAATCACCCACACCCAACAGAACGTTTATTCCGCTTGCCACCCAAGGGTTGTGACCAAGAAGCCCCCCAATGTGGCTTACCTGTCGATAACTGAACGGAGCGTTTCTGAAATTCTTTTGGATCATCATGCTGACGATGACCATGTCGCTGTTCTTTGTCAGTTACGCTGTCCGCTCCTGACTTCTGCAACACACTAATAACATTGGTTGCCCCTGACCCACCCTTTGAAAACACATTATCCTGTATTAGCAAATGCACATTACCATCAGCAATTCCTTCACCCAAAACCCCTTCTTCTAGATCATCATGATCATCCCCATAATCCAATTGTTCCTCATGTATATTCAGATCAAAATTACTACTTCCAGGCCGTTCCACATCCCCACCCCCATCATACAACCTTCAATTGGTCGCTCCGAATGTCCTGCCGTACACCGAAAATCCGCACTTGATCCGCCTTGTGTGCCTGATTTTCTACCAAAAGCCGCAAACTGCTCCATGCTCAAAAGACTGGCGACTCCATTCGCTGTCTGTTCTGTTGATGATGACACATTCAAGCCGCTCCTGCCTGAAAGTGCTGAAAACTCCAAACCGTTTCCCCCAGTCCCCCGTTTAGAGCTGCCACCCGTAGCCAACGGGGCGTTAGAATGCTCCACCCACACCCAGTGCCCAGTCTGAGGCCCAAACGATCAAAATTAAAAATGAGGCTGAACAGGAGGAGAGCGAGATGTAGGAAAAATAAATTCACACCCAGAAGAACCCCCTAACTGTTCAGGCATTGGATCAACATGCTCACTGAGAGGAGACAATTCAACCACCTCAAGATCCTCATGTGCAGAACCATGCACTGATGACTCTATGAGCTCCAAATGACCTGCTGCAAGCGAAACCCCACTTGACAACTGGGATTTACCACCAGGGGGACCTCTGTGCAAAGGAGGCTGCACACCAAAGAATTATCACCCACCAACACTATCCCAGGTACATTGAAACTCCTTGAGTGCTTATTCCCCGCTTATTGGGGAGCAGGGGAAACTATCTGGTCCTCTAAAACTTCTTCCCCACTATCACTTGAGTAGTCTACCAATGAAGCAGAGCGCTTGCCTAAATTCACTTGAGGCGCTATATCAATTGAAGCGCCTCCCATATTAAAACATAAGCGCTTCATGAGCACCTTCATTTTGTCTTTCGCCTGTAATGTATGAGAGGGGCTCGCAGGCTAAACCAAAGAAATGCCCTCTCTCCCAGCAAAACTCCGCCCTCGCTCCCACCCTCCCCGAAGGAGCGAAGCAGAGTGTGACCGAGAGGCAGCCCCACCCCTCAGCGAGGCTCTTCTCCAAGCCCAACCAACACGAGGGGCGGAGACCGCCCCCAACTGACCTGCCACTCCCACCGAAGCTGAGGAACACCGCGGCGCTTGAAGCCTGTCTCCACCGCTCCTACAGTAAGAACGGCCACGGCTCCGCTTCAGCACCACCTCTCTTTCCGCATTAACAGGCGTCAGCAGAGCACGGCCGTGTGACGGCAAACATGCCGCCACCGCCTCGACCACTCCTCTCGCCGCCTTCCTTCTTGGGCGCACCACACCCGCCACCACAGCGGCAGACACCCCAGGCCTCAACAGGTCTTCCCGACCCGCAGCGCAAAGGACTTGCAGCGCGTCACACACTGCCTCACCCTCCGCCACATTTTAACTTAATTAACCAACTTCTCCCTCAAGGTGACAAAAATTAATATTGACGAGAAACAACCGTCACCGCACAAAAACGAACCGCTACCTATCCTCAAAGAGTGCCCTCCTGCCAAAAGCGCACCTATTTCATACCTACCTGCAAGTCCCGCCCCCTAAACCTACCTGCACCTATCGCGCCGCGTGGATTGTTCCACCGCGCGAAAAACCCCAAAGGAACCCTGGCTCGCGCCATGCTCCCCCTACGTCCCCATTTCCCCTTTTTTTTCTCCTGTTCCACATCAGCAGAAAGCAAAGCCAAAGGTTCAGAAAACTCAATTGAAATGTGACACCCATTGGCTTGGTTCCATTATGTCAGCAGCAATTTATTAGCACACATTCCAAATTAGTATTGCCTTGCAGTGCTGTGGGCTGTCTGGAATGTACGTTTCCATAGAGTTATCTGTTTAATTCAGACTTTGGAGTCTGTTTAATCCTATGACTTACATTTGTTAGCTTTGCATTGCTCCTGAAGCGTTCCTGTATGGAATGGGACTATTGTCGTCTCTCCAGCGATTTATGGTTGTGTTGAAAATTATTACTATCCCCCGATGCCAATCCTTTTCAACCCATCCAGGGGTCCAAGGTAGGATTTCAAACATGTGGAAGCTTTGACATTAATAGAACACTTGATAGCATGGCAGTGAGGAGTACTTATTAAAAGTGATAGTTTTGTACAATTGGAATCTGAACTCATATATTTGAAAGTGCTTAGATAGGCGATAATGAAGAAAACTGATTTTTTTTTAAATAAAACCTTTGCCTAAGATCACACAATTTAAGCAGAGAAGGCACAATTGAATAGAATTATGTACCCACCATCTCCTTTGTTCATTGTGACAAAAGGCCGGTTAGGATAATCTACCTAGACTTGCCTGTTATTTTTTCCTAGTGACATGATAAGTTTCAGAGCAAAAAAATTCAATTTTAGCTTAAAACCGTATGACATGGGGGGTCAGTGGTGCACACTGCTCTGCCCTTGTGCTGAAGGGTTAGGCGGAATTTTTAAGTTGCCTCTTTATACATTCAGTAGCGGAAGGCTCCTTTGTGCTGAAGTGTGAAGGTTCACATAAAATATGGATTAGGTCTAAGGTTTCCAGAGAGCTTAAGGTCAGCAGGAAATAGATGCGTCATTCTTAGTTGCACAGCTCCCAGAATCCATCAAAGTGCATTCTAATTAAGAAGTAATACTGTTCACTGGTCACTGTAGACGAAGCACCCACAAACTAATTTTCCTCCACTGAAGTTCAGCATTGCAATTCTGATGATTTAATTGTTATATAGTTCACCTACAAGGGCACTTGAAATATAAATACTGTATAATGCTTTTGAAAAAAACACCAAATACCAGTTGTACTGTGCTCTGTTAAGGTGCCCTAGCCATATAATGTATAGATCACTTCCATGGGTTTCAATGAGTTGTAGTGAAGGGTAGCACGTGCTACTTCTATCTGACCCATTGGTATTCTTTCGCTGTCCTTGCTGTTCTTTATGGCAGGGGTTATGACACTAGCATAATCAAACTTGAGGGGGACCCCCCTGCCAACTACAAGGAGGGCCCCCTCCGTGCTAAGTCAGGAGCTGTCGCGCCAGGGTACTGTGCTGAGGGGTCCCATGGAGCTCACCCCCCACCCCCCCTACATCGCGGGGGATGCGGGGGCCTTTGGGTTATGAAGAGGGCGCAATCTACTCCTTCCCCTCACACCGCAGCAACAAATAGGTGACTACTAAAGAGCTTACTTTGAGAGAAGAGGCCCACACTGGGATGACACTGGGGATAGGGTCAACTGGTGCATGATCTCATTTCCAGTTCTTCTGCTATGTTGGGGAAGCAACATAGTTCACTTGTGATTAGATGGATAACTTTCTTGATTCTAAAACTATGAGAGGCCAAATTAGTCTCCTTTCTTCTACAGGGCACTTTTTCTCAAAGGGTCAAACTAATGGTAGAGTTCATACATAGACCCTGGTCACAGTCCTCAACTTTAAAGGTGACACACTCACATTATTGTGCTCACATCATAGGGAAGGATCAAGAGGACCATAATATCTAAGGAAGTCCTGAAAACAGAAAGCAAAAATCAGAAGATCAATGGAACCACAATCACCTTAAGAAGGAAGAGTTGGACGCAGAGTAATGAAGTTACACGTAAGAATTCAGGGCATTATCACTTCTTTCCACTTTCTAATTACAGTCTTCCTTATGAGAAAAGAGCAAGCAGTTCAGTGTTTAATTTGAGCCGGTGGTTTCCAGTGCTCTGCACTGTCACTTAATTGTCAGAACCAACACTCATGACAGCTGCCACATGGTGACGCTGTATGTGTAATATAGAGATGAGTACAACAACAGATTTGTATCAATCAAATAGACATTAAAACAACTAATACCTGCCTCCCAAGCCATTCTTATAGCTTTGGAGGGCCTCAAAGAGTCTGACGTGTCACACTTGTAGCAGTGTGATTAGTAGTAGGTGTGCATGTACTGGTCACTGGCAGTGTTAGCACTGGCAGTGACAATGGGTGGTGCAAGCTGGGATGGTTTCCTGACGAGGGTCCTGGGACTTATTTCTTTTACAAATCAAGCACTGAAGCAGTTAGAAGTGCTTTCATGGAAAGAACACATGCAGGCACCAAATATGCAGCACACATGGACATGCAAAGCAAACAGAACCAGAGACGTTTTAACCTCTTGAGTGCCCATGACGAGATGGTCTCGTCATGGGCCGCGGTTGCGCTGTGCCCATGACGAGACTATCTCGTCATGAACCCCGCCCGCTAATGAAAGGGCCGACACAGGGCGGGGAAAGGGCGGGGCACTCAAGGGGTTAAGGTATGGGCAAAGTGGGCTTTGGCCCAGGGCCCCAGCCTTTCAGGGAGCCCCCTGATTAAACCAGCTCGGTTCTGCATAGAGTGGTGCCCTGATGACCTTGAATAATTCTTAAACAGATTGTTTTAAATACTGTTTTCCTTTAATTTATATTTAAAGTGGGTGAAGTGTGAGAGTCTATTACAGACATTTTGCAGAGAATCGTTGCATGTATGTTTCATTCTTTTAGATCAAAACAGGGCCATACATATTCATATGTCACAGAGATTATTTGCAGTGATGCTAGTGAGCTGCTGTTGTGTTACAGTATTGAAAACGCAGGTCACTATTCCTAAATATTAGATGTAAACACATTTAGAATTTGAAGCAGTGTAAAATTGCACTGTCAGTGAGCTGGTAAAAGAGGGTATGAAGGAGCTGAAACTGGATCATAAATGCAAAGATGTTCTGAACAGGGGCCTCCAAAATACGTTCGGCCCTGGGCCCCCAAAATCCTTAAGATGTCCCTGGACAGAGCAATGAAAACAGTCAAGTCAAACTCAAGGAATATTTAGCACAGCATGCAGCTATTCCAACAAATAAAGCATACATTGAAAGAAAGGGTGCACAGAATCTCATGTGGATACTTGGCAAACAACCAGCAAATAACCCCACCAAACACTGCCAGGGCAACCACACATCCATGAGGGAACAGCCCAGTACAGTTGTTGAAGTATAAAATGATCAGTTCAAAGGCCAAAGATCACACAATCCAAAGACAATGGCAGGGAGTGTACATAGAGATTGACCAGCTTTGTTAAGACTGTCACATTGGAATCCTAACACCTCACCGAATCAAGCCCAACCCTTATGGCCAACACCAAGTAACGGCAGCCCATCCTCAACCCCTGATTCAGTAGAAAAGAGACTAGAAAAACAAAGACCCAACTAAAGAGAACAAATGACTGCTAGATCTGTGAAATAGAGAAGAATTGAAGGGACATAAAAGGCTCCCAAGATCATCCAACCCATGGTCAGAGCTGGAAATCACTGGGAAGCACAAAGTCTCAATGCAACACTATCAAACTTTCTGCTAGAACTACAGGAATGAGGCAGCAAACAAAAGAGGACCAGGTTAAAGTCCATTGAAGGAAAGGAAAGGGGAATCCCTGAGTGGGAAAGGCCATGGCAAGGAAGCCGGTCACTAACAAAAAACTGAAATGAACCCAGCTACCCAGCCATCATGCCTGCTAACACAACTAAAGGATGAACTGTACTAAAAGCAACTGCCAAAGAAGCAGAGGCAGAGAAATGAAGAGGACCCATTGTGGGACTGCAAATATCACTCAGAGGAGTGGGACCAAACAGCACTTTCTCCAAAAATGCAACCCCTCAAAGCACCAGAGTGCTACTCAGATCAAAATAAAGACCTAGTGGCTAGGTCCTGCAGCCAACCCCCACTGCACAAGGCTAAATATTGTGCGTAGCAGGGATTGGCTCTCTGCCCACGGCAGATGGGGTTTGGGGCTTAGGCCAAAGGCCCACTCCTACAATGAACAGCTAAAGGCTGTTCACTGTTGGGATTGGTTGCTCACAGAGAGTGGGGTTTAGGGCCTGGTCAGCGGCCAGGCCGAGCACCCGACCCATTGTTCATGCCCAAAGGCTGTGCGCAGAGGTGTTTGTCTGCTTTCCTATTGTAGATGGGGTCTAGTGCCTGCGAGAGGCCAGACCCTTCTTTCCACTCCAACTGTGCATGCCAGCTGGGCACAGCAGGGTTTGTTCATCTGCATGGTTGGGCTACAGGGCTTGACTGCAGGCTAGGTCTTCTGAGTGCTAGGCCTGAAGGAGGACTCTTTTTCTGAAGAGCTTTTCTATCACAAGGAGTGCGATGATCTCTGCATGAAAGTTAAGAACTGCTTGAATTGGGATGAAAACATATTCAGAAAGCAATCAGCCCTCTTCAGGGGTCTGTCAGGATTGGCAGACCCTGCGTGATTCCATTAAGGGAGTGACAAAAAAAACATGTGGCAAATGGGGTTTTACCTTGGATTCATGAATTCAAATAAAACTAAAAATACTGTTTCTATTAAAAAATGTATTTATAAAGCAAATGTGGGGTTGGCAAGAGCCTTTGTGTCCATGATGTATTCGTAAAGCCAGATAAAAGTGTATACATTCTTTAGATTTCTCATAAAGACCCTATTGTTTTCTGCTGTCAAATGGACTCCATCTTTTCCATCTTGTCAAACCAGATAAATATTTTTGCATATAGATCCTATAACAAGGCCCCGGAGGTATGCAGAAATCACTTTGTTGGCACGTTGACGCAATATGTCTATTTGTGTCGAAACTGGTTCGATCATTTCTACTTTTGCCTTTGAAAAATAAAAAGGGGGGAAGTTTGTATCAACTGGGCAGAAGAAGCAAAGCAGGAGTCCGGCACCGGAGGCAAAGGTAAGTTTAAAAAAAAAATAGTTTACTAAATTCCCACCCCACTCCCCGCGCGACCCCCGTCCTACGCAAACCCCCGCCCCCCAACCCACGAGTCATGCGGGCTGGGACTGAGCACTAATGTGGGCCCCCTTGTGTCATGCTGCAAGTGTTATGGTTAGCATGGTTTCTGTGCAGGAAGAGACACCTTCCTGCACAAAAACAACCCTTAGAGGCAATGTCCTCTTTCTATGTGTACTGCAGAATGCACTACAGTGGAAAGCGTACCTTAGAAAGCCGCTCACACTGAAGGAGGAAATAACGAGGAGCAATATAGATATTCCCTTGTTAGACCTCTCATGGGTGGATGTGCGGGAATCACCACGCTCCACCTATGGAACCTCTCTACCACTGTAAAATGTTGCCTTACATTTCTTTACAAAGTCATGTAAGGCAGTGCAAATCGCCCCTTGTAGGTCTCTTAAATCTTGCTGAAGCGTTTACATTTTCCTCGTGCCGCTTTTAATGATGCAAGGATGAAGGTTTAGTAAAATTGGGCCGATCTTTACTATACAATACCAATAGTATGCAGTTTTTCTGAGAACAGTTAAACTCATTTCTTGCTATTTTTTTTTTAAACAATATTTTTTGTAATCAGCATCAGCAAGCTACCACTCTCTAAATCATGAAAGTGAAATCATAAAAACGTGTTCAGGGGTCAGAAGAAGGATACTGGCGGGTCAATATCCCTGCGCATTATAAAACTTGCAAGATTTCATCTTAAAGTACTTTGCAAAAACTGTGGTTTTAAGCAACTGTAACTCTATATAATGCATTTACCAAGATGGAGGTGTCCTTAGAGCCCCAGTGCACGAGAATAGAGAGTCGCGTCTCAAGAGCGCGGCCTGGAGCTCAAGAACGTCGCATAAGTACTTTTGAGAAAGGTACCTATCGATCATTGTGATATCACGGGAAACTCAACCTGGACTCTGTGGTAGAATGTGACATCATGCACTTTAATCACCTGAATAATTAAGGAGCAAATTAATGATTTATATTTGCAAAATACATTATGTGGAAAATAAATAGTTCCTTTCACAGACATATGGGTATGTTTTACCCCAAAGCTCTCTGCGGCTGTCTGGTCCAATCTGCAAGGAATCGGTTGGCAATAATTCTGAAGATCGACCTATTTTCTCTGACGTGCAGTCTGCTCAGTTTTTGTTTTAGTTTTTTTGTTGTTTTTTTAAAAAAGTTTTATGTAGCGCACACACGCCCCGAAGGTTACATTACATTACACAAGGTCACATTCATATGTTTTTTATTCCTGGGAAGATTAGGTTATTTGGACAGAATCACATAATTTTGAGTCATCACCGTTTCAAAGTCGGCAGCTCTGGCTGCCAGTTCACATCTTCTTCCTAGTTTTCACCTCTGAAAAATTATCTGATCCATAGTTCCTCGGAAATCAGCACAAGAGAGTGGCGGATCAAAACGGTGAAGTTCCAATCAAAAGACAATTGCCCAAGTTTTTAAGTGTGTCTGACGGATTTTTATGTTATTCCCTTACATTTCTAGCTAGCCGCCCTTATACGCTTTTTCTCGTGGTCAGACTTCTTGTTTTGTTGTGTTTTAATTTAGCAATGTGCTTTGAGCTTTGCAGGGACACTTAATAAAGCATTACATGTAAATTATTCGATTGATTAATCTTTCGCAGCTGTAAACTGATTATGTGATTGGCAGTACAAAAAATTGTGGACAGGATTTGACACGAAAAATCTTACAAACCCCTCAATCCTACTGTACGTTTTGTGGAGGTTCTTAAGGTTTAAAAAAAAAAGATGACACACCCTGCACCGAATATGATTGCAGACCCTGATTTCTCCACACAACTTCATTTTTTTTATGTCTGGCCTCAGCAAAGAGCTGATTTTTCAAAAATTATAAATATACTGTATTCCCCTATAGGGGCTTTCAGCCAGATCTTTTCTTCTATTCGTCAGTAATTGTATTATTCACATTTTGCTCTCCTCCACGACAGCATACAGCATGGTGCAATAAATTAGTCAACTTCAACCACTGGGTAAGTTCACTGAGTGATGGCATTATTTTCTTTCACAACGAGCACATCCTTACACAAAGTAGTTCCCTTAATGCTAGAGGCCACTATGGAAATTTGTGCTTTTTGAGACCCCAAAAATATTTTTGGTTTCCGGCAACTTGTTTTTATATTTGCTAGGGCCCAGGGCTCCATCAAAAATAAACTTTTTATAAAAGTAATGGCGAAACAAAACCAGCATTGGCAAAGCCAAAAATCTGACAGCTAACAACCTATTGTTTTTGACAATGTTTGTTAATGACAGTGAGCGATCTGACCTGCTACCAGTGCCTTGGTACGTGCAGTGAAGCTGATGAAACAGGTCTTTCAGTGAAGTCGAGGCCCCCTGGGGCGTATGGGGCAGGTGGACCCTTTTAGAATTCTGACAGTAGATGCCTAATAAAAATAATAGATGATCGACTTTAGGACCAGGGCTTTCAATACGTGAAGGTAGTTAACATAAAAATAAAATAGAAATGTATAGACAAAAGATAGAAAATAAACTGTTTAGTGCAAAGTGCACTGCAGTTGTGTGTCTTGAAGGATTTCCTCGAATTATGGGAAAAACGTTCCTGTTTGAATGTCAGCTTGTGACATTTTATTGACCAAGGCATATTGCTTCAATGGCTTACATTCTACTGTGGTACTATGTTTTTTGTTATGTGGCTTTTTGCAGGGTGCCGCATTTACTCATCACTTGCTCTCTTTGCGCTATTGGATGTCAATGTGAGCATAAGCGCTTGGAAAAGCTTAAATGACAAAAGACCTTCCCATATTTGATCCGACGCTCTTGTACAAGGGCATGCTGGTGGCGTAGACTCAAGCGGGGCCTCATTTGGCCCCCCTGGAAGACCTGTGGCTCCACTTGGCTCTTTGCCCCAGTGCCTGCCAGAGCCTCAGCTAGAGGGTTCTCTAGGACTACTATGGACTGGCCCTGTCTGTGGGTTTCCTTTTTTATAGTGAGTACCACAGCCATCTGTTGGACACACAAGCACTCTGCAAGAGGTAGAAAGGCATTTGGCATGTGGGGAAGGCAAGCAGGGAGAAAGGTCTGTCTTGAGGACCATGTGGTGCTGCTGCAGGAAGGTCCCAGGTCAGAAGACTATGGAGGAGGGCAGGTCCAAAATCTTATTTGCCAGTGACATCTCAGGAGGAGGAAGCAGCAGCGCCAAGGGCTTGTGAAAAATAATCTGGAACAATCCAATTTTTCAAAAGAAGAAATCTGGGACAAGCAGGGCCTGGGAAATCCTTAAACGAAGCATCTACTCACGCACCACTGAGATACACCGCAGGAGGTGCTCCAAGGCTTGGGGGCACCTCCAGATAACCTCAAGCGTGATCTTCTATTTTCCTTAGGGAGCCTGTGGGCAGCTAGGTCGGCCCTACGAGACCTTGAACGCTGTTGTGCTTTTTTTTTTAACAAACCCCACTAGAACTGGGGAGACACCACCGTGCTGTTAGATCCCAATCAGTATCAGGTAACCACGTTCAGGCAGCCCGTGTGTGCTGGGTCCCTTGGGGAACCAGGAGCACCCCTGCGCTATTTTAATATTTTTCCCTCTTTTTAAGAGGCAGATTGCCGCTAAGGCTACCATCCAACCAGGACACCCCTGGGCTTGGCATTGTAGCACTCTGAAGAAGGGGCCCGCTGACACAGAGTATGCTGTCTCGCACTTGTGTCTCACTTCCCACACTAAGAAGCAGACATTGCAGGAAAAGCAGAGCAGTCAGGAGAAGAAGCAGCACCAAGAGGACAGTGCCAGGTAGGCATGGAGCTGGCTTGGATCGTGGGAGCTTTGAGGCTCCAATTTGGATCCAGAGAGTCAGTGCACAGGAGCAGCATAAGGGCAGGGACACCTGCTTTCAAACCTAAATGCTGGTCGGTGAACTAAACACAGAAAAAGCAGCTTGCATGCAGTAGCAAACAGCAAGAAGTCCACTGTGGCGAGGAGTGATCCTTAAATCCAGCGTGGAGTAGAAACATCTGCATATCTTGTTTGGACTCTATCTAAGCAGAGTAGGCCCCAAGACTAGTGCCAGCATGATAGAGAGAAAACATTGTTCTGTGGGATATCCAGGGAGAGTTTCCAAATGGCCTCTAAGACCTAACAGCCCAACTTACAGTTCTTGTCCTAAGGAAATCCTGATGGCTTCCTGGCAGGAAAATGTACCTTTTTCACTGCTTTAGAATGGAGCTGGAATGAGAATACACATCATGCATCTATCATTACCTGCCAGATCCTTAATGTTCAGTCAATGACGAGAGATTGATAGTTTTCAAAATATGTATTTATCTTAAAGGATTAGTGTGGTTTTTGTAATCTTTATTCAAATTATCTCAGTTTACAGAAATGGTCAATAAAAGATTGATTAGTAAAGCATAAATCAATACAAAGTGTTCCATAAAGGAAAAATTGTCACTAAACTAGCTAAGAGCCTAATCTACGCTAAATAGAACACATGGAGAGTTCCTTTTTGGAAAGAGCAAAAAATAACTTCCTATAAAGAGTTGTTCTGGAAACTCAGCTGAGTCCCCTACAGTCACAGTAGCAACCATCAAAATATCAGTAAAGAAGGAAATGATCGTTGCAGTAGCATTGATCAGAACAGGGTTTGGAAGAGGTAAAGAAGAAAGTCACCTTTACCAATAGCTGTTGGTAACAAAGAGCTAGAATAAGAATGGACTCTGTCCATGGTCATATGGGGGCTCCTCCAAGTGAGTCTCAGAGGAAAATAATCAAGTCTCCTCTCTCTAGCTAGGAACACTTATTAATCACACAATAATGTAACAAAACTTAGCAATCATTAATAGTTCTTCTCCAATGGAAACCAACCATCAGATGGTGTCAACTTCTGATGCTTCTTCTCTCGAGTCCCACAGTAAACATCCATGCCGGTGTGTAGTAAAACAATGTTGCGTATACCTGTAGCATGGAAGAAGGTTCTCATGACAACCTTCTTACCTAAGCTAAAAGATGCGCTCTATGTCCATTGTAAATATTAAAGCGAGTCAGATATGCTGTAGCAAAAGTAGCAGTAATGTTCTGATAAAGCACACATAGAATATATCTAAACCTTTATTTAGTCTAACGGTCACAGCAAGGTTCCTTGTTCAGTTTAAATGAGTTAATGTGGCATAATGAGGCTAAGGAAACAAGCTTGAAGTCAGCACATTCTTAAGTAAGATGCTGGTGCTAGGCAAAATATTCAAAATAAATGTCTATTTAGCTATGGGCAAGAGTCGAAAGGAAAGGCTTGTAAGGTTACTAACGGGTCACATTTAAGAATGATAGCCTGGTACAAAAATGTTCTTAACATTATTTTTATTTACTTTCAAGCAAGCACATTTTGCCTACTTGTGATTAATTTATGAATTATGTGGTGACGTTAAAATGTATTTTAAAAGGATTCTTTCACGTTTATAAAACACGCACATTTTCCTACGTGTCATTTTCTATGTGAAAACATTTCTGCAGCATTTTAAACGCATTCTAAGGTGCATTTATGATATGATTCGCAAGTCGAAATTTGATTTTAAAGTCATTTCTCACAGTTCTGTATGTCTTTTGGGACAGGGAATTATTGACTCCAAGAGAGGGTTTTCACTGTTTTACGCACTGCCAGACTCAGTTTTTGTATTGCATAGGAAACACTGAGTTTCTGAATACTGAGGGGTTATTAGGTGATCTAGCCCAACGAAAGATATACAGGGTCAGATTTACAAAGATTTCATACAAAGCTGCGCTGTATCCATATTTGCTGCTGTGCGTTGCGCAAGGAAAAACCCAGCACCGTGCCATATCTACAAAGTTTGGACTCCTGTTGGTGTCATTCCCTGCACTGGTGCACAAACAAAGTGTGCTCCCTGAATATGGAAACCACAGTATTGATGGAACACAAAATAGAGGACAGAATATTGTAACTAAAATATCAACAGGTAATTTTAAATTTCCTATATCTACCTCCCTATATACGTACTTACAGTGGCACATATATCTTCAAGGTATGTAGATGGGGAATTAGGAATAGTAAATCTATACCTTGCTATATGCACTTACCTTTCGATATTTTGTCCCTTGGTATTCCGTCCTTGATATTCTTGTACTACAATGTTGTCGGTGTTGATAATAAGTAACACGTTACTATTGAACTTGTTACTATTGAACTATGAACAGCCTCATGCCATGACAGTGAGGATAGTGTGCCGTATCTTGAGCAGGACATTTACTGGAGCCAAATACTTCCAATACGAATTCCTATGTGTAAACAACCACAGAAGGAATTCATGTA
Organism: Triturus cristatus; assembly: GCF_964204655.1. Taxonomy (NCBI): domain Eukaryota; kingdom Metazoa; phylum Chordata; class Amphibia; order Caudata; family Salamandridae; genus Triturus; species Triturus cristatus. The sequence goes on from NC_140589.1 coordinate 1,296,821,961, forward strand.
TAGGATGTGTGCAGTCCACTGTGTGTTTTAACATTTTTTTCACCTGCACTATGTATATATTTATAATTCTGTACAGTCCGTTGTGTTTTGCCACTGGTCTTTCCACCTGCATTACATATATATTTGTAATTCTGTACATATTATTTCGTTTTGCATGCATTAAAGTATTTTTCTTTTTTTAAAAGAAAAAGCTTTGAACGTATATTTATAGGGTCTTATTTGTTATGTTGCTGAGTTCTGATTATCAAGCCCGCAGCTTCTCTTTGAGTAAACTTTGGACTACTCTGACTGATTATTCTGAGAATGAAGTGTTAAAATGGCTGCTTGGAACCCATTTTGATGGTCTGTAGTGTGGGGGCCCACAGGAAGCAAACTGCCCCAGTTGTCAATATTGGGGACCAGTAAGTTCTGACCTACGACCTAGATTTTTCAGTTGTTTACAGATTACACTTGACTGTCCAAATCCTTAACGAAGGAGAATGTGCAGAAAGTATTTCTATTCAAACATAGCCATTAAATAGAGAGATAACACGGATTCAAGTGCGCACCTGAGCAACATTTAAGGATTGAGAAACCAAATAGATTCTCAAGCCAGAAGTTTCATAAAAGTCAGGGGGACTTTTACAGTGGTTCAGAATGAAATGGTGCTATAAGATGTGAGGTTCATAAACAATAAGTGAGTGAGACTTAAAGTGAACTGAAAGCAAAGTGCTAGATGTGCCTTTTAACCTTCTGCACCCAAATATCGATCCCAAGTTATAATGTTCACAGCATCCATTGTATTTCTTTTTTTTAGTGCTTGTAAGAAATTGGGTTACTGGTTGGGGGGTGGGGGGGCTGAAACCCTACTCAAGCAGCAGCCACAATTCTTGTCAGGGTGAAGTCACAAGTAACCTCAAATTAACTTGTGCTCGTCCTCTGGTAGCTTGACACAGAGCAGTCAGGCTTAACTTTGAGGCAGTGTAAAGTATGTGTGCAACAATTCAAACAGTAATAAAGTGAAATCACAACACAAGAAAAATCCCACACCAATGTAGAAAAATATAGAGCAAACATTAATAAATAAATCAATACCAAATTGTAAAAATCAATGTAGTAGTCTGGAGATATGCAATTTTAAAGATTTAAGTGAAAATAGCTTCAAAAAGCACCAAGCGCCATTTGTTGTTATCTGTTTGTGCCGGACTGGGACAAAGTCACAAGTTCAGACTGACATTGATGGAGCACGGAGAGGCTTCAGGGACACAGTTAGGCCGTCTCAATAAGAGTACCTTAAATCCTGGTTGCAATGAGCTGTGGAATCCTGGGCTGAGAATGCGTTACTCAGCAGAGGCGGTGCGAGGTCCATGTGAGAAGATGTGTTGTGTAGCGGCGGTTCCAGGTAGCTGTGAAGTGCGATGCAATGTCGTTGCATGGAGATGGGTTGCGCAGCAGCAGTTCTGCTGTGCTGCAATGAGAAAGGCGATGTCCTTTTGTGGAAATAGGTCACTAATTGGCAGTACTGATGGGCAGCGTGGGTGAGGCAATGATCTTGTGTCAGGGATGTCTATGCAGCAGTGGTGATGCCCCCGTTCCAAATGCATTGGGTCGAGCAGCAAAGACGATGCACCCGTTCGGCGGGAGATGCTCTGTGGAAGAGATGAATAGGTTCTGCTGAATCCACAGATCGGTTGGAAGAGCACCTTCAGGCCCACTCCCAAGGGTCTAAGAGGGTGCAACTGCTTTGTAGGGCAGGATTCACAGATGGCAGAGTCCAGGTGCTGGGTTCAAGGCTGCTGTAAGACTGTTCTATTCCTGAGGCTTCTGATCAGGAGGTTAGCCAACTGGCTCTTGGAGTCACTCTGGGGACCTAGGTTTAGAGATACAGTTTGGTCCCTCTCACCCAGGCTAGAGGGCAGCAGGTAAGCACAGTGGGGCAGCAGACCTTCAGAGCAGCAGTCTAGCAGAGTGGCAGTCCTTTCAGCAGCACAGCAGTCCTTCTTCCTGGCACAGTCCATAGGTCCAGAAGTGCTCTGAAAAGTTGGGTTCTGAGGCCCAATATTTATGCCTGGTGCCCACTTAGAATTGGAGGAAGCTTCTAGGCTTCTAGAAGTTCCCCCTGAGCTGTCCGGCATCCCCTTCCTCCCTGTCCTGGCCCCAACTTGTCTGGGGTCACAAAACACCAGTGTCGAACACTTTGTGAGAGTGCTCAGAAAGAGCCTTTGTGATGTGCAAGTGTGGAAGGTGACAGCTCCTCCCCCTCGTTAAGTGGCCCATCCTGCCAACAGCTATGTCCCCTTTGTCTCATTGTCTGGTAGCAATACACAAAGACCAACTGTCAGCTAATCATGTGACCCTGGAACAGGCTGCAGGCACCAAATGGTTAGGAAAAGAAAATCCCAACTTTCTAATAGCGGCATTTTCAGAATATTGACTACACATCTGGCTTCATCATTAAAGAGGGCCTTTCATTACAAGTCTTTAGACACCACACTCAACCTGTTTACCTTCTCTCAATGGGAAGTTACAGCTTATTAAAAGCAATAAGGTAACTCCTATGTTATTCTATTGGAGAGGTACGCATTGCAATAGTGCAAAACTATTTTAGCGGTGTTCCACTACTAGGACATGTAAAACATAAAAGTACACATCCAACTTTTCTAATACACTGCATCCTGTCCTCTGGGCTGTACAGGACCTACAGTAGGGGTGACTTATATGTAATACAAAGGAAGGTTTAGGCCTGACAAAAGGTTTATTTTGCCAGGTCAAAATGGCAATTTAAAACTGCATGCACAGGATGAAATGGCAGGCCTGAGACAGGTTTAAAAGGTTACTTAAGTGAGTGCCACAACCGGTGGTGCAGGCTCACTATTAGCATTCAATTTACAACTCTGGGCACAAGTAGCAATAGCGACTTACCAGTAAATTAAATAGGCCAATGGAGTGTCAGCCAAATCTCCCATGTTTAAAGGAAAGAGCAGAAGCACTTAACATTGGTGAAGTGTGCTGAGTCCTAAAGCCAGCAATAACAAAATCAGCAAAACAGGAGGGTTGAAGGCAAAAAGCTAGCAGAGAACCACACCAAGGATGCCAGGTCTAACAGTGCTCATTACCCAGATTTGGATATACCTTTTTTGTATCCATGAGGTAGGTTCCATTAGCTCCAGAACATTGTTTCGTTTAAATATTTTAATTCTTTTGGAATACCCATACTCTATAAATACTCTTGCAGTAGACCCTTCTTCCCCTCTCTCCCTTTGACATACCCCACACCATATATTTTGATATATGGGTGTCAGAAGATTGGTAATTATGGACTTAATCGCCAATGCTTGGTGTGTGACTAAGTGTGACTTACTGTTGTAGTACTCCTGGCTTATTTGTGAGTTTCAGGAGTTAGCCAAGTGCACTTCTGCCATACTCCTTCCTGGCGTACTCCTGGAATTCAGGAGTACTACAAGAGTAAGTCACATTTAAAATATTTGTAAATTTGGCAGCGGGAATAAAGCATACATCCATGCCTACAATGGTTACATGCACACCTAGACAACTCCATATACCCACTTGCTTTCACTGTGAAACACAAACATCTGTTTTTCTGATTTCAAAATAAAAAAAAAACCTATTGGCTTTATCATGCTTGTTTTTTGGTGCCTGCTGTTGGACTATCAGTGGTGCTTACTACGCAACAGCACAGAGTAAATGTTATTATTTTTAAACACATGGTGCTGTGGAATCCACCTCATAGATTATAATTTTCTGAGGAAAAGCTATTAGTTAGTACCCTTCTTGTAGCTTTACAGTGTCTTTGTCTTGCTGTGTCAGAGTACTACTGTGTTTTTAGATATATTGAAGTTTTAAAAAGCAATCACCTGGAAGGGATATATTTTCCCTCTGAGCCCCATAGGTGCAATTGGATGACCAATTCGTATTTAAATAAACTGTTGTTTGCCACCTTCCAAAAACATTTAAAACTACTTAAATTGTTCAATCTTTTTTTTGTTTCATGTTCTTGAATCAATAAACTCGTTTCACAGCCTAATGATTACTATTAGTGCATTAATTTCTTGGAAAATTTAAGACTCCCAGAAGCCTTTCTTCTGGACCTAATGAAACTGATGTGTATATCTTTTATCTATAGCACAATAAAATGAAACATGAAGCATATTTTTGTTTACAGGTAATGATATGGTTTTACTTTGAATTATTTTGATGATGATTTAGGATGTGAACTATAGGTACATAATGAATAGACCTCACCAAATATCTTGATATTCCCCATTCAGAAGCCAATCAAAAAAGTGAATACCTACAAAAACTGAGACACAGATAGTGAAAAGCAGGCATGGTGGAGAGGTCCCCTTTGACACTGAACATTGTACACCTTCAGCTGATAATTCTGCTGACTAAATCTGTATGTTGTATTTCTCTGAGAACTACTTGTGTCAAATGAGAAGGTGCTTCAACACAGAGGATAGAGGCTGGTAAGTATGGAGAGAACAAGCTTTGTTGTATGTACACATCAGCTGAAACTTACTACAACTGTCACCTCAGAGCTCAACTCTTACAGCAGTTCATTTTAGAACCTGGTTAAACCAAGGTTCTAATGTACTAGTCTGTCCCACAGAGACAGTGAAAGCTACGCAGCTACCACACATCTCCCCTTTTTCACAGGGAGAATATTCCCACAGTCTACCCTGAAGAGTAAAAAAGTGCATGTTATTTTGAAATAATGTTTTGCAAAGAGGAGGGAATACATGTACTAAAAAAGCATGAGGAAGGAGTACACCGAATATCTATATACCTTTTTTCACAGAATAAATATGTACAATATTTTACAGAACACATAGAAATAATGTAATGTCCACATTTCAGATCATGAGATGAAAAGATTTAGTGTGATCTCTGCTCTGAGCAATGCAACAACTAACACTGGTTTAATTGAGCAAATAATCATTTGAGAAGCTTGGGGGATGTGTCACACATCCACTTGATCTGATACCAACATTGTTATTTTCACCATTGTGCAATTCAGGTTTCTCAACCATGTGCTCACCTTCTCATATTACCTCTTCTCTTTTCCCTCTGTTTTCAATATTTTGACTAGGCCAGGAATGTCTCACCACTCTCGCCAAGTTCCAAATTCTTCCATCTTGTGTCTTGACAGCATACAAAAAGAGCTTTGTGATTTTCATAGATTCAGTAAATTTGAACCATTTATTTTTGCCAGTAGGGGCTTTAACTTTAATCTAGCCACCTACTTTGAAATCTATCAACTTGGTCCTATGCTATTTATCAAATCTCTCCTTGCGGCGTGCTTGCAGATCTAACTCTTTTTTCCTCTACTGTTGACTAACATCAACCTTCACCCGAACTTGGTGCCACTTTATGCACCCAGGTTCTAGCCTAGAATTGGGTTACCTTCCTTTCAACAGCTCCAAAGGAGTCATACTTGTGCATGGATGCAGAGTCAGACGATACTCTTCCAACCGTCTTAAAACCTCTTCTTTCCAACACAACTCATTGGATCTTGCCAGCTGAATACCTTTTCTTAGTGTTTTATTAAACCTTATCTATTACTTCATTGGTTTCTGGGTGATATAGGTCACATGGTTTGTGTGTAATTCCACTACATTGCATACATTCTTTCATTTCTTTGGAGCAAAACTGCACCTCATTATTGGTCAAAAGAGTATTAGGTAGTCCCTCTAGTATAAAAACCTCCACCAAGAATTCTATAACCGCCACAGAACTGATGCCTGAGACAAACTTAATTTCTGGCCACCTAGAATATGCCAACTAACACCAGAATATATGGAGAACTCCTTTCTCCAGTCAATGGCCCAATAATGTCTATTGCCACATCCATCCAAGGTCCTACAGGAAGGGAATGACAATACATGGGCGGAGTGTGTAATTTTGCTACCTTGTCGCTGACAGAACAGAACACACAGTCCCTTACCACTCTCTCAACCAGCACATTGATTCCTGGCCACCAGAAATCTAGTCTTTGTTTTTAGTATCTTTATTGGCATTTCTTTTCACATAAGTAACAGAACCACATCTAATACACACTAAAAATACTCTGCATCGGAGGAAGTCAGGTACATTTCAAGCGCATATGTCCATAGCACCTTCTAATAATGTTTGTGCACCCTCCTACATAGGTCTATAGTCCCGGAAGGGCTTGTGCACTTTACCATAATGACATAAAGTACTTGGCAATATCAAGCAGACACATTAACTACTCACCAACGAGAGCACCAGAAATCTAGGCTCAACCTTTATTTAGCTTTTTTAATCCCAAGATGGCCTTCATGTGCTATGTCAATAATATTTTTCCTTAAGGTTTCAGGAGGTATCAATCTGGTACCTCTAAACAGGCAACAATCCATATCTCATAATTCTTCCCTGACCATCCAAAATGGTCTCATCCATGTTTCATCTTTTCCTTTACCATTCCAACTAGGCCTGGGCTAAAATTTTGTTTCGTTCGTGGAAATTGCGATAATTTGACATTTTCGCGTTCCGCGGAAAGCGCGAAAATGTCAAAATGTCCGCATTCCGCAGCTTGGCGATAATTTGTTTCTTGCTCGCGCTGTAAAATAATACATTCTCGCGCGCGATCGCCTTACCTGAATCCCTGCGTTCGCCGACAAGTTTTCTTGATCCGGTCGCGTTCTCCATGAGATGTTGTATTGTTTTTAGCCATTTGTGCTGTCTCGCGACAGATCGCGCCCGCAGTGACGTCATGCGTCACGTGATCACGTCTTTCTTCTCGCGATCATGTACCGCGAGACAACTAAAAACAAGATGGCCGCGCCCGCGAGCAACCATATGGGTAAGTTGGCGAGCCGCAACCATGCAGAAAATCTCGCGAACATGCAGGAAAAAAACTTCCGCATCTTCGCGATATTTCCGCGTGTTTGCGATAATTTTTAACATTTTCGCGATAATTTGCAAAAGTGGATTTCGCAAATTGCGCCCACCCCTAATTCCAACCCTGGTCTACCAGCTTTAGTACATTACTTAGGATCAGCTTCCAATTCCTGTTTCCAATATACTTCCTCGACAATCCCTTTGGTGATCACACATACATCTTCCTTGGGTAAATCTATGTCCTCAACATTGTTATCACAAGGTCCATCTTCTTCCTTTGTGTCATTGACCGAATGGGACAATCTGCTACAAAGTTTCTGACACCATGAATATATTCTACATCAAAAGTAAGCTCTTGAAGGTTAACAACCCATCTCTAGATCCTGCTGGAAATTGCCTCTAGTCCTTTTTTCGTAAATACCTCCTTAAGAGGTTCATGATCGGTTCTCAATTTGATCACTGTCTCCAAATAAAAATGTTAAACTTGGTAAGCCCCAGTACACTGCCAAGATGTATTTTTCTATTACTGAATAATTGCCTTCAATTTGTCTCAAAGCTCTTTAGGCACATATAATTGTCTCCTCACCTTGCTCATTTCCTTGCAAAAGTACAGACCCTAATCCATTTGAACTGACATCATTTGAAACCATTATTTTTTTTCCTGGCACAAATGCCTTCAAGTTTGGAGCCATGGCCAAGGCATTCTTCACATCTTCAAATTCCCGCTCGCAATATTCATCTTAACTAAAAATCATCCTATTCTTCAATAACTTTTACATATGGTAAGTTTGGCTGGCAGAATTGCTAATGAACTTGCTACAAAACTCTAGCATTCCTAAAAAGGACCTCAATTCATCTTTGTTTTGTGGTGCTACTAATTTAATTATGGTGTTTGCAAGCTCTGCTCTGAGTTGTATCCTTTGAGAAGTAATCCTATGCCTAACTGGTTTATTTCTGGACACTGAATCTTACATTTTTCTCTTTTAACAGTGAGGCCATAGTCTTTGAATTACTGTAAGACCAGCCTGATCCTCTCATTGTGTTGTAACTGTGAGTTCCTAAATACTAGCACATTGTCTTGATAACAGAATACCCCAGGGATGCCCAAAAGTATGGCCAACTTAACTCTCTGAAAAACTGCCGCCGTCGATACTAGACTGAACACCCTATGTTTAAATGTATACGCACCCATTGGTGTGATAAAAATAGTGAGGTCTTAGGAATCAGGGTGCAGGTAGATTTTATAGTGTGCTGATGTTTAGTCCAATGTTGAGAAAATCTTGGCTCTTGCAACAATTGTAACCATCTCAGTTATGTTTGGTAATCGGAACATGTCTACCAACACCTCTTAGTTGAAAGCTCTATGTCAACAAACAGATGAATCTTACCATTTGCTTTCCTTTCAACTGCAATTGGTGCTAACCGTTATGTTGCTTCAACAGGCTCCATTGCACCTAATTTGCGCCTATTTTTCCAATTCCTCTCTCGCCGCATCATGTACACTCAGTGGAAGACCTCTAAATCTGGCAGTTACTGGAACAGCTTTCTATTTTAGGTTCCTTTGTGTTTATATTGTTTGAGACACACTGGCTTATCTGTGAACACCTCAGGGTATTAGTTTTCAAAGGTGAACATTTTATATTCATTCCTGGCATCACAGTGGACTAAAATTTGTGGATCAACATTGGGATTAAGATAAACCCCTAAATTCTTTTGTGTTGGTCATCCCAAAATGTTATCCCTTTTACAAGAAACATATAATTTGGAAACTGCATATCTATTTTTAAACTCAATATTTTCCCCAAAATATCCTTTTAGTTTTATTGGTTGTCCACCATACCTTCCCGGGCATATGTTCATTTTGTGTAACTTCTTATGCTCGCTAAATATTTTATTGAACACCTTCTCTGAAAATGATGGCCAACCAGGAACATGAATGAAGTACTTCCTGATCTTTAATTCTCACCAGGTCTTTGGGATTGCTTGAACCACCATCAGCCATCGGCAAAACAATCTCATCACACACCTCAGACATGGTTTTTTCAGATTTTTTAGTAACATTCCCACTTCTACAACACACCATGAAAGGTCCTTTATCCCACACTTAGGTCCTCACTTACAAAGAATTGGCATAGGGCAGCGCCGCAAGTCATTTTACTACACTGCCCTATGCCAATTCTAATGGGGCAGGAATGCACTGTATTTACAAGATACAGGGTATTCCTGTCTTTTCAGCAGGTGCACAATTTGCAGCAGAGCGTGAATGCAGCTACCCTTGCACCATGGGGCAAGGGTGTCTGTGTTGTTGGCATGATTGTTTTTGTGCAGGAAGAAGCACCTTCCTGCATAAAAACAATCACAAGAGGTGTTTTCCTTGTTCTATTTGCGCTGGGCGTGGAAAGAGGAAAAACTAGGAGAAATGTAAATATTTCTCCTTGTATTGCCTGCTCTGGGGAGGCATATATTCTTGGCACTGCCCCAGGTTTAAGTGATGTTGTAAATCTAGGGCAGTGTCGAATTCCATGGGTGTTGAGTGGGAACAAGCACAGCAACACCCATGGAATGCCTTTTTGATGTAGGGTAAGGCAACACAGCACTTTGCACTGCCTTGCCGTACTCCATATCTAGGAGACTATGCAAGCCACGCAGGGTGGATATGATTCAGAGGCCTCATAGATATAATTCAGAGGCCTGTGCCAGCAGATCATCATAAAAAGTGATGCTCCGATGACGCAGGCTTCTTGTCAATGAGGCCCTTATTACACACATCTCTCATTGCAGGACAGTCTTTACTACTTGCCATGTGACCAATTTCCCCGCACCTGTAAAATTGGTGCTTGAAATTGCTACCACTTGCCCTCTCCGTTTTTGAAGATGTACCTTTTACCACCTGTACATCAATTTTCTCTTCCCCCACTACTCTACATTTTCCGTACAGTCTGTGACTTGCTTGACCTCTTTTACGCATTTTATCACATGTTCTACTTGTTTTACTAGAATCAAGACATCATTCAAGGGAGGGTCATCCTTCAGCCAGACCGCCTCACATATTCTCTCGTTATTACAATTCAACAAAAATTGATCTCTTATGTGTTCATCACATGTCACTCCAAACTTACATATGGCTGCCAATTTACGCAACTTCCTCTACAGTTTCTCCTTTTTCTCCTTTTGTGAGCGCTGTCCAAAGTAAAAGGTTAGTACTATTAGAAGGATATCCAACACTGTACAGCATGCAGTGTACGTCAGGTGCATTCTCACCCTCTCAGCAGCAGCACACCAACACCCCAACAATCATCTGGTTCACCCCGACAACCAGTCACGGCGAATCAACATGCAGCTCCACTCTATGCACCACACAGTGCTGTGACCCACCGTCAGTCCCAGCGCCTGCTCGCAGTGTGTTTTGGCGTGCAGCACAGCTTTGCATGTGGCACAGTACCATGATGCGCTTCATCCACCCCAGCACCCAGAACACTCTATCATGAGCTTGTCTTCTGTCTCAGGCACATGGAGTTCTCCTCACACCGCAACAAACTATGGCGCACGACAAATGGCTTAATAGTGCTAAACATGTACAATAAACTGTAACGCTCTCCTTACGCACGCAGCAATTTGAGTCTTAGATGGTAGACTGGAACACTGCACTTTCAAGCCTTGGTGACTAAGCAGTAACCACGCCTTCAGCCACCATGAGACAGGTATTTCAGCTTAGGGTCGCAGCTATAAACTAGCAGCAAATGTACTCACACTAGCCAGGTACTAGTTTGACTACTGCATTCATCCAGAGCGTGTAGAGGTGTAAACAGATGCATTCCACCCTCGTCACCAGTGTCAAATGAGAACGGGCTTCCACACAGAAGATACAGGCAGGTAAGTATGGAGAGAACAAGCTTTATTGTATACACCACAGCCACAGCTTAATCCAACTGTCACCTCAGAGTTCAAACTAGTACAGCAGTTCAATTTAGAACCTGGTGACACCAAGATTCCAATGTTTTAGTCCTTTCCACAGAGATAGTGACAATGGTGGCAGATACCACACATTTTAGCACAGTACAGTCTTTATAGCAGTATATCAGGGTACAATATCTTGTGAGATGATGAAAGTTTGAGAAGTAACATGATATTATTGTCCCCCTATGTTGTTAGCCTGGTTGCTAACTTATGACTGTGAAGGAGGCTGTATTGTTGCACGTATTCTTACTGCTGGGTCACTATGTCTCATTCAGGCATTTTATTCAAGTAGGTGACGTTGGAGATTGGTCAGTACTTGACCAGATATTCACACCAGAAATAGTACTGGTTCCGTAGTTAGGCCTTCCGAAGAGGAATAGCAGGGATATTCCTGTCTGTAATTCTTAATGCTTTTGTACCTAATGAGAATAGGTGATTTGAAAGCACTGAAACAGAAGTGAGAAGTTGTGAAACACCATTCTGAATACCAAAGAGGTTTGAAAAAATAAGCAGATGCAAAATGCTTGATGGACATAGCTCAATGAATTATTTCATCACTGGCACTGAAAGTTAAGCGGTAAGCAGTGTTCAGAGTCCCAACAAGGCTGTTCAGGTATTATCTTCTAGTTGGTCTATAAATTTATCATCATAAACAGCACCGTGATTAAGAACAAAACAGGCAATGCCCATCTGTGTCCAAGTGGTTTTTAGTCTCCCTAACCCTCACGGAGGTGTAGCACAGTGCCTCAGATGAAAAACATCAGTAAGTCCAAAGTAACTCCATTGCCGGTGGATTTGATATGTGCGTAAGAATGAACCACCTATTGAGGTATTCTGAGTGAGTGCTATCTCTCCTACTAACTGTCTGGCAAAGTTATTGTAGTAATGCACCAGAGTCTCCGGACCCGACACGGCACTGCACCCTGTGAGCATCATGGGGAGAAGACTTGTACTGAGATGTACTGGCTGCCACAACCTGCTCTACTGTAATCTACTGTGGACTGGTATGAACAAGGAGATACTGAAGGTCATGATAGTTGAGATATTAATGAGATTGGTACGATAAGTGGCTGATCACCAGACATGTCATCAGTGATGTAACTGAACATGGCTAGGAAGCTGGCTCTGTATATACTATACCAAAATGAGGTATAGTGTGCACAGAGTCCAGTGGAACCCCAAAGGTAGGCAGAGGTAAAAGTAGATAGAACCTTACTCTCTATTTGTGGTAGTGTGGGCGAGCATTAAGGCTTTATCAGAGGGTAGTGTTAAGCATTTGTTGTACACACTCAGGCAGCAAAGGATGTTACACACTCAAAGACTGAAATCAGACCAATTTGTTTGTATAAAAATATTTAGTTATACTTATTTTCTAGAACCAAGCAAGCGTGGTGCAGGTAAGTGAAATAAATGCTTTGGAAAATCTTATGCAATGTTTTACAATTAGATGCAGGTTTAAATGCAGCTGATTGAATTACAAGTAAGTCAATCTTTCAAAATTACTTTTCAGTTACTTTACAGATGACTTTGTACGTTACTTTTTCAACTACTTTTTAAGTTACTTTTTCTACTCAGTGTCATATGCCTAGATATCACACTGGGATATTTCCTAGAGAGAAGGTAAGTAAATCAGTTTTTGTACATTTGCAGTTTTTCAGTGTTTTATACAAACCAACTTCACACCGAACAATTTTCAAGAAAAGCAGTCAAAGCAATCCTATGAAAGGAAATAGAGTTATCGGTTTACAGGTAAGTACAAGTTTATGGGAGTTGGTATTCTGGGGTTAGAACCAGGGTTCCCACAGGGTCGAGGATGCACTCTCAATGCATCCTCAGTGGCACTAGGGCGTCTGGGTGCAGGGTGCTGAGGCCCAATGTTATCTAATGAGGGATAGGGGGCCTCCAGTTGGTGGCTGCTCACGAGAAGGCCTCAAGGTTGTGGGAGCAAAGCTCCTGGTGTCAGTCTCAGGGCTAAAGGGGATCCAAGTTAGCACCCAAAGTACACCCGCAGAGGCGCATGGGGTGACTGGGAGCAGGGTGCTGGTTTGGCTTCGGGTGCCATGTTGATTTCAAAGGGGATTCCCCGGTTGCAACAAAGACTGCAGGCTCGGACATAAAGGTGACCATTGGTTGGAGAGGTAAGTTGGGAGGCCTGGGGATGCTGGGACACCATCGGTTGGGCCACGTGAGGCCGTGGGATGTCAGGTGCAGGGGTGTCTTTGGGCGCCGGATTCTTCTGACCAGCTCCGGCCGGGGAATCCTCCAGAAAGAGACTGCAGGCATTGTTTGGAGATTCGAGGCAAGTCAGAGATCACCAGATCTCACGTCAGGATTGCTGAAAAGACCTCCTCATAGGGTTGGGCCACTCAAACTCGGGATGTGGGCTTCGGGAGAAGAGTGGTGCAGACAGTGGTTTGGCCAGAGCCAAAGACTATGGGTGAGCAAATCTGGTGCTCACGGGAGACAATGTCTTTGCCTTGGAAGGCAGGGCAGGTCCTTTGGGTTCTTGAGTTTGCTGGCTGCAGGACACACTGGGATTTCGTTGGGCAGGTTCGAGGTGGGACAGGCCGGTAGGGCTGGGGCCAAGTCATTGTGCATCCTCCTCTTCTTAGTTTAGCATGGCTTTCTCGGTCGTTCTTCTTGTCGGTTCTTGTCTGAGGAGGATAGACTCAGGGTTGCCCCTAAATACTAGATTTAGGGGCGTTACGGGTAAGTAAATGTTGGGCCCAATGGGTCGTTTCCTTGGGGTGGGTACACCCCCTATTATGGCACCCTCCAATGGGAGTGGGGCATATGCCTCTCTTTGGTAGGCTGGGTCCCCCCATCTGCAAGATGGTGGGGACTAAGAGTTGTGCTCCACCTCACCTCCCCCAACTGAGGGGTGAGGTTTGCAAAGGTGGGCACAACTCCCTCCCTGATTTGGTTTCCCCGCTGATTCTCCCACCCAAAGTGGGGCTCAGACCAGTGGAAGCCAGTTGCAGGAAGCAGCAAAGCGCTGGGGTAGCTCACAAGGGCGGCAAGCCTTTGAAGCTTCCCCTGCGTAGACCCTGCCCATCCTGGCGGAGGAGGCTTGGTACCTCATCCCAGAATGTGCATTGTTTCAGACTCCGAGAGCAGCAGGCTCTCAACCCAGGGGTCCAGAAACATGTCTGGTGGTGGCGACTGGCAAGCAGCCACTCAGCCGGGACACTAGAGTTAGCTCATTTTTCAGGGGGCTTCTCTAAAACGCCGTCTGAGTGCATTTTTCATTAAATCCCAGACTGGCATCAGTGTGGGTTTAATGTGCTGAGAAGTTTGATACCAAACTTTCCAGTTTTCAGTAAGGCCATTATGATGCTGTGGAGTTTGTAATGACAAACTCCCAGCCCCATATACTCTTAATGACATTACTGCACTTACAATGTCTAAGAATTGGCTTAGACACTGTAGGGGTACAGGGCTCATGCACCGGTACCCTAACCACTGGTGCAGTGCACCCAGCTAGAGGGGTGGCTGAACAATGCTAGAGGGGTGGCTGACCAATGCCAGGGCAGTGGGCTGTAGGAATGGCACACAGGGATGTGTGCCATGTCTACTCTTCACTTTGTTCTGTACCAAAACACGCAGCCTGCAATTGCAGTGTGTGTGTGTGTGTGTGTGTAAAGGTACAGGGTCTCTAAGAGTGGCAAAATAAGTGCTGCAGCCCCTAGAGGCCTTCCCTGGCCACAGTGCCCTTGGTACCTGTGGTACCATTTACAAGGGACTGACCTGTGGCCAAAGAGTGCCAACTGTGTTTTGTCTCAATGCAGTTTTAGTGAAAGACCATTGGCCCTGTGTACCTGTTTGACAGGAACCCAAGGCACACTCGATCATAGTACATCAGCAGTTTTGCAAAAAGTGGGGTCTACCATGCAAAAAGAGAGCACTCTCTTACAACATGTCAAGAGTGATGGAGTGTATGAGGTCGTAAGCAGCGCATGGCAGGGGTGAAATTTATAGTTAGCTATTTCAGTGCTTTTTTAGGGAAGCAGCCTTTACAACGCAACTGTTACAATGCATGCAGTTACATCGCATGTCATTGCAACGAAAAAGATAAGCAGCAGAGTTTAGAAGGTGTTGGATTTAACTCCAACACCTTCCCTACTGTTGCACAAACTGGAGTTGGAATAGAAAATGTATCTATTCCAACTTCCAGGGCTCCCGCAACAGAAAGTCGAGGTAAAGTTTGGCGTTGCAACGGCATGTAATGTAAAGGCATGGGCTGTAACGTCACATATACGCTTTTTTAGTGTAGAAAATTTTATTTGTTAAATGACATTTTCACGTAACTTTTACTTTTTGTTTTTTGCAGTGAACTTCTAGGTTTTTTTAACGTATGCTAGAATATTATTACCAGACTCAACTATAACATTGCACTTTTTTAAAATGGAAAGTAAGATGTTATTAACCTATGTAACTATAACGTCACTTTAACTTTTGTTCCAGTGAAATTCTAGTTTTTTTAACACAAAACATATGATCTTACTACCATACCTAGCTATTATGTTACTGGCCTTCGGAGGACAGTCCCTACACCCAACCTGGCCAGGGGTTGCCAACACCCCATGCACGGCCAGCCAACAACAGCACTAATCACAATATAAATGGGTTCCATTTTAAATAAGGCAGGCCTACTGGCTTTGTCAAGGGGACAACACATCAGTAAATAAAAAGGCAGACCTGTTGGCTTTGTCAAGCAGTCACCAGCGTAAATAAAACAATAACCACATTATGTTTGTACATTAAAACCAATAGAATTCAAAACCATATTCAGAAACATTCATTATTAATAACAAGCATTACAATGTTTATCAGCAAACCGTAAAACAAAACATATATAATCAAAATAACATTAAACAGTATCAGAGTCTTTTCTTTACCCTCCTCAAGTCACAGCCATAAGATCAACAGCAAAGGGTTTCCACATTCTTGAGCTAAAGAGCTAAAGCTCTGGCTACGGAAATGCTTATAAACACAGTAAACGTTTACTAAGGTCACATTGAATACATCCCCAGAAACATAGACTTACTTTTAAAAATGATTTCTGGGGGCTGCTAAACTCCCTGAAGCCCCCACAACATTTTTGAAACATGGAGGTGATGCTCCTGCCCAGATTGGGGCACCACAACGCAGAAACAAAGATGTAGATTGGCCCATGGATGGAAATATGGGTCCCTCCTTGCAGAGAGCAATGAATAATAAATGAGCAGCTCTGGCCACTCTTTTTTTTTTTAACTTTATTTGTCATTTTTTAGTACCATAATACAGAAAAAAACAAAAGGAACACACAAAAACGAAAAATACTGCACAAAGACCGCTAATGTGTCTAATCAATATCGACAGTTCAAACAGTAAAACAAATCGCATACCTCCAAAATCCCGCCCCTTATCACCCCTGTAGTAGCCAGCAAATACTTATATGACATGCCCACATATTTCACAATTTTGCCTTATTGAAAACTTCCTTTACCCAGCAGTGATGAACCACAGAGGAGCAATCCATACCATTGGTGACACAGTATAACTGCAGAATGAAGGTATAAGCAAACTCAACTCGACTACCAACCACCACCCTTTACCCCACTCCAGTGCGGTCTAGCTCCTCCCGCGAGGCCGCTGTGATAGACAAATATTTTCTAAAAGACACCCAGTACCTCGCTCCACAATTTACGTATGCCCGGACATTCCCAAGCTGGGTGAGTGAAGTGTGCGTGCGTGGCTGTACATCTCATGCATTTACTGTCCTCTCTGAGGCCTAACCTATACATTCTTGCTGGGGTATAGTACGATCTATGCAAATATTTAAAATGAAGCAGTCTATGCCTGCCGTTCAAGGAGATCGACTTGGTTTTATGAAAACACCATGACCATTGTGCTGATGTAATCTCAGTGGCCAATTCCTCCTCCCAGTCCAGTTGGAATTTGAGTTTATCCTGTGTGCCCCTAACCCTGAAGAGTGTATATAATATAGATACACCGCGCTGTGGGTATTGCGCAGTCAGCAAGTATGTAAGTGATTGTAGACTTTCTGGCTCAAGCATGTCAGAGCCCAACAACTCACGCATGGTGCAGCGGAACCTATGATACTTGAATGAGTCGAGCGAAGTGACCACACTCCCTTGGTCCACCAACTGGTCCCATATTTTGACCTTGCCTTCCTGAAAAATATCTCCCATAAATTCTATGCCTAACTTGGACAAGGTATGCAGGACAGCACTTTCTTCCTTAAGTGGGAGCCAATCACACCATCCCAGGGGAAGTTTAGCAGTGTAATCTACTTTGGTCTGATGTTTGCTAGCTATTCTCGATGATAGCTGATGCCCAGTGCAATGTACAGGATCTATAGATCGTGAGACGGGTCATGATGCTCACGTCAGTAGCGTTGGTAGTGGGACTGGAGAAACCATATTGTGTTCAATGAGTCCATGCGGTAAATTACCAGGCCGTGTAGCCATACATGTGCCTGCAAAGTCTGCGCAGCTCTGTAGTACCGTTCCATGTCTGGCGCGTTCTGCCCGCCCTCTGCATATGGCTTAGTCAACACGTCCCAGCGAACCCTTGGCTGCTTGCCCGTCCACACCAAGTGTGATAGCAAAATCCGCAGAGTATGAAAAAAGGATTGCGGAAGATTAATGGGTATGTTGGCAAAGAGGACTAAGAAACGTGGGAGTACCACCATTTTTGACAGCTCTATTCGTCCAACCATAGACAAGGGAAGCTTTATCCATGTCTCTATTACCTCAGTCAGCTTCTGGACCGCACGACCATAATTTTCGGAAAGCACGAGTTCAGCATCTGTATGGATTTTGATGCCCAAATACCTAACCAGCTCAGTTGCCCATTCCAGCGGATAGGTGGTCTGTACTGGGATCGTGCAATGAGTAAGAGGGATATTGAGAGGTTTGTGCCAATTAATGTGAAGCCCCGAGTGATGACCAAATCTCTCTACTTCTTGGAGCATAGGAGTGAGATTCTGCTCTGGGTTCCGTATGTACAATACGTATCGTCGGTATATGCTGAATTGGTAAGATTGTAGTTCGGAGATCATATACCTCTATAGGTATAATATTCATGCATTGCTCATAAAAGAGGCTCTGCCACCAGGGCGTACAAAAGTGGGGAGAGTCAAGAGCCCTGCCTCGTTCCTCTGGTGATATTAAACTTCTTAGAGTACATACCATTGATCCTTACTTGGGCTACCGGGTGCGCATACAGTACCGCCACCAGATGAATAAAAGTATCACTAACTCCCACCTTGCGCAGAACTGCATATAGAAATCTCCACTCCACCGAATCAAAAGCTTTTTCAATATCAATAAACAGCGCTGCTGCTCGTACCTTCGGGCTTATGCTCGCTATAGTACCAAATAAAGTGCGAAGATTACTGGATAATGAACGCCCCGGAACAAAGCCTGACTGTTTCAGACCGATAAGCTTGGGGAGGAGAGGAGCCAACCGATTAGCTAGCACCTTAGCATAAAGCTTTGTATTGATATTCAGCAATGAAAGTGGTCTTTAGGACGAACATTGTTCAGTAGGTTTACCAGGCTTAAGCATCGTAATGATTGTTGCTTCCCTCATGGAAGGTGGCATTACCCTGGTTTTAGCTATTTCCTCAAATAAATGCACTAGGTGCGGAAGGAGTTTATCCTGATATGCCTTATAAAAGGCCACTGTTAGGCCATCAGTGCCAGGAGCCTTTTCGTTAGGCATGTCTTTTGGTGCGGCACTAATTTCCAAGGGTCGCAGCGGGCCAATAAGGTGTTCCCTATCGCTATTTGTCAACCAAGGTATTACTAGGTGGACTAGGTATTCATCATCTGGCTCGTCGGTGGCTGTCTCCTCAGAGGTGTAGAGGCCTGTGCTTCACCAACTCCTGCTCAGTATTATAAATACCAGCAATCTGATTGTCACCCCTGTGCGGCCGAATCGCCGCTGCCAACGTGGCACTGGGTCTATCACCCTCCGAGTATACCTTGGCAATGGCATTCTTCCCCAAATGTTTAACCTCGTCTTCTGCTAGATTGTTATATTCGCTGATCTGTGCCAATATATGGGTTCACCGGAATCCTGCAGTTTGCCTTCCAGATCTTTCAAGGCGCGTTCTGTGTTGCTCAACTGAGTGCGAATAGACTTAAGAACGCCAGCATGTTTAAAAATTGTGACGCCCCAGATGTATAGTTTGAACGCCTCCCAAATGGAACTCATTGTCGTCACACTACCCAGGTTCGTAAGGAAGTACTCATAAATCGCTGCTCCAATCTCCACACGGAACACCGAATCTAGCAAAGAATACTGCGGAAACCTCCACACTCGCTTCTGCAAAAGAGCATCAGACAGCTCAAGCTGCAAGAGCACGGGAGAGTGATCAGAAAGGGTGCGTGCCATGTGCGAGCAGGAACACATTAGGGAAGAAAGACATCTGAGGTGTACCAATAATCAATCCGCGTGTGGATATCATGTGCTGCCGAGTAGTGGGAGTATTCCCTGCCCAGTAGGGATAAGTGACGCCATACATCCCTCATTCCCTCCCCATGTGCAATGCTAGCTATGGCCTTGGCCGTGCGGGAAGGGGGCCTGGCCGTACCACTGGAGCCATCCAGATCCAGATTCTGAATACAATTAAAATCACCTCTCCAAAGGATAGGTATGTGAGTGTGTTGTGACAATCTGAGATGTAAGGCATGACAGAATTGTGGGTCGTCGTGATTGGGGCCATAAACCCCATCCACTAATACATTAAAATGCTCCACGCAACATTTAGCCAGAACAAACCTACCATTCGTGTCCACCTCAACTTTCTGAATGTGTATCCCCGAATTTCTACAAACCCAGATAAGCACACTCCTGGCATGTGAAGAAAAACCTGCGCCAACACATGTGCCTTTCATACCTCTTTGGGATAACAATCCGGTCGTGGCTGAAAGAGCGTTTCTTTCAATATAGCTACATCGTCCCTGTGACACTCTAAGTATGCAAGTACTTTACGTATTTTTCTCTGGTCATTAAGACCTCTAACATTTCAGGAAAGGAAGCTAATATCTGACCTCTCAGTGTTGGGCGTGGTCATAACCTGTGATATTCCTCTCTGATATCTGAAGGATGATCGTGAGCAGGGTCCGAGAATACAATGTGCAGAAAACCCAAAATGACATGTAGAAAGACTGTCGAGCAATATGAATTCAAATACCCCACCAAAACACACCCACACCAAGTCAAAAGAGGTAGACCTGTCAAGCTGCAATTCTCCCGCATCCCCCCCACCCGTGACCCTTCCCCCACCCAATAAGCAACAACTCCCCAACAATAAGTACCCAGGTGTAATACACACATGGGGTGAAGGCAGCCGGACCCCCGTTGTTACCAACTGATCCACTGGTTGTTAATTATGCTTCACATGTTGAGAAATGGTGCACCAGAGTGTCCATATAACAAAAAGAATAGTTACTTCTTGGTAAGGCAGAACATGCATAATCAGAGTCACAAGGCCTTAGGAGCTGTGTTAATACTTCTCAGGGCTCTATGATGCTGAGGTCCTGGAGCCTTCTGCGCTCTCCGCCGGGGTTTCCCCAGCAGCATCGGCATCCCCCAGTGAAGGGGACTGAAGCAATTTGTTTGTCTGGTCCACGCAGTACTTCTTGATGTCTCTCTGCAGCAGGTCAGTGAAGAAGTGGGTGCGACCGTCGAGGTGAACTCTGAGACGGGCTGGATATAACATTGCATAGTCCAATTGTAGGTCTCTTAACTTGCGCTTGGCTGGGCCAAATTTCATGCGCGCCTCCTGCACAAGCAGAGTGAATTCAGGGAACAGGGACAACGCAGAGCCCTCGTATTTTAGGACCTTCAGATCTATAGCTCGTTTCAACGCAGCGTCCCTGTAGTTAATCAGGCGAGCTATCAGAGGACGAGGAGGCACCCCAGGAGGAGGCCCCGGGCCCAGCGAGCGATGAGCTCGCTTGACTACGAAGACCTCAGAGAATGTCTTGCGCCCTAAATGTTGCACCAACAGTTTTTCCACAATCCCAAAATGCGTACATTATTTCGCCTGGAGCGCGCTTCCATTTCCTCTGCTTTATCCTTCAGCATCGCCACCAGCTTCTCCATTTGCTTTTACACAGTCCCCATATCCATCTGGGCATCTTCAGCATCCGCGATCCTGCGTTCTGCCACATCAATTCTTTCTGCCTGCTTCAATCAGGGAATTGTAAGCGCGCTACTCACCAGTAGGTGGGTCCGCCTATCTGTTTAGCCAAAGAGCCGGGTCTTGATGGTCTTCCTGACGGTGTTCAGGGAGGGGGCACATCTGATGTCTGCTGGCAGCTCATTCCAGGTCTTGGCTGCAATGTGAGAGAAGGATCTTCCGCCTGCTTTGGCTCTGTGGATGCACGGGGTTTTGGCCAGTGCGAGGTTGGAAGAGCGGGGGTTTCTTTTAGGGACGTGGAAGTTGATTCTGTCATTAAGGTATTTGGGTCCATTGTTGTGTAGGCATGAGTGAGGATTTTGAAAGTGACTCTTTTCTCCATGGAGAGCCAGTGGAGACTTCGTAGGTGTTGACTGATGTGTTTGTGTCGGGGGATGCAGAGGACGAGTCTAGCGGCGGTGTTCTGTATTGTCTGGAGTTTGCGGAGTAGGGACTTGGTGATGCCGGCATAGAGTGCGTTTCCATAGTCCAGTCTGCTGGTGATGAGTGCGTGGGTGACTGTCTTCCTTGACTCAGGGGGGATCCACTTGAAGGTCTTGAAGAGGATGAAAAGGGTGTTGAAGCAGCAGGAGGTGACGGCGCTGACCTGTTGTTTCATGATGAGTAATGAGTTGAGTACGATGCCGAGGTTCTTGGCATGGTCTGAGGGGGTAGGGGGGCTTCCGAGGGCTGTCGGCCACCAGGTTCTGTACCATGCAGAAGGGGTGGTACCGAGGACGAGGACTTTTGTCTTCTCGGCATTGAGCTTCAGGCAGCTGTTGGTCATCCAGACTTCGACGTCTTGCATTCCTTTCTGGAAGTTGAGTTTGGCAGTTGTGGGGTCTTTGGTGAGGGAGAGGATGAGCTGGGTGTCGTCGGCATAGGATACAATGTTGAGGCCATTTTGCCGGACGATGGCTGCAAGGGGGGCCATGTAGATGTTGAAGAGGGTGGGGCTCAGGGATGAGCCCTGTGGGACTCCGCAGGTGATTTTCGTGGGGTCAGAAAGAAAGGGTGGGCGTCTGATCCTTTGGCTTCTCCCGGTGAGGAATGATCGGATCCAATCCAGGGAGGTTCCTTGTATGCCTGCGTCATGTAGTCTGGTGACTAGTGTGCGGTGGGAGATGGTGTCGAAGACCGCTGATAGGTCAAGTAGGATGAGGGCTGCGGAGTGGCCTTGGTTCAGGAGGGTGCGGATGTCATCTGTGGCGGCGAGTAGGGTGGTCTCTGTGCTGTGGTTGCTTCGGAATCTGGATTGGGACGAGTCGAGGATGGCGTTCTCTTCAATGAATCGTGTCAGTTTCCTGTTGACTGTTTTCTCTGCAACTTTGGCTGCGAAGGGGAGGAGCGAGATGGGCTGATAGTTCTTGAGGTTGGTGGGGTCAGCTGTGGGCTTTTTGAGCACAGGTCTGACTTCTGCATGCTTCCAGTCATCTGGGAAGGTGCCTGTTTTGAAGGTGGTGTTGATGGTGCGTTGTAGTTCGGGTGCAATGGCAGCCGTGGTAGCTGTGAGGGGGGCAGGGGTCGGTGGGGGCCCCAGAGTGGATGCTTTTCATGGTTGAGGCAGTGTCTTCGGCCGTGATCAGTGTCCAGTTGGAGATGGTGCACTAGCTGGTGTTTCTGGGGGGCGGGGGCTGTCTGTGGCACCTGGTGGATGGTCGATGAAGTTGTCGTAGAGGTTTTTGATCTTGAGGTGGAAGTAGGTTCCAAGCTTGTCGCAGAGGTCTTGGGATGGGGTGATGTCTGTGGCTTCGCTGCATGGGTTGGTGAATTCTTGAATGACACTAAAAAGTTCCCTGGAGTTGGTGGAGTTGGCCAGGATTTTGTTGTGGATGAAGTTCCTCTTGGTGGATCTGATCTGGTTGTGGTAGTCTGTCATGGCGTCCTTGTAGGTGGTGTGGTTTTCGGTTGTCTTGGTGTTTATCCAGTTCTTCTACAGGCATCTGCAGGTGCGTCTGGCTTCTTGGAGAGCGGTGGTGAACCAGGCTGCTTTCCTTGGGCGTTATCTGTCCGGGATGCGTAGCAGGGCGAGCTCGTCTGCGCAGTCGGAGATCCAGGTGTGGAGTTCTCTGGCTGCGTCATTTGCGTTGGGTGCCCAGGTGTGGTTGTCTTGGGTGAGGGTAGAGTCAAGTTGCTCGTCGATAACCTCGCTCCAGTTCCTTCGTGGTGGGTGTGGGGCTGGTTTGGGTGCCTTGGGTTTGTTGATGGCGAAGTGTACGCAATGGTGGTCAGTCAGTGGCGGCTGCGTTGCGTGGCTGAATTGGATGCTGTTTCCTGCCGTGAAGATGGGGTCGAGGGTGTGTCCTGCTCTGTGGGTAGGTGTGTTGACGAGTTGTTTAAGTCCGATGCTGGTGAGGTTGTCACGAAGGATAGTGGAGTTGGGGTCGCTGGGGTTGTCGAGGTGGAAGTTCAGGTCTCCAATGAGTATGTAGTTTGTTGAGGTGATGGCGTGGGGTGCGATGAAGTCAGTGATGGTGGTGGCAAAGGGTGATCGGGTCCGGGGGGTCTGCAGATGAGGGTTCCTCGGAGTGTGGCTTTGGGGGTGGGCTGGATCTGGAAGTGCAGGTGTTCGGCGGAGTGGAAGGTCTCGCTGGAAGTGGTGAGGTGGAGGGTGCTCTTGTGGGCGATGGCCAGGCCCCCTCCTGGGTGGTTGGGGCAGTCTTTCCTCTTGATCTTGTATCTGTCTGGGATGGCAATGCTGATGTTGGGGGTACAGGATGTGTTGGTCCAGGTCTCTGTGAAGAAGGCGAGAGAGAGTCGAGTAGGTTCCAGATTTCCATGTGTTTATGTACTGAGCGTACATTGAGGAGGATGCATTTTAGGGTGTCGCCGGTGCTGGCATCGGCGGTGTTGGAGGCCGGGGTGGCGGTGAGGGTCTGGTGGCAGAGGAGGCAGGAGAACTGGCCCAGGGTCGTGTTCGGCGAGTCCTGTTGGCATTCTCTAAGTCTTCCAGGGTTGAGTGCGAGGAGGGTGGTGGTCTCGTAGCGATGGGTAGTGGGAGATCCAGGGTTCCTGGCACTGGCCTTCGGTGCCCAGCGGCGCGACCACGTGGCGGCCGCTATTAAGTAGGGGAGGTGGGAGGGAGGAGAGGCTGGGTGGTGGGAGCGGGGAAATTCCGGGGAGGACTTCTGGGAGGGGGAGGGGCCGCAGGGGCAGCAGCGGCAAAAGGCGAAAGGAACAGGCAGGCACGAGAGAATAAAAACAGTGGTGGAATTAGAGCAATACACAGATGGGCACAATAACAGTGGCACAACAGGGAAAAATTAAGAAAAAAAACGGCTGAGAAAGGTTACGGTGGTTGCAGGCAGTCTGGTCCCAGTTGGAGCAGGCAGCATGCGCAGGAGCGAACAGCAGCCTTGAACCTCCCAAGGAGGAGGGCAGAGTCTGGAGTCTGGAGGCAAGAGATGGCACAGCGGAGCTGCGGGGAGAGAGTGGACCTAGACCGAGGGTGCTTGTCGACTCTTTCGGACATTCTATCCATGCGGTAAACTAACTTGTCCTTCTGAGCATTGATGGAAGTAAAGGCTGCGCTGCATAGCTCTCAGTATATGGCGAATGTCCCCTTCTGGAATTGCGGGGGCTCCCACAGTATCTGGAGCCATTGAGCCCTGCTCCGCGTCCCAGTGTCTAGAGGATTTGCGCTGTTCGGAGTCCAGTTTCGACTGCGTTTTATCGGACCTGCTCATCTCGGAGGTGGCGTCCGCTCCACCACGGACGCGTCGGACCCCCAAGCAAGCGAAGTGCACCAAGGCTGCACAGATGAAATATGTGCAGAGCAATTCAGCAGCAGATCAAGCAGGGTCCCGTCCAAACACGCGGTCTAACCCCAGGTGCCGCTCCTCTGTGCCTGGCAATGATGGAGGGGTTGCGATCGCACTCCTGCCGTGCAGACATGTGGATCCCTGCCAAGCCCCTGAGATGTGAACCCCAAATGTGCAACTGCACAGGCCTCCCGGCCCTGACACAATGTTCGATGAGCTGGAGGGACAGTGCAGCGCAGTCCAGCGCCCACACAGGCACCGCAGCCCAGTCAGACAGCCCTTGGGGCTATGCGAGCAGCGTTATGTGGGACAAGCCCTGGAGTGCAGAGCCGCAACGAGATGGTGATCACGCATCTGCCCCTCTCCCGCTACACTGTCCAGGGCGTTGTGCCAGGTTGGCAAGTTGCAGTCATCCCCGAGCTGGCACTCCCGGGTGCTTAGCTGTGTCTCAGCCTCTGCACCGCTGCTCACCTGCACGTCCCAGGCTTTGCTCCAGTGCACCACCACTAGGATCTGCACTCCGGGGGGGCCTCACAGGGAAAGACGATGTTCTGCGGGTCCTGGGACACTCAATCCGCAGCTACTAAGCGGGTCGGGCCGCAAATCCAGCCCCGTAGTCCTTCCGCCTGCCAGTCCTCTGGATCCCTCTCCGCAATTGCTGGTGATCGGTGCAACTGCCCAGCCTCCCACTCCAGGGAAACCTGCAGCACTTCGCCGTCACTCCCCACGGCCTCAGAGAGCCACAAGATGGCTGCCAGCTCCACCAAGGCAAAGTTCGTAGCTAGGTGAAACTCACGCCCAGAGGACAGTAGCGCTCCCAAAGTCGCTCACCACCCCCTCCGACATTACTCCAGCCGGCGCAGCGTAGCTTTAGTCGACCAGAGGGTGCAAATAATAAAGGATAGATGCAGCGACTGCCGGAACCCTCTTAGGCTGCAGCCATCCGCTGCTAGCCACGCCCCCTGGCCACTCATTTATTACTTA
Organism: Triturus cristatus; assembly: GCF_964204655.1. Taxonomy (NCBI): domain Eukaryota; kingdom Metazoa; phylum Chordata; class Amphibia; order Caudata; family Salamandridae; genus Triturus; species Triturus cristatus. The sequence goes on from NC_140589.1 coordinate 1,296,847,722, forward strand.
CTTTTAGCAGCAGCGCAACGCATTCTTAAAGTTTTTTTGGGGAGCACCCACAACTAACAATTAACCATATTGTTTGGTGCTGTGAGGAGATCCCCAAGGCTCCTGCATCACCACCAGGTCCATAGGGAGCACCCTCACTTTTTTTGCAAGTTTTTTTTTACGTGGGTACCTTGGTCTCACCTAGGACAACCACAACACTATAGCCCTTTGGGAGCTATGAGCGTATGCCCAAGGCTCGGCTGTCACAATGGGAGTCCAACTGTCACTATAGCTATACATTTTGAAGTTTAATTTCTAAAAAACTATTCACACCAAACACCAGCAAGCACACTTTCTGGGTAAAGATCTTGGGGCAGATGTATCAAGCATTTTTGAGTTCGCAAAAATCTGCCCGTTTGCGAATGCAAAAATTGCTTTTCCGATGCAGCAAACCTAAATTTGCAATTCGGTAACCTGTTACTGAATCACAAAATGGGTTTGCGATTCGGTATCAGGAAGGGCCATGTTTAGGGCGCCCCTTCCTAATACTGAATTGCATCGGTATATATGAATGTTCTGTGACTGCACCCGAAAGGTTTGATTGGGAAAACTATGGAAGTCACGCCCTGGCTGTGCCCTCTCAACATATGGGATGCAACTGCTCTAACGGCAAAAGAAAGGATCTGGGTCTCCGTTGGAAGTGTGATGGCAAAGTGTAATATAGCAAGAACTTAGAAGGGAGTCACGGCGCCGAGGCTCTGTGACTGGGAGGCTGACATGGCACTCAGTACAACAATATGGAAAGTGTTCGATTGTAGTGGGGTCAAATTTACTAATCCCACTCCAATGAGTGCAACAGTAGGGAAAGCGTTGGATTGCGGAGGGGTAACATTTACTATTACCCCTCCAGTCCATACAACAGTAGGGAAAGTGTTGGATAGTGGAGGGGTAAAATGTACTATTCTCAGTTCCACTCCAATAAACGGAACAGTAGGGAAAGGGCCCTGTTACAATTCTTGGGGTCCGAGGACTGACAGACTCGTGACGGCACGGCAGTGATGGATCCAACCACCACAGCACCGGCGGTCTGACAACCCGATTACGACCTGAGGAGTTAGCCCGCCCACGGACTGCCGGCTCAGCCAGGGAACTTTTGTACCCTGGCGTTGGAGCACAGTCAGAGGCTGCAATATGGCTGGCAGGACCGCCATGGTCCCGCCAAGCATATAATGAGTTTTCTCTCCGCCATGAAAACCCTGGCGGGGAGGAAACAAAGAGGGCCCTACAGGGCCCCTGTTCCTCCACCACATGTTATACCCCCCTGTGTGTATGCACATAGGTTCCTGCACAGCATGTAATTTCAAGTCCATGCCAATGCAGGAGCCTTGTATTGCGATCCCATTGTGGTGCCCGCCTGCCAGGCTACTCAAAAGTTTGCACTGCTGCACCACTGCTCCGCCAAAAGGTCATAATCAGGGCCATAGAGTTGGATTTTGGAGGGGTAAAAGTTTCTATTCCCACTCCAGCCAGTGCAACAGTAGGGAAAGTGTTGGATTTTGGAGAGGTAAAATGTACTATTCCCACGCCAGTCAGTGCAACTGTAGGGAAAGTGTTGGATTGCTGAGGGATAAAATGTACTAATCACACTCCAATGAGTGCAAAAGTAGGCAAAGTGTTGGATTATGAAGGGGTAGAATTTTATATTCCTACTCAGCAACAGTGGGGAAAGTTTTGGTTTGCGGGGGGGGGGGCAAACATTACTATTCCCACTCCAATCAGTAAAACAGTAGGGAAAGTGTTGGATTGAGGAAGTAAAAAAAGGAAATATTGCCACTGCAGCCAGTACTGCATTAGAAACAAAAAAATTCTCTACAAAAAAGTAAAATAATTAATTAAAAAATTAAATATAAATATTTTAAAAACACAAATATATTTCATATCAAAATATTAAAAGAAATACATACTATAATGATAAATGTATATAATAAATAATTACAAACATTATTTAATCCAAAAATAATTTATAAAATAATTATTTATTAACAAAAAATAATGTATTAAATAATGTTTATTTCAGTTACCACTCACCATATACCCCTACTCTACTTACAAGCAACACCCCTAAAATGTAACTTTAAAACACTAATAATTAACACTATTACCATAAATAATTACCGACAAACTAATTATCAATAAATACAAATGCATTATTATTTAATAAAATGTAATTTACTTTTCACAATATGCCCCACAAAATAAACAGCACACTAAATGCTGTCAATATTAAAAAAATCAATATTACTTTCCATAAGATTGATATTCTTGACAACGTTATTCTTGCTGATGATATTTCCATGTCACAATATTTTTGACTCAATATTTTTGCAAGTCGATATTTCCAACTTGATATTTTGTCTCAACACCTGGTACAGCATCCAAACCTGTCACTCGGATTTTTCATTTGCTGAGACAAAGCTGTCAAGGCCATAAATGAGGGCCTAGAAGAGACTGGACCCAGCTCACTCAAACAATGCTTAACTTAGTAAAAATGAAACTACTAAAATACATTGGGTAGGTGGCTAAAATGGCAGTGTGGCTAAAGAGGGTCACTCGTGACATGGGACCACTACGCCTGATGCCGGAAACTCACACTGCTAGGTGCATAGTGTGAAAAAGTATGTTTATTCAGCTTTAGCTAAATGAAAAGTCATTGCCTGTGTGAATTACCCAAATGCTTTACTTACCTGTCCCCTGTTTTCCCTTTCCCTGCTCCACAGAAACCTCTTTACCAAAAATGTCAACATTTTGTAAGTTAAAAGAGAGATTTTGAAACCTAATCAAGGTGAAACCAGTCCTGGGCTGCTTGAGATTTAGTTCAGAGAGTACCTGGCCTGGAATTTCGACTGGACTGTTCCCATGAGGAGCAGGGCCAAGACTGATTTGCTTGTGGCTGGATCCAAACTGAGGTGGCACAGTGAGCAAAAGGATGGGCCGGGATGCTGACCCAAGCAAATGCCAGTGGTAGAACAATTGCAAGCTTTCCTCCTATCACCTTTTGTGTGCTCAATTAAAAACCTTCTTCACACCTGTTGCAAGTCAAATAGTACATAATTTCTGCTATTTAGACTGTGGCCAGATAAATAGTGGTGTTATATGTTTAACTGGCGACTTGCTAATTAGCACAGATTATGTACTATTTTGGCACTTTCTTTTTTTAATCCTCCTTTGTGGTTCATGAACCTGTCGTACTTAAAAAACGTTGCTAAATTACTGGACCATCACCAAAACATTTGCATACATCTGTAAACAAGCTGACTTTGCCAGAACTTTTACATGCACACTAGACATCTTCTCAACCAAGTTGTTTAGATACACACGGATTGCTCCGCTACAAACATGTCGGATATCACGTCCACTGTACTACAAGTCCCTTATATCCTATGCCACTTGTACTATGGTTCCCGTTTCTGATCTGTTCACCGGAATCTGCTCCCTTTTGTTTGGTCATGGTTCACTTGACCATTTAGGGTGTGTGCAGTGTGCATTAAATACATGCGGTTGCCTTCATTGCGAGAGGCCAGTTAAAATGCCCGACATGGAATTGTCATTACTGGGGCCCGGGTAATTACGGGGCCTGTGAAATAGCAGGAATTACAAGTCCTTAGGGAACAAAGTGAAAAGTGGTGTTTCTGAGACGATTCCTACATGTTTTCACCAATAATTTCACAGAGATTTCAGTTTGTTTTGGCAGCCAATTGCTCCATGTGAAAAATCGAAACTAAAAATTCGAGTGGTCCAGGTGCCTCTTGTGACAGACTGTGGTGACTGCTAACAATGAGGAGTGGTGGGGCGGGCAAAAGGCTAATGGGTGCATTCACGGGCCAAATTGCTGACATGCGTTACATTATCGTTTTAAAGTTAAAATGTTGAACTTTAAAAAAAGTAACGTAATGCATGTTGGTGATTTCGTGCACAGGTGAAGACAGAGTGACACACATAAAGTGCATTTAGTAAAAGGGAAATAAAAGTCACTTACCTTCCAGCACGTCATTGCTTCGTCCAGTGTTCTTCACTCGTGAGGTCCAGAGCCCCGCCAATTCCCCTAACCAATCCTGGTGCAGCTCTCATGCTGTTAAACAGCATGAGAGAACTGCCAGGGTTGGATGGAGCAGGATCTCACAGCATTCCCAAGTTCACTGGAGGCCTGTGCTTGTTTCTCAACCCAGCTGTCTATGACAGCTGTGACAGCTGTGTATGACTGGCTGGCCAGTGGCGTAACGAAAGTTGAAGGGGCCCTCCTGCAAGGTACACAGAGGGGCCCGCTCAGGATTTAATCTGGAGCTGCCTGGTGTGAGTGCAGTGCAGAGGGGGCCCGGCAGCTCGGGAGCCCCCCGCACTGCGGGTTATGCGGGGCCTGTGTTACGCCCCTGTGGCTGGCCATCACAGGACAGCTGGCCAAAGAGACATGCGCAATTTAAACTTAAAGTGCCCAGCCAGGCGCGCAACACCCATTGAACTCAAAGGGCTTCAGCTCCCCCCCCCCCCCCCCTCGTGTGTGGCAGCCCGGGATGAGACCGCTTCCCGGGCAGACACAAAACCGCGCCCGAGCACTTCACAGGTCTTTAAAAAGACCATTTGCATGTTAATGAGGCCTCGCTGTTGTTTCACCCCTTCTAAGAGCCCCTGCAGCTCCACTCTGCCTACTGTTTAAAGATTCAGCCCCCCCCCGAAATTTTTGCTTAGCCCCCCCCCCCCCCCCCCCCCCCCCCGAAATTTGGCTCTAGTTGCGCCTCTGTGCCCAGCCCACCACTCTTCCCTGCTGCTGCCACTCAGCAGCAGCCCAGCTCCGTCCTGACACTCGGTTCGGGATGGGGACAGTAATAAACTACCATTTTATTTTTCAACTCTTGAGTATTTTAATTAGCAAAGGCTATGCTCCACCACTCAAATGGAGGAGCTGCTCCTGGTGCCAGAGCCCATCTTGAGTTGAAGAGTCAGTAGTAATTTAGGCCCTTGTGGTGTTCACAATGCACAGCGTGTCTCTGGCTGCTTCCTGAACTCCGTCAGAACTGCTAGGGAGTGAGTGCCTTTGCAGTCTTAGAAATTAATTGGACACTAAAGGCCTGATTTCGAGTTTGGCGGACGGATTGCTCCGCTACAAACGCCGGATATCACGTCCACTGTACTACAAGTCCCTTATATCCTATGGCACATGTACTACGGTGGACATAATATCCGTCATTTTTGTGACGAGTAACCTGCTCCCCAAACTCAAAATCAGGACGTTGAAATGCTATATCTGAATTTGCACTTATGATTCACTATTGGAGTGGTGCTGGAAAGCTTTTAGGAGTGGTGTTACCTTGCTTTCTATATGTTCCATGTGAACTTTAATTGCAACATCAAATGATTTTCTATCCAGACAAGGGTGCTGTGGCAAAAGCGGCTGCCTTGGGAGAGTCTTAGGAGAATGAAGCATATAACATTGCTACTTCAAGGAGGAGAAATGAATATTTATTTCTAGGGCCATCTGGCGAATGTTTTGCCCTTGACCTGCCATTACTAACTTGGCACCGCACACAGTAGCAAATATGTGAATTTTGAGGATTTCCTAACGTTTTCTTTCCTCCATTGATGTAATATTCTTCTGGTCGAATTAGCCAATTTAGGAAACTTGTCCACGCCTTGGATCAAAATTTTCGGCAAAAAAGTATTTTGCGGCATAATGTTGCCAGGAATTTTTTTAACTGCAAGATTCTCTCGATAAATGTAGGTTTTATTGTTCGTTTGTTTTTTAACTTCACAAACTGTAAGAACCTCACGAAGACTGTGAAGTTTCTTAAAAACTCCTGGAAGATTGCAAGGCAAACTCCCACAGCTTACACGAATTACATTAAAAACATTATTTTATTCGTCAAGCCTTGTCAATCAAACTGTACATTTCCCCTCTGGTGTTAAGTTCAGGCAACGGCCTCTTGTAAAGGTCTGCAACATTCAACACATGATTCGTTTCTTCATTGATGCATAGATTTGACCTTTCTTGTCGTGACGCATTGACGCGTAATTCTCTTCCTGTTGAGGTTGGGTGTGTTTACCCGGTTTTCTCTTTTCCATCAAATGATAATAAGGAACGGTTTTGTATAAACTGCTGTTTCAGGTCGCTGTATATATTTAATGCGGTTACTGAAATATATATACATTTTGTCTATGTTATGTAGTGAGAACATTTTCCTTTCATGTGTGGTGTGCTATAGAAATAAGTAAAAGAGCTCTCAAGGATAAAAATATCTCGAATGTGACAGCTGATCACCCTGCTGTATTCAATCTTTAACAGATGTCACTTGGTGTAGCAGTGAGTGCTTGCTGAATAAGAGGCTCGCTGTGATACCCACCACACATTTTAACAAACTTCGCTGGCAATTCGTTAGGATTGCACAGTCGAAAATAACATTATACAGTGAAATGTATTCATTGTTTAATTTACAGACATTATAGCCAGCCGCTGACCTCTGCTATAGCGGGAGACCGTCATCCCCCCTGCCAGCAGCCTCAAAGTGTGAAAAAGAAAACGATAATAAAACCTGTTAATTTTAATTTTTATATTTTGTCTGAGGGCCGAGTCTTGGGAGCGAGACCATCGTGGTGGCTGTCACGGAGTGGGAGTGGTGGGCATAGGTATCAGTGTGCCTGTCGGTTTGGCCGGCTGTTTTAAGACGCCCAAACCGACATGCGCACTGAGATGTTTCCCACTCGAGCTGTGCTGCCAGGTTGGAAACAGCAGGCACAGGCTCCCAGTCTCTCTGGGAGCACAGATCGAGGGATCTCAGGCCAATACAGAAGCTGGGAACCTGTGCCTGCAGTGGACTGGAGCCAGAGAGGAGTGGAAGAGCAGCGATGCGACAGGTAAGTTATTTGTTTTTTTTGTGTGTTATGTCGTCGTTGTCCCCCGCCCCACTACTTTGGTTTGACACCGGCTATCACTGATTATAGCCTACAAGAGCTAATTCTCGCCTGCATTTTGAAAGCCACATTTACTATTTGAGGCTATATTATGCCAAGTGCCCTGGAGGCTAGCTGGTATGTGCAAACGCTCTTTGAGCCTCAGGACATTTTATTATTACGGAACAGGCTGCAGGTATTTGCAATGCCCCTTCTGTAATATGAAGAGTGCCGGTACTAAACGTGCTCCAGATAGTGCTTAATTTGTAAGAGAAAGAGTGCAAGTGCCCTGAGTGCTGCTCAGAAGCCCGCCACCAATCCAATTAAGCATTGGCATGCCTAATATCATAGCTGGTGCTCTTAAAACCACCTCATGCCTCTTTAATCCACTACCAGCTGCTCCGTGCCCACTTATCTTACTCTTGTAAGGCCCTGCTTTCTCCTTTTGTGATGGTTTTGTCATCTTTCCCATCCTCTGTCTTCCCGATCTGTGTGTTTTTCCTCTGATTTGGAAAAATAAGTGCAGGCCCACAAAAATAAGTGCCACTGGCCCCCTCCAGCAACCACCTGCTCAAATTAAGCACTGGCTACTGCATAAAGATCAAGGAGATGTTGCTTTAATTGCTTTGTAGCGGTGCTAGTGCCAATGAGGGAAACATTTCCCGTTGTGCTTAATTTTACAGACTTGGGTGATGAGACAAAGAGACATTCACTAGCCACACTTACAGTGGAGCATACATGGGTAGCGGACAGTTAGTGTGTCCTTTCCCCTATTTAAAAGCCAGAAAAACAAGGAAAACCCATTTCCGTTTGCACCTGGGCCACATAAGTAAATATAAACAAGCATTGGCATAGCCAATAGGTCTCGCCTTTGGGACCTTATAAGTGTTTAGCCATGTAACAGTTGCATAACTAAATACTTATAAGGTCCCAAAAGCGAGACCTATTGGCAATGCCAGCGGCCGTGCGGCTGCGAAAATGATCGCGATCAAACATCAAAGCGGCCGTGCGGCCGCGAAAGTGAATGTAATCGCGGGAAAGCTCAGCGCGCGTGCCCGCGCACATGCACTGTAGCTCTAAGCTGGCCTGGTAGCACTTTTTGGAGCCCTCTCAATAAGTCTCGCCAGACCAGCGCATGCGCTGGGTCAGGCGAGACCTAAAAAATCAGGTGTGTATTAAACCATTAATTATTTGGTGCAATTGAAAATCAAATTATAAGGTGACAAATCAAAGGAACCAATTCCAAAATGCAACAAATCTAAAAGAGAACTAGATTGTAAAACAGAGGGCCCAAAAATGAAGCATGTTCCATACATAAATATACAGTAGTATTACGCTTACATGCTACAAAACAGATATTGGTTAACGACACAACGCTCAACGGTGCAAATGTTGAAATTGTGGGTAAACTAAAAGATGTCACTATTGGTTTCGAAACACACTCCCACTGACTCAAATGCTTATGATTTTAAATGCTCATGATTTTAAATGCTCATGATTTTAAATGTTCAAACGTGCTGAGGTGATGTGATCTCTGTCAATGGTCATGGAAGAAACTCTGTAAATGCTATAATAACTATCATTATAGTCCCAGGTCACACTGTGAAAAGATGGCAAAGTACCCTGAAGACAACTGCAAACTCTTGTGGACAGGACTGAGTTTTTGAACAAGTTAAAACACATTAAATTACCAGTGGACACAGAATTACACTGTTGTTCAATATTTGTTAATTCTTTGTACACATCCATTCCTACTAAAGACTGATGAAATATCAGCTAACAAAGTATTCTTATTACAGCTTCTTCATGTTGCTTTATATCAGAGCTACTCTGGATGGCAAGGCAGCTATTATCTCCAAATCAGTTGTACCTCAGTGGGTTTTTCCGGGGCACCCAGTTATACCAATGCCTTTATGGCTCAATTTGAGGATAAATACAAACGCACCGTAGAAGCAAATTGGCAAAAGGGCCTATTACTGTAAGTCTGATATATTGGTTACATTTTTTGATCTGGCAGGGTACAAGTAACAATTTGGAAATGAATATTGAGGCTTTGAACTCCAGGAACGATCATATCTCCTTCAGCCACAATATGAACCAAAATGAGATCTCATATCTGGATGAATTAGTACGTTTGAAAAAAAAACAGTATTTCCACTAGCATATTCAAGAAACCGACAGAACAAAATAACGTTTTGCGTTATACCAGATTCATCCCAAATCTCTAAACAATATTTATCCAGGAGCGGCCCGTGCAGGTAAGCGCAGTGGGGCCGGGTGGGGGTAATTCGAAAGACGACAACGAGGGGAAATTAAATAAATAATTAATTTTCCCTCATTATCGTCTGTCGAATCACCCCTGCCCGGCTCCACCGTGCTTACCTGCACGGGCTGCTCCTGCATCTACCATTTTCTCAATTCAGTCAAATAAAATGCATAGTATCCGACTCTCAAGACTTACAGATTTCTATACCAGAACAATCTGAGAGATTTATTCAATGAGAATACACACCACAAATGTTACAAAAATTACTAGATAGTGCGGGTAATCTCAACAGAGATTATCTACTTCAGAACAAAGTAAACCTTCATATTTCCACATGACATTTGTATCCACTTTTTCCACCAAAAGTTCAACATTCAAACGAATATTCATGAACAGGTGGAACATACATCGGGTAGACTCTGGTTTTGGCAAACTGTTTAATGATCTACCATTGTTTGCTTATAAACGAACATGAAATTCGAAAGTACTTCTCACACAAACAGCACCTCCAAAATCACCTGGAATTTTTCCTTGTTACAATTGTTTATACTGTAACAACGTTATCTCTGGTACAACACTTTACCATCCTCAAAAAGGAACTCCTATTAGATTAAAATACAAAAGTGATTGTAGCACTAATAATTGCATTTATATTCTGAAGTGCCCATGTGGATTGGCATACATAGGCATGACTGAGAGGAAAATTGAGCTACGCATTAGTGAACACCAAAGCAATATTCGTAATCACTCTGATAAGTCAGTAATAGCAGTACATTTTAATAAACTCAACCACAGTATTTCTCAACTGAAATTCCAAATAATTGATCAGATTAAAGTACAATTTAGAATGTGATTTACGTAATGAACTGTTACAACGTGAATTATATTGGATAAAAAAATTGGACACTTTTCACCCTAAAGGCCTAAATAATTGTGTGGAAATGTCCTGCTATTTGGATGATAGATTATTTTTCTTGCAGACAAAACTTTTCTCTGACTTTATATTATATTTTCATCAATTGGTTATTCAATACTTTGATCCTTCTAATTGCCATCACTTTTCTACATGAGCAAACTTGTTGGTGGCTATTATGTCGAATGGTTTTAGTCAAGGTGTAATGATTAGAGGTTTGGGCTTTCCAAACTTTAGGAACTATCAAACTGCATATCTTTGCAAAAAAGGAGCAAACTGGCTAATCCCCCACTCTGACTACATCCCAGTTTGGTTGGACATAGAAAGATCAATCATCAACGAAATGCCTCTATCTGCTCCCCTCACCATGGATATCTCCCCTATCCCCACTCAAAATATATCATTCTTAATACTAAAAGAGCCCTGCTACGCCTGGCTCAAATGTCGGCGGTAAAAAATAACAAATCCAACTTAACTTCTCTTTGGCATAATCCTTACCTGAATATAGATGGAAAGATGCTTCTCTGGGAACATTGGTAAAAAAACGGCATAAATCTAGTTAAAGACCTCTTTATAGGGAAACTCCCCTCGCCTTTTTCCGAACTTCAAACCTGATACGATCTAGACTCCATAGATTTTTATACATTTGTAAAACTAAAGTCACAACTCACGCTACGATCTATAAAACCTATCGACCCTTCAATCCTCACAAAGATGCTCCAGCTACTAAGGTCAGGACACACCGTATCTAAAATCTACAAACTTTTATCCCCTAAACCTTACTAGACTCACCTGAAGAATGAGGTACAATGGGAATCCGAATCTAACTCCAGAGAAATCCCCTTTCGACTGGAACAAGTACATATTACTCCCTTTTCAAATAAAATCTCGCCAATATTATCCCAAACAAAGCTTATGCTAATAAACAGGACATATTGGACCCCTGAAAGGATCTTTAAGCTTATCCTCAGTCAGAGCCCTACATGCTGGAGTTGTAACACTCATGTTGGTAACTTTGCCCATATGCTCTTCCAATGCCCGTTGTTACAAACAGACTGGGACAAAATATATGAGTGTATAAGTAATACATTTAATATCAACCCCCCAAGGGAATTCTCCTATATCCTGCTAGGTTTTCTGGACCCAAGGTTCTCTGATGAGAATGACCGTTATTTGTGAGACCTTATGCCCACACTGGCCTGCAAAATAGTAATAAGTGGAAGAATTCCAAAGAAGTCTCCTTTAGGATGTGGCAGGAATGGTTGTCCTTCCTAAGAGGGGCTGACAACATCTCTCTACACTCCTCTCCCTGGCACACACCACATAGGAAGTTATGGAGGTCCCTTGATGCCTTTTCCTTTTCCTATGACCCACTGTGAAACTAATCCCACTGATTCCTTCACACAAACACCTTGCCTAGGGATCTCGATCTCTAAAAGATGGCCTCCCACCTGTCCCTCCCCACTAAAGAATTGTTTCCTATAGGATCTGTTTCTCGATCTCCTATAATGTATCGTATATAAATTGCTATGTTCCCAATTGTACGCCTGTAACGTATATTTATTATAGTAAGGATGTAGATTCGATATTTATAGACCAACTGTATATCTTTCTGTCTTCCTAGCATAACTGCAACCCCTATTGCAAAGCACTTGGATACCTCGGTGCCTTTTCTTCTTCTTTTGTAATTTATTTCCTTATTTTTATTATGTGTCAGTATTTTTATGATCATTATTATCATTATTACTGTATTTTTCAATTCTTTGTTCTTTTCCTGTAAATTCAATAAAAACAATTTGAGATAAAAAAAAGATGTAATGATTAGAATGATATCGCCAATGTTTAAAAATGGATGCCATTGATGTTTTGTTATGTTGAAATGTTAAGTTATCATTTTGTATTTATGAATTTTATGGTTTAGTTTAATTAACTCTAATTTTCTCATGCTTGCTTTATTATAATTTCTGCTTATTTAAATTGGTTTGGATTGCAACTAATCACACCAAGCATGCACAACATTACTGTTTTCAAAAATACGGAAGCAGTACTTGGCGCATCGCTTGAAGCGAGAACCTCTGTTACGCTAAACTCAGCATGAAAGGGTGTTTAAACTTATACTGATTGACATGGCTGATTTTTAACTAGTATTTAAGCACTTTAAAAAAAAATGATTTGAAATTAAGATGTGCATTCTATGCATTCTTGGATGCACTGTGAAGTAATTGTGATTAGTCTACTTTGAATTGTTTTTCTCGTTTGACTGATGGCGGTAATCTGATAGTCATTAAAGCATTTACAGACAAAGTAAAAGATTAACAGTCATGATTAAAAACTAAAGTATTGCTTAATTTCTAGAGTTAAATGATGAAGTAGCTGCTATTTGGACCCAAATAGTTAAGTTTCTCAATTGAGTCCAAAGGCATATTTGTGTTAAAATGTTCATATAATTTTTTTCAGCAAGTACTATTTTATTAGGTTTCAGGTTTGCCTATTTATTTGTCATACCTGTTCCTGTTTTTGTTAACCAATGTCCTTGCCTATTTGAGTTGTGATTCTTTGATTGAATCTGTAATCTACTTCTGGTAAGGTCACCAAGCATGAATTATCACCCCTTTTTTAACCAGTTTATACATTTGATTTGCCACTGTACTATTGACACTTTCGAAACGATACATGCGTCAGTTATAATGTTTGCAGGGTGGGCGTTACCACACAGGAAAGCCTTGTAAAAGTGACACAGTGAAATCTACAAGATTTCACTGCGCCAATTCTAGGACGCCACTGCGTCAAAACCTTACGCCTGCTTGAAGCAGGCGTAAGGAGTGAAGCAGTATAATAAGTATTGGCCTCAACATGCATTGCTGGAGTTGTGTTGTACTTGCGACACGACTCCAGCAATGCATGACTTTTGGGCCAACCGAGCATCAGAATTTCTGACACATCTGTCAGTCCTTGCGCCATGATGCGTCATATTGTAAGTACAGCGCATCCATGGTGGTGCAAGGGTTTCGCATGGAGGTGCAGGGAAACTGACACATCTCAACAGATGCGCCAGTTTCTTGTAAATCTACCCCGCCTATGCTTTAGAGGGCACTACTAAACCACTATCCCTCCCTACTTTTCTATTTTTCTATCTTGCTTCCCTAGGGCTGCTACCCCACAAATTGCTCGGAAAGAGTTCAATGCTCCCCAGGGGGTCAAAACTCTGTCACAAATATTCTCTTTGGACTACATTTGTAACTCTGACTAGGACAATTTGTGTCCTTTTAGCTATTGCATCACCATGTCATTTTGGAAATTAATGAATATTGTAGTCATGATAGTTTTAAACCCTAGCACCCTAGGGTTTTCCACCTCCACTGCTAATCCCTTTTTTTGTGTTTGGGGCACTTTGCACTTAGGCATTCACATTATTTTTCCACAAAAGGTATTCATGACAAATTTGTGACCTTTTTCCCACATCTTGTGGATTCCCCTGTAGGTAATCAAGAAAACAGTCAAAATCTAAAAAATTTTGTTGGAAAATTGTGAAGAAAGTTCTGGGCAAGAAAGCATATGTGTTTCCCTGAAAATTGCGTCAACAAAAGTTTTCCTATGCCAAGATCATCATCTTCCCAACTTCTGGAAACAATGAGAGTCGTAAATAAAAACTAATGTTTTTACCTCCGTTCCTGTATTTTTCTTAGTAGTCAATTTTTTCTATTTTGTATGAATTCAACCTATTTGCAGTTTGTGGTGAAAACAGAGGTGAAACCAATGATTGAACCTGGAAAGCTACATATTTCTGAATACTAGAAAATATTTGGAACTCAGCAAGGGATCACTTGTGTAAATTGCTCTTGGCGTTCTAAAATAAACTTCTTTGAATTGAAAAAAGAATGAAAATAAGTAGGAAAGAATAGCAATGTGCGAAAAAGCTTTCATCAGTAATTTCTTTGCACAGATGGACAACTCCCAAATGTAACATACAGCTGCATCATCAGATCCTTTTGGTTGTAGGAATATATAGTATTTCTTGGTATTGAAAACATGATACCCAGAGCCGACAACCTAGCTGTAATGGTTTTTCATTGTGTACTGACTACGCAGAAATTCATATAGTAGAATCTAATGAATGAAAAATGGGTATGAAGGAACCCTATGTATTTTTGGCAATGTGCACACAATACTTAGTTTTAGAATAGTAGTCATTTGGGCACCTCTAAATTTGTGGGTACCCATGCAATCATAAGAGGCAAAGGGCATTTTGTAAAATGTGTTCTTTCTTGCACACTGGCTTAAATTTTGAAGCCACAATGAGGTGAAATCCCATTGGTAATATTACATGTCCTACCATTCTGTATTCTGTATCCCCATATTTCTTCTGATAAAAAGTTGACACCACTTGTGTGTCTGGGCCTAGTGCTTGTGACATTAAAGGCCCCAAAACGGCGGTCTGTAAACATTCAATTTCTGGCATGGAAAAGGACCTTTCTTGGTGTGGCGGTAGCTTTTTAACATGGGCATGGACTTGCCCCCCACACCGGGAAACCTACTAAACCCAGACATTTATGAAAACTATACACCCAGGGTGTAACTTAGAGTGGTGTAAATTGATTGGACCCCACTACGTTTTCTTACTCACAATGCCCTGTAAACCACAAACTTTGGCTAAAATCAAGCACTTTCGAGAATCATTGGAGATCCACAAAATTCCTACCACCAAGTGTTCCCACACTTCATCCAATAAAAATGAAACTCCACTTGTGTGGCTTGGCCTAGTACCCGAGACAGAAAAGCATGAACATTTGACAAGAAGACATCAAATTTATGCCATGAAAAAGAACCCTTTTTGGCATGGTGGGTAACTGTGGAATTTGGGCCTGGTCTTGGCCACGACTCAAAGAAACTTGCCTAACTCAGACATTTCTTAAAACTAGACACCCAGGGAGAAATTCCTGGAGGCAAGTGATTTTTCTACCCTTTCTAGGGCAGATTGGGCCAAAGCCTTATTTGCCCTGAGAGGGGCAAAAAGACTATGCTTTATCTTTGGTGTGGTGTGGCCCGATAACAGAATGGGCTGCTCTCATGCCTTTTATTGTCCGCCATGCAGAAATCTCTAGTTTTCAGTAGGCTTTCTACTCCCCCAAGGCAGAAGACAGGTTGGAGAAATGCCCCTCAATCTGCTCTGGAGGCAGGAAGCTTGTATTGCGCTGTGGTAAGAGGGTCCACTGGCTTTTGCCAGAGGGGCCATGACACCTCCAAAATATTAATCCCTCAGATGGGGCAGAAAAAGTGTACCACTCTGGGTCGGGAGGAAGAGCACTGGCCCTTGCATAAGGGTCCCCTCAACCTGGACAAAAGAAATTCGTAGTGTTTAATAGGCTTTACTACCCACCCAGGGGACAGAAAATACAATCCTCCTGTCTGTTCCTGGGGGGTGAATCAGAAAGACTGTATTCTCCTTCTGGGGTGGGACATGATCCAACGCTTGGATTGACCACCCGATCCCCTTTTATTTTCAAATCTCAGGTGTCTAGTGGGCTTTCTACTCCTTAGGGGAGGGGACAGACTGGGGGCAAACACTTCAATTTGCCCCCAAGGAGATTGGAAAGACTAATTATTCTGTGTCATGAGAGAAGGAGATGCCTCTCCCTGAAAAAACAACTGCTAGGTGTCTAGTCTGCAGATTCCTGATAGGGGATTGCCCTCTAACATTGATCCCCAAGCAGGGATTCACGAAGGTGAGACAGCACGGATACGTAGACATTGTCCCCTTTCCAGTTCCGCCTCTCCCACAGAGATCAGAACTCAGGAGGAAGAGTTATGTGCACACATTGCATGTTTGCACACTTGAGAACTGCACTGTTCACAAGTATCTGTTTAGCAGCACTCTGTATGAGAGTGTCTTATGATTGTTCATAATATATAAATGATATGAAAAATCCTTTGATGTTGCACCCTCTGTTTAATTCACACCATAGGGAACCACTGTTTTCTGATATTACCATATATGACCAAGCTTCCTAGATTTATTAGATTGCCCCTTTTAGCTTGGCTCTTTTAAAAGGAGAGAGGGAGGCCCCGGCAGAAGGGTGCAATAAGTGACTACATACACCTGCAGGGGCATACTTTGGGGGTCCCTGGAAATCGTGTGCCCTCTTCTAAAGGGGTGTCTTCAGGAGGTGCACTGACCATGCACACCTGTACATCTGCACACAGTCAGTGAATCTGCTGGTGACCTCTTCGACTACATGCCTACATTGAACATGCTTACATTGATCACTATCCATTACATGTTAAATGTTTTCACTGCGCAGTCTTCTTGACATTAATTATGCTCGTTTTGCAATGTGCACCTTTATAGGCTGGGGTGCACAGTCCCTTTCCCATTCCCCACTTTTTCACCCTCTTTACCAACTATTTCCCCTCTCTGCCTCTATGGTTTGTTGACTGGTACTTCCTTGGGCACTGCCAGGTTGCTGGTGCTCATACATCACGTACGGCTCTGCATTTACAAATTCGGAAGCCTAGCCCATGAGCCAGCTTCTTGCATTGACTCAGCTGTGTTTCCTCTGCCTTGGGGCTCGCCATGCTTTATCTTTTCACCAGATAACGACGGCGCGTGGCCTGTCGGCAACAAATGTTCTTAAACATCTTCAGTAATTATTTTAAACTACTGAGCCAATTTATATTTTATTAGGTTTCTGGGTATGCTATTTGTCCAACTTATTCTTTTTGTGTTTATGTTCATGTAGCTATTACATCATCCTGCAATTTTGGAAACAAACGAATATTGAACTCAAAGTTGGTTTCATCTTGTGTGTTTATCTTTTTGTTTGCAGATAAATTGCACTTTTGCACAATTCAACACATAGTTGTTCGAAAATATCTGTTTTTTAGCACCCTGTTTGAAAGTGAGATACGATTGTTCATACCATATTTATAATATACAAAATTATTTGTTGTTGGGCTCTCAACATTTACTTATTGCCAGATAACTCTCATTTTGGAATTGTTTCCTTTGATATATCCCATTACGGTTTTATTAATTCCCAAACAAAGTAATTGTTGATGTAATACACACCCAAGTGGAACCACCGCTCTTCCTCAGGGGATCTCTGTTGATGAACATAAGCACTGAATTGTCCGCCAATGTGTGGGTATCCCGGAACACTTCTTTACAATATATATTTTTAAGTGTAGATGTTTGCCTTTCTTCAGTAAGGCCAGGAAAGCACTTAATGTAATAAATTGTTTTGCAGCCTATACATGATACTATATTGGCTAATTGCTTTAATTTGCATTTAAAAGCCTGTTACTATATCATTAAAAGGAAACTGAAAAAATTGGCAGGAGTTGTGTTATTTGTCCTTATAAATTTCATTCACATACCTATTTTAAAGGAAAATGGTGAAGAAGAAAGAGGACAATGTAGAGAGTCTGTGCCTTTAAGGGTTCATAGCCCACCAGTATCCCATCATGCCCAGTAGGTGGCGGTTATTTCCGTTATTTCTTCCTGCTACTGGTTCAGTATCTTGGAGCACTTAGCTTGGCCTTTTTTGGCTTTTTTCCTCAAAGATTTCACTCACTCAATGAAGTTCAACGTTACCAGTGTGTTTCTGCCATTTTCTGACATGAACATTATTTTTCAAGCCAAATAAAATGCCATCTTTATTTGACAAATGCCCTTTCTGTGGCAGAAAGAAGGCCAATCAGATCCTCATGATGTATGTATCATCTGCCTTCCTGACAGCCACATCCCTGACAGATGTCAAGACAGCAGGGCCTGGGATAGGAAGAAGATTTGCCTTCTTTGAGTAGAAAAGGGATGCAGACAACAGGAGGCATAGTCCGCAGGTGGGACGTCTTGTGAGCAAGGAGAGAGTCTGTTCTCTACCAATGCTCTTCCAACTTCCTCTGAGGGCTCCAGGAGAGGGAGATCCAAAAAGAGAAGAAATCCTCAAAGGTCGAGACAAGGTATGGTGCCTACATGCTCGCTGTCAAGAGCTTGGTTGACGTTGAGAAGGAGACAACATTCCACGTCAAGATACAGGAGGTCGACCCCCACAGGACCATCAAGACACGGGAACCCCAGGAATCGGGACTAAGATGAGAGACTGGAAGGAGAGTCAATTGCCTAAAGATTAAGAGGCATGCGATGGGAAGGGTAGCCACAAAGCACCACCGCCACTCCAGGCGACTGCCCATAGTCAAAATCAGAGGAAGGGAGAACGATGCCCTAGTTGACAGCATTGCGGGGAGGGGGGTAGTTGGGGACATTGGGGGGGAGGTTGAGGAGATGCTCGAATGATCGGGAAATGCCTGTAATCCTGTGCACTTAAACATACTAAATTAATGGTACCGATATGCAGACGGAACGGCGGTAAACTACGATAAATGCATATATGCACAGAAGCTTGTTGTAATGACGAATGCTCATGCTTAAGATTGAACACAAAAGACAATAAAATCTGTTTTAAAAAAAATGGTGATCAAGACCAGGAAGATTGCCATCAACTTCTTACTATATTCCAGGATGTACTCGCCATCGTCTCCCGTCCTTATTCCAGACTCCCCGCCACCTCCTCCTCCTCCTCCATCTCCTTCAGCGCCTATTCCTCGTATTTTGCCTCCACCTCTTTCTCAGACAGAGACATCCTTAGGACCTCCTTCTCTGGCAATGCCTCTTGCTTTCTCTGGGAGATCAAGGTCTCATCAGTCCAGATCTCACCATAGATCACAAACATAAGAGCCTTCAAGACCTTGTCATCGTTCTCAGCACTTCTCATCAAGACGCTGCTCTAGGCACACTCAAATATTTTGTCCTAGTTCCAGATTCAAATCTAGGTCATGATCAGGAAGAAAGTAATTTTAGCCTACCTCTTCCTCTAGTACTAGAAGATATTCACCAACACTGATGGTTCTCCCCAATCAACGGCCTCGCCAGTTGATGACATCAACACATTTCAAGAGGTGCTTGCCTTTTACGAGGGTTTACAAAACGGAATATTTCATTACCTGCTACTTACACATCGGCACCAGTGATTTTTTATACTCTTCACCAATGTGCAGCATTGAGACCTACTATCTCTAGTTCCAGGTGTATTAGAACCAGCCATGGAACTTTTCCTTAAGTAAGCTGCAGCCAAAGCAGTTTCAGAAAAAATATGAGCCTCCGGAGCAGGAACTGTTATTCCTCCAGTCAGATCCTCTTCCTGAATTGGTTGTTATCTTGTCTGCAAAGAGAGTTCATTCAACTACTCCTTTATCCACAGTTCCACCTGACAAAGAAAGCAGGAAACTAGATAACGTGGGATGCAAGGTGTGTGGAACAGCTGCCACAACCATGAGAGGCAAGTGCATCTGTTCTACTAGGCAGGTATCACAGACCGTTATGAGACTCTCAGCAACTGTTTTTTAATGACCTCCCAAGAGACTGCAGGGAACACTTCACTGAAATCATGAATGAAAGAATAATGGTCTCAAACCAAGTGGTTAGCGCTGCTGCTGATTCTTCTTTGCTGGAAGCCCGTGGTTACTGTCACGGATTGGCCCTCAGATGACATTCTTGGCTTCGTGTCAACGGTCCTCATGCTGGACTCTCAGCAGAGAATACTTAATCTACCTTTCTCTGGTTACACACTGTTTAGGAGTCATACAGATGATGAAATGGCTCAAATGAAGTCCAAGATGGAGATCTTGAAGACTGTTAGTCTGGAGAAACACAAGGAATAACGAAAGCACCCTTACAAACCGTGTGAAAGTCATTTCTTTCCATAGAGTGTTTAAATCCCTCATTGGATGCAAGGACACCACCAACAGCAACAGCAAAGACCTTTCCAGCAGCACCAAAGGCGTCAACCAAAGGGAAGAGCCGGTCAACAATCTGCCCAAGCTGGAAAGCCTCCTGCAGGATCCAAACAGTGAGCCTCTGCTTCCCCTTCGGTTACCCACTCTGGTACGGGGAAGTATTTCATGACATCTAACAGAGTGGAAACCCATCACAAATAATGGCTGGGTTCTGAATATTGTACAGAATGGTTACTGTCTCAGATTCACCAGTCCTCCACCAAATATTACACCAAAATCATCCAATCAACATCTACAGATGCTGAGATCAGCAGTAAATATCCTTGTGCAGGAGTATGCGGTGGCGTTCGTACCTCCTAAGCAACGAGGAATGGGGTTTATTTCCATAATTTTCTGGTGAAAAAGATTGGCTCAAAAATGAAATCGGACCCATACTAGATCTGAAAGTCACAAACAAATGGATATGGAGAGAAAAAATCGGGATCCTAGTCTTAAAATCCAATTTATCCTCAAAACCATCGATGAGACTGTCTCTGTCCCATAGATCATGGCACTGGCGTAACAAAAATTGAGCGGGCCTCCCTGCAAGGTACGTGGAGGCTCAATCAAGAGCTCTCCGGCCAGAGTGCTGTGCTGAGGGGGGCCCCTGGAGCTTGAGGGTCCCCCGCACCGCAGGGACTGCGGGGGTCTGTGTTACGCCCCTGGATCATGGAGATGTATACTTTCACATTCCAATAGCCAGGAAACACCCCAAATTCCTTAGATTTGTAGTAGGAGACGATCACTACCAGTACAAAGTTTTCCTTTTAGCCTCAAGTCAGTCTCCAAAATGTTTTCGAAGTGCATGGCAGTGGTCGCTGCACATCTCACGAAGCTCAGAATTTTCATCTATCCATACCTCAACAACTGGGTTATCAAGGTAACAAAGAAAGGGCAAACGGCAGACCAAGGTCAAGCACATCCAGTCCATATGTACAATAAATTCAGAGGGTGGTGCAATCACTTCCCACACCCGCCATCCAGAGGTGTCAGTAGTAGCCAGATTCACAGGGGGAAACGGAAGGTGCACTCGTTGCGAAGTCAATACACGTACGTCGAAGTCAGTTCCAAAATTACTTATTTTTATTCAATCAATCTTTTAAAACTGGCACACAGCCAACGTGTTTCGTTCCCGAATTTTGCCAGAGGGAACTTCGTCAGTGCTCCTATATGATCAGCTGGTCAGTAGCAGTAAAAGGTATATATGAGTTATAGCTTATCCATCGAAAGGCACTGATGTTCAATCAAGGGCCAGATCTGGAGGTCCTTCTTGAATTGAGGCAGTGACTGTGATCGCCTGAGGTGGAGAGGGAGGGTGTTCCAAGTCCTTGCTGAAAGGTAGGAAAAGGTACTTCCTCTTGCAGTGGTCTTGCTATGTGGGACGGTGGCCAAGGCCAGCTGGGCGAAGTGGAGATCTTTTGTAGGTGCATGGAATGCGGGGCAGCGGTTGAGGTAAGCAGGTCCTGCATTGTGTAGGGCTCTCTAGATGTGTGTGAGGAGATTGAAGTTGATTCTTTTGTTGACTGGGAGACAGTGAAGGTCAGTCAGGTGGCCAGTGATGTGGCTGCAGAGGTGTATACTGAGTATGAGTCTAGCAGGGGTATTCTGAATGTTTTGCAGTTTCTTGAGGAGTTTCTGGGTGATGCCGACATAGAATGCGTTGCTGTTGTCAAGTCTGCTGCTGATGAGTGCGTTGGTGACCATCTTTATGGACTCAGTAAGGATCCACTTGAAGATCTTATAGAGCAGGCGTAGTGTGCGAAAGTAGGATAATGAGACGGCGTTGATCTGGCGGTTCATGGTGAGCGAGGAGTCAAGGGTGATGCTGAGGTTTCATGCATGGTCTGTGGGTGTGGGGGGATCCAAGATATGCAGGCCACCAGAAGTCATCCCAGGCACAGGCGGTAGAGACCAGGATGAGGACTTCTGTCTTCTCTGAGTTTAGCTTGAGGCAGCTCTCCTTCTTTCAGGTTGCGACAGCCTTCATACCATTGTGGAAGTTTTTCTTGGTGACTGTGGTTTTGTTGGTGAGTGAGAGAATCAGCTGGGTGTCGCCGGCATACAAGATTATGTTGAGCCCGTGGCTCCTGATGATGGCTGCCAGTGGGGCCATGTAGATGTCGAAGAAAGTGGGGCTCAGGGAGGAGCCCTGTGGCACTCTGCAGCTGATTTTTGTAGGTTCAGAGTTGAGCGGTGGTAGTCTGACTCTCCCCTAATTCCCTCAGTAACCATCAAGCAGTCTTACTAGATGGCCAGAATAATTTTGATAGCTCCTGAGTCGCCTCAACAATGGTGGTTTAGAGACCTTCTCCACATGTTTAAGTGTCCACACATGAAGCTGCCATACAGACCAGACCTTCTAATGAATTTCGGAGGTCAGATAATTCATCCCAATCTCTCATCTTTGAGTTTGGCAGCTCGTACAATATAGACACTTAAAGGTGCCACAGGAATGCATGAACATTCTAAAAGAGGCTAAATGGCCATCAACAAGTTCAGATTACTCTTTTAAATTAAAGAGATTCCATATCTGGTGTTCTGACAAGAACTTTGGACCAACTACATGCCAAGAAGAAGCTATACTTCCATACTAGTGTTATTTTGCCAAATCTATCTTACATTGATCATTTAAAGTCTATTTGTGAGGTATTAAGGCTTATAGAAAATGTCCTTCACAAACTTATTTTTTCAAAGTCCCAGTTATTTAAGTTTTCCTAGGGGGTATAAAGAAAGGCTTTCCTCCAATACGCCATCCTTCCCCTCCTTGGGAATTGAAAATAGTACTTACACATCTCATTGCATCCCCTTTTAAGCCCATCCATAAAGCCTCATTACAATACCTTTCTTGGAAGCCCGCTTTCCTAGTGGCTACCAAGTCAGCACGTAGGCTTTATGTTATCACAAACCATATTCAGTATTCCATAGCAGTAAGGTGGCTATGGGGACTCCTCCAAAATTCTTACCCAAAACTGTTTCTGATTTTCACATGAACCGGCCCTATATTTTGCCTACTTTCTTTCAGCACCCTGCCACTTCAGCAGAAAGAACTCTCCACACTTCATTTTGCACACCATTCCACCTCAGTTTGGACCCAGCCATATGCAAACCAGTCTTGACCTTGCTCCAATAGGAGCAGTCCATCCCAAATTTTCGGGCAAAGTCCTCCCTGAACTGGAACACAAGCAACCCAAGAGCGGTTTCGCAACTGATTGAGCTCTTCAGGAGCATGTAGCTTGGCAGCGTGAGCAATCTGAGAAATCATTTGAAAATGTTTAAATGTTTTCACAAGGGCACAAAATGTTTTCAAGTCATTTGATTTAACAATTTCAAAAATCTCTATCCGCTAGTTATCTATAAAACCTTTCTAGCTTCCCACATAAACCTCTTGTACTCATACTTCATAAGCACAATATATAAACTCCTTTCAGGCAAATTTTTGTAAGATCTTCACCATTCAGATCCAAACTTTGGCTAAGTTTATTGCTGTTGAAGTATCTTTCAGTCATCAATCGACTCGTCGATCTCTGTTATCATAAAGTAACAATTTGGAAATGTCAAAAACGTAAACATTAGTATCTGTAAGGCTTAATACAGTTGGTCATCCCAAAACCATTTTCTAGTTACCAAGTCAATCAGTATATTCATTATCAGTTAAGGTACTCCTTTTAAATGCCGAATTAGTAACACATATGATGTATAGAGCGAGAAAACTGGGAAGATACTTGTTCAGATTAGCCTTTTATGACTAAGGCTAAACATACTACATCCCCATTACTCATTCACCACCTTCAACTTCTCTTGAACATAAAACAACATGTAGCCTTCCAAGTAAGGGCCGGCACCCAAAACCTCTGTTTCCAGTAGGTAAATAATGTTGCAAAGTGTAATGGATTTTCTTTATGTGTCGTAACTCTCTGGTCCTCTTTAAACCTGCTATGTTTCAAGATAACTACTGAAATATGCTTTTTTTGAACTGCTGCCAACACTGAGCTGTTTCTCAAATATTATCTCCCACTAAGTTACCCTTCTTATTAGGAACATAAAACTGTAGGGTGAGCCAAAGTTGCAACTGACCAGTTCTAATATTTATTCTCACAACAGAATAGAAAGTATATTCCCATATTATTAAATATGTAGTTTTTTCCTGAGTTTGGCCATAACCAATACTTACATCATCCTTTTTTGGGCACAGGGCCTTGAAGGCTTTTTAACTTGATTATAGTTTAGGGGAACTCTTATTGGGCCTATTTGTCTACATCTTCAGAATAAAAACAAAAAGGCACCTGTCTTCGACCTGGTATTTCTGATTTTATTCCCCACACATCTTCCGCGTGTTCTGACTTCCATATTCCCAAGTGGATTCCACCCAAAATTCAGAGCTTGTTTATTAAATGTACAGAGGTTAAATGCCCAAAATCCACATGCAGTTTTAAGATTTTCATCTTGTCATCTTGAATGAAAATATCAGAAGATTCATAAGATTAGCCAAGGAAAGATTGAAACGTGTGCCCCACTGTCCCCTATAGTTTAGGACAATGTGACTGACACATCCTATGCCTTTTAGCTTGGTCTCACTATTATCAATTCTTACATCTTTCACTCCACTACTTTTTTTTTAATTACCCACCATATTACTAGGTATTAAAATTGGAACCTACTCCCTTAAACCAGGCTGTATAGTAAAGCAGAAATTCCTCAACCAACTTGTTAATGAAATTACTAGTTATGGAGAAAAATAGTCCAAGCAGCCACTCACTTCCTCAGTTCTATCCTTAAAATTGATTTGTAAGAGGCAACATGAGGAATAATAGGGTGAAATTATTCAGCTCGAAGATATAGTTTCAATTAGCAAGCCACAAGAAACTCCTACTCTTTCCTCCTGTAAATCTAAGGTTTGGGTTCTATTGTTTGAATGGTAAACTCATCTCTTGATGGTACTTGCAAGTTGACCAGCTCAACAGGAAAGAGGCAAGGGCAAGACTCCTATATAAAGCTACACTAAACTTCTATAAGTAAATTAGCTCTTTATTTTGATTAGGTGCTCTTTGGACAAAAATGTTGAACACCCTGGGGCCTATTTAACAAAGGTAAATTTACATGTGATTAAACCTAAACATGTAAATTTAATCTTAAACTTTGTAGCAACTTACTAGTGTAAATTTGCTACAAACTGTAGACTTACATTTCTTGAGCCAAATTTATGAGTGTAAGTTTACTACCAGTGACTTTTCATATGAAGGTAGAGATCTCCACCAAAGGGGTAGAGATCTTCTTACGGTAAAGTTTGTGGCAAAGTAAAAAAGTTTATTAAACTTTAGAAAACAAATTGTGAAAATATTTTAATCTTAAAAATTAAATAAATCCATTATATATTTAATTTTAAATGAATATCAAAATTTAAAAAAAATTAAATCGCTATTAACTTTGCGTTGCAAAAATAATTAATTCATTTAAATGTATTAAATTAAATTGAAATTATTTTGTGAAAGTCATCAAAAATCTCAGCTGGAGATAAATGTTTATATTTAATAATTGAGCATTCAATATTGCTAAAAGTTATGTATACTATTAATTTACATTAATGTATTTTTTTAATTAGTTACACTCATTTTTAATAAACACTTTATTACAATTTTTCCAAATAATTTTATATAATGAAATATTAATTTAAATATCAATATCTTTTTTTAAAGTATAAATAACTTATTTTTTGAACATTATTTCATATAGTTTGTTACTTTAAGTTTGTGCATCCATTATGGGAGGGTGTTGCAGTGTAATGTGGTGCTGGACTTACTCCTGGTGAAGGAAGTGGCCCTTAGGGGCCACCCGGGTTATTTACAACAACCTGCTATGCCTTCCCAAGTAATGAAGACTCGGTCAGACAGTAGAGAATACAAACAAGCATTGATTAGCAATACTCTGCAGAGGAGTCCAATCTGATCTGCACCCTAAGATGTCTGCCAAGGGACTGGCCCCCCAACATCCTGCATCGCATAACCATTACTCCAGGAACCCCCGAACCACGCACACAGTGGAAAGTTACTGGCTCAGGCCGAGCACAAACAAAGGAGGAACAGAAGGATGAGCTACTATCTGCTAGATGGGTTCACACTATCACAATTCCAAGGTTGCCCTGCCAGATCTCAGCATCTCTTAACCTGGGAGCAGGGCTACACACATGGATAGGTATGCAGAGGCATAATGGCCTATTCATTAGTAAGTCAGAAGGCAACCTTGAACGAAAGAGAAAATAATAACTAAATACAGTTGTTCAGCTGAGGCAAGCAAAATGAGTAACAAGCCTAGTTCAAACAGCCTACTGGGGATTGTGAAATGCAAAATGGAGTCACAAACGCTAACTGAAGCTTGTGCATTACAAGGATAACTCAGTGGGTTGCATAACGTGAATACAAATGAGATGTCATTTAGCCGCACACTGCTAACCTACTATGGCACGAAACATGTATATAATGAGAATGGGATTTTTTAAACCTAACAGGCCCTCCTTTTAGCAGGGGAGGATAAATGCTTTATTGGCGCTGTCCGGTAGGGTCTTTACAATTCTAAGCAGGGAAGAAAAATGAGGTACAGGTATATCAGACATTTCTTAATATTCAAAAATGCCCTCATCGATCAATATCATATCCTGTATGTCTTGCATCATCATAATGGAGACTTTATTATCCCGTTCCGGCAATTTAGGGGTCGGGGTGAGCTTTCCCACACAATAGGTTCAGCATGCTGGAAGGCAGTGGACACAGAGACAGCACGTAAAGATGACACCCGCTACAGCTACTAGAAAAAGAGTATCTTCCAACCCCAGGATGATGTCAGGCCCCAGAACCACCCTGTCAAGGACCATGAACCATTATCTTGGTGAATGTCAGATGCAAGCCTGTGTAGCTTCTGTATAACAGAATATATATTAGGGGCGTGGTCAGGGATGTAAACACAACAGCTGCTACCGATAACGCAACAAGCTCCACCCCTATCTGCAAGGATAACGTCTAAAACCATCCTGTTTTGAAGAGCAAGAAGTCTATTGGCCTGAACCTCTACCGTAATATTGGCCAATATATTCCTGCCATTATATTTATGACCCTCCTTTACCACCCGGGTGAGTCGTCTAATATTGAGGCTGTTGGCTATAGGGCCCCAGAAGGGTAAAATGCCTTTCATTGTGTCAGTAAACTGTTCCAGGGTTGTGTCGGTTTGATCTATGTTGTCTGTGTTCATCATTCTCTTAAATAGGGGGGCTAGGACACCTCTACGCTGTAGGCAATGGTTTTTGTGGTAGTTGAGAGGGGCTATATATACTGGGGGAATGAGGTAGGAAAGGTAGCATCGCCCAGGCCATCCCTCAGGGAGCCACACATAGCCACGAGCACCACAGACAAAATAAACATTAGGCGGCAGGATCAAGGGCAGACTTTTGAGTATCCTCAATATAGAAGTAGTGTTGCATTTACTTTGCCCCACCTCTATGTCTCCTGCTCCTTGACCACAAAAAGGAGCCATTACATCTATCACCGCCAGGGGTATGGACTTATCTTCGGTGACATTGCGGGCTTGGAAGGATTGGTAATACTCTGATACATTGAACTGCGAGAACCGTTCTCTGTCCACCTCTGTCCCGTTTCACTTTCTTCCTCGATCTGCTGCCCTGAGACAGGAACTCAAGATTACCCGGTCAAACTGCTCAGTTCCAGGGGAAACACAATCAATCAATCAATCAATCATGGAATTTATATCGCGCACTACTCACCCGGAAGGGTCTCAAGGCGCCTGGGGAGGGGGTCTGCTACTGCTCGAACAGCCAGGTCTTGAGCTGTTTCCTGAAGGCGAGGTGGTCCTGGGTCAGCCGCAGGTGGACGGGCAGGGAGTTCCATGTCT
Source organism: Triturus cristatus (assembly GCF_964204655.1). Classification (NCBI taxonomy): domain Eukaryota; kingdom Metazoa; phylum Chordata; class Amphibia; order Caudata; family Salamandridae; genus Triturus; species Triturus cristatus. Next base: position 1,296,875,546 of record NC_140589.1, read on the forward strand.
TAGCCGCCAGGTAGGAGAAGGATCTTCCTCCGGCGGTGGCTCTCTGGATGCGAGGGACGACAGCGAGGGCGAGGTTCGCGGATCGTAGCTGGCGGGTGGGCGTGTAGAAGGTCAGGCGGTCGTTGAGGTACCTTGGGCCCAGGTCGTGGAGGGATTTGTGTGCGTGGGTGAGGAGTCTGAACGTGATCCACTTGTTGACAGGGAGCCAGTGCAGGTCTCTCAGGTGGCTCGAGATGTGGCTGCGTCGGGGGACGTCCAGGATGAGTCGGGCGGAGGCGTTCTGGATGCGCTGAAGTCTTTTCTGAAGCTTGGCTGTTGTACCGGCATAGAGGGTGTTTCCGTAGTCTAGTCTGCTGGTGACGAGGGCCTGGGTGACCGTCTTCCTGGTCTCGGTCGGGATCCAATGGAAGATCTTGCGGAGCATGCGGAGGTTGTGGAAGCAAGATGAGGAGACGGCGTTGACTTGTCTGGTCAGCGATAGGGAGGAGTCCAGGATGACGCCCAAGTTGCGTGCGTGGTCCGTTGGCTTGGGTGCGGTGCCTAGGGCCGGGGGCCACCAGGAGTCGTCCCATGCGGAGGGCGACGGTCCCAGGATGAGTACTTCTGTCTTGTCCGTGTTCAATTTCAGGCGGCTGGTGTTCATCCATTCGGCGACGTCTTTCATCCCTTCGTGTAGGCTGGCTTTGGCGGTGTCGGGGTCTCTGGTGAGGGAGAGAATCAACTGGGTGTCATCGGCGTAGGAAATGATGTTGAGGTTGTGTTGGCGTGCGATGGCAGCGAGGGGTTTCATGTAGATGTTGAAGAGAGTCGGGCTGAGCGACGATCCTTGCGGGATGCCGCAGATGACTTCGGTGGCCTCAGAGCGGAACGGAGGGAGGTGTACTCTCTGTGTTCTGCCGGAGAGGTATGAGATGATGCATTCGAGAGCCTTCCACTTGGATGCCGGTGTCGTTGAGGCGTTGGACTAGGGTGCGGTGGCAGACAGTGTCAAATGCTGCGGAGAGGTCTAGGAGGATGAGTGCCGTTGTTTCACCGTTGTCGAGCAGGGCTCGGATGTCGTCGGTGGCTGCGATGAGGGCGGTCTCGGTGCTGTAGTTGGCTCTGAACCCGGACTGCGATGGGTCGAGGGATCCGTTTGTCTCGAGGAAGGCGGCCAGTTGCTTGTTGACGACCTTCTCGATGACTTTGGCAGGGAAGGGAAGGAGCGAGATGGGGCGGAAGTTCTTGAGGTCGGTCGGGTCTGCTGTTGGTTTCTTCAGCAGAGCGCTGAGCTCGGCGTGCTTCCAGCTCTCCGGGAAGGTGGCTGTGTCGAAGGAGGTGTTGATGATGTCTCGGAGGTGGGGTGCGATGGTAGCGGCGGCCTTGTTGAAGACATGGTGGGGGCACAGGTCGGTCGGAGATCCGGAGTGGATGGTGTTCATCATGCGTGTCGTGTCTTCGGGGGTCACCTCGGTCCATGTCTGGAGGATGGCGGCGGGGTGCGTAGGTTCGACCGATGGGTGCGGGGGTGGCACGCCGAAGCTGTTGTGGATGTCGGCGATCTTGCGGTGGAAGTACGAGGCGAGGGAGTCGCAGAGGTCCTGCGAGGGGGCGATGTCGTAGTTGCCGGTGCTGGGGTTGGAGAACTCCTTGATGATGTTGAAGAGCTCCTTGCTGTCATGGGCGTTTTTATCCAGTCGTTCCTTCAGAGCTTTCTTCTTGGTGGTGCGGATGAGCTGGTGATGTCTGCGGGTGGCGAGTTTGAGGGCGGTCATGTTGTTGGCGGTCTTTTCGAGGATCCAGGCCTTCTCGAGGGTGCGGCAGGCCTTCTTGGAGTCCTTGAGTTCGTTGGTGAACCAGGGGGCCTTCTTGCTTCTGGGCCTGGTGAGAGGGTTCTTCAGTGGGGCGAGGTCGTCGGCACAGGAGGTCAGCCACTGCGTGAGGTCGAGGGCTGCTGTGTTAGGGTCCGTTGTCCTGACAGGTAGGTTCTGGCTGAGGGAGGTGGCGAGCTGGTCGACGGTGATCTTGCTCCAGTTTCTGTGGAGAACCTGCTTCGGGTGGTGGTGGACCGTGTTCTTTTTGAAGCTGAAGTGGACGCAGCTGTGGTCAGTCCAGTGAAGTCCGGTGGAGTGGCTAAAGGTGACATGCTTGCTGGATGAGAAGAGGGGGTCGAGCGAGTGGCCGGCGTAGTGGGTGGGCGTGTTGACCAGTTGCTTGAGTCCGAGGTTGGCGAGGTTGTCCAGCAAGGTGGTGGTGTTGCAGTCGTTGTTGTTCTCCAGGTGGAAGTTGAGGTCCCCGAGGAGGATGTAGTCGGCGGAGGGGAGGGCGTGAGGGCTGATGAAGTCCGTGATGTCTTCGCAGAACTGTGCGCGTGGTCCCGGGGGTCTGTAGATGAGGGTGCCTCTGAGGGTAGTCTTGGGGTCGGTGTGGATCTGGAAGTGCAGGTATTCTGCGGCGTTGAATGCGTCGATGGAGTCAGTCGAGATGCGAATGGTGCTTTTGTGAACGATGGCGATGCCCCCTCCGGTCTGGTTGGCGCGATCCTTCCTGATGATCTTGTAGCCGTCCGGGATGGCTATGGCGATGTCGGGGGCTGAGGAGGCGTTCATCCAGGTTTCCGTGAGGAAGGCGACGTCTGGAGATGCGGTGTCGAGGAGGTTCCAGAGTTCCACGGCGTGTCTGTGGACGGAGCGGGTGTTGATCAGGATGCACTTGAGGTGGTTGCTGTTGTCCGTCTTGGTGGGTGCGGTGCCAGTTCGGAGGCAGGAGAAGTTGCAGGATCGGCAGACGAAGGGTCCATGGGTGCGTCGTGGGGATGCTCGGTAGCACCCGGGGGCTCGGGCGGTGTTGAGTGCGATGAGCGTGGTGGCATCGTAGGTCCTGCGGGGGGGTTGGCGGACGCGGGGGCCAGGGGTTCTGGCGCTGGGCGCGGTCCAGGCGCAGACGGGCTTACCTTTGGCGCACCTTCGGCGCTCAATCAGCGCTCCCGCTGCGCGCGTCTGCTGCGCAGTCGCTGGGGGGCGTCATTAGTAAGGAGCCGGGAGGGGGGGTCAGCTGGGAGGCGGGAGGCGGGAGACCAATGGGCAGTGAGTGGGGGCGGGATCCGGGGTCAGCGGCGGGAAGGAAGAAGAGGACCCGGGGCAGCGGCGGGAGAGAAGGCGCGTGTGAGGGAGGGCGGCAGCTCCTACCGAGGCAAAAGGTCAGCGGCGGTGAGGCAGAGGAAGCGGAGGACCGGGGGAGCGAGCGTGAGGCAGCAGGAGCAGTCGCGAAGTAACAGGCAGCAGGAGGCGTCCGTTAGCGGCAGGCAGCAGCAGGAGGTGAGGAGCGACCTGCCGTGGGAGCACAGGGGGATACATTTATGGAATTTCAGAAGCAACTTATATTTATCAGAGAACAAAAATGTACGGACTAGATCCACTAATACTACAACAGTACTAAAGGGGCACATGTTACCCAGTGTCCATCAGAGCCTCACTGGTATGGTAGACTCCTATTGATCATCAACAACGGTGCTATGAAGCACTCCCTCATGGGAGCTGCGCCCTTCCTGGGAAACAAATCCTCTTCTTTCAGGATAGGGCACCCTGCCTCCTGGGAAAATACCCTCAGCTAATCCTGTCCAGTGTCAAGGCTAGTGCACCAATTTCTTTTCCTACTTTATCGCTGGCATCTTACACATGGTAGCTCCTAGTCTGTCCCTCTGATGCACTGTCCTTCTGCTGGGGGTGTAGATTGAATCTGGTGATTCCAGTTACTGTCTCGTCAACAAAAAAGGGTAGAAGTTCAGGGTTAGGTGGGCCTTGAGACTCAGATGCTTGTGAATCAGAAATGGGAGTATCTGTGGCGGCCCTTAACTCTTGGGGGGCTGCCTCAAGCAAGGCAGCTTCACTTTCTTCGTTTGTCTGCGCCCACCTCAATCGAGCATCGGCGAAGGGAACGAAATGGGGCACCAGCTCCCCCTCCTGGTCAGCAATGCCGTCGAGGACCCACTGGTCATATGGAAGTGGGAGAGGGGCCTTTTTGACATGCGTCCAATGCACCCAGTGTTTCCGGCCGTCAAGCTTCACTGCAGTGTGGGTGGCAAAGAGGACCAGCAGCGACCCTTTCCAATGAGGATCCAGGCAGCTGTTCCTCTGGAAGTTTTTCACCAAAACGCAATCTCCGGGCTGTAGCTGATGCCCAGGCCCCTCTGGTACTGGTCGCAGCATATCTTGAATCTGTTGGTGGATACAATGAAGATCCTTAGTCAACTCAAACAGATGATCCAAAAGCAGGGGGTGCTCTATCTCGGAGAAGTGCTTGGGTCTTGGAACACCTCAAACATTAGCAGTGTGGCCGAAGACCCCTGTTATAGAATGCGCTGTCGCTCTTGTTAATAACAAAGCCAAAGCTAGAGAATCTGACCACTGTAAACCTGTACTTTCTTGTATCTTTGCTAACTTCAGCTTGAGAGTCCCGTTGTATTTCTCCACGAGTCCCGCTGACTGGGGGTGGTTAGCTGCATGGAACTTCTGTTTAATGTGCAAACCCTCACACACTAATTTGATGACCTTTGAATTTAGGTGACTTCTGTTGTCACTCCAAATCAAACGTGGCAATCCGAAGGGCGGGAAGAACTCTTATAGGAGTGCCTGCGCCGTCGCCACAGCCATGTTCTCTTTAGTTGGATAAGCCTCAATCCATTTACTGAATGCACAAATCACAACCATTACATATTTCAAATTGTTCACACGTTACATTTAGATGAAATCCATCTGGAGGACTTCAATAGGGAAGTAAGGTGGTGCAAAGTTACCTGAGGGAGTAGGAGTACCTGTCCCAGGATTATGTCTCATACAAATAAGTAATGCAGTGTTTCACTAGATGCGTAGCTACCTTAGAGATATTATTGTTCTTCAATACTGGGTTCAGTAGCTTACATATTCCTTTGGCACTAATGTGTGCTGGGCCGTGGGCCATATTAACAACAGGGAGCACGTATGCGTTAGGCAGCAACCATCTCCGTTTTCCGTACAGATCAGTCTAGGACCCATCCTCATCCAAATGCCCTGTACTCTCCTCCCACATTGCCAATTCGTCAAGGGTCGACTCACCCTGAATTTTCCTGACATTTTCTAATGTGTCCTCAAACATTCCTTTGTCTGGGACCCACCTTGCGGGACCTGCCACAAACATCTTTTTCATCTTCGATCTAGCTGCCTCCTTAGCTGTCTGATCTGCGAATGTATTTCCCCTCCCAACATCATCTGTTATTGCTTTGTGGGTGCTACATTTTATTATTGCCAACTTATCGGGAAGTGTTAATGCGGACAACAATCTATGTAGCAATGGACCATTCTGTATGCGCAATCCATGCAAGGTCAATAACCCTCTCTCCGCCCAGAGGCGCCCAAAGTTATGGGCCACCCCAAAGGCATATTGGCTGTCAGTATAGACATTGACAGTCAATCCCTCACTCAACTCACAAGCCCTAAGGAGTTAGTGGCAGCTTGGGCCAATTGGTATGGGATATGGGATGTCTCAACTACAATGTGTAACGTGATTGCATAAGCAGCCGTTGTAGTGCCATCTGGTAGTTTGAAACAAGAGCCATCGACATATAGTTCCCCTTGGGCGTCAGGTAAGGGAATATCAGTCAGGTCTATCCGTCCTTTCGTTTCTTCCTCAGTCTGAAACAAACAATCATGGACATCATTGTCCTTTTCTTCCAAAGGGAGGGGTGGTAACATGGCTGGGTTCAGAGTAGCACATGGTTTGATGGTAATGTGCGGACCAAACAAGGTCAACTCATATCCAGTCAGAGGGTGCACTAGTAAGGTGCTGTGTCTTTGTCTTATTCAAAAGGGTATCCACAGCATGGGGTACCATTACTGTGAGGTCAGTATCAAGAACGAGCCCTGCTGATTGCCTGATAGAAACTGCCACTGCCACGGCAGCTCAGGAGAGCTCTGGCGACGTCATCCAGATGAGCAGAAAAATAGGCGCAGGGTCTTCGCTTACCACCAAAACCCTGTGTTAAAACAGAGAGCGCGCAACCATCCGCTTCATGTACGTAGAGCTCAAAAGTCTTCTGGTAATCAGGAGTACCAAGCACAGAAGCAGGGCAAAGCGCAACCTTTAATTGCTCAAAAGCTTGCTGGCATGCAGATGTCCAAGGCAAAGGTTCAAGCACTTCTTTGGTGGTCATGTAAAGGAGGGGATTTGTTAGTAGGGAGTAATTGGGAATCCAGTGACGACAATACGAGGTTATGCCAAGACAGGCACGCTCCTCACGTTGGGTCTTTGGAACAGGCATATTAGTGATAGCAGCTATGCACTCAGGTGTTAGTCTGCGACCCTCCTTCAACAGTAGGTGACCTAAATAGGTGGCCTCCTGTCGACAATATTGAAATTTTGAAAAAGACACCTTGTGTCCATGATGTGCTAAAAGCAACAGCAATTTAACAGTGGCATCTTTACAACCATCCTCAGTATCAGAAGCCACAAAGAGGTCATCAACGTACTGCAATAGCACATTACAAGGGGGAAGTTCCAAATAATCCAATTGTGTTTTAAAAGTTTGACTATAGATGCTAGGGCTTTCTGTATAGCCTTGTGGAGCATGGCAGAATCTAAAACTCCAGCCGGCTATTGCAAATCCAAACAGATATCTGCTATCTGTATGGATTGGTATACTGAAGAAACATTTTTCAAATCAATCACAGAAAAGAATTTCGCTGAGGGCGGAATCATTGTTAAAATCGTGGTAATGTGTGGAACTGCAGGATACTGGGGAACCACTATCTTGTTAACCTCTCTTAGGTCAATTACGAAGCAGTAAACATCAGGATGAGCATCTGAAGAATCCAAAGGTGCTTTTTTAAGAATAGGAAGAATAGGGCTATTGCACAATTTCTCCACTGTCTCCTCAACCACACCAGACTCAATCAGATCCTGTATTATTTGCAATAAGGCCTTTTCTCCTGCCTGTGATATCTTGTACTGGGAAATACGTGGCAACTTGGCATTGTCTTTCATCTGTATAGAGATCGGCGGGATCTGGAGTAACCCCACATCTGTGTCTCCTGCAGCCCACAATGTGCGTGACACATCGTTAAACTCAGAGGGGAGGGGGGCATCTTTTTCAAAGCATTGTTTTGCACGGGTCACCTTTGGTCCAATAGTCATGTAAACACCGTTTGGAGAACAAAATATTGTCGTATGTAATCTTTTTAACAAATCCAATCCCATCAAATTCCCCCCACAGTTTGACGTTAACAAAAATGGCGAATCAACTGTAAAGGGGCCTATAGTCAAAGCAAGAGGTTTAGAAATGGGGTTACCAACCTGCATGCCAGAAAACCCAGTGAACGAGAAACAGAGCTATTCATAGCACCCGTGTCAATCAAAAATGTCTTGGCCGTGCCTTGCAGATCTGCAGTGACATAGGGTCCACATTGATCTACAGGTACCGGAACTGGTCCCTCGCCCTGTCCCTGGCTGTCCTAGCTGTGGGACAATCCCGTCACTTCATCCATGTCATAGTCATCATGACAGTACTGCCGTCCTCGGGGGTCGTCAAAATAGTTCCCGCTCTGTCGAGTATGCGATGTATTCTCTGACTGCATCTCCCCTCGGCCGCCTCCTCCTCTTTCACATCCTCTAAAACCCTGACCTCTCGGGGCCTCACCTTTCTGCAATAACTCCAGACACTCCTTCCGCCAATGTCCCTCCTGCTTACACTACACACATTGATTGAGCCCAATAGGCGCACCCGAAGCACCACCCCTGTTGGACCGGGGTAACCGCTGGGCCGAACCCGAACCCCTGCTTCTTCCACTTCCCCTCACTACTTTTGCTGCATCAACACCCTTTTCTTCAACTCTTTTGACTTGTTCTCCACTTTCTCTTTCTCCTCATTCTCCCTATGCTCATAGTACTGTGCCATATTCAATATTACTGACGGGGAGGAGGTGCTCCATGTACTTTCTGAAGCCTACAACCTAGTTGCAATCTCCGGAAGCAAGTTATTAACACCACCCTCCAACGACAGATCCTGACCACTAAAATCTAGAAACATCTCTTCAAACCTAGTAAAGAAATCAGACACACTCTTGTCCTTCTTCTGACGACATGCAGTTAACTTGTCCCAATCCACTCGTCTTGGCGGGATATGGGAATGCATATAAGTGATAATAAGACCCGGCAAGGCTAATAACTCCGCCTTCGGCTTCTCGCCGGGCTTGCGTTCCTTGTCCCACGTCCTAATAAGATCCCTTGTTCCACCCAATTGCACTACATGATCCTGTGTATGCACTTGCCTCTATATGTCCACAGGCACTAACATGCCAAAGAACAACTCAATATCAGCTAACGTTATCAGCGTGGAGGAGTCCGCCTCTGTCAACTCTTTATAGTACGCAGTCGGATTTTTCCGAGGGTCCGGCAACTGAGCTTTAAGGGATATTACCTCACTCCTCTTCCAAGGAGTGTAGATCCACTGTTCCTGAAACCGAGCATGGACTCGTGGCCTAATTACAGTATTCATTGCATCACACAGTTCTGGTATTTCAGGATGGTAAATGGGATGGACCTTTCTCATGGGGTGCTGCATCCCTATTGTCGGAAACTTTTGGAGCAATCTGCCCCCATAACCCACCAGTGTGGTTACATTACTGAAAACGTAATTGGGGGCCATTCCCATAGCATATACCCGGTCCCGTATGTCATAGATGATCTGCGGTGCAACACCCTGAAAACACTGCTCCCACAATCCTATCTGCGGTGCAACACCCTGAAAACACTGCTCCCACAATCCTATCAGTGTAGCCGACAAATGCTTGAGAGCATGCTGCTGTATGAATGGCTCATAATCTTTCATCACACTCCACACATCTTCCACACTATAGATTGAGTTCTGAGCCCATTGAGCCGCCTGATTTGCCACCATTTGCTTTTCCTCATCACCCACAGCAGAGCGCACCAACACTTTCTCCATGCAGTCTCACGCTACTGCCCAATTTGCTTCATGCATCCCACGCACAGGCGCCTCACCATTTTGCAGTGTTTAAGGTGTAACACTTCAGGGAGAAAGAGCAGATGAAGAGACAGGTACCATCGTGAACAGGGACTGTGTTGCAGGAGTAAAAGGGGGTGTAGCAGCAGAGCCAGGAGACAGAATAGGAAAGCTGATGGCTCCCGCACCTGTAACTTGCGTAAGTACCGAGGCCGCAGCCGGAGCCGATGCAGTAGGGTTTACAACAGAAACACTATGGAGGGCGGCACCAGGGGCCGGAGGCTGAGATGTCAGAACTGTTGGATATATCAGCTTAGGGGCATAAGGAGGTGGAGGTCGAGAATCCAATAACTCCTCAACTAAAACATCACCTTCCTCTCTAGTAACATAACAGTTATCATTCTGCAATCGAAACCTCCTGTCTGCACATTCTATGCCCTTTTCTATCTTTTCTCTATCATAAGCCACTGCTTTCTGCGGTATTGTTTGCTTCTGTCTTTTTAGGGCCTCCTTCTCTGCTCTCATATGTCATTGCTTTGCTTCCTTCTGCCATACTCTTAGAGAATCAAACATTGACTGCCTGCTCTTTTTGGCAAACAATTTGTCCTGCAAGAAATTAAATTTTTGTTCATCAAATGTGCCAGTAAGCGGCCACTGTAAATCAGCATTGTCCCTCGTATATTTATTCCACAACATGCTAAACATAATAGGGCCAATGTCGTGCTTGATGTATACATCAAAATTTGGGGTACCCTCCCTAGGTGCAGGCTGGCTCTCTTCTAATCGAGCCTCAGTAGAACAACACCGACATCCAAAACACCCCAGTTTACTTAGACAAGGCATCCTAATATAAGAAACATGCCCTGTCCCCAACGGGCAAATATGACACCAACCAACAAAAGAGTTCGAGAACCAAACAAAAAACAATTATCCGAGGACTACACCCTACAGTCCAGAGACTGCACCAAGTTCAAGAAGACAGGCTTCAGCTCCATACCTTTTCAAGAGTAAGCTGAATTTCCAGTTGGCCTTGCAGAGTGTTCGCAAACCCACCAAGGTCAAACCAAGACAGTCCAAAGACCGTACCAGGAGACAGCCCGTGAGCTCATGCCATTCAAGCAAGGCAGTCTGAAAACTGCACCAAGACGGTCCGGAGACTGTACCAAGACACAGCCAGCAGGCTTGTGCCATTCAAGAATGGCACAATTTTTCCAAGAATCAAATGACTCACCTGGTGCACTCAGGTTAAGCAAGGCTATACTCCACTGTCGACTCTTCGGGCCAAACGATGAAATCCAAGGTTTTGCCTTCTCAGGAACCCAGCTGGTGACCACTAGACGAGGAATCACTTGATCAGATGGGCGGGGCAACCAAGAGAACCGGGCTCTTATCATGTGGGGATCCTCGATCCGCCCGACCGACCAGACGCACCTCGACCCGGCAACCCGATTACAGGCGAGTTGGATCACCTTGCGGGGTCCCTGTTTGGGCGCCAACTGAAGGAAGTGGCCCTTACGGGCCACCCGGGTTATTTACAACAACCTGCTATGCCTTCCCAAGTAATGAAGAGTCAGTCAGACAGTAGAGATTACAAACAAGCATTTATTAGCAATACTCTGCAGAGGAGTCCAATCTGACCTGCACCCTAAGATGTCTGCCGAAGGGACTGGCCCCCCAACAGCCTGCAATACATAACCATTCCTCCGGGAACCCCCCAACCATGTCCACAGTGGAAAGATACCAGCTCAGGCCAAGCACAAACAAAGGAGGCACTGAAGGATGAGCTGCCATCTGCTAGATGGGTGCACACTATAACAATTCCAAGGTTGCCGTGCCGGGTCTCAGTGTCTCTTAACGTGGGAGCAGGGCTACACACATGGATATGTATGCAGAGGCAGAGTGGCCTATTCATCAGAAAGTCAGAAGGCAATCTTGAACGGAAGAGAAAATAATAGCTAAATACAGATGTTTAGCTGAGGCAAGCAAAACGAATAACAAGCCTAGTTCAGACCCAGCCTACTGGGGATTGCAAAATACAAATTGAAGTCACACTTGCTAACTGAAGCTTGCGCATTACAAGGATAACTCAGTGGGTTGCATAACGTGAATACAAATGAGATGCCATTTAGCCATACACTGCTAACCTACTATGGCACGAAATATGTATATAATGAGAATGGGGTTTTTCAAACCTAACACTGGTCTGAGGTGGAGTATATTTGCAACTGCTCTAGGTCCTTTTTGGCTGTATTAGCTATAAAAGCACAGTTTATGAATAGGAATTGGCATACTAATTTGTGAGTGGGTGCATGTCCTTCCCTAGTCCCCATCCCTAATCCTCCCTAAAACCCTCCTTAAGCCCCCTTAAGCGCCTCCAATTTAGGAGTAAGTATCCCACTTTTCCAACCGCTTTGAATTCTTCCCTACACATTTACTACTAAAACATAGGCTTACATGGGGAGAAGTTTCTGCAGTCCTGGTGTAGTTCTCAACACAGAAGGTTGGAGAGGTAGAGGCATTGTATTTTCCATGTCGGGTGGTTATTCTGATATTACAGAAGGGTCTATAGACGCTTGCATGATCCCTTCTATGATGCATATCACACAGCAGCACATATAGCACCACCAAAGTCTTAAAGCAGTGATCTTTCATTTGCATGGGGGCATGGTATTATAAATGTGGGTGCAAAGTCCCTCAGAAAGTGCATTGATTCTGCGTCACATAGAGTTGGAGCAAACTAGTGCACTCACTCAACGGCGCCTGTTGAAAGGGGTGAAATGGAGGCCTATAGAACCCCTCAGACAGATGCTCCTGGTGGTTGTAGTCCCTCAATGCATCCGCTTTAAGGAGACCTCTGCCAATCTCAAATGCAGGCTGGGTTGCAGCCCACACAGTGAAAGGTTTACCAGGTTCTTCAAACAGGCAGTCTGTCGTTCACTAATGCATTGCCCCCAGGGCTGCCGTGAGCTTGCAGCTGCATTAGGGACAGCACCTCCATCGTAATAAAGCTCACAGGCCAAGTCTGCACCAAGAGCACCCAGTAAACGTTACACCATGGTGCAGAAAAAGGCAGTGCTCCCTATCTGTAATACAGGATTCTAACCAAATACCTTGTGAACATGCCACTATTATAGGTAAGTCATTTGATGAATTAGAGGTCCAAACGAATCATTGCATGACTGTGAATCAAGGAACTTGTGTCTCTTTCATGGGAGGGGAGTGCTTTTGATGTGCTGTGAGTTAGGATGTTCATACTAAATTTAGGATATCAAGAAAGAAAGTGTGCCTATATGCAGTGGGGGCACCATTTACGGGGGTGGCAGGGTGGGGGGAGTAGGAACGGGGGATGCAAATTAAAATAATAATTGGAAAAAAAACACTGGCCTTCAGTACCGCCACTCAGCCGTCCGCTGCCTCTCAGTCCGCTCACAACCGCATCCTCTCACTCCTGGGAAGCAGGAACCACTCAGGCTCCTGACTCCCTAGACAATCACAACTCTGCAAAGCAGCATTCTGATTGGTCTGAGCACGATGGTTCGGCGCTCAGATGGGGAATGGGGGCATGGGCATGTTCTGCTCCCAGGCTGTAATACATCCTGGGTGCAGAATATGCAAAGTGCGCATGACTGTTATGCCAAAATACTTAAGCACACTTAACCCCTTCCCCGCTCATGACGGAACCGCTCCGTCATGAGCCACGGTTGCCATGTGCTCATGACGGAGCGGTTCCGTCATGCCACGACCGTTGGCGGCCGCTCCGCCCACGCGGCGCTGTTTACCCGCCTGTGCGGGGGGACAACGCAACTGGGCGGAGTCATGACGGAACGGCTCCGTCATGAGCACAGCTCAACCGTGGCTCATGACGGAGTGGCTCCGTCATGAGCACAGCGCCACCGCGCTGCCCCCCCCGCACCCCCCAGCGCTGCGGCAGAATTCCCGCCGCAGCGAAAGGGTTAAGAGTGCAGCAACCACTCCTCCTCCTGGCCCCTGCCCTGGCAGTCCAGCCTCGCCCACACCAGGAAACGAAAAACGAAAATGATAATAACACTAGTTGTTATCATTTTAGTATTCTTTTAATGACTGCTTGTACAGGAGTGGGATGACGCTCCTCCGCCTTAGCGGAGGAGCCGCCCCTGTCTATATGCAACTCCTTTTTAACGAAAATGCTGTTATTTCACTGTTTCCTACTTCATTCTCATATCGCTCTACCCTCCCCCTCGATCTTTTGAAATTGCTTGTGTGGCACTAATCACTATCTAAAAAAATATGCATATAGCATGGTGTTCCCCATTCTATCCTCCCTATATGCTCCTTCCCTATTTCCTTTTGTCATTTCTTTTCATTCCTCTAATTTTATCCTCTATCTCCCATCAGCACTTTGAAGCTATCCAGTTGTCTAGTCGAAAGAACTTCGCCAAAACTAACATAACTTGCTACTAGTTTTCGTTCATTCTTTTTTCTATATTTAATTTATCACACACATCCTACTAAATTTCAAGCTTCAGAATTTTGTTTATTGCTGTAGGTAGTTCTTTGTACCATATTTTTCTTTGGAAACGGCGCTATAGTGTACGATTCCTACTGCAAGGTGAGCAGAATAAGGTGGTCTATTTACTACAAGTGGTAAGTACCATTGCCCCATAACAAGCAGAATCTATGTTTAATCACCTAAATTGTACATGTATTCCTTTTTATGGGCCTTTTCACCTGATAAATGTTGTTACCTTTTAGCTCTGATCCCCGTGCAAACAAGAGTTTCCATAAGGACTTAACTTAATGAGAAATTAAAGAGTGTTGGCAATTCTGTCTGTGTATGACAAATTCGCTAATGAGTATAGGTAAATAACAACCAGTGCCATAACATCATGCCGTGTTCTGTGTCGCACCAACGCAGAAGGGGTCTCCACACCTTTTTCGCTGTCCTGATCGCGTACATTAAATCAAAAATCTCAAAGATTGGAAACACGTTTACTGCCAGGTTCTTTCTATCTCTGCTGTCAAGAAAGTATGCACTTAAAAATATTTTGAGTGATGTAAGTGCTTAAGAGCCATAAAGAAATGCACACACCACTTCTGTGCTGGTGCAGCTAGAAACCAGTGGTTGAGATTATTCATGGAAGACCCCTGCAATAATCCAATGGTCTGATTTAAGTTTTGCCAGCCAGTACTCCGTCCATCAGGTTGGTGGAGGATGTTACGTCTGCCATTCTGGCACACTACCATCCCCCAAATTTAGAGATGACTTCCGGCCCAGTGATCATCTCGGGACATTAAAAGGAACTGCTGGCTTGGCAGTTCTTTTCAATGACAAATCTCAACGAAGTGAATCAAAGGAGTATTTTTTTCTTGCAAATCCTGCACCCTTAAAATACATATTCAGAAGTGGGCCTAGACAATTTTTGCATCTTTCAGACTTTTCTTGCTTCCAGATAACATTCTTCTTATTTCATTGCATTTTCATGGAAAAATGCAAATGAGCCATCACTGATGTCACAGGATTCTAACCAAATACCTTAAACAAAATCTAATTGGCTCCCGCCGCATGTATATTTGTACTTTTAACCTCTTTGTTTGAAAACCAACTGCTAGCAACTTCTCATGAGGATGCAAATAACTCTACTTCTGTTGCCTCCACTAACTTCTATCCCTTTGTATCGATGCATTCACTTTTTCATACATTTCTGTAAAATTATAGGAAACTGCTGGGAACACAAAAGGTTGCTACAGAATAATAAACGAAATAAATGAAATTAATACAGTGCCTTCAACAGACAAGATTCCTCTGGAAAACTTCAGGAAAAATATGGCATCCAAAATATTCCCAGAAAGTAAAGGACGGCTTAACTAAGAAATATCTTGGAAGCAGAAGGGTTGACCTAGGCAATTCAGTACAGAATGGTTAATTTACTCCAAGAAACAGATACCTCTGTAGTTACTACAAAACCTCTTACACATCTTAAGATATATTTTCTGAGGACATGGACAATTAAAGACCTATTGGTAATGGGTCTTTCTTTAAAAGAAATAATACTTGTAGAACCCTTCATACAGGTCTTCTGTGGGGCACGGAGAAGCACACGGACGGTGTGTCTTTCATTCACTCTGGTGTGAGAGGGGATCGACTTATCAGGGTTTGGCCCAGACCAGAAACAGAGGTTTATTTCGCTTCATCACCAGAGGAACATTACATGGGGCACTACTGGCCTGAGTTGGGGTTTCCTGAGTGTTGATGCATTTGCTGTAACAATCATTAGCACTACTTTTACGTCATTACAGATATAGCGGTGGACTTGCCAGCTATTCCAGGAACTTTATGACTAGTTTATATTTGTACACTACTAATAAGGAGGATCCGTTGCGTTGTGGAACTCTGGCTTATGTTCATCCATTCTGCCTTGAAAAAGTCTGAATACTGATATGTACAGACGAAAAACTTGTTGGCTTCAATAACTGCTGGAAATTTGTCTTACATGAATAAATGAGTTTTTTCATTTAATTTGATTCGTGGATGGTCTTTGAAAACCTACATATGATCTGAACAGGATATACTCTCCTGCGGACTTAAAAACTCTTATACATTTTGTTGCAACATATACACATGGGATATATGCTTTTGTTGAATTCATTGTGACTAGTAAGGGTGTGCTACAACTGTGTTTCTAGAGAACCCTTCATACAGCACAAAATTATAGATTACCAAATTTTGTAGACGTGTTGTCCGAGCATTAGCCCAGACCTGGACTCCTCAATTTCCTTGCTTACTCCTGAGGCTTCTTTCCAATGAGATAAATACAACAGCAATGGAAAAGAAATTAGGAGTTCTCAGTATAACAAGTAAAGATAAGAAGAGGGAATAGATAGGATATAAATAGAAAAATGCATTCCAAGGACCATAGTTTTAAAGTGATCCCACAGAACAAAACCAATGTGATGTTAATGTTGTTCGTGGTTTATTATCTTTGTGAGAGAAAAATATAAAAATATTATATAAAAATATAACTTTTGACAGTGAGTAGACCAGGATCAAGAAGAAAACAAAATCAGGGAGTTGTTTGCTTATAGTACATAAAATGAGCAGTGCAACTGATACTGATCTATCACAAGAGCCTTGCCAGGTAACAGAGAATCACATGGGCTGTAATGGGGTTGTAGGAAAGTGGATTATTAGTAGGTGGGGGTATTCACAATTAGCTAGTAATAATACAATCGCAAATAGGTCCAGTCAAGTCTCTGTAAATCAGCCTTTGCTCAACCCTTGGTAGCTTGGTAAACGAGCAGTCAGGCTTAATTTAGGACACAGGTATGTGTAAAGCATTCAATGTCACCAACACAGTAAGTAAGTAAATGACACAAAACAATAAAAATCCAAAACCAATTTATACAAATAGAAGATATTTTTATCTTTAAAAGGACACCAAAATGACAAACCTCCAATGTAGGGAACTGGAGATATGAATTTCTAAATATTAAATCCACAATTGTACATTAAAGCGCTACTCTCGGATATCTGGTCGCGCTGGACTGGGACAAAGACAACGTTTTAGGCCAGCTGCAACAGAGCACTGGTCACATAGACTGAGTGCTAGCTCCCGGTCAAAAGTTCACCTTCTGACCTGGTCTTTTTCTTAGAGCTTTTCTATTGTTGACCAGCTCGTCGGCGGGTCCTCAGCCTTCTTGGACCCAAAGTTCAATTCAAAGGCAGCCTGCTGCAGCGCAATGCCTCTGGGAGTCTCTGGACGTCTTCATTCTCGACATCGACAGTGAAGAGCTCCATGGCTTTCAGTGGGACAAACCAGCGTGGTCAGGCCAATTTGCAAGTCGACAACAGCGGCTTGACTCTCAAAGTCGAGCTGGTCTCCTCGTTGAGCTTTTTAGCAAATCTTTAAAGAACGTTTCCAATCTTCAATACCTTGTTTTTTTGGGGGTTCCTTTAGAGAGATAAGTGTCCAGCAGCATCAGACAAGGTTTCAGAGACTCGGGATTGCCTCTTGGGGGCTAAGACTTACTCTCCCACAATGCACCTGTCCAGTCTTTGAAAAATTCAGTTGCAACTGGTCATCTGGGCTGATCCTCTCTTTGGGTTTGCAGGTGACTTCTTCCATTCCTGTTGTACCTGTTGTTGATCAAGGGGTCAATCCTTTTTCTTTGAGTCAGGCACAGTCTTCTCTTTGTGAAGCCTTGAGAGTGCAGCAGGTGCAGTTCTTTTGAGTGCAAGCCTTCTGTAGTGCAGTCCAATTTCTTCTTCTTCTTTTGTTCCAGGCAGTGTTCTGAGGAGTTGTTGCAGCTCTGTCATATTTTTCCTCCATTCTGGACTGACAAGAGGGGGGGGGACACCCCAACCAAGAAGGGTAAAGTTACCTCCCTCTGCTATGACCACTTCCTGCGAAGCGTGGCATATTTGTGATCCAGAATACACTGTTTTCATGAAGATAAAGATGGCAACAATCTCTCCTTGGTGTGTGGGTCTGTGTAACCCAACCCAAATGTGTGGCTAACAACTCCTTAGACTCCCCTTTCAGTTCCTCTCCTAATGTAATGAGGGGTCTACTATCTGGATGGGGATCAAGGGAGTGGGGGCTGGCCTGGGTCCTGTGACAACGCTTCTCCTGCCTCTGAACTCTAGCCTATCTTCCAGACCCCTTCCTCCCCCTGGCTTCTTCAGGAAGCATATCTCCTCCCACCAAATGGCTGTATTGCTTCAGCCCCAGGCCTATTCACACCTACTCAGAGAGCAGCCCGGCTGAGTCTGTCAAAGGCTGGCCAATCAGAAGAGGCTGCTACAGGGCTGCTTTAGGTAACTTTATCCTAATAAGTTCTAAAACTACATTCCTGGAATTGCTATAATAAATCCAACCTTGGCAAGTTGTTGGATTTATTGTAACCATCGTTTTGATACTTTGAATGGTATTACTATCTAGCTCCCAAGCAAAGATAGACTTTATTAAGTTTAATAAAGCCTTCTTATGTTTGCCTGTGGGGCTAGCAGCAGTACAACAGGGAAAAATGACTTTGGGTATTTTTGCATACCAGGGTATATAAAACATCTTTTATATTGTCCCTACTTTTTATAACAATACACCCTACCCCTGGGGCACCTAGTACAGACCTTCGAGGTGACTTATAAGTAATAAAAAGGTAGTTTTGGACTTTGGAATTACTTTTAATTCAAAAGTCCAATTTGGACATAGCTTTATTTCAAAACCAGCCTGCAGGGCAAGCATGGCTTTAAAATGGCACCAGACACCATGGCCAATTAGAATTATACCAATTGCCATACACCTTTAGAGGACAGAGCACTGACCCTGGGCCTGGTTAGCAGAGCTCAGGCTACTTTCAGAGTCAGTAACCACCAGCATCAGCCAAAGAATAAGGGTGATCAGGGCAAAAAAAAGATTTTCCTACAGGGATCATTTATAAACTTGTCTCCTACTTCGAATAGAACTAAGTAGTCAACAACCTCTACTGGGCTTATTTCTATTTTAAATAACAGATTAATTGACAGTTTCCAGGAGTCCAACAGTGGGCATGATAAAAACACGTTGATACTGTCTGAATTTATATCCAGCATATTGGACAGTTATATTTTGTAAGTGGATACAAGTGTAAGCAATCTACCTACCTTTTTGGCAGTATAATTTGTGTGATGAAGATCTGACAATCTGTGTCCTCAATAATGCATGATAGATATGCTTTTGTAAGTGAATGCTATCAAACATATCCATATATTTTCTAAAATGACAAATGCTTCATTTTTCCAGGAGAATTTCAATTCTAATATCCACATTTATCAGCTATATAGAATTTCTGATAGAACTGAGATATTATCTGTGCTTGATGTTCTGAACAGTAAATAGCTACCTCAAATTTACGTAATGATTTTTTCACGTCCCATAATTAGATTTTTTTAAGACATTTGTAATTGTAACAAAGCAGGATATTAAGTCCTCAAATTTTTGCAATATATTTAGCCATAAATATTTAATCTTGTTATTTACTGGTATAACTTCTAGAACGTGATGACTTGTTCCAATTTGTCTATTCCATAACATTATTTCTATTTTTTTGGGCATTTACATACAATAATTTTAAGTTGTCTAGAATGTGCTTGTAGTAAATCCAAAAAGGTTGTCATCGTAAATGTTGTTTGTTGTATTACCTATTTGAAAATATTTTTTTATTAAAGAGGTTGCTATTAGTTTGCTAAAACAAGGCAATCAATGGGGTTGGAATTGGAAATCATTGTATTGTTGCTTGATGAATCAGAACCACTCTGCATAAGCCCCAATATGCATTTATGGCTGCTCTTGCTCCCACACATAAGACATTTTTGGGTGTTTTCAATGCAGCTGGTATGTATTTGGAAAGCCTAGCATGGCCAATATGCCCCATAAATATTGTCATTGCACAAGGTCAAATGCCTTTTCTTCATCAACTCTCAGGGATATCATTGGTTGGCCTATGGGGTTCGTTGACTCAAGACATCCGAGGAGATCCCTGGGATCTTTTTACTATAGTGTGACTGTATAAATCCTTGTTGTCTGTAGTTTGTATCGTTACTATGATGATATTTTGAATATGTTCTGTTAACAGTTTGGTGTAGATTATACTCTTATTAAATTATTAATGGAAGATAAAATACACAGTATGATGGATATTTATTTATCCCTGGTTTGCTAAATATTATAATGCTTTTTGCTATGATGGATCAGTTTTACCTAATAGGTATATCTACTAACACAAACATAAGAAAGGTATTTGATCTGCTCCCTTACTAACTTCCAAATTTCACTGGGAATTCCATCATGACCTGATGCTTTTCCTTTTTCACATTTAACACCAACTTGGTTATTTCTTCAATTGTTATCTTGCCCCGTAAAGATTCTTGACTTGATACGGATACATTTGGAAGCTGTACTTGATTTATAGAACACTCCATACTATTTTTCTGGCTATCCAGTGGCTCTGCGTATTTCTATTTCAAACTTTTCTGCAAATGTCTCATGTATTTTTGCATCAGTTGTGCATCCACATTTTTTAAAGTACTTGATCTTATTCTTATTTGTAGCCAACTGACAAACAAGTCGTTTAGCACTTTTCTCTCCTGATTCAACATTTTTCCTCTGTGTTCTAGATCTCTAGCTATGTTAAGTTCTATTGCATGTACTCTTCTCATTCATCTTTATTTTGTTCCATATCTAAATTCTACTTATTCGAATTTGTTTCTTGTAGAAATTTAGTTTCAATATCTATATTACTTCCACTCTCCTGTAATCCATCTGCACAGGAAGGGACACCACAGCATTACCCAACATTCTCCTTCACAGGAAGAGACGTCACTGGATTTCCTATCATCCATCTGTACAAGAACGTTTCCAGGTAAAACAATCTTTAAAAGAAGGAGCTAAGAAATAGTACTTCAATTTTCATCATCCATCTGCACAGGAAGTGTCACCATTGCATTTCCCTTCATCCATTTGCATACTGAGTCGCATCACTAGTGCCGTACCAAAGCCATTGTGAAAGAAGAAGTAAAGCAAGAAGACTTCACTTCCCACCCTCCATCTGTAGAGGAAGTGATACCGCTGTATTTCCCATTATCCATTTGCACAGACACATAACTTCCGGCCTTCTCCCTACTTCATTCAACTCTTCAGGGCCGTCCATGTATTCCAAGCAAATGGTGGACAGTGACAAGGGTATCATCTGTTTGGGCCTTTTAGGGCCAGATAAAGCCTTGGGCCAGAATGTCTGTTCTAGTGAAGCTTATAATGTAAGATGAAATCATGTGCATCACCCAGCATCCCATATACTAAATCCCTACAATCACACCCAGACGAAGGTGACACAGACAT
Source organism: Triturus cristatus (assembly GCF_964204655.1). Taxonomy (NCBI): domain Eukaryota; kingdom Metazoa; phylum Chordata; class Amphibia; order Caudata; family Salamandridae; genus Triturus; species Triturus cristatus. Next base: position 1,296,896,372 of record NC_140589.1, read on the forward strand.
TCACATAGCATTTGCATAACACATAGACCCAACATTGTACACATTGTGCTAACTATCACACACCCTTACACTACAGAACCCACATTCCGACTAGTGCTCATTAATGTGCCCTCTACAGTAATCCACGCACTATACATTCCAGACCTCATCGCCTATCACAAGCCTTTTTTATCACAGAAATATGGTCTATGCCCACATCTTCACATATCCTAAACATCCTTATTCTCACAGGCTAAAGCATCCACCATGTTGACCACGCTCATCAGAAGGGAGGAGGCCTCACTGTCATACATACGTCTTTCTGGTCCTGTGCCCCAGGCAAGCTAATAACATCAAGTCCATGGAGCTGCTGACATGCTATTTACCATTCTCTGCAACTCAGTCTGTCACTTTTTATCTCATCTAAAGACCACCTGGGCAGAACAAGAACTTCATTCGTGAATTCTCTGATCTAATCACCATCTTCTCCATCCAAGATGCCCACCCCCGCGCACTTGGGTGACTGCAACTTCCCAGACAACTCAAGCTAAATAACCCATAAGCAACACCCTGTTCAATCTGATCATTTCACTCAACATGGTACAGCATCTCACACAACCAATCCATTCCAAATGCCACATCCTCAACCTTGTCCTCTAAACATCGTCAGTGCCCCTCTACTAGACCAACCATTTTCCCATCCCTATCTCCGTCCATCCTTCCAACAAACCAAGGTCAACACAAATGAGAAGACCAAACCTTCAGATCCTTCAAAGACTTATTCATAGACCACCTAACGCTTGAACTCCTCATCCAATGACAACACCCTTCTAAACAACTTCAATAATCTTGGGGGAAAGCTATACGAACATTCACTCACCTACCATTCATTGGCATGATCTTTGAAAAGACCAGTCTATGTTCAACTCCAAGATCCCTTCAATTCTATCCATAACCCACCCGACTACCAGCCTAGCCTCAGATCATGGTGCAGCATGGAGACTGCTACCTTACACATCGTAGATAATGACCTATTGATTAACCATAGATGAAGATGATCCCTTCCTCTTGATTTTGCTGAACCTCTCAACCGCCTTTGACACTGTTGACTATTGCACTTTGGAGTATCGAATGGGATAACTGGCAATGTCCTTCACTGGTTCTCATCCGTCTTTTTCAACTGATTCCAGTTTGTTATCATGGACAGTTCTAGGTTACAAAAGATTGCTGTTACCTGTAGAGTTCTCCAAGGTTCCATACTGTCTCCTGCCATCTTCAACCTTTACATGGAGCTGCTTGTTGCTCTACTCACAGATAACAACATCAAGATTCATCAATATGCCAATGACACACAATTGTGCTTGAAAGTCTCCTCTGCTTCAGCCATCCAATGCCTCAAACACTGCTTGCACATCATCTGGACCTAGATGTCCAGCACTTACTTGAAGGTCAACCCAACCAAGACAGAATTCTTATTATTTTCCAAGAACAAGAAACAAGTTACAGTACAAACTTGGCTCACTTACATGACTTTGTTTTTGACCATGTACAGCACTCCACTGTCTTCTGTCTAAGTTTTCGCTATAGAAATCCTATATACATATATACCTACAGACATACCTACAGACATATCATTGTTTAGATGGACACATTGATTTTTTTTTCTATTTTCTTAATCCTATGGAATGTTATTTAAGGACACCATTAAAAATGCCTTGAAATCAACCAGTACAAAGAGTTGATTCTAAATTCATATTGAAAAATTCCTTTATCTCTTTTTTTAACTGTATCTTGAAAGGCTACATCTCTGAGCAATGATCTATCGAATGTATAAAAAGAATTATTTTATTTTTACATGCTAATGCCATTACTATCATCCCATGGTTTGATAAATGCCTTGATTCAAAACATATTAGAAGGACTTTATCTACTGTACTCACAAAATCAAAAATAAGTCATCTGGTTAGAAGTATTGTAACAAGCAGAGTGAAATGTATATATTGTTGTATCTGGATTCAGTGGCCTATGTGGGCCATATGAATCAAGGTTCTGGAATTAAACTTCAACTGCCACTTTTACCATTAGCCGAGGGTTAGCAGTCCTTCTAAAGTTTCTGTCAATGACATCCTTTTATGTCTCATTCTTTGCCAAAATATTATGGTGGTTTAATATTTGCCATTGAAACTTCCATTTCCCTATCACCACTTCAATTATCCAGATTTGGACCATGTACATTAATAACTATCAGCTATTTTGCCCAATTAATCTGTAACTGTAATAAGTACCTTATTAAAGTAGTGCTTCTAACAAGAATAGCTGTCATTGCGCCCTATTGGGACACAACATTTATAGCTCTCCATCCACTATTTAAATGGTGTACCTGCTGAAATGGCGTAAAGGTTTCTTGGAGCTGCATAATATCTATTCCACATTTAAAGTGTTCTTTAATACCAGCATGATTTTTCTTTTCACTGTTATACTGAGACCATACTCATTCAGCTGCCAATCTTTATGTTTTCTATCCAAAGAACTTCCCAGAACATGCTTCTTTCTATCCTTCTAGATTATATAAAAAAATTTAAATTGTATATAGCCTCCCTTTCAGATAATGGCACTAGTAACATTGTGGTTTTTTCAAAGTAAAATACAGATTCTGCAGAATTATTTGCCATCATCTTTCGTTGAGACGAGAATTATAAACATGCTTCATAACCATGAGTTTCCAATGTCTTTGGTCTTTCCTTTTACACATATTCAGGATGATCAATATATTTTCATCCCTAAAGCAGATTGGTTTTCAAGTGTTTGCTAATATTGAGTCATGGTTAGGTGCATTATCTTGCAACAAATTGTCAGCAAATGTTTTAAGATTAGAATTATTTTTTTCTGATTCAGGGAGCTCAAATATCATCAGATTGTTCCTTCATATAAAATTCTCCAGTCTTTCTATGTTATTTTCAATATCTCATTTTCTTTTCAGCCCTTTTAAATTCATGTGTATTCTTCTTAACATTAGACTCACTTTCTCTAAGTTGCAAAAGTTTTGCTCGGCCTGCTTCTGATACTGAAAACTTCTTTGTGCAAATTGTGCATTTCTTTCCTCATAGCGTACATCCAAATTGACATGAAAACTGACAACTAAATCTTGAACATTTTGTAATGCTGACATAACCTCTGGTTTATTCTGACTACCTTCTGCAAACTAAAATGTGTTCTTACCCTAGAGTCAGTAATTGTAGTATCTGAATGCATAAATAACTGCATGACATTTGGTCAATCACCCAGATCAGACTTCTGTAGAGAAACATTCTCAAAGGGCAACATCTTAGCCTGCTACTCAAGGCCTTTTTAATTTAATTGTGGTTTAGATATTGTTTGTACATTGAACACCTCTCTGTGTATCTTTATTCTTAATTGAACTTTTCTGTCTTTGTATCAGCGCCTACGTTGGTATTTGTGACAACCACTGATTTTCTTAATTATGAAGGGTGGGAATTTCAGACATCCTAGCTTCTTCCTAACCAGTATCATCCTTTACACCCAGCTGTGTGTTAGCATTGCAGATTATGTTATTGGACATTATTCTTGAGGAGCTAATGTGATATCACAATATACAGAATGTTCACATCTACTTAAAGATCCGCACTGCCAGGAATGGCGGAAGATCCTTTTTATATCTTTCCCCCACTCTATGGAACTCGCTCCCTTTACATCTATCCACAGAGACCGACCACAGAAAGTTCTGTAAGGCTCTCAAAACCTGGCTGTTCTGAGTTTTCTTTTTCTTTTTTTCCTCTCTTTCAGTCTGCTCTTCCCACCTCCTCCTTGATCGTTTCCCATGACAGGCCAGCTCTTTGAGACCGGGTGAAATGTGTGCTCAACAAAATCTCATACCATAACATAACATAACATAACATAACATAACATAACATAACATAACATAACTTCTAACATACTATAATGAGGTCCCATGCTCAGCAGTCTCATTAACTTAATTTATAGTGTTAAAGATATTGGCCATTGCTTTTTTCTCATATTAAACTTTTCTGTTTAAAGAGTCATTTCCATTCTTGCTCAGAACAGTTACCAGTACTGTTTTATTTCCTTCTACAGTGTGCATTTATATTTGGGTAAGTTAGAGAGGTGACTGGCTTTGATTTCATAAAATATTCTGTGGCCTGGCATCACCTGATATGATGCCCGACTTACAATCCTATCCCGAACTAAAACCCATGTTAAAGAAGAAAATAATAACATTGAATATTCTGCTCCCAGGACCAAAGTATAATCTCAGGCCAAACGTCAAACACCGAAGGCCAGAGAGAATGCCTTAGTCAGTTTTCATGAATGTTTGGGTTTTGCACCACTGCAGGATGAATCACCACTCACTCCTGCAGCCAGCACTAGCTACCTGTAAGGAATTTGAACACCAGAACCTATCGGCTAGGTGTCACCCTTAACGGGGCCCAGGATAGGCAGAGAGAGGAAGACAAGATGTGCAGATATAGATATATTACAACATGTATGCTAAATTTAATAATAAAACACCTGGTTCCCATTCACCCTCACACTAATTCTGGCACTCAGATCTCTGCACTGGTGCTCTTCAAATCGAAATACATGGGGCTGATTTGGGAGCACAAGTGGCTAACTGCCTCAGCAAGCCACCATCGAAACCTTGTAACAGACCGTTCATCTGAAAATCAATAAAGTGAGCAGCATTTTAGCAATTTAACACTTTAAATGTGATACATAACCTACGTGCAAATGTCCAAGTTAGTTTTTGCTCTAACCAATGAACAGAGTCAGCCGCACTTTCTGGGACACTCTTAAGTACCAGTTGGCTTTCAACATGGCTGCTGCCCTTATGCAACTTGAACTATCAGAAGTTTTTGATATGGTTCATCAATTGTGCTGCACAAGATGTGGAATGGGTCTCATCTTTCCCCAGAATCTGTGCATAAATTATCTCCACTATTTATGTTTTCACCATGTCCTCTCCTATCTGGTGTGCCGCAAGTCAGTAAATTCCGTCTACTTTTTCAACCTCAGATGCTCTCCCATATGTGATTGAATAATTTTATCTTGTCTGCTAAAATTATGACACTCAAGTTTTCTTAAAACTAGACTCAAGTCAAAGCTTAACGTCTCCTTGCTTGGACCCAGCCTCATTGTGATACTCATGTGGAGAACAGGTATTGACCTGACGTTCAACACTACCAACATCAAAATGCTGATGCTTTGATCTACTCCTCAAGTGCAGCCTTTCACCGAGTGACCTGCAGGGCCTGACTTCTTGCCAACTCTATCTACCACAGTAATGAGCATTGGAGCCACTTTTGGCCTGAACTTACTCTTGGATCCTAAGCAAAAAGTCAAGTCTTTTTTCCATTCTTTAAGACTGGTCATGCATGCTTCCCATTTCTGGCTTTATTTACTGGGTTTAAGTCACAGTATCCCTACTACCCTCATCTCTGGTCTGTGCTGTTTTGATGCTGTCACTGTGCTCTGGCTTTACTCCTACAGAGTCACCAAATGCTCTAGGTTACAGCTATAAGACTTTTAGTCTACCTTAGACCCCGTTGTGAAATCATATCCACCATGCATGCTCTCCATGTCTTCCTGAAATCAGGAGAACTTCGCAATCTTTTGCCATTCATTCTTGAAAAGAAGACTTGAACATACTTTTCTAGGCCACTCAATATCTATTATTATTATTATTATTATTATTAGGAGCTTATAAAGCGCACTTATACCCGAAGGTGTCCTGGCGCTAAGAAACTGATCATCCCTGGAGAGCGAGTGTCTAATCCCTAAACAACCAAGTCTTCAGGCCCTTTCTGAAAGAGAAAAGTTCCTCCGTTTTTCTCATATGTGCTGGCAGACAGTTCCATGCGGTGGCAGCACCATATGAAAACAGCTTTCCTCCCCAGCTGGCCTTTTTTATCCTAGGCACCACTACTAGATTGCCCTCCATAGAGCGCAGTGCCTTCCCCGGCACATACTGCTTAAAACAGGCCTTCAGAAACTCTGGGCCAGTGCCTTTTAATGCCTTGAAGACTGTACACAAGGCCTTAAATTGGGAGCGTTTGTGAATTGGTAGCCAATGAAGTTTCCTCATTCCTTCTCGGATTGAGACATGTTTAGGTGTACCTGTCAACAGTCTCGCTGCCGCGTTCTGCACCAACTGCAGTCTGTACAGGTGTTTCTTTTGCAAGTTAAGGTACAGACTGTTGCAGTAGTCAAGACGCGAAAGAATGAGAGCCGACACTACTAGCCGGAGGCCATCCGTGGGAAGCAATGCTTTAACTCTCCTCAGTATCCTGAGGATGTGAAAGCAGGATGAGACTACACCACTGACCTGGCTTCCAAAGTCCAGTTTCTGGTCCATAATCACCCCCAGATTCCTAGCTTTGGGTGTGGGCACTGGTATCTTCCCCAATACATCGGGCCACATGGCTGGGGACCAGATGTTGGGATTATTTCCGAATATCATTACCTCGGTTTTTTCAGCATTAAGTTTAAGGCAATTCGCAGCCATCCAACTCGCTATACCTTGAAGACAGTCATGGCACCTTGCTGACAGATCAACTTGGGACCCTCTTTGTACTGATAACACAATCTGTGTGTCATCAGCGTATGAGGTAAATTGGAGTCCATAGGATCTAATCAAAGCTCCCAAGGGACTCACATATACGTTAAAGAGAGTGGGACTCAGAGATGAGCCTTGCGGGACCCCACAGGGAAGGGCAAAAGGTTTAGATCTCTCTGCTCCCAATTCAACACTCTGGGATCTGTCGGCCATAAAAGACTTAAGGAGGTTCCAGGCAGTGCCTTCCACCCCGGCCAAAGCCAGTCGGTCCATCATTACGCCATGATGGACCGTATCAAAGGCCGCCGACAAATCTAGCAGAATGAGGATCGCCTCACCCCCTTGATCCACCGCCACTCTGATTTCCTCAGTCGCCTTAATCAGGGCAAGTTCTGTGCTGTACCCAGCACGAAACCCAAACTGTGTGGGATCAAGGGCCTTCGATCTTTCCAGGAAGGAGGTAAGTTGCTTGTTTATGGCCTTCTCTAACAGTTTTGCTGGTAGTGGGAGCCGCGAAATAGGCCTATAACTATTCGGATCACACTTATCCAGAGTGGGTTTTTTAATTAATGGTAAAATGGAAGCCGCCTTCCACCTCCTGGGATAGCTACCTGACTCTATAATAGAGTTAAACAGTGGAGTGAGTGTGGCGGCAATAACCTGTGGACAACTCTGAAGAACCGCCACCGGGCATGGATCACTGGGGGCTCCTGAACGTGCCGTCACCAGTAAACCCATAACCTCCTCTGATTGTAACGGGCTAAAGCCCCTAAGTTTATCCTGCGTCTCTACTGACCCAGCCTTCGTGCTCCAAACTGCCTTTCCAGCCTCTTTATAGACTTCGGAAAAGGAGGAAAAGATCCCCGCCACCTTGTTCTGAAAAAAAGTGGCCAAGGTTTCACAAAGGTCAGAACTAGTTGAGGAGATCGGTTCAGCTGGGATCGTGAGTTTGGTTAAAGTTTTGAACAGTTCTCTGGAAGATGAACTTGCCAACTCAATTTGCTCCGAAAAATATCTTTTCTTTGCCTCATGTATTTCATTTTTGTAAATAGAGTGGCTATTTTTATATTTTTCTTTATCGGACGGACTGTAACCCTTCCGCCATATTCTCTCCAATCTTTTACAGTCTGATTTCATGGTCTGTAGCGCATCAGAGAACCACGGAGCCGAGGGAGAGGCCCTTCTGGGCGTGAAAGATTTAACAGGTGCAAATATATTGCAGGCCCTCTCAATCCATTCAGAGTATGAGTCTGCAGCCTTATTTGCGTCCTGTGGAACACCAGGGGCGTTGGCCTTTAGGTAATTACCGAACTTTGTCCCATCGATCTTTTTCCAAGCTCGGGTCACAATCTCCTCCCTAGGCTTAGTCTTTGGTAATGTCTGGGTTCCAGTTGAGAGTGTGAAAATTATTGCGGCATGATCAGACCAAGGGAATGGCAAGACTTCCACTACATCCAGATCCGTTCGATTGGTAAAAATGCCATCAAGGGTGTGGCAAGACTTCCACTACATCCAGATCCGTTCGATTGGTAAAAATGCCATCAAGGGTGTGGCCAGCCATATGCGAGGGACCCAATATCTACACCAATCAACATTATTTATAAACTGCCAGCTCTGTAATTCTTGTAGAACTCTCTATAAATATATTTGTGATCACCTTACTTTCTTCAGGGCCATCAAGAGCTGTTTGCTCCCATCCACATACCCTTTAACACCTTTGTAAGCCACAAAACTAGGCATTGCTACTGCCTGCTCTCAAACCTCTGCTTTATTGTGTAACACCAGATTATGGAACTCAGCCAACAACACCCTGGTATCTGACACCTACCTTGGCCTGTTGCGTTCTGATAAAATTCTCGACCTCACATTCAGCAATAATCCAACCCTCAGCAAAGCCAACTATGAGTCTCTGAATACAGATGGCAGTGGTTTCCCGCTTTCAAAATCTGAAACCATCATCACCATCGATTTAAGGGGTTTCCATTGTCACCTTGTCTCAAATACGTACCATCTACGTTCCTTCCTACATCCCCTTTAGCTGCTACAACACACTGGCTGCACCACAAATGGAACATATTTCTGGTCTGGTGTAACACACACACACACCTTAAGCTCCGAGCTTCATCTTTTCACACGAAAACACCACCAGCATCCCACTTAGCTGTGTACATCCTGTAGTCCTTGCACAACCAATGAACTGCTACATCTCACTCAACTTGATCAAAGCACACTTCTGTCCCTCGTAGTGGTGCATACAGTTAGACTAGTCTCTGTCTTCACACATTCAAACAATGCTAGACTCTTGATATAAGCCCTTCAGTGCCTTTTCTCGGTCACTGTAATCGTCTTTTATAATATTCACACCATTGTGACATGAATAGAGCACATTTTTGGTTCACACTCACAAATAAGACCATCTTTATTTGGATCATACAATCCAAGGTCCTTCAGATCCAAGCTCACATGATCTTGCCATGCAATTCTCCTAACGAATAACAATGTGACAAGGCCATACCAATGCCACCCAAGCGCTAAACAAATGTAATTGACAATGAGAATGATTTCCTTGTTTAACAATTTACGTTTGCATCTGTATCAGATTGTTGGAATGGGCAAATACGATGCCAATGAATTCCACGATATGTGCAGGTCCGGCAAAGCAATACCAATAAATGCAATGTCAATATATGTCCTGATCTATGCCCGCCCGACAGTGTCGATACAGGCAGTAACAATGTCAATGTATGCCATAACCTATGCATGAACGACAGTGTTGTTACCAGTAGAAACAATGTCGAAGTACACTATGACCTAGGCAAACATGACTGTGTTAATATCAGTAAAGACTATGTCAATGAACGCTATGGCAAATGTACGCACAATGTTGAGAATGTCAATAAAAATGATACCATGGACTGTCATATATGAGTTCCAACAATCTCATATCATTGCTGTCGTATTTACCCAAGGTGACCTCCCTATCAACCCTGAGTCAGAGATATGTGGTCAGGCAGGCGCTGCGACCCACAAACATGCCTATTGAGTGACAGGTCACATATGGGGTCTCTCTTAACACAAAGACAAACGCACACCCAGGGAAAACCCTGATTGATCCCACAGATAGATAGTTACACCACAAACAGGTCAGAGGAGATTGGCCCCAATAAAACACGTTTGGCCAAAGGCTCACATTCCCCAAAAATACCACAAAGCTAGCTATCACATGTAGATAGGAACACTAAGCCAATCAGGAAAGACTTGCACACCACACGTAGTGATCACTCGTTCCTCATTCCGGACATCTGGACACATACACACTGCCCACACTAGTCCTCCCTGAGGTCAAGAGCCGCCTGTGTGCTTATCTGATGCCCAAAATTGTTAATTTATGACTTAGATGCTTTTCAGGAATGCAGAAATTACTTTATTGTACCTAACAAAATGTATATAATGTCAGCCAAAACGTTGTACACAGATAGACCTTCCTCTGAGGCATTCTGTGGAGACTCTCCCGGCCGCTGCTGCACTTAATTAAAACAACTTGTTCCTGCTTTGACAAACACCACTGGTCTTATCATTTCTTTAATGTAAACCCATATCCGAGCAACAAGATGCTATTATTAACATTTTCAGAAGTCCCGGGTTAAGGGTGCATTTGAAAGATTTCAACTTCATTATTCAATTGACAAATGCCTTGCCTTGATTAATATGCAATTTAAGACCGGTTTGGATAAAAGAGTAAATTCTAATTTCTAAAATTTTTGCTTGCCATAAACAAATTCTTTCAGTTCTCTTCTGAATCAAACTGAATTAATAAGATGACAACTTTTCCCGAAACACCCCGGCAACTATGAATCAAATGTTTGTTCACTTAAGAGGCCATATTACATCACCAAATATCTGCTGCCCTATGTGGTTTCTAAAAGAAATGACAATGTAAGGTTTCCTTTGAAATCTGACGGTCCAGAAACTTCCTGGAATTTGAAAAAAAGCTAATGTGATTCTAATTTAAGTTGCAGAGAAAATCTTGGTTTCTAATATTTTCCAAGTTATTGCAGCACCATAGGTGGGTTTCATGGTGGGATCAGTTCCAGTTTTACCCTTCCCTTGCGTATTTTGCCACCCACATTAAACGTTATAAGAACTTAAAGTATGCACTCCATGGCCAACATCAATGGAATCTCCGCCACAAATAGTGCTAACGCTACTACCATTAAAAGTTAAATTGTTTCCTTTATAAAGAAATGCCAACGTCTACAACAACATATGTTACATTACGTTTATAGATTTTCCCTACGGCTGGCAGAAAATATTTCGTAAACATTGGGTACCTGACTCCCACACTAGTTAGATCACCAGTAACATTGAACAGATGTTTGATTTTTTTTAAATAATTTGATTTTGTTGGGAACATTTCAAGTCTATGATGCTTTTAAAGAATTTGGGAGCATATCAGTAACACCCGGCGATAATTATCGCTCAGCGCTCTTAGCGTGAGGATAATTATCGCCGGGTAACGTGGATTTTTATCGCTGAGATAGCGTGCTATTAGCAACGCTTATCTCCTCAGCGATAAAAATCCTCACGCTAACTGCCTAACGTGAGATTATCGCTGGAAACCCAGCGATAATCTCACGCAATGTGGCGTTAGCTTGCTGATAGGGACTCACAAACTTAGCCATGATATACACCTTCCATAGGATATCATGGCTAAGTCAGTCCTGAAGCAGGCGTAAGGAAAGAAGCAATAACAGGGGTTATCGCAACTTTTCCTGATGCTATGCTTCATAGCGTGGGGCTTGATGATAGGAGTAATGTCGCTTAAGCGACATTTCTCCTGTCATGTTAGCTCAGGAACGCCCACTTTGCATTCGAGATGCAAAGCTGGGCGTTAGGAATCCTGACGCTAAAGCAAGGTTTCACGCGTTAGCACTGCCTTGCTAATTTGGCGATATAATTATCGCTGCTTTTCGGCCGAAAACGGCCGCAAAAGCGGCGATAATTTTTTATCGCCTGCTTGTAAATATGCCCCTTGGAAACTTATTCACACATTTTTAAGAAAGCGTCAGAACATTTAATTTTCCCACACCAATTTCCAAACTCATTTGGCACTATAGTAAAACACATGGCAATAACAATATTAATGTGCCGGTAATGAAAGGCAACCTGCATTTTGCCACTTCAGTGTCTGTGTCAAGGTGCTAGTCGACTCATAAAATCTCCTAAAAAGGTATCTTGAACCCATGTAGTTTTATTCTGGTGCTAAATGGTTCTCAGCAGATGAGCAGTGTGTCACCACCTGGACTTCAAACTGTCTACTAATCTTCTTTGGGCCGCTATGTAATCCCTTTTTTATTGGTTACCATGCTGTGCAGATGCAGTTTTCGGTAACTTGAACTTGTGCCTTTTTGCTTTGGTGGGTTCTAATGCTGGCAGCCTGTCTTCTCTGTGTTTGGCCTGGGATGAATGTGTGAGTACTCATTATTAGAGATCCCGATTAGATCTTCTGTCATACTATGTACATTTATTTGTTTTTTCATTTGAGTTTTTTGTTACTTTCTTTGTATCTTTGTATTATGACAGTGTTTTGCCTTTGCCACTTCAACCCCTGTTCACAATGATTTTTTCTTCAGTGACTTCTGATTATTTAATGTGTTTGGCGTGAACTGTGGGAGGCCATTTCTTTCAGGGAATGTACCTTGGACGGTATTGTTTTGATTCTTCTGTGTATAAATGAAATGAAATGAAATGAAAAATTATATTTATATAGCGCATAGACTACCCGGAGGCCTCGCAGCGCTTTAATTGATCACTGTGGCGGGCCGCAGGGTGAGACTAGCACTAAATGATTTGTGTTTTCTAATGTATGACATTGGACAGGTTTTAGCAAGTAAATAGGTGGAAAGGCAGCTCCAAAATGTTGCATTAAAACGAGGCTAGGTATTCCACCGCTCAAACACCAAAGGGTGGGTGTGGCTAGACTTTGAGATTCAACTTTTAGACAAATGTGTAAGATGTTTGTGGAAATGTAGTTTTGATATTGTATATGGAAAGTACCCTAGGGTCACCATAAATCAAAAGCTAATTTAAATAATGAAGGCAGCATATTACTTTTTGCATTCATCATCTCTTGTCTTCTTCTTTAATCGTTGGTTTTCGTTTTACATGATCCAGACCCGTTTGTATGACAGAGGTGCGCATGGCTAAACCGCACCTGCCTCTACTACACGGCCCCAACAACGAATACGTCTGAACAATGCATGCCTTACCACACTATTTTATGGTAAAGGCAGTGCTTTAAATGGGCCGGTACTCACCGGTACTGAGTACCGGCACTTCTGAATTTTCTGGCCGTCAGTACCGGTACTTTTCTTAGGTGAGGGAGAGTACCGGTACCCTCATTGAGAGCACAGCAGGCTCAGGTTACTTATTTCCTCAGGGCAGATGCCGCCCTGCTTCTGAGGAGCTCACAAGTCACTGAGCCCCTCAGTGGCCTTTTGCACAATCGCTGCTGGAGATTCCAGCAGCTCTCACTTGAATGCCCCCAGACTGCAGGGGGTTGAGAGGGCTTGCCTTGCGTCATGCTGTGATCAGCAGGACAGGGTCTAGACAGACCCTGCACTGTTGATCAGGTGCACAATGGTTATTAGGCTTAAAGTGCTTAAGGCCCCTCCACCCCCTTCCTCCATCATGAGTGTGAAATGGGCTGGGGCTGCCACAGTAATCCTGTCCCATTTAAGGAACTGTCTGTACTGGCTGTACTAAAGTGAGCGGCAGCAACAGACAATCCTCTCTACCTTACCCAAGGCCGTTTTTTTTCTCCATCTTTTTGTTCAGCACAGAGGTTGCTTTCCTTTCTGTGCCCCTCTGTTGAAGCAGGAAACGAAAATGTAAAGTGGATAAATGATGTTTACTAAACGCATTTCTCATGCGTTTTGATATGTGCTATAACTGGACCAGAGGTCATTATGTAACAACATATCTTGCCCTTAGCCCCGCCCCTAGCCCCGCCCATTTGCCACATCTCTAATGAGTACCTGCACTTATTTTTTCCCATTTAAAGCACTGGGTAAAGGCATGACTGGTAAATGGATGTGTAGCGAAGATCACACCCCAACCTCCGCCATGAGCCCTAAAAACTGCCCTGACATTCCCAGAGCCCTAAAACACTACTCTGATGCCCTCTGAGCCCTAAATACTACCTGACCGAGAGCACTAAACAGTACCCGACCCCCTGAAGCCCTAAACACTGCCCCCAAGCCCTAAACACTACCCTGACCCACACGAGCCCTAAACACTACCCGACTCCCCATAGTCCTAAAAAATACCCGAGTCCTAAACACTGCCCGACCCCTTCTGAACCCGAAACATTCCTCCTACACCCCTTAGCCCTAAAAACTACCCAACCCCACTGAGCCCTAAAAACGTCCCTGACCACCCGAGCCCTGAACACCACCCCAACCCTTATAAACTACCCCCACCAAACAAAAGCCAGCCACAGCCCCACTTACCTCTCTGCGTCCTCTCCCAATCCTTCCTGTTCCTGAGCCTGTCCAACCCAGCATCTAGACAGCGCACTGCCTTAACCATACATACTGTGGTTAAGGCGTGCTTGGTTAACCCTGCGGGGATACGGCGTGCGTGGCTCTGCTCGCATTGTAAAGACTGTTTTCCTCCAGACCCTCCCTCAACTTACTGACCAGTGAAAGTAGATTTGTATTCACAAGTTTTCAAGGTGCATTTTGTTAAAATGGGCAATATCTTCTAAGAAAGCGTGTTTATTCTACGGCCAGTTGCCAAATAGTGTTATAACCTTTTGAGAGAAAAGCAAAATCGTGACATCAGTGTTCAAAGTGGTTTTGTAACCAATGCCCGAATAAACCAAACCAATATCTTAAGAGCACTGTATATTACATTGGGTCATTGGGTCATTGTCAGAAAAGTGATGCAAGTTACCCATCTTCAGTCACAAAGTGAATATGGTCTCACCCTAAATTGTCCTGTCCTCTGTATTCGCTGCAGGGCCAGGGCAAATTTTCCATAGTAGCTGTTGGTTTAATTTTCTTGTTATATCTATTGCTGGTGTTGTCAACGTGCTGTTCACCCCTGTGGGTTGGTTTTTGGTATGCTTGATATGTTAGTGGCCATTAGCTTAAGGCTTGAGTGCAGTTTTTGATCCTGGGAGGGCACACAGCTATGCCCCAAGAACTCAACATCCTGGCCATTTTAAGGCAACACAAATGGCATATGTTGCAATGATCGATCATGGAACATGTTACCCAGTAGAAAGAAAAAGTGTACGATGCGAGGTCATAAAAGCCATTAATCATGTGCTTGGGGCATTGTACTGGGATTTTATTATCTGAGATGTCTGTAACACTCAGTTAAAAAAAACCTAAAAGGAAATGTTCTCTCAAATAAGTATATCCATTAACCCCTTCGATGCGCATGACGGAGCGGTTCCATCATGCACATCGGTTGCGCTGTGCGTATGACGGAACCGCTCCGTCATGGCCCCGCCCACGCAATAGAACCTTCAGCACAGCGCGGTAATCAGCGCCGCGCTGAAGGGGTTAAAAAAATTAAATGCTTTAAAAACATGTTATGCTGTGACTTAAACGTTATCAACCCAAATTCGGCTTTTGGTCGGTGGTGGTAGATGTCTTATTATCAGACTCCTGCTTTGGTGGCTCAGTTCCTGATGATACTTGCGACTGGCTCAGTTGCCCGTGGATAGAACAGTTTCCTGAATGTCTATCCAGTAACCACTGGCTACATGTGGACGGAAAAGTTGTCAGGGTTTGGTTGGGAGCCCAGCCTCCCCAGGCTTCTTCCAGTAAGAAGTCATCCATGTGGAGTCCAGGCCACACGTGATCTGTCTTTTACAGGTTAAGGCACCTAGACACCTACTCAGCACTTTGATCCTTCCAATAAACAAGTGCAGAGTTTCCTGCTTTGAACTTCCAGTATTAATCCAGATAGTCACACCCTGTCTAGCCTGGCTATGGGCAGCATACTATTGTTCCACTAGATAGTCTTCAAAGAGATACTGGGTGTGGGCAGTGCCGAACAAAAGGAAAACCTTGACCTTGTGTGATTTGAGAAGGAATTGCTCAGCAGGTCTAACACAGATGCCACCCACACCTGTTCTTCAGCTGCTATATCAGCATGGCTTGACTCTGCCACCTTTACCCGCAAGATTAGAATCAGCATGTGAGATCCTATGTTATTACCTGCAGTACCATAATACTATAGAAGTAGTGCTAGTCCTTGTGGGGAGTGGGACATGTCTGCCGAAACAGCTCATGAGTCTTCTCTCTTCTTGCCTCAGAGACATGTCTCGTACTCCATAATTTTCTGGGAGCCACCTATTTAGCACTTCACATATTTCATGACTGCAGCTTCTTAGTTAAGCCAAAAAAATTGTGCCACATGCATGGTCTATATAATTCCCAAATATATTGCTGAGTTCTAATATGATCTCCGTGAGAAGTTGGGTCATTGGTTGAGGAGGGTAGAATCCCCACTCAGGCAACAACCACAGTCCTTGTCAAGGTGAACCATGAAAGACACTAAACTAACCTGTGCTTAACTGTTCGGTAGCTTGGCACAAAAGCAGTCAGGCTTAACTTAGAGTCAATTTGCAAGGTAGTTATACAGCAATAAACTGAAAAAACACAATACAAAAAAAATCCCAAACTGATTTAGAAAAACAGATTGAATTTTAATAAATAAATTGCTACCAGACCACAAAAATCCAATCAGTAGAATCAGAGATATTCAATTTCAAAGTCTTAAGTAAAGGTAGAGCCAAAATGCACAAATCGCCAACTGGGGCTTTCTGTTCAAACTGGACTGTGACAAAGTCACACGTAAGGCCAACTGTGATGGAGTACGGGCCGGGGACAATCCACTTTCCGTCTGCTGAAAAGTGTATCTGGTTGTTCTTGTGCAGAGATTACAGGTCGGGCGCTGCACTGCATTGAGTTGTGTCACAGTGGATCTGTTCCAATGAGGGCACCCTTTGATGCCAGCAAACGGTCCAGCACCTGGGGGGCATCTATTGCAGACCAGGACTCATTGCAGCAGAGGACAACAGCAGGGCACAGACAGGTCTAGTTGGGTGTAGTCAGCTGGGTAGATGCAGGGCAGGTCTTTGGAGCTTGTATATACCTGTAGTTCACACAGGAAGGAAGCCAGCTAGCCCTTGGAGTCACTCTGGTAGTCCCGCTGGGTTCAAGGAGCAGGTCAATGCTTCCTTCCTCAGGCAGCAGTGCAGCAAGACAGTCCTTCCAGCAGCAGAGCAGTCCTTCTTCTAAGGTCCATACGTGATCTCATGAGTGTCTAAGGAGGTCTAATATGCATACCTTTTGCCAGTCTTTAAAGTGGGGGATCTCACTATACTACTCCTGCATCTAGTTCTAGAAAGCTCTCACCTTCCCCCTGTCAAGGCTCCAAGTAGTCTGGGGTAACAAAAGATTAGTGCCAGCTTCCTTTGTATGTATGCTGGAGGCCACCCCTTTGAAATGTAAGCGGGGCAAGGAGCAGCTTCACCTCAACTATTCTGGCACAGTCACCTATCTTGCGAACAACTGTCAATCTGTCGGAGAAATGCACAAAGGCCAACAGCTAAGCTAATCACAGTCATGTGACCCTGCATACTGGCAGAAGGCACAAATGGTTAAGACAAGAAAATGGCATCAAAAAAAGAAGTAGACTGGGAGCCGATGAAGGTCCAGTGCACGTGCTCTAAATAATAATCAATTCAAGAGCAGGGGTTCACTGTTCCTAAAGGAAAGGTGGGGACAAACCATAGGTGGGGACAGTCAACAAGACTATTTCTTGTTGCCCTCACACACCCCTGGGAAAATCATGCTTTGTCATCCAGTGGGTGCTCCTCGTCAGTCCGGTGCTGCAATGGCCTACGGGTCCCTTGAAAGGTCACTTGGGTAAAGATCTTTTTAATTTGGTTGCCCTCAGATGAGTGTGAGGGCATCCGAAGTGGAGGGATCAGTGAAGTATGGTGGTGGTGAATTAAAACTGACTAGGTGATGTCAAACACATCTTTATTCTGTAGACTCCCCTGCCAGGTTAAAAAACAAGGATTGTGAGTGCTACTTCAAGGGTCAATGATGGCACAAGTAGCTTGTGTGAGTCAATGTGGGTCAACATGTTTTGTGCCTCTCTGGTCTATGCAAGATCCGCTGCGCTTCTTCAGGACCAAAGGAAATGGTGAAATAGTTTCCCCACTTAATATACACATGCTAGGTTCCCCCTACGTGGATGGTACCTGTATGGTCTGTATATAGAGATCATCCCATTGTGAATGTGTGCACCCAAGCCTTCTGGGTAGAGGCAGCGGATGCACACTCTATCCAGGGTGTCTGCAGTGTCCCTCGTGCCAGGCACCTACTCTGTCCATCTGCTCACCCGAGTTCAAGAGATTAGTGCCAGCATCCTTGGTATGCATGCTGGAGGCAACCCTTTGAATTGTAATTGGGGCAAGACGCAGCTCTGCATCAACCATTCAGGCAGAGTTGCCCATCCTGCGAAGAACTAGTCGACCTTTGTCTAACTGTCTGGGAGAAATGCACGAAGGCCAACAGCTAAGCTAATCACAGTAATATGACCCTGGATACTGGCAGAAGGCACAATGCCAATGTTCTAAATATGACATGTTCAGAATTGTGACTTAAAATCCAATGTTACCCTTAAAAATGATTTTATACTACAATTCATTTTAGTGTACAACATAATTTTCCTACTGGGAGAAGGTGACCTAATGTTATCCTATGGGAGAGATAGGCCTTCCAACAGTGAAAAATGACTTTGGGAATTTTTCACTACCAGGTCATGTAAAACCTAAACCCATTTGTCCTACTTTTTAAATACAATGCAACCTGCTATGTGAACCTTTAGGGCCTACCTTAGGGGTGACTTATATGTGTTAAAAATGAAGGTTTAGTCCTGGCAAAAGCCTTATAAAATGAGGATGACAGTTCTAAGCTACACTACAGGCTGCAGAACTGAGGTAAGTTTTGAAAGGGTATGTTAGTGGGTTGCACAATGAGTTCTGCTAGCCCACCGGTAACATTTAATTTACATACCATGGGTACATGTAGTACCATTTAATAAGGACCTAAATGTAAATTTAATGTGTCAATTATGTGTAGGCCAATTGTACCATGTGTTAGGGAGAGAGCACAAGCACTTAAGCACTGGTTGGCAGTGGTAAAGTACATAGAGTCCTAAAGCCAAAAAATGAATTCAGGAAAACAGGAGCAGTGAAGCCAAAACATTTGGGATCCAATAACCCCTGTCTTTTCTGGGATTAGCTTTTACTCCAACTGTTTGCCAAACTCCTCCACAAAATATTCAATAGCCACCTAGGGAGTCACTAGGTGGTTTATAAATAACAATATATTACGCAATGATCATTAATCAAACATGAACTGTATATTCGAACTACAGAACGCACACCTTTATCATGTTGCATGATTGTACATAAATAATACCTTCAAAGCAGGCTATATCACATAGATTCAAACCCTCAATTGAAATATCTAAATATAGAAAGAAAAATGTATTACATTTCCACAAATTTAAATTTTCCTCAAAAACTTCAACACTATAAGAATCTTTCAGACCAAGAATGAGCACGCTAGTCTCATGTTAGTCTTTTTAACTAAAAGTATTTTCTCTCTTTATCTTGTAGCCAAATATAAGGTTAAATACTTGAATTCCGAATCCCATTCCAACATCTTGAAAGAAAAATATCCAAAGTTTTGATCCAGCAAATCTATTTTTTTGACTCAAACACGGTCTACTATTTCCTTCTCTTGTTTATTACACTATGATCCCTAATAATTGGTATAATGATTGTTTTGAATCAAAATATTTTTTATCAAAATGTTACACTATAAGATTCTTTTCATCCTTAATCCGATAATTCCAATGATGTTCCACACATTTGTATTTAGCTTTTTTCTCTGTAAGTCCAATGTAATAAATCGCACCAGAAATACGACAGACTATTAACTGCGCCCTCAAAACAGGCACGTTCCCTGACGACTGGAAACGCGCCAAAACGAATCCCCTCCTCAAGAAGCCGTCCGGATATCCCACTGACCTCAAGAACTACAGGCCCATCTCTCTCCTCCCCTTCGCTGTGAAAGTCATGGAGAAAATCATCAACACCCAGCTAACGCAATTCTTAGAAACAAACAACATCCTAGATTCATCTCAATCCAGGTTCCGCAATAACCTCAGCACCAAGACTGCCCTCATAACTGCCAATGACAAAATCCGCACCCTCCTCGATCAAGGCCACACTGCAGCCTTCATACTACTAGACCTCTCACTGTCTCCCACCGCACACTAGCCACAAGACTCCATGACGCCGACATCCAGGGAACTGTCTTAGACTGGATTTGTATTTTTCTCTCTGGCAGAACACAAAGAATAAGACTTCCGCTCTTCCTCTACGAACCCACAAAGATCAGATGCGGAGTACCTCAAGGATCCTCCCTTAGCCCAACGCTCTTTAACATCAACATGGTCCCCCTTGCACCCATCATCAGAAAACACGAGCTCAGCATAGTATTCTATGCCAACGAAACCCCACTCATCCTCTCACTCACCAAGGAACCTGACATCACCAGGCACAATTTCCATCAAAAAATTACGGACGTTGCATCCTGGATGAGAAGCAGCTGCCCAAAGCTCAACTCGGAGAAAACAAAAGTCCTCATCCTCAGATTCACCCCCTCCGCATGGGACGACACTTGGTGTCTCCCTGTCCTCGGAAACCCACCCACCCCCACAGACCACGTCCACAACCTTGATACTCGACTCCTCATTCGCCATGAACCACCAGATCAATGCTGTGTCCTCCACATGCTTTAACACCCTCCACATACTCTGCGAGACCTTCAAATGGATCCCCCCTACTACAGGAAGACCATTACCCACGCACTCATCACCAGCAGGCTTGACTACGGAAACGCTCTCTATGCCGGAATCAACAAAACAGTCTATCGCAAACTCCAGATCGTCCAAAACGCTGCAGCCAGACTCATCCCCAGCATCCCATATACTTGACCACATCACCCAACACCCCCGTGGCCTCCACTGGCCCTACATCGATAAGAGAGTAACCTTCAAACTGCTCACACATGCCTACAAATCCCTCCATAACATCAGACCCCAATATCCCAATGAAAGACTCTCCTTCCACGCCCCCAAGAAAAACCTCTGCTCCGCTGACCTAGCCCTTGCAGAGGTCCACCCGCGTCCACAGAGCCAGAACGGGGGGGGGGCAGATCCTTCTCATACATCACAGCCAAGACCTGGAACGAACTCCCCCTCAGCATCAGACGAATCCCTACAATGCAAATCTTCAGAAAGAACCTCTAGACCTGACTCTTCGGATGACCTCGTAGCTACCCAAACCCCGCCCCCCCCCACGCCTTAAGACCCTCACGGGTGAGTAGTGTGCTCTATAAATCCCTGATTGATTCATTCATTGATTGATAAATCCCATAAGGGCACTCAAATCTCACGTTGTAAAATGATTTAGCTTAGGTCTCTTCTTACCTCCACCATATAAGGATCAGGTGATATTTGCACTTCAGTCATTAATTTGCAGTTTGCACATTGTATTTTTTCATTTTTTTTGTGTTAAAAATCTTGGTTGTGCATATCATCTTTGACATCTTCCACTCAATTAAAAAGCGATTAAATATAATTTATTTTTTTGTACGCATGAGTGGATTGTCTGGGAATATGTGTCTAAGTTAATAATTTGCTTGAATAACATTGCAATGTTTTAAAGATGTTTTTAATAACAGCATTCTGTGTTGAGTATGTTGTTACATAAAGTGCTTTGTCTGACTTTATTCAACTTATACTTTAGGAATTGCTATTGCATTATACCATCCACTTTTCTTTTTGAAACAGCTGACATATCAATTTCACAACCTTGCTGTAAGAATTCCGAGAGGGATTTCTATTCTGTTGCAACCAATGCTTTGTCAAGTATGTAGTATTTACTACTTTGGACATACTCTCTGCTTTTACTAATCTGAAGTTCCTACCTCAATATCGTGTTTATCTCCCTCCTATAGTATCTGGCATTCTGCACCTCCATAGCTAGTTTCTTAATTGTGATGGCAGAAAGTCAGAGGGTACGAGGCCTACAGGGAGAGGGCTACTAGATCTAGTAACAATAGAATATGAGACTTGGCACTGTAGTGAAATGATTATAGTTAGTGGAAACTGCATGGTCATCATCAGGAATAAAATTGGATATCTGCTCCTCCTGCAATTTCAGAGTGAGTTGTAGTAGTCTTGCTTTGGAATTCTGTTATACTTGAAAGTACCTCCATGTTCATAACTCTCCATTTGTCTCCTCTAACTTTAAAGAGCCACAATATTAACAGTCCTGAACTGGTAAATATTTAACCTTACTAGTTGACTGTCAGAAAGTGGATTTTTAATTGAGCAGTGGGTACACCTACCAGCTTAATAAACAAAATCTGGTTAGAGCACAGCATGGTTATACATAAAACTCTGCCCAACACCTGTTGGCAGTGGCACTAGAAGAAGGCAGCTTCCCAGAAAAATGTGTGTTAAGTTCCAGCTCTACCAAATAACATTACATTTAAGAACACAATAGTAGAAAACTTTAACAAGCAAAAAGACACAAAAATGATTAAATCATTTAAAGGGAACCAAAGATGTAGATTTTTAAAGTTTTAAGGCAAAAAACTCAAAGGAACCACAAAGAACTATTTGAAAGTTAATGTTCATGGTAGACTGGGAAAATAAGCTCAATTTCAGGTTGATGGCAATGCAGCAGAGGTTGGATAAGCTTTCAGTGCTCAGAATGCTACAATGCACTAATCCAGGAGGCTGAAGCTTGAGAGTTTCCCTCATAGCAACATATGTCGCACTAAAAGCTCTAAGCTGGGCAGAGTTGGATTTTGGAGTCACACGGTCACTGCACCACTGGAATAACTTTGATGCCTCAACTAGTCTCAAGTTTGATATTTGAACTTAGGGGCTGATGTATCAAAGGATTTTATCCATTCTGTGTCTATGCGAAAATACCTTAGTAAATTGGGGCTTAGGTCCCTTCTTTGGTTTTCAAAATTGCCCAGCAAGGGAAGTTTACATACTGCAGCCAGTCCGGGCTTTGAAAGGCTGCATACCTTCACCTTGAGGACCTGCCTAAGCCTCTTTATTTGTGGCAAAATCTCTGAGAGTAGAGTACCTGGAACTAATGCCCACCATGGGTTTACCTTCCTAGGGTCAACCTCAGCACCTTGTCCTGGGCTTCTGAAGGTTGACTAAGTCCCACAATTTTCTTACTTTTGGAAAAGTCACTCTTGGTCTCTCATGGACCCCAGGCCCAAGGGCAGGATTCTAAGCAGTAGGTATCTCTCCAGACAGATCTTCCTCAGGGTCCAGACCTAATTGGTCAGCTGGGCCGTCTACAGAACAGGAGAACTTTCTTCTGTTTGTGTCCCTGTAGCAGCAACAAGAGGCCAACCACTTGACCATTGGGGAACAGTTTAAAGCCTGGGTACTAGCAGAAGGTAGAAGCTCTTCAGTCTTCTTTCCCCAGCAGTCAAATAGAATCCTCTTACTTCTTGATGGGTAAACAACCTTTACAACGCAACGTTTACAACGCGATGCCATTACATCGCAGTTTTTACAACGCAAGTCGTTACAACGACTTGCGCTAGATGGTGCTCTAGGACAAGGAATAGTATAATTTACTATCCAACACCTTCCCTTCTGTACGTAGACTGGAGTTGGAATAGTAAATTATACTACTCCTAAGTCCAGCGCCCTCCAACGCAAGTCGTTGTAACGACTTGCGTTGTAAAAACCGCGATGTAATGTACCGCGATGTAAATGTATGCGTTGTAACATCATACATCCTTCTTGATGTTCTTCCCAGATCCTGGAATGTTCAGCGGAAGTGGTGGTGAGGTGCCATTCATATTTTGCGCAATAGTCTGTGATCGGACATCTCTGTACATCCAATCTGGGCAGCATTTCCACAAAACCCTACCTGTTTGTTCAGCTTTTCCTTTTTAAACATCCTGCAAATCATCCTAGACCAGAGTCTCACATTCAAAATGGCCCTAGACTTCTACCATCTGCAAGATCCTGAAGTTCCCTTCAGAAAAACCCTTTTTGAAATTAGGTAACCTCACCTCTGCCAGTGATGGAACTGGGGGACTGGATTTCCCTCCCACTGGAAACCCAGACAGAAAGTGCATGTTAGCTCTGGGCATTAAGTGTTTCAGGTCCTAAGGCCCCTATTTAGATTCGAAACTTCAAAGGTAGAGCTGTTGTGTCAGCACTGTGTGTTACTATGTTTTCCTGTCTTACTCTCAGATGATTCATCCATGCCAAGCTGTCACTGTAGACATCACATCAGTCTTCCTGCTTCCAAAAGCAGTCCCATTTTCCTCCAGGGAATTAGTATCTGTAGCATATCCAGTGGACAAACTGGTTTGAAGCCGGTTTGTTCGCAACCAACACAAAAATAAATTTTTTAAAGCTGTTTATCCAATACACTTAACAAACATTTCATTTCACCATGGAGTTGGATTTAATAACAAATGAAAAAGAACTTTCAAATACTTCTCTACTATTTTCATTCAGAATCCGGCCTTTTAATGGAAAACATAGTTTTACCTGCATCACGACAAACAGCTTTTTGAAACTATTCATGTTGTCCTAGAGTTGTAAATGCTTATTTATTGAATTATAATAACACTCGTATTCTTTACACCTTATTAAACCTTGGCGACAATCAACTGAATTGATAAAACTGTGTAAAGCAGTTTACCGAGCATGCTGTGCTGCGTTACAACATTACCGGTGGTTACCTTGTACTTCATAGTAATATTTTGGCATTGTTTATCATACAGGAAGTATCATAAAGAAATATGATTTTCAGCTGGTAACATCTGTTCTGATCGAGTTGTGGCTTTCATCTGTGTGGAGTGACAGTGGTGTTGTTAACAGTGGTGTTGTTAAATGAAACTGGCCAAATCCAGGTGTTTTTTATAACCATATCTTTGATTATTCTTTAAGGGACAGACATAGAGTGTTGTTAAAAAATAAGTTAATACGACTTTCATCTAGTCTTTACCAAGGTTCAACAGGAGAGAGTTCTAATCTCGTGTGACAAATAACACCCACAAATTTCACTTTATCATTGTCTATTAAACAAAACTATCAGTCAACACTCAGTAGCCATGTGTGAAAAATTCAGTAGTTTCGTAATTTGCTAATGTGTGGAACCCCTTTTAGCAGCAATAATAAAGTATAAACAATGTTTATTGTAAGAGTTTATCAGCCTATTACTACTCCTAGGAGGAATTTAGGGTGCTCCTGTTTACAATACAGCTTTAAGGCCTTGATACTTAGGGGCATTCATTTATGTGGCCCCCACACGTCATAATGGGGTTGAGGCCTGGATTTTAACTTGGCACTTTGAAAATACTGATTCTTTTATTTTTCTTCTATTCTGTCCTCCATATACTAGTGTGTTTAGGATCATTGTTTTATTGCATGATCTGCAGATTGTTTTGCTTTAGCTGTTGGATAATGTCACTTTAGCACACATCACTTTAAGTTTCAACTTGCGTTGACAGCCCTGCTTACAAGTGTGTGAGTATATATAAATGCCTTAATTTATATAAAATAACATAATACTCACCAATTTGCGTTAGTTTTGTTTATTTTATGAGTTCCATATGTCTAAACATCTCATTGCTTGAAAATTGTACAAAATAGCGTATGAATAATAATTGCTTACACTAGAAATAGTGTGTATACCCGACAGAACCATTGTTTTTGTTTATATATTCATACCCAGGTTCTGAGGGACACAGGGTCGCCCCATTGTTGTTTAACTTTATTGCAAAGCTAAGCTGTGAACAATTCTCTTTTTAGAGCTAAGGTGTGTACTTTGCTACCCTTGACTAGCCTTGTAAGAAAAACAGACTGGTTTATTATTTTCCTAATGGTAGAATCATGAACTCTATTGTTTATCCCATTAAGCGGCGTTCTGATGCCTGGAGGTAGCTTTGGGTTCTGTGCGATCTCTAGAAGCATCATATGGTCAGAACACAGCGGTGCATCTGGTGGGATGCTTACTCTTGGGAAGATTGGCTACTGTCTCTAACTTTCTCCATTTGAAAAAAGTTATTTCATTGTAAAATGAGGGTCTGTTAATTGTTTGGAAATGCTTTACAAGTTTTCCAGTCCAGGGAAGGCATGGCTTGGCAGTTCGGGCTGGACTGTTCCCATGAGGCACAGGGTCAGACTGATTTGTATATGGTCATGTCTGAACTGGGGTGGCAGAGTGGGCTAAAGAACGGTGATGGATCAAACCCAGATCTGTTGACTGGGTGTGAGTATTTGATTGGTTCTGATGCTCCGTCCATCACCACCCCTTTTTGTACCGCTTACAACCCTTCCCAGGCTTGTAAGCCACAACTCATTTTTATTTAGGCTTTTTTTCCCAAGGCTTGGTGTGTTACTATACACCTGAATGCTCGAGAACAAACTGGCAAAGATTTTGATATAATATACAGGGAGTAGCACTTTCTGAAGACAATGCTATTATATACCCTTGTTTATGTCAGAGCCAGAATAAAATGCTGCGGGATATGAAACTCTTACCTGGATATCCAACCCAGCGGGAGAGATGGTTGAAAAATATTCAACCACGCCCTGTGAAGTTCAGAGTGCAATGGTCGGGTGACTGGTTCCCCTCTGAACTCCCAAGGAAATGGGTCCCGAACTGATGATTTTGGATTAAAGTGCACACGTATGCTGTCTCCAGTTTACAGTATTATTGACTTTTGACATTAGAGTGCTCGGATTGGATTATTATTGTCTGAATGTTCCCCTCTTAGAGGGGCTTATAAGGGTTAATTTGTTAACCGACCCTTCCTTTCCTAGAAGCACCGACCTAGATATTTGCTCTTTGCTCCACATCTCCCCAATCCTCTGTACAAAGCGCCTAATGTTGCTTTCTATACCTGGTTACCAAAGTTTCTATCCCAAGGGAATGGGACAAAATAACAAAACCTTGCAGGTTGGCAGCATCTTCACGCGAGCTCTTCACTCTGCACCCTACTAGTTGTGGCATGACTACCTCAGTGTATTCATGTGAGCTGGAATAAAAGAAAACAGTTGATATGACACTCTACCCTCTCCTTTCCCTATCCCTCTCCTGCCTTTTCAATCACTCTCACCTAACACTCACACATGTCAAGTGGTGCATTTTAACACCCTGTGCCTGCTAAAGTGTGCTAGGATTCTGTGTGCACTTGCAACCCTTCAGCACAAGACACATTTTGTCATATTCTCATTGGCTTTCAAATTTCAGTCTCTTCAAAATAAGTCTTTAGCTGTTTTATGATTCCTGTGTGAGGTTTCCCTGCTTGGTTTTTGCTCCCGGTTTAATATTAAACCTAGCAAATCTTGCTGCTTGACTAATGGTAAATTAACTATTAACAACGTGTTAGTCTATTTGAATGTAACTGCGCTGCAATGAGAAGTTAGTAAATGTATCGCTTTGAGTTCAGCGCTGGAGCATGCACTCCTTTGCGAGTTATGCATTAGCACACTTACTGACTGGTGACTCGTTTCTTTCTTCTTATAGGTGAGTCAACCACCGAGCAAAGCAGCAGTAATCTGAAGGATCGAGGTGAGCCGGACTTCTCGATTGGCAGAGGCGGCGGGTTCCAGGAATCGAGTAATTTGAATTCAAGTTGCTCTGGATTGTTCTCCCTTATGCACTGATTGTCTTGCTGGGGCACTGTGCTAGAGTGAAGACCTTTGTGGAGTTCCACTCAAAATGGTCACCAGGATTTCAACAACTCTTGCGAGAAGCCACGCCCTAGCGTGGCTCCCTGAAACTTTCCAGGTTGTCTCTTAGTGCACCATCGATTGAGACCATCTTGCAAAAGTCACACCCAGCCTGACTGATCATGTCTGTTAGTGTATTTCTGTGCGTGGCTAAGGATGAGTGTGTATGTGGGGAAACTCATTCACAACACTCACTCTAACCCACACTCTTCATATCACACCTTGCGTCACCATTGACGTATATGTGATGTGTGAGAACATGTTGGGTTGAGTGTATGACCTTTCTTTAACTGTGTCTTGCTCTATGCTCATTTTGGTGGCAGTCAAGTGTGACCAAGATAGCTTACTAGCACCTCATCAAACACTTTTTTTAACTAAGGTCTTAAAACCACAGGCAAGGTTGGTAACATCCACAAATCCTTGTGGTTTAATGCAGTTAAAGAAGCATCTAAGGACATCTGCCAAGGAATATTGGCTCTAGGGTGCATTTTGCGGCATGCCTGATTATTAAGCCTGTTGCTAGAGGCGGCCTTCATTTTCTTACAGGTTTTTATATATGCCCTTATCCAAGCTAATTGTTAGGAAACTAAGCTAAACATCAAATGCACCTGAGCTTGTGTGGTATTATTTTGTAATCTAAATAGCTGTCTCTAGGTGGAGGGCTGCACAATATCCAATAACTTTGCTTCATTCCCTCTAAGAACTTCAGATCCATATGTTAGAGAGGGGTATTATTTGCTGCTCATCACTTTGAAGATTGGATGCACAGAGGGATCCCTTAAGTTATTTTGTTGAGCTTCAAATGCAAATATCAACAATCTGGTCTTCGACCTTATTGCTTGCAGGTCCATCTTGAAACTGCCCTTATAATCAAACGTTACACCAAGGTAGGCATATTGCATGGTGGTGTCCATCTTCTCTTCTAGGTAGTATGTTGCAAGCATCTTTGAACGAATTTCAAAGGTGAAGACTGAAGACTTTTTTATGTTCATCCCCATATTACTTTTAATAAAAGCAGCAAAGCCACTAGTTAGTTTCTGTAGACCAACCGAGGTCCTACTTAACGGGGAACAGCCACTACAACGCGGGTTTTACCACGCGTTGCCATTACATCGCATGCGTTACAACGCATGCGATGTTACAACGCGTGGTAAAAACCACGCATACCATTACATCGCATGCGCTTTTACAACACATGCGATGTAATGTGTAATGGCGGCTATCCAAGTCGTTGTGAGGAAACTGAGGCTGTTTCCTCACAACGACGTGCACCGCCCCTCGAAGCAGGAAGGAGGAAGCAGGAACCGGGAGCAGAGACTGCGACGCTGGAGAGGAGAGCGGTAAGGGGGTTTGCACTTGGGGTGGGGGTTACTTTTGTAGGGTTTAGGGTAGTGTAAAAGTAGTGTTGTAATGTTTGTGTTGTGTGTTTTTTTTTAATGTTTTAGGGTGTTTTTTTGTAGTGTAGTGTTGTAGGGTTGTGTCAGTGATTTAGGGTTTAGTGTAGTGTTGTAGTGTTTGTGGAGTGTAGTGTTTTAGGGTTTAGGGTAGTGTTTTAGGGTTTAAGGTAGTGTAGTGTTTTAGGGTTTAGGGTAGTGTAGTAGTGTTTGTGAAGCATAGTGTTTTATGGTTTAGAGTAGTGTTGTAGTGTTTTAGGGTTTAGGGTACTGTTGTTGTTTGAGTAGTGTAGTGCATTAGGGTTTAGGGTAGTGTTGTAGTGTGTGTGTAGTGTAGTGTTTTAGGGTAGTGTCGGGGGGTCGTGCAGGGTAGTGTAGTGTTATTGTAGGGAGAGGACTGGGGGGCGGGGAAGGGTTGTGTAGGGGAATGGTAGTCACTTACCTTGCAAACTTTAACCACGAGTATAGCTTTACCACGCATACCTTTGCGTTGTAATGGTAGGGTAGTGTAGTGTTTTAGGGTTTAGGGTAGTGTAGTAGAGTTTGTGTAGTGTTTTAAGGTTTAGGGTAGTGTTGTAGTGTTTGTGTAGTGTAGTGTTTTAAGGTTTGGGGTAGTGTAGTGTTTTAGGGTTTAGGGTAGTGTAGTAGTGTTTGTGTAGTGTAGTGTTTTATGGTTTAGGGTAGTGTTGTAGTGTTTGTGTAGTGAAGTGTTTTAGGGTTTAGGGTAGTGTAGTGTTTTAGGGTTTAGGGTAGTGTAGTAGAGTTTGTGTAGTGTTTTAGGGTTTAGGGTAGTGTTGTAGTGTTTGTGTAGTGTAGTGTTTTAAGGTTTAGGGTAGTGTAGTGTTTTAGGGTTTGGGGTAGTGTAGTAGTGTTTATGTAGTGTAGAGTTTTAGGGTTTAGGGTAGTGTTGTAGTGTTTGTGTAGTGAAGTGTTTTAGGGTTTAGGGTAGTGTAGTGTTGTAGGGTTTAGGGTAGTGTTGTAGTGTTTGTGAAGTGTAGTGTTTTAGGGTTTAGGGTAGTGTAGTGTTTTAGGGTAGTGTAGTAGTGTTTGTGTAGTGTGGTGTTTTAGGGTTTAGGGTAGTGTTTTAGGGTTTAGGGTGCTGTTGTAGAGTTTGTGTAGTGTAGTGTTTTAGGGTTTAGGGTAGTGTTGTAGTGTTTGAGTAGTGTAGTGCATTAGGGTTTAGGGTAGTGTTGTAGTGTGTGTGTGTAGTGTAGTGTTTTAGGGTAGTGTCGGGGGGTCGTGCAGGGTAGTGTAGAGTTATTGTAGGGAGAGGACTGGAGAGCGGGGGAGGGTTGTGTAGGGGTAGGGTAGTCACTTACCTTGCAAACTTTAACCACGAGTATAGCTTTACCACACATGCCTTTGCGTTGTAATGGCATGCGTGGTAAAGGCATAGTCGTGGTAATAGTTTGCGATGTAATGGCATGTCGTTATCATTGACATCGCGTAGAAATACCCGCGTTGTAATGGCATGCGTGGTATTAGTATGCAATGTAATGACATACAACCCTACTTAACAGCACAATGTCACCTGCATATTGGAGTCTTGCAACAGGCTTCAAATGTAGTTGAAGGAGGGGATAAAACTTGTTTCGGAGAGCACAATATACAATTTGAACATCAATGGAGCCAACACACATCATTGCTTAGTGCCACCATTTCTCACAATTTTCTTAGTTACAGTGGATCCATCACCTTCTAAATAACAACCCAGATGTCTGTGTATAACATCTTAATTGCCAGGAGAATTGATTCCATGCTTTAAGCTTTGTCCACAACAGCTTTTTTTTACCATATTAAAGATCTACAAAACAGGTGTGGAGAGGGAGTTTTTGAGCAAGGGATTTCCCATTCAAAATTGCTAAAGCCATAAGATTCGAAATAGTGCCACAACCTTATCAAAATCCAGTCTGTTCCGATGGCATAATATCATGCTGCTCAAGTCACATCTCCAAGTCCCTCAGTAGTAGTAGTGATGCAAACAATTTAGTCTTTTTTCCATCAAGGCAATAAGCCAAAAATTACCTTGATTACTTGGGTCCCCAATCTTTACAACTGGATGTAGAATGGTACGTTTCAGGGGTCTGGCATGGAATTCAATCGTCGACATTAGTTTAAAAGGGTAGTGAGGACTTTGGTCCAACATTCTGCATCTTTTTTAAAGAACGCTGCAGGCGGATCTAGGGCAACGTCTTGTTTTGACTTAGTAAACGGCCATACATAATTGCATATTAGTAAAAGAGATGTTCCTTACATCACTCAAAACTGCAGTTGCTGTAGTTCGACAATTGCCATACAGTTTAGCTGCATGGTTAATCTTATTTTCTTCTCTGATGTTTGAATGATTTGCTCCTTCACCCTCAATGGTATTATTGTTGACAAAGCCCCAAAACTGTTTCGCTTTGTTGGAACTACAGTAAGGATGTGGAAGAGACCACTTTTCATTTTGAGCATCAGATTTCACCTTCCAGAATGCTATTTTATAGGAACATATTCACACTTATACTCTTTGATGTTGAGCCAATATCAAAGTTGGAGACAACTTATTCAACTTTGTTTTCTCTACATGTAATTTCTTTTTTTGTAGTGCCAGGATTTTGGTGTAGCGCTGATTTTGTACTAGATGTGGAACTATACTGGGGGCCCTCATACGATGTGGTGTACCAAACATTTTCATCAGGGTAGTTGAAAACTGGGATCATTTTACAGAATTTATTAAACCGTTGGTACTGCTATTTGGTTCTCCACAGGTATACACCATAAATTTAAGAAGCTGATTGAATATTGCATTATTTGATTTAAGACAGGACTTTGCCATTTTAGTTGTTTTTTAGTAAATGCATATGAATGTCCAACTAAGGACTAATACTCACTCTTCAACCTCAGATGTTAGATGTAGGTTAAAATCACCACATAGGAGCCAGTATGCATCTGGATGCTGCATTTTTAAATCACAAATTACTCTCTAAACTGTATTAATTATTGTTGTTTTTATTGCTTTCTGATGGTTGATGTAAATAATAATAAGTATTAATAGAGCCCCACTTTGCAAAAAAGTCCAATTTTATGATCATGCCACCAAGTAACAAAGAATTACAGGTCT
Source organism: Triturus cristatus (assembly GCF_964204655.1). Lineage (NCBI taxonomy): Eukaryota > Metazoa > Chordata > Amphibia > Caudata > Salamandridae > Triturus > Triturus cristatus. The sequence goes on from NC_140589.1 coordinate 1,296,928,344, forward strand.
ACCGCAATATAAATAGATTTCTCCTTTCGGCCGGTCATTACTGCAGGTAGACGATGTTCGATGTGTTCTGTTAAAGGGCATGAAGGTCCACACCAGGTTTCTTGAAAAAGAAGGTTTCATGAAAAAGTAATTTTTTCGTTATTACTAATTCTGATTATTTTTTAATTCTGTGGGAAGTCAACTCCAATTGGATTGCTCTTGCAGCTTATTTATATATATCTTCCATGGTATTGCACACATTTGACACTGTAGGATTGGGTTGGACTGGGTCAGAAAATAGGTCAAGACATCAATTAAAAAATTGCCCCCCTTACCGAATCAGAGAGCTAAAAAGTGGCCCACTTTTGCAAATGTGGGCAGTTTTGAGCTTGGAAAGACATGCTGTGTAGTTGTTTCGCAAGGTACGGGAGACTGTATGCATTTGTGGCTGCTGCAGACAATGTTTGTGGTACTATCAGAGAAAGCAATAATTACATCTGGACCACTACACCATAAAACAGACCCATAAACAGCCAAAAAATGGCCCACGCACCGACATATTAGACCAGCAGTTGTGGCACTGCCAGATTGCCCAATCAGCCAGTCCTTGCCATAGGCATAGCCAGTACAGCCTTAGAGAGTAGGCAAAATGTGACTTGGTCTTAATTTAGACTCTGGCGATGCACCATCACCCCTATTTAGATATCTTAGCCTGCCTGGCAGGTATCTCTCTGCAGGGGATGGTTGCCAATTGTGCACCATGTTATAAGTGCCCACTTGGCAAATGTTTTGCTTCAGAGAAAGTCAACTCTCAAAGAGGGAGTTTGTTTTCTCTGAACAAAGAAAATGTGAAGGGAGTTTTCCTTCATGTGGGAGCCATTCTGCATTTTCGCTCCTTGTTCCTGCCAAGCCTTGCACTGCAGACATGGACAGGGAAAATATGTGACCGCCTTCCCACCCTTAATAGGGTGAGGCAACTGTCAGTCTGAGTAGGCAGCCCACTGGATGACACGACTGGTCGGAGAGTAACACTGGCGGAGTTAGAGAAGGGTCTGCCCATGTACCCAACGCTCGCCCAGAGTTGAAGGGGGGAGTACACCCGGTTTGGCATGGCAGGAGCTCCTCTGATTTCTGGCAGTGCTCCCGCTCTGCCAAACTCTAAATTAGGCCCTTACTCTTTGAAGGCATCATGCCATATCTGAGGGCGAAGTAGCTGGATGCATTTACACACCACTAATTTCAAATGATTTAGCACTAATGCATCTCAAATTCAATGTATGTAATGTGACCAAAGTATTAAGACTAGACTTGACAGTCTATTTTTGAACTGCAGTTACAAGAATTCTTCTTATTGTGATGTAGATCCTCTGCCAATGAATATTTGTAAATGAAAATCAATTCAGCTGACAGTAAAATGGATTTACTCTGGTGAACTAACAATGACACTATCTCAAATCCCACTGCATATTATCCAAAACGGCAGCTAGTTAGAAATTGGTATGTAAAATACATAATTTGTCCCCTTTAAAAAGTATTGGATGGGACATCCCCAATGTCCCCAAGAGAGGGTTTCAAGCTTGTTTGATCAGTTAAACCTGGGACTAGTGATAACTTGCTTTCCAAGACCACTTTTTAGCTTCCATGCCTGCCCTGGCTGTGACGTCATATTTTCACCACAATCATTACACAATTATTTTCTGTCAATCTTCCCTGACCATCTGTTCCCTGAACTTAGCCTCACAGTGGGACTAAAACATGTCTGAACGTGGACAGTGAGCTAACATAACACTCTGAATAACTTGAGAGAACCTCTGGAGACCATCCTCTGGAAATAAGAAATGAGGGCGGGAACGCTGCGTGTATGCTAGTTGTGCACACATTGCAAGATGTCGACACCTCAAGTTTTTTTTTTTTGCAGAGTAGTAGAAAAAAATATGAGGCCAACTGCATGTGAAAACATAAATCCCAACGGCCACCAAGGCGCGGGTTGATTAATGCGCCTCTGCGCGGTTCCATGACCTAAGGACTCCAGGAATGGGGAAGCCGAGCTTGTTGACGCGCTGGAGCAGTCACTGGTTTTGATCTTGTTCACACTTGAGAGACCTGATGTTTTTCTAATGAAAACAAGGTGATATATATTGTTATTTGCAGTGACTTTAACAAACGTGCAACGGAAACGGCAGCGGGGGAGATGTCCCGCTCCCTCTGTCTGGGGCATCTACACAGAGCAGGTCGGTGCTTTTCTACATTATTAAAACACAGTCGCATTTTTAATGTGTCCTTAGAGACTCACCGATGCAAACCTGTCACATTCAATATGGCCAACGCAGGCTGGACCACAAATGCGAAACAAATGTGAAAATGGAATAAAAGCAGAGTGGGGGAAGCAAATACTTTCATAACCGAGGGGTACATTTATTAACGGTTTTACAAGAGCGCTTGCGCTGCCAACCAGATGCAAAACATAGCGTCCATTTACTATACATTAAAAAGGCTCACGAGTGCAGTGAAACCTTGTATGCACTTGCGTAAAGCCCACGCCAACGTAAGTAAATATAACCTTTGTTGTCATGCAGGGTGATACACACCTAAAGGTAACTGTGTCGATTTTATCACGTTTGAGTGACAGTGCATGGTTTCTACTTATTTTTTTTTTATATACCACTCACTGATGATACATTGAACTGCTGTCGCAAGAGCGTGCTTAAACCAGCATTTGTTTCTGTACGGCACCTGGAATATCTCTGGTTCAACCTTCTTTTCCATGCAACAGCGCCAGGGTTAGTCGACAGACCAGGATGTGACATAAGGACCTGAACTGCCGCCTTCGGAACATGTGAGACCCAGGTTCGAGTCTTGGCGTCAGTGAACAACCTGTGATTCTTGGCAAATTACTTAATCTCCCGTGCTTACAATTCAGCGCATTGAGACCCTCACAGGTGATTTGTCGTGCTTTACAAATCATGGATGGATTTATTTATTTATTTTATAGAGGGGCTCACTGGGCCTCATTTATGAAAAGTGACGCATCGCTGCGTGAAAACAGCGATGCGTCACTTTTCATTGCGCCCTCCTTGCGACATGATGGATGTGTCATATTTACTGTATGACACATCACGTCGCAAGGAATGACAGATATGTCAGTTTTACTGACGTATCTGTCGGCACATAAATGATGCATTGCTGGGGTTGTGTCTAAAGCGTGACGCAACTCCAGCAATGCAGGGGAAGGCCTATGGATATAGCACTGCGTCAACCTTACGCCTGCCATGAGGCAGGCGTAAGGTTTTGACGCATTTGCGTCCTGGAAGTGACGCAGTGAAATCTCATAGATTTCACTGCGCCACTTCTACGAGGCTTACTTGCGTGGGAACGCCCCCCCTGCATACATTATACCTGACGCAGGTATAATGTAGCGCAGGGGTTTACAAAGTGACGCATCTGCTTAGATGCGTCACTTTGTAAATAGGGTGCAACAGGGTGCATGGTTTACGCTGCCGATGCGTCGCAAAAAGTGACGCAACGGCAGCGCAAAACTGACGCAAGGCCTCATAAATAAGGCCCAAAGTTTTTTGCCGGAGCCCACTGCCACAGCGGCTGTCCAATACCAAGTCTGCCGAAAACCAGGGCTTCCTAGTCTTGATTCCACTCCATGCTTCTTTCTTCCACCACCCTACACTTCTTGTCTCAATCTCACTCTTACGGGTTTTCATGTTAGCTTTCTAACATTATTCCTATCCTTCACTTTCTTCTTCATTCTCCTTTGAGTGCAATTCACTTTCTTGCTCCGGGTCAAAATCTGATATGAAAATCTAAGTCCTGATGCCAAAAAAATGGATTGCAGGTGCCAACCACCTGTGCCAACCAACATATATATTAAACACCGGAAGAAGGTTTCGAGTACTGTCATTTATCTTGCAGGGGAAACGGGTGTTTACTGTCCTGGGGTCAGTTACAATTTAGATGGCAAGGATTTGGTTAATTGGTTCCAGTGACAATTTCGTGAGATCATAATTCTTTTCAACGTGTAAAAATGTTGCAGGAATAACTACATTGAATTAAAGAGCGCTTTTAGTGCACAAATTACCACGGTTTCAAAAAATGCCTAACAGCTAGCAAAAGAAAAAAACACTATTTTGATTTATATAATTATCTGCAGCACATTTTAAAAAATTCGAAAAATTACTGCATCTCTCTTTAATATTTAAATTCCTAATTAACAAAGAAGCTAGTACATCTACAAACTCAGATTTGCACCTATTTGTGAGTGTAGATTTGCTACTTGCCCTGATTGTAAACATTCCAGGAGACACATGGAATCTTGCATTAGGCACAAGTTTCCATGTGTATTTCTAGGAAACTCGTGTGACATTCTCAGCCGAATCTTATTCCTTATTTACTAGCAGAGAACTATACACACAGGAAACAGTATCCCCGTGCAAAGGCACATTTTTTGTTTTTTCTCTGTAGGCTATATAGTTGTCCCCATGGAGAATCTCCTTCCCCTACACCTCCTCCAAATGTGGTACGAATCAATCAATCGGAACTTGTAGAGTGCGTTAATCACCGCAAGGGGAGGAGCTTGCGTGAGGTGGAGCCACTCGAACAGCAGGTCCTGAGTCTACTCCTGAAGTCAGTGAGGGTGGTTGATGTTCAGAGGTGAATAGGGAGGTCGTTCCAGGCTTTGGCTGCGAGGTGGGAGGAGTGTCTTCCGGCTCGGGTACGATGGATGCCGGGGATGGTGGCGAGTGCCTGGACGGCAGACGCAGGTGTCTGGTGGGCTGGTGGAAGGTCAGGCGGCTGATCAGGTATTCTGGTCCCGTGTTGTGGAAGGCTTTGTAGGCGTGCGTGAGCAGGTCGAAGTGGTAGTGATCCATTTCCCTCACCATCCTAGAAAATGCTTTATGCCAGCCCTTAGATTGAGTAAAAGTCTTGCAGAGTGAAAAGGGAAGGAAAGAGTTTGTGAATGTCCACAAATGTTCATGTTTGTGAGCGTTCACAAACTTCCAAGGCTGAGCGTACCTTGGGATGCCCATTTTCCCCTTCTCCTAGTGGGATTTGCTATGAGAAGAACTCCACACTTGTGGTGGAGATCTTTGCACACATAGACATGCTTACGCTTGCCAGGAATCCCTTTGTGAATACCTGGCAGTCATAACAAAGGTAAACTTGGCTGTAAACTTACATTTACATTTGGATTTATGTTTGTGAATGGGGTCCGAGTGTCTTCGAGAATGCACATTCTGTTATGCATTGTTAATATCGGTGTGTGCTGAAGCAGGCGGGGGTGGTGGCTGTAGCAGCCACTCAATCTGCAAGGCTAGCACACACCAGAGACTTGTGAGCTATTATGAATTTATTCTGACTCTGACTCCTGGCACACAGTGTTTAATTTGTAAAACGTTAAGTGCCAGGGCCCTTCTCGGAAGGCCACTGCAGTCTGCACCATGCACTGCCCTTGACAGCACTGCCAATGAAAGTATCAACATAACACCTAACCATCGCACTACTACAAGAGTGACAATTGCAGGGGCGTAAAACAGGCCCCGCATCCCCCGCGGTGCTGGGGGACCCCAGCTGCAGGGGCCCCCCTCAGAACAGAACTACGGTGTGAGGCCTCCAGATAAAATGCAGAGTGGGGGCCCCTCTGTGTACATTGCAGGGGGGGCCCTTAAACTTTTGTTACGCCACTGGAAAACTAAGACTATTTCAGGCCACACAAAGTTGTAATAATGGCGTGAAAGGCTGGTATTATTCATTTTCTGTGCCATTTAACTTGATAAACACAGTTGTTGTGCACATCATGTCCATGTAGTGGACTGTCACTAGAGCCAGTGCTGACAATGAAGTGCCGCTGCCGAGCACCGGAAACCACTGGCTCAAATTAAGCACTGCTGACGCACTTCCACCGCACCCCGCCTCCTGCCTGATGCCTGCTCAGAGTCAGAGGTAGCATAAAGCCCGGGGTGGGGGAGCAGGGATGGAGGGGGGAGGGGTTAAGAGGAAAGAAGACTTGCAAGCCGAAGAAAGGGAGGCCCACAATCCGTTGGTCACTTCATGAATTAAATTTGCGGTGTTATTGGCCTGTGAATTGCTTCCCCAATTTACTCGAGTACTGAACCCCCTACATACTCCCCAACCATGTTACATATATTCATTGTGTAGCTCATGCAAACTGGTCCATAGCCTACATTTACGTTGCTCAGCGTTTTATGTGTAAATGCACATTTTATTTGTTCTCTTTATAAGTCTTTCTTATTCTTAAAATGCTTATATACTATATATTTTTTATATATTCTGGTCAATTGTTTGTAATTCAGTATTTCTACTATTTCTAACAATTTTAATATTCTGTAATTCTTTTATAGTCCAAGAGACCGAAATAAAGACAAATAAAGAATATATTTTTTAATTATATTCATGTATGACTAACACGCAGAAAGGTAATTTTCCAAAAGGTGTTAAATAAAACTCTTAAATATGTAGAGCGGGATGGCTATGCAAAGGAAAACCAAAGTGAAAATCATGGAAATCCAAGCTAAAGTTAAATTTAGCACAAATGTCTATACAACTTACTCAGAATAACAGCAGAATCCATATTTGTATTTAGACTGAAATTGAAATGACTTCTTCAAACACACAGCATCTGTTAAACCTCGCAATGAAAATGCACATTATGTTTGGATAAATATATCAAAACTATGATAAAATCGCAAGTTCTACACGTTAAACAACATCTAGCAAAAGGTCATCGTCCATCACCTGTCAATGTTCAATGCACAGTTCCATATTTGCCACAGAAACAATAAGCATTAGCTACAGCAAATATCACTTTGAGCTTAGAAATAACTCATTGTAAGCTCTGCCCAAACCCCGTTTTGAGTGTAAATCGGAGTTTGCACTGAAGTCAGGAGTTTAATTTGTTTCTTAAGTTTTATTCACATAACATCAATGAAATGCAATGAATTATCATCATGGGTGCTGCATCATAACATGGAACACACATGTAGGCAGCTTGACATGACAGATGTAGTTATTGCCTCTGTGCTACTTTGCCTCTCCTCGCCCTCAGGATCCAATAAAATGTTTGGCAGACATCATCACATTCTTGAGCATTAGACATAGACAATAAATAGGCGACAAAAGGATTCAATATATCTTTGGGATGTGAGGACGCAGGTAACTCTTCCGCATATAACTCTAACTGCTCCTTACAATATACGATGTCATACCCCCAGTGTTGTAATTTGGGGGCTCCCTTGTTCCCCCATTTCATACCTGCTCTCCTCTTGGCAAGTTGTAAAGCTACTGCCATAAATGTATGATTAGGCCGTTGCAATGGTTTCACAAGACCCAATAGGCGATGTTGAGGGGTGTTGGGGGTAAGTTCTGATGCCAAGATCTCTAAATCCTTGGTCACCTCATTCCAAAAATGGTTTTCCAATGGACAGGCTCAAGACACATGCAAGAAGTCTGACCTCATATGCCCACAATGTACACATTTTGCATCTTCACGCAATCCATATCTGTACAATTTGTCAGGTGTGTAATAAATTTGTTGTAGGAATGTAAAATGGATAATACGTAAATTACAGTTCGGTGTTAGCATACACGTAAGCGTGCAGCAGAAGCCCCAATCCTCACTGGACAGGGGTGTATTCAGTATGACATTCCATCTATCTAGGGATTTATTCGAATCAATGTATTTTTCAGCTTGGGCAACGGTGCACAATTTGGTAATGAGGCGCCCATGTGTTGGGGTAGTGAGTAACATCTGTAAAGCCTGAAGAGCAGGAGGGTCCGGAGTAAAGGACGGGTTGTATTTTTTTATAGCCATTCGCAGACACAGGTAGTTCAAAATCAGAAGCTGAGTTTTGCGTGTGTCGGAGGGTAGATCTGATGGGGTAATAAAAGGGTCCTGCCAGAGCATAACGCCCATTGTATGCAAGCTAGCATTAGCCACTATAGCTCGGGCCTTCGGTTCTTGCGTAAAAGAAATATCTGGATGGTGTACTAGAGGGAGGACAGGAGCATAAAGAAGAGCCTTGTGGGCCCATAGCCCCTGGGTCCGCCACGCAATATTCATGCTTTGAATAGAGTTGATCTCACAGTGAGAAATATCAATTCTCCTTTGTGGTATAAGTGCGCAGAGCAGAATAGGATGTGCATCATCTGATTCTGTGGCAATGTGAGGGATAAATCTGTGAGGGGGATATCAATAATGCCCAAAAAGTGCATGGGCACATAGAGAGTATAAATATAGATCTGGGGCTCCAAACCCCCCTTGGGCATGCGGTAATGTGAGCCTTTTCCAACGGATCCAAGTTTCCTTGCTGGACCATGTAAGTGTCATCATGTGAGAGTATATAGTTTTAAAGAGAGACAGGGATAATATGATAGGAATATTGATGAATAAATACCGAAAGCGTGGGAGAATAGCCATTTTTTGAAGTGTTATTCGATCAGCCAGAGATAGCGGCAGTCAAACCCATCTAGCTATCTGGTCCTCCAGCTTAGAAATTGCTCTACCATAAATTTCTCGAATGACCACCTCTGGATCTCCATGGACCCAAATATTTAACTGGGTCTGTGCGTCAGGCAGAGGGAATTCCAATGAGAGCTGGTCTGTGCACGGTGTCAGGAGAATGATAACTGACTGAGACCAATTTATGTTCAAGCCAGCATAGCGTTCAAAGTCAATATATTCCCTAATTAAGGGTGCTAAGTGGACTGCAGGGTCTCGTACATAGAGGACCATGTCATAAGTAAGGGTGGGCGTAGTGGGCGTAGTGGGGCTACGTGAAGCAGCACGTAGTGTGCCCAAATCTACGCACACTACGCGCTTCGCGTAGCCCCACTACGTGCCACCCACCTCCCGCCCGCCCTCCTTTTAAATAATATCAGCAATGTAAAATAAATTAAAGTAAAGAGACTTACCTTAAGCGCGGCGTCTCCGGGGCTCCCTCTTCTTCGTTTCTAATTTCTTCTGACAAATGCGCATGCGCGGACGCCCGCGCATGCGCATTTCTCGCAAGAAATGCGCATGCGCGGGTGTCCGCGCATGCGCATTTGCCAGAAGAAATTAGAAACGAGAAAGAGGGAGCCCCGGAGACGCCGCGCTTAAGGTAAGTCGCTTTACTTTAATTTATTTTTCATTGCTGATATTATTTAAAAGGAGGGCAGGCGGGAGGTGGGTGGCGGGTGGCAGGCAGCTACGCTTCGCCCTCGGCGTGTGCGTAGCGCTGCCCTGCTTCGCCTACTTCGGAAAGTGCGAAGCAGGCAGCGCTACGTACACTACGTGGGCGAAGCGTAGTGCTACGCCCGGGGTTAGTCATAAGCATAAAGAAATAAGCTAATGGGTTGCAGTCTAAATCTCAGCGCTGAGTCAGCATGATGCTGCTGTATTCTATATGCCAAAGGCTCAAGGCTAGAGTAAATAACAATGGTTCTCAAGTCAGGATCATAACTGGCATGCTAATTGATGCAATGTTTTTGCCTCCATAATATGCAGCAAGAGAACCTTCTCATAAATCACGCTGGATAACTTCGCACTTTGTGATTTAATGCACATGGAATGGGGAAACACAGGCATTTAGCACCTCATTCCACATATCAATATCCAAGACTCGGAATGGTGTGGAAATAGACCACAAACACCATACCACATCCAACGGTACTGGTACTACAAATTGCATGTGTCGTACTACCTCACCAAATTTTCATGAGACTCTTGACTACATGAAGCGCTTGGGCCTTGTCTCAAATCTCGCAGTCCCAACACTTCCTTTGTGTTTTGGCAATTTAGAGATATTTACATAGCAGCTAGTTTGCCAATGGGATGGCTTTTCAGCACAATCAGAAGTTTGGGTGTCTTCAAAATGGTTTCTGAGGATTCTGCTGCAGCCCTGAACATGATTTAGCAACAGCGATGAGGCCACTATAGTGCAAATCTGATCGACACTTCCTGGTTTATCTGGGCTGTGAGGGTTGTTTGTTAGGAGTGCTATCTAATGTGGACTGTTTTAAGTTAGTGCACACCTTCACGTGGCAGGAAGGGCTATTGTTAGCAGTGGCACCAGCGGTGGCTCCTCTGCTAATGCAGAGGAGCGTCGTCCCACTGCTCTGTAAGTAGTTCAAAAAGGAAAAATAAAATGACAATGATGCCGAGCAGGGATCAGGGGGAAGAGTGGTGGGCTCTCTTAAAGTGCAAATGACTATTTGGCCGGCCGTCTTGGGCCTGCCAAACAGTCTTGTGCACTTTGCATGTTCCCCACCGGCTGTATACTGCTGTATTGTACAGCTTGGATGGAAAACATGCATAGGCTCCTTGTCCCTGTCGGAGCACCGAACCACGGCGCTCAGACCAATCACGAAACTGCGTCGTGATTGGCTAGGGTACCCTGTGCGCTTCCTGCTTCTGGCGTCGATGACCAAAGAGTACCAAGAGGCAGCGGCCACCCTGCAGGCAAGTGGGTCTTTTTTTTTTGTCCCCTGGCACCCACCCCGTTAAGCAGCAGCCGCCACTGAGTAGCACAGTGATATCTATTTGTTACATGTGCTATATTGGATGCTGGCAGATCATTTTGTCTATTGTCTGCTAGTAAATGACCTATGTGTGTTGTCCATTTAGAACAAGTACATGTTTGAATACTACAGCAGAGCACATTGGAACTGATTTATTCATTTTTTCACGCAATGCATTGCAGCATCTAAATTTGCTCAGGTGTGTTGTGAAAAGGTGAACACATAGTCAGCACCATATCTTCAAAGACTAGCCTGTGGCTGGTGTCATCCCCTGTGCTGGCAAACAGGCTGCTTTGTGCAAATGTCCTTGCACTATGGTGCAGAAGTGTGTGTGCACTGTCTAGCACTGGATTTACACTAGAGGCATGTCCTACTAGTACAAATGGCTGGGCCTAGACAAACTCAGACATTTTCAATACATTGTATGTGTACTGTACTCTACAGCATTCATGCAATGCACTATTTTATTTAGAAATGAACACATTTCCCCGTGTTTGCATCTGCTTCAAGTAACTGCTAGATTGTAACCCAAAGCCCAGTCTCGCTATCTTGGAAACGTTGGGTTTTGCATCAAAGCCTATGGGTTGTTGTGTTGCTCTGCCCCAGTAATGCCCCCTAGATACAAAGCAGTGCAAAGTAACTCAAAACAGTTTTCTTGCTGTGAAAAGTTCAAATATCCAGTGCATAACACTGGATAGTTAATAGAAAGCACCCTTTTATGTTGCCTCGCACCACCTTGTGTTGCACTAATGTTGGTGCAAATGCATAGTAAATTTGGGCTAGAGTTTCAATGAGACAGAGCTAAGCTAGGGTTCGAGGACTGTGTGCTGGTGAGGTAAGTTGGGTGAGCAATAGCATCAATATGGAGCACACAGAGTCAATAAAAAGGCCTGCCCTATTTCCTAGCACGCTGTTTCCAACCCAGACGCCAGACAGTTATTAATTATTTCTGGGGAATGCTTTGAGATCACATTTCTTTCAAGAAGAGGTGATTGTGGCTTGATGGCTAGTGTGGAGCACTGTACTAAACGGTCTCACAAATGTGGATTGCACCACCAATTCCGAAAGTAATTTCATTCATCCACTGTTTGTACAACAACATTTTCTTTATTCTTCTTTTCCAGCAAAAAAACAGCCAAACAGCCAACGCGTTTCGTCCAACTTCCGTGGACTTCCTCAGGGTTGTAGAACATATAAAACATATAGTGTGACTTTGACATAGTGTGTAGTACTCTTTATGATTCTCATATCGGCCCCATCTCCTTTCTGAGAAGTGTCTAGGCCTTTTCCTTGTGATCTATCACTAAGTCAAAGAACAACCCTTTGGAGTGTGCAGGGGGAGTCTGTCTCTACCTTCCTCCAATGTGTCTCACCCAGCTCACAGGGATGCAGAAATACACACATCTCTCTGGGGGGATTCCTCTACTCCTAATGTCTTCAGCAGCCAGGCCTGACCTTTTTAAAAATAGAACCGAAGGCCCTCCATGTATTACACCATTTCAGGCACACACGCTATTCAGCACTGTTACCTTCATGCATTGTGCCCTCACAGACATACATAAATTCAGCACACACATTAGCTCTGGACACTGTGCAGTACTGTAGCCTTTCTCTGTTGTGCCATTGTGAGTTGCTTGCAAACACACACTGCAGTGCACTCATTCATCATGAGCGCACTGCACAACCCTTAACCTTTTATGTATTGCACTTTCTGCAAGCATACATACACCCAGCACATGCTTCCATTGCACACTCGCTATATCTCTCATGTAATGTATTCCTCACAGGTATACATACACTCAGTACAAGCACTGCACCAACCCAATACTGTATCCTTTCAAGGCACACATACAACCAGGGCAGAGTTACCACTTCTGTGATGTGCCGCACTTTAAATCTAACTGATGTAGGCCAAGGGTGAGTTACGCACACAGCAGCAGAACTTTTTAAATAGGTGAGTGTGCCTGTACGCCTCACTCCAGTGACACTGGGTTAAACTGACAGGTTCACTCCTACTGATCACTATACATTATGCTGCAACCACTGCACTCGTGCTGATTAATTCTTCATAAAGGCAGTAGCCTTCCACCCCTCTGACTGTATCGCTTTGGGCGCACCTTTCGGTCCAACAAAATCGCAGTCCAAGAGACAGGCCTATCTCATGGTGCACATGCATGATCTGTGTTTGCCTATAATAACAAAAATCAACATTCCGGATTCAGACAACAGGACAGTTGGGCTCTCAGGGCAGGGGGTCCATGTCTTTTCCCATGCAGAGAACCTTTTCGCCCCAACACATCACAGTACATAAGATGCAGAGTCTGTGAATGGTTGATGTAGTCAATTTGGTCTGTAGCTCATTAGTTACCGGAAGCTCTCCGGCTGCCTGTAAGTAGCTCTCCTGTGTGCAGCCCAGGTTATTAATATAGAATCCTTTTATTGGTTGAATTAATATATGTATACCAAAAATTTAAAAATGTGTACACAATACGAAAAAGGGTTTGTTTTCCTATTGGGGTCCACCAAGATTCTTGTTGCAGTGACAAAAAAGTTTGATGGAACATCTGCTTTAGTAGGGAAGACAATCTGAGGTATTGTTACTTATAGTCAAAGACCTAATGGGCCATCGGCCGATGGGTTCCACTGGCATAGCAAGCATAGCATTTGCCTTTAGACACATGGGGGCCGATTCCGATCCTGGAAAAATATTCCCCGTACAAATCGTATCTGGAGTTTTTTCCGACCGAATCGTACAAGTCCCGTACAAACTGGCAAGTACGATTCGTATGGGAAAAAGTCCATATGAATTGCATTGGGAAAATTCCCCCACACGTCCTCGGGTCGGGAAAAGTCTCTGACACGTCCCCGGACATTTTTACGTACAAATGGAAAAAATGAAGTCCGAATGCGCAAGTACGATCCGTCCCATCCGTCCGATTGTACAACTGTATGGAAAAAAGACCGTCCGGAGCGAACTCCCATAGCAACCATGGAGATGTCCAAACAGGTGCCCGGTACGTGCCGAACACCCCCCCAGGCCCCCCCGTATGTACGGAGCGTACCCCCAGCCCCCGTATGTATGGAGCGTACCCCTAGCCCAGTCCCCCGTATGTACGGAGCGTACCCCCAGCCCCCCCGTATGTACGGAGCGTACCCCCACCCCCGTATGTACGGTGCGGACCCCCAGCGCTTACATACGGGGGGGCTGGGGGTACGCTCCGTACATATGGGGGGCTGGGGGTACGCTCCGTACATACGGGGGTGGGGGTAAGCTCCGTACATATGGGGGGGCTGGGGGTACGCTCCGTACATACGGGGGGCTGGGGGTACGCTCCGTACATACGGGGGTGGGGGTAAGCTCCGTACATACGGGGGGCTGGGGGTACGCTCCGTACATACGGGGCTGGGGGTATGCTCCGTACATACGGGGGGCTGGGGGTACGCTCCGTACATACGGGGGTGGGGGTACTTTCCGTACATACGGGGGGGCTGGGGGTATGCTCCGTACATACGGGGGCTGGGGGTACGCTCCGTACATACGGGGGTGGGGGTACGCTCCGTACATACGGGGGGGCTGGGGGTACGCTCCGTACATACGGGGGTGGGGGTACGCTCCGTACATACGGGGGGCTGGGGGTACGCTCCGTACATACGGGGCTGGGGGTACGCTCCGTACATACGGGGGGCTGGGGGTACGCTCCATACATACGGGGGGCTGGGGGTACGCTCCGTACATACGGGGGTGGGGGTACGCTCCGTACATACGGGGGGCTGGGGGTATGCTCCGTACATACGGGGGTGGGGGTAAGCTCCGTACATACGGGGGGCTGGGGGTACGCTCCGTACATACGGGGAGCTGGGGTTACGCTCCGTACATACGGGGGGGCTGGGGGTACGCTCCGTACATACGGGGGTGGGGGTACACTCCGTACATACGGGGGTGGGGGTACGCTCCGTACATACGGGGGGGCTGGGGGTAAGCTCTGTACATACGGGGGGCTGGGGGTACGCTCCGTACATACGGGGCTGGGGGTACGCTCCGTACATACGGGGGGCTGGGGGTACGCTCCATACATACGGGGGCTGGGGGTACGCTCCGTACATACGGGGGTGGGGGTACGCTCCGTACATACGGGGGGCTGGGGGTACGCTCCGTACATACGGGGGTGGGGGTAAGCTCCGTACATACGGGGGCTGGGGGTACGCTCCGTACATACGGGGGGCTGGGGGTACGCTCCGTACATACGGGCTGGGGGTACGCTCCGTACATACGGGGGGCTGGGGGTACGCTCCGTACATACGGGGGTGGGGGTACGCTCCGTACATACGGGGGGCTGGGGGTACGCTCCGTACATACGGGGGTGGGGGTACGCTCCGTACATACGGGGGGCTGGGGGTACGCTCCGTACATACGGGGGTGGGGGTACGCTCCGTACATACGGGGGGGCTGGGGGTAAGCTCCGTACATACGGGGGGCTGGGGGTATGCTCCGTACATACGGGGCTGGGGGTACGCTCCGTACATACGGGGGGCTGGGGGTAGGCTCCATACATACGGGGGGCTGGGGGTATGCTCCGTACATACGGGGGTGGGGGTAAGCTCCGTACATACTGGGGGGCTGGGGGTATGCTCCGTACATACGGGGGGCTGGGGGTACGCTCCGTATATACGGGAGTGGGGGTACGCTCCGTACATACGGGGGGCTGGGGGTACGCTCCGTACATACGGGGGGCTGGGTGTATGCTCCGTACATATGGGGGTGGGGGTACACTCCGTACATACGGGGGGGCTGGGGGTACGCTCCGTACATACGGGGTGGGCGTACGCTCCGTACATACGGGGGGCTGGGGGTACGCTCCGTACATACGGGGGGCTGTGGCTACGCTCCGTACATACGGGGGTGGGGGTACGCTCCGTACATACGGGGGGCTGGGGGTACGCTCTGTACATACGGGGGGCTGGGGGTACGCTCCATACATACGGGGGGCTGGGGGTACGCTCCGTACATACGGGGGTGGGTGTACGCTCCGTACATACACGGGTGGGGGTACGGCGCGTCCATCCGCGGGGGGCTGGGGGTCCAGCGCGTACTTACGGGGGGGCTAGGGGGGTGTTCGGCGCGTACCGGGCCCCCTTTTCCTCACGCTTCGCGGCGTACTTCGCTTTTCCGGCACTTTTTGGGTGCCGTAAAAATATTGCCCTCCGGAGTGCTGTCGGTACGAATCGTACTTGCTGGTACGTAAAAAGCTGCCAAACTCCGTCCGGACATCACGTCCGCGGTGTCCCGGATCACATTTGTATGTATTTTTCTGTCGGTCGGTCTTTTTTCCGATTCGTACGGAAATGGTGTTTCCGGACGAATCGTACTTGCAAGTTTGTAGGGTTTTTTTCCCGAGTACGAGTCGGACGGAGAAAACGCTCCGACCGACAGTTTGTACCCGGTTTTTCCAGGATCGGAATCGGCCCCATGGTAGTTATCCTGACTCTAAAGAGGGTGACATAACCGGACGTTTGGTGGATGGGATGTCTGCCACATTTTTGACAGAGTATCCCATTTGGTGTAGACACAATCAAGCTTCCCAAACCTCTGATCCACACAACACACTACATTACAACTATCAGAAGCCCTAATGGCATGACAACAACACTGTAACATATGCCAAACTCTGGAAGGATAAGTTAATGAAATTGTTGTTCACTGCTGGAACAATGTGGTTATCATCAGGTTACATAGTTGAATTGTGTCAAGATCAACTCAGCCTTCTATCCTCTCGAATTTGTATCATTGAGTGCCATTAAATTGGGTAATACTAAGCCCTGTTATGTACAGAAACAGAAGAAGTGTGATTTTAAGTGCTATATAAAAAGTTATCATCATTATTATTTTGATTATTAATTCACAATGACACTGCTCCCCATCCCACCCAAACAACATAACACACATAACCCACATCCAGAGACGACATGAATCAGTATAACATGCTCCAAATCCACAAAATGTCAACCACTCTTAAGTCACATCTGCCCAAATGTACATCTACCCTTAACTCAATGCTACCTATTCACAAAACTCTCCCCCCCACAATGATCCACACACTACATCTCACCACACCAGTGAGAAAGGATATCTCCAGGAACAGAAAACCACTTCACCCTCCTCATGCGATTCCCACTTACCCTCAACACAAGCGTCCCACCTAAAGCGATATGTACAAAACATAATACAGCAAATCACAACATCCCATCAGTCAAACATATTTAGCGGACCACATACACATACCCCACGGTTGTAAACAGATTCTAACCCTTTACAAATATATACCCACAGTGTAGAATAGAGTGATGAAGCACCACACCTACCCATTCGAAGAATACAACGTGCACCACCTGCAATTCATTGATTAAAGCCTCTCATGCATTTTGGCAAAAAGGTGACACCTCTTGGGTGATGAGCCACATGTCCCAAATAGCAACTGTGAACCTTTCGGCATAGACAGACTGTTGCAAACATGGTATTCACACGGGAAACAGCCGTTACAACAAATGAGTTACAACGCATGCTTTTACCCCGCATGCCATTACAACGCAAATGGCTTGTTGCAGGGGGTATAAGGTGTTGGATTTAACTCCAATACCTTCCCTACTGTTGCACACACTGGAGTTGGAACAGTAAATGATACTATTCCAACATCCAGTGCACCGCTGACAGTAAGTCGGGGTAAAAATTTGTGTTATAACGGCATGCGGGGTAAAAGCATGCATTGTAACGTCATACAACCATTCACACTGGTCATGTTTGGAAGTCGCAACTTGCAACTCACAAGACCCAGTCACAATTCTGGTAACCTGTAGGTGATTTAAGGTACCTTCTCCAAAACATCCCACTTGCCTCTAAAGCGATTCAAGTAGGAACCCAATAATGGAGGTTCCCTGCTGGATGAATCACACCCAGAGAACATGGTGTGTACAAGGTGCTATACAAATACCTAGAAACATAGCATGACATACTACAGGTGTTGCTTCTAGACGCAATGTAGTGCCCCCTGTTGGTGGATCCCTAGGTGATGTGGTTCAAATACAGTTTCTGGACTCATGTAGATTGCTGTTCTTGCAGTACTCTTTTACATACTTTTGCACTATTTTATGAATTGGCCCTAAAATATCTCAAAGGGACTATTTAGGGAGTTTTGATAAAAAATTGTGCTAAAAGAAAGAACTGCCCTCTTACTTTTACAAATAGAGAGTTGGGCCCCTTCACAAAGGCATGTTAGAGTATGTAAAAGAGTATTTTTCTGGTACTATTTCCTGTGCATATCAAATCTTTTAAGAATCAGCCCCTTTTTGAGGACGTCAATCAAAGTTTTACTTCTTAGGCAGTTCTACCTCAGAGGGCGCAGCTGTCATTAAAAAACAGCAGACCTGTTGCTTCAATTACAGCTTAACATAGCAGGAATTGATTAAATACTTTATTGCTCATCATGATGAAGTGGAAAACGACGACATCGTGTCATCCTTTCCAAAGGATCGTCCTAGCTTCGCATTAATCCGACAGGTACTCGGGCCATCCATGCAATGTTCATTTTACGCTGAGCTTTACAGGTTCGCCTTCTGGAAAGCTTTCAAGAAATCACCATGGACAAAGCTCGCACAATATATTTATTGACTTGTCTTCAATCCAAGTGCAGAACAAAGGCTGTGGTGTCAGCAGGTTCACTGACCTGCCGCATGAATTATCCAGCAAGTTTGTCTGTGACATTGACCAGGTGTTGCAACAACTCATTGAATTTTGGATGAGTGCGCATCAGAATGTGATATTGAGGCCTTGTCAGTAAGGCTCGTGTTCATGTCGGGCATAACTGCGCGCCTGTTTTCATGCGATTGCACATACAAAAATGCAGACATTTAAATCTGAATTTCTCTGAGATAGTTCAAGTGCTGCTGACAGCACAGCTCAGAAACAGAGGCAATCACCTGCTTACAAAAGGCCTTACTGTACAATCATTATTCTCTAAAAGACATGGAAATGTGAGAGATGGCAGTCCGGGGCATAAAAGGGAACTACATACATTCAGACCCAACCCAAAAAACTGGAACTTGAGTCATCTATGAATTAAGAAATTGAGAATAATATGTCAATAAGACGAACACTTACCTCTGCATAATACATTGTTCGAATCCTTTTACTGCAAGGAGAATTGACAACATGACATCAAGTACAGTCTGTAAGTATACAGTTCGCCCTCATTACATGTGGCGTCTTAATTCCGATGGGCCGAAACAGCAGTTATTGGCCCCATCGGAAATGTGCGCTCGGCAGTGTTTCTTGAAACTGTTTTTATTTCACTTAGCCTTTAGTTCTTTATACAATGATTTATAAGGACTAAGGGCCTGATTATGACTACGGCGGTAAGATGGACCACCGTAGCCACGGTGGCAGAGCGGTAACCCCCCCCCCCCCCCGGCAGTCCGACTGCCCTATTATGAGTTTGGCAGTTGGACACCAAAGGACCGCTGCAACCGCTGGGGATCTGTGATCCCTCAGTGGTGTTGCTGGTAGTGCTGCTGGGGCGCCGCCAAACATATTACAAGTTTCCTCACATCCACCGTTTTCATGGTGGTGAGGCCCCTGTTGCCTCAAGGCCTGAGGATACATGCAGGGGGGCACATGGTGTGCCCCTCTGTTTGCATGCACCACCTCTTCTTGCACAGTATGGACTTCACAGTCCTTGCGATGCCTGAACGGGCTTTAGTGCTCCCATAGCGGTGCCTTTCTAATAGGCATCGCTTTGGGACCGCCAAAGGACCGCCTATCAGACCAGGAGAAAATCCTAATCTGGCGGGCGGTCGAGGTTGGCGGTGTGGGAGTGGGGCACCGGCGTGCCGGTCCACTCCCACACTCCAAAAACTCGTAATCAGGCCTTAAATTAAAATCCTTGCAAACAAAAGTTTGGATTTTGATCAGAATTATGAGCCGGGTGATAATTATAACACCCTCGCATTCGTCCTCTAATACATTCTAGCAAGTTGCAACTAGAAAAAAGCCTGGTACAAGCCAAAACCTATAGGATTCAGTGTGTTCAAAAAAAGCAATTCTGCGGGCCTGATTTACAAAGGTAAAGTTACAATTTTGTGTAAGTTTGCTCTTTTCTGGTATTCACAAACAAACAATTTAATAGTAACTTATTCCTATCTTTCTATATGCCGGGTTCTCCGTAGACTGCAGAATCTCCGCAATAGTAAAGTTAATATAAAATCATTTGTTTATGAATACCTAAAAAGAGTAAACTTACACAAAAGTGTAAGTTTACCTTTTTAAATTGGGCCCTGCATTTTTTGTCTCATTTTCTTTTTGAAAACTCAGAATCAGTGCATTTACCACAATGGTAAATACCTCACTCTGGGGTAATGGTAGCTACTTTCTGTGGTAGATGCCCCATCCCAGCCACCCAACTTATAATGAGTGCCCCAGTGGAACTAACATTGACTGTAGTGAAAAGACTGCACATCGCTGTTAAAAATTAAAATAAGCAGCCATGATAACACTATAAAAACATCCTATACACTTCCCAGTATCATTGCAAGGACCTCATTGCCTTCTTTCTTGAAGGTTTGTCTCTTTCCGTCTTCAGGCCCTGAACAGTGAAAGAGCCATGCATATTATCAAACAAAGTCAGGGCCTCCATCATACTTAGTGAACTTTGTACAGTAGTGTCATGTTTCTGACATCTAATCCTTACCCTGAGCTAAGAATATAAAAACATCCTTAATGTGTATTTTTTAGGCTAATCTTTAGCATCTCTGTGGATGCTGCTAAATCTTGGCTGATAAAACAGATCATGCTGTTTCTCTACTACACCCTAGTCTAGCAGCACCCTCACATCAGTTAACTTCATTATGAATCCCTGTGAACGAGAGTCCTGTTTAATTATTCCTGGTAGCAAGATAATACGCATTAGCTAAGTCAACAATAAGCACTGGCAAAGTCAATAGGTGCCACCTATTTGTTTTGCCAATGGTTTCTTTGGTTTTGTCATTTTTGGTGGGAATAAAATTGGAAGATGGGCACTCACGAGTGAATTGCAAAGGGCTTTACTACTGTCTCTCCCTTTGTAATAGATACATTTTAGCCTTAGCAGAGTTAATTAGTGCATTTGGGCTGGACTCACAACTTAAGGCAGATGATACCAACTAGAAGGTTGCTCTGGAGAAAGGAAGTAAGGGAGCAGGAGCAAATCACACGTTTAAAGGAGGCACAACAGTAGATGAGAGAGAGCAATTCAGCCCTTAGTGATAGAAACATGTGAACACCACCTCCGCATTCTTGGCTCGAGAATGATTCTAGGCACCAGATAATCAACCAGTCCTAATGTAATGAACCAACAGCCAGTAACTATCAATTAAAAATGTACTGCTGTGGTGAACAATTTTGATTTCAGTGCAGACTTGCCAAAACATCTTAAAATATCTGAAGTTGGCAAATAGGGTTGTTCTCATCAGTGCCATTATTCTGTCCCACTTGGACTATGCAAATGTCCTCTTCATGAGAATCTTTGCTGCACAGCTATACATCCAGTAAAGACTGCAAACAGGAGTGTGCTACCTGCCTAAAGGCTGAAGAAAATGGCCCACATAAGACCTTTTAAACATTTCTTCAGGTTAATAAAAGTTTAGGACTTTCTGTTTGGTTTTTAGAGGTTTACAGAATCTAAATAATGTTTTCAGAAGATAGTACCCCCATAGAAGAGATGAACTTATTGGGCAACCAAGACTTATTTTCCAGGATATAGTAAAGCTATTTCTGTCCTGGCAATTTTGGCTACATGTGGCTCCTGACGCCAAATGGATAAAATCTGTGTTTCTACATGGTCAATCCTGATTTTTGTACCCTTTTTGAATTTCTTTGCTGGTATTAGGACTCTGTTCCCAGTAACACTAGTTTTCATTCACACTCTGGATGTTTTTTGGCCCTAAAATGGTATTGGTAAAATTGGTTTCACCTAAGTGGTTGATTTAACTGTCCTGTAAGACTTGTATATGGCTCAGCAATTGCACCAGTATGGAAGTTAAATGTCATATGTGGGCTACATTTATGTAGTTACACCACCCACATATATGACCACACTATATATGGCTGCCACCATGTTCTGGGTCAATTGCAGTTTAAAGCACAGCAATCCCAAATTGCAAGGAAATGTGCCTTGGCCATGATACAAAACGTATTGAAATAAGTAGGTCCTAAAATGTAGTATGTAAGTCCTCAAGGCAAAGTGCCTAATATCTTAAACATGCGGCATAGTTTGTATTTGAAATAGGTGCCCCAAAAGCTGTTTTGGCTGTGTAGATCAGGCAAGATTGTCCATGGACAGGCATAGATGTTTTCCACTTAATTATCAAAATCATATTTAATGTGGAAATAAGGTTTTTGATAAAGTTCGTGAAAAACAATCGTTAAAATAATTTACGTTGGGCTGCCTGTGCCAGAAAGGGCTTAAAACCAATTCTATGACTCATATCTCTGCCAGAAGCCAATACACATTACTAGCTGATATTACCAACTTTGCCTGTCAAAGGACAGTGGCCTGGCATCTGGATCCGGGAATGCCTAGCTGTTGCAACAGCTGGCTATATAGAAGGTATTAGGCATCTGGGAGGTGTGCTGGACAGTTGGCAGAACAAAGAGTAACACTTCATTTGACTTTTTGATCTTAAAATGAGCTATCAGGGGTTGCTCCATTCATTCCCACAGCCCAACTCTAGCTCCAACCCAGGATAAAGGAGAACCAGTTTTGACCCTAGCAGATGGGCGGTAACCTGGTCTAATAAGGGGTGTGACAAAGACCTGCCTGGAGCTCTTCCAGAGGGAACAAGAGTCCAGCCATCCAATTTAGGAGAAAATGCAACAAAGGTGAGTGGGTAAAGAATGAGAAAGTAGACAGGATTGTGTAGAGAAAATTTAAAATTCACCAGCAACGGCGTGGCATATGACTGGCACCTAACTACCATCTCCTCAGATATTCCGGGAAAGACTGCACATGAAGGAAAAGGCCCTGCAGGAACCCTGGCTGAAGAGAGGCCTGGCGCCTAGAAGCTTGACTGGAGAAGCAGGGGACTCCCGGAGTGACCAGAATGAACTTTTCCAGCAGTTGGATAAAAGTGGAACTTAGACATATCTCAACTTCTGGAGGGCCAGGACTAGGTACTTATATTCACTCAGGGACAGTGCATTCAAGTTGGGTGACAAAACCAGGCTTGTCCCACTCAAAGAATTTTAAGCACAGGAAAGAGGTTCAATGGGGTCCCACAGAGCAAGTGACCAGCCCTATGGAGCCGAGCTTGACTTCAGCTTCCAGCCTTGCCCCATGGGGGAAAGTTGAGATAAAAGAAAGTTACTAAGTTTAAAATTATATCTTTTGAGTGGGACAAGGCAGCAAATCCATTCCAGTGACAAAGCAACCACAGTGGCTATGAATTCCAGCTTTGTCCTGCTCATAGCTTTCGTTCCAAAACCAACAGCAGGAGCTTGAAAATGATGCATTCCTCTTTGAGGGACAATCACCAGCCACAACCTTAGACTTTGCCCGCTGAGGGATTTTGACTTTCATTTCAAAGGCTAAATGCCATATTTACATGCACCTACGTCAAGAAAAATGACATTGTGGTGGCAATAGGGGCTTTGCCCTATTCACAAGGCGGTGTTAAGCCACTTAATATGGCTTAACTCCGCCTTCTGAGTAAGGCACCCTTTCATGCTATACTTAGTGTGAAAGGGACGGGCAATGGATGTTGTGGTGGGCGTTCCACCACAGCACCCATTGATTTAGACGCTGCCCCATATTTACAAGGGTGGCAAAAATATGGGGCAATGCCAAAATTAAGACCAGGGAAAACCTGGTCTTACCCTGGCGCAGCAAGGAGAAATGTTTAATTTCTCCTTGTTTTTTCTGTTTCCATGTGTGCTGCCTTGTGCAGCACACATAGAAACAGCAAATTGCAATTGATTGTTTACGTGCAGGAAGGTGTCTCTTTCTGCAAATAAACAATCATTAAAAAAAATATATATTTTGAAAGTTCTATGTATGCTGCATTAAGCAGCACACATGGAAGTTTCAAAATGCCATTTCAGATTGTTAATGTGCAGGAAGGTACGCCTTCCTGCACTTAAGCAATCATTCCCCTCAAGGCAGGCACCCTTGAAGTATGGTGCAAGGGTGCCTGAATTGGCGCTAGGCAACTAAATAAGCACAAGCGCAGTGGGAAATCCAAAGGCTGCACCGTATTTTTGTAAATACGGTGCAGCCCCTGCGTTTCAGAAGTGCGTAGCATGGCGTTAAGTCGATGAGGCTAATGCCTCACTCTGACACTTCCTTGTATATGCCTCTAAGTCCTAAGGTAAAACCTGTGACTGAGATAACCTGCTTGGTCTAGCTGACCTTCGCTCCATTGTGGTTTGCCAGAAACTTCATAACTTCATAAATTCAGTTACCCTTATACAATTTTTAAATAATTTGGTGTCTTTTTTTCTCATTAAAATCTTATCTATTTTTTTTTTAAACAAACGTCCACATTGTGCCTGATGAGTTGTGCCTGATGAGTTACGCATGCATGAGGCGCGCTTTCCGCCAATAATTCAGGCCTCTAATGTTCCAAGTTAAAAAGGTGGTGTCAGCCATGCAGCAGTGAGGGAGGAAAGGTGTTGCCGTGACTGAGACCGAGGGGCCATCACAAAGAGTCAGCGTCCAGCGGATGGAGACAGTATGAGGGGGATGCAAGCAGTAACATGCTAAGAACAGTGCAAAAAAAAACCAGCAGAACACTTTCCCAAGAAGCAGGTGCCGAAGGCAAAGCCCTGCACTCAAAACCCAGACCCTCCTGCCTCCCACGCCAACCCCCCAATTAGGTTCAGCATCAGAACCAGCCTCGCCCAAGGGACCCAAACTTGTAAGGAGAAATCCAGAGGTGGGAATTATCCCTACAGGGTGCGTGGGCCCATCCAATTACCCCTTGCCAGGTAGGCAAGGTGGCCGAGCGCTGCAGACCTCAGAGGGAGGCAGGTAGGAAGGGACACATGTGGTCATGTGCAGGCATCAGGTACGAGGATAGGAGAGCACGACCCCTACAGTGTGCCCCGGAGCCCCGAGGCATTAAATGGAGCATTAACAGAGTGGAACATAGTTAGGCACTACAAAGAAAAGCAACTGCTGGTGCAGTCGAGCGATAGAGTACAGCAGTCTTTTTGGCAAATGAGATATGTGGACCATGCGCAGGGTGCAGGGGGTGGCTGTGCAGGAAGATCAGCTGGCTGCCATATCAGTCATTGTCACTTAGGTGGTCGCGCTCAGGAATGGCGCGGTGGATTCGCTGGGATGACTTCTGCAACTGCTTGGCGAAGCTGAGGGCGGCCTTTGGATCGGTGAAGAATTTAGGTTTCTCACCTGAGTCAATGCGCAACCTGGAGGGATGGTGCAGGTGATGTGTAGCAGCTGTAGGATTCACTTAACAGGAAGAAAGTCTCTATGGGCTGCATGGGCGGATAGGGTGAAATCTGGGTAGAAGGAATGGAGGATGCCCTGGTGGTTTATTTCCCCCATCTCCCGATCTCTGCGGAGGATGGAATCGTGGTCATGATAATTCAGCAGGCGAGCAATGATGGGGCAAGCCGGGGCCCAGGGAGGGGGTCGCGGGCCGAGTGATCTGTGGGCTCATTCAATAATGAAGTGGTGGGAAAGGACGGAGCCAAAGAGGTCTCGCAGCAGAGTCTTCAAGTAATCCTTCATCATTCCGGTCACAGTGGATTCTGGCAAGCCAACAAGGCGAATGTTATTGCAGCGGGAGCAGGTCTCTAAGTCCTCGTTTGTGGCGCGTATTACCTCAAGAATTTTGTCCATCTTAAGGAGCTTCTGCGCGCCCTCGGCTCCAGCATCCTCCATGTCAGAGACCCTAGATTCGAGCTGAGCAATGCAGGTGTCATGAGAGTCCACTCTTTGTTTGACCTGGTCCAAGCGCGATGCGAGATGAGCAATTTTTGTGTCAATCGATTTCAAGCTTGACTGCACCTCTAGAAGAATAGCTCTGAGGCCGTCATCCTATTCCATGGGAGGGTCGGTCTGAGTAGATTGCTCTCCAGCATCGGGGGGTCACCGCCCCTGCCCGCCCCATCCCACAAAGTTAACCTTGGGCTGTCGCGTGTCCATTTTCCCCATGCTGAGCTGGGGGCGAGAGAAAGAGAAGAGGCTGCCAAGGATGTTGATGCATGGTCTGACAAGGCCCAGAGCTGAAGGGCAGGCTGAGGTAGTTGCGGGTCCAGAGGAGGCAGTGCTTGGGGGACATAGGCTGGCGGCTGAGGTGCGAAGAGCACCAGCGAGGAGTCCAGCAATGCTGACAGACCAAGCCGTGAGAACAACAGGTCACCTGAGATGGGCTCAACAAGGCAGAGCACGGGGGCAAGCCCGGGCTAGTGGGTGACCAGCACGGGGACTGAGGTGAAGCAGGTGGGAAAGGGCAGCCCCAGGGACCAGCCCTCCAGCACAATCCAGCCAAGGCTGCAGTCAGGTGTCTGAATCAGGATTGCCTCCACGCAAGACTAGATGGCTGCT
Organism: Triturus cristatus; assembly: GCF_964204655.1. Classification (NCBI taxonomy): domain Eukaryota; kingdom Metazoa; phylum Chordata; class Amphibia; order Caudata; family Salamandridae; genus Triturus; species Triturus cristatus. The sequence goes on from NC_140589.1 coordinate 1,296,954,440, forward strand.
GGCGTAGTTGGTGTCTGGCCCCCAAATTAAATTGCAGCCAGAGGTAGCGGGTCACCATGGGGGGCAGGAACACAGTCCAGGAGTCAGCAGGCGGGAGCCCCGGGCGTGCAGCCCTCATCTGTAGCATGCAGCGATCCAAGCCGGCATCCTCAGCGGGTAAGCACTGTGTCACTAGCGCCCCGTGCAGGTCCGGAGGAGCAGCAGGGCCCAGGCTGAGAGACAGAGGAGGCCGCCGCCGCATCATTGGTAGTGGCCCTGGTAGGAGGAAGCAGGGGGTCGGGGATGGGTCACTGTTAAGTCCGGAAGCCCCAAGATCCGGAACAAGGGCTGCAGCAGTCAGCCAGCCTCAGCAGCCCTCCATAGGCGGCCTGCACGCTGCCACAGGCCTAGCTGGCCCCCAGGTCAGTGAAGGACCACCTCTCCTCTCGTATACACGGCACCCCTATCAGAGGCTGGTGGGGGGGCACCGGGAGACAGATCGCAGCTGCACAGGCAAGAGGGTCACAGAAGGAGGAGGCAGCGCCGGGAAGGGCAAGGGAGGGGGGCCACCAGGAGCATCCCCAGACAGCAACAGCCAGGAGTACCTCGTGAAGCGGGCCCGGCAGGCCTAGGCAGCGGATCTCCAGTGCAGGCTCGCGTAGCAGACCGGGACACAAAGATGGCACTGCAGTAAGTTCTTTTTTTTGGCCCGCGGGGGCTGTAGGAGTGTTAAATGATGCCTACAGTGATGTGGGAGATCAGAGTCCTCCTCGAAAGGCAGATGATGATGGATAGATTGGGCTCGACCGGCAGAGCTCGCTAGCGCGCAGCCATCTTGCTGCTGGCAAGACGACGCACCCCAAAATGTTATCTACCTGTTTATTTCTGGGTGTTGAGTTCTTTACATTGAAAGTGTTTGCACTGATTGAACTTACCGCACACTTCTCTGGAGATGTTTGCTGCTCGTGCCATAGCTACCAAAGGATGAGTAGAGATTCTCTAGTCTCTATGAACTACATGCATGATTGTACTGGTTGCAAATAGTGATCACAATTTTTGATCAAACTTTTAATAACCAGTATTGAATTTTGTGAACCAACCTATATTTGCTGTATTTATAGGGAGGTTTGTAAAATTCGGAATAAGAGTGGATCTTAGTCCAACCTGACTCATTATTATTCATGAGTTAGACCTAAAATTGCAGCTCACTCCAACCAATTGGACAAACCACTGGGTTGGTGGCCTGCAATGCTCAGCAGAACAACTTGGCTAGGAGTGGTTTTAAATAAAGATTTCTTTTTTAAGGCAACCTGATTTCCTTGACAGGGACCACTGCATACTCACCTTGAAATTGTTACAAACAATTTACAAAGGGGAAGAGGTACAAAGGGGACCTTTACTGTTTGTGAATTAATTACGACTCCAAAATGGGAGTAAGTAACTTTTCAATGTTATGCTATGTTACATGCACTTAGAATAGTGCTTTGAATCACCCCCAACGGGGTATTTTGGTGCTGAAGAAAAACCCAGTAAAGGGAAGAGAATGGAGGAATACTGTGAATTAAAAAAGCCAAGTTTTAAAAAGTTTTTAAAACGAGTGAAGTAAGACAAGCACTAATGTGCAGAGGTAGTTTGTTCCAATGAGAAGGGGCAAGATAAGAAAAAGAACGACCGCTGTATTTGTGTGTGTGGATAAAACGGATGCAGAGCAAGAGCTGGACTTTTGATCTAAGATTTCTTGTGGGTTGAGAGTGATAAATCTTGTTTTCGAGTTATTGAGGACTCTTGCCCGATAGGGATTTATGTGCCAAGCATAAAAGTTTGAAAATGGCATGTTCACTGATTGGAAGCCAGTGAAGAGATCTTAGAGTATGCTCTGAGAGATTGCTGGGGAGGGAAGTTTGCAGATGAGGCATGCAGCAGTGTTCTGGACTACCTGAAGCTTTGACAGCAGTGAATCATTAGCTGCGACCAATAGGGTGTTTCTGTAGTCCAGGCGGCTAACCAGAAGAACCTACGTAAGGGTTCTTCATGAAGGAAGAAGTAGCCACTGATACCCTTTTCTAAACATGCCCATTGTTCCAAAACAGGTGCTGCACTTAGAGCCTACCTGCATCTTCATTGTAAGGTCATCATTAACGAAGATGCCTAAATCCTGTACAACTTTTTTAGGTTGGAGATGATGCCCAATTCGGATGGCCACCAGTTGTCCGACCAGTATTTGTTGGCTTTGACTAAAAGCAGAATCACTATTTTCTGCTTTTGAGTTGCAGATAGTTCTGGGACATGTAGGATGTAATATTCCTCATGCATCTTCCAAAATTTGAGTTTTGTGGAATCGGGGTTAGGGCCCATATAAATGATCAATTGCATGTCATCTGCGCATGACATGACATTCAGGCCGCAAGATCTTACTACTTGAGCCAGTGGGGCAACAAATATGTTAAAGAGTGTGGGACTCAGTGAAGAGCCCTGAGGTACTGCCACTGACAGCAATCTCTGATAGTGTCTGGACCATGATGGAATGAGAGATGGTTTTGAAAGCTGCAGATAGCTCAAGTAACACCAGCATGGCTGGAAAGCCATCATCAAGGGTAAGTCTGATGGAGTCCAGCCCCGCCATCAGTGCAGTCTCAGTACTGTGTGATGCTCTGAAGTCCGACTGGGAAAGGTCTAAGATAGCATTAGTTTTCAGATAGCAGGAGAGTTGTTGGTTTACTAAGGTTTCTAGGTTTCTGCTTAGATAGGGAAGAAGTGATATAGGTCTATAATTCATGTGTTTCCGTTGGTCTGCATTGAAGTTTTTCAGAATGGGCATAACTTGTGCTGTTTTCCAATCCTGAGGTACAGTAGCAGTGTTTAGGGAAAGGTCAAATAGTACTGTAATGTTTGGAAGCAGAGTGTTAGTAAGTGTCACCATAATGTGAGAAGAGAAGAGGTCAGAGGGGGAGCCTGATATTATTTTGTTCATCATTTCCGGGGCAAGTTCTGGCGTTATGGGTTTGAATGCTCCAGTGTGATGGAAGGGTTGGTGACTGGGAGAGTGGCAGCTGAGGGGTGGTAAGAAAGATTTCTATATATAGTCTTGACTTTTTTTCCAAAATGGTCCACCAGAAAGTCTCACATTTCCTGGGAGGCTGGGATGGAAGATATACATGCAGCAGGCTTCGTCCACTTGTTTAGAGCTTTAAATAGTTCTTTGGTTGAGTTGCCTACGCTGTCAATTCTGTTAATAAGGTGTGATTTTCGAAATCCTTTAAACTTTTTGTGATAACTGTTTAAAGTTGATATATAGGTGGTTTTGTTGGTGAGTGATTGAGAGGTGCGCCACCTTCTCTCCAGTGGCCTGCAGGCTGTTTTCTCATTTTTCAGTTCTGCTGAGATCCATGGAGATTTGGGTGTGGAGGAGGTATTGTGATTAGGTTTGAGGGGAGCAACTATATCCAAGGCAAGGGAAAATTACTCTGGGAAGTTTGTAAACGTGCAGTTTATAAAGGATGACTTTGTGACATGTTGGGTTGGAGAGATGAAAGAGAAGATAGAGTCAGAGATTTTCTTCCAAGGCCTTATCTTTTTGGAGGATTTACTCTTCATACTTACTGTTTCTCTTTGACAGGGATCTGAAAGCTGATGCAAAAATGGTCTGACCATGTAAGGGGAGAAGGGGGATCCATCAATGATTTGAGACTGGAATTTTAGTAGCAAACCATTGATACTTTGGATACCGATTCGGTATTTGGAAGGGACGTCCAGAACATGCCTTATCCAAATACCAAACTGGTATCTGTTTTAGGAGTCAGTAAAAGTTTATTGAAAAATGTAATTGGTACATATAAAAAATGTGTTTTTGTGGTTGAAGCTCATATTCAAGGATTTACAACTGTTAAAAGGTTTGTACCTCTAGCCCTATGTTTTAGCCTAAACAGAATATGTTTATTATGTTTTTAGGGGTGCCTCCCAAATTAATAACCCAATATTCATCAGTTCCTCACTATGGAAATCTTTTCTTCCTGTCTCCCAGGGTACTGAGCACCACCAACACCTAAGGTTTAGGAAAGTGATTAGGGCATATCTTTTTAGGACACGCTACAGTTAGTTGCTGATGTTGTAGTTTACATCTACACAGTTGTGCCACTTACTTGAAGTAAGCTTCAGACTGCATTAAGTGTGATTATGTCATTTTTGACAACATAGCATAACATCTGACACCACTGTATGTATTTGGCACTTATCCACAAGTAAATAAACATATAGTTTCTCATAAAATTGTCACCAACTACTGGCCAATGTAGAACCTTGCTGGCCAAGAAAACAGCAGAGAGGTAAGGAACTGGGCAGCTGCAATAACATTAGAGCATCAAGTCTACTTCACTGCTGCTAGTCAGAGTTCAAATTCATGCGAGTGATGGAAACTGCTACAGCAGATACCATAAACCTCCTAATGCTTGGCAGTGCTAATTTCCCCCCATATATTGCACGTCAGTGGCATGAAAACCTACTAATTTAGAATCTTTTGTCTGGTTGAATATATATATATATATATATTACCTACTGGCGGTCGCCAGTAGGTAGTTATAGTTAGGACCCTCTTACCATAGGAAATCCGCAATATTCTATTTGAAATAACGTTGGCGCCGGTTGACGAATCCTCGCAAAATTTTCAAAATAGGTGGGGTGCTACGCTCCGCTCCTACCCTGAAAGTCTCGGGGGGATTGGTCAAGCGGGGGCTGAGAAAAAAGGGGGGTCCCAAAACGCGTTTTTTCCCATGCATTTTTCCATAGGACCTTTAGACACAGCTACAGCCCGAACGGCTGAACAGAGTTACTTGAAATTTGGCAGAGAGGTAGTCCTCAGGTCAAGGAAGTGCCTTTTGTAGGTCTGGTGTAAATCTGTTCAGTAGTTCCTGAGAAAATAGCATTTAAATCAATATATATATCTGAGCCAGCTTACGGTGCGCTTACGGTAAGCTTACGGTAAGCTTACCGTACGCGTACGGTGCCGTGCGCGATTCTGATTGGCTGTTAGATCTTAGTAAACATTCGAATCGTTCGAAACCAGGAAGCGGCGGCCGCCATTTTCTCTCTCGCACTCTGAGGGGGGGAGGAAAAACAAAGGCCAAAAACATGTAAAGGGACTGTTTAGACAGCTCCTAACCACCTAGCCTTGATGAATGTGTCCCCAAAGAACCCCCAAGGCCAAAAATTCATTTTTAATTTTTTTAGAAAAATCGCCGATTACGCTTACCGTACGCGTACGGTAAAAATGATTTAAAAAAAAAAAATTATCCAGACTCTCCCCCCCGTGTGCAAATGATGCCCGCTGGGCACCATTTGTGCATGTCATATTCATTCAAAGAAAATGTAAAAGCTTACCTTTCACAACGAAGCGCATAATATGTCCTCCATGTGCGCACGGAACGAACTGCGTTAAGTGGGCGCGCACGCCACGAATGGCGTAAAGTAACTTAGCATTTAAAAAACCATACAAATTCACTGAAAAAACCATAGGTTTCACACACGTTATAGTTAGGAATTAGCATTTAAAAAACCTTGCAAATTCAGTGAAAAAACCATAGGATTCACACATGTTATAGTTAGCTGGACATTTTACTGATAAAAAACCAATGAAATTCCCCCGTTATAGTTAGTGCAGGCAACTATAACTCACGCGACCGCAATCCTCTGCTGATGACATATGTGTCTTTATGAAAAAAAAATATTTGTAATATATGTATAGCTAAAATTTAATGGAAGAAGACATGGGCAAAAAATTGTCTAAATACAGTATTAGCATCAGCAGAGGATTGCGGTCGCGTGAGTTATAGTTGCCTGCACTAACTATAACGGGGGAATTTCATTGGTTTTTTATCAGTAAAATGTCCAGCTAACTATAACATGTGTGAAACCTATGGTTTTTTCACTGAATATATATATATGTGTATACATATATATATATACACATATATATATATTATAATTATAAATTGCCAAACTTACCTCACAGTGCATTATGGGACCGAGAGTACTGATGATTGCAGTCACGTGATGCAGCTAATAAATTACGATCAAGCGCACCTGGGCGCTTACATTCCTGTCCGTGAGCAAGGCATTTCCGCCGAAACGTTGGACCAGAAGGAAATAAGCGCTGCTGTAAAACTTTTGAAATAAAGATGTTCCAGGTAATGGGCCTCACGTTTCTGTTCTTCCAGTGTGGATTCGTGGGCTGCTCCGTGCTCACATGGTGAGGCCACCCTGAAGGGCTTGGGGCTCCCTAAACGGGGAAACGCTTTTGCTTCTAAATAATGTTAATAGAGGAGCTCAGTCCACATGCGCCCCCGACCCACGAGGGAGAGCTAATTTAGCAAAAAGGATCGGCGCATGGAAGGGTTTCTGATGGGATTACCTCCCGTCGTGATCGTGCCTGGTAACAACAGCCTTTCAAAAGTGACAAGTGAAGTTTGCTGCAATATGGACATTTTCTCACCTGCCTGCCAAAAACGAGCCCTAAAATAACATTAGTGCCTGTGAAGATTAAATTCGCCAGTGGGGCTTTAAACAGTTATGGACTGCCATTATAAATTGCCAAACTTACCTCACAGTGCATTATGGGACCGAGAGTACTGATGATTGCAGTCACGTGATGCAGCTAATAAATTACGATCAAGCGCACCTGGACGCTTACATTCCTGTCCGTGAGCAAGGCATTTCCGCCGAAACGTTGGACCAGAAGGAAATAAGCGCTGCTGTAAAACTTTTGAAATAAAGATGTTCCAGGTAATGGGCCTCACGTTTCTGTTCTTCCAGTGTGGATTCGTGGGCTGCTCCGTGCTCACATGGTGAGGCCACCCTGAAGGGCTTGGGGCTCCCTAAACGGGGAAACGCTTTTGCTTCTAAATAATGTTAATAGAGGAGCTCAGTCCACATGCGCCCCCGACCCACGAGGGAGAGCTAATTTAGCAAAAAGGATCGGCGCATGGAAGGGTTTCTGATGGGATTACCTCCCGTCGTGATCGTGCCTGGTAACAACAGCCTTTCAAAAGTGACAAGTGAAGTTTGCTGCAATATGGACATTTTCTCACCTGCCTGCCAAAAACGAGCCCTAAAATAACATTAGTGCCTGTGAAGATTAAATTCGCCAGTGGGGCTTTAAACAGTTATGGACTGCCATTATAAATTGCCAAACTTACCTCACAGTGCATTATGGGACAGAGAGTACTGATGATTGCAGTCACGTGATGCAGCTAATAAATTACGATCAAGCGCACCTGGGCGCTTACATTCCTGTCCGTGAGCAAGGCATTTCCGCCGAAACGTTGGACCAGAAGGAAATAAGCGCTGCTGTAAAACTTTTGAAATAAAGATGTTCCAGGTAATGGGCCTCACGTTTCTGTTCTTCCAGTGTGGATTCGTGGGCTGCTCCGTGCTCACATGGTGAGGCCACCCTGAAGGGCTTGGGGCTCCCTAAACGGGGAAACGCTTTTGCTTCTAAATAATGTTAATAGAGGAGCTCAGTCCACATGCGCCCCCGACCCACGAGGGAGAGCTAATTTAGAAAAAAGGATCGGCGCATGGAAGGGTTTCTGATGGGATTACCTCCCGTCGTGATCGTGCCTGGTAACAACAGCCTTTCAAAAGTGACAAGTGAAGTTTGCTGCAATATGGACATTTTCTCACCTGCCTGCCAAAAACGAGCCCTAAAATAACATTAGTGCCTGTGAAGATTAAATTCGCCAGTGGGGCTTTAAACAGTTATGGACTGCCATTATAAATTGCCAAACTTACCTCACAGTGCATTATGGGACCGAGAGTACTGATGATTGCAGTCACGTGATGCAGCTAATAAATTACGATCAAGCGCACCTGGGCGCTTACATTCCTGTCCGTGGGCAAGGCATTTCCGCCGAAACGTTGGACCAGAAGGAAATAAGCGCTGCTGTAAAACTTTTGAAATAAAGATGTTCCAGGTAATGGGCCTCACGTTTCTGTTCTTCCAGTGTGGATTCGTGGGCTGCTCCGTGCTCACATGGTGAGGCCACCCTGAAGGGCTTGGGGCTCCCTAAACGGGGAAACGCTTTTGCTTCTAAATAATATATATATATACACATATATATATATGTGTATATATGTATATATTCCACGTTATAGTTAGATCAGGTAACTATAACTTGCGCGCCCACAATAAACTGCTGATGACGTCACATATTACATCACTTATGACATGGTCAGTGACATCACTCATGACATCAATGATGACATCTGAAACGACACATTGTGCATTGCGGTCGCGCAAGTTATAGTTACCTGATCTAACTATAACGTGGAATTTCATTGGTTTTTTACGAGTGAAATGTACAGCTAACTATAACTTGTGTGAAACCTATGGTTTTGTAAGTGAATATATATATATATATATATATATATATATATATATATATATATATATATATATATATATATATATATATATATATATATATAGATATATATATGTTCAAACAAATTGCCCCAGCATTTTGAAAAGGTCACTCAACAGCGCCCCATACCAACGGTATTGTCATGCCTCGCTGCAGCTTGCCTTGAACCAGCCATTCGTTCTCCTCATGTTGCCGACGCGTTTCGAGGCTCACACGCCTCTTCTGCCTGGGCTTTGAGAAAACAGGCATCACGCATTTACTTCATACAGGTGTGATTTTTATTAGACTTCCTGAGTGGGTTGGGCTTAGTGCCATCGTCAGTTCCTGTGCATTATGGGACTTGCGGTCCTATGAGTATATATATGCAGTGTAGGGGAAACATATTACTAATAACTAACTTATTACCTTGGTGACAAAGGCATTGCAGCTATGTCTGTTATCTGTTACCCACCCATGTAGAGCATACCACATTGACAATGCTTTTCTTACATTATTGCTGCCAACCATGCCTCATGAACTGAGGTGATCACTTCTGATAATGCTGCATAGGATAACCACTAATATAATCTTGTCTGATGTTTGAGCCAAATACCTCAACGAAAGAGTCTACTTCCACATGCCCAAAAGAAACCTCCGTTCTGCTGACTTAGCCCTTGCGGAAACTCCACGCATCCGCAGAACCAGAGTGGGTGGAAGAGTATTCTCCTACATCGCAACCAAGGCCTGGAATGAGCTCCCGGTCAACATCAGATGCTCCCCTACTCTGCACATCTTCAGGAAGAGCCTCAAGACCTGGCTTTTCGGCTAACTCAGAGCTGCACCCCCGCCACCAGCGCCTTGAGACCCTCACTGGTGAGTAGCACGCTTCACAATTCCCTGATTGATTGATTGATATGGTCACTATTACAGCACTAATAATATTAGTATTAGTAGCTCAGGATGATTTTCACTCAACCTAAGCAGCTCCTACTTATTACAGAAGGGATTGGAGACCCCTAGTGCAGGTTTCTGAGCCTTCTTTGGAATGGATCAAGTAGTTCCTGAGTAATCACCAATGAATATTAAGCAGGGGGCATTTGAATCATCAAACTGAAGGAGACTTCATGGCATTCACCATGGGCTGTCATTATAGTAGTTGTTAGCCCTAGTGTGACCCCTCATGGCTCCAATGACAGAAGGTTGACCCTATCCCCTAGACAAGGAGTGGAATCGGGGTTCTCCGGGACCCAAGAGGTTATGGAGAGCCAAAAAACGAATGAGAATCAGAACAGAGGGGAGGAAACTGCAGCAACAATTAATCTGAAGACACAGGAGAATTTTGCGACTCCTTAAAGCAAAGAAATCACTGATGTATTGATGTATTGACGGATCTGCTGTCTCAGCTTTGGGATAAGATGAATAAAGTACTGTCAGACTACAGAGACACACTCACTAGAATGGAAAGCATGCTGGATACCATCAATAAAGCCCCCTCTCTCCAAACCCCCAGACACAGGTAGAACAATCTGGAATGCCCTGGATAGCCATTGAGAAGCGTAAGCTTCTACCTAATAATTATTTGAGGGAGAAAGGAGTTACGAGTCACGAAACGGACTTAGGGAAGGCTCTTCACAGATCTTCTAATCTCCAAGTAAGTGGTATGGCCATGGGTTATGGCGGCCAGTGTCCCCTGATATGTGTGAGCGAAACAGCTAAGGAAAAGTTATTTACTACGAAAAGTCCCAGTTTACCTGTTTTTTTATTTCCCTTCAGCCTGTTGCCCCGATACCGTGGTACCAGGCCTTGGCACTCACAAAGAGGAATCTACGGACAATTTAATCAATAAAGTTGTGCATTGGCTAGGCAGACATAATAGATTTAATGTGAGATCATAAACAGATTTTGATGGCCAGGAGGGTCTCCTGGATTGGCCGGTCCAATAAAACAATTGAAGGAGACAGTGCGATTGTCACATTTAGATTCCCAGAACTTGCACAAGACATCTTGAGTCATACCTCTCAGTTTCCCTCTTATGCTTCTAACATCAAGCTACATCCAATAGATTTCTTCTATCGGCTTACTCTCAATATCTGAAAAAATAGCCATGCCTTAGGCTGGGGTGGGGGCACTCATGTCTTGGTGGGAATAGAGACAACACCTAACCCTTACGCCCCCCTGTCGGATCTGAATGGTCTGGATTGACAAAAAGAGGTCGATAATAATAACAGTTTAACGTGTTTCATAAGACATTCTTCCTACCAGCAGAGGGTTCTATTTCAGGCAAAGCAAGGGGAGGTTTAGTTATTTTTATAGCCCTGGGTCTCTGTGGGTCTGTGAAGCAAATGAACTGGGACTCCAAAGTAGCCCAAGCCCTTAAACTAGTGGTATGGAGAGCGTTGTGTTTAACATTAATTAACTTCTACAACGCTAAAAGTAAGAAGCAGGGTTCCTCCAGTCTTGTGGAGTTAAGTGGGCTTCTTGTAACACTACAGGGTGATGGCTTCCCTCAGGAGACTCTTATTCTGCTAGGAGATTTTAATTGCCATTTGTGCTCAAACACTGAACAGAACTCACAAGACCCCCCCTATATGTATGGTCACAGAGGAACCACACATGGAGCACTCCCCCGATGGCCATGAATTAAACGCTCTTTTAAATACCCACAGTTTAATATTCATGTTAGATACAGCTCCCAATTACTCAATTTGTGTCCTGCTGCCATCCTATAAAAGAGGGGATGTGCTACGACCATTGATTTTATTTTTGTCTCGTTAACCTTAGGTCGGCTCATATCATTTTTTAAGATTCTACATATCCCCTTTAGCAACCACAATCCTTTGGTTCCGGTGCTTGATGTGCAGGGCACCCAGACAGTGCCAGGTAGCATGAATGTGGGCACACTATCATCAACAGATCCGGGGAGGCGCTTGAGGTGGTCGCAGGTGGATGCGTTTAATTATTCCCTTTTTAAATTGCAGCAACATGAGATTTTATAGTGCCTTGACACGTCAGTCTCAGGAGAGGAGATTGTCAATTCATTTATTGTTATTGCACAGTCAGTTGCAAGTTTGCTAACTGTCCCAGCAGCTACTATCTGCCTGGAAAATCCGAGAAGGTTCGACAGCGAGTGCTCCAGGGTGCTATGGAACCTTAAGATGGCCTTTAAGCACACGCCAAACAATAGATCTTGGGTGGCTAGTTGTGGGAGTTATTATAAAAGGGTCCTTAAGGATCAGAGGGGCCTGTTATAAAACAAGCCTGGGAGGAGCTACTACAAGCAAGCAAATTAAGAGATAGTACTCTATTTTGGAGGGTCATTAACAGCCCTTGTTTCTCTGAACCGGATAAACTGAACTTATGCCACCATATTACCTCTGATCAATGGAAGGACCACTTGCAGGGTGTTTACAACTCCGAGGGGAGGGATTTATTAATGAATTACAGCCCTTTCCCTGTGAGGCGCCCATTAATTTCATTCATGATGAGGTTAGGATTGGCTTTGAGGGACTGTCCCGGAACAAGGCCCCTGGTCCTGATGGGATTCCTCCGGACCTGTACCTAAACAATATTGACGTGTGGGCTCCGGTCCTGACCAGGGTATTAAACACCGCAGTAGCATCTTCTATGCCACCCTCATGGTCCACTGCCACTATTATCCAGTTCTTCAAGAAGGGAGACAGGAATAACCCAAACTGTTATCGTCCCGTATGCCTCATTGACTCCACAGTTAAGGTTCTGGGCAGGTTCTATTAATAAGGCTCTCCGAGTGGGCGGACAAAAATCAAATCATCTTGGAGGTGCAATATGGCTTCTGTAAAGGCAAATCTACAATAGGTCAGTGTTTGAATCTTTACTTTTTAATTGCTAAATACATGATCCCCAAATCAGGAGCCCTTTTTCTGGGTTTTATGGACCTCACTGCAGCATTTGATCGAGTGAATCGCAAAAAATTGTGGTTGTTACTTGGTGATTTAGGATTGGAGCCGGCAATCATAAATGTTTTAATGA